>NC_138140.1:23998345-25198345 GCF_964188305.1 Podarcis bocagei
CACCCACACACACACCCTAAACACTGTTAGGATGCAGAGGCGCTTGCATCATCAGTTGTATGTTGGGTGCTGCGGCTACATGGTGGGGAGGGAAGGAAAATGGGACACCAATGACTTACATAGCGTTATATAGCGGGGCTAGAATTTCTTGGCTTGGTCTTTCCCAGAGCTGCTGCTGCTAATAATAATAATAATAATACCTTTTGACTTGAATGAGAAAGAATTATCGCTCTCTAATTAGCTATATATATATAGGCAGATATAATTTGTAGTCTAGTCCTCTCCGGATATCTATTTGCATGATTCCAAAGCACCTTCTCACTCAAATAACATAACACATCCAGCTACCGTTAGAACAGTAAGACTGCCGCACCGAAGCGAAGCCAGTTTAATTTGCAGTTCCCGCCCCGACCCCTCCTTTTTGGGGGAATGACACAAGCCGCTTGCGAACAACCGCAGAAGCTCAGCTGCCGCGAAAAAAAAACAACCAACCCAAACGCGCGCGCGCACAGACACAATCGCACAGTTACCCGCGCACAACCTTTCCAGCCTGTGAGACTCCAACGTATTCCCACCCATCACCCCTTCCTTCTACAACCACCGCGCTCTCCTGTCAGGTTTTAGTGCTGTGAACAAAGAACCCGAGAGCCATTCAAAGGTCACCCTTTGAGCGTTTGGTCTGTGCTGCTGCAGCCGCTGCTTTTGACTCTTGCGGCTGCCCCCATAATACAACTTAACAGAGCCCACCAAAGAACAATTTAGAAAACAGTAGCCAAGCCGTTGGGCTGGTTTCATTGTTCCATGCAACGCGAACACCCTCCGCCTCCCGCTTTCCAAGCCCACTGCGGGATGGAAGAATGTGTGGTGTGGGGAAGGAACCAGGCAGACCCCAGGCGACATTCAGAAACAGGCATGCAATTCCCCACCTCCCCAGTTGTTGTTTTTACCTTGGTTTTCAATTCTTTGGTCAGTTGTCCTCCCTGCTAAATCCTTCTCAGTCCTCGGAGTTAAGGCTTCATTCTCTAGTTAACATGGCTAATAACGCTGGCAGGTCTCTGCCAACCGAGTTGCTCTTAATATCCCCCCCCCCTTTGGGTCTGCTGATATCTCTACTCTGACGTCAAAAGTCTTCTCTTATATTCACGATCGGCTCCAAGTCTGTGAATCAGAGGAGCCTGTGATCAGAATAACAACGAGGCGCTCTCTCACACTAGCTCAGCTCCTCCTCTCCTTTTCTCCCAGATACGCACCGGCGAGGAGATAAACACACTCTCGCGCGAACGCGCATACACACTGGTCCTCTGGAATTTCATTCATAAGGCTGCCGAGACCCGCCTCCTTTTCCCAAGGTCAGGTGCTTCACATCTTCGCTTTGAGCGAAGAGAAACCTGCAAGGTCTCTCCGGTGTGAAATGCAGAACGACACAATATGAACATGAAAAAGAATGCATTATTATCATTATTATTTTGACTGGAGGATGGATGCGAGCTGGTAATGCCTTCTGGGGCTCAACTGCACCTGGATGGATGTTGTGTAATTAGATCCAGCTGCAGGGACCGAGATACTGATGGGGATGAGAAGAGCAACCTAAGAGCGTTAAGCACTGCTTCAACAATAGCAACAGTCTTGTGGCAGTTTAAAGACTATAACATGTGTTATGGCACAAGGACCTCCAATGCATGAAGTGTTATACTGAGTTGCAAGTATATAAACAAATGCATGCTGGAGACATTATAAACATTAAGGTCAGAGGAAAATGAGATGTAGAAAAGTACAAATAATCAGGTAACTGAACAAATATTGTGGATTTTTAAAATCACGCTGCATGTGTTAATTGGCTTACCATGCCAGGATGTTTGTGCTACTGGCACAACTGCTTGTTGTGTATGACCACAGCTAACTATGCAAATATGTCTGTACTTGTTTGCATCTCATTTCACTTTGGCCTCACTCTTTGCATGCATGAGCACACATGTGCATGCGTGCACACATACACAGGAACATAGGAAACTGCCTTTTACCAAGTCATACCACAGTTCCACTATGTTTGTGGCAAGGAAAAGAATGGTACAAAAGAATAATTCCCTGGATGCCAAGAGTCAAGTTTGGGGCAAGTACTCTTTGGTGTGAGAACCCCAAATATGCAGCAAAAAGTGCAAGTAGATAAATAGATACCGTTCCAGCAGAAAAGTAAAGGGCGTTTCCGTGCGCTGCTCTGGTTCGACAGAAGCGGCTTAGTCATGCTGGCCACATGACCCGGAAGCTGTATGCCGGCTCCCTCGGCCAATAAAGTGAGATGAGTGCCGCAACCCCAGAGTCTGTCACGACTAGACATAATGGTCAGGGGTCCCTTTACCTTTAAAGCATGGAAATATAGGCTGTTATACCTTTAATATATGTCTTTCTGAGTGAGTTCCAAAATAGTCCCCTCTTCTTCCAGCATAGGAAAAGAAAGGTCACATGTTTAGTAAGATAAAAATGGTTTACTTACAAACTCTTCTCAGACCTCCTCAGACCAGCTCAGACCTCTTCACATGTTAAAATTCTCAGGTAGACTGGGGGAAAAGAAATATTTGATGACCTTGTCCCTCCCATGGTGAGCTAAGCCTGGCAGGACAGCTTACTTTACAGTATGAACCCCTTCATGGATTAGACTTAATTAAGCATGTTGGTTATATGAGGCTGGTTATCACACACACACACCCAGTTCAATATTGCCTACACTGACTGACAGTAGCTTTCTAGGATTTCAGGCAGGAGTCTCTCCCACCCATGAAGCTCGGTGAGGCAATTACGTACCTTTGGCAGCAGGCTAGGGACAGCTCGAAGGGGCAGCAGATCCAGGTCCCACAGGAGCATGCTGCTTACCAGCAAATGTGGGAGTGGTTGAGGAGGGCACCATTTTATGTTTTGCCTTGACTGGTAAAACATCCAGGGCTGGCCCTGATGCCAACCCTGCCTAGAGGTGTCCGTGAAGATTGGACCTGGGATGTCCTGTTTGCAAGGCAGATACTCCACAACTGAGCTACGACCTCAACCCACCCTCCACAAATTATGTACATATATATCTGCAACTCAAGATAACACTATGCATCTGATGAAGTGGATTGTAGCCCACAAACATTTATGCCATCATAAACATGCTAGTCTTTAAAGTGCCACAAGACACTTTGTTGATTTTGCTAACATAGAATAATAGAATTATAGAGCTGGAGGAGATCCTGATGGTCAACCCCCTGCAATGCTGGAATCTCAACTAAAGCATCCATGACCCACCCAACCTTTCCTTAAAAACTTCCAAGAAAGGAGAGTCCAGCACCTTCCACGGGAGACTGTTCCACTGTCAAACAGCTCACACTGCCCAAAAGTTCCTCCTGATGTTTAGCTGGAATCTCCTTTCTTGTAACCTGAATCCATTGGTTCGGGTCCTACCCTTCAGAACAGGAGAAAGCAAGCTTGCTCCATCTCCCATGTGACAGCCCTTCAGATATTTGAGATGGCTAGGATTGTTATTCTTTTTTAAGTGGGTAACCCAAAGTTGGGCCAACCCAATAGAAAGTCCAAGATGCTTTCCAGGGCTGCAGTGTCCCGGGCCTCCAAGCTAAGGATAATGCACATTCTTTCAAGTTAAGCCACTTGAGACCCCTGCTGAATCAAAGGCCCATCTAATTCAGCTCTCACAGTGGCCAACCAGATGCCTCTGGGAAGTCTACAAACAGGACATGAGCACAACACTTGTGATTCCCAACAACTGGCATTTAGCGGTACCCTGCCTCTGACACTGGAGGTGATAGTACATAGCTATCATGGCTAGTAGCCATTGATAGCTTTATTCTGCTTCATCTCTGGAAGTATCACTTGCACATTGTGTGAGATAGATGATAGATAGATAGAGATGATAGATAGATGATAGATAGATAGATAGATAGATAGATAGATAGATAGATGATAGATAGATAGATGATAGATAATAGATAGATGGTAGATTAGATAGATATAGATAGATGGTAGATAGATGATAGATAGATGATAGATAGATAGATAGATAGATAGATAGATAGATAGATAGATAGATAGATAGATAGATATAGATAGATAATGATGATGATAGATAGATATAGATAGATAGATAGATAGATAGATAGATAGATAGATAGATAGATAGATGATAGATAGATAGATAGATAGATATAGATAGATAGATATAGATGATAGATAGATGATAGATAGATATATGCATTTAAATCACAAAGCATGTATGAAAATGCTGCCTTTGAGGAAGCATTATGGATGTTTTTAATTAGAACAAATATGTAGGGCTGCAACTCTAGTGGGTTTTATTTCCTTACTTGAAAATGAATTGGAACATGAATAATGTTTTGAAAATGGATGTACCATCCTATGCAAGTGGATTTCAGGGCTATATTGAAGGAGGAGCAATGCTAAGCTCTGGGGCAAAGTTTCATTGTAGGAATGGATTGGGACACTAGGAGAGGATGTATTGTTTAGTTATTATCCTTCCTAGCTCATGTGAGTAAGATCAGCAGAGTACCATCCTTTGCAGCTTAAACTTAGAAGCTAAGACAAGGTTGACTCGACATTCTAGAAAGAACAATCCAAGATGTTCTGAAGCAGTCAGGATTTCCCCTGGTATTACCCTTTTTTCCCTCTTAAGAACATCAATCACACACATTGTTTTGTGAAGAAATAAAAGAACTATTTACTTACATGATATAGGTCTTAAAGCAGGAGTTACAGTAACAAAATGAAAGCAGGTCTATAACTACAGTCTCACCGTGGGTTACAGTCGCTTCAGGTTGTATTTTTTTCGGGTTACACACCCACTGAAACCCAAAAGTACTGGAATGGGTTACGTCCGGGTTTTGGTGATCACGCATGTGCAGAAGCACTAAATCACTTTTTGCGCATGCACAGAAGTGCCAAATCGCAACCCGTGCATGCGCAAACACGCCACTGCGGGTTGTGAACGCTGCGGGTTGCAAACATGCATCCCATACGGATCACGTTTGCAACCTGAGCATCCACAGTACTATCTAAGTTACAAAAGTACAAAATGTAAGTTCAAAAATAGTGTCTGAGCTGCAGACTTCAGACATGTACAGGTGGTCAGCTTGGAAGCAAAGAAAGGGATGCCCAAGCTGGAAGGAAGTATGTAGTGTTACAGGTTTCTGCCAAGGCAGAAAAAGAAAGTGATTTCACAGAGTTCTCTCTAGCAAGTTTTATACGAAAGCTCTGTGAGTTTCAGCCCCTTCATGTGCCCATCTGGCAAAACATGATTTGTTGGTTTGACTGCAATAATGTCCCACATGGATAGCCTGCTAAGTTGTTTAATATGATCTGTTTGCCAGTTCCTGCCAAAGGTTTTGTAAGAAACTTTGCTCACAGTTCCACATGTAAGGAACTGATGCAGTGGGAAATCTGTGTGAATTTCAAAATCTACATTACTAGAGCTAGATGGTAAATAAAAGAAACAGAGTTCTGCAGAACTCAAAATCTTGTGTCCTATTGTTATAGCATTTGGGTTGATCAAATAAAAGTATTGCCTTAACATGGATTTTGGAAATTCTTTTATAGATCAACACAGCTATTTTCCTTTTATTGCGTGTGAATTTAATTTAGATTGTATGGCACAGCTCTCTCTTGGGCATATTAGAATGGTGAAGAAACACTGCAAGGCTGCAATTCCTATATTTTCATCTGATACACTGGGGTGTATAATAATCAGCACTGTGTACTAAATATTTTAAGAATGCAGAAGAGGAATAATATAAGCTAATTAGTTGCTAGACGTGAATCTCCCCACCCCCGAGCAGCGGTGTGCAGTTTTCAGTCCAAACTCACTGGGATAGATTCAAAGGATTACCAAGAACATGTTTATATTAAGCAACTCTTGCAGAAACATGTCACTTTAACCATCTGCCTCCTCAAGAGAGGCTCTCTCTTTCTGACACATCTCTCTTCTCATTCCGACACATTTAGGCATCACAATCTGGCACAGTCAGAAACAACTGGCAGTTTTTGCTAAGCAGAGACTGGATCTGGTACAGCTAAGAGTGAAAACCATACAGGCTAAAAAGCATCCTCCATGGTCCCTCTTAGCTTTCCAGGTAGCATAGGGGAACAGTCTAGCCACGTGCACAAAATACATCAAGTGAGGAAGGTGTCTTGCACCATCAGCAGTCAGAAGGCCTAGAAAGGGAAAAGTTCTCCAGAAGGTGTGTTTTTTAAAAAAACTATACATAGTATATTATACTATATCCTTTCATTTCTTTCCCACCATTCTTCCATGCCATGAAACCCAAGCTAGCACTCATATGGTTCCCAAGCAGTCACCCATCCAGGCATAGAACAGATCCAGACCTGCTTAGCTTCAGCAAGACCTCATTGATATAAGACAGGACTTTCACTGTACAATACAGTGGTACCTCAGGTTAAGTACTTAATTCGTTCCGGAGGTCCGTACTTAACCTGAAACTGTTCTTAACCTGAAGCACCACTTTAGCTAATGGGGCCTCCTGCTGCTGCCGCACCGCTGGAGCACGATTTCTGTTCTCATCCTGAAGCAAAGTTCTTAACCCGAGGTAATATTTCTGGGTTAGTGGAGTCTGTAACCTGAAGTGTATGTAACCTGAAGCATCTGTAACCCGAGGTACCACTGTACACTTTCAGCACCTCCTAAGAACATTTTTTGTTTAGGCAAGCTTACACAGGTGTTAAGAAAGTTGGTACTGAAAGTTGATTAAGCTCTTTTTTAGTTTATTGCCATTTTAACTGTTGGAAAGTCTTACATTATTGTTGCTAATTCATCTTAACGCTTTGCCTTTTTTTGTAAACCACTTTGAGTTTTTTGTTTTTATAAGTGGTGTAAAAAAATTTGTGAAATAAATAAATGTGCCTTCATGTGGTTTCAGTCCGTAGCCTAGAATAAATCTATTGAGTAGATCTATGGAGGCCATGGCACCAGAAGTCTCCAAGCAGTAACTGAGGGTTTATGTCAGGGTTGAGGAAGCTGCAGTCCACTTGGTGTTGTTAGACTCCAGCTTCTCCCCAGCCAGTCAGGGATGATGGGAGCTGTAGTCCAATGACATATAGAGGGCCTTAGGTTCCCCATTCCCTGGTTTATGTAGTCAGCTTGGTTGACTCACTCATCCTGATGCATTAGTGAGGTTCTGATCCTGACTGGACATGGTTCCCCCTGTCAAGTAGGAATCTGACAGGGGATGCCTCATGTTTCCAAACAAGTCTACACATTGGTTCAGACTCCTTGTAGTCCATGTTCTTTAGGCTCCTGTAATGATGGAAGTGTCTCAAGCTGGGAATGTGTCCAGGTGGAGCAAATTCTTGGAGCATGTTTTCTGGTGTTCACTCTTGGTGACTTATCTCCATCCAGTCCTGTTTCATGCTGCAGCACATGCTGGGGTCTTCCTTCTGATAAGGAAGTCTCATCAAATTCTACAACTAGGAGCTGACCCGTTTCTGAAGATGACCTACGCCAAACCTCTCCTTCAAATATTTTGGACGATAACTCCAATCATCCTCAATGCTTGGGGAAGTCTATCCTATGCAAATACAGTGGTACCTCGGGTTAAGAACTTAATTCGTTCTGGAGGTCTGTTCTTAACCTGAAACTGTTCTTAACCTGAAGCACCACTTTAGCTAATGGGGCCTCCTGCTGCTGCTGCGCCGCTGGAGCACGATTTCT
Organism: Podarcis bocagei; assembly: GCF_964188305.1. Lineage (NCBI taxonomy): Eukaryota > Metazoa > Chordata > Lepidosauria > Squamata > Lacertidae > Podarcis > Podarcis bocagei. Next base: position 24,006,069 of record NC_138140.1, read on the forward strand.
GTTCTCATCCTGAAGCAAAGTTCTTAACCTAAGGTAATATTTCTGGGTTAGCAGAGTCTGTAACCCGAAGCGTATGTAACCCGATGTACCACGGTAGTAGATGTTGTTGGCAGACAATGACCACTTTGAGAAGATGCGGCATTTGCATTTGAAAAGATTTATATCACATTGTATGGCAGAAGTTTAGTCTGGGTCATGTTGCTCAGATTGCTGTGAGACCAGAATTAGCACAGGATTGTTGAATTTCTGGGTTTGTGATTCTGGTGATCCATTGTTGCTGGCGATAAGATGACTGTTGAGAGGTAATTTAGAGCTGAGTGAGACCTTTAAAGAGCTGATTGTTTGGGGGGGGAGAGAGAAAGAGAAATATAGACAACATGACAATGGGATACTGAAGTTGGATGCTGCGTTGCTTATTCACAAAATCCAAGCATGTCAGGGCAAAACTGCTCAAGGATGGCAACAAAGGCTTTTTATTGCCATGTGACATGACCACATGCCATTATATGAATCCATTCCTGCAATTCCTGGGGAGTAAAAAAAATAAATCCCTTTGTTAATGATCCTGATTTTAAAATAGTCTTTTGCTACTGGCTGGCCTGGGTAGCACATACACACTTCAGAAATGCTGTTCACAGTGTGCTGGCATTCATCACAGCCACTTTCCTAAGAGAAAGCTCCTCTTTACTATCACAGTGGCATACAATCGCATAACATAATGGATGGCATAATAACAGAAAGCTGTCAAGATCATGTTTGGAAATAGAACAAGGCGTAAGTTCCACTTGTCTGGATGGAGGAGAAGGAGGGGGTATGTGAATCTGTGTAGACAGCAGCCTTCTTGTACAGAGGTGAAGTGTACATTGGCTGCCCCACCCACTTTTGCCTCTAACTCTGCCCACCACTGGCATGCAGCCCCTAGATTGGTGCCTAGAAGGAAATGTGGCTCCAGGTAGAAAAAGCCCCTGACCCCTGGGTTACACTACTGCAGGGGGTTTCCCCTTTTTATTTCCTGTTTCTATGACAGCATTTGAGTCGCAGCTTTGCAGCACAATATATCTAACTGAGTTCAACTGTTCTACTCCCAGGGAACTGTGTGGAGGATTGTGTTTTCAGTCAATTAATTAATTGGCTAGGTGAATCAGTTAAAATGTTTAATTGGACAAACTGTAACTGTCAAGTGCTATCTTGGAAGAGGCATCACCCCCATTTGAGTCAGAATGGAGCTGCAGTATGGGGTGGGTATCTGTGGGAGAAAGAGAGAGCTGCAGGGCGTAGTGGTTTCAGGTATTCATAGGGGATTCAGTGTGTGTGGAGCATAGTGAAGGGGCTGCAGCATAGAGTAGGGTATTTGAGGGTATGGACAGAAGTGGATTTAGGGCTGAATAACCAGATCCCCCGCACAGGGTGTAAGGGAGTACCTTCTCATCTCCTTCCCAAAGCCTAGTAAGTACTGGGCTTTGAGAAGAAGATGTGAGAGTTCTGACAGGTTCTAAAGTCCTCCTTCCTTCCCAAAGCCTAGTTAGCACTTGCTTAGCTTTTAGAAGGAGACAGGAGTGCCTAGGACCCTGCTGGAGCCTCACATCTCCTTCCCAAAGCTGGCACCTCACTTAGCCAGCTTTGGGAAGGTGGCTTTGGGATGTCGGGGGGGGGGGCAATTTTGGTCTGCCCCAGGGCGCCATATTACCAAGGTCCACCTCTGGTTTGTAGTGGTGCATATGTGGTTGTAGGGTGCATTCTCCATGACCCTGTTGCAGGTTTCCAAATAAGCTGGTGTGCTTATCTAACAATTGCACAACACTATCTTATTCTATAACTAAATGAATAGGTTAGGGGACGCGGGTGGCACTGTGGGTAAAACCTCAGTGCCTAGGGCTTGCCGATCACATGGTTGGCGGTTCAAATCCCCGCGGCGGGGTGAGCTCCCATCTTTCGGTCCCAGCTCCTACCCACCTAGTAGTTCGAAAGCACCCTTAAGTGCAAGTAGATAAATAGGTACCGCTTTATAGCGGGAAGGTAAACGGCGTGTCCGTGTGCTGCCTGGTGCTGGCTCGCCAGAGCAGCTTCGTCACGCTGGCCACATGACCCAGAAGTGTCTCCGGACAGCGCTGGCCCCCGGCCTCTTAAGTGAGATGGGCGCACAACCCTAGAGTCGGACACGACTGGCCTGTACGGGCAGGGGTACCTTTACTTTTACCTTTACCTTTATCTTATTCTATAACTAAATGAATAGGTTAGGGGTCAGCAAACTTTTTCAGCAAGGGGCTGGTCCACTGTCCCTCAGACCTTGTGGGGGGGCGGACTATATTTTTTGGGGGGAAATGAATGAATTCCTATGCCCCACAAATAACCCAGAGATGCATTTTAAATAAAAGGACACATTTTACTCATGTAAAAACACGCTGATTCCCGGACCGTCCGTGGGCTGGATTTAGAAGGTGATTGGGCTAGATCCGGCCCCCGGGCCTTAGTTTGCCTACCCATGAAATAGGTTGTGGCACAGTGGTAGACGATGTACTTTGCATACAAACATTTAAGGTTTAACACACAGCATTTCCAGGAAGGGAAAGGCCCTGTCCTAAACCCTGGAGAGATGCTGCTGGTTAGTGTACTGAGCTAGATAGACCTATGTTTTGACTCAATTGAATAAAACTTTATTATGGTCACAGACCAGCATAAGAGGAACATATGAATAAAATAACAATTAGGATTTAAACCGGTAATTGTTAAAGCAAATAAGAACAAAGAAACAAGCATAGGATAAAACATACGAGATTAAACACAGATACTGTAGCTGACGAATAAGAATTGTTAATTAAAACAGATATGAACTAAAAGACATGCAGTTAAAACAACTATAAGGAGTGGAGCTTAGGGGAATATCGGTCTTGCAATATGGGCCTTCAGTTTAGGACTGGTTTCTAGCACAAACCATCCTTGGGCGAATATCCATCATGGCAGCGCAAAATCTAGCAACTGAGTGTGTAACATCTGGGTTTTCATCTTGGAGTAGTAGGGAGATGTTGAGTTGTTCTGTGCATCCTGGGAATTTGTTCAGGATAAATCTGGCTCGTATGTCTACATAGTACTGGCAATGGAAAAGGGCATGATCTGTTGTTTCCTGCTGCCCGGAGCCCCATGGGCATTTCCTCTCCTCATATGGTGTCTTCCTATAATGGCCTTCCTGAATGGCTGAGGGGAGGGCCTGACAACAGGCCAGAGCGAAAGCCCTGCACTGTTTTGAGATTTCAAGGTTGGTTATATATGGCATTTGGGAAGTGAGGTATCTTCTGGTTTCACCGATTAGAAATTTTGGGGACCTGGCTAGACCAGCTTGGCGTTCTGTGTCTTCCACACACTGTTTAATGTTTCTTTTAGCTTTTTTCATGCCCCATGTCAAGTAAAATCTGTGGGTTGAAGCCTAGAGTAGTTATTATATTTTTCACTGCTTGTTTCCATGTTGATTGGAAATCATCCTTAATAGTCAGGGGAGCAAGGCCACTCAGGAAGAAAAATAGTCTCAACCAGTAATTAAGAGTGGCGAGCCACACTCTGGCCTCAATTCTTATAGATCCAGTTTCAAGACATATAGTCGCATTGGAGACGCATTTAGGCACTTGCAGAGCAGATCTTAAGAATTTGGATTGTACCAATTCTAGTGGTGAGCAGTTGGTGGAGGGGCCCAGCTGGGCACCATATAGCAGCTGTGCAATCAATTTAGCCTCAAACAATTTGAGGGCTGCAGGTATATCGTGTCCACCTGAGGTTTTGTGCTTCTGTGGGCATTCCCTACAACATAGTCACCGTGGGCTTTTCTGCTTCCCGATGAATGTGGGGCTATACCCAGGTATTTGAAGCAGGTGACCTGCTCGATCTTGTGCCCATTGATGAACCATGCACGTGGTTTGGGCCTCTTGGCAAAAACCACAATTTTGGTTTTCTCATAATTGAGCTCCAATAGGCCCTCCTTGCAATATGCTGCCCGTGTTCTCATGGCTCTTTTAAGGCCTATCTTGAGAGGATTGCTCCATCATCTGTGTAAAGCAGCACTGGAATATGCTTTCTTGTGAGTTTTGGAGGGTGGAAATTCATATTGTGGAGGTGGAGAATCATATCAGTATTTAAAAACTGAATAAAGATGGGGCCAATATGCATCCCTGCTTGACTCCCTTCTCGGTCTCTATTGCATTGGATAGATGGCCCTGGAGGGAACATGGCACTTTTAGCAAGGTCCCTTCATGTAGTGTGTGGATTAAATATAGCAAGCACCTGTCAAGTGTAGAGGTCTCCAGTTTTTCCCATAGCTTTATTCTGGAGATGGAGTTGAAGGCTGCTCTGAAGTCAGTGAAGGCCACATAGAGAGAGACAGTATTACTAGACGAGTACTTCTCTATTAGGTGTTGGAGAACTAAGCCTTGGTCAAAGGTCGAGCATCGTTCTCTGAATCCCACTTGTTCATCTGCAAGTATATTTTCTTGTTGTAGCCAGTCTTGAAATTTCCATTGTAGGTGACTTGCATCCAGTTTACTTATTATGTTAAGAAGACTGATTGGTCTGTAGTTGGCAGGATCATCTTTCTTGCCTTTTTATATATTGGGACAATGATTGAAAGTCCCCAGTCTTTGGGAATATGTCCATAGGTGTCTCTGCCGGTGAAAAGTGAGGCTAGGGTAGGGGCCCAAAAGTCCAAGTTATTTTTGATGGCCTCTGCGGGTATTAAGTCTGCACCTGGGATTTTTCCCTGTTTCAATTGGGCTACCAGGCTCTCAATCTCTGACGTTGTTACAGGAACCAACTTTGGGAGGTTGACTATGCTTTCAGGGATTTGGCCTCTCCCATCAGCTCTGTCCTTTCAGAGTTCATGAAAATGTGTCTCCCAGATCCTTGACAGGATATAGGATTCTACCACTAATGGTTTGTTAGATTGGGAGTGCTTTGTGGTATTCCAGAAGAGAGCTGAATTGTTGGATTTGGCTGCCTGGATAGCCTGTGTCCAGTTATTTCTTTCTGCTTCCTTCCCCCCACCCCGAACCAACACCTGCTTATAGTGCCTTTTATGCTAGAGGAGGTCCAATGCAGCTGTATGAGTTGCATTTGAAACAAATGCTTGATATGAGTTTATAAGAGCTTTTTTTGCACCAATGCAGTCCTTGTCGAACCATAGTTCGGAGGTGGTGTTGATGGTGTTTCTGCTCTGTTCTGTTAAGATGTTGGTATAGTTATTGAGTCAGGTCCTTATAGGCCAACAGGAGGGCCTCTGGGGACTCAGCTGATATCTGGGTAGCTTAGATGGTCTGTAAGCTTTCTGAGTTCAGCATCTTGGTTACTTTTTTATTTAGTTGGGGAGTCCATTTGGCACAGCGGTCCAGTATACTTGAAGGAGCGTCTCCACCTCCATCATTCTGCCCGGACACTGAGGTCCAGCGCTGAGGGCCTTCTGGTGGTTCCCTCACTACAGGGAATCAGGCAGAGGGCCTTCTCAGTAGTGGCACCCACCCTGTGGAACGCCCTCCCACCAGATGTCAAAGAGAAAAATAACTACCAAACTTTTAGAAGACATCTGAAAGCAGCCCTGTCTAGGGAAGCTTTTAATGTTTAATAGGTTATTGTATTTTAGTGTTCTGTTGGAAGCCAACCAGAGTGACTGGGGAAACCCAGCCAGGTGGGCAGGGTATAAATAAAATAATAATAATAATAATAATAATAATAATAATAATAATAATAATAATAATAATAATATTTCCTGCAAGCTTTAGCTGGGTAGCTGGAGATTGCCCTCACTATGTTCCTTCTGTGTAAGGTGGAGTGAGACTTGGAAATGGTCACTCTTGAATCTGGGTATGTCCTCTTTATTGCTTACGTATTGGAGAAGGTCCTCAGAGACGATTACGTAGTCAATGGCACTCATCCTGATTCCAGACAGGAAAGTGAACATTTAGGATGTAAAGACCTAGTCTGATGGACATTTGTGCTAGGCAGTGACCTGCAAAGTTCGACATCTGGTCTTTTGAGGCTCATGTTGTTAGCAGGCCTACGACCACCAGATCTGGTGGGGTATGGCTGAACCATGTATATAGGGTTTGGTCGTTAGGTCCTAGTCTGGCATTTAGGTCGTCGTCCCCCCACAGTACCACCATTACATTAGGGTTTTGTAGAATGAGGTCTGTAACATATCCTTCCAGCTCATTCCATTGGACTCTGATATCAAATTTCTGGCACATTGGGGGCATGTAGGTGTTTATAATTAGTAGAGCCTTCTTGTTAAGATGCAGCAGAGTGGCCATGGCAAGTGTCTTAAGAGAGGGGAGGGGCCTTGATGTGGAGCCGATGTTGGTAGAGAGAAGGGTCCCCAGTCCCCTTTTTGCTCTGCCATGCCTCTTCCCCAGTTCAGCTCCAGTTGTAAAGGAATAATATCAATTTAATGATATGTCATCCCTGGTCCAGGTTTCCTGAATCAATAGGATGTGGTGTTGTGATAGAAAATCAGTGAAACAGGTGTCCCTGATAGATGCAGCCCATTCAGCTACATTCCAGGTTAGGAGGGTGACCTTATGCTGGCCTGTCGGCTGCCAGTCCCTCTTTTCCTCATGAGATGGTTGTGGGGCTGTTAGTTCCTTCTGTGCCTTTGGAAGTATTGAAGAGGCAAGTGCTGCAAAGTGGGGGTCGTTGGCTAGCAAGGAGCCAACCTCCTGAGCAGGGACCTCATTTGTCCTGTTCTGCCAGAGATGTAGAGGGGAAAGCTAGTCCTCCTGTATGAGGGTGAGTATCTGGGCACCAGTTGGATCATGAGTTTTAGAGGCATTAGGCAGAAATCTGTGTGTAGCCTGGGTACTGTTGTGTGGTTTCAACTGTCTGTCAGCGACATAAGGTGCCTTGAAGGTTATTAGCATGGGAGTGGCAGGGTTGTCAGACTCCTCCTCTTCGTCAGTGTCGCTTGGGGAATTTGACTCAGTATAAGGCTGCTTTCTATCTTGGCATTGCACAAAGCAACCAATAGATGTTCCCTGTGCAAGCACCTTAGCAAAACACTTGCTTCAAAAATCAAATCTGTCCATGTCCTGCCTTATTTTGCCAGTAGTTGCTGCCATAGGCTTTATTTTCCTAAATAAATTTTTCACCAAAATTGGAAATATAGTATAAAAATGATTAAACAATGGAGTTAAAAGTGCCAAAGTGTGAATTCGCAGCACTTTCTAAGTTGCTGTTAACTACAGCATGGGGGGGCGCAATTTGGAATTTGCAGGTTTGTAGACCCTTTGAAGTACCATAGATTCTGGCGTATAAGACGACTTTTTAACCCTGGAAAATCCTCTTAAAAGTTGGGGGTCGTCAGTGGGTGGCGGGCTCCGTGCCGGGAGGAAGCTGCCCGGCGAAGCTGCCCAGAGATGCTAAGCCGGGTTCGCTGGGCGGCTTCCTCTCAGCGCGGAGCCCGCCACCTACTGCCACTTCCCAGTGAAGCTGCCAAGTATAAGACTGGGCGCATAAGTCGACCCCCCAAATTGGCAGCTACCAATTTGGGGTGTCGTTTTATACGCCCAGTCGCCTAATACTGTCGGAATCTACAGTAGATCTTGCATGCCAAGTCTTATGTTATTGGCTATACAGTTGCTAATTTTTTATGTATAAAATATAGGATTTTGAACTTTATTATGATGGAGCACCTTTTTTACCTTTATCTACCTACATACCAACTTAGTAATTATTTATTTTTCTGCTCACCTTAACTAAAAAAGGCACTTTGATATCCATATCTATATCTATCTCCATATCATCTATATCTATATTATTATTATTATTATTATTATTATTATTATTATTATTATTATTATTATTAAAATTTGTATACTGCCCTTTAGCCATGAATCTCAGGATGGTTCATAACTAAAAAATACAACATAGAAACACATAACACCCCCTACCCCCATCCTTCAATAGGCAGGGAGTTCCAAAGGATAGGTGCTGCCACACTAAAGGACCAAGTTCTTACAAAAATAGAAGGGTATTATATGGCATCTATTGTCGTGCCAATTCCACCAATTGAAGTGGTTGAGTGAGCACAGGTGGGGTAAGGCGATCTTGGAGATAAACTGGTTGCAAGTTGTTAAGAGCTTTATATACTAATAGTAACGCCTAGAACCTGGCCTGGTAGAAAATTGGCAAACAATGCAGACCTCTGAGCACAAGTAATATATGCTGACAATGTCTCACTTCTATCAGCAATTGTGGAGCAGCATTCTGCACTAACTGCAGCTTCCAGATCAAGCATGAGAGAAGCCCCGCATAAAGCATATTGCAGTAATCCAGTCTTGAAGTAAAGGTAAAGTAAAAGATAACCCTGGATGGTTAAGTTTGGTCAAAAGTGACTATGGAGTTGTGGCACTCATCTCTGCTTTCAGGCCAAGGGAGCCGGTGTCTGTCCACAGACAGCTTTCTGGGTCATGTGGCCAGCATGACTAAACCACTTCTGGTGCAACGGAACACCGTGATGGAAACCAGAGTGCATGGAAACGCTGTTTACCTTCCCACCGCAGCAGTACCTATTTATCTACTTGCACTGGTGTGCTTTCGAACTGCTAGGTTGGCAGGAGCTGAGACAAAGCAACGGGAGCTCACCCCATTGCACCAATTCGAACCGTTGACCTTCCAGTTGGCAAGCCCAAGAGGCTTGGTGGTTTAGACAACAGCGCCACCTGTGTCTTGAAGTAACCAGTGCATGAAATACTGTGGCAAGGCTTTTGCAGTCCAGGAAACCAATCGCAATTGGTGAGAGGAACGTCCAGTCACTGAGGCTACCGGAACCCCCCAGTGACAGAGCTTAATCGAGAAGCACACACAAACTGAGAGCCTGCTCCTTCAGGGGAAGTGCAGTCCTGTGCACTGTAGGCAACTGACCAATTTCTTGGACCCGAGAGCTACTCACCCACACTTCCTTTGTCTTGCCAGGATTCCAGCTCAGCTTGTTTTTACTCATCCATTTCACCATTGCATCCAGGGACTGCACAGCCTCTCCTGATTCAGATGTTATAGAGAAGTAGAGCTGACTGCAAATGACTGCTCCTGGTGACTTCATGAAGATAGCACTGGAGGTAAGATAGATCCTTGTGGCACCCCATAATGTAGCCACCGGGGGTTGGGGGTGGGGGCAAAAAGCACTCTTCCAATGCTACTCTCTAGCACCATTGGCAATGAGCTGTATCAGCCCCCTCTCTGTCCCTTGGGTCCTTGGCTTTTCAATATGTAATGTTTTATTGTGCTTTTATATATGTTGGAAGCCGCCCAGAGTGACTGGAGCAACCCAGTCTGATGGACAGGGTACTACTACTAATACTAATTGGCAAAGAGCAGTATCATCACCCCCACATCCCTAGCAGAGCCTGTGCACCACGCCCACCCGTGCAGAGCAGCAAAAGAATGGCCTGGGGAGCAGGCAGATGGGCTCCTAGTCACTCCTAGTCAGAGTGAAGAGGCACAATTTTTGTGCCCCCTTGGGTCTGGGCCCTTTGTAGGGGAGCCAACTTGGCCAACCCCTAGGTACACCCCTGCTACTCTCTGGACTTAGTCCTGAAGGTAGGGTTGGAATTTATGTAATACAATGCCCCCATTTCCTATATCCTGGAACCAGTCCAGGAGGATACCATTTGATGGTATGGGATTGAATCTCACCCCAAAATAGTGACAGCCTACAAGTATACCTCACCTGCGCTTGGCATCGAGAGTGTTCAAGCTGAGAGTGGAGGAACACAGAGGAATCAGCTGCAGATCTTGACAGTGCAAGTTCTGAAAGCAGAATGGACTTGCTATGGAGAGTTAATACAAACTCCTGGGCTTCACAGGGGGAATGTGGCTTTTGGAATGCAAAAATTACAGAAGCACCTCACCCCATCCAAAAATAGTGTGAGCGCTTCATTTTTCTCTCCGCTATCAATGTTTTGAGTTCTTGACATTTAGCAATGTTAGGAGGCCTCCAGCAGTGCAGCTGCGCTTCTCACATGGTGAGTTGGAGAGAAATGCCTTTGGAAGGTGGTGCTGATGTTTATGGTTACAGAACCAAAACCTGATTTGAGTAATGGTGTGCAATCAATCAATTCTGCTTCAAGGAGCCACTGTGATTACAATGGCAAATCTGAAAGGGCCCAGGCAGTGTGTCTTGAGGACAGAAGGCTGGAGTCAGGGGCCATGGGCAGAACCTGTACAGAGCTATGTTATACACTGGTAAGGATTAAGGTGACATGAAATTATGTCATGTTTTATTTCCAGTGTGAAACAATTATGGTTGTTGTTTTTTAAAAGCCATTGCTGGGAGGGAGCTGTAGCTCATGCACAGACTTACCATGAGTCTGGGTTCAATGCCTCACATTTCCAGTTATAATGGTAACAAGAAACATCTCTGTCAGTCCCTAAATTAAATTAAATTAAATCTCAAGCAAGGATGTGTGTAGAAGGATGTGCTAGATGGCTAAAGAGACTACTGTTTCTCTCCACTCTTCTGCCTTGTTGTTGTTGTTGTTGTTGTTTAGTCGTTTAGTCGTGTCCGACTCTTCGTGACCCCATGGACCAGAGCACACCAGGCACTCCTGTCTTCCACTGCCTCCCACAGTTTGGTCAAACTCATGCTGGTAGCTTTGAGAACACTGTTCAACCATCTCATCCTCTGTCGTCCCCTTCTCCTTGTGCCCTCCATCTTTCCTAACATCAGGGTCTTTTCCAGGGAGTCTTCTCTTCTCATGAGGTGGCCAAAGTACGGTATTGGAGCCTCAGCTTCACGATCTGTCCTTCCAGTGAGCACTCAGGGCTGATTTCCTTAAGAATGGATAGGTTTGATCTTAATGCAGTCCATGGGACTCTCAAGAGTCTCCTCCAGCACCATAATTCAAAAGCATCAATTCTTCGGCGATCAGCCTTCTTTATGGTCCAGCTTTCACTTCCATGCATCACTACTGGGAAAACCCTAGCTTTTACTATACGGACCTTTGTTGGCAAGGTGATGTCTCAACTTTTTAAGATGCTGTCTAGGTTTGTCACTGCTTTTCTCCCATGAAACAGGTGTCTTTTAATTTCGTGGCTGCTGTCACCATCTGCAGTCATCATGGAGCCCAAGAAAGTAAAATCTCTCACTGCCTTATCACTCTCTTCTGCCTTATCTTATGTCAAACTTGGTATGCCTAGATTAGTGTTGTGTACACTGGCTGGCAGCCTCTCTCCAGGTTCTCAGACAGGAGAGTTGCAATGTAAATAATGCAGCCAAACATTAAGTAAGTTTGTAAATAGTTTAAAATTGATTACCTCCATTAGGTGTCTTCTCCTTGCCGTCTTTCCAGTGTACTGAATAAACATGTGCCGTACTGTTTTAAAATAGTCTTTGGTCTTTGCGTCGCTGAACAGTGTTCCTGGGCTTTAGAGTTAAGTAGCAGATGCATTCTTAGAATCATAGAAATTGTAAAGTTGAAAGGGACCCCAAGGGTCATCTAGTCCAACCCCCTGCAATGCAGGAATCTCAGCTAAAGCACCCCTGAAATATGACCATCAAACCTCTGTTTAAAAACATCCAACGAAGGACAGCCAACCACCTTCTGAAGGAGTCCATTACACTGTTGAACAACTTATTGCCAGAAAGTTCTCCCGGATGTTAAGTTGGAATCTCCTTTGTTGTCATTTCAATCCATTGATTTGAGCCCCATCCTCTAAAGCAGCAGAACACAAGCTTGTTTCATCTTCCATGTGACAGTCCTTTAGATATTTGAAGGTGGCTATCTTTTCCAGTATTGTGTTGTTATATATCCAACTGCAGACATGAGAAAGGTTAAAGGTAAAGGTACCCCTGCCTGTACGGGCCAGTCTTGACAGACTCTAGGGTTGTGCACTCATCTCACTCTAGAGGCCGGGGGCCAGCGCTGTCCAGAGACACTTCCGGGTCACGTGGCCAGCGTGACGAAGCTGCTCCGGCGAACCGGCACCAGAGCAGCACACGAAATGCTGTTTACCTTCCCGCTATAAAGTGGTACCTATTTATCTACTTGCACTTTAAGGGTGCTTTTGAACTGCTAGGTGGGCAGGAGCTGGGACCGAGAGACGGGAGCTCACCCCGCCGCGGGGATTCGAACTGCCGACCATACGATCGGCAAGTCCTAGGCACTGTGGTTTTACCCACAGCGCCATCCGCGTCCCTATGAGAAAGGTTAGTAGATCCTTAAACAGTAAATTCTTTAAAGGATTGATCCACCTTTACATGCAAACGGAATCAATTTTTTCTCCCATCCTCCCTATGTGCAAGCAAATCCCACTGAAGAACTTCTGAGTAAATATACAAAGGGCTGCACTTTTCAAGTTTCTAGCCCTCCCAGAGAAAGCCTCACATGGAAACGTAACTCTTTCTTTTTCACTGTCTTTAGCTGCAAGAGTTCTGGATATGCATTCGCTCTATTCAGCCTTTGGGGAGCTAAAATAAAACCTGCCTTGATGTGATGCCTCTATTTATATGCACCCTTCTCTAGCTCCTTACCTCCCCCATCCTCTTTTTTTAGCATCTCGAATCGTCACAGTGAACCACACCCTATTTTAAATAGAATTTTTAATTGTGTGAGTATTTCTTTTGGCTTTGCTGGTGGTGCCACATCTCCCCCCCCCCCCCCGCCACTGCCGCCTCATTGGGAAAGCCACATATCAGGCCCTTTCAAAATGTTGCTTTCAAACTGAGTGGGAAGAATAGAGCTGTCAGGGCCTCCTTTTCAGCTCATGAGCTACCCTTTCTCCTTCTTAAACGTGGATGTAGCAAAGGAAAGCGACACTGACTGACTGGTGCTCACTGCCTCCCACCCCCCTTTTGCCAAGCAAGCACACCCTCCTGGCACACCTATGGCACACAAGAAAAACCTAGCCACCTTTTAACAGGCTACCTGAACTGGGCTCCTTCATGAGGAAAAAGTCACCTCAACTTGAACAGGTGACAATGAAACCCAGCTGCTTTTTACTTTTTCTTGAATGCACAAAAAAGGCAAGAATTGATAGCCTTTTCATTTGTCTCGTTCCCAAGTGAACAAAAGAGCAGGCCAGGCTCCAGGTCAGGAGTCCCCATGTGCTTTACCAGCTCAACAGAGATGAGCTGCTTATCTATTTATTTATTGCAATTATATCCCACCTTTTTCTCTAAGGAACTCAAGGTGTGGCATACACAATTCTCCCCCTTCTCATTTAATCCCCACAACAACCCTATAAAGTAGGTTAGGCTGCTAAGTAATGACTAGGCCATGGTCATCCAATGAGTTTCGTGGCCAAGTGGTAGATTTGAACCCTGGTCTTCCAGGTCCTAGCCCATCACTCTTAACTGCTACACCACACGGGTTGCCTTTTCAAACAGCCCACCCCTATAAATACGTCCTCAGGCATGAGGGCCCCAAAGTGAGTTAAGTTGGGTTCAGATTTCTGCTCCATTCTTAAATTCCGAGTGACTCCAGAGTAGTTACTGTCATATCTCTTGCGATGACAAAACAAGTTGCTCTGAGGCATGTTGTCAGTATGTGGTGAAATATACTTTGGGTACAAGTGTGATATGAACAGTGAGTTTTTTCTGGGGGTACACAGGGGTACGCATACCCCTAAACGTTTTGTGAATCTAAGTTTGGCCTCATTGAGGAGCAGTATTTCAACATGGGTAGGGAAATGAAAACACCCCAAAACATTTTTTTTTAAAAAAAGCACTGGATATGTATAATTTGAAATAAATATATAATATTAAGTCAAATTATTTACCTATCCAGGTCAGTATTGACTGGCAGTGGCTCTCTAGTCTAGGATCCTGGTAGAGGTCTTCCCCATCTCTATATGTGGGAGCTTTTTCACTGGGCATGCCACAGGGTTGAGAACCTTGCAACCTTCAGAGCATGAGAAAGTAGATAAGAACTTTTGCAAAGCGCTGAGCTGTGCCACTGGCCCCCTTCCCAGGAAAGCTGACCTCTGTGCTTCTCTAACAGGGTCTCTCCGTCTTTGTACAAAAGCATTTCACCTTGCAACTTGCGCAGCATAATTGTTCTCTCTTGGAAGGGAACGTCATGAGCTAGAAGAAAATAAACAATGGGAGGTATTTTCTGCACAACGACACGGGCACATTGCACTGGTCACCAGGCATGAGACCTGATATTCTTGGAAAGCCTGATTGCATAGATGAGAGACCACCCACCCACACGTATGCTGTACTTTTTAAAAGTCGGTGATGCCCCAGGCTAACAGCACATCCCTAAATGGACTACATAATATCCCAGGTACAAATCAAATGAGTAGTACAAATCAAATGAATAGTGAAGGCAGCATTTGTATCACAAGCAATCAAATGTAAGTGGGAACATGCTGCAAAATATTGCAGTGTGAAGTGCTCCTGTTCAAGGATTCAGTCAGCAAGCGGCATCCTTTTCCAGGACACTCCATTCCATTTGTTCTCCTCATCCCCACCCAGAGTTTTCAATTTTTCCATGCAGACCAAGTATGCTTAAGTCTCATTGGGCATTTCTTTTAGGGTTGCTCTGTTAAGCCCCCCCCCTCCCCGATTAGTTTTGCAAGTTTGCAACAGAATCCAGCACTGATTGACTGGTGCCCTTGATATCAGCATGGGAACTCCTGCTCCAAGCTCACAGTGGTTTTGTATGGGGTGAATGAGAAGGAGGTTCCTTTTTATATTAATAGAGTGATTATTGAATAGAGAAATGGCTAAATATATAACTGCAATGCTTGAGGAAGGGAGGGATTAAAAAGCAAGCAGCACACATCTGAAATATGGGTGAAGGGCAAGATTGATGCTGAATCAGAATTTGGCCCATGGTCATTTGCAAAGCAAGGCAGGTCCTGGACCTCCACTACAGATGAGTCCGCTTAAAAATAAAATAAATCTATGGTACTATTGGCCTGTAGTCATTAAGTCTCTCTTCAGCTGTATTTATCACTTATCACAAGAAACCATTCATGTATAAGTGAAATATCACCCCCCCCAATATTTCCAAGGAGAATACAATGAGTAATCACTATAGCAACAAGCAATCTGCTTCTCTTTGGCAAGTGACTCATCACACACTATTACATCGATAGAACAAGGGTGATGGTGACAAGCTGCTCTGAAAGGGCAGATGACCTTTGGGTTTCTCTGGCTTGCTCCAGAATGGAGGGGAGGCAGGTGGCCTCACTCCTTTGCTTAGCAAGGTTACTAAAATACTGAGAAAGCTATTGGGGAACCTAGACATTTTGAGCATCATAAGGTCTACATCTAAGACCAGTTCACAATGTTGCCCCACTTTTTGGAGAAAGACCAAACCAATAGATTTCAGTAAAGTTAGTTAGATAATTTGTTTATTAAACCAGCCTCCCACAACTTGGTGCCCTCCAGATGTTTTGAACTACAACTGGGTTACTTTGTGAGGAATGACCAAATATTTAATAAATAATAAAACAATTATAACTCCTATTGGGGTGTGTGGGTGTGTGGGGGTGTGTGTGTGTGCTGGCTGGGGCTGATAAGAGTTGTACTCCATATCATTTGGTGGGCACTAGATTGGTGAAGGTAGTATTAAACGATTTAGACTTTAACATGCTAATCCTCACTGTCAGCCTTCAGACATTTATTGAAGACTTTCTTATGCCAACACGTTTATTCAGTTGTTTCCTTTATATCATCTATCTATCTATCTATCTATCTATCTATCTATCTATCTATCATCTATCTATTCATCATCTATCTAAGCCCATCATACCTGGGATTATTTTGTACCGTTTTACAGTATTTTAAGACTCACACCACCTTAACTGGGTAGTTTATAACTACTGCTTATAGGACTGGAGGGGTTGGCTTGGATGATACATTTGGGTCTCAACCAAACCTCTGATTTTGTATATCTAAGGTGGGAATTTGCCATAGAAGATATGGCTGAACTGGTGAAACCATTCTCTTTGTTAAGGTAACAGCCCTGGTCAAATCTGCTGGGCATCCATTTACATATCTAAAGACACAGATGGGTAGCCGTGTTGGTCTGCCATAGTCAAAATAAAAAAATTCCTTCCTGTAGCACCTTAAAGACCAACTAAGTTAGTTCTTGGTATAAGCTTTCGTGTGCATGCACACTTCTTCAGATACACTGAAACAGAAGTTGCCAGATCCTTCTATATATAGAGAAGGTGGGGAGGGGTATTACTCAGAAGGGTGGTGGGAATCGGAGATTGGCAGATAGTTGAGATGAGCCTGATGAGCCTGTTGACGACTCTTAACGACTGTAATAGGTCTTACTTGCCTTTTCCTGTAAGACCTATTACAGTCGTTAAGAGTCGTCAACAGGCTCATCAGGCTCATCTCAGCTATCTGCCAATCTCCGATTCCCACCAAGCTTCTGAGTAATACCCCTCCCCACCTTCTCTATATATAGAAGGGTCTGGCAACTTCTGTTTCAGTGTATCTGAAGAAGTGTGCATGCACACGAAAGCTTATACCAAGAACTAACTTAGTTGGTCTTTAAGGTGCTACAGGAAGGAATTTTTTTATCATATCTAAAGAGTTGGTCAAGTACAGATGTGTTGCCATAGAAACATAAGAACAGAAGAAGAGCCTGCTGGATAAGGTTGATGGCCTATCTAGTCCAGCATCCTGTTCTCACAGTGGCCAACCATACGCCTGTGGGAAAACTGCATGCTGGACCTGGGAATGCTCAACCTCTCCAGTGGTTTCCAGAAACTGGTATTCAGAAGCATTGCTTCCGCCAACTGTGGAGGCAGAGCAAAGACATAATGGCTAGTACAGTGCTACCTTGTGTTACAGAGGGGATCCATTCCAGAGGCCCATCCGTAATGTGAAATGCCTGCAACTTGAAACGCTGCATCTGCGCAGGCATGTGGTGCAATTTGGTGCTTCTGCACATGCGCAAGGCGTGATTTAACGCTTCTGTGCATGCTCAAGCAGTGAAACCCAGGAGTAACCCATTCCGGTAACATGATGTAACGTGAAAAGATGCAACATGAAGCAGATGCAACACGAGGTATGACTGTAGATTAATAGCCCTCTTCTCCTCTATGAATCTGTCTAATCTCCCATGCCTAAGACATCTGTGTTGGTGGCCATTGCTGCCTTCCATGGTAGCAAGTTCCATCGTTTAACTAGGTGCTGCATGAAGAAGTCCTTTCTTTTATTTGTCCCTAATCTTCCAATATTCAGCTTCACCGGATGTCCACAAGTTCTGGTGTTAAGAGAGATAGGGGAAAAATGCCTATCTACTTTCTCCATGCCATGCATAATTTTATAAACTTGTATCATGTCACATCTTATGTGTTTTTTCTCTAAACTAAAAAGTCCCAGGTTGCTGGAAGTTTTCTTCAAAAGGGAGCCTCTCCATCCCCTTGATCACTTTGGTTGCCATTTTCTGAACTGCATCTAACTCTACAATATCCTTTGTGAGGTAAGGTGACCAGAACAGCACACAGTATTCCAAATGCAGTTGCAATGTAGATTTGTATAATGGCATTATAATGTCAGCTGTTTTATTCTCAGTTCCTTTCCCAATGATCCCTAGCATTGAATCTGCCTTTTTCATAGCTGCCACACACTGCATTGACATCTTCATTAAACTACCTACTTGAGGTCTTCATCAATCTTCAAGGTCATGATGGGCTTAGCCGATGAAAGATTTCACAGGTAGGTGGGGACACCCACCTGTCAATCACATGTCATTATGACACCACTAGATTGACAGGTGGGTTATCCCAGCCAGCCAGCAAAATCCCTTGGGCAGATTTCCAAGCATTAGAGAACCACAATGAAAGGGGAGTTGGTATCCTTAGATGGAGGGGAGGGAGGGTCATCACACTGCAGGTGGCCCAGGGAAGTCCTGGCACACTGAAGGAGGCCCAGAAGGAGCAGACAGTGGTGGTGGTGGAGCATGAGGAAGGCAACAAGGGAAGGAAATAAGGAGTGGTGTGTTCCTTGGGGTGTGGATCTGCTGCCCCTCCCAGACTGCCACCTGAGGTGATACCCTCACTGTGCCTCATGAGCAGCCAGCCCTGTGAAGAAGGAAAGGACTTGCCATTTAAAAGGATTTATTGGACTGTGTGTGCCTATTCCTTTCCTGACAAGTGAGGGTTAAATTCTAAATTAAGTTCTCAGTTGGAAATGGGCACGGATGGTGCAGTCAAATGCAGGCTTCTGTCTCTCTCTACCAAAGAACTGTGTTTCCCAGGGGCAGATATCATTTCCCCACCACAGCCACGTCCAATACTAGCAACTCCTTCTAAAGGCTCAGTCTTCCCTACCCCAGTTGGTTCTCCCCATGACTCTCCTGGGAACTGCAAGTAGGCTTCTCTTCTCTCTCTCAAATAACAGCTATGGGAAAGCAAAGCTTTCCTGCATGAGACCCTACATTGCATCTCCCAGAAGAGTGTGTGAGAAACCACTTGGATAAGGATGAACCTTGGGAAGAAGCTGCTGACCTTGGAACTGGGAGAGGGTGAGATAAAGTCTTTATTTTTGTGGCCCTCATCTCTGCCTGCAAAAGCAACACTGGGCATTGTTTAATCCCTACGCAGCACCTGCTTCCCAGGGGGAGAGGGACAAGGAAAGCTGATCCTTGCAAAAGGGGTTCCTTCTCCTGCCCTACCTTCACAGAGCAATGTAGGAAAATAATAGGTCTGTTTCCTTTTGCAGCACACACCTTTCCCCAGAGAAACTGAGCAGGATTTACCCCTGCCTGTTACATACCTGTTAAATGAGGGTTAAATCCTGCTGCTTCTAGCTGCCAGCATCTCTTCACTACTGGGAACAGGCACCCACAACAGTGCAGAACTGAGCTTCACTCTCCTCTCCCACCCATTATGAGACAAGTGCTGTTGGATGATTGACGGGCAGGTATGGTTGGGGGGGGAAATGGCCTAGTGGACCAAATTGGAAACCCTGGGGGGCCAACTCTGGCTATGGGCCAGAGGTTTCCCAGCCCAGCCTAGGGGTAGGAGAACAATAGGACAGGAGCTTGTCTTTGTTTTAGTCTAGGCTGAAGGTGGGAGCTAGAAAGACAGAAAGACTCATTCTTTGTGCCAAAATCAAAGCTAGAATTTTAGGGAACCCATTAGGAATTTAATATCAGGGAATTGGGTGTGTCCCAATTTAGTATCAGGGAATTGGGTGTGTCCAACACTGGTGACAGCAGTGGGATTGTGGTTCCTGGAGGAGGAAGTGTGAGCCTCTCCTTCCTAGATGTCATTCTAAACTATGTTGTTGTTTAGTCGTTTAGTCGTGTCTGACTCTTCGTGACCCCATAGACCAAAGCACACCAGGCACTCCTGTCTAAACTATAGAATGTGGCAAAAGCCATTGGTAGTTTCTGGATTTCTTAGCTGCTTTGGGAAATAGCACTGTCTTATATGTTATAACAGAGGGACGCGGGTGGCGCTGTGGGTTAAACCACAGAGCCTAGGACTTGCCGATCAGAAGGTCGGCGGTTCAAATCCCCATGACGGGGTGAGCCCCCGTTGCTCAGTCCCTGCTCCTGCCAACCTAGCAGTTCAAAAGCATGTCAAAGTGGAAGTAGATAAATAGGTACTGCTCTGGCGGGGAGGTAAACGGCATTTCTGTGCACTGCTCTGGTTCGCCAGAAGCGGCTTAGTCATGCTGGCCACATGTATGCCAGCTCCCTTGGCCAGTAAAGCGAGATGAGCGCTGCAACCCCAGAGTCGGCCACGACTGGACCTAATGGTCAGGGGTCCCTTTACCTTTACCTATATGTTATAACAACTTCTAAACTGGAGCTAACCAGTTTTTCCTTGCTCCTGAAAAATTCAGATAATGAACACCTGTTAAAATATCAGCACTATTATCCATTTGACTCCTGAATAAATAGCACTTTCAGCACTGTAAGAATATGTTGCTGAAAGACATTGTTATGCCATCTACTAGAGACTCATTAGTGTGATTGTACTCATATTTCAAGGCATGTTCATGAGCTGATTTAAATTGTTTGAAAGATTTAAATCTATGTTTGATGAAAATAAATAAAACAAACATGAATATGTTTTAAGAGTATTGGTTGCTTGTGGAGCTGAAACAAACATTCACACAGAAGTTTTGCAATGTCTGGCTTTGCTACTCTAATTCTGAATGTGCAATGAATCTCCTGGTTTCTCATTTTTCCACAATTTTGCATCAGTATGCTTTTTTTAAAAAGTCCTCATGATGATCTGTTATAGCTTATTAAATTTATATCCCTTTGTTCCTAATACAGTGGTACCTCGGGTTAAGAACTTAATTCGTTCTGGAGGTCTGTTCTTAACCTGAAACTGTTCTTAACCTGAGGTACCACTTTAGCTAATGGGGCCTCCTACTGCTGCTGCTGTGCCACTGGAGAATGATTTCTGTTCTCATCCTGAAGCAAAGTTCTTAACCTGGGGTACTATTTCTGGGTTAGCGGAGTCTGTAACCTGAAGCGTCTGTAACCTGAGGTACCACTGTAGAGTCCAAGGAAGCAAACAACAAAGCAGCAAAAGCAATATAAAACATTCAAAAAAAAAAAAAAGAACTGTATGTACTTTTGCATTATATATATATATTTCTGCAAGCGGTCTGGTTGTTGTTGTTTTTGGGGGGTTTTGGTATGTTAGGTTGACTAATGTGTGCCCTTCTAGACACAGTTTCCGTAATAAATGCATTTTGTAACATAATTTCAGGGGGTTGGAAAATTGCATTGCAAATTCAGAGATGAGCACTTTTAAAAGTTTATCTGAGTTTTAGTTCTCCTGGTAACTGCAAATTAGGTAGGTTTATATTAAGATGTGAACCAATCAAATTTCTACACTATCCACACTTTGAACTTATTGGCATTTCTTGATGGCTTGTCCTGAATCAAATAAGAACTCTTTCAACGTAATCATAGTTCAAATCCTGTCAAATACTGAATAACAGGAAATGTCAATGTTAGATGTTGGACTCAAATACTGTATTTAGTTGGAGTACTCATAGGACATGCATCAGCAATGTCCTCAGAATGGCATATGAAAGGAGAAAATCACTTTTGAAAAACAAAAATTGCAAACTTTGTTTTAGGCCAAGCAAGGCATTACAAAATAGAGTGCAAACTTTGGTTTCCCCAGAACTTTTCATCAGGTAGGTGATAAACAGAACTATCATGGTGGTAGTGGTGGTGGTGATGGCAGGGAGATAGAGTGTTGCTGAAGCCGTGGAGTTTGCATCAGGTCACAATCTTAAGATGGAATTTGAGACGAGGTAGTAAACATTCAAATTAGGCTATGCGGGTATTAGGTTGCAACAAGGCCTGTTGGGAACAAGAAGTATAATAGTGGTTGATTCCCCATCTTTGAAAAGACGTTACTAGGCCTGTGGGGGAAAACCAGTTCAGTTTGCATTTGAAGGCAAAGTTACCTGATTTGTGCTTTCTGAAGCATTATGCGAACCAAAATGCAGCCATCTTTCAAAATTTCTTGAATTTTGCAGTGTGGTTCTCCAGCCAAATAATGTGTACAAACAATATGTGTAGGGTAAAGTGTTCATAAGAATGCACATATCACTGAAGATGCAAAAAAAAAAATGTGTATATTGAAATAAATTCAGGCATAAATGTTGATGAATTTTCATGAGGACTCACTTAAACAACAACAGCCCCAAAGTGGTGTGAAAATCTGGAGAACTGAACTGAAGTTTGGAAGAAGTAGAAACTGAGAGAAGCCAAAATTGACAGATTTGCCAGTACCTATTTGTGACCTAGATCTGGCTCCATCTCTTGGCAAAATACATGGGAACCAGGAGAAACTAGGCAGATCTTATATCGGTGAAGGTGTAAATTGGTTTTACATAGTGTGCTGGACAAAAAGCCAATAGAAACCAGATTGGGGAGCCTTGCCTAGCAGATGGAAGGACTGTTCCTTTGGAGCACCAAATCCCACCTTCACGTAGTATGAAATTCTCTTCCTCTAGTTTACAATCCCCCTAGATCAACCTAACACCTCAGACAATTAAAAGACCTGCATAATTAAACAGCTTAAACAGCTTTCCCCTTGTTGCCCCAAAGCAAAAAAGGATGGTGCCAATAGCACTACTCAAGAGAGGGAATGCAAAGAGACGGGTGCCAAAATTTAAGAAGCTCTGCCTTCAGTCATCATTTGTCTCACTGCGGGATCTGGAGCAGGTATTCAAGAGGTGGGTCTTAACAACTGAGTACACTCATAAGGCAGCAGGCTGTTCAAGTAAACTGAGCCTTATTTGTGCATTCAAAACAACTTATGAGAGCTCAAGATGGTGAGGAAGGTGTCTAAACATACTTACCCCATCCCTCATTTTAGGAAGTGGGAATGAAGAGGGCTTGTAAGTACCTTTAGATGCTCCACTTACAAGGTGCCCCCCCCCCAATAAAGTAAGATTACCAGATTTTTTTCAATGAATCCAGGGACACTTTTCAGCTTCAATGGATTTTGTATGGGGACTGATTTGTAAATCCGGGGGACTGTCCCCAGGAAACGGGGACACCTGGTAACCTTACAATAAATAGTTCTGCATTACCAGGGTTACTGTTCATGAGGAAGGCTTGTAAGCCAAATGTGCTTCCAAGCCTCTTTCAGACCCTGTCACTTAACAATGGAAGGTTGGGGGTGAAATGGGCACACCTGGTGCAAGTGGGAGTGGTGAAGTGGTGCACCCCAGTTTAAACTCTCATTCATTCTTTTAAATATGCATTTAATTAAATAAAGTACAATGCAAACTTGTTAAAATAAAATACAAACCATTGATATGCTGGAGCTCTGCAGCCTTGTTCTTTTGTAGCAGCATATTGAATAAAATTAAACCAAGCAGCAGAAAATTTGCCTGACTTCTAATTATGTCTCTATTCTCTCCATCTGACAGTACAATTTCCCACTGAAATTAGATCTCATATTTGTTGAAACCAAAACAAGTAAATTAGCAACAAGGGATCACCAAAACTTAGTAATGGTTAATCTTGCTGCATTGATCAGATGAATAATATGATCTTACCAGGTAAGATATTGGGGGTTTGCATCAAATTTGGACAGAAGAGCAATTTTTGAGTCTGGGGCTATAGTTCGTTTTGCAATCAATTCTGGCTCGTGAAAGGTTTTAAAACAAAAGTCTTTGGCCCAGGGGCACCATGTTCGCGCACCCTCATTGGTGGGCAGCATTGCAGCCAGGCTCCAGGCCCACAAGTGATCCAAACAAATGGTGATCCTTGGTCCCCACAGTTCCTCCAACAAGCTGTGTTATTTGTTTTAGAAACCCTACTTAGCAAAAGTGGATACATCAGTTGAGTGTTTTTAGAGGATTTTCACTAATTGTAATGAGGAGAGAAATGGGGGGGGGGTTGTCCCAAGACCATTCCCATAAAGTATTGCATATTTTTATATCAGGATTTAAAACTAAGGAGATTTGAAGATATAAGGGAATATTATCAACTTAATGAAGTGTTGAAAAGAAGGGTTTTTCAAATAAAACCTCCCAGTTCAAAAGGGATTTGTTAGAAAATTAAATTAAATTAATTTCTAAAATGTATAAACTTTTATTAGAGTGGCAAACAAAAGACAAACAGGTTAAATTGACTATGATCCACTGGGCCAAGGATTTTGGTTATAGCATTGAATCAGCCATGTGGGAGAGACTATGGACAACAGAATTAAAATTTACAGCATGTTATACTCTGAAGGAGAATTATATGAAAATGATGCATCGCTAGCAAATTAGCTAAGATGTACAAATCAAAGTCTAAAATGTGCTGGAAATGTAAAGAAAAAGAGGGTACTTTTTATCATATGTGGTGGTCATGTAAGATGATAAAAGACTTCTGGGAAATGATATATAACGAACTGGAAAAAATGTTGAAAATAACTTTTCCTAAGAAACCAGAAGCTTTTCTTTTAGATACCGTATTGGCCTGAATATAAGCCGCACCTTTAAAATTCAAGGGGGGGGGAGAATACCTGAATATAAGTCGCGCCCTTAAAATAGGGATACAGGCTGAAAATCGCTGAGGTTGGTAGAATTGTAACTCTAAGGCAATTTAAGCCTTTGAACTTGCAAGCCCGCAAATTTTACCGTACAATCAGTAAAATCACAAATCGCTATTCAATCGCTACAATTCCGCAGGCACTCAAGCTTGCAAATCGGCAATAAAACATTTTTTGTTCCATTTTACTGTATGTCTGTTTCAGCAGTGATATTGTAAAAGCCAATTTTTGTAAGGTCGTGAATTTAAGCCGCACTTTAACTTTTCACAGTCGGAATTGGGGGGGAAAGTGTGGCTTATATTTGGGCCAATACACTTTTATAGGACCAGAGATCCTGAAGGACCAGACGAAACTATTTTTGTATGTGACCACGGCTGTGCAGACTTAGCCGAGAAATGGAAAGATGGTACAACTCCGACCAAAGAAGAGTGGCAGACAAAATTGATGAACTATGCCAAGATAGCAAAACTTACAGGAAGAAATTGAAATCAGGAAGAGGAGGTCTTTAATAAAGCATGGGGAAAGTTTATAATTTATTTGAAAAGCTATTGTAAACAACTACATATATTGGTAGGATTGACAGAAAACTTGTAGTAAAAAATTGAAGTACGGATTGACAAAGGATTTATAAAAATAGTTATAATAGAGATGCAGAGGGGGAAATCATTACATTAAGGATCCACAAGGGGGGGAGTCAGAAGGGATTATATGTTTATGTTTTTAATTCATTTGTTTATGTAAAATAGAAAATGATCAGAAGGTCAGCGGTCCGAATCCCTGCGACGGGGTGAGCTCCAGTTGCTCGGTTCCAGCTCCTGCCAACCTAGCAGTTCGAAAGCATGTCAAAGTGCAAGTAGATAAATAGGTACCGCTCCGGCAGGAAGGTAAATGCCATTTCTGTGCACTGCTCTGGTTCGCCAGAAGTGGCTTAGTCATGCTGGCCACATGACCCAGAAGCTGTACACCAGCTCCTTCGGTCAATGAAGTGAGATGAGAGCTGCAACCCCAGAGTCGGCCACGACTGGACCTAATGGTCAGGGGTCCCTTTACCTTTATGGTGAGTTCTGGCATCTCTTTTTCTAGAAAAATAGCACTGATTTTATCCAAAACATACTAAACCTTTACATCAAGTCATTTTTAAACAAGTGCTTTATAACGTTTCTGGCACTTTTACCCTTCTTTGGTTTAAGACAGAGATCTCTCTGTAGCCATTCTATTGGAGGTTTATCTCAAGGAATAACCGATTTATCCAGGCAATAGAAGCAACTTGCAGGCTATACTCCCCAATTTTCTTTAGGTACCCCTTAGCCCTAATATTTAGGTGGCAATCCTGATCTTGAATGTTCTCCAACTGCAGTAATAGGCCAATTTGTGAAGGTTTCATTCCCTTAATGGAGGTTTTATTTTTCAAACTGAGCTCCATTGCTGCATTGGCTCTTTTAGATGTCTCCGTTATGCTGCTTGTTAATTTGACTGTCTTCCTTCAAAGAAGCATTTTGTCAAATACCGCACCAACTCCTTGCTTATTTGAGATACCAAACCCAAATGATCATTGGATTTATACAAGATCGCTGCTTCTGAAATACGGTATGTGCCCCTGGACAGAAAATTCTACTATCAAATATGATAGGTAGATAAAGTGAGAGATTTGCAGGGCTAGATATTATTGTGCATAAGGCAATGAAACAGTAGTAAGGTCATAAAGTCCTAATGGTGGTTGCCTGGAGATATTCAATCCAAAGCAGAACACTTAGCTGGTTTGCTGTTCTTTCTTTTGTTTTGTATGATTTAATTATGTGCTTGAGTTTCTTTTCTGCTGGATGATGTATATACAATAATGTTTCCCTGGCTCAGAGATGGGGAGCTTGTGGTCTTCCAGCTGTTGTTCAACTCCAGCTCCCATCATTCCCAACCCATTGCCATACTGGCTGGGGCTGATGGGAGTTAGGATTTCAGTAACATCTAGAGGGAAGAGGTTATAGGTAATTTTCAATTATTTCTTACATCTGCTAAGACTTACCCACCACTAGTTGTTTGCAATGATTTTATCATTCTGAGTAGGTACTCTACACATTAATCTGAACACAGATAACACAGAATGCCTTGATAATCTCACCACAAAAGCAAACCTGTCAGAGGCAACTCACCCCCCAGGTGGCTCATTGCAACCTTTAAAATCATTAGGCATGACAACTAATCTGCAACAGTAAAAGCAGGAAGGAAAAACTCAACACACTACTGGTTATTCAATTCCAAAGGCCAGTTTTGAATAGCAACCTGCTGGAGACTTGCACTGTGATATTCGAGAAGGGGAAGTGCTTTGCTATAGTTTCCTTGTTGTCTTAGGAAGACAAAGCCCATCACAGCAGCTAGTTTAGCAAGACCAAAACTGAACTTGTTCCAGAGCTCAACAGAGCTCAACAAAAGTGCAACCTATCCTTTGGAATTACTGGAGTCCATGGCAAGTGGTCAGAACTAGATTTTTTTAAGGGGAAGGAAAAAGGCACAGAAAAATGTTTGCATCATGTCATACCCTCCAACTTTCCTCAGATGAAAATTGGGACATTCTATTCTACACCAGTGTCCTTCCCTGAGCCCCCCTATATATGCACACTGTTGATGGAATGCAAGGAAAGGGCTGACAGGTTGAGCTGTCTGAACAGCTTTTTTCAAAGGAGTATGTAACACTACTATACAGGCAAATGTCTTGGTTATATGCTTCTGATTGTGGAGGTGGGATATAGTCATCATGGCTAGTAGCCTTCAATAGCCCTCTCCTCCATGAATCCGTCCAGTCCTCTTTTAAAGACAACCAATTTGATGGCCAACATTGCCTCCTGTGCAAGTGAGGTCCATAGTTTATGTGTTGAATGAAGTACCTCATGGATTTGGGAAAGGTACTCACTATCGTTCTACCCGGACACTGAGGTCCAGCACCAAGGGCCTTCTGGCGGTTCCCTCACTGCGAGAAACCAAGTTACAGGGAACCAGGCAGAGGGCCTTCTCGGTAGTGGCGCCCTCCCTGTGGAACGCCCTCCCACCAGATGTCAAAGAGAACAACAACTACCAGACTTTTAGAAGACATCTGAAGGCAGCCCTGTTTAGGGAAGCTTTTAATGTTTGATGTATCATAGTATTTTAATGTTCTTTTGGAAGCCGCCCAGAGTGGCTGGGGGGGCCCAGCCAGATGGGCGGGGTATAAATAATATATTATTATTATTATTATTATTATTATTATTATTATTATTATTATTATTATTATTATTATTATGTGAAGGGACCTTGCAATGGGTCTGCACTACTATCAGTAAGCAGCTGGCACCAGGAAAATTTTAAAAGCTGTATTTATTTGTGAACCATGGACCATCAACGCAGCAGAGCAAGCTAGCACTTGCTACACAGGCAAGACTAAGAGCTTATCCACACTTACCTCTCCTCTGTGCTTTTCAGGCAATTTAAAGCTCTGTGTTCAAATGCCCCCCCCCCACCCACACTTTTGCTCTGGAGCTTTCCCTGTGAAAGCCTGCTCTTTAAAGCTGAATCAGAACAAACAGAAATGCACAGAAACCTCAAATTTCTGTTTGTTGTGCTTCAGCTGAAAGGAGTTTAATCACTGCCCCCAGCCAGCATGCCACCAGAACTGGCAGAAATGATTCTTCTGGCAATGGCTACTGCAACCTCTTAACTCACAATCCCAGGAGAGATGAGACACATAAGACAAAAAAAAATTTCAACCATGCTACCCAGGCCCAGCTCTCTGCCACTTAAGAAATTGCCTCTTAAGAGTGAAATGCTAGGCAGTACATATTTGCCCTGATTTGAGGCAGTCTCATATCTGCATGTATTTGCCACTCGGTTTGTGCATGGCCCCACCTACCCTATATGAACCTGCCATGTGATTTGACATGTTTTACCTTAATGGCATGTCTTACAGCAGTAGAGGCCCTCCCTACACTGTACTTCACCCAGTCTGTTTAAAAGGGATGAAAAATTCTACATTCTGCTTAAACACTTGGCAATCCCAAGAAACCAGAGTACAATACATTTAGAACTAGTGGGAACTGCCTGACACTGCCCAAAAATTTGTAGAAAACCACCACCAAATGTGGTTTTTTAATGGATAGTGTAATTTGTGTTCAAAAAGTTGCTTTCTCCCCAGAGAGGCATTGTACTGGCATCAGTCAGGCACCTTTGTTATATCTGTTTTGGCACATACTAAAATCTCTGTTTGGGCAAACCTACCCAGACACGTAAAAGCTGCCATGAGCTTTAATTTCTAATTTTAAAAAACGGCTTTCGTTTTGCCGTTTTGTCAACCACTTACAAGTTTTATTTATAGGGAAGCAATACACACATTGTGCTAAATAAATAAATAAAAATATATAACTGGCATGAGTCACTTTATCTCAGCACAGGGTTCTTGTTGTAAAGGTATAACGGGTAGGGAGACCACACATACCACCTTTCAGAGGATAGAAATGGAATAAACATATCCCCTAGTCTAGCATTTAAATTCAATTTAAAAACAGCAACAATGCACATACATTTGATGCATTTCATCATACTCAATCTTTTATTGGAAACATTTCGGCAGTCATTTAATTATACAGAAGCAGCATCAAACCACTCTCTTCACAATAGAAACTGTAGCAAAAATGCACTTTTAATCTATAGTATATATATCTCTTAATATTTTCTATTTCTTACAAGGCATTTTATTTGTAAAGGATTATCACCAATTATACAAAATAGAAGTGAGTGGTCCTATGTTCTGCCTTATGTTCTCCTACATTACTCTGCCATTTGCTGTTTAGTGCGTGCCTTCACACCTGTGACCTTCCGCCGAAGACCTACAAGATGACAGGCTTTGCTTAATGGCCCCATTTTGGGTCTTTACGGGTGGATTTCTAGCCAAGAGAACATTCACATGTAATGCATTATCAAGAGCCAGTTGTCAAAGACTTATTTTATTAGTGATGACAACCTCTGAAGAAAAGATTACTTTTGCATATTTTTCCATTAATATATTAGGCAACATCAGTTTTCTCCCTGAAGTGGTTGAAGTGTGAATACTGAAACCTGACAGTTTGTCCGTTTTTAATTGCAGAATTTGTTGCTAGCAGAATTCTGCCGGGGAGACAATTGCGTAAGAAGACATTAAGAGAATGTGACGTGATGTTTGCACATAATGGTTGGGGTTTTTTTTGGGGGGGGGGGGAGCCAGAGCACAAGTTATGGAATTGCAATTAAGTAGATCTCCTCCTCCTTGACTGTGAGCATGATATGGAGGGCTGCTTTGGGACAAGCAGAGGTGGCTTTAATGTTACAACCAAATGGAAGGCTGAATCTCCATTTCCACTCATGTGTCCCAGTACAGAGTTCCATGTGCTCTAACGCTTACAAGGAGCTGCTGCGCATGTTTCCCATTGCTACAATGGAGGCAATCCTGATGTTTTTAGAGGACTGCTCAAAGTGTCTCCCTCCACTTGAACATGCTGGGAAGCCATTTCAGGTGGGAATGCCAATTTAGGCACAACAAAGACTCCCCATAGCCAAAACTGGTCACTGGATCCTGGACCACCCCACCCAGGAGGCACAGTGGTGACCAATTCAGGTGGCAGGATAAACAGGGGCAGCAGATCTGGTAAACAGACACTAAGTGAAATTCAGTCTTCATGAGACAGCCTTGTTTTTCTGTTGAAGCAGCAGCCAATCAAGAACTCGGCAATTATACATGGTCCACTTAAATCCACTTAAATTGGATACTTCTCAAGGCATCGGTACATGTTGACCTCAGTTATTTCTTCTTAAACTCCCACCGTTTCCAAAACAAGGATGATTTGTTCATTAATTCTCAGAATTAGTGTTGCCTCTTAATAGGTACTTATAGAATGTAGATTCATTCCAAAAACTGCCTTTTTGTTTGTGTGGGTAGAGTTTGTTATACGCTGAAACAAACAACAAATATATCTATTTTCAGTAGAGGGCACTTTTGGCTTATATAAGAGCTCCAAGAAATACAATCAATTCAGCTTACAGGTCCTCAAAGACTTCCATCTACTTTTTGCTCCTTTAGATTCTGCAATATTGCGGCTTTGAGTAGCGAATACATTATAAAACACATAAAAATAACATTTCAATAAGATTTTGGGGGAAAACAAAGTGGGGATAAATGAAGAATAAGAATAGTGTTATCTGAAATCAAGATGCTACCCTTTGAGGAAATTCACAACACTATAGGAACAACTTTTTCTTTTCTTTTTTGCCACACACAGAATTAAAGGCATGATATTTCCAATACAATTTAATCTGGCAGCAATCCTGTTTTGGGCCACCAATAGCAGTCAGCAACTTTCTGCAACTCACACCCTAAAACAGGTCTTGAGCTGACACTGAAGACTGAAATCATTCTGCTAGAATACAGAAAAAAAACAGGAGAAATAGAAACCAAGGGACAGTCTCAGGCCATCAACCCTGAATGATGAACTAACTGTATAATGCTACTGAAAAACAACAAAAAAAAATATTTCCTTGGTTCTTGAATGTTCAAGCAGGCATATTTCAAGTAGAGGTAACACAGATTTGGGAAGATAACAAGTATAAAATAGCCCAGAAAGAAATCCAAAGCAAGATGCCTTCTTGCTAATGGCAGTTGTCGTCCCTGAGAAAATGTCCCAGTTTATGTCCTGGTGACATCCTGCGGTCCTATGGCAATGATGAGGTATTGATTTTACTATCATTACAGTGTCCTATCTGAGCAGGGGCTTGGTTCCTTTTCTGAAAAGATGCAAGATGCTTCAAAGTGCACTGACTTAGTGCCTTGATTCATAGAAGAGGATATATCCAGATTCTGAGTTTTTGGAACCGTCCGATGTTACTCCATAGAATTCTTCAATTGCTTTAGCATCAATTTTCTGCAATTTAAGACAACAAGAAGATTAAGGAAGGGGAAATAACATCACTACCTGTTGAATCTCACTTAGTGTCTCCCCCCCCCTTTAAATTCAGCAAAATATTTATGGGAGGTGGTGGTGGTGGTCACAGAGAGACTGCATCAGAATTAAAAGACTTGGGAAATTCACTGGGATTATGTAACCGGCTATTTAATTTGGATTATTAGCCACACATTACCCCTAAGTATACTACAGAAGGACAAAAAATGTTCAAAAACAAATACTTCGTAGCCTAAAAAGGTACCACTGATTAATCAAGCAGGACTTTAATTAAAAAGGGGGCTCATTTTAAAATATAAAAGCTTTCAATTTCTATAGAAACTTAGAAAATAATCTTAGAAAAGCTACAGTGGTACCTTGGGTTAAGAACTTAATTCGTTCCGGAGGTCTGTTCTTAACCTGAAACTGTTCTTAACCTGAGGTACCACTTTAGCTAATGGGGCCTCCCGCTGCTGCTGCGCCACGGCCATGAGATTTCTGTTCTCATCCTGAGGTAAAGTTCTTAACCCGAGGTACTATTTCTGGGTTAGCGGAGTCTGTAACCTGAAGCATCTGTAACCTGAAGCGTATGTAACCCAAGGTACCACTGTATTTTGCTTTAGGCTATGGAACTCTTTGTAATTAGAGACCATGCATCCTTTCCCTCTTAAGATGGTCTATTATCAACAGTAAATTGCATTAATTCTACCTTGTAGTTACTTACTGGCACTGTGACAGCTTATCTTTTCTTTTTTAAAAACAAACAAAAAAACTGATTTTACTTTCATATGTTTTTTCCCTGTAACCTGCTTGTTATTACAATTTAATTTAAAAGTATTTGAAAAAGTTAAAGGAAATGCATTCCTTTAGATTCTCCATGTCAGCGATGGGCAGGAGCCCGAGGAGTAGGGGCACGTGTGTGCAGAGGAGGCAGGTGGGAAGAATAATCTAAGGGGAGGGCCAGTGATTTGTGTGGTTCTGTGGAACCGGTGAGACAGCTGCCTATGGCGGTAGAAGAGGAGAGTCTGGAGGAGGAGACTTCGCCACAGGAGGATTTATCACCAGTGCTAAATCCATTTCATTGATAAGGCCCATACGGTAATGGAAGGTAACATTTGGATGTATAGGTAAAAAACAAGCAGACATTTAATTTATCATAGCTAGCACAGTTCTTCAGAAACTGGCAATTATTGGCAAAAACCCAAAAATATAAAGCTGTTAGTATTGATCTACAGTGCAAAAGTAGATTTTGGGTTTGATGGATACAATCCAACAGCCCCCCCCCCTTTTGCACTGGGGTGGGGGTGGGCTGGATTGGGCAAATGTATGGATGGAAACCCCAGAAACAAGGTGTGTGAAGGGCCTGAGTTAGCCTGGGATGCACAGGACCCAGAGCAGCACATGATACAACCAAGACTCATCTGGGACTAAAAAACCATGCCAGCTTCAGGTTCACAGCATTTTGTCTGCCTGCCCCGTTCCCTGCCTTCTACCCTAGCACAAGAGGCAGACCTGTGGATGCCCCATGGTTGCCAAGCTGGGGTTTCCATTTCTGTCCAAATCTATGTTGTATTAGTAAGTACCACCAATATTGAGGTTTTATATTCTTAAAAGATGTGTTAAATAAACTTGGGAGCACTGTTTCTCATAGCCAACACTTTTCTTTATTAGACATATTAGGACCAGAAGGCACAGTCGGATCTCACCAACCAGTTCTGGGCACCACAGTTTAAGGAGGATATTGACAAGCTGGAAGGTGTGCAGAGGAGGGAACCAAGATAACAAAAGGTCTGGAAACCAAGCCTTATGAAGAAGGGTTGAGGGAGTTGCGTATGTTTAGCAGGCAGGAGAGGAGATTGAGAGAGGGTATGATAGCAGTCTTCAAATATCTGAAGGGTTGTAATGTGGGAAATGGAGTGAGCTGGTTTTCTGCTGCTCCAGAGGGTAGGACCCAAACCAATAGATTAAAATTAACACGGAATGAGATTCTGACTAAACCTTAAGAAGAAGTTTCTCACATTAAGAGCTGTTCAGTTGAACAGACTCCCTCAGAAGATGGGGGGTTCTCCTTCCATGGAGGTTTTTAAACAAAGGTTGGATGGCCATTCTGCTAGGGATACTGTAGCTGTGATTCCTGCATTGCAGGGGTTGTACTAGGTGACACTTCTATGATTCTTTGAAATGTTCATATATGAAGGTGAAAAGGGATATGGGCATTTGGGACTTGCAATGATTGCACCACAGAAGCAGACCTGTGATTCAGATCCTTGCCAACCTCCTATTGGGCCAAAGCAAAAACAAGTCAAAGACTGGACAAAAACAGCAGAAGGCATAACCAGGCTCTCAATGTCCTGAGTAATGATGGAAGGCAGGCAACTGATACCAGTGTCTGATTTAACAGAATCAACTGGGTAGCAGAGGATATGATATAAGCCATCCAACAAATTCAGGAGGAATCAGACAAGTCACGTCAGGAGATACTAGCAGGTGCTGGGAGGCAAGTTACTAGGGAGAAAAAGGAGAAGATGATTAAATAAAAATTGAGAGCACTCAGAGAACATCACAAAGAAAAACAGAAAAGGCAGCTGGGAAAAGATGAGCCAACACAGGGCTCATAATACAGCAACAAGAAGTCATTACTCGAATTAGACCAATGACAGCTACTCAGATCCAGGCCCTAACCAGGGAAATAGAGCCACTGACAGAATGAACAGTCTTCTGGCTCACATGGGCAGTGAGGCTGTGGAAAAGTCATGGTAGGTCTGCTGGGACTTTAAATGCACTAGCAGAGGCTAATGGTTCAAGAGATCCATTGCACCCCTACCTGTTTGATACCAAGATAAGGATTCCTGAGAAAAGTGGTTCAGGAGCCCAGCTATAGTAGTACTGGGGGAGCTGGATACAATATATTCCAATGCAATCC
Source organism: Podarcis bocagei (assembly GCF_964188305.1). NCBI lineage: Eukaryota > Metazoa > Chordata > Lepidosauria > Squamata > Lacertidae > Podarcis > Podarcis bocagei. The sequence goes on from NC_138140.1 coordinate 24,039,897, forward strand.
AGCAGAGACCAACTCAGATCCTGGATGGATATGTAGCCATCAATAAAACAGCAGCTGCAGTTACTGATTTGGTGACACATAAATCTGGGGAGAGAAACTGGGATTCTGAGGACTCAGACAGGCAGTGGGGGGAGGATTCTTCCATCCCATCCAGGCATTTGTCACTTTCAATGTGGAGCAGGATCCAGATGGTGACCCTAGAGCACCAAGGCTTGCCAACGACACCCTAACAGAAACTATAACACTGACAAAGAATACCTGGAGACACGGAATTCCATTTCTAAAAGAAAAAGGAGCAAGAACAGCTGTCCTCTAGAGTGATCTGATGACTCACCCCAGTGGGAACCCCAGAACCAACCTAGCCCCAGGGGACCAGAGTGGCAGCAACCCATGCCACAAATGTCAATGGGGAACTCAAGATAGGTAGGCAGGTGCCACGGCGAAGGGAAGGGTACACACTGTACTTATGGCTTGATAAGGAACGTGGAAGATGTGGTCCTCGAACGATATGGAGACAGACCCATATAAGAGAAAAGAAAGGAGGCTAAGCTCTGTCTCTATGGGGTTATAGGCATCAGATCTAGAATACACTGTGGTCCCTGGGAGCAGAGGCCTTTCCACAACCCATCAACCAACCAGCCGATTACTAATTCTGTAATAAAAATGATGAACACATAGGGGAAACCTGGGGGTCCCATAACCCTGACCAGTGGCTAAATTGTGGAGGGCTCCCCTCCCCACCCAACAATAAGCCACTTAATTAACCACACAGCTTGGTTGCAATATCTTTTCCTTTAAACAAACAGAACTTTCCCCACACATGAAAAAATCTTTCAGACTAAGAACTGAAAAGGAAATGGGTTCCAATTTTCATTGCCAGTCCTTTCAACAACAGTTCTTAAGAAAAAATAGCCAGGGCATGAAAACAACTTCTTCCCGTTTCCGTAGCTATTTTTCACAATCTGATAAACACTTTGACGCTGCTGGCGAAACTATTGGCTTCTGGAAGTGAAAACACATCAGTCTCATGGCAACCAACACCCTTATGTTCCTTGCCCTAATATCAAGAATACTGCAGGATCAATACTGTATTTTTGGAAAAGTTACATCTTCATAGCCTTGAAACTTAGAAGTACAAGTTCTGTGTTGACTCAGAGTGTCTTTTCTAAATGGCCTCCTTTGTCTCTCTGGTGGAAAGCAGTGAATAGTGACAGCACTCTGACCCATTGACTGCTATGTCTAGACGTCAACAGATGTTGCTCCAATCAAACAGGGAAGAGAAAACATGATCTAGACCAGTGTTTCTCAACCTGTGGGTCCCCAGATGTTGTTGGACTACAACTCTCATCATTCCTAGCCAGCATAACCAGTGGTCAGGGATGATGGGAGTTGTAGTACAACAATATCTGGGGACCCACAGATTGAGAAACACTGATCTAGACAGTGGACAGTAAATGGGATCAATTTTGTCAAGTGCAGATGTAACATGGGTACTCTGGTTGGCAAATCTGGAACTGGACAGGAACGAAACAGTCCCTCCCTTTCCCCCACTCCAGGGTGATCATCCTCTTTTATTCTGGATATTTAACTGGGATTTTGCACTACCTGTGCATCTATGTAAACCATTTTAAATGCATGTCACAATTCCTTTGTAAATGAGAGATTGAACACATGCTTTGAAGTGGGTTTGCACACTATGGTTAGAAGAGACGTTTAAAATTATGCTGTTGCCTTTAACAAGGCAACCAACAGAGTCTGTAATAATTTAATCACTTTTCAATATCAACCACCTTCAAGTCAGGGCAGATGATTACCATCACCACCTGTATCAGTTGACTTGAGTTGTTCCAGGAACTGCACTGAACCCCAGCCTTCAAGATGGAACTTTATTAATTTTTGCCTCCCTTCTCCTTCCCTTCCCCATCCTGCTCTTTGCTTACTTATGAAGCCCATCCAGGACTTCTGCACTTGTTGCTATGCAAAAGCACCCGGTGGCAGATCTCTTAAGACTCTTTCTCTCCCCGACTCTTTTTAACCCTTATTCTTCTGTGACCATCAGTGGAAAAGAATGAGAAAACAACAGCAAAATAACCACCCACCAAAAGTGTTTATGGGACTGGTAAAAGCAGCTCACTTTCCACCAGTGAAGGTTAAACGCCTAAATAATGTGTCGTGACAATGACTTACATCCAAGACACCGTAAGAGTTATCACCAGAGTGTGAGAAGGTGGCATAATATATAGACATACCTCTACAATATCATCGTCAAACAGCAACCAAAAACCATGACTCTTCACAATGGTGATGTAATGTCCACGGTTTGGACCGCTGGAACAAAACGAAAAAGTTGGTGCTGACCTGTAAAGCCCTGAATACCTTTAGCCCTGTATACCTGAAGGAACATTTCCACCTCCATTGGACACTGAGGCCCTTCTGGCGGTTCCCTCCCTGTGAGAAGTGAGGTTACAGGGAACCAGGCAGAGGGACTTCTCAGCAGTGGCACCGGCCCTGTGGAACGCCCTCCCATCAGATGTCAAATAAAGAAGGAACTATACAACTAGAAGACATCTGAAGGCAGCCCTGTAGAGGGAAGTTTTTAATGTTTTATGTTTTACTGTGATGTTTTAATTTGTTGGAAGTCGCCCAGTGTGGCTAGGGCAACCCAGTCAGACAGGTGGTATATTAATATCATACACTAATGGTTGTCACCAAAACCTACAGGGGTTTTTTAAGTGTGTGCGAATACAGGATCCACACAGCAATGTAGGCCTAATTCTTAGCAACCTGGGAATCTGTGTCTGTGCTCTACCACTTCAAGCAGATGGCGGTTCACAAGACTGAACAGCCCTCCAAACGAAAACATTTCATGTGCAGGGCAAACTAGTCAGGGTAGAGGTTAGGTTGCAACCCTTCTCACTGGCATTTACTGTTCTTTGGGAAAGGGCTGTGTGACTCAACAGCAGCACACATGCTTCGGATGCTGCTGGCCCCTGACTCAACCCCCAGCATCTCCAGGCAGGGCTGAGAGGAACTCCTGAGCCACTGCCAGATAGTGCAGTCACTACTGAGCTAGATTGACCAACGTTCTGACCATGTCTAAGGTAGCCTCCTATGTGCAGGTAATGCTCCCTTTTGCCATTTTTAATTGGCTATCCTTGTTAACTCGGTGCTGATGAATTCTCACCAGGTGGCGCTGACTCCATGAAAATATAAACCTTTAAAAACATTTGGTCAAATTATACTGCTTTAAATAATTTCATTGTTCCAATAATAGATTTTATTTCAATTTCCTTTTCAGAGAAGATGGGAGCAGCCTACACCTGGCTTCTACAAATAACTCAGCATTTCTAAACGATCAGTCGAAAACATTAATTCATGTATAATTTGTGTGCGCATCAAGCAAATGTCTTAAATTACTGTAGGGGGCGGCAGGGAGTGGGGGAAATCCAACAATAGTTTTTTGCTTTTTAAAAACAAATTGAGAACTCTTCCTTGATTGTACAAATGAGATGGAACACATTAAGCTACTGTAACATATAAAATAGTTATCAGTCATCTGTCACCTGCAGTCCTGAGCAGCCATTTCCTAGTGAGCTACCCTCTGAGATGCAGACTTATTATTATTACTAGTATCACAACCACATTTATTACTTGCCCTTCACTAGCAGGGCCCAGGGTGGGTGACAACAATTTTAAAAATCAGTATTAAAAACAGTTAAAACAAACTACAAGCACAGGATTAGTGTGCATCCTGAAAACATACATCTCAAGCCATAGCAAAGAGGTGCCTCTTTCACATTTCCCGAAATGTGAAATTCCACAACTTAGGGGTTGCCAGAGGTGATGCCCTCTGCAGGGATACAACCGCCACCCCTTCTGAGGGCAGTAGAACTACCAAGACAAACTACCAGGTATTCTGCTGATTTTACGCCCGGAGTGAGTCTGTAGGGAAGGAGAGGGTCATTTGGTGCCTAAGTCAATTAGTATTTCAAAAAACGAGTGTGAGCCCATTGAACTAGGCCTAGAAACAAACCTGCAGCCAATGCAGCTGTGTTAGAACAGGGGCTATATGAGTTCTATAGGGAAGCCCAGCCAGTAATCTGGCTGGAGAATTGTGAACCAGATGAAGTTTATGAGTTGTCTTTAAGGGCATATTGGAATAATCCAATCTGGAAGTTACCAGAGCATGGAGTACAGTGGTTAAGTCAGTGGTTAGAAGGGGCTGTAGTTGGCAAACAGCAGCAGCTGGAAGTAGGCATTCCTAGTCACTGAGGCCATCTGAGCCTCAAGTGATAATGTTGAATCCAGCAGTACACCCAAGCTACAAACCTGCTCCTTCCACGGAAGTGCAACCCTGTCCAGAGCAAGCCATCTTCCCACGTCCTTGACTTGAGAACTTGGAACACATAACATCTCTGTCTTTTCAGGATAGTTTCTATTTCTTGGTCCACATCCAACCCACCAATACCTCCAAACACCAGTATAGCACCTCAGCCACCTCTCTTGACTCAGATGGGAGAGACAGATAGCGATGGGTGTCATCCACATATCCCTGCAAGAACCCTGCAAGACATCGCAGGAAAGCTCCCACAGTGTCAAACATAGCTTCCCATAGTTACTTTGTGGAAATGCCCCTGAACTATTGAAGTACAGTGTGCTCAAGTCTCACTTTTTTGAGCCAATCCATCAACAATGTCACCAAACAGGGCAGCTGAGGCAGTTTCAGAGCAAGACAGAAATGGATCCAGATATTCAGTCTCCTCAAAGCATGCCTGAAGTTGGGCCAACACCACCCTCTCAAGTACCCTTGTCTCAAAAAGGGATATTTGTAAACAAGTACCGCCCCAGCGGGAAGGTAAACAACGTTTCCATGCACTGCTCTGGTTTTTCCAGAAGCGGCATAGTCATGCTGGCCACATGACCCGGAAAAACTGTCTGCAGAAAATGCTGGCTCCCTCAGCCAGTAAAGCGAGATGAGCACCGCAACCCCAGAGTCGTCTGCAACTGGACTTAACTGTCAGGGGTCCTTTACCTTTTTAATGGTTGCTTAACACTTCCAGGTAGAGGGAGGTTCTAAGGAGGTTCTAAGGAAGTTCAGAGTGGGTGGTACCTCTCCCTCCTCAAATGAAGCATTGATCACTCCCTGGACCCACCCAGTCTATCTACTATGGCCAATTTTAAGAAGCCAAGATGGTCAAGGGGGTAGGTGGTCAACCACACTTCTTCAAGCTGGTCTTCATCCTCAGACATGCAGGTCACTAAAGTACAAAGACAACCTATGTGCTCCACAGCAATAGTAAGTACACTCAGGAGAGATCGTGCTGATAGCTCCACATACATCACCATTCCACAATGTGATGAGAGTCTCAACATGTCAGCTGGGAAATCCCCCAGAGCATTCAGGAATCCACCAGACTCCATAATTCTGAGGGTAGACCATCCTATGGGAAGTGCCACCAGCTGGTGAAGACAGGTAGCAAAGAGCAGAAGCAGAATGAACAAGAGGGGGACTACTTTGCACAAGAGAAGAGAGGTGAAAGCTGTAGGAAGATTTCCTTTAAAGTGTTTTGAGAGAAGACTTGTAATAGAGGACATGCAAGACACTCTTGTGTTCCTCCAGGTGTTGCTGGACCACAACTCCCAGCCAACATGATCAGGGAACCAATTATCATAGGCGAATTATCTTGAATCTGTAGTTCCGCAACATCTGGAGGGCCACATTCTCCCCACCCCTGAAGTAAGAGAAAGCTTGAACAGACCAAAGAGACATGCAGTCCAGCACCTGTTCCTACAGCGGCCAGGCAAAAGCTTATGGGAAGCCCACAAGCAGAATGTCTCAGAACAGACAAATATTTTCCCCAAATACATGGCAAATGCTATATCACATGGTATGCATGTGATCCCTCATAGTTTACCTGCCGCAATGAATAACTACAGCCACAAGATCATACATCCTATCTGGGTTTGAAGCATCTCCTGAAGTGTTGAAGAGTCGAAGCTCCAAAGGAAAGACTACACGGTAGGAAAGTTTGGTATATCGATGCAGATGGTCTATGTATTTGAATCTTTTCAAGTGCAGAGAAAGAATCAGGGGCAACTTTTTCACTCGCATCCTAGGTCCACAAAATAAGACCAAAAGAGAATGAGATGGTGGAGGGTGGAATCCATGTTATGAAATCACTCTGAATTCTAAGAAAGATTGTTTAAAACAGTAAACATGGTAAGTTATTCAAATAAATGGATAGCTTTTTCAATATTAGCAAATCTGAAACATTTCTCAGTACCTCTTTTGTGCAACATTGGGAAGAATCAGTGAGGCTGTTTGCCAACCTGCTGCCCTCTAGATGTTTTGAACTACAACTCTCATCAGCCTCAGCCTACAAGCCCTCTTGTGCTGGCTGAGGTTGATGGAAGTTGGAGTGCAAAATATCTAGAGGGCACAAGGTTGGTGAAGGCTGAGAAAGAGCATCTGGACTCAAAGCAACTTCTTATATGGCCCAAAAGCATCCGTCTCTCATCACAACAAGGAAAGCAGAAGAAAGAATGAACTCTGCCTTTTGGCTCTGGCTGCTATTGACTAAGAAATAAGAACAATTGATTTTCTCCTGTATCCGTGAGAAAAGTAGGAGGCAAAAGTGGTAACACTTACTCTTACCCAACCATCCAAGTCAGATGGCTTTAATTTGTTTTTGCAGGTTATCAGTCGGCATTTTCCAAAAGGAGAAAATATTGAACAGAAGATATTTGATTGGCTCTGCTTCAAAACACAAAATATGTTCCTGCTTTGTATTGAGACATGACAGCTTCCTTTTACATAAGTCACACAGGATGAAGCTTATCAGGGTCGCAGCCCACACATGTAAACCTTCAAACACTCTGCATCAAGAATACGAAATTTTGTACCTGCTGAATTCTGCAACTTGCTGAGTTAAGTCTCTTATTTTACATAAATCATTCATCACCTTTTATAAAATAGGTTTGAACAATTGATTCAGATTCTGAAAGTCATGCACAGAGCTTCTTCAGGGCACCCTCAACCAATGCCTGGCTATTGGAAACTTAGTTTAGTCATCCTTCCAGCACCTGAGATTTCAGCAGGCATAGTTTCACGAATTCCATCACAAAAGTGGGGCACCCCACAAGCAAGCAAAAAAAGTGGAGTTCAGCGACAGAAAGTCTAGGAAATACAAATTGTTCCAAACTGTAGTTGCTTTGAAATAAGTGCTGCTTTGTAGCATGGAGAGTTCCCACCACCACCACCACCACCACCACCACCACCATCAAAGCAGTAAACATGCAATATCATGTTTGGTGTTTTTCTGTACTCATAGTATTGCAGCAGACACACCTGGCTCTCTATATAATGTATTGTCCCTAATTCAAACAAAAGAGAACTGTAACCAACATATCTTTTTTTTTTTTTTGCAAGTAAATTTTTATTCAGAATTTGTAAAAGAAAAAAGAAAAAAGGACAACATATCTTATTTTTATTGAGAACCAGGGTGGTTTAATGATTAAAGTGCTGGACAAAGGAAGACACAGGTTCAGATTCCGAATGGACTTTTCTATCACTTTTTCTTATCCTAATCTATCACACAAGAACAAAAGGGAATGGAGAACCATGCCTACTGCCTTGAGTAGATTGGAGGAAAAGTGACATAAAAATGCAACAACCAATAGCTTTTAGGCTTACCTCTTTTGCGCTTCCTGTTTGCTGCGACACTGCTCACAGTAGTATTTTTGATCACTGCACAGAGTCTCAGAATTACTGAATTTCCTGTAAAAATGGGAAGTTAAATCAGAGTTAGGGCCGTTAGGGCAATTAGCCAAGTACTGCTGTTGGTGGATGGCCATCCTGACTCGGCCCCAGACACACTGATCAGATGCTTGGAAGCTGTGGCTGGATGGTTACGTGGGAGCCGGTTGAAGTTAAATCCTTCAAAGACAGAGGTCCTCTGGCTGGGACGGGACGATATGGGATTGAGGGGGCAACTCCCATCTCTTGCGGGGGTGCAATTAGTGCCAGCACCGTCCGTTAAGAGTTTGGGTGTAATCTTCGATACCTTCCTCTCCATGGAGGCGCAGATTGCAGCTATAACAAAGGCGGCATTTTTTCATCTCCGCCAAGCTAAGCAGTTGGCTCCTTACCTCTCTTGCCCTGACCTAGCCACTGTGATCCATGCGACGGTCACCTCCAGACTGGATTATTGTAACTCGCTCTACGTGGGGCTGCCCTTGAGACTGACCCAGAAACTCCAGCGGGTGCAGAATGCCGCAGCGAGACTCCTTACGGGGTCTTCGCTGCGGGATCACATTCATCCGGTGCTATACCAGCTGCACTGGCTCCCGGTGGAGTACAGGATCAGGTTTAAGGTGCTGGTTTTAACCTTCAAAGCCCTACACGGCCTAGGACCCTCGTATCTACGGGACCGCCTCTCCTGGTATGCCCCACAGAGGAACTTACGGTCCTCAAATAAAAACATCTTGAAGGTCCCAGGCCACATAGAGGTAAGGCTGGCCTCAACTAGAGCCAGGGCTTTTTCGGCTGCGGCTCCAACCTGGTGGAACGCTCTGTCACAAGAGACAAGGGCCCTGCAGGACTTGACATCTTTCCGCAGGGCCTGCAAGACAGAGCTGTTCCACCAGGCCTTTGGTTAGGGCACAGCCTGACTCCCTCCTTTGGCAATCTTTATAATACTTTAGTTTATGGTTGCCATCAATTTTGATTTTAATTAATTCTTATGATGTTTTTATAATGTTGCACTATTTTAGTGTTGTTAGCCGCCCTGAGCCCGGCTTCGGCTGGGGAGGGCGGGATATAAATAAAATTTTTTATTATTATTATTATTATTATTATTATTATTACTGCGAATCCCATTTTTCAAAAGCCAAAGCCATGGATCCCCTACTTTTGAAAATGTTGGTATCTCTGTCATAGTTTTTGTATTGTGAACAGCACTCAATGAGTCCCAGTGCAAAACCAGAATGTGAGTCTTCTGCACCTTGCTCCTGTGCAAGTCATGTGACCTACACAAGAGCACAGCCCCCCAAAACAGGATGTTCCGGACAATTGACAGGCATGTGTCACAGGCCTCCTGGGTGGGTTACATGGACCACCAATTGGCAACCACTGAGTTAGCACATTCAGGCGTTTCACCACCAACCAAGAACTCCTGTTTGCTCATACCTCATATTGGGGAGCAGTTTACCTATGAGAGTGCCTTACCCCATTTACGCCCACTCAACCATTTCAATTGGTGGAACTGGCACTGTTTCAGGTGCCACATTAATACCTGCTCCGCATTTGTAAGCAAATAATAATAATAATAATAATAATAATAATAATAATAATAATAATTTATTTATACCCCACCATCAGGCTGGGTTTCCCCAACCACTCTGTGCGGCTTCCAACAAAGATTAAAAATACATTAAAATCTTTTAATGTGGCAGCACCTCCATTTTGGAACTCCCTGCCTATTGATATCAGGCAGGCGCCTGCACCGTACTCTTTTTGGCACCTGCTAGAAACACTTTTATTTAGACATGCCTACCTAGATATTTAGAAAGGTGGTGCAAGTTTTGTTTTCAATTTATTGATAATTTTAATTTTTTGAAAGTTTTAAATTATTGTTGTCAATTCCTTTTCATATTTTTTTGTTTTGTTTTGTAAACCACATTGTTTTGTTTTACAATCAAGCAGTGTATAAATTTTATGAGATAAATAAATCTGTTTTTTATTTATACTATAGCAAACTCAGGTTCGCGGGAGAAAACTCACATCCCATCCGGCCCACAAACTGGACAGCCAGCAGGATGAGGCTGAAGCTTCCTCTGTCACATGATTTATTCTGTCACATGTTCCTAAGGCTCCATTCCTCACATTTCTGCACCACAGGGATAGGGAACTTGTAACTCAAATCCCAGCAACTCCAATGAGAGCTGAGAAATAAGACCTGTGGAAAACCACTACTAGTCTGCACAGCCAATAATGTGTTGGATTAGGATAATGCTATCAATGGCTACTAGTCACAATGCCTACACTCTGCCTCCAGTCGGAGGCAGTAATATCAGCTGCTGGAAACCACAGAGTGCTGTCACATTCATGTCCAGCCCTGTTACTCAACTCAGTAGAAGGCAGATGATTACCTGATTGACTGAACTGATATCCTGCCCTTCCTTCCAAAGGAGCCCCAGGTGACTTCCTATGTTCCCAAGGCTTCCCATTTCTAGCATAAGTGAACTTGCTCGTTTTCATCCCTTCATTGGTATGATGTGAACAATGGGTTAAATGACAGTGCTTGGGCTCATGTCTGGAGGAAGCACATCCCCTACGTATGGATGCTCTGAGATAAGGGTGCTGAGTCATTCACCCTCCCATTGGTACGTGTAGAGATGGGTATAATAATCTCTAGCTTTCAGTATGTCTTGTGTATGTCCTGAGGTCCATGTTCTGTCCTGATGCTGTCAGGATCCAACTCTGAATCTGTGAGAGTCAAGAAAAGAGGCTGTGGTTTTTACATGGTGGTAGTGCTAGCAGATTTATCTGTACACGTGTTATCTTTACTTCAAAGCCCAGAAGAACTTTATACAGTGGTACCTCGCAAGACGAATGCCTTGCAAGACAAAAAACTCGCTAGACGAAAGGGTTTTTGGTTTTTTGAGCTGCTTCGCAAGACAATTTTCCTTATGGGCTTGCTTCGCAAGACGGAAACGTCTTGCAAGTTTGTTTCCTTTTTCTTAACACCGTTAATACAGTTGCGACTTGACTTTGAGGAGCAACTCATAGAACATGGTGTGGTAGCCTTTTTTGAGGTTTTTAAAGACTTTGGTGATTTTTGAAGCTTTTCCAAAACTTTCCCGACACCGTGCTTTGCAAGACGAAAAAAATCGCAAGACGACAAAACTTGCGGAACAAATTAATTTCGTCTTGCGAGGCACCACTGTATAGAAGATAGTGCTGTTTCACCTTGCTTTGTATCTGGGGACTCTGGAAGCTGTTCTGCTGGGAGCAGGAAATCTCTGAAGACTCTGCTGGGGCTCTGTATGCTCTGCTGATACATCACACTGGCTGAGGTATGGTGAACTACCAAACTTTCTCAAGGACTGCCTCTTCCCATATGAACCTACCCGGACCCTGAGATCATCCTCTGAGGTCCTTCTTCATGTGCCTCCTCCGCGAGAGGTCCGGAGGGTGGCAACACGAGAACGGGCCTTCTCTGCAGTGGCTCCCCATCTATGGAATGCTCTCCCCAGGGAAGTTCGCCTGGTGCCTTCACTATACACCTTTAGGAGCCAGGCAAAAATGTTCCTTTTCAACCAGGCCTTTGTCTGACTTGATCTACATCCTATACCCTTTTTTTAAAATGCTGGCTCTTTGGGGTTTTTGTTTTTGATTGGGTTGTTGGTTTTGTTTTGATTTTATGTATTTGATATTTTATGTGAACCACCCTGAGACCTTCAGATATCGGGCAGTATAGAAATTAAATTAATAAAATAATAATAATAATTGACTTGCACAAGTCACCAACATGCTTGCTATGGGGACTCTGGCTTTTCTCCCCACCCCACCCATCTGTCAAAATTTAGAGGATATGTTCCTTGGGGAAGGATACAACTTTTTAATGACATCACTCAGTAAAACAGTATTCATGGCGACCTCCAAACATTTTGGACTATGACTCCCATCAACTCCAGCTAGCACAACCATCGCCAAAACATCACTGGCTGTTTCTAAACAGAGGTTGGATTGTCACCTGCCAGGGATTTTTAAGTTGTAAATCCTGCACTGCAAGGGATTGGTTTAGACCCTTGGGGTCCCTTCTAACTCTTCAATTCTAGGATTCTATGATCCGGAGGTTAGGAAAAGGCTCCTGTAAAGTGTCATATATTGACAGCATTACACAAGTGCTTATCTGGGAAGCTCTTGAGGTGTTTGGGTTTTTTTAAAAAAAAAATACCTCAAACAGTGTGTTATTGATGTATTTTGTTCCACATCAATTGAAAGGTCCAGGAAGTCCTCATCTTTGCTGCTAACCTTGAAAAGAAAAAAAGAGGCAGGGTAAGTGGAATAAAAATAAGCAAGTTTAGAAATGCTAAAACATAAGAAAAGTCTACTGGATCAGACCACTGGTCCATCTAGTCCAGCATCCTATTCTCACAATGGCAAACCGAGTGTCTGTGGGAAATCTACAAACAGGATGCGAGCACAAAAGCACACTCCCCTCTTGCAGTTTCCGGCAACTGCTATTCAAAAGCATCACTGCTTCTGACTGTGGAGGCACAGCACAGCCACCATGGTTAGTAGTCATGTTCCAAGTTTAAGAAAGAAGACATCTTTAATACAGGCAACTTCCGGTTTAGGCATGTCAGAATAATGTGCAATCGCGCACACTGCCAAACCGATTGCACACTGCCAAACCTGGAGGTAGCCCCCAAACACCACAAAAACATCATGCAAAGGGACAGAGTGGGGGCAAGCGGGCTTATGCAAACTCCGCCAATGCACACAGAACCCCCGCACAGAATGAGGATTGCCTGTACGCAAAAGGAAGTATGAGAAGGGGTGGCCACAGAAGCAATGAAAAGTGGTAGGAAGGGGAGCACCAAACAGGAGTGCCCAAGAATCCTTGGCAATACTGCAGAGAATGATGGACACGGCTCTTTGATCTCATGCAGTCAAGCATCATTTGACACCCAGCATCCTCTCGCACTCATAAATCAATACCACAGCTTATAATACAAATTCATATGCTATAGATCAACTTTCCCCAACCTGACAGCCTCCAGATACTGACTGGGGCTGACGGAAGTTGTAATCTCAAACATCTGGAGGGTATTAGACTGAGGAAGGCGGCTATGGACCACTGGCTTTCTATTAATGGGTTGCAACCCCCAAATTAGTCATGACCTGACCTCAGTAGGGGCATACCATTCCACTAACATTTTTTTTTATTAATTTTTTCATCCTTATTTTTTTAAAGAGATAAACAGAAAGCCAGGGAAGAAAGGAAGGCAAGGAAGAAACAGACAACAAAATTACGTAACATAACTCTCCCTGCCTCCTGCAAACCCCAGGGATTGTAGTTTGCTCCCCTGCCACCACACTACAATTCCTAGGGTTTTCCTGCAGAGAAGGAATGACTGTCAAACTGGTATGTCTGCAGTGAGAAATAAAGACAAGGAATAATTAAAAGATGCTAAAGAATCAATGTTGAGCCCCATGCTGCCTCTTATTGCCTCTCTTCATATACTGGAGAACATGTTGGATCAATTGCTGGACTTCAACTCCCTTCATCCCTGACTAGTTCCCCTCCCTGCTGTAATAAAACTTCCATGCTCAGAAGCTATTGTATTTTAAATCTGGTGCTCAAACAAACAAACAAACAAACCAGAAGGCGGGCTATTGCCCTCACGGCCTGATGTGGGCTTCCTAGAGGAATCTGTGTAGCCACAATGGGAAGCTGCAAATGGGTTCCAGTCTAAGCTTCACATTGCTGGTTGGAGTTAAAGGTTTCAGGTCTGAAAAGGTTGAAGACTGAAAAGGTTGAAGATAAGAGCATAAGAGGAGCTTGCTGGATCAGGCCAAGATCTAGTCCAGCATCCTATTCTCACAGTGGCCAGACAGGATTCTTGTGAGAAACCAGCAAGCAGGATCTGAGCACAAGAGCACAGTCCCTTCCTGTGGCTTTCAGCAGCTGGTATTCAGAAGCATTGCTACCTCTGTGAAGGTAGAGCACAGCCATCATGGCTAATAGCCATCAATAGGCCTTGCCTCCATGAAACTGTCTATTCCTCTTTTAAACCCATCCAGGCTGGTGACGATCACCGCCTCTTGTGTGAGTGAGTTCCATAGTTTAACTATGCACTGCATAGGAATACTTCCTTTTATGTGTCCCGAATCTTCCAGATAGCTGCTCAGCCTCTTCTCAAAATAAGGGGCAGTTGCAGGCTACATGTAGTTTCATCCACTCAGAACACCTCCCCATATAAAATGACAATCTAAGCAGAACACTATTTGTCCAATCAGCAATTCCACTGGTGCAAATGGAAGCCTTCTTTCCAGTGCAAAGGCATGTGCAACTTCCCCCATCCGACCCAGGCAGGGACTGCAGCTGGGCATGGTCAGGTTTAAACCCCTCCCCACTACTCCCTTGATTGGCTCTGAATTCAGCTCACCTGTGATTGCTATTTATATTTTAAAAAACAAACCATTCACACAACTGTTAATTGTGTGAGTGGGGTTATATTTAGTTTGGCCTTTGGAAAGCCTTGCATTGGCGACAGGCAATTGCCGCAGAACCAAATTTTCACAACCTGCGCCATGTCGGCTGAGAAGATCCCTTTAGAATGGAGCAGATATCAAAACCAATGCTATTTTTAAAGCACATTAAGTTTAAAAGCCCACTCGAGATTCCCCCCTCTGCTTAGGACTTTACTTTTCCGAAATAGGTCAGGATCTAGAGAGCTATTTTAGGAGTCCCACACACGTGCGCATGCGCGCACACACACACTGCTTTGGAAGCTCATCTCTTGTTTTCAAAGGCAATTCACCATATAGCAGAAGGGACTCTTTGAGAAACACATCCAAAGCAAGTCATGTAGTTCCTTGGATGCAGGACATGCTGACTGACTGGATTTGTTCCAGGAAACGATGCAAATTAATGGCTGGCTGACTTAACTGGTTCCTATTTCAATCTTCTTCAGACTGAAATGCATCTTAAGAAGAGCCCTGCTGGATCAAGTGAAGTAGATTTTCACTTCAAACCTGTTTCCAAGAGTGATAAGGCAGATGTATCAAGAAAGTCTAAAGTATGGTGGCAAAAACCAGCAAAACTGATAACACTGACTGTTCCATATAGCTGCCATGGCTTACAGCCATTTGTCTACTCCAGCCTTTGCCCGCCTGGTGCCCTGCCTGGTGCCCTCCAGATATTTTGAACTACAATTCCCATCAGGGTATCGGCTGCAGCTGATAGGAGCTGCAATCCAAAACATCAACAAGGTATCAGGCTGTGGTGAAAGCTACTCTACTCCTTCAGTCTATGGGGAACTCACGTTAAATCTCCCCTGGTTATCTTAGACAGGTGACATCCACACCACACATTAAAGCACATGGCTTTCAGTTCCCAGAATCCTGGGAGCTGTGGTTTACTCTTAACAGATCTGAAATACAAAGCACCATTAACAAGTGGCATTTTCCAAGCTTCTTCGCGGGGAGTCATACGCATGAAATGTGCTTTAAATGTATGGTGTGGATTACCTTAGATTCCCCCCCCCCAAAGTAGTCAACATATTCATACCTTCTTATTTGACTCATTTTTTCATTTTGTTAGCATACTAGCCATGAAGCTAAATATACAAGGCCTTTGCTGGAATACCTAAGACGTGCCACCAATCACCTAGCTTGATGGTCTTGGTGTTACTAGGCTTCTGGAACCTGCTTTTTAAAAAATCACTCATCCTCCCAAGCTTTTGGAGTTACAATGGTGCCTCGCAAGACGAAATTAATCCGTTCCGCGAGTCTCTTCGTCTTGCGGTTTTTTCGTCTTGCGAAGCACGGCTATTAGCGGCTTAGCGGCTATTAGTGGCTTAGCGGCTATTAACGGCTTAGCGGCTTTAAGAAAAAGGAAACAAACTCGCAAGAACTCGCAAGACGTTTCGTCTTGCGAAGCAAGCCCATAGGGAAATTCGTCTTGCGGAACGACTCAAAAAACGGAAAACTCTTTCGTCTTGCGCGTTTTTCGTCTTGCGAGGCATTCGTCTTGCGAGGTACCACTGTATCTGATTGTTCAAGGTCTCTGTGTAGTTAATGGCCATTGCAAAGAAAGTTTGCTTGACACTTTTCTTTTAACTTTTTTGGCGGCTGCTGTGTTCCTTATTTTATTTAAACTGTGTTTTATTGGTTAGATGTAGCAATTGTTTTGTTTAAATATTATTTGTATCCCATTATGGGATCCAGAATGAATGAAGAGCACACTTAAAATGTAATAAAACAGGTAAGACCAAAGTTATCACCATACTAGACTACCCAGCATTTACCACAGGGATGGAGAATGTTTTTCAGCCTGAGGGCCACATTCTATTTGGGCAACCTTCTGGGGGCCACACGGCACTGGTGGGTGGTGCCAGAGGTGAAGAAGGCAAATAAATAAATGTGAATTTCTAGCATTCATCAGGCAAGCATGCTAGGACACATTCTAGCAAAGCAAAAACACTCAAGGATGGTGAGAAGCAAGTCTGGTAATGGATGTGGCCTAGGAAGAGTTCTAAGGACCAGATGGAGAAGCCTGGAGGGCCAGATTTGCCCCCCCCCCTCACACAATGAGGTTCTTCACCTCTGATCCAATACTGACACATCACACTTCTTGCAAAACTGCTTTCCTACATCATTGTGGGACCTTGTGCCCCTCCTGTCTGGTATCCCATAACAGAGTAAATTATTGCAAACAACACACAATAAAAACCCCTCCTCTGTGATCGTGAGGAATCAAGAAGTGAAAAACAGGCATGCACAGGAGGTGGTAGCATAAGTCTGAATCACACATCACCAAGGGAGAGTGGTCACTGGGTGACTTTAGTCCAGTTATAGTCTCTCAGCCTAACCTACAAGGGTTATTGTGAGGATAAAACTGGGAAGGGGAACCATGTATATCACCTTGAGCTCATTGAAGGAAAGGCAGGACAGAAATGAACAAAAAGAAAAGAAGTCATACTCTGAGTAGGCCCACTAAAATCAATGGACCAACATACTCTAATGGCTTGTTGTTGGATAAGGAAGAGCTTTGGGGGATTTAAAGAACAACAACATACAGATTCACAGGTAAGACATCTGGTTTCATTGGTTAGTGTCCCCTGGAAGATTTCATGGACCCAAGTGTGGTCCACCTTCTCCCCTTTGCTTCTATTCCGCAGCTTGCCATTTTGCTTTTCCTGCTTCTTCTCATCTCGTAGTAAGTCAGCAATCCTGTTCAGCAGGTAGTTCAGTAATTCATGTGCGTCCTGTTGCATGGTGTTGTTGAAGAGTTCTGGCAATGAAGATATGCAAGACAAACAAAAGGAAGGGCGATTAAAATGCTGTTAGGTCACTCGCAGCGTACAGTTTCAGTTACTTCTAAGATGAAGTAAGGTGGGGTAGAAGGGGGTGAAATGCACTGCGTAATACTGTTCCTCTTAATCATGCCACATGATATTGGTGCTCCACTCTGCCTCATTAAGTCTGGAGAGTTATTTAGAGACCAACAATGGACACAAGGCTTAGGTAAGACACAGCTGGCTGGCTGAGGCACAGAGCGTTTTTAAACTAAGCTGGATTGATTGCTGCATGTATTTTTATATGCATATATTAGATCTAGCAGAGAAAGTGCGGATCCACTATGGAGATTCCCAGCACTAAGGCATATAAAGTCTTAAAGAACTTAGAAGCAGGATACCTAGCATACCACTTCCCCTCAGACATTCCTGGCCAATCGATAAGATCTTCAGACAAAGCCTTGATGGCTATACTGAAGCCCCTGGGATGCTTCCCTGTGACACCTAGGGAGTGGGTCTTCTTAGTACGGGCACCAATCTTCTGGACACCCTCCCAAGGGCAGAAGGTGGTGGACACAGTAGTTACTTCTAAATGCCTCTTGAAAACACACTCCCCTGTTTCAGCATTCAATATCCAGGCTGTACGCTATTGTTCACAATATTAGTAAAAGGGAACAAAGTATTAGAAGTTGCTATCTGTTGGCTGTTGTCTCTTAATTTAGTTAATTTTGGCATCATTTTAATTTTCCAGACTTCCATTAACCACTCTTTCAACACTGGATATGTACATTCATGCCATCCCTTCAGGATCATAAATTTCAGCACTTGTCAACAAGTGTCATATCAGCAGCTAATTTCCCATCTCAAATATCCAGGTAATGGGCAGGATCCAGGCTAAAGCAGCTGCACTTAAGTCCCATTTATTTCAACGGAGGACTAAGCCATGGCCACCTTGTCCCATTGATCTCAGCAGGATCTGAATTATAAATAGTTATAAACAGTTCTAACTTATGTTTTATTGTGGGTGTGCATTGGGAGGAGTGAATAACAAAGCAAACTGGAATGAATTGGTGAGTGGCTTCTTCTCTCCTGCAATGAGATTAGGACCCCAACAAACCTTCTTACATCACTCTGCTGTTTTTGGCCTTTTCTGTCCCATACATGTCCCATTCTTTCTTATAGATTTCTTTTTGTTATTGTAAATTGTTTTAAACTGTTCTTACAGTTGTGCTTTAATATTGTAACCTGCTCTGGGACAATAGGGTGAAGGGCGGGTACTTAACAACAACAATAACTTGTTTGTTTGTGGCTCTCTCCTCCTTGTTTAATCGCCACAACAACCCTAAGAGGTAGGTTTGGCTGAGAGGCAGTGACTGGCCCAAGATGGGTTTCATGGTCAAATAAGGATTTGAACTCTGGTCTCCCAGATTCCAGTTCAACACTCAAACCAATACATCACCCTCTCTGCACCCCCCCCCCCATCTCCATGTTCCTCTAGGAAGCAGCTCCCAAGCCACTAAAGTAACACCTGAAAGGCCCCCAAGGATGCATAACACTGAAGTGGACATGGAGATTTAAGAAGTCTAGTTACCGTTGTCTTTCCGCAGCTGGGAAATAAATTTCTTGGGAGGGATGACCCCCACCTTCATCTTTTGTGTGGCGATGTCGTTGAAAAGCTCTGAGAGGCATGTCAAAAGGGTTTCCTTTTTGTGCGGCTGGACCTTGCAAGCCAAAACCTTTTCCCGAAATGGACGACAAAAGTAAAGTGCCTGCAGAACAGAGTTGCAATAGCAGGTATTGCCAAACTAAATGAAAGAAAGCCGGGGGCGGGGGGAGAGAAAGAGAGCAAAAAAAGAAGAATTTTTATTCAAGGTCTACTAAAATGGGGGGGGGGGGAGGCAAAAAGTACCTGAACTAGCTGCAGTGAAAGGGCATGAGGGAAATATGCACAATGCATGTGATTTCATGAAATGGGATGGAGGCTAGCTTTAAATTATCTGCTTACCGGATTGACCCGAAAATAAGCCGCACTTGCCCCCCAAATTCTGACTGTGAAAAGTTAAAGTGTGGCTTATATTCAGAACCGAGCGCTGCGCTCCCAGCTTCTGGCACTACTGCCCTGAATGGGGGTGGGGCAGCCGGCGCTGGCGCTGGCGCCGACTTGGGGAGGTAGAACCAGGAGTTGGTAGTGCTGGAAGTCAGGCATGCAGCGTGCGCGGAATCAAGCACTGGCACCGGTGTGGGGAGCAGGGCACCAAGACCGGCCACCCCCCATTCAGGGCGGTAGTGCCAGGAGGTGGGCCACACCCGCAAATTTTAAAGGTGCGGCTTATTTGCGGGTATGATTTATATTCGGACCAATATGGTATTATAACCATTATTATAATTATATATACTACAAGGCTTAGTTCTCCAACACCTAATAGAGAAGTACTCATCTAGTAATACTGTCTCTCTCTATGTGGCCTTCATCGACTTCAGAGCAGCCTTCGCCTCCATCTCCAGAATAAAGCTATGGGGAAAACTGGAGACTTCCACACTTGACAGACGCTTGCTATATTTAATACGCACAGTACATGAAGGGACCTTGCTAAAAGTGCCATGTTCCCTCCAGGGCCATCTATCCAACGCAATAGAGACCAAGAAGGGAGTCAAGCAAGGATGCATATTGGCCCCATCTTTTTTCAATTTTTATATAAATGATATGATTCCCCACCTCCACAATATGAATTTCCACCCTCCAAAACTCACAGGAAAGCATATTCCAGTGCTGCTTTACGCAGATGACGCAACAAGCCTCTCGAGACACTGGCAGCATATTGCAAGGAGGGTCAATTGGAGCTCAATTACCAGAAAACCAAAATTGTGGTTTTTGCCAAGAGGCTCAAACCACGTGCATGGTGCATCAATGGTCACAAGATGAGCAGGTCACCTGCTTCAAATACCTGGGTATAGCCCCACATTCATCGGGAAGTAGAAAAGCCCACGGTGACTATGTTGCAGGGAATGGCCACAGAAGCACAAATGCTATCCTCAGATACCTCAGGTGGACACAATATACCTGTAGCCCTCAAATTGTTTGAGGCTAAATTGATTGCACAGCTGTTATATGGTGTTCTACAAGTTCCTAAACATGTCTCCAATGCTACCATACGTCTTGAAACTGGATTCATAAGAATCGAGGCCAGAGTGTGGCTCACCACTCTTAATTACTGGTTGAGACTATCTTTCTTCCTGAGTGGCCTTGCTCCCCTGACTATTAAGGATGATTTCCAATCAACATGGAAACGAGCTGTGAAAAATAACTACTCTAGGCTTCAACACAGAGATTTTACTTGACATGGGGCACGAGCAACCTACAAGAAACATTAAACAGCAAACAACCTAAAAGAAACATTAAACAGCGTGTGGAAGACACAGAATGCCAAGCTGGCCTAGCCAGGTCCCAAAAATTTCTAATTAGTGAAACCAGAAGATACCTCACCTCCCAAATGCCATACAGTCATACCTCGGGTTACAGCTGCTTCAGGTTGCATTTTTTCGGGTTGCAGACCGCCAAAACCCGGAAGTACCAGAACAGGTTACTTCCGAGTTTCAGCGGTTGCGCATGCGCAGAATCGCAACCTGCGCATCCACTGTATATAACCAACCTTGAAATCTCAAAACAGTGAAGGGCTTTCACTCTGGCCTGTTGTCAGGCCCTCCCCTCAGCCATTCAGGAAGGCCGTTATAGGAAGACACCATATGAGGAGAGGAAATGCCCATGGGGCTCCGGGCAGCAGGAAACAACAGATCATGCCCTTTTCCACTGCCAGTACTATGTAGACATACGAGCCAGATCTATCCTGCCTATACTGCACAAATTCCCAGGATGCACTGAACAACTCAACATCTCCCTACTACTCCAGGATGAAAACCCAGATGTTACACACTCAGTTGCTAGACTTTGCGCTGCCATGATGGATATTCGCCCAAGGATGGTTTGTGCTAGAAACCGGTCCTAAACTGAAGGCCCATATTGCAAGACCGATATTCCCCTACGCTCCACCCTTATAGTTGTTTTAACTGCGTATCTTTTAGTTTGTATCTGTTTTAATTAACAATTCTTATTCATCAACTATTTTATTCATATGTTTCTCTTATACTGGCCTGTGACTGTAATAAAGTTTATTCATTCATTCAATCTTCGTTTTTAGAAATAAAAAAATGTTATTTTTTCATTTAGGCCATGGATCCCTTAGCAATGACAGACTATGTGTCCTCCTCCTCTTGGTACTCACTTAGTAAATCACATAACTGTATCCTATATTTTTTTCCCTGGAAATTGTGACAACTTACTTTTAAAAAACAGTTTTTCTTTATCCCCCACCCCCCGAAACCGATTCATTATTAAAATTCAATAAAAATATATTTCAAAAAACGGGAGGGGGAGGGGGGGAAGGGCAGCTTTGTTTTGGCAGCAAATGTTCTTGCTACCTATTATTCCCCTCCCTGAATGCCCCTTGGAACAATGCAACATGAATGCACAACAATATTCCAAGGGGGGGGAATGGGGGGGGTTAAGTGTGGGTAGTAGCTCCCATAATGAAACCAGCAACAATAGAAAAGGTAAAGGGTGCAGCTGTGTGTGTAGCATCAACCCCCTCCACAATTTCAAACCAAGAATTCTCAAGAGAACTTTTGGCTCAGGTCTAAAATTAGATATCCTGTGATCTTGAAAATAGTTCCATAACAGCTGAGCAAGTGGGGAATAAACATTTTTGCTAGAATCGGAAAGGCTAACCTGATTGCACAGATTGTGGCAAAGCACCTGGTTTGTGGGCAGAAAGCCACAGGTCACAATCTCTTCTCTCCCACCAGCTGAAGGAGGTAGAATAACAGAATCACAGAACTGGATGGGAACCCAAGGTCAACTAGTCAAATCTGCTGAAGGGGCAGGGAAAAAGGAGAGCCCTGCTAGCCAGTGTAGAAGCAACTGCTGGCTAAATGGACTTATGGCTTGACCGTATAATTCAGTCTCATATGCACACTCTCAGAGGAGGAGGAGGAGAACTCAGAAATAAATAGCACATACTGTGGAAACAAAGTCATTGGTGCAACATTTAAAAATGCTAGCTCTGTTAAACAAGTTGTGTTTCCCGTTTTGGTTGGCCTTCCTCAACCTCATCCTGATACACTTATAAGATTTAAAACGAGGAATTCTAGCGTAACTTGTAGAGGCCTGGGTGAAGACAATCCCCCCCCCCCTTGTAAAGCTTTGTGATGTGGTTTGGCAGAGAAGGGGAAAAAACCAATTGTCCTGCTAGATGCCGCTCAAGAGGGAGCAGACGCAATGCTCTTGCCGTGGGTTAAGACTAGTAAGCAGCTAGCTGGCTTGTGGGGAGGGCAAAGATTGTGGTTTCTGACACACAGTGGTACCGCTGAGAATACCCACCTCTCGCCCCAAAACATGAAGCTGATATGATTGCTCCAAATAATCAAGCAGGCTGAGGTTTTCCCTCTGGGCCAGCTTATAGTGGGGATAGGTGGGTGGGAAACAATTCAAAGTTGCTGGTGTTTGACAGGGAAAGATGCCTTTGGGGGCAAAATGAGACATCCAGTTCACATTTCCTGTTTACAAGGATATATTGGCAATGTGCCGGAGATAGCTAGAAGCAGCTGTTTTGCATCTGTCACATTTGAAGGCTGTCTCATTTCATGGAAAAAAGGAGGATAGGGGCTGATGAGATACAGAATCTAGCAAGGAAGGATGCATCCTGGAGTGCTTGACCCTCAAGCCACTGAAGAATTAGATCCCTTTCTACATCAACAGAAGTCAGCTTGCTAGTTGTAAGAACTCTGCATACGGCACTTTCATCCCTCCCCCAAAGACACTGCCAAACATGTCACAGCATGATGGGTCCTTCACATCATCTGCTGGGCCAAGCTGAAGGAGGCCCCAACTGGAAAAACCCCATTGGACAACACTCCAAGGTCACAACAGTGGTGGAAAAATAATGCTTGCCACCATCCCTGCAAAAGAAAAGGTCTAAGACCAACAGCTCATCACAGAACCATCAGCTGCCTTAGAGAAATGTTGTGGCAGTTCCTACCCTACGGCTACTGAAGGCCTGCATGCTCCAACAGAAATGAAGGACCACAGGCCAGGGAGCACACATGGCAGCCTGTGGTCGGGGAATACACATATCACCAGCTCCCAGTTGGCGTGAGAGGCCTCTGTGGGTCTTTGTTTTATATCATGTATTTGTTTTAGTGTTTTAATGTTGTGAACTGCCTTAGTTGCCTTGGAAGAAAGGTGATATGTAAAAACAACAACATACCACCGAATCTCCCCTCCATTGTCCCTGTTGGTAATAAGTGCTCTGAATGAACATAGCCAAGCGGGGCGGGCAGTTGAGCGCCCCCCCCCCGCAATCAAGTGAAAATAGAAATACTTAACTGACCAATCACGTTGGTTCTGCCCCCACCCCAACAAAAGTCCTGCCCCTTCCTAACAAAAATCCTGGCTACGCCTATGGTGCTCTGTGAATCCTGTTACTGCTTCCCTACCAATCTGTTGTTTTATAATTAGGGCACCCTGGAATAAAAGTGAAAACTGCAGCATTTCTGTACTTGCGAATGAAAAACTCTAACTTACTAGATCATGCAGCCAAATAATGTGTGTGAAATGTATTTCATTTAATTAATTAATTATTTCTGCCTGGAGTGATTTTGCTGGTGCATGATTTTCTAGCTGTGGCATCTTGAGTTTTCAACTTCCAATAAGGGTCCTAGAGATATAAAAGCATGCAACTCCAATAGAAGATTCATGCTACCCAGTGCTAGGCCAACATATCTACCCTGCCCAACAATAGACATTTGTACAGAGTGCCCATACATAGAGTGCACAGATCCAATAAAGCCCCTCAAACTTGGGGAGAGGGGGGGGAATCTACACTTGCCCAGTCATTTCTAGCAATGAAGAAGTTTTTGTAAATTGACAAAAATAAGGAGCTGGTTCTTTCAGACTGTCAGTGTAATACAAATATTAACGTGTAATACAAATATTTTAGCGCCATTAAAAGTATTTGCAGGCTAGTTAACTTATTTAGAACCTTTCTTTTCTTGTTTTTCACGTCTGAAGGCTTTCCAAACAGCGAGCAGTAATTCAAAAGCACACAAAGACAACAATAAAAGTACAGCACCTAATGTTCTATAGCATCAAGCAAACTAAAGAACATAAATATCGAAAAGGTCATAAACAGGTTTTCACTTGACGCAGAAAAGACATCAGTCCTGTTGCCAGGCAAGCCTTCCTGATTCCAAGACTGGGGAATCACAACTCATAAGGCCCTGTCATGGTTCAACTCTGAAGGTCAACACCAAGGGTGATAATAATACTGTGTGTGTATAAGACCCCGTGTATAAGACTATTTGGGGGGACTACAATTTAAGAAAATAGGGGAAGATGGCTCAGAGTTGTTGAGCTTCTTTTGGGGGTGATTGCCCAAAGTTATTGAGCTGGGGGGGGGGATATGCCGATAATCACTCACCCAACTGACAAACACTACCAATCACATGTGCCACAGAACACACAAAGTGTATGCCGGCTCGCCACCAGAAGCCAGCAACCGCACACCCACTTGCCACTGCGGTAGCAAATCCGCAGCCCTTGATGCAAACAAACATAACCCATCCGATTTACACAGCAACAGCTAATCCAAAGCAGCCCTTGCAGCAGACACTATTCACCCACCCAATCGTCGCTAACAAACTCCTCCATGTATAAGATGACCCCCCCCCATTTTTAACATTAATTTTGAGTAAAAGAACTCGTCATACACGGAAAAGTACAGTGGTACCTCAGGTTAAGTACTTAATTTGTTCCAGAGGTCCGTACTTAACCTGAAACTGTTCTTAACCTGAAGCACCACCTTAGCTAATGGGGCCTCCTGCTGCTGCCGTGCCGCCGGAGCACGATTTCTGTTCTCATCCTGAAGCAAAGTTCTTAACCTGAAGCACTATTTCTGGGTTAGCGGAGTCTGTAACCTGAATCATATGTAACCTGAAGCATATGTAACCCGAGGTACCACTGTACGGTATCTAGATATAGATATATACCTATATAGATATATAGATATATATTCATTCATTCTAGGCATAATATATCTAGGCAGGTTCACGCAAGAGAACCTGCCTAGATGTATGTACACTAGTTTCAACATATTATAGGTAAAGGGACCCCTGATCATTAGGTCTAGTCGTGGCTGACTCTGGGGTTAAGGCACTCATCTCGCTTTATTGGCCGAGGGAGCCGGCGTACAGCTTCCGGGTCATGTGGCCAGCATGACTAAGCCACTTCTGGCGAATCAGAGTAGCGCACGGAAACGCCGTTTACCTTCCCACCAGAGCAATACCTATTTATCTACTTGCACTTTGACGTGCTTTTGAACTGCGAGGTTGGCAGGAGCAGGGAGCGAGCAATGGGACCTCACCCCGTCGTGGGGATTCAAACTGCCGACCTTCTGATCGGCAAGTCCTAGGCTCTGTGATTTAGCCCACAGTGCCACCCGCGTCCCTTTTCAACATATTTAGGGACTTACAAAAGTAGAAGCAGTACATTAGAATGAGTTTAGAAATGGGCCTGCAGCCAGAGCAATTCTTTTGATCTGGCAAGATGTGATCCATATGACCATACCTTCTCAACAAGTGTTTCCAAAAGGGTGTTGAAAATTCCATAAAGGTCCATTATTACTTATTTGTTAGGCAATTTGAAGTCAGAATCACTCACATCCACAGTGACTTGGATACCACTGTTTGCAGAGTTGCCAATGAATGTGCTCAGAGCATTGCCTAGTCATGTATTGTTGAATGAGTTTCAGTCTTGAAACCTAGACACAGATGAATTGCCTGGAGCAGTGTGGATCACCTCCTGCCTGCTAGATCAGACCAGAAGCCTATCTAGTCCAGGACAAAACCGACCTCCTACCCAAAAGGAGAAAATACACAGGTAAATAGACTGAATCATCCTCAGGATCCCTTCCAACCAGTGGTAGAAACTGAGATATGAAAGCTAGGACCTAAATGGCACCTTAAATCTAGGTTATGGGCACAACAATGGAATGTCTAGGTGTGCTTTTTTATAACAAGGAAACAAATATGAAAATGAACAAACTGCAGCTAAAATATTATGTTACTTTTTCACATGGTCTAGTCCTTCCCCTGCCCACCCCCTAATATTCTTGAGGGGGTCTCTTCTCCAGTCTTCAGAAAGTAGCTGGAAGTGGGGAGGCAGAAAAAGGTTCTCCTTTCCTTCCACTCTGCAATTTTAATCTGAAATCTTAGGCGCAGTATTGTGCCCAGAGCTCAGAAACTGCTCACGCTAATGAAATTCCCTGTCACAAAATGCGCCTAGAACAATGGGAGTTTCGAACATTGCTTCTAAACCTACAGTTCTATGATTCTATTATATGTCTTACCTCTTTATTTCTCTGCTACAGGGCTCACAGCTTCAGAGAGGCAATTTAAATTAGGATAACATCAAAGTCGGAAAAGGTTAAATACCTCCTCTAACACTAATGCACTGATCAAAACTGGAGTGCTCTGCACCTGCTTCAAAGTTGAATGTTTAGCATGTGCTTAAATCCTGCAGATTCATGATGATATCTCCCATGTCACATCTCAGAAGCAGCCAAACAGGCAACAAAGAAGCAGGCAAAAACCTCAGCTTGCTCTAGAGCACTTGAGAGACCTGCAAGAAGGCTTTAGCCCCGGAGCTTAAAACCTGGCTGTAAAGGAAGCAAGTCGTCACGGTGATGGGCTCTCGCAGCCATCCCATATGCGTCTACGAAGATAACAAGTGGAAATGCAGCCTTTAAAACTTGGCACACTTCCAGGAAGTAATGCTGCCTTTCAAATCATTACAAAACATGACGGAGGAACTGTAAGGATAATAAAACAGTAGGACTGAAAAAGCAACTCCTTCTGACCAAAAAAGGCAGGAGGAGGAGCAAAAAACCACTGCAGGAAATATTATGTCAAACATTTGTCCAAGTGAATACTGCGGGTGGGAAGAAGCATTTTGGGGGATCCTCTTCCTGCTATCCTGCTATTTGTATTGTATCCAAAGCTTGCCTTCCATCTCCCCCAATGCCACTAGAATGGCTGTTGACCACCCCAAGGGAGGACAAGCCAGCTTGTAAAGTTGTTTCACACCTGAAATTGTTGTCACAAAACATGCCACCAGTTTCATCAATTTGACATGACAACTGAACAAAAGTTTTGAAGTCTACACTGCGCCTTTGAGGGAATACAGTGGTGCCTTGCAAGACGAAATTAATTCGTTCCGCAAGTTTTTTCTTCTTGCGAGTTTTTCGTCTTGCGAAGCACGGTTTCCCATAGGAATGCATTGAAAGCGCTTCCCGCTGTCCCCGGACCTGGGGCTGTGGGGAGAAGATCGCTTCTCCCCGCCGCCCCTTGCTTCAAAAGAGGTCCTGGGACAGCGGGAAGCGCTTCCCGCTGTCCCCGGACCTGGGGCTGCGGGGAGAAGATCGCTTCTCCCCGCCGCGGCTTGCTTCAAAAGAGGTCCGGGGACTGCGGGAAGCGCTTCCCGCTGTCCCCGGACCTGGGGCTGCGGGGAGAAGATCGCTTCTCCCCGCCACCCCTTGCTTCAAAAGAGGTCTGGGGACAGCGGGAAGCGCTTCCCGCTGTCCCCGGACCTGGGGCTGCGGGGAGAAGATCGCTTCTTCCCCGCTGTCCCCAGACCTCTTTTGAAGCAAGGGGCTGCGGGGAGATCGCTTCTCCACGCCGCCCCTTGCTTCAAAAGAGGTCCGGGGACAGCGGGGAAGACCCGCTGTCCCCAGAGCTTGCGGGGCAAGCTTTGTTTTGCGAAGCAAGCCCATAGGGAAATTCGTCTTGCGAGGCAACTCGAAAACGAAAAAACCTTTCGTTTTGCGAGTTTTTCGTCTCGCGAGGCGTTCGTCTTGCGGGGTACCACTGTACTCAATCAACTTATCCTTGCATGAAATGCTCTTTCCTCTCCCATGCCAAAACAACATCCATGAGTTGCTTCTGACTCCTTGCAAAGATGTAGCCTTCTGCCCAGATTTCCACTGACCCATAAGGTTAGATCCTGCTATTATTGAAATTCTATTTTTATCTGTTCAATATTGCTTTAATGGTTTCTATGTCACATATCTGTTTTATTGATACTGTCTTACTGTTTTTATGTTATACATTTGGATACAACTTAGAGATTATTAAATATTAAACAGTTGAAAAAAGACTTTTAAATACATAAAACTACTTGGGAGGCAGCCATAGGTCAAGACTACCTCAATAAGAGGTCCAATTTGGACAATTTCCTCAACCGTGCCCACCTGCCAATCAAATAACATCACATCAGCTGATGGGCAGGAGAGTGGTTCTGAAATTTGCTTTGTTGTGGTTGCCTTTTCCCAGCAGGACTTAATCCCCACTTAACAGCTGACAGGTGAGTGGTTAAATCCCGCTCAGTCTGGCCTCTGACTGATTCAACATTCTACAGCCATTTAAGTGTGTTTTGGGGGTTATTATTGGTTTGTTGTTGTTTTATTGTGTATTTTGTGTTCTCATTTTGTATTTTTAAGTGGTGAACCACCCTGTGATCTTTGGATGATCTTTGGGTGGTCTATAAATTTAATAAATATTAATTACAATACATCAATGGTAAAAAGTTTTGCTGAAATGTAATCTCTACTCTAGCATGTCTTTGTAAATACTTAGCATTTGCCCCAAAAGGAAAGCAACAGATATTTAAAAACCAACTCTCTTTAGTTTGCTTTTCTTAAGCTCATAAAATAAATATAGATAAAAAGATGGAGCTTGCCCATCACAGGATGCTAATTTAAGCCTCTTTCAATTTTGTATCAGTAGCAGCACCCACAGACTGAAGCTGCTCAGGAACAAATACTTTTCATTTTAGAACCCAAAAGGTGGAAGTAAGAAGGTATCATTAAATACAAACCCAGACACAGAAAAGCTACTCACATTGACCAAGCCAAAGTAATGTTCATCCCCAGGAATCTGTTCTACACCTTCTACACCAATCTCTTTCTCCAAAGCAGCAGACGCACTGGCGCCCTGGAAAAAACAAAGGAAAGGAGTAGGGGGGAAAGGCTTACATCATTTGCATCTCTAAGCAAGGAGAAATTATTAATGAATACACACAGAGATACAGAATATTCTGTTGTTATATGGGGTTCCCAGTAGTCTCTCACACGGGGTGATCTTGACTACAGCTTTCTAGTTCTGCAAATGCTGCAGACATCAGATGTTCTTAGACCATGTGCTAAACTGTGATTAAAATGCCCTTAAGATCTACTGAACAAGGCAGGTATATGGCATCACAGATGCAAAGTCAAAGCAACATATATGTTCATATGAATGTATGCATGTATATTGCAACCTTTCCACAAGGATCTCAAGGCAGCATACATGATTCTCTCTTCACTCCCACACAATAACCCTGTGAGGTAGGAAAGGCTGACAAATAGTGACTGGCTCAAGATGATCCACAGAGGAATACCATCATCATCATCATCATCATCTCACCTTTTCCGCAGACTGGGTCTCAAGGAAGCTTACATAAATTTAAAAAACATAGATAAAATACAAAAAGCTAAAAGAGAATCCAATAAACAGAATCATCAGGAAGTCAGTAAACTCCACTAGAGTTAAAACAGTATAAAAAAAAATCTGTTAAAATACAAATAATAAAAAAGCACAGCAGAGAGTCCTTTCCTTAAAAATCAGTCAGCTCCAAAACACCAATCAGAATAAAACAGACTTCACCTGCCAGCGGAAGGACACCAAGGAGGGAGGCAGTCTTCTCTAGAAAGGGAGTTCCAAAGTCTGGGAGCAAACATTGAGAAGGCCCTCTCAGGGTTAAGTGGAGATCTTAGCTTGGTCTCCCCAGCCCTAGCTCAACAAGAACTTTGCACCAACATGAGCACTTTTTCCCAAGAGGTACTGAAACAGAAGGGTTTCCTGTAACCCCAAAAGCTAATGGAAGACTGTGTCATTACATAAAGTGCCCCCAAACCCCGCCAATTTAATGA
Source organism: Podarcis bocagei (assembly GCF_964188305.1). Lineage (NCBI taxonomy): Eukaryota > Metazoa > Chordata > Lepidosauria > Squamata > Lacertidae > Podarcis > Podarcis bocagei. The sequence continues at coordinate 24,070,004 of NC_138140.1, forward strand.
AATTGTCTGTAAAGCAATTTAGGTCATGGAGAGACACTTCACACACATTTTTTTCCAAGTGGGAGAAAGGGGGAAGAATGCACTCTTATATAGGAAAATAAGAATCTGCCTAATATCTAGTTAGAACACTGTCTCCAATCTGGTGCCTTCAAGACGTTTGGGCCTACAATTCCCATCACCCCTAATTATTGACCATGCTGACTGCGGCAGTTGGAACTTGCAGTCTAAGACATCTGGAGGACACAAGGTTAGGGAAGTCTGCTCTACACTGATTGGGGGGAGCTCTTCAAGGTTTCAGACAGGAATCTCCTATTTAGAGATGTCAGGAATTGAACCTAGGGAGGAGCGAGTGACGTCTCATGAGCTAAATGGAAGCATGCTCTGACCCTCACCACAAATGTAGCTCCCCTAACCATGCTAAAACAACCGGAGTCACCAAACATTTCACATCCTTTGTTGGGACTACCTTGGGGGCGATTGCTCACATGCAAGAAACTCCTCACAACTTATTGTTCAGGTACTTGTCCCACTTGGAAGACTGCTACTGTGACCAAACAAGGCCTCCAATATGACTGCCAAGGCACGAAACCAAGAAAGCCAGAGAGAGAAAGCCTTGTGACATTGATATAAAAGGAATTTGCAGCATAGTATTTCCAGCAACTTAAGGGCTTCTCAGAAGAGCTGGTTTAATGATTAAAACATTTAAGAAATCAAACTAACTGCCTTCAAATCATTTTTGCAAGTTAAAACAACTGTGTCAGAGGACCTTGACTTTGGAATTCACCTATCTGCTCAACTTCAGTGACTCAAGGTTGCAAACTTTGATCTTCTACTCCGTATCTCCAATTTGAAGAACAAGAAGCAAAGGAAGAGTCTTTGTTCTCCCCACTTCAATGCTCCTTCTGACCTTGCATTAACATTCTTTGTTCAGTCCTACAGTAAAGGCCACTTTCTAGATTATTCACACAAGCTGGTCTCATGTAAAGATTTTTATTACAACTGATCACCTCTTATACATCAAAAACTGCCAACAAAATTTACTATGCCTAAGTTTAAATGCCTGCCTTAAGAGTAAAATATCAAGGATATAGAGGTGACTTGCAGCTTGTGCACAGATAAGACTATGTGATTTCAACTTTATGCAGTTGAAGCCTGGCTAGTTGAAATCACACAAATTAAATGCACAGACAGCAGAGAGTTTAAAAGCTCTTTCTGCACCAGGTTTTCTTCAGTAAGTTTGAGAGCTTAAAAACAGTCATCATACACCAGTAAGTGCTATACTGTGCTTTTTACATGCCATTTTCCAGTTTTTAAAAGGTTGTATTGACTATACAGGATTTCAGCCTTACACGCTATCCCAAAGCATAAGATGCCAGTCATCTGTATACAATGCTCCGAGGAGGGGTGTTCACTTCTGTTGCAAATTTACGTGCCGTGTGGTAGACAGTTTTGAGAGAGAGGATTGATAAAGCATTATAGAATGCAATTTTATTCATTAAACCATTTTAACTGTATCAGCAATTATTAAGGATAACTCTTTGAAAATGATCCACAGATGGTACTACACACCTGTCCAAACGGCATATATTCAAAGCTTGAAGAAATGTGGGGCAACTAACACATACTAGCATCTCTGGTGCTCTTACCCATGTGCCCTCTTCACAACTGTAAGCTGGGCAGTGGGGTGGGGTAAGTGATGACAAGCTACAACAATTAGCTATAACATTGTTCGCTGCATTTAGGTTCCTGAAATTCATACTGATTGTGCAGCTAAAATATAACTGATAGAATTCTACAGGATTAGTGTTTGAAAACAGTCAAGATCCAAGAATACCCAGGCACGCACCTCCTGATGGTGGAGATGTCAGCTGCCATCCTGGTGCCTAGGCATCTTCACTTGGTCACAAGTGGCCGATAGTCAGGTGATAAATGCGCCTGATGCCTGGCTAATTTCGAACACTGGTTTCAGTGTAACAGGTGTCTATAGATAGGCTTTATTTCCATTAAAAACCAACCACCACAACCAGAAAGCTTTGCTATTTTGAAGAAGCCTGCTGCTGCTGCTCCAGCAGCTAGTATTAATGCACTCCAGTCATTTCAGAATCCAAGGCCAATTGTTCACCCTAAGTGACAGGCGCAACTTTCTTTCACTTCTATTTTAAATTCACCTTTTTAAAGTGGTATTTTATTTGAAGAACAAGCTGTGGGCAACATGCATTTAATAAAATTAATAACCAACAGGAGGCAAGGAGCAAGCAGAAGTGACCTTTACGGGGAACATGATGGTTTCCTAGGAAAATGACAGGGCAGCGGTTAGCTAAATGTTTCAGAAAGCATCTGAAGGATTACACTGGCCACAAAACATAATGTGCTACAGGGCCTTTGGATTAGAAAATTGTTATTTAAGGCCAGGGGGTTGGGGAGCTTGGAGCCAGCTGGTATCTAGTGCAAGTTCCTGCAAGGCCTAGCTCTTCCTGAAGTGGCTGACCTTGCTATATCTGGGCTGTACCACTTGAATCTAGAGGCAGGGGCAGGAGGACCCAGGTTGTGTGTGTGTGTGTGTGTGTGTGTGTGTGTGTGTGTGTGTGTTTCTATTTTGAAAAATATTTCTAATCTGCTTTTCCAGGTAATGCCTAAGTCATCAAAAACAGCATCCGAATAAATACAAAAATCAATAGTCCAGTAAAACATAACACAAAACTCTACCCCAACCACAAAGGAAAACAACAACCCACAACTACTCAGTTCTCACAGACAGCAATGAGGTGGCCAAGTTAAGTCTTGCTTATACCACATGTGGCGACAGATGAGGGCCCACATGACCATGACAGAACATTCCAGTTGCAAAATGTGCCTGGCGCCTGGAGGATTTTGAATGCTGTCCTTGCAGGCCATTCTACTTATAAAAGTGAAACCAACCCACCTTTGCTACTGAACTTCATACACACCAGGAGCTTCAGCCAATTTAGGGCAAGTCTTTAATGCAAAATGTTTTATGCTTATTTGTTTCATTTACACACCGTATTTTGAGATACACACTTAAATAGATATTACATTTTGCTTAAGAAGCAGCTCCTAGGAGAGACATTCCAAAGCCCTGAAAATTGAGCAGGTAACTGGGTGTTCACATTGTTTCGTAGTGTTTTCCAACTTCATTCATACACCCATGATAAGAATGTGACTGTGGGAGGCAGCCTGCCGCAGAACCAAAACAGTCTCTTGCTCAGGAGAACAAACATGCATTTCCCACACAGCTTTCGTCATACAAATCCTTGGGGCAGAAGTATCAGGTATGAAATCCAACAGACCCTAAAGAGAAAAGGCCAAGGCCAAAGACTACCAGAAAACCAGCAGGGCTGAGAAGTCAAAACAACAGCACACGATGCAGAGTCCATATATAGACTGCTGTATTTTCCAGTTTGAATTCTACAAGCACAAACTACTTCAAAAAGCAATTCAGTGACAGAGTCTAGCCCAAGCCAGCAAGCTGTTAAGAAAACCAGCAACAACCATCTTTAGCCAGACATGGAAGAATGCAGGATACTGGTTTATTTGACAAGTATGTTAGTACTCCCGAAGAGGGGGATTTAAGAATAACACTATATACAGATCGTAAAAATTGTCTATAGAATGTCCACATGAAACCAGCTTCACAGGCCCTGGAGGAGTCTTATCAGAAGCAAGTGACTCATAGCTGCACTTAAAGCTCAAAAAGGCTGGATCTAAACCAGACCCAGGTTCTTAATACAAAGCACACATTTGCCATGTTACTTTACTACTATGAGATGCAACAAAACTTCATCCAGTTATTTAAAGCCTCCTTTCCTACTTTATTTGCTGAAGAACTTCTTGTTCTCTCCCATCTTTCACAGAGTAATTGCTTTGCTACAACAGTTCATTTTACAGTGCAATGAAATCCATTCATGGGCAAAGTTAGAACTGATTTATTATCCTTGGCACATATAAAACCTTACTGTAAAGATTCTGAAGGCACATCCTCTGTTTGTGGTTCAAGGATGCAGAAGCCTTGCTCTTTTTTAAGACACTGCTCTGAGTAAAATATATAAATTGCCACTTCTTGGCCATGTTTGCAGGTAACAATAAATCATAATGTTTAGTAAGTCACACCATGAACTGCCTATGTGCTCCTGCTTCACTCCCTTCTTTGCACAAGCGGGTAAATGAACCACAAATGATATAGATATCAGAACATGGGATCATGGTTTGTTTCGCCCCCAACAACAATCACTAGTGAGCAGGGCCATAAAAACAAATGTAAATGTTACTTTTGTACAGCAGACTAGTTTCTATCCAGGAAAGGAAGAGGTATGGTCAGAGTTCTGGGACATATTCCAGACAGGCAAAACCCTCAACAACATGGAGCAGGCCAGCAAAGGGTATGGCCAGGGAAGGAGTGTGGCCTGAGGAAACTGCTGAGGGCCAGACAGAGAAGACCGAGGAGCCACATTTAGCCCCCAAGCTTGAGGTTCCTCACACCTCCTTTATGGCATAGTGCTATGATTCTATGTGTGAACATGGCCTTGAGTAAAATGTTGGGTTTTGTCAGTCTATTTTCACTTCAACGATTTAAAGAGTCCCAGAAGGTATTTACAGACAAAAGTCTTCAAAAAGAAATGCATAGTTTAAAACAAAGCAGCTAATTACAGCAGCAAAATTCACAGCTTAATTATTTGTATGTCTGGGAAGAAGTAAGGAAAGTGAGTATATAGGATTGCAGCCTTAGTATGTTAAGACAAAGCAATTTAAAACTTATGACTGAGGAAAAAATGCCCCAGAATTGTTTTTTTACCTTTAATTTCTATTGCTTGTATAATTACAAACACCGAAGAGGGCATGTACCATCTTAAGGAGAATGCCTCCTTTTATCTCCCATGCAGGATGCAATGCTTCATGCATCATCTAGAACACTGATATTCAACTGGTGGGCCTGATCCAAGAAGGGTTGCAACAGGAGCACTACTAGCATACAAATATATGGTTAAAGATTAATAAATGGGACCTCAAATGCATGCTTGGGTTAAAAGTGGGTCCTAGGTCTGAAAAGGTTGAAGCCTACTGTTCAAGAACAATTTCCCTATTCTCTTTCCAAAATACTGTTTTCTTCCATATGAAAATTTAATAAATACTCAACTAAAACTCATGGGATAAGTCACTTCTCCGTTTACTTAGGTGATAACCATCCTAAATATTCTGGCTTGTCCTCTCTTTCAGCACAGATGTAAATCTAGAATAAAGACTGCTAGCATGTTCTTTTTTCCAAGAGATTTTATTGAAGTTTGAAAAAAGATATACAAAAATTAATACCGTATATCCAATATCTTTTTAGAATTTCAAAGATAAAAGAAACTAATCTAAATAAAAACACAAAGAAAAAAGAAAAGAAAAAAGAATAATTTCCCATTTTTGTCTGTCAGCTATATAAAGAGAATTAATCAAAGCATCCACTCCAAGTGGATCCACCCAATTATTCCACTTCCTATAGACCACTAATTTCTTCAATCCTCAAACCCAGATATCACATGCTCATTTTCTTTTCACGCCAAAAATCTATAACGATCTTTAGTAAATTTCAGCAATGATTTTTCTCTAATTAAACACATCAACTTCACCATCTGAACTAAGTTCAATAATTTTAACAACGATTCCTCCATAGTAGGTAATGATGAATCTTTGTGCATATCTCATTGCTGTAATCATATATTGAAATAATGTTTCACGGTCCTTTTCTAATTGTATTTCCATTATTCTTAGCAGGAGAAATTCTGGCTTCAATTGAATTTTAACCTTTAAAAACTTCTGAATTTGTATCCAATATTTCTTAGCTTTTTTACAAGCACACCAAGCATGATGATATGTCCCTTCATATTTTTCACACTTCCAGCTAACATTTGGAACATCTTTATACATTCTGAATAACTTTGCCAGAGTTATAGAGTCGTACAGTGGTACCTCAGTTTAAGAACAGTCTGGTTTAACGATTTGGTTTACAAACTCTGCAGAACCGGAAATAGTGTCTTGGTTTGAGAATTTTACCTCGGTCTAAGAATGGAATCTGAATGGTGGAAGGGCACCGGCGGCAGGAGGCCTCATTAGGGAAAGTGCGCCTCAGTTTAAGAACGGTTTTGGTTTAAGAATTGACTTCCAGAACGGATAAGTTCGTAAATCGAGGTACCACTGTACCTTGGTTTTCCAACAACTTAGTCCACAAACAACTCGGAACTCAAACCTTGCAAACCCGGAAGTAGGTGTTCCAGTTTGCGAACTTTGCCTCGGAAGCTGAACGTCTGGCGTGGCTTCCAATTGACTGCAGGACACTCCTGCAGCCAATCAGAAGCCGTGCCTTGGTTTCCAAATGTTTCAGAAGTTGGACGGATTTCTGGAAAGCATCCTGTTAGAAAATCAAGGTAGGACTGTATACCATTGATGCATCATTATATTTAAAAAATCTTTAAGACCATAACATAATGTAAATCTTAGCACTTTCATCCACATATGTTCAATCTATTACAACCAAAAAAAATCCACATTTAATCAAGTGTTAGATTAAATTTCAATTTCAACCAAAGGTTATACATTTTTGCAACAACATGTTCATCATTTGTACACAACTGTATTTCAAAAAAAATTTTTTTGTTCTACACCAAAGTCTTTTTATCCAGCTTGAATCTCCTTTAGTTGTAGATGAGAAAACCACTGGAAGCTATCACCTTCCAGTGCTAAAAGTTCCCTTGTTTTAATTTTACCATCTCCTTGGTTCCACTCTTAAGAAGTCTTGATAGGTTAACCATTTCTCTTTGCCTGTCACCTCTTTTCTATAAAAGGCTTCTTGTGGTGAAATCCATAACAATGTCTTTGTACATAACATAGGTTTATATTTATTCCAGATTCTTAATAAGGCACATCTAATAAAGTTATTTTTGAAATCCACATTAACTTTTAACTTTAACGTACCACAAATATCCATGGCATCCAAATCTCAACTCACATCCGTCTAGTTCCAAAAGTCTCTTATTTCTCAATGTCAGCCATTCCTTCTTCCACCCTAAGCAACAAGCTGCAAAGTACAATTTCAAATCAGGTAAACCCAATCCTTTGCATCTTGCAATACTTTGATTTTAACTTGGGGTTTTTTCTCCTGCAATAAAAACTTAGATTAATCTTTCTGTCATTGTTTAAACAGAAATCATTAGTCAAATTAGGTATTGTTTGAAATAAAAACATCATTCTAGGCAAAACATTCATCTTTATCACTGAGATTCTACCCATTTTTAGCTTCCCACCTTGACATATTTTTCAAAATTTCAGCCCATGTCTTAACATAATTATTTTGCAACAACATACAATTCACATTTTACATAACAACATCCAAATATTTTACTTTTTCCAATTTGGAGCCCTGGTTTCTCCAACAAAACCTTCTGATCTTCTGTTGTCATATTCTTTATTAACATTTTCATTTTCTGGTGATTAACCTTAAAGCCTGGTAACATATCAAAATTTGTTTATCCCTAAGAATCTCTACTCCCTGTAGCAGATTTTCCAGAACTAACATCAAGTTTCCATCAAATGCATTACTTATAAGTTTCTTTTTGGATCTTTACTCTCATCATTCTCTCATATTGTGTAATATCTCTAAGCAAGACTACCAAGACCAAAATGAAAAGCAGTGGGAACCATGGACACCCTTGCCTTGTTCCCTTCTATATTTTGCATGGTTTTATCAGTTCTCCATTAACAATTATCTGGGCCTTCTGTGATGTATAAATAGGTATTACCCATTTAATAAAGTTATCTCCAAAGTTCATTTCTTGCTATACTCTAAACAAGAATACCCAATTCACATTGTCAAAGGCTTTTCCTGCATTCCAAAATATCAAAGCAGCTTGCTTCTCACTGTGGCAATTCAGATATTCCAAAATACACAATGTGTTCCAGGCGACGTCTCTTGGCCATTAGCCACATTGATCATGATGAATGAAATTTTGTAAAAACTTTTTTCATCTTTGTGACAAAATCAATGTAAATAATTTATTATCATTGTTCAGTAATGGTCAGTAGTTTTTCACTAAAGTCAAACCTTGGAATGTAGCTCTGTGAGCCAATTTGCCCAGCCACTGGGGGCAGCAGTGCTCATGAATAGAAGTTGTTGGAAACCACAGGAAGGGAGAGGGCTCTTGTGCTTGCTGGTTTCCCACAAGCATCTAGCTGGTTACTGTAAGAGCAGGATGCTGGACTAAATGACAGCTTGGCCAGATCCTGCAGGACTGTTCTTAGGTTCTTAATCAACTCCTGCTCCTTACCCAATCATTCCTCCTTCATTCCTATCCCATAGTCAGTGGAAGAAGAGACTAGGACACTGCAATTAAGCTTCACTTCTCAAAACATCTGAATCACAGGTCTTTCTCCTTTAAAAGCTATGAGCACTAGCCAGCTTTAAAAATGGCTTGTTATTGGCTTATGAATACTCACTTATTTTGAAGACACCACAATCCTTGGCTCAGATGTGGTAGGGAGTCATGCTTGTTTGTCATGCTTGTTTTTTGTGCTTGTGCCAAGGGAGAAATGAAGCAAGAGCAACCGGGCAGTGTGAACAAGCATGCTGCTCATTTCCAATAAACCAGAGCTCGAGATAATCTGTCAAGGGCTACATGCTGGGTAGGACCAAAGCAAGCAGTGGTCTAGAACACCATGCAAAGTATGTGTCTGCCCCTCTTTCTTTCTTTCTCCCATCCAATCCCTTTTCTCTTTTTCTGACATCCATTTCGCTATCTCTCTCCCCCACACCGTGCAAGTTATTGGACATGGGGCAGATTACTCTTGCAAGAGATCTGAACTGACTGCTTGCTGAAGGCTTTTGAAATTAGGAACAACAGGCTGCCTACCTAAGCAAGAAATGGGGCGTTCTGTGACATGCAACTACAATTCTCTTCTCTATTTTTTTGCCTTCAGAAATGAAATTAATAGTTATTATTGTACTGTTACTTGTTCTGACACTCTGTTTTGACTCTCCTGCTGTTATTCCTATTTGACTGCTGCTATTTTTGCCAAATGATTGCTGGATTTATTTTTAAGACTGTAATTGCGTGAACTGTTTTGAAATCTCTTTTTCTTTTTTGTAAAACCACATTGGGGGCAGTTATGGTGGAAGGATGGTCCATAAATACAGCAAGTAAAATTATCATCAATAATGTCTTTCATTATAAAATGTAGCCAGCGCAGTTATTCACTTTTCTGGTAAAATTCAAAAGGATATGGATTGAGGGGTATTTATAAAACAAAGATAACTACATTCTCTTAAGCAAAATATCCATCTGGGACCAAAAATAATAATAAAAATATAGCAAAATCACTGAAAAGTTATGTCCAGCAAAATTCATTCATGTGATTTATTAGACATCCCAACAACAGCATATCCATATTTATATCTCAAAATTAAGAAGAAATTAAACATTCTACCCCACATTCAAGAATTCATGCATGGTGGAGAAGTCTTCTGGCAAGTGACCCAGTTGACAATTAATCAAGGGCAACATGGAGCTAGGCATTTCCCCTTTTAGTGGACTATTTCACAAATGTGGAAACTTTTAGACTGCAACTCTCCATCTCAGTTGGCTGGAGCCGACAGGAATTGCAGCCCAAAACATCTGGAGGGCACTAGGCTGGGGAAGGTTGTCAGGCTATTGCAAGAACGGATGCAGCCAAGAGCTACAGATAGGAAGTACCGTATTTTTCGCCCTATAGGATGCACTTTTTCCCCTCCAAAAATGAAGGGGAAATCTGGGTGCGTCCTATGGGGTGAATGCAGGCTTTTGCTGAAGCTTGGAGAGCGAGAGGGGTCGGTGCACACCGACCCCTCTTGCTCTCCAGGCTTCAGGAACACATCCGCAGCCTAGGCAGCCCTACGGGAGGTCAGGCAGGGATGTCTAGGCTGCGGATAGCAGCCTGCCACTCGGCGGGCGGGGCGCCCTAAAGCAGAGCGCCCCCCCCCACGCCAGGCAGACATCGCAGCGTGGGGAGCCTTGCAGGAGTTCCCGGCAAGGCTCCCCACGCTGCAGATAGCAGCCTGCCACCCGGCGGGCAGGGCGCCCTAAAGCAGAGCGCCCCCCGTGCCAGGGAGACATCCGCAGCGTAGGGAGCCTTGCAGGAGTTCCCGGCAAGGCTCCCCACGCTGCAGATAGCAGCCTGCTGCCCGGCGTGAGGGGCGCCCTGAAGCAGAGCGCCCCCCTCGCCAGGCAGACATCCGCAGCGTGGGGAGCCTTGCAGGAGTTCCCGGCAAGGCTCCCCACGCTGCAGATAGCAGCCTGCTGCCCGGCGTGAGGGGCGCCCTGAAGCAGAGCGCCCCCCGCGCCAGGCAGACATCCGCAGCATGGAGAGCCTTGCAGGAGTTCCCGGCAAGGCTCCCCACACTGCGGATAGCAGCCTGCCGCCGGCACGCGGGGCGCCCTGAAACAGAGCGCCCCCCGTGCCAGGCAGACATCCGCAGCGTGGGGAGCCTTGCAGGAGTTCCCCACAAGGCTCCTCACGCTGCAGATAGCAGCCTGCCGCCCGGCGCAAGGGGCGCCCTGAAACAGAGCGCCCCCCGTGCCAGGCAGACATCCGCAGCGTGGGGAGCCTTGCAGGAGTTCCTGGCAAGACTCCCCACGCTGCGGATAGCAGCCTGCCGCCCGGTGGGCGGGGCGCCCTAAAGCAGAGCGCCCCCCGTGCCAGGCAGACATCCGCAGCGTGGGGAGCCTTGCAGGAGTTCCCGGCAAGGCTCCCCACGCTGCATAGCAGCCTGCTGCCCGGCGTGAGGGGCGCCCTGAAGCAGAGCGCCCCCCGCGCCAGGCAGACATCCGCAGCGTGGGGAGCCTTGCAGGAGTTCCCGGCAAGGCTCCCCACGCCGCGGATAGCAGCCTGCCGCCCCGCAGGGGGGGTGCTCTGATGCAGAGCGCCCCTCACGCGGGGCAGACATCGGCCAGCCCCACAAGCTCGGGGGACAGCAGGGAGGCGCATCGTCGCCATCCCGCTGTTCCTCGACCTGGTTCTGTTTCCCCGACCTGCTTTTTTTTGGGGGGGGGGAATAAAGGGAAAAAATTTTTCCTTTATTTCCCCCCAAAAAACCTAGGTGCGTCCTATGGGACGGAGCGTCCTATGGGGCGAAAAATACGGTACTTTGCTTTGGAAGCAAAGTGGGCTTCAAGAGCACATAATTAATTACACTGGAGCTGGAGAATGTTCAAAGCAGGGATGGAAATGGGAGAAGATGGGTAGAGCATGACTCCTTGGGGTGGGAGTATGGAGATATGAGCATGCCTCCTTTGCCCCATCTGTACCAATATGTCTTCAGATTTACTGTTCTCTCAGCCCTCCATCTGCTATGCTTAATTGTGGCAATGCATGCAAGTGCTCTGGTCATTTACAGTATATTTAAGGCAACTTAATGTCAAGTATTTATTATTGTTGTTGTTGTTGTTGTTGTTGTTATATTTATCACATTTCTATTCCACAATGGAGATCAAGATGGTTTACATGGTGTTCCTGGGTGTTCTCCCATCCCGGCACAGACCAAACCCAGACCTGATAAGCGTCCTTTCAACCATGCCTTTTCCCTTGATGTTAATAAGGTCCCACTTCGTTAGAATGGATCACCTTCATAGTTTTCCATTGCCAAGCAAGGGCTTGATCTCCCACACAGGATGCTTATTGTATCTTTTTAAATTCACATTTCTCTTTTTCCTCCATGGTTCCCAACTATAAACCCATCATCTCAAGACATCATTAGACAAATGCCACAGCAGCATTATGCACTCCAAAGCATTTTAACAGATGTACATATTTTTAACAAGCAACAATCACTCCCCTCATAATCTCCCTCTGCATGCTGAAGATGGAGAAAAGCTATTGGGTGTCGGAAGGCAGAACTGCTCAGCTCAACAGCTACTTTGCTTCTGTCTCCACCCAAAATGAAGGCAGTGCCCAACCTGGCAATAATAGAATAAACGATGCAAGGTGGGGGCTGCAGCCCAAGACAGAAAAAAGGTGGTAAGGAAACATCTAGCTGCCTTATATGAATTTAAATCTCCAGGACCTGATGAGATGCACCCAAGGGTACTAAAGGTGCTTGCACATGTAATCTCAGAACCTCTGGTCTATAACCTTTGAGAATTCTAGGAGAAAAGGTGAGGTCCCTGCAGGCAGGAGGTGGGCAAAAAGTTGTCCCCATCTTCAAAAGGGAGAGGAAGAAGTCCCAGATAACTACCAACTAGTGAGCTTATTGATAGAAGGAAAGGTCCTAGAACAGCTTATTAAATAATTGATCTGTGAGCACTTTGAAAAGGAGGATGTGATTATTAAAACCCAGCATGGGTTTCTCAAAAACAAGTCAGGCCCAACAAATATCATTTCTTTATTTGATAGAGTTACAAGCTGTGAATGTGGTGTATCTTGATTTCAGTAAGGCTCTTGACAAAGTCCCCCATGATATTCTTGTGGAGAAACTGGTAAAATATAGACTGGAGACGGTAACTTTTAAGTGAATTTGTAGCTGGCTGAGTGTCTGAATCCAAAGAGTGCTTACTAGTTATTCGTTGTTATCCTGGAAAACAGGGACAAGTTGAGTATTGTAGGATTCTGTCCTGGGTCCGTTTTTGTTCAATGTCTATCTAAATGAGTTGGGTGAAAGAACTGAGGCGATGCTGATCCAAATTGCAGATGACACTAAACTGGGAGGGGTAGCTAATGCTGCTGAAGAAAGAAACAGGATGCAATATGACCTTAACAGATTGGAGAACTGGGCTAAAATGAACAAAATAAATTTCAGTAGGGACATACGTCATCTTCTGCACTTAGGCAGGAATAACCAGCTGCACAAAGATAAGATGGAGGACACCTGGCTTGCCAGTAGTACATGTGAAAAGGATCTGGAGGTCTTAGTAGACCACACGTTTAACATGAGTCTACAGTGTGATGCAGCAGCAAAAAAAGCAAATGCTATTCTAGACTGCTTCAACAGAAGTCTAGTGTCTTGATGAAGAGAAGTAATAGTACCACTTTATTCTGCCTTGGTCCGACCACATCAGCTATGAAAAGCCACCTCACAGGAGGAGAAAGATCTGGAATAACTGAAGATGACACCAGCTCGAAAGAGAACCTGGAAGGAGAACTTTCAAGGGAATTGATGAGAAACCCAGCTTTTGCTGGACTCCAGCTCCCAACAGCCCCAGCCAGCATGGCCAGTGGTCAGGGATGACTGGGGATGTAATCCAGCAACATATGAATGCCCACAGGTTTCCTACGTGTTCCAGGGTATGAATACAAAGGGCAGGTGCAATAAAGTTTCTGGGAAGTATCGTGAGGGCCTAATTATATGTTAAGCTGCATTACTCTGATGATGGGCCCCCCCTACACCATTGCAAAAAAGAAAGATGAAACAGGAGAAACTTTGCAATAGAGAACAGCAGTTCTTTAATCCTTCTCTTTCCCTGACTTTTCCCATACCGGTTTCATCCCCAACAGGGTTCCAGAGACAAATGTATGTAAGAAACACATGAAAGAACAAAAGCAGTGTGGAAAGAGTCCAGGAGAATGGGTACACATTGAATAATGATGCATGGACTGAAAATGCAGGATACGGCAGCCTTGCTGGTCAATGCTTGGATTCCCTGGAAACATAACGCACAACACTGCCCCCAGTTCCACAATGGAAGCAAATTGGGATATAAATGCAATAAATAAGATTAAGACAGGTACTTAAAAAGAAGAGAACAAAAACACCAAGTAGGAACTTCTGATATTTACTGGAGAAAGTTTGGCGTGGAAAGTATCTAGGAGAAAGGAGGATGCTAAACAAAACAGAGGTTGGAAAAGGGATATTGATGCAACCTAAAGGTACAATATCCATTACGGATTGCACAGAGAAAGGGAAAGAAGGAACCAGTGAGTTCTGATTTGGCAAACAAAAAACAAAAAAACAAACAGCTTTCAGCAAAAGATAGGAAGATGAGGAAAAGGGGGGAAAAATGCAATCTCTTCCACTGTTTCCAGAAATTTGACCTCTACTTTCAGCTTCCTGCTTCACATATCCAGCAAGTCCCACCCAGAAAACAATTAAGTGGAGAAAAGTATGTTAGAAACCCTTTTGTCAGTTATTTATAATTCACTGAACCTCCACATCCAGGCTGCAAACTCCCATTGCAGCTGCGCTCCACGCATAAAGCTAATTCAATGAATACACGCATGATCTCCATAGGTGACAAATGCACAGACTTGTTTCACACCATTTCCTACACATAAATGTTTTGTACATGAAATAGTCTTGGGATAAGGGGTGATATTAATTATGGGGGGAAGGAAGGTTTACAAGAGCTAGGGCAAAAAGGTGAGAGATATCTTCTTGAAGCAAACTTTCAGAGGTAAAATCTTGGCAAGCCAGTTTGATATGAAAGGTGCAGATGGATGGTATTGCTAGGAAGAAGTAGGTAGAATTTTATTCTCAGCTGCAAAAATGGGAGGATGTAAAGCCAGAAAACAAACACAGAGATGCACACAAAAAAACATGTTTGATAATCTTCCCTCCTATTTTCAAATGTGTCACTCTTGGGAAGGGAGACCGTTTAAACATTTTTTTAAAAAAAAAATCAACTTCATCCTTTTGAAATGGATGCTGTCCTTCATGAGGCAGTGTGGGACAGGTGTGCCAGAAAGTGGAGGAACAACTATGCACATGTGCTAAGAGCTACACACTTTGGGCTGCACCCAACTAAGTTCCACTCAAAACGTACCCACTGAGATTCAGACATGACTATGATTTCAATGGGTCTACTTAATACCCACCCAATTTAGCTGGATGCACAGTCGTTTCTTTTAAAAAAGAAAAAGCTGATGCTTCCCTTTAGCGGGTGTCGGGAGGAAGTGGAGAAGAACTCTGCATGTGCTCAAAACACACACGGGACAACAGAATTCGGAGGACGGGGAGTGTTTAAAAGTTGGTCGCCGTAGTCCTACAGGGCAGGGCTTTCATTTATTTTATTTGTTTACCCACCTACTTATTGCCCTCTCCAGTTTCTATCCCGGCCAATTTGAGAAGGGGAGGCATGCTTGGAGAGGGAGGGAGAAGGGTGCTGACAGGGGGCGGGGAGGAGAAGGGGAGCTCCTATGCGGTAGAATCCCCCTGTGAGACAGAGGTGGGATTGGAGCCCATTCTCCACCCCTTACCATGGTACAGACGGAAGCGAGTTTTCGGACCGTCACCGGCATTACCATCCACCCGCCATGGTGGTTCCCGCCGTCACTAGAGCACCCGCTGAAGCGCTCCGGGCAGCCACGCGTTCTTCGCCCAAATGGCTCCGGCGTCCCTCCCACAAGTCCGAAATATAAGTTCCGGCGTCCCGTTCCCACCCCCCGCACCTCCTTGTGGGAACAGGAGAAACTCATCCTGCACCTACTTCGCTGCTTGTATTCCGCCTTTCCATTTCCACTCGCGCCTCCGTTTATAGCCGGACTGATTAACTATTAAGCCTAAACCATGGTCCTATATACTGTACAGGGTTGTTTGTTTTTATGTTGTTTCCAACCACTCCCATCAACCACGACCGCTGGCCTTGCAGACTGGGGCTGGTGGGAGCTGAAATCCATCGGCACGTGGCGGGCCACAAGTTCCCTCCTCGTGCTAGGTCCTCGCGGTTTTTAAAGGAAGCGATGTATTCGATTTCCCAGTGCAGCCACGAAGCTCACTGGGTAACCGTGGGCCATTCAGTCTTTCTTTGCCTTCCCTTTACAGGCTGGTTGTTTGTTGTTGGGGGGGGGGGGTAAAGAAACGCACTTATATACCCAGTCAAATGGCGATGTATAAATAATAAAATAATTCGTTATTATTATTAACTTTATCTTGAACCCCTTGGAGGAATGACAGAAGAATAAAAAAAACTGAAGGAACTTTTGCAGTGGATCATTTATGTATGAAGGTTTTTTCTTACATTTCAGCGTACATGGCTTTACAGGTATTTAGGTTGTTCTGCTTAGGCCACTAGCTCCTTTCCTCTTAGCCCTCCAATTCAATCTGGGCTTCCCCCACCCTATTACCTGAGGACATAATCAGCATTCATCCCCCACCTTCACCTCCATGCTCAACAAGTTTCTTCGGCTGCACTGAAATCAATCTGTCCATCTAAGTTTGCTAAGGAATTGCATTGTAGCCTAGGAGTTCAAATGTGTGTGCATCTGCTCAGAGGTAAGCCCCACTCCCTGGAAACGGCAAGGGGGTGGGAGAACGGGCTGTGCAAACTCCACAGATGGATACAGTAATGCTTCTGAAAACCAGCTACAAGAAACCACGGGGGGGGGGTGTGCTCTTGTGCCCTGCTTAGGGTATCTGGTTGGCCACTGTGAGAACAGGATGCTGGACCAGATGGACCAATGGCCTGATCCAGCAGGCTCTTATATTCTTATCTAGGAGGGGAGGGGAGGGTTTCGGGGGTAAGCTGTAAGGGGAGGGCTTTGGGGCGAGGTGTACAATGTGAGCAGGGGTGGCAGGCCCTACTGAGTTTTTAACAGACACAGCACTAGATATCCCCCACTTTCTCTTTGACACCTAATCCTAGCCACGTTGATATGGAAGATCAACTTAGATGGCTTCAAAATGGAGGATATGATGATCAATGGCTACTAGCCACAATGGGTATGGTGTACCTCCACTTTTGGAGTCAATATACCTCCGACTACCAGTTGCTGGGGAATCACAGGTGCGGAGTGTGATGTTATGCTCTGGTCCTGCTTGTGTGTTTCCCATGAGCACCTGGTTGGCCACTATGAGAACAGGTTGCTGGACTAGATGGGACATGGACATGATCCAGCAGGGGGCTGTTCATGTGCTTCAGAGAGTCTCATTGATTGCACTGAGTCGGGGTTCCTAATAGCATTGCTGCCTTTCTTTAAATATCTGCATTGGTGGAAGGGGGTGGCAGCTGTGGGAGAAGTTTTTCTAGTTGTGTTTGCAGAGCATTTCATCATCATTAGAGTCTGTGTTGCTTTTGGCTGTGGATTTAAAAATGTGTTTTTAGTTATATTTTGCTTGGCACCCAGGCAGCCTCAAGCAACAATAGAACTCCAAAAATAACATTTTATACTGCTTTACACTTGAGGCTCTCAGTGTATTTTTAACAATTGCAATTAAATTGCACTGGAACAAGACTATTGTATTTGCAGAACAGAGCTGCACAGAGGCACAAGCAGGAGAACAGAGAGGCTAAAGGGATTTCTGTTAATCATGTCAGCAAGAACTAGGAGCGGAAATGTTAATCTCTCAGGCCTATCCACGCTTACCTTTCCTCTGCTCTTTCTAGGCACGGTCCACATTTAAAAGCTCCATGTCTGAGTGCTTTTGTTTTTGTATTGTTTTGTTTACCCCACAGGTTTCCCCACAAAAAGCTGCTCTTAAAAGCTCAATTGGAGCAAACAGCAATCCATGGAAAACCCAAACTGCTGTTTGGTTTCACTTCAGTTTAAAGTGTATATTTCCACAGGGAAAGCTGGAGAGGAACCCACATTTGAGCACAGAGGATTAAAGTGTGGTAAGAGTGAGGCAAAAGGTAAATGTGGATAAGTTCATCTTCGTATTCCAGCCACAGGCAATCTGCTTTTCTATTCATTAACAACCTGATTGGCCACTATACTTGGAACACCCTCTTCAGTTCTATATTGTAGCCCTATCTGGGCATTATAACTCTGCTTAAATAATATGTGTCAGGGAAATGGGGGCAGACACCACCCCCACCATTCATGCATGTATGTCCTGCCCACTAAGCAAATACATTTGAAGGTGGGGGATATAAGACTGGAATTAAATGGAAATTGGAGTTGGTATCACAAGCGAGCACAGTTGGGCATCTGTGGATGGTTGCTCCTCAGCAGGGGGCCCACTAACAATAAGTCCCTTGACCTGCTGCCATGAAGCAGGTCACTTCTGTGGAAATTTGATTAGATGCACGCAAAATGACCACAGTGGCAATAATTCATGATATCACAATCGTTTTAGCATTGCTGAATAAAAGTGGCACCGTACATTTGAGCCAGCCTACTCCAGCCTGATGCCCTCTAGTTTATGCTGTTGGACTCCAGCTCCCATCAGCATGCAACAATCAGAGGTGATAGGAGTTGCAATCCAACAGCATTTGAATGGTATTGGGTTGAGGAAAGTTCATCTAAACTCTAACTGAATTGTGAGACTGTGATATTTCCATTTTATTGCCATTTAACTCCATTGTCTACATCCCCCCTTACCCTACATTCATGTGTGCATAATATATCAGAAAACTGCAGATCATAGCGCAACACGAGTTTTAATCCACAGCCATCATAAAATGTACTAGTTCTTAATGTGCCACAAGACTCTTCGTTGTGTTTTTGAGTTTTCTGCAAGCACAGAGGCTACCAGTCTCACAAGTTTAATAACCTTTGGTTAAATAACCTTTGAACCTTCCATTTTCCAAAAAGACTTTTAAGGGATATTTTTATCCCAATGTGTTGCTACTAGAAATTGTTTTATATCTGATTTTATTGTAAAATCACTTTAGGGTGTTTTATGAGAAGCAATTCATAACTGAATTGAAATCTAATACTAATACTAATGACTAAAAAACTCCCTTCCATCAGGGTATTTCCTATGTTCTTTCAAACATTCCAAACTTGTTACTTGTTTACAATCCTACCACTTAATCAGGGAATGTTCTTTTTTTGGTTTTCACTCTGTGGCTGAAGCCTTAGACAATTTGATTCGATTTGATTTACTTTGTATTTAATAATATTTATGTATCACTTGCTATTAGCAAAGTAATCTCAAAGCAATTTACAGATATGAGAATTAAAATATATAAAAACAAGTCCAGTTTATAAACAAACAAACAAAACCCCTGAATATCACAGATATCAAAAATTATATAGGACAATGGGATCAGTACTGATACTTTATCCCTCCTGGGCCAGCAGCTGTGTTACTGAAGCTGCACTCTGCACTTGGGGTGTGTATGTGTGAAGGCTCATGAACCAAGCACTCACTATCTCTTCTCAAAAGAGGCTACTTGCAGACCTTTTTGCTACTGGTGCAACTCCCACTATACTTTCCTTCTGCCCAGGAATAGTCAATGTAGTGCATTCCCCCCCCCCCAAATATTGTTTGATTCCAACTCCTATCAGTCCGAGCCAGCATGCCCAATGGTCAGGGATGATAGGAGATGCAGCCAAACAACATCTAGAGGGCACCTCATTGCCTACCCCTGCTCTATCCTCTGGGTTGGTAACTGGGGAAGCAAAATTGTAGCCAACTGAGTCTTAACTCAGAGTAGATCTAAGAAAATTAAGTCAGTCGTGTTCATTAATTTCAGTGGCTTGATTCTGGGTATGACTAACACTCAATACAGCTAAGCACAGGAGAGAATCTCAGTTCACATTTAAACCGAACCTGTCTAATTCACACTTGCTGAAACAAAATACAAACCCATGTGCAGCTGTCCTTCAATAACGCACACTGTATTTTGAAATGCAATGCTCCAGCCCAGTAATGTGTAGAACAACACTTGTATTAGGTCAGAGAATATATAGAAATACATGCATTGTTCAAAATAACATACAAAAAATGTAGCATGTTAGACAAAATAGCTTTGCAAAAATGTGTATATTATTTATTGATTTATTGATTTATTGATTTATTTGCAGTGCCAGCCCGGTTTACGAAACAGAGAAAATAATAAAATCATTGCTAAAAAATTGTTTACAACCATAACTTAAAACATACAGAAAGCTAATACCACAATAGAACAGACTAAAATAAATTATACGAACCTTCTAACCATCTGGACAGGCTTGTCTAAATAAGAATGACTTCAGCAGGCATGGAAAAGAATATAATAACAGTGCCTGCCTGCTATCCATAGGCAGGGAGTCACAAAGTGCTGTTGCTGCCACAGTAAAAAATTGAGTTTTTAAAATGCTGTGCAGGTATTATGTGGCACCTGTAGTAGTGCCAATTCTGCAGATTGAAGCAGTCAAGTGGGCACATATGGGGTAAGGCGATCTCATAGTAAACTGGTCCCAAGTTGTTACACTTTTTCTCTACTAATAGTAACACCTTGAACTTGGCCTGGTGGCAGATTGGCAAGCATCACAGGTCTCTGAACACAGCTGTTACATACTGACAAGGTCTCACTCCTGTCAGCAATCGCGCTGCGACAAAACTGCATATGAAATTGTATATCTTTTTGGAGAAAATTGTACTAAAAAGCGGGTGAATTTTCATGAGGGGGTTTTGTATTTATTTTTTAAATTGCAAAATGATATGTAAATGTGCAAAACTGAACTCAAGATTGGGAAAAATAAGACATTTAAAATGACAAATTCATCCATCCTTTGCTACCTACAGTCCCTTAAGGGGACCAGACCTACCTCAGAGTCCACTCATGGCCAATATCTATTTCCGATTACTAATCGTGCTGATTAACCCATTAAAATTTATAGCCTCAGTGAGTGCCTCCATCCAACATGGAAGCATTGTTCCAGAGCTCCCTCCCTCAGTGTTTGTGGTTTTGCTTATTTAACAGAAGTTTCTGCAGCACAAAACGAAGCCCCTCAGAACCCAGTGGCAAGACATCAAAGTGGATTTTATTTTCTTCTCCCTATCCCCACCCCACCCAAAATGTTATTCCTGATATAATCTCCTCCTGCTTAGTTCCAAGTTTCAACCAGTAAAATGGTCAGCAAAGAAAAAGAATGAGTGAAAATGGCAGAAAATGAGTGCAGTTTACTGTGAGGCCCGGACTTTATGTCCCAAGTAATGGAATGTCATGTTTTGACTTCTGATTGGCTGAGGAATGCAGGAGTCAGTTTTCACTGGGGATGATCAAAACGTTCCCCTCTGCCTGTCGGAGCACAATCTTTTGCGGGGAGAGGGGACTGGCGGCTGCTCTATTTTTCCTCTTCCAAAATGCTGCTTCAATGAAACTGCCGGGAGATTCCATTGTCAGGGTGGCACAAGAGAAGAGAGAGGCAAGGGGGAATTGTGCTTTTTGCTCGGATCTCTTCCTACCCCATCAGCAGAGCTCGTCAGGTCTCCTCCACTGGCATGCCCTTCCTACCTAGGAATACTATGTCACATTACTCCACAAATTTCCTATTACTTCCCATCCCTGAACATCCTGTCCAGGACTGCGCAGCCAACAAAGTCATCAAGCTCGTTGTGTTGGGTGGCAGCGGCGTTGGCAAAACGGGTAAGTCTTCAGAAGTTGCTGTGGAGGCAGCCTGGTCTTTTCTTTCTCCCCCCCCTCCCCCTCCCTCCCTCTCCTCTCTCCACATCTGCCATCTGATTTTATGTTAATATTTGATAGAAATAATGATCCGATGTTTATCTTGCAGAATGTAAAGGTTAACCAGATCAGATTCCCACCCCCACCCCCATGCCGCTATGAAATATAATGCCTGGAGATTTTCAGGCAGATGAATTGAGGGGGGCAAGGTCAAGGTTCGTTGGCACTGGCCTACACTAGCAAATTTTGTATTATGTTGCATGGGGTTTCACCGGAAGCTTATCAAGGTTTCATCAATGAGAGGATCCACCATGGTAGAGAAACTTTCTTGAAAGAGGGCTGGGCTACTGCTGCCAGGCTTTCCCTGCAGCATGGAGTTTGGGGTGTTCTAGATTACTCTGTCAGTTCACATGGTGAGCCTAGGGTCGGCTGGGAGGGTCCTTGGGCAAGACCCTCTCCTTCATGACACCATTCCTTCACTGTAGCAGTGTTAGAGGGCCCCCTTCCTGCAGAGTGCAGATGCCCAACTGTGCTGTCTTGTGATACCAGCCCCAAGTGAGATGCATCTGGTCTGGTTCCTCCAGTGTTTTGCATGAAATGAATGTATGGAAGAGGGAGAGGAAGCTGTCTTATACCGGGTCAGACTAGTTGCCCATCTAGCCCAGTACTGTCAGCAGCTCTCAAGGGTGTCACCTGGTGGAAGGATTTCTCCATCACCTGCTTTAAAGAGGAGATGTCAGGACTTGAACCTGGGACCCTCTAGCATGTGCTCTACTGTTGCACTGCATTCCTAGTTGAATATATGGCCCCTTGCTCAGAGTGAGAACTAGCGATCTTTTGCTCCACAAGTAAAGGCACTTACCCACCACTGGGGATGGGCAGAAATTAGATTCACTTCACATTTAAAGGTGAACCTACCTAATTTGCACTTTCTGGAACAAGAGACCTTAAACACAGCCACCCTTCAAAATTCACTCTTCTCTAAAATTTACAGTGCAGTTCTCCATCCAAAATGCATATATCTGGGTAAAGCATGCATAAAAATGCATATATTAGGGGGGAAATCATACAAAAATATATTAAGGGAAATTTATTGGGGAAATGTGTAATAGACAGATACAAGTGTGTCTATCAGGAGAGATTCACATTAAAAAGCAACAAACAAACAAATATGACTTGAAACCAGAACATGGTGTGGCACTGTAAAAACGGGAAAAATGAGAAAATCTGAAATAGACTTACCTGACCATCCCTACCTACCACCAATAAGCCACCCACCCTTGAATAGGCCCTAAAATGCTCTGCAATACGCTGGGATTTCTGTACAGAGGAGTGAAAGCAGGAAAAGCCCCCCCACTCCACCCCGCTGCTCCCATGAATTTGGAATGCTATCTGATTGGTTATCTGAAAGCAGAATTGGGTGCCAAGTGCCTCAGTTATTAAACTGTGCTTTGGACCCTGCCCCACAAAACAGGAAAGAGGGTCATGAGCCGGGCATTGGGGAATGACGTTCTGTTGGTGGAAGACAAGGAGCTATTGGGAATCTGCTCTTAAATCCAACAGGAGATGCATGAAACACTTTTCAGAGAGTGAGTTGCCAGGGAAGACAGTAGGGGAGGCGTGAAAAGAGCAAACAAAAATTATTATGGCTGGAGCAATTCTGCAGGGCTCTTATGTCCTTATGGTATAGCAGTCATATTACAATAATATTTCATATCCACGGATTCTCCCATGTGGTGGAGAGATGCTCTTCAGGTCTGCCACAGGACCCTTACATTGCAGACAATTCAGGGAGACACCCTAGGTTGTTGCTGCACAAGTCATTGGGCCTCATCTTCTGCCTGAAAACCACTGAAGATGGAATTACACTTTACCCTAGCAAAGGTGAGCTCCCAAACCTACATTGACCGTGACATTGCCAACTTGGTGCCCTTCAGAAGTTTTGGGCTGCAACTCCCATTCACCCTACGGAGCATGCCTGTTGTTTGCAAAATTCCGCCTTCACCAGCCTGGTTCCTTCTTGAGGTTTGTTTTCCAATTCTGGCTGATATGGAGTTGGTGTACAAAACAAAAGACAGTGTTAGGGAGCGCTGTGTTTGGGTGGCGAGTAGTTCCACCTTTAGCTAGCTCATTGCATCAAAAAAGGTTGCATAAAAACGGTGGGTATCTGCTGTTGCTTTTCCGTCCTGTGGTAAGCAATAGATGTGAAGTGTGTGTGCATGTCACATGGTTCATTTCCTCATAATAATAAGTTAGGTTGAAAGGCGCTATGGGAATTCCACTTAACATAAGGGAGACAGTGGTGGAAAACTTAGTGTCCCAGACTCCCAAATGCAGGAACGTGAGAAAGCCATGAAAAAGACGATAAATGTGAATGTGAAAACAAATAGATGGGAGTTTTATAGCAGACATATAGCCTTAAAAGCAGCTAGCAGAATGATGTCCTTGGCTGCCAGCCTGTTTACATGTCTATGAGAGTAACTCCCGTTGAACTTATGAGTGGGTTTGCATTGCAATGCATATGGGTTAGTTTTGTAAGAATGTGCTCTGTTTTGAATACAGTTAAGCTTAAATCTGAAAGTTCACGCTGTGATTGCTGTTTCCTTTGTAGATTAATTATGTGACTTTTCGTCTGGGTTAATATATCCATTTCCATGCTACACTCTGTAAATACACTTAGGGACTTAGGCTGTCTCTCTAGACGAACTTCACGGGGGAGAGGGGGGAATCAGAAAGAGGGACTAATACTTCATGAACAATTCCCCTCAGTCGTGAATGGCTTAATCTGCTGCATACCTGTAATGCAGTCACCAGGCCAAGCCAAATTGTTAGCCACAAATGATTTATTACATGTGCTACATGGAAATTGTACTAATGGGGGCAGGAGTTGATGGCCTAAGAGTTATTTTCTGTGACAATATATGGAACCCTGAAGAGTGTGGGGTATTACTTTTCAAGTTTCTAGCTCTCATGATATTGGTAGCATCTTAGAATATGTGTTTGCAGCAAGTGATAAGAAAACCAGAGACAAATACTGTGATTCTTAAAGAGTCATGTCAAATATTTTTGAAGGCCACTTCACACATTAAGCATTTTTAGGGGTTACCCTTGAAAGCATGATTGTTATCCTGAGTGAGACCATCAAGCTCAATATCACCTACACTGGCTGGCAGTGATTCTCCAAGGTTTCAGAAAGTCACTGGGGCCTCTCACAGCCGTTCCTGAATATAGGCAGTGACCATTTTGTGTACGTTCGATTGATGCATGGCTGCCAACACATGGGTTGCTTTGGGCTTCAGGGGCAGGGCAGGGCAGGCTTATATGCAACTGCTGATGTGCTTAATGACCTGGAAGTCACCCTCTACACAAACAGAGAGTTGCCTGCATGCTCTTTCTGGGACCTTTTGCATGCAAAACATGTGCTCTACCGTTAAACTGTGGCCTTCCCAACAAAGGAAGCTTTTATTATACTAGGTCAGAATATTGGCTTATTTAGCTCAGTACTGTCTAAATTGCCTCTAAGGTTTCAGGCAGGTGTCTTTCCTACCTGCTAGAGTTTGAACCTTTTGCATGGAAAGCAGAACTACATCTCTTCCCTGAACATGACCAAGACATTCTCAAACGCAAATGTTACTCAAAAACACACATAGGTGTGTCTGAGTAGTATTCCCATTTGATTGCAAACCTGTTGGGAAACCAAGGTTTGCTGCTGTGTAATGCATGAAATGGCCCTGGGAGAGGAGACCCAATGCAGTTTTGTTTTGGGGCAGACACTTTGAGAATGAGAATATTAACTTATTTATTAGTAGTATTATTTATTAAATTTGTATACCGCCCTATACTGGTAGATCTCAGAGCAGTTCACAACATAAAATCACAATATAAAAAACGCAATATTAAGTAATAAAAACCAAAAAACAACCCAATAATCCCACCACCACCATAGCATCGGATGTCAATCAGCCAAAAGCCTGGATGAAGAGGAATGCTTTTTTGCCTGGCACCTAAAAGTGTGTATTGAAACCACAGCTGAACCTCCCTGGGGAGAGCCTTCTACAAATGGGGAGCCACTGCAGAGAAGGCCCATTCTCATGTTGCCATTATCCAGACCTCTTGTGAAGGTGGCACATGAAGAAGAAACTCAAAGGGCCTTCTTGGTGGTGGCGCGCCCCCTGTGGAACGCCGTCCCACCAGATGTCAAGGAAATAAACAACTTTCTGACTTTTAGACAACATCTGAAGGCAGCCCTGTTTAGGGAAGCTGTTAATGTTTGAAGTTTTGTTCTGTTTAATATTCCTGTGTGAGCCGCCCAGAGTGGCTGGGGAAACCCAGCCAGATGGGCGGGGTATAAATATTATTATTATTATTTTATTATTATTATTATTATTGCCTTTTTCTTTAAAATAATGTTTAGGGGTACTCTCAATTTGACTCAAGAAAATCACCATTTTATAGTTCAAATTGGGAAAAATAAATACAGTAAATGGACAAAAGTACAAAGATTCACAAAATGTTTAGGGGTATGCGTACCCTTGCGTACCCACAGGGGGGGAAAGCACTGATGTTGATGATGATGTTTGCAGGCAGTCCTTGAGGTACTGAGCCATTTAAGGCTTTATAGGTCAAAACCAGTACTTTGAATTGGGCCCAGAAATTAATTGGTAGCCGGTGGAATTAGATTAGGATCAGTGTAATATTTTCAAACCATCTTGCCCAGGTGAGCAATCTGGCTGCTGAATTCTGCTCTAGCTTCAGAGGCAGCCCTAGTATAACACATTGCAGTAATCTTAATAAATAAATAAATACAAATGCGATGCCTGTTGTGGTCACAAAACTTTGGTGCATACTGAGGAGTGGTTCTTGATTGCATTGCACATGTCTGGAGCAATGGTCTTTCATTGCTAAACATGTTCCCATCTAGCACTATTGCCAATGAAATGTGTGTAGCACATGGAATGAAAGCAGGTGTTTAATTACCACTCTGAGCCTGCGGCTGGAGTTTCTGACATTTTCTAACTCTGACTAAAAAGCGGCATTTTTCCCTTGTTTTGCAGCCCTAATTGTACGCTTCCTCACCAAGAGATTTATTGGAGACTATGAGGCCAATACCGGTACGTCTAACCTTCTAACGCTACATCATTAAAACTAATGTATTTGTGTCTAACTGTCCTGGGGACAGAACGAAGGGTCATGTGGTCAAAATATATAGGTCGAGTCAGGTGAATGGATTGCTATTCCTCTTATGGTTGGAAAATAAAGATTTTAATTTGCCATGTGGCTTAGTTGTTGTTGTTGTTTGCATAGGTCACCCAGCCAAAGGATTTGAGGCTGCTCCGAGTTTGAATACCTGGCTCCTTCGGTCCCTCACTCGATGGGTTGAATAGGCTAATTGCTGGGTTCATGTTCTTATGTTTCTAAACCAGCCTCCCCCAGCCTGATACCCTTGAGATCCTGCAAACTACAGCTTCCATCAATCTCAGCCAGCATGGCAAATAGTCAACAATGATGGGATTTTTGCACCAGGTTGGGGAAGACTGTTCCAAAGCTAGCCTTCTTTTCTTTTAGTGCTGTGGATCACTGGCAAAAGAAAATGCTAAAACGCTGTCTAAAATGTGCATATTTACAGTGAACTGCCGCTGGCTATGAAAACAATAAATCAAAGCCTAATTATTTACAGCCCCGCTCCTTTTCTTAAGCTAATACTCTATTCACTTTAATAGAATAGGATCAGAGGAATGAGTCTGGCTGACACACTTCCTATACAGAAAAAGGATCAAAAGATCGTTGCTTCCATCGACGGACAGAGGGCCAAGCATTATCCAGCTCTCCATTTCCAACAAGCAGTGGAAATGAACACTGTGTTTAAAAAAGCACCAACCTGAAATATAGACTTTCTTTCTGTTTTTAGCGCTGTTCAAAAAGGGCAAGACTGAAATAGATGTAAGTGGGTTTGTCAGTTGACCAGCAAAATGGCAGCTTAGCCTGTCCTTGTACAATGAATAACAGCAAGGTGACTGGCAACTGTCCCCCCCCCAGCTTTTTTTAAAAAAGCATTTGATATGGGGGGCAACACTAGATCCCCTTAAATGTGTTATGATTTAGTAAAAGTGAGAATTAATCAAGGTTTGATAAAACTTTGCCGATCACAGAAACCCTCTGGGTTTAGTTATGCCCATGAGCCAAGGCAGCTCAGCAGAGCTAGCTGGATGGGCTATTGGCAGAGGACAAAGGCCAGTGATGACCCAGCAAGGAAACAAAGACTAAACAGGAGCTAGTAAAAACTGCACAGAATCCAGTAAAAATAATTGGCTGCTTCGGGCTGAAGGAAGGAGGGCTCATGACAAAATCAAAAGTTTTAAGTAACTTTACTGGACATGGCAAATTCCACAGCTGAAGTCTGTTGCAGCAAAAGGAAACTTGTGGTATCCAAGAGACTGGCAGGCATCTCCCAAATGGGGATTAACTCTTTATGGATCTGATGAGGTGGTCCCTAGTCCATGAAAGCTGCTTACCTTTAAGGTGCCACAAGACTGTGGTCCTATGACAGCTTTCCTGGACACACATATTCCCCCTACCCAAAATGCAGTGGGTGGGTTCTAAATCAACCTACGTAGGTTTACATCCTTTTGTTGTTTAGGTCCCACAAGACTCTTGGAGTGATCAAATGTCAATTCCCCCTCCTGACTGATTAATGAGAAACTGGAAACTTCGCCCCTCTAGCTCTGTCCCTTTCATCTGATTAAAATGCACTGCTGGGCTTTTCATTCCTCACCTTTGCTCTTAAGGCTGTCAACGGGCTGATCTTTTGCTCATGTACTTGATTTGTTGGTGCTTCCTTCTGTTTCTGTGTAACCATGCACAGGATTTGTGCTTCAAATTTCTATGTTTCCAAGATTTGGCTGCTAGAGAAGCATTGCTGGGAGCTGCATGCTTTTTCCATTAAGCAACCATCCCTTCAGCAATCCTTCAAGCAGAAGCAAATATGTTATAGATCGGAAACAGGTGGTCATATATAACTGAGGCCATGGAGAAATACTTCTTCTCCCATTGCTGGGGGGCAGGGCCAAATATGATTAGTGTCTGGAAGTACCCAGACATCTCCTTTAGATGTGCTATGGAAGTGGAATAATATGCTGTCTGGACTTTGTTTCATAAGCTACTTATAAAATGGTGTCAGCTCCAAGCCAGGTACATTTCTCCTGCCTGTGTATTCACTCTTCCAGTCAGGTCTGGTGCCAGCACTCAACATGGTGGGGCAAGTGCCACAGCCACGGGGCTCCCAGAAGAGCTGCCACATTAGAGCAAAGGGACACTGTATCACCACCTCCAGGACTTGATTTCTCCAAACCCATCTGCCTGCTTTCTTACTTAAAACCAGTTCAGGGGGAGGCTCTGGTCTGGTGATGCAGTAAAACAGTGCCTGGAGTGTACCATTTCAATCTGCAAGTACAAATCTGTGTGACTGAATGCTTCCTCCCATTGAAAAGATGAGCGATCATGACGGCTATGTACCACCACCAATATCAGAGTCAACACTACTATCACTACCAGGAAATAATTTTTTCATTCCATTATTATTATTATTATTATTATTATTATTATTATTATTATTATTAAATTAATTTATCCCCCAGCCCTTCAGCCAAGTTGCTCAAGATCCTGCACATGGTTCTTCCCATTTACAACAGGTATAGGGGATATCTGTGGTTCTCCAGATGTTGATGGACTCCTATCAGCCCTAGCTAGCTTGCTGATGACCAGGGATGGTGGAAGCTGCAGTGCAGCAACATCTGGAGGGCCCCAGGTTCTCCATACCTCTCTTACAACTAGCTGCATGAGGTAAGGTTAGAGATCCTTGCAATGCTGTTTATGGGTGAGGAAGGATTTGAACCCAGTTCTCTGGAAACAGGCATCCAGGACCAATCAGTTAGAAGCAGAGCCACCACACACCTGGCCTGGCGGTGGGGTCACTGCCAGTTATGAGGAGAGGTGTGGGGCAGCAGGTACATTGCCACTATTTGGCTGCATTGGTGGAATCAGTTTGGTGCTCCCACTTGATGCGTCCATGCTATGCTGACCTACCCACCTCATTGCTCCTTCCTCTCTTGGGAGGAGGTAACAGCTATGCTGCTGGGAGGCTGGGTGCATGCCAGGACCCCTTCTCACCAACCTGACCACTCCTGCACTACACTATACTGGGTCTTTTACCTAGATTAGTAGAAGTACTGTACACACATTCTTAGATTTATTTGCACAAACAATATTCTTTTAATATCAAATCCAGATGTTGGAAACTTGGCCATGGGGAATTTATCTCACTGTAAAATGCCTTGATGAGCTCGAAACAAACGTCTTCCACAGAAAAGAAACACCTCCTTCTATGAACCAAATCCTACAGCCTTATCCAACCTGGTGCCCCTCCAGACATTTTGGATTGCAACTCTCTGCACAACTGTACCAGACCTCCGGAGGGCACCAGGTTGGCAAAGGTCCATAGAAGTTATTCTCACTGGGCTAAGCTTCCCCAGTGCTTTGGTTAGTGCTCAATGACTACATGGTGGAAACATGAGATGCAACCTTTTACCAAGTACTCCAGAAAAAATATCAGATCAGAGTGGACGCACACTTGGAGCTGGAGATAGACATTTTGTGACTGAAGTTTTCATCTCAAGTGAATCTGAAAATGTACTTCCTAAAGCATAACCGTTCCAGATTTTTAACTGGTGGTACTTCTTTAACAGCAGTCTGTCTCCATAGTAGGAAATGTTACACCTGCTCAGGCTGCTGCTGAAAGCAATGACATTGGGGCACTACAAATATGTATTGGGGTGGGAAACCTGCAGCCCTCCAGCTGTTGGCTGGGCCCAACTCCCATCAGTCTCAGTCACAATGGCCAGTGGTCAGGGATAATGGGAGTTGTAGTCCAACCACACCTGGAGGGCTCCAGGTTAGCTACCCCATGTGTGGGGGTGGGTAGGTGGGTGGGGGTGGGTGGGTGTATTCCAGGACATATACATACAACCATGTCAATTTGTTGTAGTGATAGTGAAGACAAGGCTGCCTTGCAGCCTATCCTTTAGCAAATCTGCATTTTGCATCCATCACCACACTCAGAATAGGGGGGGGAGGGAATTAAATATGGGGAAGTAATTTTTTCCCCTGACACTTCCCAATATATGGCAAAAGCTGAATTCTGCGTGCGGTGACAGGTTTCACACTGCCACCTCGCAACCCAATGATCAAGCATGGGCTTTTATGTCCCCTGATGCAGTGGTTGACTGTCCCAACCCCTTCCCTTACCAGACCTGTCTTTGCAGTCCTTCTTCCCTATTTATACCCATGCATGTGCTCTGAACAGCTTGGGGCTCACTCTCACATCTTTTAGTGCACAAAGAATTTAGCCCGGCTGATGAACTTCTAAATTCCCCCTGTGTACCATGTCCAAAAATGCAGCCACCAGCTCTCTCTGCCAATAAGCATTTGCATAGCACAAGGAGACACTCTTGGAGCATGGCTGCCCCAGGTTTTTGCTTAGTTACCAGTTGGGTTGTGCAGGCTCTGATGGGAAATATTCCATGTATCCATCCAGTTCTCATCTCTCTTTTTTGCCAGGTGCACTGTATTCCAGGAAATTCACCATCGATGGAGAGCAGCTCACTTTGCAAGTTCAGGATACACCCTTTGTTTCACTGGAGGTAAACTGGCTTTTTAAAGTTGAGATGTTTAAAAAGAAGTCTTAATGTAGAAGTAGCCAATGTGATGCTCTCCAGATGTTGTTGAACTCCTCCTCCCATCAACCCCAGCCATCACAGCTAATGGTCAGAGTGCTGGAGTTCAGCAACATTGGTTGGCTTGGTGCCCCTGTTTTAAATTTCCGTTATTCTGCCATGACTACCAGTCAGAGTACAGCAGCTATGCCAAGGGTGGGAGCTCAAGTAGATGGCCACCACCCTTCCCTTATGTTTAATTTGGGAAGAAGTGACATTGGAGGGTGCAAAACAAATACCTCAGAGGGAAGGTGAAGAGAGCATCCAACTTTCCTCTGTCTCGCAATGAGCCCAACGTAGCATGCTTTTCTCTTTTGAGTGATACACTCACGTGATGTGAAGCCAAATGGCCTAGGCATGGGGGGATGAAGTATCCCTTTAAGTCACAACACACACAATAACCCCCACAGGCAATTTTAAGGAGTTATGAAGAGCAAAAGGACAAGGAGGGGAGGTACAATGGTGCTTTAAGGAAATAAACAAAATATCCTAGAAAGCCAACTAAGTCTAGGAGTTATAGTGTGTAATTGGACAAACTAGAGTAATCCACATTGCCTAGAGCAGGTGTGGGAAACTGTTGGCCCTCCATATGTTGCTTAATTACAGCTCCCATAATCCCCAACCACTGACTATGCTTGTTGAGGCTGAATAGAGTTGTAGTTCACTAGTTCAGCAACATTTGGGGGACCAAAGTTTCTGCACCCCTGGCCTAGAGCAAAGATGGGAAAACTATTGTCCTCCACATGTTGTTGGACTGCAACTTCCATCAGCCCTAGCATGACCGATGCTCAGGAATGATGGGAATTGTAGTCCAACAACATCTGGAGAGGCACAGGGTCCCCCATCCCTGATATAGAGAGGCAACAGAATTGTGGCTGGTAACTGAGGAACAGGAGACAACCTTCTGTCACCAGCTGGCTGTAGAAAGATCAGACTTGGGTTGGTTATAGTACTTCTGAAGGTGGAAAGAAAGAAGCATTGCTACTGCTCTTGTAGACACTCAACACACAATGATTTTTGTTCACATTTCAAAAGCCTTCACAACCTATTTGATAAGAGATGTGTCTGCGTGGGGTGAGTGTATGCACCAACCTCCCCAGCCTAGTACCCTTCAGAAATGGTTGAACAAAACTCCCGTCATCTTAGTCATCAGCCATGGTGGCCGGGACTGACGGGAGTTGGAGTCAGAAACATCTAGAGGGTGCCATATTGGGTAAGGCTAGAAAGTCTTGATTTGATCTAGGACTTAATTTGATCCAGGGTTTATCACAGGTGTTTCAGAAGCAGGGCCAGTTTTCAGTAGCGGGGATAATAACTACAAAATCACTGGGATTAGTATGATGGGAAAGTGCCTCTGAGGATCCACAGAGTGCATTTTTCTTGGTAATGAAAATTGAGAACCAAGGATTATGGACTTCTGGGCAAATTTAAGCCTCAGCACTTTTCATCTTTATCAGCTAGAAACAGCGCCTCCCGATCATACTACTTTCAACTCTCTTAAAAATGAGCTTTTAAAGGGGCCAAATCTTTTAAAGTAGGATATTGGTTATGTAATATTACATGCAACCAGATAACTGGGCCATTTTGAGTGCAGACATGGCAGGGGGGAGGGATTCTTAAGAACAGTTCCATCACACAATTTAAAATATATATATTTGGAAAAGTTGGAGTTTGTCTCCAGCCCAAATGCTAAGTAATTTTGTTCTTCTTTGTACCCAGATTAATAGAGCTTTTATTGGCATGGATGAGGGTATCATAAGCAGAGCAGTGGTAGTTGTGCTTTCATAATTTCGAGAAGTTCCAGAGAATACTTCAGACAGGGCATCGGTTTTGCCTAATTCATTATTCTTTGAAAGAGAAAGCCAAAAGGAAAGAGATAATGTAGGTTGTTGGCTGATGAAATGCTGTCTGAAAAGTGCATGGTCAGTAACTATTTGTGTCTCTGGTTAAAATAAATGATTAAGAAGACATTTCCTTTAAAGCAAAAAATAGAAAACCCCCGCTGTCCTTTATCTTTCATTAAGCCGCATTCCATTTCGATTATTGCACCAATTTCATTCTGGGCTGCTATCAGATATAACAAAGGGGAAATTTCCAGTTGCCTGTGGACATCATTTTGCTCTTTTCTGCAAATCTTTCTAATATATATATATATTCACAGGTGTATGTTTGTTTGAAAAATGATCTCCTAATGAGGATCATTTGCCAGTCAAATATAACAGATTGCCACAGCTCACATCCCTCTCTGTAGGGTGGACAGGGACAATATACTGGGGGCAGGGGGGAGTCAGTACAGTGGTACCTCAGGTTAAGTACTTAATTCGTTCCGGAGGTCCATTCTTAACTGTTCTTAACCTGAAGCACCACTTTAGCTAATGGGGCCTCCTGCTGCTGCCGCACCGCCGGAACACGATTTCTGTTCTCATCCTGAAGCAAAGTTCTTAATCCGAGGTAATATTTCTGGGTTAGTGGAGTCTGTAACCTGAAGCGTATGTAACCTGAGTTACCACTGTATATGAAAGAAGGCATTGAGTCCAGCAGGTCAGAAATCCCCAAGGGGGAAGACTCCTCTTCCAAATAATTATGGGTGAATATACTGGGCCCTAAGAATAATTTACTACTGGGAAAAAGAAACTACACTGGTTGCCATTTCATTACCAGACTACTTCTCTTCTCGCACATGGAAGGTTATTGGGGAGGCTGGTTTAGTTTGAGCTTTTGATTCTCCCTGGCACCATTGTCCCTTCCCAACCGGAATCTTCTTTTTTCTTCTTGGTTTTGTTGACAGGACGAGAGTGACACTATCTGCTGCCAGGAACAAATAAACCGGTCCATCTACTGGGCAGATGGTTTTGTGCTTGTCTATTCCATCACGGACCATAACAGCTACCGCACCATCCGCCCCTTGCACCAGCATATCCGGAAGATCCACCCCAATGCCAACATACCTCTGCTGATCATGGCCAATAAAGGAGACCTGCTGCGAGCCAGGCAGGTGTCTGTGAAAGAAGGCCTCCAGCTGGCAAACGAGCTGGGCTGCACTAACTACGAGTTGTCTGCACGGGAGAACTTTGAGGAGGTTCACGATGCCTTTAAGCAGCTTTGCCAAGAGATGAGCAGGATGATTGGGAGCTGCAATGGCGAGAAACGCAGAGGGCTCCATCTTGTTCGGCCCAAGTCCCCCAACATGCAGGATCTGAAAAGGCGGCTGAAGCAGGCCTTGTCTTCCAAGGGGAGAACGGCCACGACACTCTGATGTATCTCAGAGTAGCAAGCCTGGCCTGGGCCTTAAGAGGAGAGATAAGACAATGGGATATTTATATCTATTTATGGCATTCTTTTGCCAGCATTTTTTGTACAAAAGAATCCCTTCATGACAAGGTGATATTGGATGGCAAGCTTTCAGAGCTGCGCCTTTTGTGTTGAAATTGTCACCGAGACTAATGGCATCTTAAAGACAGGTTCTTCATCCATGCAGTGAGCTTAGCTTCCTAACTGACATGACATGTAGCCGTACCAGCCAATCAACCTTGCTCTTCCCCCATGTTTCAGGCAGGCAGTCTATCTTTACTCCCTCATTTTTCAGTGCCACATGCATGTTTATTCAATCAAATAACACCTGCCCACATATTAAACAGAGTTGCAAAACTGATGCAGAGATGGGAGGGGTGGTTGTTGACTGCAATGGCACAAGCCAACACACACCCTTCACCATACTGAAAACCTGCACAACTAGGTTTTTAAGAGCTTACCTTAGAACAGAAAAGTACCAAAACTTCATCTCACCCCTACTGCACTGGCACATTTGAGAAAAATAGTTCTTGTTTTATCTAGGACGGTACTAAAGATTGGACTGAATGACTCGCTTAGCAGTGTGATCTAACAAGGAAGCATATAATCAGGGGTCAGCAAACTTTTTCAGTAGGGGGCCAGTCCACTGTCCCTCAGACCTTGGGGGGGCAGACTATTTTTTTTGGGGGGGGGGATGAACAGATTCCTATGCCCCACAAATAACCCAGAGATGCATTTTAAATAAAAGGACACATTCTACTCGGGTAAAAACACTCTGATTCCCGGACTGTCTGCGGGCCGGATTTAGAAGGCGAATGGGCCAGTTCTTTTTTTTTTTTTAATTTTTATTGGTTTTTCCACTTTTATAAAGACAAAACACACACAAAAAAGACACAAGACAAGAACATGTATAAATTCCGAAAATCCTAGTTTCCTAACCCTATTCCCAGACTTCCCCCCACCCCCCCTCGTGCATCCCAATTCCCAAGATTGTGTCAGCAATTTGGTGTTTCTCCTCTTAACCATCTTATTACCTTTTTTATAAACAAAATATAGATTTTTCCTAAGTTGGACTCGAGTTCTCTTCCGTCGATTTCTCATTTTGTCTTAATTAAAAGTCATATTAACTAAACCTAAAGGTCTTGAGTGTTTTTAAGATTCTCTTCTTCCCTCCCTCCCATCCCCGGTTTTTGTCCCTTCCCAATACATATCCAGAATAACAGTTCTTAGCCTGGGTTCCTCACGTCCGAGGCTTTCAAGTCTCTTTCAGTCCCTCTCCGCCGGTCTTGTTGGTAGTCCTTTATGTCAGTCATCAAATCTGGAAAGAGTTCTTTCGCCATCAAACCATATTCTCTTCCCACAAGGACATTTGAAAGCCACTGCTGAAAAATTTCCACAAATCCTGCATCTTCAAAGTCAAAGTCAGAATGGAGGCCCCAATCATATTTCTTTGTTTTAAGTTCCTGTGTTCCATAAACTCCCGGGGCCTCCTCCTCCTTCTTCTTCATCTTTCGCAGACTTGTGGTAGATGTAATCCAAAAATCTCCTTGCTTGTATTCCACAGATGTCGGCTTTTGGTTATTACTTCCCAGCTTTACTTTCTCTTTTTCTTGTTTAGTCTCTTCCACCTCTTCAGATATCAGTTCCCATTCAGCTGTGGATTCTTTCTCATTCAGGTCCTCAATACATACAGCAGAGCTGCCTGTTCCAGAAGTCAAGGTCATAAGTTGTTTATTCATAGCTAAGCTCTGCTCTTGTAGAGTTCCCACCAATTGAAACATCCTTTCGATTTCCACTAGTAACTTTCCATCCACAGCCATTGTATCCATTGTAGTTTCACAGAATTCCCCCTAGGGGGAATCTGGTTACTTATTAGTCTTTTCTCCAACAATCCTTTAACTTATTTTTATTACTTTGTTTCCAACAATCTTGGTTCAATTGTAACTCATCTTAGTCCAGAGGGATCTTAAATAGCAATTTTTCCACTCTAAACTGCCCGCTTGACAGCTTTGACAGCTGTCAAACTCCGCAGCTCTTACACAGGCACAGAGACAGGACGCTCCCGGGCCCGGGAGGGGGGGTTGTTTAAAGCAAAAAGAAGGCTTCCCAGTCTCCACTCTCCAGCTCAAAATTTCTTTTAACTAAATCTTGGAAGTTAGTGTCCTTTTTAACTCACCCCTCCAAGGGTAGGCTCTCCAGCTTAGCACTTTGTCGTTGCTTAGATCGTCTGCAAGGGGGGGGGGTGCGGACTTCCTTTTAGCACACCCCCCGGTCGTCTCCAATTCAGGGTAATGTTTTTAAAATCCAATTCCGTCTTACTCACGGGTTCTTTCTTTTCAGTCCAAATTTCAAGGAAGGGAGTCAGCGCTCTCTGGTCATGGCTCGCGGCTTCACTCCACCGAGGTAGCGATCGACTCTCAGTGCCACGCCGCCCTCCGTATCCTCTCCGCAGCCTTTAAAAAGGCTCTTCGTGGATCGGGGGGGGCGCTTAAGGCACCCGCCGAGTCTTCAGTCCGCAGGCTTCCGCGCCTGCGGTTTTTAAGGGTCCCCGCGTCGCCGGCGCGGCAAAGACCCGTCCTCGGTTGAGCCGATTCCCTCCGCAGCTCGGAGGGAATCCGCCATTTCCAAATCGCGCCAACCCGGAAGTCCGGCGAATGGGCCAGTTCCGGCCCCCGGGCCTTAGTTGCCTACCCATGCATATGATGAACCAGCACTAGGCAGTGCCCAATAGGCCTATTCCAACTCATAGTTAATGGTGCTTAAGTGCATAATGCCACTATAAAATAGTTAAGACAATGTGTGCTTAGCTCTGTATTGGATTCTGGGCATTTTGCATACACTTAATGCCAATTTAAAGGAGCATTTGCCTTGTCCCAACTACAATTGCCATATCATAGAATTGTAGAGACCCCACCATCTATCTGAAGTAGCTATAAAAGGTTTATTAAATGGATGGAACTATATGTTTGATTTTTACAGTGATGGTGATCAGGCTGCAAGTATACACAACCCAGTTTGCTGGCCTAATTTAGCCTTCTCCAACCTGGTGCCCTCTAGTTTTTGGCTACAACTCCCATCAGTCTCAGTCAGCATGGTGGCCTTGGCTGATAGGTATATATCTAGAGGGCACAAAATTGAGGGAGGCTAATCCATACTGGACTCATCACTCTTATTTTGACATGCAGAGCTCTGCTGAAATTTTCAGCTGGGGTGAATTTAGAATAAAACGAAGAGCTGTGCTTAGCTTTCTCCCTCTCCCAGAGATAGAGGGCCATTTTGCTTAACATTCTCTGTCATTTGTAGGATACAAAAAATGGGCCCCAGATTGCCAACACAGAGTTCTGTTGTTGCTACTTGTGTTAGCAGCAGCAAAACCAAAACACTTATAAAAAAGGGTCCTCAATCGTGCCACTGCTAATGATGATGTCTTATCCCCCAGTGCCTCTGAAACTGTTGGGGAATTTTCCACCTCACTTCTAATAATATTTAGAGAAATATCCCACTTACCCTAGTTTTGCCACCTCAAAAGGTGAAGAATTTTGGGAAGCCAGCTTTGTTCAGTAATCATGTTATCTCACCAGCCCACTACAACCCCAAAGGCTTGTTCCTGGTTTGTTACCACCAACATGTCATGGATGTATATATGTGAAATGAAGGTTTTTTTGTGGGGGTTTGTTTTTGTTTTTTGTTTTTTTGCCTCAACATGCATCACTTTACACTTGTTTATATTGAATTTCACTTGCCATTTTGCAGCCCAGTCACCAGTTTAGAGAGATCATTCTGAAGCTCTTTGCAATCTATTTTTGCTTTAACGACCCTGAACAATTTAGTATCATCAGCAAACCTGGCAATCTCACTGCCCACTCCTAACATTAGGTTGTTTATGAAGAAACTAGTTTGCTTTCAGTGGAAGGTATTTTTTGATACAATATAACTGGGTCAAACTGGACATTATGTGTTTGAATCTTGTT
This sequence comes from Podarcis bocagei, assembly GCF_964188305.1. Lineage (NCBI taxonomy): Eukaryota > Metazoa > Chordata > Lepidosauria > Squamata > Lacertidae > Podarcis > Podarcis bocagei. The sequence goes on from NC_138140.1 coordinate 24,108,323, forward strand.
CTTCTGTTTCCTCAAATCCAACTGCTCCTTGCTCAGTGCATGGGCCCCTAATTCAGTTAAGTTTGTAGAGACCTGGAATCTTATCCTAAACACACTTACTGCATGGAGCCTGCATCAACAAGACTCACAGATTATTCTCCTGGGAAAAGAACAGAAAAAAAGTTTAAAGTTGCTTCATCCCCTCAACTGGACACATAGTCTTGGCGCTATTTTGGCACATGCCCAATAAAGCTCATGTTTTATATCTCTCATCTTTGCAAGTCTCTCAGTCATCCCATCTCCTCAGTAGGGCTGGGCGATATAGCAATATATCATCCAAAACTGGTTTCAAGTCCATTTCACAGTATTGGCTTCATAATTTTTGACCTGGCAATACATTGTGAATCGTGATGTCTGTGTGTGCGCGCACTATGCAAAAAAAAACAATGTGGGGGAAACCATGAAGCCAGCCAAGGCTTCTACATAGCTCCATCCTTATTTCAGACATTGTGATATGTCAGTATATCACAATGTTTACCTGCTGATATATCACAAAGTTGGAAACCAACTCCATCCTTTTCAGACACGTTTTGATATATTGCAGTGTTTAGCTGGTGATACATTGTGATGCTGAAAACCAGATATCGCCCAGTCTTACACCTCAGAAGTGTGCCACAAAAAATGATTTCACAATATAAAAGACTCCTGTGAGGCCTCCACAAAAATATCTGGCCACAGAGGAGGCTGCCCACCACATCTCTGCATGCTCTACTGCTCTGGCCCTACCTCTATCCATCTCCTGTGCTGATCAATCATCTCTGGATAGCACAGCCAATTCCAATGCTATATAGGTCCCAGCCCTGTCTTCAGAGGTGAAAAAATGTTTGGAGACAAATTCCTATAGGAGTGACTGAGGGAGGACAGAAGATGCCACTGAACCTTTGATTTGACTATATGTCCCTGGTAATGAACTCTAGTCAATCAGGAGTCCCTCAGAAATGACGACTGCATGGCACTATTTCATTTTATTTATACCATTTATTTGCCACTTATCTACAGTAGTCTCTAAGCAGTATACAAAGATACAGCAGTTATAGGGCAGGACTATGAGGAGCCTCCCCACCCAATCAGATGCATGCGCTTCAATCTGCCAATCAGATGCATGCAAAATCTGCAAGCTGTGCTGGCTCTTCTCCCAGCTTGCATTGCTGTTAGCTCACATATGCAACCAGCTGGTTAAAGCAGTAGGCAGTAGCATTCTTTCTGTGACCAGCCTACCAGCCTTTGAAGGAGCAGCAACAAAATACCAGTGTGAACAGAGCCAGCCAGTCATGAAGCACATTCAGGGCACACTGAATGCACATTCAGAGCACACTGGAGCACAGTTCTGGCACCTTTTTCCGGAGCCCCCAAATAATAACTCCTGGTGCTGAGCTCTGGCACGAACCAATTCCTGAACCAATGACCCTTCTCATCTTCCTCCTCCCCTCTCACAACACCCACCCCCAATCCTGACATGGCCTTGCTTCTCCCCATGGGCAGAGGCTGCTGTGGGCAACGTCAAGGCCTACCCAACGACACCAAGACGTCCCTCCTTCCTCCTCCCTCTGGCTGCTCTAGCAGAAGGCAGGAAGCCCGTGGTGCTGGTGGAAGAAAGCAGGGAGAGAGGGGGGATGGGAGGGGAAGCCAGGTCACAGCATGAGGGGATCACTGTGAGGAGAAGGAAGGTGAAAAAGAGGTGCTGTGGCCCGGGGACACTGGGGGCAGCACGGCTGCCAGCCTATGGATGGAAGATGGGTGTGAGGGAACAGTGAGTTGGCTGTTGTAGGGCAACTCCATGGCTGGGTCAGAAGTTTCATGGGAAGCAGCGGAGGGAGGGACAGACATACACATAGCTGTCAACTTTCAGATTTGAAAATAAGGGATCAGCAGCCTCGGAAATAAGGGATCAGCAGCCTCACCTGTCCTGGGGACAGTCTACGGGATTTCTAACAATCCGGGATAGAAGCAGGAAGCAGCGGGAAATGGTGCTGGAATAAGGGAATCCCCCCCCCCCCAAAAAAGGGAAGGTTGACAGCTATGGACATACAACACCAACCCTCATCTTTCCCGCAGGGCACGCTTTCCTCTATTCCCACCCCTACTCTCAAATAGTTTCCTCAGTCTGCCTTCAAATGGATGCTCTTTGTGGGCAGAGGCTTATTTGTGGTGGCCATTTCTCCTATGGCTTGTATGCTCTGCTGCAGCATGCAGACAGGGTGGCTACCCTGGTAATCATAATTTTATCATCATCGTCACCTGCTGGGAGAAAAGAAGAACTGCAGGCACACCAGCAGCCCATTGTGGAAGGTCTTGCAGGGTGAGTAGGAGGCGCAGGGGGAAGTGAGCAGGAAATTCCGCCACCCCCTACATTAGACACCTGCCCTCAGGTGCAGTCAAGGATGCTAACTAGTCACCAGTGTCGAAACAAAATCACATTGTCAGTCTCGTGGGTCTCTGTATATGGATTAGGGATGGAGGAAGGAAGACAGCCATACTGACCCAGTCTGCCTCAGGCAGCAAAATGTCTTGGGCTAGCTTTGTGTTTATTGTCCAAATGTGCAATCAGGGTGGAAATGGGGGTATATATTACTGGCCCCAAAGGCCTTTGTTTGGGGCGAGGGAAGCTGTACAGCAGTGCGGGTGCTATATTCATTGAAAGCCCCTTTACTAGCAGGAGTGGGGAGGGAAACAGGAGTTCTGTGGTTGGCAGCAGCAACAGAGGGCAGGTGTGTTGTTAGTGCTGATGGGGCTTTCCTAATTATTTGGGTGGGGGGAGAATATCTTGCCCCCTCCTCATTTCTGCACTCCATGGCATCAGCAGGCCTTCCAGACCTCAGAAGGATTGTTTTGGGGGGAAGGGAAGGAATTGCCCTGTGTAGGTAGAAGGAGGACTTAGATTTCCATCATATACTTAGCAGACATCTCAAGCTGTCTGGGAGAATGACTTATGAGCCTTTGAGGCTGAGGCTGGGAGTTAGGCAAGGCTAAAAAGATTTTCTGGTGTTATTAGAGTTCACCTATTCTAAACAGGCCTCTTACAATCCTTCGAACTCAGAAATGCCATGCTCCGACACCATTTCAGTTAGCATTGGTAAAACAATCTGAACACTGCCAATAGCCTTAGTCAAGTTAAATTCCATGTGCTATCAGGTAAGCCAGGGTCCAAGGACATCTCCTTGTGTGCATACGAAATCAACTAGCAGATATGTGTGGAGAGAATCGTCATTCTAGCTGGTACTTTGTTTGCAGCATAGCCTCTCCTATTAAAAAGACTTGTTGTTTTTTTAGTTTAGAAAATGGAGTGTTTATTAATAATGTGTTTTCTATTATGACACAAACAAGGAGAAAGTACAACTGTGTTATATGCTATGTATTGCCTTCTCAAAAAGCTACCAAAGGCATTCTGCTAGCCTCAGGGCTGAATGGGTATTCCTAATCTTCCAGGCCCTTGCCCAATGTTCTAACCATAACATTTGCAATTACAAATGCTCATTTTAACTACTTTTTTTTAAATGTCCAAATGTATGTTTTCTCTCCTTTTACTCTTTAGTTCTTTACATGATAGGGTTGGCAGTAGCACTTATGTGCATTTAACAGCTGTGTACGAGATGGCAGAAAATGGTATGAACTAAAGAGTGCATTTGATGAACTTGAACAGACCTATTTGCTCCTTTTTTTAAATGAACTTTCCAAAACACTGGTGGTTACTAACACAAACCTATTCAGAAGTAAATAAACTCCACATGTTCCATGGGGTTTATTCATGAGAGCTAGCATAAGACTAGAGCAGGCATCCCCAAACTCGGCCCTCCAGATGTTTTGAGACTACAATTCCCATCATCCCTAGCTAACAGGACCAGTGGTCAGGGATGGTGGGAATTGTAGTCCCAAAACATCTGGAGGGCTGAGTTTGGGGGTGCCTGCTCTAGTCTTATGCTAGCACTCATGAATAAACCCCCAAAGACTAGATTATTTTGTTGTACCTACAAAATGTGAGTTTCCAGTAACTCACTCCCCTTGAGTGTGTGGCTTTAGAAAGGACCGAGAGAGAGCATCACTTGAGGAGCTTGTCTCATTCTCCTAATGGTAGGGCCAGCCCTGGAACACAAGACCCAACTCCTACTATCAATGGCAGATCTACATTTTTGAGGCCCTGAAGCTTGAACTGTTATGGGGCCCCTACACAACCAGCAACGAGGTCTGGGTAACCATGGTTAACTTCTTCAAGGGCTTTGTTCCATGACAGATCATCACCCAAAATTTTTTTAATAGCTACTACATCTCAGATTTTCATTTAAAATTGCTGTACTGGATTATTTCACACGTCAAAGTCACTGGTGTGTGGATAAAAATTTCCTATGCCTTACAGTTTTCAAGTTAGAGCTCATTTGGTAGAGTGTGAGGCTCTTAATCTGAGGACCATAGGTTCAAACCCCACATGGGTAAAATGTGGAGCTTGAACTAGATGATCCTTGTGGTCCCTTCTAACTATTCTATGGGGGAGGAATGAAAATTAGGGGAAATCAGGGAAATGTTATATGCATGCATGATGCACTTTTCACAGCAAAAAAATTAAGTAATGTGGACTTAAATAATTTCTGGGGCTCTTCCGGGATTAGAGGCCCTAAAGTAGGGGTGGCGAACTCCCAAGAGACTGTGATCTACTCACAGAATTAAAAACTGGTCGTGATCTACCCTCTTTTTGGGGGTTCAGGTCAAAGTTCTTGAGCCTTTTTTAGGCAGGAGGAAAGCCCCGATTTTTGAGGATTCAAGCCTAAACTCAAGGGAGAAAGGGGAACAACCACTCATCAACAGATCGCTGGGGAAACAAACAGCCTCACTGTGTAAACCCCGTTTTCTGTTCTCCAGATTGTGTGACAATGGAGGGCAGGACGAGGGGGCAGGGCCGGATTCTCTTTTACCAACGCTAAGGAAAGGGACCCAGCGATCGACCGCAATCTACCAAAACCTTCCGGGGATCTACCAGTAGACCGTGATAGACCTGTTGAACATCCCTGCCCTAAAGCTTAAGATTCATTCATTTCATAGGCGATCCTCACCTGCCTAGTATTTATGTACAGTCTGGTCACCAACAAGTTCCATCCTACGTTGTTGCATATTCTAAGCTTTGAGTACGTAGAAGTTTGAGGACTTCTACAGAAAAGTCTACCTCCCATCATGGGGTTCCTTGATTATACCGGAATCTCATTGTCTCCTGGAAGCAAGGCATATCCTTGTTATTCAACTATGTTTCATCATCAGAGAAATGGGACTTAAAGAAAATCAACGCAGTTGGGAATTTTGTACTGAACATATCAATATCCATTCCAAGCCTTTGTAGTGAGGCAGGATATACACTGAATTATATTTGCCGGTGGCAATGCAACCCTGGGGCTTATTCAGGCACAGGACAGCAGCAGGAGTTAATAATTTGAAGGAAATCATTAGAGTTTATCCAAGAGCCCTGTGACTCATCAGCAATTAAGCTATACAGCCATCCGCTTCCTGCTCTTTTACACTTGAATGCAGTTATGTGGAAAAGCTGCTTACCTTTGCTTTTTTTTTTTTTAACCATCCCAATGTAGCCATAAAAGCCCCACAACCTTTACAACGCTGTAACAAGAAATGATTTCACTTATGCAAAACCACCATGTAGTCTACATTTGCTGTCATTAGTTTTAGTGGGGGGCTAGATAAAACCTCCTTTACTAAGATAGTCGCAAATGACTCAGTATATGGATTTAAAATACCTCTCCCAGTTGTTGTTTTTCATGTACAATCTCATTTCTGAAGCTTTTTCCACTGACAGTCCACCAGATTTCAGGTCACGGTGACAATAAAAGCTCATTATCATGTTTTGTGAACAGAGTGGAAAAAGGGCAGGTTGCTGTGCCCAACATACATGCTATATTTTTTTTTAGACATTATTTTAAAGATGAGTGCTCTCTTGGCAATTAAAAAGAAGCAAAATGCATTAAACAGAGTGGGCTGTTCAGAAGAACTAAATTGTCCAGAAAACAAACAAGGCCCCATCCTTATGCCAGCAAATAGTACCTTGTGTTCAGATGCCTCCTTCAATGAGCCTAGCATTGCACATGCCCCCCGCCCCCATTTTCTGGGTGCCCTGAAACAGGATCAGGCCATTCAGGATCAGGCCTGCCTGATCTGCTGCCTAGGTAATCACTGCTCATTGGCCAACTCCAAGCTTTAAACCAAGCATGGATCAGACCATTTTTAAACAGAGGACACATTTGAATACAATGGTACCTTGGGTTAATAACTTACGGTAATTCATTCCAGAGGTCCGTTCTTAACCTGAAACTGTTCTTAACCTAAGGTACCACTTTAGCTAATGGGGCCTCCTGCTGCCGCCGCGCCACCACCACGCAATTTCTGTTCTCATCCTGAAGCAAAGTTCTTAACCCAAGGTACTATTTCTGGGTTAGCGGAGTCTGTAACCTGAAGTGTATGTAACCCGAGGTACCACTGTACAGGACTGTCCTCTACAGTAGTGGACCTTGGGGGGCCTTGTAGCTTAAACTGTTATGGGGCCCCCTTCAAAACCAGCAATGAGGTTTGGGTAACCACTGTTATCTTCTTCAGTGGGGTTGTTCCCACGAGATATCACCACATTATTATTTTTTAATAAGTACTACATCTCAGATTTTGCTGAAAATTGCTTAAAACCTTTACAACATCTGTGCCACTGACTTTGGGATTGTTGAGATATATGCAAAAAATGAATCAACTACTAAATAAAACATATATATTAAGCAATGTGGACTAAAGTCGCTTTTGGGGCTAATCTGGGATTAGGGAACCTTCATTAGTTTCACAGTAGATCTACCCCTGGTCCTGTAACAACACTTCAAACAGAGGAGGATTGTCCTTTGTAGACACATGGCTGCCCTAGAGCCAGGTCAACATAAGAACATGCCTTAGAGTCACCCAGACCATTGACACATTTAGCTGAGAGTTGTTTGTACCTGTCCTTCATCAGCCTGGTGCCTTCTTGATGTTCTGGGCTATTGTAATCATGGGAACATAAGAATCTGCCTTATACTGAGTCAAACCACTGGTCCATCTAGTTCAGTATTGTCTACAATGACAGGCAGCAACTCTCCAGGGATTGAGACATGGGAGCATTCCCAGCCCTCTCTAGAGACGCCATGGATTGATGCTGCTGGCTGGGGCCTACGGGAGTTAAAGTCCAAAACATCAGGAGAGCACCAGGTTGGGAAAGGCTGCTCTAAACCTTTTAACATGTTAATGGACATCTGCTTACTAGAGTGTATGAGAATTACCATCAGAGGAGGCTACTTTCTTTACTTCCTCTTAAGTCAACATGGCTGTTGTGGTTAAAAAAAGGAATGAAGCTTAAAGCAGTGACTCATGCAGAGACCCAACAGGCATCTGCCTCTGTGAGCAAATTATTCAGTCACATCTGTGCATTCAGAATGATTGACTAATAATATTGTACCCAGTTCAAAGATGCAATAGAATTACCCATTGCCAGCAGAGGCCAATTGGAAGGGGGCATGGCCAGCACAGTAAGCCATGCAGAGTTACAGCAGGCAGCCTCAGCTTTCAATTGGTTATTTGATCCAATAGGAGAAACAATTAAGAAATCCCTTTCTTAGTCTCTTGTGGGTGGCACAATTTGTTAATTATTTTTCTACATCAACACCAGAGACTCAGAATAGGGCACATCCATTTATCTATACGTAATTGAGCTGGCACAGTTTTCAGACTACAGGGAGAAAAAAGTAATTAGATGTAGCAAGAACAAAAGAGGGAGGTAAGATGCTGAAATTATGGGGACAATTAAGTTTCCCTGTAGATCATAACATTTGAACTGTTAACATTAGATTGAGTATAGAATTTCCATTGTGTGTTGACCGAGAAAGACACAAATCCCCAAAAAGAGCTCCCAGGTCCTTTGGAGGTGGGCCAGTACATACCGTATACAGAAGACAATAGGAAAGAACATTTGTGCCAGCAGTGCAATGTTCCTATGCATTCAAGCATGGGGTGCGATGGGGTGAGGTTTGCTGTTTCAAATGAGCTAAACAAGGCAGGTTGGCAGAGAAAGTGACAGAGTGCAGGGCAGCAATTCCCAGTTTGATGCCCTCCAGATATGGTTGGACTCAGTGCTTTTTGGGGGGGTGATGCAGGGGTACGCATACCCCTAAACATTTTGTGAATCTAAGTTTAGCCTCATTGAGGGGCAGTATGTCAATATGAGTAGGAAAATGAGAGTACCCCCTAAACATTTTTTAAGGGGGAAAAAAAGCACTGATTGGATTACAACTCCCATCATTCCATATGGTTGGGCATTGCCAGCTAAGGCTGCTAGCAGTTTTGATCCAAAAGCACCTGGAAAGCACCAGGTTGGAGAAGGCTGGTTTGCGGGAAGAAATATAGTAGCGCCTCCAGAGGAACTGGTGCACTGAAATCTTAGTACGTAGCAGCCACTGGCCAATTTTCTTTGTAGTACAAAATAACTGGAAGGAACCAGGTTGGGAAGGGATACTTTGGGATTGCAAGTCTTGGGAGGACTAGTAACCACTTGTTAACCAATGTGGTTCCGTACGACTGCTCTTTTCAGTCATCATTATAGGTGGGCAAGCTCTCCAAAATTTATCTTAGATTAACTCAGAAGTTATCAGAATTATTCAGGGCGGGGGGGGGGAGTTGGTAATTTAATCCCATTTTTCTCAAACTCTCCTTTTGTAGGGTAAAGTTAAATGGCAAAGGACCCCTGGATGGTTAAGTCCAGTCAAAGGTGACTATGGAGTGTGGTGCTCATCTCGCTTTCAGGCCAAGGGAGCTGGCTTTTGTTCACAGACAGCTTTCTAGGTCATGTGGCCAGCATGACTAAACCTCTTCTGGTGCAACAGAACACCATGACAGAAACCAGAGTACATGGAAACGCTGTTTACCTTCCCGTCGCAGTGGTACCTATTTAGCTACTTGCACTGGCATGCTTTCAAACTGCTAGGTTGGCAGGAGCTGGGACAGACCAATGGGAGCTCACCCCGTCACAGAGATTCGAAACGCCGACCCTCTGATCAGAATCCCAAGAGGCTCAGTGGTTTGGACCACAGCACCACCCGTAAAACCTGCCAACCCTGTGCCCCCTGCCCTATAAAAAGCATTAGTCAGAATTGCAGTCTGCATGATTAAGGAAGGTAACAACACAATAAAAACAGTAACAATTACTTGACAGTTATTCAAAATCCTATTAAAACTATTTAGTTTCATTAATTCCACAAGATTGAAGAAGTTAATCCAGTGATACCAGTTTTGCAAAGTCCGATAGTCATTTACGCTTCCAGTGTCTGCTGCCACCCCTATGCCTCTTAGTGTCTCCCTAGGTAATCCCACCCTCTACTTCCTGTCCACTTTGGGAACCACTGTCCCAGGCACCACATCAGACTGAGGCCATTGGCTAGTCCCAGGCAAGATTGTTGCTTGTCGGTTCTTTTTATAGGCCTGTCTTGTGTCCTAATCCCTTTTCCAAATCCCTTAGTCACTGCTTATTGTGGCCAGGGCTTGACATATTTCTTAAAAGTTTCCAAATCTTATTCACTGAGGACCTGCCAGGCAAAACCTTCCCAACCACTTCTTCCTTTTTAAAAAAAAAAAAATACATTTTAAAGCATTCTCCATTTTAGACAAATTTCTCTATGGCTAGATTTCTGGAAACTATCACAGGACACCTTACTCAATTCCCCTGCAGTCAGAAAAGCAAAGAACTCAGATCCTTTTTCTAAATTTGATGGCTGAAGGACTACACAGGTCTTGAGCTGTTATTATAACTGATTGCTCTCAGGCTGCTTTTCCAAATCAGGCGGTTTCCCCACCCCCTGCCCCATCACTCTGTTGAGAATCTTAGCAATCTGGGGCAGGTCATGTCGCAAAGGAAGGCTTTCACTCACTGAAGTGGGAGGACATGCTGTGCTTTTCCCTGCTAGCCAGAAAACGTGACAGATCTGTGTGGGATGGGCAGCTCTGCAGCCGTTGGAATGCTCACAGACAAGCAGCTGAATTGCATACATCTTGGCCATGATCCATACTTGTCCTTGTTCACTGGACACTGGACATTAACTGAATTCCACATTGCTTGGAAATTCCCAGTATTCAACTTCATTCCCCAGGAAAGCATAAGCGTGTTTTTTATTTTACTTTTGCCCTTTGGGAACTAGGCACAGCATGCTTTCCAAAGGAAACTAGTACTGTAAGAAATGTTGTGACTCAACAACACTGTTAGGATCATACTAGGGCTGCAAACCAGAGGCATACCTGGGGGGACAAGGGGGCACTGGATGATACCTGAGTGTTAGCCTGCAGTTAAAAACACAGCTACAGAAGCTAGTTGTGTTGTTGTTGTTTTTTAATGGTTTATCAAATATTTTCTTGGGTTACAAAAGTACATACAGTGTCTGTGCTTTCAGTTCATAGAATCCTTTCCACAGATCAGTTATATTCAATGTGAGACACTAATGTTATATAGACAGTATAAGGTTGGGGGAGAAGAGAGGTGGGGAGAGAGGGGGGAGAAGTGGGGGGAGATAAACTTTCATTGTGTCAGTGTCACATGGGTAGGTTCTATTCTATTATTTTCTTCTTCTTTTTTTAGTTTTTGTTGGCAGTGAGAGAGATTGGGGGTCCAGGTTGGTTGCCTTCAGTTGATTGCAGTAAGTTTTGTTTGTGTATATGAGGGGGAAGCTACAGATGCTAGTTGAAAAGTTGGCAACTTTACCAGTAATCATCCAATCCACTAGCCACTTACTGGTAGGATGGGAGTCAAAACTGATCCAAGATGGATCTCAACAATGGTACCATAACATAGATATGGTCAATCTACAATACCATAGATAAGATGATAGATAGATAGATGATAGATAGATAGATAGATAGATAGATAGATAGATAGATGATAGATAGATAGATAGATAGATGATAGATAGATAGATAGATAGATAGATAGATAGATAGATAGATGATAGATAGATAGATAGATAGATAGAGATAGAGATAGAGATAGAGAGAGAGAGAGAGAGAGAGAGAGAGAGAGAGAGAGAGAGAGAGATGATAGATAGATAGATAGATAGATAGATAGATAGATAGATAGATAGATATAGATGATAGATAGATAGATGATAGACAGATATTTGTTCCTACAGCCCACACTTCACTCAATGGTCCTAGGCCAGGTTGCAAAAATATCACAATTAGACAAAAACCCAAAGTAATCAATGAGGTTAAGAGAACAGCAGCAATAATAGTAGCACAGGAGAAAGGAAGACACTCATTCAACCAAAGGCCTTAGTCAAGAGGCGCATCTTGATCAGCTGTCAAAAATCATACACAGATGGCACAAGAATTGAACTCAGTGAGGTGGTCACTTTCTCTTGGGCCAGTGCCCTTCATACTGTTGCAGGGGTGGGGACAAGAGAAAGGGAGCAGGAAGGGAATGAGAGAGGAGGTGGCAGAAAGAGAAACAAGGCCTTGTGTACTTTGGCCTCTGGTCACACCCACTGCTGGATTTGGTCCTGCCCACAACCAGCATGTAACCTCCAGCAGATTATAGGAGAGGGAGTGACACAGAGGTGTGGCTATCTTCTAGATGGGAGCCACCAGCAATATACCCTCCAACATTCGACAGATGACAATTGGGACAGATGTCCAAAAGCCTCCCCACCTTCCCCAAGCCCCATAAATGCTTGCCGGCTTTGGGAAGAAGTCAAGGGGACTGTAGGATCATCCCCAGAACTTCACCTCTACCCAGGCGGCTCAGGTCCTGCTCCATTTTTGGGACATTTCTGGATTAAATCAGAGGCCATCATGGCATCCGTATTTCTGGGAATGCCACAATGAAATCATGGCAGTTGGAAGGTATGCAGCAGTCTTCCCCCACTTGTCTGCTGTGATAACAAGTTTGCAGAGGTTTAGAGTATTACGGTATTTTACAAGCTAGTTAGCAGGAAGTTCCTTCTTCAAATCTTGCCTTTGCTATGAACCCAATATGTGCAAGCCAGTCTTTCACAGCCATCAGCATTTTAGTGTACATTTCTCCTAATATACACAATTTTGCTTGCAGTTTCCCCTAATTTTGTATTTTTCCCCCCACTGATATATGTGTTTTTATGCACAGTTTCTCCTACTATGTGCATATTTGTTTACATTAGTTTGTTGAAGAACTGTATCACAATATTTGGAGAGGTGCAATTCCTCCCCAAAAACTGGTTTTTGGTTCTCATATTGCCTCAGGAAGTGCAAATTAGGTAATTTTGCATAAAAATGTGATCCAGCCCCAATATCTTCCTTTCATCCCTACTTAACCTGCATGATTGCTGTATGGATAATGCAACTGGATAATGTGTGCGAAGAATCTGAATGCTAATAATAATAATAATAATAATAATAATAATTTATTTGTATCCCACCCTCCCCTGCTTAGAGCAGCTAACATCATATTAACAGCACAATATACATAAAAACAAACAAGCAAGCAATTAAAATGCATCCCAAAATTAATTCAAATAAATTAAAATTAAAATTAAACTAAACAAATGGCAGTCCTCAGGTTAAATTGAAAGATGTTAATACTTGCCAGGACCAACTGTTTCCACTAATATTATGAGGACCTGTGAGCAGGCTGGGAAACCTCCTTCGTGCTTGTTCTTATACAAAGAGAAAATGCTTGAAAGCATGGTGCAAATGTCCAGTATAGTTTGAATTTTCAGGGTTACCAGTTGACCTGTTCAATCAGGAATGACAAAGTAAGGTACGGAAGCCGCTGCTAATATTGTGACATGCTTCACCACATTATGGTAGCCAACTGGGGAAATGGCCAAGAGAAAAATAAATAAGACAGGCTGGGGGTTGGGGGAGAACTGTGTACAAAATTAGTAAGCTAGCTTCCCAGAAAAAAAAACTCCAGCTCTGCTGGAAGGGTGAAGAGAGTGTGGCTGACCCTGAAGCATTTCCTGCTCTGAAGATGGGAGTGCAGCTTTTGCTCTAAATATGGTTCCCACGCTTGCCTGCAACGTACTCCTCGCTGGGTTCCTCCCACCCAGCTAGCCAACGCTTCCTTTCTTCTGGATCCTGTTCCTCTCCAAAGACTAAGTGGCCTCTTGCTATCGCGTAAAGCACGTCCAGCCATTTGGGATGCCATTTAGGGTCAATAATGATTGTTCCATAATAGCTAACTGCTGCTGAAGTTTGACAGACGTAAAGCGGGGGATGGGATGGTGAGCCCTCTCTGCTGTCCTCCCCCCCCCCTTAATTCTTTCTCTTCCCTCTTTTCCAACTCAGAAGCTGAGCTGGAGGATGAAAAGAGAGGCAGTGCTCTGCTCTGCAATGCCTTCTTCCTTCCTCCTATCCTTCCCAAACCCATCACCTATGTTATGGGGGGGCAGGGGAGAGGAGAGCTGTTATTGCACATGGCGCTGCCACCCCTGCTCACATTGGCTACCTACCCCGTTTGCTGACACCCCACACCTCACCCAATGACCCCATCCCCTCACAGCTCCCTCAACTGCCACAACTCTGCCTACCCTCACTCCACTGCCAACCCCCTACCCCTCGCACAACTGGTCCTCCCTCCCCTCCCAGCTCACCCTAATCCCAATATCCTGCTGCCACTTGCAGAGGAGAACAGAATGAAGAGAGAAGGTTTGTCTCCCCTTTGCTCTGTGTCACCAACAGAAGGAAGTGGACAGCAGCACAGGGCAAAGGGAAGAAAGGGAGGAAAAGGAGGAAGTCTCTATACACGTCTGTAACTGAACTACAGTCTGCCTAGTACACTGTAAAGCAGTGGCTCAGATCTTACAAATATGGATAGATTCACTGTTTAACCTGTGGTTCCTGAAATTTTGCAGACCACCGCCCCCTTGGTTCCATAAACTCATCCCCAGTGCTCCCTACCGCACCCTATAAAAAGCATTTGCATAACCCACTAAGACACAATAAAATTCAAAGCAGTAACAATTAATTGCACATTTATTCAAAACCCAGTCAAAACTATTCAGTTCAATTAATTCAACAAAATCTATGGTGATTCAGTGATACCAGCTTTCCAAAATCTGATCATTATTTACATCTCTGGTGCCCCCTGCTACCCCCTTGCCTCTTAGCACATACTCCCAAGTAACCCCATTTTGGGAACCACTGCTTTGTAGTATTCTAAAGAAGGGTCTGGCTGCAATGGAAGCCTGGTGATGAACACTCCTGTTGGGAGATAAGGAAGGTATGCTGCAACATTTGATATGTATACAAGGTAAGGATCTACAACACACTGTTGTAGTATATCTAAATACAGTGGTACCTTGGGTTAAGACCTTAATTCGTTCCGGAGGTCCGTACTTAACCTGAAACTATTCTTAACCTGAGGTACCACTTTAGCTAACGGGGCTTCCTGCTGTCGCCGTGCTGCTGGAGCACGATTTCTGTTCTCATCCTGAAGCAAAGTTCTTAACCCGAGGTACTATTTCTGGGTTAGCAGAGTCTGTAACCAGAAGCGTCTGTAACCTGAAGCGTCTGTAACCGGAGGTACCACTGCAGTGCTTCTCTTCAGAGCTCAAGCCAAATGCCATTTGGGGTAATCACAGAAGGAAGCGGCACAGGCCTACACAGAGATCCAAGTCAGTAACTTGCTCCAGCCAAGGTTAAGAGCAAGCTGAGGTCACATCTGGACCACATATTTAAAGCACATTGCTTCCCCCAAAGAAAACTGGTAGCTGTAGTGATCAAAATCAGAAGGAGCTGAAGGGTTAACTTTCCAAGAAGGCAACCTGCAACCACATAAACCCATTATTGCATAAACAGTACATTGCACAGAAATGGATTTTGATAAATAATCTGCTTGTTGTGCCAACAAATTTGAAGGAACATTTGGCTCACTTTTCCCTTGAAGTGTGTGGGTGGGGATTTGCATCAAGGAAACAGTCCAGGGGGGATTTAACCTTTCCCCAGCAAAGAATTACAAATTCGAAACAAAGTAGCT
This sequence comes from Podarcis bocagei, assembly GCF_964188305.1. Classification (NCBI taxonomy): domain Eukaryota; kingdom Metazoa; phylum Chordata; class Lepidosauria; order Squamata; family Lacertidae; genus Podarcis; species Podarcis bocagei. Next base: position 24,123,357 of record NC_138140.1, read on the forward strand.
GCGTTTACACATTCAAAAATGGTGGGTGGTTCCATTGTAGATCTCACCCTCTGCTTTGTCTGGGTATGCCTTAAAAGACTTGAGGGTTTTATAAGCAAATCTTGATGACAGTTTTATTGCGCTGATGGTATGGCTTATTGTCTTATCAGTGGTCCTTAACCTTAGATATTGAACTCCAACACCCATCAACCCTGACCATTGGGCTAAGATGGTTGGGAATTAAAGTGTTGCAGTTCAGCAACACCATGAGACCCAAGCTTGGAGAACATTAGTACACAGTTCATTAATGCTGCAATCCCACCCCTGCTTACCTGGGAGTAAGGTCCAGCGAATATGGTGAGACTTAGTTTCTGACTAAATATTCATAGGATTCCCATGGAAGTTACTGTTGTCTGGTGTTGGTGATTGCCTGTATGCCTGTGGTTGCATGTTGTTTGATGTCTTGTTTTCCTCATTCCCATTCTTCATGGTGCTGAAGTAGGTTCCTAGTTCCCAGTTCCACATAGAGATCATCAGCACACCCCACATCACACACTCTGCAAGCACCCCAAAGACATTCACACAGGCTGCCACTGCCGCTGCCACCACCCCCCGCCCTCCTGAACACACAGCACACATGGGGAGAAGTGCAATGACAGTTTATTGAAAGCACTCATAAGATAGGGGTGCAATCTGGGTATTTTTGTACTGGTTCAGTTGTCGATTAGCCAAACTTGTTGCTTGTCCCATCTCGTCACAGTTCTACTAATATTCCCATTCTGATCTTTTCCATTGTTGAAAAATAGAAGATTGTAACCATTGTTAATTTCAAAAAAACAACAACAATGAACCAGTAATTGCCCAGGCTAGTATGCATCTTGCCTCAGAGTTGATGCAGTTGCTGATGTTGTTACAGGTATGTAATGTTGAAAAACTGAAACCTGAACAGAATGTAGCTGCAAGCAGTGCACTCTGTTTGAAGTTAAACAAGGATTGATAAAGCTTAAAGAATGGAATGTATTTTTAATTATTTGGCTCACTCACTCAGATGGCCAGTGCATTCTTTCCATGCCTCTTCCTCCCCCCCCCCCAAAAAAAAACAACACAACTTTACAAAGCAACTTTCTATTCACAAGATTACCATCTTCTGCAGATGGCAGGGGAAATGGTAATGATCACCCACTTTACAAAGCGGTAAATGGAATGACCTAGAGACATGCCTACGTTAAAAGTGGTATTCCATTGTCTCTGTGTGTGCGTAAACTGCATTGACTGTCCCTGTTTGCAAAGCACAGTTGGCCACCAGCCCAAATAAAGGTGTAAAGGAGACACTGTTTTAGTTGTGTGAGTCAGTCTTTCCTATCATAAAGAAGGCAAACTGAAGTGGTACACTGGGTGTTTGTCTGAAAGACAGCTGAATGTATTGGGTTAGACCAGATTAAAATATGGTATAGTAATGTAGCCCAGTGGTGCTAATACCCTCCGCATGTTGCACACACTAAACCTGGGCATGGCCTGCAAGTTGCAGTGGATGCATTGTGTATCCCTTGCAGTCATTGGGTACCTGTTCTTACAATATGGAGAGGCTGCTGCTAAAGGTGGAGGTTTCATTGTTCAAGACAAGTGTTAGGTATGGACCTCTGGGAACCATTATTCTTTTTTTAAAGTGGGTGTTTTAGAATTATAATGAATTGGGATGGAGACTGCCTTAAGTTCCTCGGTAGGAATTTAATGGGGGATGAGTGGGACATTAGCCAACTTTATATAGAAATGATTGTGGGTGAAGGAGAATCCCTGAAAGGAAATCAAATTGATTCGGAGCCTGAACTGGTGGGAAATGGGTAGTGATGGTAAAATGAATTGTAGAGGGGTGCTGAACGGGGCAGGTTGCAAAATCCCAGGGGGATACTGTGACAGTACAGTACGAGTAATGTGACTTGCAGTAAGTGACTTCTATAAAGCTATTAAGTAACACTGTGTTATTAATTTACAGTTCAGACTGCTCTGCCTGCTTTCTTTTAGCAAATGTTTTGTGCCACTGGGGAAGTGGTAATTCTGTATTGATTTGTTTTGGATGTTTGTATGTGATGCCAATAAAAGGTTTGATGATGATGAATTTACAGTTCAAGATTTCCGCCCGCCCCCAAAAAGAATCCACTTTCTTAGTTCTAGAATGGCACAGCTTTCAGGGTCCTGTGTGTTTTAAATTTTCCTCTAACAACCCACTTTTCACAGAAAAATGGACAAAAAATACAATTTGCATGGTTTGAAAAAAATAGTAATTAATAAGCATAAATGGGGTGATAGAGAAGTCAACTGTTTATTAAAATATTATTTATAAAAATACATGCATCAGGCTCACGTGCATCAGGCTCACTAACAAAATACAAGTAAAGCCCAATTTATTTCTTTAAATCATGGAAGTATGAATAAAATGATTTCCTTTAAAAATAGATTTTTAAAGAAATAAAATGGCTCAATCCACTGAAAGTTATATAACAAATATTAAGAGGAGCAATGCCCATTGCTGAGCAAGGTTGCTAAAGTAACAGTGACATATCCCTACTTGTTATATATTGCTGCCGGATGACTTGCCAGGGAATTGCAAGGCTTTGAGGGAAGCAAAGTGATAGAAAGGTAGAAAGTGACAAAAGGGGAGTCAGAAAGAGCTAACGTGAGAGAGTAAGCTAGAGGGAGTTGGTACTTAATACTACATGCAAACATGCCTCAGAAAAGGCATCCATGACCAGTATTGGTCCCAGGAATATTTGTGAGACCATTGCTTCCTCTGGTGCTCCTATCCACTCTCATCAAAGTTCAGCTGCTTGAAAGATAGTAATTCCTTTTAAGTCCCATTTTCAAAGTCTTAGAAAGGCTGGGGATAACTTAAGTGCCAGTTGATATACTGCTGCTCTTTGTGTCAATGTTAACGTTCCCACTATGGCCTGGGTACTGAACCCAAAATTTTCTTCACCCCCAGAAGATCTACTTTTTTCTACTCTAGATCTTCAGTGATAAAAGCAAGAACTTCTGAATGGAAAAGAAGAGAAGCAGCACTTAAGGGAAGGGAAATTATTGTAGGCACCACATCCCACTACAAACTGTTGGCTACAATAGGATGCTTGTTTCAAGCCTAATTTCAAAGAGGGGAGGGAACGCTGTGGGCCCAGAAGAGGTACCTCTCTAATCACATGTGTGCCCATGAGTGGCACATTCACATCCCTGACCTAACTACTGCACCACATGAACTCTCAGAATTAGGCTTTCACTTCAAAAACGGTGAGGAAGTTGGGGGTGGTACCTTTTGCCCACTCTTCTGGTCACAGGAAAACTTCCATGGTTGATGGTTCGTTCTTGAAGTTCTTAAGTAAGTAAATCAAAACAGGTGGACTCAGTAATTCTATTGATGGAAATATAAGGTCAGAGAAGAACTTAAATGGTTATCACCCTTCCTCAAATGTGACCCCTCCCAATTCTTATTAAATCAGAGACTATTTATTTATTTATTATTTATTATTTATTAAATTTATTAGTCACTTGTAACTCAAAGGTCTCCAAGTAACTTACATTAACACACACACATACACAAAATGCCATAAGGGAGGGGGGAAAGAAGGGATCATATAATACATTAATATATCGTCTAACATAACGCTTATGAAAAAACAAAAAATCACGCTCGCCATATAAATAATAACAGCTGTTCCAATGTGTTCTAAAAAATGTCCCTTTTTAAAAGCACTTCTCAAGCTGTCCTACATCCCTAGCACAGAGCTAGACATTTGGTAAGTCATAAAATAGTTTACTTAACAAAACTCTTCAAAGGTCAGATTCATGTGCTTTCTTTAATTTACTAACAACTTCCCATCAAATGACAGTATTATTAAACAGTTAAGTAAATAATAACTAATAGGAAATGACTAAATAAATAAGTAGCCATGTAAATAAATAAGCACGTAACTAAGTAGGTAAATATTGGCTTTGTGGTTTCATTTCAATTGATAGTAAAATGCAGTGAGATCTAGATATTGTTGGACTCTATTTCTCATGATCTTCCGCCAACATGACTAAATGTCAGGGATGGAGTTGTAGGTGAGCAACTTCTGGAAGGCCAGAAGTTAGCTGACTTTGGTCATGGGATGAGGAACCTGTGGCCTTTCACGTGGGGCTGGTCAGCATCTCCCATCATGCCAACTATTGGACTTGCTCTCAGGACCAGGGAAACCCCACACCCGCCCGCCCCCTGTCCCCCAAAAACAGTACTTCTGTCTTGACAGGATTCAACCTCAATCTTTTAGCCGCCATCCATCCTCCAACAGCCTCCAGGCACTCACACAGGACCTTCACCGCCTTCACTGGTTCTGATTTAAAGGAGAGGTAGAGCTGGGTGTCATCTGCATACTGATGAACACCCAGCCCAAACCCCCTGATCAACTCTCCCAGCAGCTTCATATAGATATTAAAAAGCATGGGGGAGAGGACGGAACCCTGAGGCACCCCACAAGTGAGAGCCCAGGGGTCTGAACATTCATCCCCCAACACCACTTTCTGGACACGGCCCAGGAGAAAGGAGTGGAACCACCGTATAACAGTGCTCCCACCTCCCAGCCCCTCTAGACGGTCCAGAAGGATGTTATGGTTGATGGTATCAAACGCCACTGAGAGATCCAGCAGAACTAGGAAACAGCTCTCACCTTTGTCCCTAGCCCGCCGGAGATCATCAACCAGCGCGACCAAGGCAGTTTCAGTCACATGGTGAGGCCTGAATCCTGACTGGAAGGGAACCAAATGGTCCGCATCCTCCAGGCATGCTTGGAGTTGTTCAGCAACCACCCGCTGAACAACTGAAATGGTTTTGTATTGGACTATTCTTATAATAATGTGTTGATTTTCATTTCTGTTCTCATGTGAGCTGCTTTGAATCCTTTTTAAAGTGGCATAAAACTCTAAATAATAAATAATGATAATATAAAAAAGCAGGACATGAATACAATTGTTCTCCTCCTGTGTGGAATTCCCATCAGCTGGTAATCAGAGGCATACTGCCACTGAATCCAGAACGTAACCATTGTGGCTAGTAGCCTTATCCTCCATGGATGTGCCAAATCCTCTTTTAAAGCCATTCAAGTTAGTGGCCATCACTATCTCCTGTGGAAGCGAATTCCACAGTTTAACTATGTGCTGCATGAATGAATTGGACCATCGCCTTGCAGACGTGGGGATACAGGGCATAGCCCGTAACTGGTTGTGCTCTTTTATCTCTGGTCGGGGACAGAGGGTGGCACTAGGGAGGGAAATGTCGTCACGCCATTCCTTGGTGTGTGGAGTGCCGCAGGGCGCAATTCTCTCCCCAATGCTTTTTAACATCTTTATGCGCCCTCTTGCCCAGATTATCCGGAGCTTTGGGCTGGGCTGTCATCAATATGCTGATGACACTCAGCTCTATCTACTGATGGGTGGCCACACCAACTCGGCCCCTTACACACTGACCAGATGCTTGGAAGCTGTGGCTGGATGGTTTCGTGGGAGCCGATTGAAACTAAATCCTTCGAAGACAGAGGTCCTATGGCTAGGTCGGGATAGCATGGGGATGAGGGACCAACTCCCTTCTCTTGCGGGGGCCCAATTAGTGCCATTGCCTTCCGTTAAGAGTTTGGGTGTAATCCTTGACGCCTCCCTTTCCATGGAGGTGCAAGTCACAGCAACAGCCAAGGCGACATTTTTCCACCTTCGCCGCATCAAGCAGTTGGTCCCTTACCTTTCCCGCCCCGACCTGGCCACAGTGATCCATGCAACAGTCATCTCCAGGCTTGACTACTGTAACTCGCTCTACGCGGGGCTGCCCTTGAAGCTGTCCCAGAAACTCCAGCGGGTACAGAATGCTGCAGCGAGGCTCCTCACAGGGTCTCTGCCATGGGAGCATATTCATCCAGTGCTTTTCAAGCTGCACTGGCTCCCGGTGGAGTACAGGGTCAGATTTAAGGTGCTGCTTTTGACCTTTAAAGCCCTTCACGGCCTAGGACCCTCGTACCTACGGGACCGCCTCGCCTGGTATGCCCCACGGAGAGCCTCAAGGTCCATAAATAACAACACCCTAGTGGTCCCAGGCCCTAAGGAAGTTAGATTGGCTTCAACCAGAGCCAGGGCCTTTTCAGCACTGGCCCCAACTTGGTGGAACGCTCTGTCTCATGAGACCAGGGCCCTGCAGGATCTGATCTCTTTCCGCAGGGCCTGTAAGACAGAGTTGTTCCGCCTGGCCTTTGGATTGGAGCCAATTTGATTCCCTCCGCCCCCTTTTTCTTTTTTCTTTTCCTTCTCCTGCAATGAGGCTCCATTTTAATATTTTAATGTTCCATTATTTTAATGTTGTATTTTATTTTTGTTTTTAAGTTATAATCACTCATCTTGTTTTTATTATTGCTTGTAAGCCGCTCTGAGCCCGGCCTTGGCTGGGGAGGGCGGGGTATAAATAAAAAATTATTATTATTATTATTATGAAGAAGCCCGAATTCTCTAATGCTCAGCTTCATTGGATGACCCTGAGTTCTTGTATTACATTTTCTCCATACCACACACAATTTTATATACCTCTCTGCTCTCGAAAAGAGATGTTCTGCCTAAGGCAGAAAAACAGAATAGATTGGTGAGAGGGCTGATAGTCCAGGAGCTCACAAAAAAACTGAAGCTGCAACTTCCACCTCACCCCATCCCATGGAGGTATACATGATGATGCCATTGTGAGTCACATAGTTGACGGGTCAATGTAATGGTGAGAAAAGTCAACTGTATCTTTCTAACAGCAGCAGGCACAAACGGAAAAGAAGGGATCTGCGGCTGAGCTCTAGTTGAACATTACATGCCACCCACTCTTAACATTTTGCTCTGTGAAGAAAACAGACACCCATCCAGCCGGAAATGCTCATGACCTCTGAATGGGGCCATTTGGTTACCAGGAGACTGGATGCAGTATCTAAAGCTACCTTTAACTGATTAACCACTTGATGATCTGCTTACAAGTTTTTTGCTGTCAGTGGTTAGTAGGTAGAGGCTAAATAAGCTTTTCCCAGCCTGGTGCCCCCCTCAATGTTTTGGACTACATCTCCCATGGTCATGCTGGCTGGAGCTGATAGGAGTTGTCATTTAAAACATCTGGAGGACGTCAGTTTGAGGAAGGAAGAATTAGCTTAAGCTTCCACCTTCAGAAGCTGCAGTTCTGCAATGAGGGTACACAAGAGCTTGGTTCTGTGCAATGTATTGTGAGTATATACAAAAACAAAAACCTTTTTCCAGCTTTCTTTCTTTCTTTCTTTCTTTCTTTCTTTCTTTCTTTCTTTCTTTCTTTCTTTCTTTCTTATAATCCTCACAAAAAAATTATCTGATACACAGGCTACCAACTTTCCCCTGGAAACTTTCCACAGGAAAATAAGGCATGCAATCCCATTCCTGCTCCCTGCCACACAGCTAAAGAATTGCTCATGTTCAAATAAGTGAATTGTCACATAGCAAGTATTCCACTTGCAGGACCAGTGGGATGATAAGAAACTAACAAATTTAATTAATTAATTAATATTATTTGGTGAGAAAATGTGGTCCATATTCACTTGATTCATTTCTGTTTATTGTAAAGCTTCTGGAAATCAAATATGATCATTGCATGTCATTTAACAAACATTGCTAACTGCCATTTCATGCCATCTATCAAAAGCTGTCAAATTCCATTGCATGTCAGCTATCAAATGCCAGGTGTTTGGATTCTGACATAGACTCAGATCATTAATCCTCTCATTCAAGTAGCTTTGCAGAGGAAAAATCTGGTTCACTCTCTGGTCTTTCCCATGTGCATCCACTGGCACTGGAACCCAAATCTGATCCCTTGAACCCTACCTAAATAGATACCTCAAATACTAGACTGATAGCTCAGGCGAACCCTGAGGAGCCTTCCTCAAAGAAACCCCTGCAGCTTGGAACTCTATTGTCTAGGAGAAGCCAAATGATTCATAAATGGCACAGTACTCTTAACTGCCCAATGCAGTACTTGGGGCAGCGTTTTCTTTTTTTCCTTTTTAATGCTTTTTATTGACTTATTATTACAACACATACACACACAACACTTAAAGAACAAACTAAAAAAAGAAAACACAAAACAAATGGTAAACATACATCCATAAATCTGCAAGTTTCTACACACTGACTTATGTTTTCCTATTTTCTATTTCCTATTCTTATTCTATTCTGATAGACTTCCTTCCTCCTCAACGTGGGTCTGATTTTATACTTGATAAACTGTTTCTTTCTCGTTTCGTCTTTTCTACCTTTCTACATATGCTGTACTTGTAAACCCTATTTTGTTTTGCAAAAATTACTCAAAGCAAGTCCAAGTTTTAATTTGAGGACACTCTTTTTAAAAATAATCTCTATACTTTCCCCACTCTTTTTGAAATGTTTGTTTACACTGTCCCCTAATCACATCCATCATTTTTGCCAATTCAAGGTAATCAAACAGTCTATCTTGCCACTCTTTTTTTGTTGGTACTGTTTCACTTTTCCAATTTTTTGCAATTAGTATTGTTGCTGTCAGGGCAGTCAGGGGGCAGAGTTTTTATCTTGACTACCTAGTCCTGGTTATAAAGCTCTACTAGCTACTCCAGGCTAGTGCTGAGATAGCCTTTTCTTCTGCCTCAGCTGCAGGACTGCTAACCATGGTTCTGAACCAGTCCTTGTCCAAGGTCTGGTGTTGCCTTAAGCTTCTGGTCTGTTCCACAATGCTGAGCCTACTGTTTATAATCTTCCTTGTGTCATCTTCCCATGGTTGTAGACATCACATAAGACCAGTTCTTAACACCTAATAAATGGCTAGAAGAATGACTTGGTGTTAGTTTGTGGAGGAGTTGCACTGGGGCCCAGTCTCTATTCTCTTTTTTTTAAAAAAAAATGGTTTCCCATTTTTAACATTAATATAACATCTTATTTCCTTTTACAAATTTTTAGCTCCACTCGACTTCCCTCCATTCCATCATCTGGTTTTTGTATACCTACATCATATTTCCACACATCTATACCATCTCAATTCTACCTTTTTCCTTAATATTATTTTAGTCTTTAAGCACATGTAGAAGCTTCTTTCTATTAAATGTTGTGAGATTTATCCAAGTCCTGCTAGTGTCTTTATATGTTTACAATGATTGTCTATATATAGAATAAATTTACTCCACTCTCGCTGAACACTTGGTCACTCTGGCTTTGGATTTTCCCCACCAGCTTTGCCAGTTCCACATAGTCCATCATCTTCATCGGCCATTCTTCAACCGTCGGTGATTCTTGTTGTTTCTACTTTGGGACTAATAAAGTTCTAGCTGCTGCAGTAGCATACATAAACAATTTCCAGTCAACTTTTGATATTTCCTCTCCTGTCATACCCAACAGAAATGCTTCAGGGTTGTTGTTTTTTTGGAAAAGTATACCTAAACATGTTTTTTTAACTCATTATAAATCTTTCCCCAAAATAATTTAACATTATCACATGTCCACCACATATGGTAAAAAATCGCCTTCTTTAGCATTACATTCCCAACAATTCTTATTTCTCATTCTATACATTTTAGCTAATTTAGTTGGAGTTAAATACCATCTATACATCCCATGTCCCTGGGACACATGCCACACCACTGCGGGCAGTGTGCCACGCCCCCAAGACGACACCGGCCACGCCCCCGCCTGCTCTCCGCCTCCGGTGCCGGAGCATGAAGCTCCACCACTGATCTTGTAATTTCAAAACCATTTTTCTTTTGTCTTTGTTAAATATATCATTTATTTGATGATATTGCAACCAACCTGTTAATACATCACCAACTTCATCAAATGGTTTCATTTCTAACTCACTATCGGCTTCCATCAAAATCTCTCTATAGGGGGGCCATTTTCCTTTCATATTTAATCTTTTAACTTTTAATCTTTTAACAGATATTGCTTCCACTGGGGATAGCCACCAAGGTGTTTTTCTTTCTAACAGGTTTTTATACCTCACCCAAACATCATATATGGATTTCCTTATTGGGGCCCAGCCTCTATTCTCACTTTACCCCAGCAACATGGGAAGGAAACTCTCGAGTTTCAATCTGAATCTGCATCAAAGTGATTTTGCTTTGCTGCCTGAATCAGTTACTGCAATGTTTATCCTTCTGGCCAGATGAATTTCCTGTTCTGTAAATCTACACTGACATCTGCTGGCAGGCTTGAGGTAATTAAAAGCAGAAGTTTTTGATTCATCACCAAAAGTAGAGATCCGTGATTGTCTTGACTACTATCTTACCCGCCGAAACATTCTCCCCTCCTTAAACTTTCAGCTTTAATTTTTCTACCCAGGAAGCTGCTTCATACTGAGTCAGACCAATGGCCCTTTTAGATCAATACTGTCTACTCTGGCAGTTCTCTAGGGTCTCAACATACTTCCCCCTGAGTTCTACCTGGAGGTAAGAGAGATAAAACCTAGTTGAGTTTATTTTAGGCTATTACATTCACACCCTGCTTTTTCTTCCATCACCGAAACCAAAGCCGTTTCTAGTCAGCCAACCATTCAGGTGCTGATCAGAGTGAGACCTCCTTGGTTTCAGCCAAGTAGTGGCCTCATGTATGTAGCTTTAGACTGTACCCAGGGCCCATCTGCTAGGGAAAATAAGCAGCAATCAGTACTCTACCCAAATATTCAGAAAGAAGTAAGCATGTTCCTGATTTCTAGAATTCCAGCCAATGAGTGCAAAGATCAAGGGATAGTTGAAAAAACACACTTTGAACTTATTTTTGATTATATTTAAATGTTGATTCTATTATTGTGTCTTACATCACTTTAAAGATACACTGTAAACATTATTCAGATCATTTCACATTCATTGTGAAGATTTCCCAGTACTCCCTTCATCTTGTCAGCCACATTTCTGGCCACAAGCCTGTGACTGAGACTGGCTGGCAGCTCCTTTATGGAACTATAAATAGAATAATTTTCCATGCCAGGAAAGTTGATAGCTCCAGTTTTTGTGTGGAAAAGACAGTATATAAACCTTATGTATAAAGAGATAGCAAGCCCCTTTCTCACTGATGTTGCCAGGTTACACCTGTTCAGAGGGGTGATGGCTGGAACTTCCATTGCTACCAAACAGGGAACCTTTGTGATTGTAAATATAGAGAAACACTTGAGTCCAGTTTTCCTCCAGCCTGGTGTCTTGGACTCCAGTTACTACCAGCCCCAGCTAGCACAGCCAATTGTTAGAGGTGATAGGAGTCACATTTGGTAGGCACTAGGTGGTAGAATGCTCTTGATGCTCTGCTACAGAATGACCACTTTAATCTACACTGAAACTGTGCAAAGATCTCACTTGAACAAACTGGAATGCTTGTAAATTGAGTTGTTGGCACAAGTGAAAATGAACAAAGCATAAACCCAAATGTTCTATTGGCAGCTTTTTAGTTTGTGCCCAGTGTTGGCTAGCACCCATTGAAGCTGGTAGGGCAAAAGGCAGGGTGACAAATATTAGGTAGAGGTAGAGGCAGAGGCAATGGCAGGCAGAAAAAAATGATTCTAATGTTTTCCCCTATCCTCCTCCCCAGTGAATTCTACGAGGGCAACACTGAAGCTACATACTCACATGTTTGTAGCAAAAAATGCATTATTTCTCAATATGGAATTGTTCATGCTCATCCTCAATTAATCAATCTAGATTTATTCTAGATCCTGACATCCACAAGGGTGGGTGTACATGTTCCCTTATCCCAAAGAATTCCAATAAAGAAGACAACTTTCATTGTGCAGCCTTAATTTGCAGCTGTGTGATTGAATTGCATTTTGAAATAGTGACAGTCTAGAAGTGCCCTAAGCTTCTGCTGGCATGTTTTCTCTTCTTTGTACTGCTGTGAGTCTTCCCAAATGTCTTTTTTTGATTAATTTGTCTCTGAGCTTTTGTATGCATGCTAAAATCTAATGTAGAAACTATTTTAAAAGAGCAGATTAACCTTGATTTAACAGCAAGCAAATTTATTTTTAAAAAATTCCATTGCCCTTAAATGGGTAAAAAGTCAGGTCAAGTTCTGCTTTGGGAAACTGCTGTCATCTTCAGCATTAAGCATGCCATATACCATGATAACACTGCAAACTGACCACTGACTTGCAGACACTACTTCCTGAGTTTCATTAAAAAATGAAAAAGACCTGTTTTAACCTTCTCTGCCTACTTGAGTTGTGTTCACCTGACCCCCTTAGACTATCATAAAGGTTTTTTTTACCTTGGTGCATTACACAGTTTTCCTCTCATCCTGTTCACAGCAGCACGACTTCATACATTTCTGTTTTTGTTCATACAGCAGAGGGTATCTTTACACTGTGCAAAAGTGCGCACCCTGGCTAGAGAAAAATTCAGAGTGGTTTAGGGACTCCAATCGATGACACTCTTGCTACAACATGGCTTTGTCACTGTGAGTCTCCATCTTTATCCATTTCCAAAAGTAGTGATGCAGGCCTTACAAATCCCAACTGGATATTCAGTTTAAGAGAAAAATGTGCAAAACAGCAGGGCTTTTTACAACAAATATGGGCATTTACCTCACAACATGAAACTTGCAGAGGAGAAAAATACAGATGGGGTGGTAACCCTTTATGTATATTTTTAAGACCTACTTTTCCTCTCCCCATTTTTATTAGATTAGATTTGATACAATTTTATAAAGCTAAAAATGAAACAATAAGTAAGGCATAATAACAGAAACGGAACATCCCATATTCCCCATCCTACCACCTCCCTCGCCCTCACAGTGTTTCTCACACTTGAGTCCACTGACCACTGATGGGAGTTATAGTCCAACAACAGCTAGGACTCAAGTTAGAGAAACACTATGTGATTCAGTTGCATTACAAATTAATTAAGAATTCTGATGCTTATGGGTAAGGACAGGCTCTGGCGTAAGGACACTAGCATCCTCTAAAATATTTTATCCTATACATCTCCATTGTGCAACTTGGAGTGATTGGAAGGAGTCTGGGTGGAGTTTCATTTGTCCACTGTGGTGGAGATGAAAAGGACAACCATTAACCTCTATAGAATTGCTATCGGATGTTCAGATGTTGATGTTATGATAGTATATGTTGTTGAATGGGTGATACAGTGGTACCCCGGGTTACATACGCTTCAGGTTACAGACTCTGCTAACCCAGAAATAGTACCTCAGGTTAAGAACTTTGCTTCAGGATGAGAACAGAAATCGTGTTTCGGCGGTGCGGCGGCAGCAGGAGGCCCCATTAGCTAAAGTGGTGCTTCAGGTTAACAACAGTTTCAGGTTAAGAATGGACCTCTGGAACGAATTAAGTACTTAACCCGAGGTACCACTGTAATTGGTCTGTTCTGTGATTGTCATTAATATATGAAATAAGCCTCCAAATTGGAAAGAAAGTGTCTAGTTTCTCTTGAGCAACATGGAATTTATGTTATCTTTTTGGCAATAGCCAATTCCTTTTTTTTTTTTTATAACATAGGTCTATACTGTGGTACCTCGGGTTACAGACACTTTAAGTTACAGATGCTTCAGGTTACAGACTCTGCTAACCCAGAAATAGAACCTCAGATTAAGAACTTTGCTTCAGGATGAGAACAGAAATTGCATGGCGGTGGCGCGGCACGCCCCATTAGCTAAAGTGGTACCTCAGGTTAAGAACAGTTTCAGGTTAAGAACGGACCTCCAGAAGGAATTAAGTTCTTAACCCGAGGTACCACTGTATGTAAGTCTTTCCATTTTGGGGCAACAGATAGATCTCAAGTCACGGTGTGGTGTGGTGTGGTGTGGTGTGGTGTGGTGTGGTGTGAGGTAATCTCTTCCTTAAAGATTGAGGTATTGGCATTAAAGTTGTTTATGTTTCAGAAAGCAGACTTGCTGGACAAAGACTCGTTTGACAGAGTGCAAACCATATACGCTTCAAAAGTGAGACATCTCATCTCCAGTCTACAACTGATTCCACCTAGCTCAAGTCCCCTCATTTGTGCACATGATTCATACATCTGAGGCTCTATGCTCACTGACCCTATTTGAGGATCTCTCTAATTCTGGCACAAAAAAGCAATCAGGTCTCAATTCTACACTATTTAAATTCCTAGTGGACCTCAAGTATGAAAGTGGAGGCAAAGCATGTCAAGCATGGGAAAGAGATATTGGGTTTAAATTTATGAATTACCGTATTTTTCCATGTATAAGACTAGGTTTTTACCCCTAAAAAATAATGTCAAAAATTAGGGGGCGTCTTATACTCTGGGCCATCTCCCCCCATTTTCTTAAATCTGAGTCCCCAAAATAGAGGGCATCTTATACATGGGGGTATCTTATAGATGGAAAAATACAGTATGCCTAGGAAAGTATGTGGTCTAGTGCTTACTTTGACTGCTACTTCCATAGTCCTACACAAGGCACTTTAAAATTAGTATATCATTGGCACTTGATTCAGGTGAAGTGCCATGGTCATGGTCATACCTTGTTTTACCAGAGGGGTTGTGAAGTCACTGGTTAATATATGCACCTATGGTGGAACTGTTGAAAATGAAGGGGTTTGGTAAAAGATAAGCAGAAAAATGAATTTTAGCTTACAAGTTTAGCCTTTTTAGGTGAAATATAACTAACACTGAAGAAAGTAATAATATGCTTAGAAAATCCCCTTTAAAAGCACAACTGCTCTTCTAGATACACGGTTTTTTGTACTGCGTCATTACAAAATGAAGTTTAATGGATACTTGTCCTTATATATATTATATTCATGTTTATTGAATATGTATTTCCACAAGGCAACAATTTGGCAACAATTTGTTAGCTAATTGCTCATTTTATATGATGCAGCCATTTATTTGGGAATCTCAGTTGCGGCACATAATAATTATTCAGACATTTAGATTTATCCCCCTGCCCTTTCACTCTTACGATGTTGCAACATGAACAGAACCTTGTTGGAAACATTTTGTCCCTTCACTTAAGCAGTGACAGAAACGTAGGTGGAACCAGCCAAGTGCCTCTTCATTATCTCCCTGTATCCTTTTTGTGTCCTCTCCAAGTTTTTCTCAAATTTGTTCTGCTGTCCATTACGGTACTATGTTATTTATTACAATTAACATATAATTTCCCTGCAGATATGGCAGGCAGGCACTTATGTTGCCTGCTGAAATTGCTTTAAATGCCACTGTTGTCTTTACATCCAACCTACTTAATGTTCCCGGTGACAAAGTAAGCAAATATGAGGTTTTATGGAAACAATTACAGGCAAATGAGGCTTTTACATCAGTCATGATGTATAACAACACCTCTCCATAGAATATTACTCTAATCTAGCCATCAAATAGATAATACTTATTCATAATATCTCAGCCCACATGATCAGCATGCATTTGCTGCCTTAAAAACCTCTATCAACTTGCTCACTCGCTGGATCATCACCTTGTCGTGGTGCATGGGCTTGCACGTCCCTGTGATCCTTGTGAGCGAAGCCATTGGGAGTCTCGTACTGCCAGCAGGGTCACCCAAGGCAGTAAGGTCCAAGGAGAGGAGCTAGAGCAGTGGTTTTCAACCAGGGTGTCATGGCATCCTGGGGTGCATTGAATCATGGTCGGGGTGTTGCAGGCAACACTGGCCTCTGCCCCTCTTTCCTTCCCTCCCTCCTCTGACATCCTCTCGCATCTCTGTTTCCCAAAGGCTTGAACAGCTGTTTATTGCAGCAGCCATGGCTATAGGTTCCGCAGGTGAATAGTGCCTCTAGGAGGCACCTCTCTTTGGGAGGAGGGGCAGCTCAGAGACCAGGGATGGAAGCAACAGCTGCCTGGAGGAGAGGGAAGAGGAAAGGAGGCTGAGGGAACACTCCACAAGGGCGGGTGTTTGAAAAAGGATGAGAGACTGCCAGCTCTGCAGGCAAGGGGTGACATTACCGGGCTTCTAAGCCCCACAGGGGTGCTACAGAAAGACTGTAGTTAAGGGAGCCATGGACTCAAAAAGGTTGAACATCTCTGAGCTAGACAAAGAATGATCTAAGAAGTCCTCAACGTCAGAACAGGCAGAAAATAATAAGTAGTATGTTACAACGGCTGTGAAGGTGGATGAAGGATACAGCAGATAAGAATCTACTAGTTGTCGTGATGCTCATGCTATCAGAATAGAGCCTTACTGCATGAACTGATTTCGACTCATAAAAAATATTCACACAAAAGCATCTTCCAAAAACCCATCCCAAAACCCACCCACCCCAAATGAACTTACTAGGGGCTAGTAAGTTGCTTTGCTTTGCTCACCAATCCCCTAGCCCCACCAATCCCCTTCCAACCCTCATCACCAAAGTCCATCCCTCCTTACTCCTTGCCCAAGCCCCCTCCCCTAATCCCCTCCCTTTACTCACCAAACCTCTACAGCTTCCCCGTGATGCTGCACCGCCTCTCTCAAACCAACTACCACTGCAAGCCCAGCTTCCTCACCCACTTCAGCCCCCTGCTACAAGCCCAGGTCTCTTGTAGGCTGCCTCTCTTCCTTACCTGTTCCTTGCCTATACAGTATAAAGAGAAACTAACATACCTATTCCAAACTCTTCCCAATGAGATCCTCCTTAGTCATAACTGTAAGTGGAAAAGGAAACCATTTGTAAAAACCATGGTCCTGTAAAAAAACACAAACCAGGATAAATTCCAAATTCTTGTACCTTTCTTCATCAGGCTGGGGAGTCCCTAACTTGAAATAATATTATATTGCTCATCAAGTCAAACATGTGGTTCTCTTAATCTTGGAAGATGACTCTGAGCAATGGGTACAATTAGAAACATATATAATTGATAATATCCCAACCACAGTCTACCACTTCTTTAAAACTAGAATTAAGAACACTACTACACTACAAAACACTACAAAAATAGATTTACGCAAACTATGTTTAATGTATGGAAGGAGAAAATAGGAACATTGTCTCCAAGTTCGTCCCCCCCCCCACTCCCTCTAGCTTTCCATCTATTATTTTGTAAATCTCTTCACCAACTCTCTGTGACAAGATGGAAAGCCAAGAGTCTATGCTGCTTAGTGAACATCTATGAGAGCAATACCCCACTAAGGGTACAAGAACTGCAAACGAAATGGGAGAAATTCATATATCATGGCTACTGTGCTACCAACTGGAAGTTTTTCTTCCAGGTTGTCTCGTGTGCCCCCCCCCCCCGGTACAGGGGAGCACAAAAATCGCACCACTCCACTCTGGCTCGGAGTGGCTAGGAGCCTGCCTGCCCATTCACAAGCTCCCCAGGCCACTCCTTTGCTGCTTTACAAGGAGGGAGGCACGAATACATCTCATTGCCAAGTGAGTAAGGGATTGGGGTGGGGGCGGGGGGTTGCCATGATACAGTTCCTTGCCAAGGGCACAAGGGAGCCTAGGTATGCCTCTGTTCTTGCATGCTACTCTGTCCTGCTTTTTACTAGTTGAGCTGACCATTCTACCTCTATAGCAGGCTGGGATTTTTTAAAGCAGATTTCTAGCTGCACAAATGCCCTTCCCTGTAAAATTGGGAGAGCCAAACAAACAGAAAAAGTACTTTGTCCCTTGGTTGCACTCTGTATCAATGGCGGTTTCACCATAGGACTCAGTGGCTCCTATCTACTTCACAACAATGATTCATACATTTATCTACTCCAGTAACTAACAGGTGCAAAAACAGGAAGATACGATGAAGCGTTACTTGCACAGCTGTAAAGGATGAAGAAAATGAAGTTCTTATCAAAAAGTAGAGGATGTTTTCATTGAGCTTGGGGAGTTTGTTTTAGGTATGGCAATTGAGCTTAAGTAATTTATTGCAAGTTCTGTTGCTTTACTCTCAAAACAATGCAAGTGTGAAATTTAAATGAGAGACTACCATCAATTCCTCAGCAACTATATCATAGTGGCTCCCTATTTTAAAGAAGTGAATAATGTTTCATAGTGGAACAAAATGAGAGGAAATTAAATATTAATTTAAAATAATTGCCATATTTCCAGAATTAAATTTAAGCTTGCCATGAGATCATGATGACTGCATAACTACAGCAATTATAGCATCGGGTTTCATTTAAAAGATTATTAAGTGGACATGAATATTATTAAACTGAATAACCTTAAAAAAGCCTGGTACATTATTAATCTTATGCTATTTTCTTTTTTGTAAAGTTTTCTATTATTATATGTTATGATGTATATAAAACAGAGAGAACAATTATTATAACAGATAACAATTAAAAAGATGAAAAACAAAGTTATAAAACAGGCATGAAGAATGAGTATGGTTGCAAATGGGTTTAAAAAAAAAGTCCAAGTTTGTTGTTGTTTAGTCGTTTAGTCATGTCCGACTCTTCGTGACCCCATGGACCAGAGCACGCCAGGCACTTCTGTCTTCCACTGCCTCCAGTAGTTTGATCAGACTCATGCTGGTAGCTTCGAAAACACTATCCAACCATCTATCAAAGTTATCATACTATCAAATCTGCTTCCAGATTTGCCAGAATTGCAATGAGGGCTGCCTTGAAAATGATGGTTTCACTGTATATGCCATAAAGGAATGCCAAATCACAGAAAAAGTGTGTGGCGGTTCTAGCTCTTGTCAAAATCTCAAATTATTTGTAATTTTTTCCATTAAAGCTATATTCCATCGAGATTGATACCAAGCATCCAATGTAAGATTTGGGGCAGTATTCCACTGAGTTGCAATTACTACTCATGCTGCCCAGATCATAACCTTATACTACTAATCTTTATACTTGGCATGCAAACCTCAGTATTACGGGTTACTTTCCTACTGAGAAAAAGTATTAAGCTTTCCTCCTAGATATGAATATTTGCCTTTCTAAAAACAAAGCACTGAGAAGGAAACATACTATATCCATATTATGTTCAGCACTTTAAAAAGTATATAAATTATAAATTATTTCCTACCAGACTTAACATATTGGAAAGAACATGAATCATAACCAGTTCCCTCAAAGATATATAGCTGATCTGAAAGGTCTTTAGTTTCATGAAGTTCCATAAAATACACAAAACACCCCTAATTCTAGTGGCCCTGGATGTATAAAAAGTTTTTGACCCTGTTAATTGTAATTTTTCATTAAGCTCTCTTTCTTGTTATAGGTTTGGCCTCAAATTTACTGCCACATGCTATTTATTCAACCTACCACTGCATAGATATGAGCTAATGATCTAGATTTGTGTGTGTGGAGAGAGGGAGGTACCAAACAGGGCTGCCCACTGTCCCCCAACTTTTCATATTAGTCTTTGAATTTTTGGCTAACACTCTTTGGTCCAACCTTACTATCACAGGCAGTAATGCTAATGGCACAGAACAGCTGTTAAACTTTTATGCTGATGACATTCTGCTCATCCTTCAAGGCCTCCAGACAGTTGTTCCCCTACCTCATGTCTGAGTTGGAAACTTGTAATGAGAGCAGGCTTTTGAGTGAATTTTGGAAAGACATAGGATGTCAGATGATGTCTTTGAATATATACCCAGGTACCCAAATTTCCTTATTCCAGATATTAGGTATTCTTCTCTCTATAATTAATACTTTTGGGTATATAAACATCTGCATAAATCTTTTAGAGCAAATTATTGTGTCATATGGCAGAAAATACTTCCAGTGGAACAGACCATGGGTGCAGCCAGGGTTTTTGGGGAGAGGAGGACTTTTGTTTCGGGGGCAGAACTGAGCTATCTGTGACTCAGTCGGTCAGCTTAAGGGTTTTTTTTTAATTAACTTGTTTGAGGGGGTCAGCTGCCCCTCCTACGCCCATGGAACAGACTAAATTAAAAAAATTCCAGCTGTCTGGCAGCTATAAAGAAAGTAATCTTCCCGAGCTGTCCTGCCTGTATATTTTTGTTTTTAACAACAGTGATTCTGTCCTCGATAGTAAGCTGCTGGCAGAGTATAGTTGAATTCTTAACTTTTAAAAGTAGAGATCAAGAACCTCTAACGTTCATAGATACGGACCTGCCTCTGAAGAAGGCTGGGACATTCCTCTATTTAAGATTTATTATGAGTCAAACCAGATTCAACATCCAATTTATTTCATGGCAAGAAGGCAAATAAATCAGTAGGTGTAGGTGGAAAAGGGAATCTTAGGTTGGATTATACAGACAGCATTCATTTTGTTAAAATGGTGTTATGTCACTTCTCTGAAAAGAAACAGACTGCACTTTGGCAGGGACTCTACAACTTTGGAAACACAGAAAATAAAGGCTTTTACCTAACATAACCTTCTAAATCATGCTACGCTATTACCTGGACTCTGCCTCATGTGATAGGCAATTTAATATTATAAACTTTGAACAGGGAGGTCTTTAAAGATTTAGATATTTCATCTAAATTTCACTTGCCTTAGCTAGGGATTTGCCTAAATTTTTAAATTACGGTATATAATTTAAAGGAGAGTGTAAGCAAATGCCGGGTCTTTGAGCCACTATCCTTAGTAGGGTAACAACTGATCAATAAAGACTTTGGCACAGTGGACAAACTGAAGGAAGTGTGGGAATCTGATTGGTCTATTAATCTTGAAAATACCCATTGGTCTTCTATTTTTGGAACCTTTATTTTTAAGTCAACACCTGTATCCATCAAACAGACAATGCTAAAAAAAATTGTTGTTCTTTTGCAGCAAATATGTCAATCCTTCTGCTACTCCCCTGTGTTGGAAAAGATACAGAGAAGTTGGCTTGTGCTAATATATGTGGTGGCTCTGTTGTAAGGTTTCCAAATTTGGGGATTTTTAATGAAATAAATAGAAGAAATAACAGGGCAAAAAACTGTAAAATCCTTTGATTTGGCATACTTTTGGCCTTTTCCAGGGAACAAATGTGGGACTGCTGTTTAAACCTCTTATTGGATGCTTATTTGTGCCAGCTCAGTTGGTTATCGCTTGATACTTGAAGGATGACACTGGAGCCAACAAGGATAACTGGCATAATAAGGTTGGGCAAATTGCATTATTGGAGGACTTAACTAACCAACAGCATGCAAAAGTGTTGGTTGGCCCAGCATTGGCCTACTTCTCCTGCAGTACCCCTCCTTAGTGGCTCAGATGTGCCTGGGTATGGAGCCCACCCATATCCTGCTGTGGGGACATACCCTGGATTCAAAACTATTCCACCCAGTTAGGACTCCTCCTGTAGCTCTTGGTGTATGTTGCTATGTCTTGAGGATGGAGGCAAAAGAAAATGCCCCATGTTGCATCTGCATATTATCTGCTGCTGTGGCTGAATAATTAGGGAATTGCTCTGTGGTGCAATGAGCTGAAGCTTCTCCAAAATTATCCATGCATTCTTAAGGAGAACAAGTAACACAGTTCTAGTGGAAAAGAACCTCTTAGCTCTTATCCTGATAAGAAGGGAAATATTCTTTAGGTATTCTTTAAAACAAAACAAAAAACACAACTGTCAGGTTGTACAGGTACAGTTTTATCTGTAGGTATATTTCTAATTTCAAAAACAAACAGTATCTTATGAATAAAGCTTAATTTAGAAACCATTATTGTACTCTACCAACATAAGTATCTTAGTGAACCTGGGGGTTTTTTTTTATTTGGCTCTGTATCCTGTGGTTTTAGCTCAGAGAAAACTGTTTCATAACTGCATAAACAGTGCAGGTGTCTCATCTTATTCAGTAGGGTGTGTCCATTTGTTTCAGACATATGACACCACAGAACAGGAAGAAAAATGAAAGACAAACCTACCCACCTACATGTAAAGAGATGCAGAGACACAGGATCTAATGCTGAAAAATGGGCAGGTACTGAAGAAAAGCAAAGGGTAAGGGCTTCTGCTGAGGTTTTCAGCTGAGTAGAATTTTGAAAGTTGTCTGTGAGGTTTTGAGGAATTTAAAATATTATGTCAAAATGAATTGGATTGTTATATGTTTTGAAATGAAGTGACTGTACTTGTATTAATGTTATTTTTATCCATTTTTCTATTACCGTATTTTTTGCCCTATAAGACGCACTTTTTCCCCTCCAAAAATGAAGGGGAAACGTGGGTGCGTCTTATGGGGCGAATGCAGGCTTTCACTGAAGCCTGGAGAGCGAGAGGGGTTAGTGCGCACCGACCCCTCTCGCTCTCCAGGCTTCAGGAGAGCCCCAGCGCCAGCCCCACAAGGTCTCCCTGCTGTCCCCGGACCTGATCGCAAGGTGGGCGGCGGGGAGAAGAGCGCTTCTCCCCGCTGCCTGCCCCACAAGCGCCTGGGGGGGGATAAATTTTTTTCCCTTTATTTCCCCCCAAAAAACTTGATGCGTCCTATGGGCCGGTGCGTCCTATGGGGCGAAAAATACGGTATGCTGTAGGACATCTTGGATATATTTATGTGGGGAAATGGTGAGCAAATTGAGGAAGAAGGAGGAAGAGGAGGAGGAGGAGAAAATTCTAGAGAACCTATTTGAAGGATTTCAGTTGCAGTGATGTTTTATGGTAAATTTTGAAGTGCAGCAGTTCATCATGACAGCTCCAATAGCAATTTCCCTTGGGAGAGTTAAAAATGCAGATGTATTGATCTAATATTTACACACAAACATGCACACACAATAAAGACCAGTTCTATGTGGCATTATACTCCATTTATTAGAAAAAAGCATGACTGCCATCATGCATAGCCAGTCGCCAGGGAGCAAGCTCCAATAAACTCAGTATTATGTATTTATGACTGCAGAGGAGGAAGAAGAGGAGGAGGAGGAGGAGGAGGAGGAGTTTGGACTTGATATCCCACCTTTCACCCCCCTTCAGGAGTCTCAAAGCGGCTAACAATCTGCTTTCCCTTCCTCCCCCACAACAAACACTCTGTGAGGTGAGGCCGAAAGACTTCAGAGAAGTGTGACTAGCCCAAGGTCACCCAGCAGCTGCACGTGGAGGAGCGGAGAATCAAACCCGGTTCACCAGATTATGAGTGCACTGCTCTTAACCACTACACCACACTGCACTCATTAATGCCAGTATGGACTTCTGACAAGAGCTTCACAATATCATTTTTGATAGCCAAGCCTACTCCATGTATTCAACATTCTTGTTCATGTATTCCAGAAGAATGTGTAGCCTCCTTTTTCTTCCTTCAGTTGTCCCTCTCCTGCTCTTCGAGTTTCTTGAAGCACTGCAATATTGATGTTAAAACGTTGCAACTCTCTTGCAATGATGGCAGTTCTGTGTTCGGGATGTTTGTTATCTGTGTTATCCAACAAAAATCCATATATTCCATCTTCCAAAGTTCAATTGTCTTACGACCACTGGGTGGTAACCCCACTGGGCGTGGTAATCCATTCAGGGGGAAAGGAGGGTAGACTATGTTTAGGGAACTTTTTCTAGCCCCTCCGCCTTTTTGGGATGAGCAGAGTAGATCCTAAATAGGGCTGCTCAGTCATGGACACAGCTGCCGAGCTGCTCAACTGCCTCATTCCTTGGGTCAGAGTGACTGAATATGTATCCACCGCCCATGTGCTGGTTCATAACTAGGGGCTTTCAGATTTCACGGTCCTGCCCCCGTTACCATTTGCCAATCATCATGGGACTTTTTTGGGTTTGGGATTTGGTTTTGGAAGACACCAATGCACAATCTCTGATGGCATGAGTATCACGAAGACTGGTAGATTCTTCTGCCTGTTCTGCCGTTGAGGACTTCTTGGATCCTTCTTTGTCTAGCTCCTCCCCCTTTGACCTTACTGCCTTGCGTGACCCTACTGGGAATATAAGACTCCCAGCAGCTTCGCTCACAAGGGTCATAGGAGCATGCAAGCCTACTCACCACAATGAGGTGATGATCCAGCAAGTGAGTCTGAAAATCACAATACCAGTTACTGCATAGGGTAAGATGAATTCCAGATGATAGCTATAAGAATGAATGATATTGATCAATATGTCTAAAGTAACAAAGATCATTTTTAATTATATGATTGATCTTGTATCTTTTATTTTTAAATAAATGACCCAGAATGAGGGATAGCTGGGACATGGACTGAATGGCATAAAAGGAATATTTGGGTATCCTTAACTGGGGCCCTTGTGCATCAAGGGGAAGATAGTGTGGGATATTGTGCAAATAAATGATAGGCAGAGAGAAATGCCAGTTGTTGGGGAGGATGACATACAAATGTTATACATGGGTTAAAAGGGGAACAGAGTAGTGCTAGGTAATGGGTATGCATCCAATATATTGCTAGAGGCTGGTGAGGTAATGAAACTATGAAATGCCAAATGTTTTCTGCAGTACAGTGCCTGGGGTAGTGAACAGATATGTTTGCCAACAAGAATAGCACAAGGATCCTAAAAAAACCCTACAAAATATGAAATTACTGGCAAGAAAAGGGCTAGAAAGTTTTAAGAATTCCTCTCAGGTAGCATCTCATAGAAGATGTTGAAATTGGTTTTTGTATTTCTTAAGACTGTGGTTTACTCCTCTAAGTTGGTCAGAATGTGCATTCATTTTAAATTGTTTTTCTCCGTGACACGAGCAATGACTCTGAAGCTCTCTCACATTATCTCTGCCAAGAATGAGCATTGCTAAGCAAGAATGAACAGAGCCATGTGTCAATCA
The DNA here is from genome assembly GCF_964188305.1 of Podarcis bocagei. Lineage (NCBI taxonomy): Eukaryota > Metazoa > Chordata > Lepidosauria > Squamata > Lacertidae > Podarcis > Podarcis bocagei. The sequence continues at coordinate 24,147,909 of NC_138140.1, forward strand.
AAGGTAAATATATGACCTAATGTAAGTTCAACATTATTGTTATATGTTCTTGAGCAATTCAAAGTCCAATGGGCTAAAAAAAGGTTAAAACTCCTTTTCATCCTTTCTGATAGGGGCTTTGTTTCATCACACTCTTCGGCTGGGAGTTTCATTTTCTCTTAGTTTGCTGTTCTTGTTATAACAGCACTATGAATTTTGTTTGCTCCTTGGATTTATGCTAATTCTTTTTATGTATATTGGCTTATATTTTAATATTTTTGTTACTGTAATATTACTGCTCAGAGGCCTCTTGATGAAAAGGCAGCCAGAGGAAAAATGGAAATCTAGATAAGCTTGCAAATCTGAACACCATAAAACACTGGCTGGACAGTTTGACTTCAAGGTCAGTTCTCTGACCGTGGACCAGCTGCTGTTTTTCTCCGTTTAGGTCACCTCACAGAATACTTTTATGAGTTTGGTGCAGAGGAGTAGGCTGTATGCCAAGACCCAAGTGTTAAAATATAAACAAGGATTCAAATTCCTGGTGAGATGAAAGCCTAATTAATGGGCCATTAAGTGAACAAAAGAAGTGAATCTGTGCCAGACAATAAATGGGTTGAGCCCTTCCCTCAACTGGCTGGTAGTTAGAAAGACAAAGGCTAGAGAGTTGGGAGATGTGAGCTAGGAGCAGAAAGCAACAGGTTGGAAAGCCAGAGAGTTGTGTGATTTATGTTTAAATCCAAGACTGTGGCTATGGGGGAAGCAAAGCGCTCTTGGAGTGTTAATGCTGTGAACCCCTCCATCCAATGCCAGGTGGCCTTTTAGGAGCCCCACGACAATGGATCAAAATGGGTTTATTAGAATTATTGGTTGGTAAAATAAAAAACGTATTAGGAGATAATCTGCAAGAGGGGCCTGGATATTTGGACAGCCTAGGGGCTTCAATAGGCTTTAATCCGACACTGCCTCCATTGTTGTACATTGGTACCTCAGGTTACAGACGCTTCAGGTTACAGACTCCACTAACCCAGAAATAGTACCTCAGGTTAAGAACTTTGCTTCAGGATGAGAACAGAAATTGTGTGGCGGTGGCATGGCAGCAGCAGGAGGCCCCATTAGCTAAAGTGGTACCTCAGGTTAAGAACAGTTTCAGGTTAAGAACGGACCTCCAGAATGAATTAAGTTCTTAACCCGAGGTACCACTGTTTATATGTGTAAATAAACCATATATCACAAAGATACCAGTCCCCACTGTGCCGCATTCTTAAGGAAGTGATTGGAACCCATGGAATCTCACACCACTTGAAGACTGGGGTGGCATGCAACAATACTTTCTAGAGTTGCATATAAATGTGTGATGCAAACTTAATAAATGATAAAAAAACAAATATAAAATGGGCACAGTTTATGTAACACCCCACCACTTTTTAGGACTGATGTAGAAACTGTGTAGACAAGAAAAACAAAAGTGCATTGTGTTCATTGGGTCTGACTCCCTAGGATGTGTGTTTAGGATTGGGCTACAAGCGTAAGTGCAGGAACCCATCAGGTTTTAGTGTTTTAACTTTTGTATGTTTTAAAGTAGCGTTGCGGCTTTTGCCCACCCCCACCCAATTTAATTTTTTTATCTTTTCATAAACAGCTTGTGTGTGAGTGTGTGTTACAAACAAGCGGTGTATAAATTATATGAAATAAATAACTCTCCCCCTTCACCTGCAAGGAGCATAAGGTGGCCTCACAACAGCTCTGCCAGGTAGGTTAGGTTGAGAGCAGGCAAAGACGACCCGCGGGTCATTCCCCGCGGCTTGAACCCCGGTCTCCCAGGTCGCTCGAACCGCGTCTGCACCGCGCTGTAGCCTGCGATTTGGGGCTACACTTTGGCCAAGGGCGGCGGCATCTGAGCCAGCCATTCATTTTATACATCTTTTGTGTGTGTGACACAGAGAGAAAGGAAACTTATGGGGGGCACCTGGAGGACAACCAGCCGGGCGCGCGTGTGAGGCGTTGTTTTGAGGGGCGGCGGCAAAGGCAAAGGCAGGCGGGGAAAGAGGCGGCGGCAGCGGCTGTTTCGAGGGGTGGAGGCGGGCAAGCTGAGGCACCTGAGCGGCACCCGCCTCCTCTTTCTCCTCCCTCTCTCCGCCCTCTCAGTGGTTTCGTCTTTCTTCCTTTCTTTCCTCCGCCCGGAAACTCACAAGAGAAGCAGCCACGTTGCCTCAGCCCTACCGACCTGGGCCGGGTTCGGCGGCGGCGGCAGCGGCAGCGGGTCCCCTGAGGAGAGCCGGGAGCCCGCGCTTTTCCTTGGCGCCTTTCCCGCCCTCCCGCGGGTCTGAGGAGCCCTCTCCCCCGCGCCTTACCTCCACCAGGTGAGTCCGCCTCCCTCCTCCTCCCTCCTCCTCCTTCTCCCGAGCTGCCGTTGGGATTGAGACCGGGTCAAGCGCGGAGGGGGAGACGCACCCAACATCGTTAATTCTTACCACAACACACACACACACATAAACACCCCGCACATTAGAGTTTAAAAGTTTCGGGGGTTGGATGGGAAGGGTTGCGGCTTCTTTCCGAGGGGATCGCCGAGTCTCCTTTGACCACCTCAGGATGACTTCCGTGCCCTAAGAGGGGTGTGGAACCAAGAATAATAGTAACAACAGCAGTAACAAGGCATAAAAATGACTCATGTGGTCAGGAAGAGCTTCAAAATGTTACTTGGGTTGTGGTGAAGATGAGTTCTGTGTTGTTGTTTTAACTATTCGCTGACTTCTGTTTTGAGAAAAATCAACCAGGCGATTTGCAAAACTCCTCGGATTAAAATTTTGGATTAGTTTGAATAGGGGTTTATGCTTGGGGGGATTATTATTTCCCTGATGTCTCCCCCCCCCCAATAATTCCCTTCATGATACTTATGTTAATAATTGTATAGGTGAATTTATAGTTCAGAGCTCTGTGACGTGTTTGTCACCCTCAGTGTCTTTAGGACGAGCTAAGAGTGAGCAATTGTCCCATCTCACAGGCTGGTGGTTGTGAAGATAAATTGGGGAGAGAGGTTCCATCACTTATGTGGTCCTGATCCTCCATGGAGGTAGGGCAAGATAAAGATGCAAGTAGTCAGAATTGTTCAACAGGGTTTAGAAACTGTCCTCGGTTCATGGACAAACATGAATGGGAAGGGTGGAACTCAGTAGAGCTTCAGGTGTACAAATACATTATATTATTAATATTAATCTTATTGGAATGGTTGTGATCAACACAGTCACCAAACCATGTTTTGAACCACCCAGCAGCAGTGCAAGAGCAATTATTATGGATTAGTGACTTCTTAATAAGTTTTAGGTGCTCTTTTTGCCTTGTGACGTAAGAAGTGGGTTTATTCCGTCGTTTGATGCAATAGCAATAGTTTAGATTGTACAGAGCAAGGAGGCCATAGGTGTAACAACTTGTGATCTCCCAAAACTGCAAGCAACCCCACCAGTCACTGGCGAGTTATTCTCTGTTTTTTTCTTACCTGCCTATTAAATACTGGGTGATGAGGATGGGTTTGTCAGGCTAAAATAAATACATACAGGCTGGTATGGTCATATTTGGTGTCTCACAGTTTGTGCAGCCTAACCCATGGCTATCACAAACACTGATGAATGTGTTTGGTATATTTCTATCCAGCTTTTTAAGACAAGCACTCACAAACATGTAAAAAAATTAGATTTAGAGCTAATTAGGCTTAACTAAGCGTTAGTCCCATTGAACTTCTGAGTTGGTATGCTGTTGCTATAGAACGAGGAGATAGCAGTTTTTAGTTATGCAGTGAGCATTTCCGGAGAAGCAAATCACATCAAGGTCACTGGGATTTGTTTACCTTCTAGTAAGTGTTTAGTCTTTCATCCTATTTAGGAGTCATATGCAAGCCTACTCAGTGGTTTTTCCTGTTTAGAGAAATGCGTATAATATTGCAGTCTAAATTCTGATTAATTGTGATGTTATGTATTAAAATCTAACAGTTGCTTCTGAAAATGCTGTATCACAACACGCCCACCCCATGTGCTCTTCTGACTAACTCTACACGGTATATTTACTCCTGCCTAATTTACCATTTTCCCTTTTTTGTAGTGCCAAAAAAAGAAAAGAACCTAGTTGCAAAGCAAATGTAGAATAAATAGTATTCTGAAATAATGTTGTGATTCACAATTGCCCTTTTCTATGTAAATCTTAGTTTGGACTTTGCCCTTTTTGATTAGGTAATCTTGTTTGCCTTCAGTTTCGTGAAACATTTAATAATTGAATTGGCTCTCTTTTGTGGAGTTCTTTGGAGCCTCTGTACAAAACCTATTGCTATGTAAGCATTACTTCACTCCAGGTACAATCCAAAACCTGGCTGCTACCCAATGGGCTTTTTGAAGTGGCCTCTTCCTGCACCTCAAAATGCCATGTTTCAGGGCTATCCACTGCAAGCAGGCAGAAGAGACTATTCTGTGCCAGCAGAGTGATGTTGGTGTCATTCCACAAGTGCAGAAGAACAGGACTGTGCCTCCACTCAATCTAACCCTCTTCTAGCCTGGCAGAAAGGGAATTTGGCGGCTTGCACAGTTTGTCTTGATTTTTAAATGAGCAATTACACATTTGTGCAATAAACACAGTAATCCAATTCACACATCATGGTAAACCATAATTAATGGTTTGCTCTGTATTCTTCTCACTAGTGCTGGGGGGAAACAAACAAGCATCCCTGGCTCTGCATTGCATCTGATCAGGGATCATGATTTGCTTACTCTGTGCCCTCTTAGGAATGAGCATGGTAAGTCATTAACCATGATGTGATGTTCAAATGGGGCCAATTTCAATGGCCTTTGTTTTCGAAATACGCAAGTGAGAAAATAAATAGTGACACAATAACAAAAAGAACAATGTGTTTTGGCACCTTAATGTCATACACATTTATTATGGCATTTGCTTTTGTATAATACAGGCATTTAATCAGATGTATGAGGTGTTATCCTGAGTTGCAGGTATATATATACCCATGGGGTGGCATGTTGGAATTATAAACAGTCAGATCAAGAGTTCAGGATAAAACTTCATGCATCTGATGAATTGTATTGTGGACCATGACAGCTTATGCCATAATAAATCTGTTAGTCATTAAAGTGCCACAAGACTCATTTTGTTGTTTTTGCTGCAACAGACGAACATGGTTATGTCTCTGGACAATGAATAACAAAGTGAAAGATGCATGAAAAATGTAAAGACAAGGAAGAAGAAATGTTTTTCTGATGCTGTTTTACTAGGGTGGAACTAATGAGATACATCCAGTCTCTTAAGTGTCATGTATTGCTTCCTTTTTTATGAACAGTTCATCAGTTTATTTTTCTGTGAGCTGCTTGAAGTTGTGATGAATATGATATCTTCTGTCCAAAGTCTACTTTTGTAACTCATAGTCAAAAGATGAGAGACATAAATATGATTCACTCATTTCAGCTTCCAGCTAGTGATAAATGAAAGAGAAGGATTGTAGAGCTCTACATATATTGCAGATAAAGATGGCTTTGTGTTTTCAAAGACCTCATCTTCCAAAAGCCCAAGTCTTACAGAGGAAATTGCTGGTTAAACCCCTGACTTTGCCTTTTGAGGCAATATAATAACTATGTTTCTTCACTGAAAAGGATGGTTGAGGAAGAAAATTAAATAGAGCATTACCTACATATTATGTGGATTAACCACAGAGAAATATAGAATAACAGAATTGTAGAGTTGAAAGGAACCACAGGGGTCATCTAGTCCAGTCCCCTCCATTATAGGAATCTTTTTTGCCAAATGTGGGACTTGAACCCATGACCCTGAGATTAAGAGTCTTGTGCTGTACTGACTGAGCTATCCTGTGGACATCGCAGGAGCAGAGTATTGTACATAATTTTTTTAGTCACTTGGGAGGTGTCTTCTTGATGGTAACAAAGACCACTTTATATACTATCCATAGCATTTTTATTGAAATGTTAGCGTGAGACTTCTGTAAAGATAATGTTAAGGGGAGCAATCATGCTTGCTTTTCTAACTGTATAATTCTTGGTGCTCTTTGTGTATCCTAGAACAAATAAGGGAGTGCCTAATAATCCATTGTTTGTAGAGAGAAAAAGTGAATTCTGATGTATGGGATACCAAAGTCTGGTTTGTTGGTTGATCGTCATGCCAAGCAACAGTTTGCCCAAAGCCTCATATGTTTGGTTTAACAGCTGCTCTCAGCCCATTGTTTGTCAGATGTTGTCTGTTTGGTCAAGGTTGGCTTGGTGAACAATGTCAGGACCATCTCAGTATATGGAACTATGGAGTGATCCAACATAGAACCTGAAAACTGTTGGGACTATTACCGGAACTACCTAAAAGCTCTAATATGTAGTCGCTTACACCTATGACGCAGCCAAGTTTAGGACTGTGAAATTGTGGTGATTGCTGATATTTTTTCTTTTCTTCTGCTTAGATGATGCCATGGCCTTTGGCTAATGTAATGAAAGTTTACTAATTACTGAAATTGTATAAATCCAGTAATTTTTAATACCTCGGCTTAAACCTTAGACTGGGCCTTAGGAATTCTCTTGAAACTGCTGTGGCTGTTGCAATCCACACAGTTCACCTATATAGTGGTACCTCAGCTTAAGAACTTAATTCATTCTGGAGGTCCGTTCTTAACCTGAAACTGTTCTTAACCTGAGGTATCACTTTAGCTAATGGGGCCTCCCGCCGCTGCCCCGCCATTTCTTTTCTCATCCTGAAGCAAAGTTCTTAACCCGAGGTACTATTTCTGGATTAGCGGAGTCTGTAACCTGAAGCGTCTGTAACCTGAAGCGTCTGTAACCCGAGGTACCACTACATAACCATTTTTTAAGCATTTCAGCCCATAATTTTGTTCTTACACATTTACATAAGAGCCACCCTGCTGGATCAGACCACTGCCCTATCTAGTCCAGTTATTGTTTCTCACAGCAGCCAAACAGATTCTTATGAGAAGTCAACAGCCGGACATGGAGGCAAAAGTACTCTTCCAGAAAGTAACATATTGCTAATATGTCTAGTAGCTATCAATCTGTCTTACTCTCTTTCGACACCATCTAAGTTGGTACCATCATTACCACATCTTATGGAACTAATGTCCATAGTACAGTGGAATGAAGACATATAATAGTGATTGTGTGAATGGTGTATGGAATTGTGCATGATAGTATAGCTGTGTATGGAGTTGTGTGGGGTGTTGAGACCTTGCCCAATTAACATGGAATTTGAGAAACTGTAAGGGGGAAGAAGAAAATTCACAGTGTCATTCGCAGTGTTATTTCTTCTCATTGTTCTGTTCCTGGCATGCACTATCTATTTCTGCTTTGTTACGTTAATGAATGTCTGGCTAGACGCTCTGATTAACATTTCCAAATTATATTAGATAAGGAACATTTCTTACTGTGCTGTCTTGAAGAATGATAGGTGAGGGAAGTGTACAATTATGACTGTTTGGCTAGACATTCTGATTAACATTTTCAAATTGTGTTAGATAAGGAATATTTCTTACTAGGCAGTCTTCATGAATGACTAAATGTGATAGGTGACAAAAAGTGTGTGCCTGTGATCTGTTTAAATGGACAGTTTCCCAATGCTGTTGGAAGTACACGTCTGAGGCTGCTGACGCTATCTAGTGTAGCATGATTGGACAGGAGTGAAAGAACATGCTAGAAATGTGGCTGTAGGCATTATAATTTGCTAAAGCTTCATAAGGTAAGGTAATTACTTAGCATTATCTCTCTTAAAATTAAGTAAAGTGGAATTTTCTGATAAACATATAGGATGATATGTGTTTTGAAGTGGGCTTTTCAAAGAAATTAGGTAGTAGACATACGGTCTCCATTTATTAACATATTACCACATCCTTGGAAGGTAACCATTCTGTTGGCAACTCTTCTTTTAGCTGCAGTTACTTGGATAAATCCTAGGTTTTAACTTTTGCTTTTAGTTTGGATTTTGTATGTTAATTGCAGAAGACATTATTTGTTCAGTCTTGAGCCTTAAGTTTGGTTGCTTTCTTTGTGAAGTCACTAATATAAATAAAAAGAATGAAGAGTCTTGACGACACTTAATGAAGTATGATATATAAAAACAGCTTGTTAGTTCAAAGCACATTTGGCAATGGAGGACAATATCTTTCAAAAGGAAAAGTTGTTTAGTTTGGAAGACAGAGTAGAAACATTATTTAGCTGCTGATTGTGAAGTTTAATAGGGTCATTTTCTAATATATTCACTCAGGCTTCCATCCTATACATACTTACTGTATGTATACATACATACTGTATACATACATCCTATATATACATACTGGAAAGAAGTTTCATTGAACATAGCTGTATACTTCACTCCTTAGTCTGAAGACATTCTGAGTGTTTTACAGAATTCTTTAAAACACCATAAACAACAACATCTTTAACATTACAAAACCTAACAGTACAGTAAACGCAGCATAAAAGCCTAGAAGACTAAAAATCTGAAAGACTTGGGCAAATAAATAGTTCTTACCATGTCTGCAAAAAATAAATCAGTGCTGGAAGCCTTCCCACATTAAGTGTTCCATAACTTGGGTACCTCTTCAGAAAAGGTCCTCTCATTGGCCATTTGTCATCTTACTTTTGGAGGTGTAGGGACCCAGAGAATGGTCCTTGAGGAAGACAGGTTTGTGCAGGAGAAGATTGTCCTTCACATATCTGGGTCCTAGCCTGGTAAGATGAGAACTAGCAATTTGAATTGCTCCTGGAAATGGACTGGGAATTGGTGCCAATAGTTCACTGCTGCTGAAATGTGCTTCATATGCTAATCACAAATCTAGTTTCTTTGTTTTGTACCAACTGAGGTTTCCATGTTGTCTTAAAAGGCAGCCCTTGTACAGTGCATTATATAGTACTCTTAAGTGAGCTTTTACCAGAGCATGTGTAAGCTAGTCACACTATCTCTTTCTGGGCATGTTTAGTATCATCATTAGTTAGTCAAATGTTCTTTATGATACAGAAACTACTTGGGTCTCTAAATTTAAGGCTGGGTATAAGGGCAGCTCAACATCTGGTTCTGATTCATTAGGGAGAGAGCAGTCTATGTAGAAAGGGATCCACCTCTGAAGCCAGATGAACCACTCACCAGAACTTCCTCCATCTTAATCCAGCTTCAGTTTATTGGTCCTCATCCAGTCCATTACCAACTCAGGGACCAGTTCAGCACTTTCACAGCTTCAATCTAAGAAAAAGCAAAATAGAGTTGTACATCTACATATTGATGACATCTCACCTCAGATATCTAGATGAGCTTGTTCAGTGGTTTCACATAGTTCAGAGAAGGAGAACCTATTGCCCTCCAAATATTACTGGATTACAACTCCCATCAGTCCCAACCAACATGGTCAGAGGTAGGGATCATGGAAATTGTTGTCTAATCGCAATTGTAGGCCACAGGATTGATCCTCACCCCCAGTGCAGATATTAAATAGCCTAGGCAACAGTATCAGAATTTGCATGTTATATAGGAAGAATGGGAATTATAAGAAGCATATGAAAAAGAAAGTTCTTAATAAAGGTGAACTCATAAAGAATATGGGAGACATTTTGACCTTCAGGGAACCATCTCTCCATAGACTCATCTTCCGAGGAAACACTTAAACATTTCAGAGCACTCTAGGTCATGATTCAGGGTAGACAGTAAATTCACAGGTAAGTTTCCCTGGGTGTCCTCATTGTACTATATGAAGTGTGCATGCTAGAACATGTCCACAGCTTGACACAAATATTAGTAATGGTGGGCAAGCTGTCTCTCAAGAGAGCTTGTGCATTATTACTTCACACCGAGGAACTCCTCATTGACTTCCAAGGTTTTCTTGGAATAAATTCTCATAGAGTCAAAGGTTTTCTTGTAACAAATGTGCAAATCACCAGTATATGAGCAATTGTGTGCCATCTTCAGGGTGATGGCCATAGCTTGGTTGTAGAGCAGATGCAAAAAATCCCAGGCATCTCCAGATGGGTGAATAAAGCTTCCTGTATGAAACGCTAATCAGGGTAGACAAAACTTAACGTAGGACAAATGGTCTGACTTTATAAGGCAGCTTCCATTGTGGATAGCTACTATTCTTCCTAAATTTATTCTGCTTATTATCTATTGGCTTTTTATATGCTTCCACCCACAATATGTCAGATAAGCACATGCTGAACTGCTTTAGTTCTTCCCTTTGACCTCTTTCTAAACTTATGCCATGACTACATTCCTGTGTAACCTGACTCACAAAATTCCTGTTTAGATCTTTATGGTAGATAAATTTAGGTGGCTAGGCAGAAATTTATTTATAGGCATTAATAACTGGGAAGGGAGAAAATCCACAATAACTTTAATTTATTTCTAGGCTCAAATAACTCCTTGCTGGGAAAAGTAGAAGATCGAGACTGGGCAGATTGTTTACCTGGCTAGTAGACCATTAAAGGTTACATGATTGTGTTGTTGTGTCCTCCTATATGTGTGGTAACAAAATGTGGGTGGTTAAAACCACCTCATTTCTCAATTTGAAGCTGCACATACCTGAACAGTATTTGTCGGTACTGACATCTATTTGACCATGATTGTGCAGAGCAGCATTAGAGTATCTTGTTGAATCTTTCTTACTTCAAGGAAAAGTCTTCTGTAGAAATGGAGAGGCAACAAGGGACAAGAGGAACACTTACATTACTATCATTAAAGTGAATTTCCAGTGTTCAGAGTGCCCTGTGAGAGGCTGCTCAGCTTCCTCAGAATGTAGAGACTGAAGCAGCTTGGTTCAAGCTAGGCAAGAGGGGAGCCAGAAGGAGCCAACTGGTTGGTAAGCTGCCACTTGACTACCCCTTTAATAAATCGGGTAGCCAACATGGTGACTTCCAGATGTTGTTGACCATTACCCCTGACCATTGGCTGTTATGGCTGGTTGGTTATTCCTGCCATGAGGTATGCTGGACACTTGCAGTTTGAGGCTTTAAAGATAAATGCCAAGAAAATGATAATATGTGAAGCTGAAAAAATACAAGTGTTTCCTTTTGTCTTTCCTGACTCATCCAACATTATGCTTCCTTGGATGACCGTGGGTTCTAGTATTATGACAGTGGGCAGCAAAGCCTCTCTTCATCCACACCATGTATATTTTTATACCTTGGTGTTTTGTCCAGAAAAAGGTTGAGCAAGACTTATTTTTCTTTTTACTTGATAAATTTATTATTCCCTTGAACAGATGTTAATATAACTGGCCTGTAATTTCTTGGATCCTCTCTGAATGCCTTTTTAAGAGCTGATGTTACACTGACCACTTTCTCGTTCTTGGGTATGGAGGCTGATCTTATGGATACTTTGCATAATTTTGTTAGAAGATCTGCACTTTCACATGTCAGTTGGGTCAGTTGGGTAGAGTTAGGCAAGTGCTGGCCTAAGGGATCTTCTGTCATTATGCTTTGCCCTGGCTTCCAAGACTCTCTAGGTCTAGGACTTCCAGATAAGTTAGCTCATGCACAAGGATCTGCCCTACATCTTCCACAGTGAAGAGAAAAACAAAAGATTTCAGCTTCTTGCCAATCTCCTTTTACTCTTTTAACATTTTAAGTCCCTTCTATTTTTTTAAAAATGATATTTATTGAAACAAACAATTTTTAAAATTACACAGAAAAAAGACAAAATTACAAAAAAAACAAAAACACAAAAAATAAAAAATAAAACCATCACTTTCAAATTCTCCATTTTCATTACCTTCTTTCCATGACCTCCTCCTCCTCCCATCTCTTGTATCTTGATTAATAGTTGTCACAGCAAATCCTTTCCATAATTCATAATATTCTGTCATTACATTACCTTACTCTATTATCATCTTGTCTTATAAAAACAACCTTAAAGCCTAAAACTTAAATCTTATTTTTACTAACTTCTCATAACCATTACCTTTTTACCTAGTTCTTTAAACATTTTTACAAGAGCCAAGTAATTTCATTTCAACATTTTTCCAATGTTCATAAAACATTTCTGGTAATAAAAAGAAATACAATAGAATAAAAACAATCCAATCTTCTTCCAGCGTCCCCTCCCCCCGGTCCTGGGATTGTCAGTCCTTTTTGTCCCATTAGTCTGGCACATTAACCTGGTGCTCTTATATCCGAGGCCTTCAAATCATTTCCATGTCCCTTTCGCAGCTCTTCTTCATATTTTCCTTTCACTCGCGGGAACTCCAGCTTAGTAGTGTTTTTGACCCTTTTCAACAAATCAGCCCCTTTCTCATAGTCCAGACTAAGCTCCATGTGATGTTTTAAAACATATTTCAGATTCCCTCCAAAATTGGAAGACCCAACAGCTCCAAACCTCTGACGGCCCATTACCAGACTCGGAAAGTCCAAACATCCCTGCATAGGGGGGGTCAGTCCAACCCCCCATTTCCAGTTCAATCCAAACTTTATCTTTCCAAGTCTTGCTTTTTCCAAGTTCGTTTGTCAAATCCAAAGGCTCATTTTCCTGCTGGGCCAAAAGTCCCTCCATCCCTGGCGTCCCAGATGCAGCAAGATCCTCTTCTTTCTGTTGTTCTGTCGTGTCCATATTTGTTCTTTTAAAAGACGAGAGGAAACAATGGAATCACAATATTTCCCTCCTTTTAACTATCTGTCAAAGCATTTATTTCTGGTCAATGAGCTTCAATCATCAAATCTGACACCCCGCTCCAGGGTCAGGACGGTGGAAAATTACTTTACTTTAGCTTTATTTCTGCAGGTTTAAACGGCTCAATAAAAGTCCCCCTTCTTCTCCTGCTTCCGAAGGGGGGTTCCGCGATTTTGAATGATGAAAGTCGATCCTTTAAAAGTGATTTTTAAGGCTCTAGTTTGCGTTGTCTTTGCTTTGTTATAGCTACAAGAAAACGTAAGGGTGACTTCCTGTTTAGACCTTTCCGTTTCAGTACCAAATTAGGGTAAATTCTAAAGTCCAAATTCCTTTTATTTCGCCAATTCTTGTTTAAAATCTGAAAATTTAGCATTCCGGTACTCACAGTTGGTTATTTTAGATGCCAAATTGTCCCAGGAAAAAGCCAGCGCTCTCCGGCGACGGCTGTGCGGCTTCGCTCCGCAGAAAAAGCAATTGACTCACAGCACCGCACCACTTCCCCCTCTTCACTTTGGAGCCCGTTTATGGGTTCCTTAGTGGGTTGGGGGGGCGCTAAGGGTGCCTGCCGAGTCCCACGGTCACAGGCTTCTTCCGCCTGTGATTTTCAGAAGGGTCCCCGCTACACTGCAGCGGAAAAGACCCGTTTCGTGCGGAGCTTGTCCCTCCAGTTCAGAGGGAGTCCGCCGTCGCCGGAGGCGCTACCCCGGAAGTCCTCAAGTCCCTTCTATACCAAAAGGTCAACCACCTCCTTAGCTGGTTTCCTACTCCTAGTATATTTAAAGAATTGGTGGTGGTGTTAATTGTGGGCTTTGTGAAGGCATGCATATGGAAGACTGGCATCCACAGGAAAATAGCAGGAGGCTATAGTGAAGACTGCTTCATATGTTGCTGTAACACCTGAAACAGTGCTTCATGAATATACCGTATTTTGCGCCCCATAGGACGCTCCGGCCCATAGGACGCACCTAGTTTTTTTGGGGGGAAATAAAGATTTTTTTTTAATTTCCCCCCCAGGTGTGGGGCTGGAAGAACCAGGTCGGGGAACAGTGGGAAGGCACGCTCTGCCTCCCCGCTGTCCCCCGAGCTTGTGGGGCTGGCGATGGGGGAAGTGCGCTGATCCCGGGACTGCAGTCAGCTCTGCGCCGCCATCCGGAGCGGGGCGGGACTTAGCGCCCCGCTCCCGATGGCCGCGCAGAGCTGCGCTGATCCCGGGACTGCAGGCAGCTCTGCGCCGCCATGCGGAGCGGGGCGGGACTTCGCTCCCGGTGGCCGCGCAGAGCTGCGCTGATCCCGGGACTGCAGGCAGCTCTGCGCCACCATCCGGAGCGGGGCGGGACTTAGCACCCCGCTCCCGATGGCTGCGCAGAACTGCGCTAATCGCGGGACTGCAGGCAGCTCTGCGCCGCCATCTGGAGCGGGGCGGGACTTCGCGCCCGGCTCCCTGTGGCCGCGCAGAGCTGCGCTGAGCCAGGGACTGCAGGCAACTCTGCGCCGCCATCTGGAGCGGGGCGGGACTTCGCGCCCGGCTCCCTGTGGCCGCGCAGAGCTGCGCTGAGCCAGGGACTGCAGGCAACTCTGCGCGGCCATCCGGAGCGGGGTGGGACTTCGCGCCCGGCTTCCGGTGGCCGCGCAGAGCTGCGCTGATCCCGGGACTGCAGGCAGCTCTGCGCAACCCTCGGAGCCGGTCTCCCGAGGGTTGCGCAGAGCTTCCTGAAGAGTTCTGGAAAGAAAACCCTTTGAAAATAGCAGAAGAGATGGCAATGCCTTTGTTTAAAGACCCCAACACCTTGGGAGAGGTTGATTTATCAGTTGTAACACAACTTAATAGTGAAAACAATCCAGCATGAGAGCAGTTGACAGGAAATGCCCCTTCTTGTACCTTCATAGGACCACATGTTTATGTCCTTTCACAATGTAGTCATTCTGAGATAGCTAAAGTCTATGTCCTATTTTGTTTCCAAAAGAAGACTGTAAGAACTAGAGTATTGCTTCTGTTGAGGCAGGCTGGGTGACAAATTCCTACTGGAAGTTGTTAGTCTTTCCTTGCCCCACCCCCGCCCCACCCCACTGTGTTCCTGGTGAGCACCCACATTTCAGGAGAGAACTGAATAGTTATTACTCTGGTATTGATTCATCTCTTAACCCACCAAAAGAAAGAGCAGAGAAATATGATTGTGTTGGGGATGGGAAATAGAATTTCTGGGAGCTAAACTCTCAGAACTGGTCGCACAAGTATTGTGGCTGAGAAACAAATTTGATTGCTGGCAGGCAAGGTTTTGCTACCCAGGAGCAAGGTAGCAGGGATGTTGTATCAAAGGGTTTTGACACCACTTAGTGTTTTAAGGTTGTGAAATGGGGCAAATACCTTATGCTTCCTCCAAATTTCATGGGTATTAAAAGACTCTTGGAGAGTTTGTCTGTTTTAAATGACAGTGATCAAGAAAATAGGATCTTTCCTCCACATTAACACTCCATATAAAATCTCCTTTGTTCTTGACCTAAGGGCCTCAGCCTCAAAAAGTGTTTGGCTGGGGGGAGACTAGAGGTTGGGAAGAGTCAGCTGCACACATATGAACCATAGTTGCTGCATTCCCTCGATCATTTTGGTTGCCCTTTTCTGAACATTTTCAGTTTGGAGAAGTCCCTTTAGAACTCTTCACAATTTTGGGCAAAAGATTCCTGCATTGCAGGAGGCTAGACTAGATAATCCTTGTGGTCCCTTCCAACTCTGCAATTCTATGATTCTATGATTCTTTTGTTTTAATGACTCTGAACACCATCAGCAGACCTGGCTGCCTCACTACTTGCACCTCATTTTAGATAGTTTATGAACAAGTTACTTTTTAAATATTGATATTACATTGACAACTTTCCAGTCCTGAAGTATGGAGGCTGATTTGAGGGGCAAGTTACATATTTTTGTTTAGAAGACCAGCAATCTCACATTTGAGTTCTTTGAGAAAACTAAGGTGGGTACCATCTGGACCTGTCAGTTTTTATTCTATCTAGGAAGATTAACAAATTCGGTGTTGTACTTAACAAGGTAGTGCTAGTCATGAGCAACCAAGAATTTCATGCAGGTGGATATGTAGGAAAGTTGATGGCAGAAGGATCATACTCACACACTTCTTTACAAGACTGAACAAATGTATTATGGTGTAAGCTTTCACAGACTAGAGTCAACCTCATCAGATACAAGAAATGTTATCCTAGGTTGGCAAGTACCTCGGGTTAAGTACTTAATTCGTTCCGGAGGTCCGTTCTTAACCTAAAACTGTTCTTAACCTGAAGCACCACTTTAGCTAATGGGGCCTCCTGCTGCCGCCGCACTGCTGCCAGAGCACGATTTCTGTTCTCATCCTGAAGCAAAGTTCTTAACCCGAGGTACTATTTCTGGGTTAGCGAAGTCTGTAACCTATAGCATATGTAACCTGAGGTACCACTGTATATTCATATGGGTATGCATTGAAAAGCTTAAACCAAATAGCAATGAAACTGTTTTAGTAAATATTTTGCTTAACACTTTATCAGAATTCAGATAATCCTCCAAACCAAGTCTCTCAAGTCCTAGTTTTGATGATGAGGCATGAGCCACAGACTTAAGTTCTCCATCTTTCCAACCCTAGGGTTCCAAAATTTTGACTACAAATAACCAAGCTGACGTAAATAGTGACAGTGACAGTCTTGGCCTTTTGTCTGACTGTCAAAGATAGAAGTTGGCAGGTTGGCTGGAATACATTTTTTATTACTGGTAGTTAGCAATATCTGTAGGCTGGTTTTGCAAGATTGCGTGATCATGGATAGGAAAAAGTGATGGCAGAATAGTGCAGTGGTTTACTCTTTTGGGATGATGCTGATTACATTATACGCATACTTCCACTGGTTTTTCTAGTTCCTATAGGACACTGGGTTTGTTGCACATAAATTCTGTTGCCATGTCTAATCTATTTGTCAATATTTTTGCCACCTGGACTGTGAAAAGGCTCAAGACATATGACCTTCTCATGTTCTTATCAACTAGTTAACCCTTAACACTGGGCTTATCTTTTGATCTACTCACAAAAGCACACAAGGACTGCTACACTTGCTTATTTGCTAGGCAAGGAACTGGAATGTTGCATATCCTGTCTTCTAGGATGAGGTCCATGCAGCTTATGCAATGTACTATTCTATTATACAGTTGACTTAATTGAGGAATTAACTATGTGCAAATCTTGAAAGTTTGAGGATTCCACTTTCAGCATTTGGTGAAATTTTAGCAGGATTAACTAAAATTCTTTTATTGAATGAGTGTTTTAGCTAATTTCAAAAGTGCATGTTAACTAGTCTAATATATGTTCAGAGTTTTTCTTACCCGATTCCTGTATTAGCAACAGCATAAAAAGGAATAAATTCCAGGGTCTAAAAATGAGTCTATTGAAATTCATCTTGTTAGTTTTTGTGCACTTCTCCAATCTGTTATAAAGTCATATTGAATCCTGACTTCTGCAGTATTAGCTACCCCTCCCAGTTTTGTGCCATCTTCAGATTTGTTGGGTATCCCCTCCGTTCCTTCATCTAAGTCATTCAGAACCCTATGACACTGCACTTGCTTTTTTTCTGGGGAGGTGAGAAATTGTTAGTGAGCCATCTTGGGTTTGGTCGGTCAACCAGCTACCTAAGTTACATTGTTAGTTCCATGGTTCCCTAAGCATTTATTTCAAGTATAAAAAATGAGCTGCCCATTATACATGTTCCTACTAAACAGGCTTATTCTGCTTTGTAGCAGCCTAGTACCAACACCTCCCACCTTGAAATTTCTGGTTGGTTTCTTTGTTTTTACTCCCTGAGGCCAGGATTCTATTCTACTTTTCCTTGAGGTATATTATTTTGTTTGATAGGAAGAACAGAATATGATTTTGCCTGTAGGATCTTAATAGCTAGGTGTTTAACAGTTGAGCCAGCAAAAGTTGAAAAACACTGCTTTAGTCAGCATTTCATTCCTTGGATTTCTTCCTAGATTTGAAGATTAAATAAAATGCAAAATGAACTGAAAGACTCATCGTTGTCTTTATATTTGGCATAACTAAGTTATTAGTATTCTATAATGCCATAGATGTGTAAATACAAAGAGAATATGTGTGATTCAGCAAATGGTGAAAGCACTGTAATTTGACATGATTAGAGGCAAGAGCAGACAACTTGCTGCTATTGTAGGGAATAATTTTAAATTAGCAAGACTATAAAGCATAATGGGTGCCTCATTTGGCTTTTTATAGCTAGAAACCAGCAGCATGCAATTGTTCTTTTATTTCAGGCATCAGGGGTTATTAGAACAGTGGTAATGATAATGTAAACTGGCCCCTGGAGTGGAGAGAACCCTGCTGCTTGAAAGTAACAATATGGCTGAGGACTGAGAAGGTAAAAATGCCTGGAGTCTGCACACGGCACTCTCCACCACTGATGCATGCTTAGGGACATCCTTTAATTCCCACCACCACCCTTAAGCTCTGACTGTTGTTGGTCAGGGCTCACTGTTTAAATGTATTGCAATGCTGTGGAACTCTACTACATCAAGGTCATTGTGGAAAGTGATGGCTCCCAACTGCCTAGCACTTATCATGGCACTTCTGCCTGCCAGACAGCCTCTGCAACCACCACCAGGTAAGCCCTCTATGGAAAATCCATATAGGAGTAGCCCCAAGGGACAGGACTTTGCTGAGGAATCCTTCAAGCCTTTAACTGGTCAGGTTGGCTTCTGTAGCAGCCTTCGTATAGCCACTGTTAATGTTACTTAAAAATTTCTCTTTGCTTTTGATGTTATAGCACAGCATGGGCAGGTTTTCAAAGGTTCTTCCGTCAGGAATCCATTCCATATTGACTGGGAATCCTCAAGTGTCTGCTGTGGAATTCATGATACTGAAACAAATCCGAGGGTGTAGGTAGCTCACATGGAACACTGGCCAGTCCTGTTGGGTCTTATCAGTGTATCCTAGGATGCATCCAACACACTTTAGCTGCTGCACATTGCTTGGGAAGAACAAGTAGTGGACAAGTTTTTAGAGGAATTTCCCCCTTGTTACCAATCTTGTTACCAAATACTCAAGCTTGCATAGAATGCCAAGCTCTCTTGGAACGCAGCTTGAAAACCAGTGAGCTGAATAAAGCCTCATTTCCTCTATCAGTAATCAGGGAACTTTTAAAAGCTGAGTCTCTTTAAACTTTAGAGCAGGGTCTTCCAAACCAGTTGTTGGGACTACAACTTCCATCATCCCTAGCTAGCAGGACCAGTGGTCAAATATGATGGGAATTTTAGTCCAAAACAACAAAAACAGCCCAAATTTGGGAAACCCTGGTTTAGAGTAATAAAGTACTGCAAATACTTAAGTTCTAGCCTGATAACTGTAGCATATATAATTTATATTGTTCTTCACATTTTTTCAAAGAAACACCTAAGCAGATCACAAATATTACAAGCAAAGTACAAAAAATGCTATAAAATATTAGAGATAAAAATCACAAATTATAAATACATTGCAGAACTTCCATCATTTAAAATACATTAACACCGCCAGTAACAGAACAGTTTAACTCTCCTAAACATCAAAAAACACAATGTGTGAAACATTAAGTAGATGGGGCTTCGGGAATCTCTTTTAAGAGGTTTCTCCAGAGGGTTGTTGAAGCAGCTTAAAAAGCTTGCCATGGAATTTCATGCACACTGGCCAGCATAGGCCTACTCACTTTTGTAGACCCAGAACAAGTTGCTTTTTATTGATTATCAGCTTTATGCAACTGCATAGGAAAATGAAAGTAACCACAAGAACACTAATGGGTGGAGTCTTGGCTCCAACCTATAATACCTGGAGACAATGTTTAACTTGTATCATTACCCATTACTACAGAAACCAGTTGGGCTGCCAGAGGAGGCAAAGCCCTTCCTCATTCGTCATAGAAATTGCAGGTAGCTGCTAAAGGAGAATCAGAACTATTTTTAGCCTAAGAAGCATTTTTTGTGGGGCAATAACTTTTGTGGGTTCATTTACAAGCCTAAAATAATGCCCAGTTTTACACATATGGTAGTAAAGAACCAATTCAGAAACTCTTATTGAATAACACCACATGGAACATCTGCTTTCTGATTCAGTCACTGAGGACTCAATAGACTAGTTCCAGCATGCCATGCTTAGGAGGGCTTTTCACTTTACCATCGTGCAGACAGGTGTGGATTGTCTTTCATCGCTAAGGTCAGGTCTGAGTTTTTAACAGTCTGAGCAGCTTCCTTTTATGGACTTAAGAGAAGTAATGAGGTACATTCAACACTTTCTTGGATGTTAGAAATCTGAGCCTCATTGGTTAAGAGCTACTTTGATTTGATCTCCAAGAATTTTGTGTAAAACTTGGGCAGTAATGGAGTAAAACATCAGTATTTGAAAGAAAGTTTATTTTACTCTATTTTTTTACTGTCAGGACTTCAAGGTGGCTGACAACAATGAAGAATTTAAACAGAAGCTGAAATTGTATGTTGGGCAACTTACATACAACTTACAACTTCTCCCTTTTTTCTGTACATTATGATGAGCCAGCATAATTTTTACCCCATTGAATGCAGACCTTGGCCAATCTAGATGGGTTGCTTGAAGTAGTAGTAAATTGTGATTGGCTTGATGGGTCACAAGGTGTTCAGGGCTGTGTTAAATATGTAGAAATCTGAGGGCATAAAGCAGGGATGGGGAACTTGTGGCCCTCCAGAGGTTACCAGATTACAACTCCCTTTGTGCCTGACCCATAGATTGACACTGATGGGAGTTGGAGTAGTATAACAACATATGGAGAATCTTAGGCTCTACATCCCTGGCATAGAGACTGGCCTTCCATTACTCTGATATTTCATTTTGTTGTGTTGGGGAAATACTGGGGTTCCAGACCGATACCCTGGGCTGCCTGGAACAGCCAATAGAATTCATACATCTCAGTCAAACAGGAGGTCATTATTTAGCATTGCAAGGGACACTAATTAGGCCGAGAGGAAAGTGCCTCATTGGATAGAAGATACAGCAATATTTATACTTTAAGAATTCCTAAACAACAGCTATGTGTCTGGCTAAGTCATGTGGCATATCAACTGCCTTCTGACATAGCAACAGACTTCAGCCTTACCTCCTCCTTCCAGCAGTTTCTCCTGCAAACACAATATTCACATTCATTTCCTCAACCCTTCTCTCACACATGTCAATTCTATAATGTCAGTTTCTCCCACAACATATTTTTAGTCCTTTTTCATTGCATCTCTGCCCTGTTGACCAGTCTCTTTCCTCATAAATTGTTATGAGTCTCTATCATAACAAATATTAAAAACAGATGTAAAATATATCTTTATTATGTGATTATGAAATGGGCTAGGTTGGAAATGTAAAATAAAGTTACATAAATACACTAGAGTTAGATATTTTACTGAGGGTTTGTACTTTGTTTATAATTACCATCTGCAAGGGTCACAATGAATATTTGCTGAATATGACTTTCGTTACTTAATGAAGGGTGTTAACTGCTTGCAAAGTTAATAATCTTCTTGAATGTGTATTATAAGATGCTTGGGTGATAACAAAAATATTCTCTTCTAAGTTTGTATTAGAAATTGTCTAAGGAAGTGACACAAATATCTGTATCTGTTTATAGTTGCAAAACTGCTCAGCTTAAAAGCATCTCTTCTCAGACAGCTTTGTCAATGTCAAGCAATAAATCTGTCAGCAGACTGAAAATGAGTTTTGAATTGGATCACAAGTTGCAAAAGTAGCATTAATGTACCCAATGACATCAGTCTTAACTGGGTGGGTGGAGAGTGGATCAATTGCAGGTAATTTTAAATGGCCTTACAAACAAATGTCTTCAGTTATCTAAAGTACATTACTTATATGTAAATATTGCATTTTTTACTACATGAAATTTGTATACATTGCAGAGTAAAGTAGTGATCTCATCTTTTTAATTAAAAATTGATTTGATGGTTTGAAATATTACCTAATTTAAAATTTTTCCTTTCTACCTTATCAAGTAGGAAGGTGCAGAATTCGTTCTGTAAAGATCCTTTGCAGCACCTCCCGTAGTTGGAAATATTGGGATAATTTGTTGACTTAACACATTTCACACAACTCCTGCCACTGTTACTGAACAGTGATTCATAGTTCTTATTCACATCAGTAAAGGTTTACCAACCCAAGCCACAAGGCAGAGAATGTAAAGTCAGACTAATTAATGACCTCACATGAAGTGCACATTGCAGGGGAAGATCTCTAACCATAGAAAAGCACTATCGTTTGCCCTCAATCATTTTCTTATTGAGGCTGCCCTGGTGAGAATTTCATGGATAAAATTTGAAAGAATGTCTACCACTTTTTTGTTAAACATATTGGCCCTTATATCATCAAAGATAAACTTTTAAAAGTGTACTTAAACAAAACAGGCAAGGAAAAGAGTGACCTCACAGCTTTCTCCCAGAAGACCAGACTTGGATCAGTCTGCTGGTGTAACATTCTGATAAGCATTCGTTTCTTCATTTTAGGTATCTTCTCTTCACTACCGCCAAAAGACCTGCCTTGCCCCCTGATTGTAAACACACCAGATGTTGGGTGCCATGGCTGAGACTGCAGGAGAAGAACCGGTCTTCAGACTTGGAGAACGGTGCCATGAGTGTGGGCAGCTCCACTTGTTGCTAGACAATCATCTTTATAATTTCCAGGATGAAGTGGATGATGAGCTCACTTGCCATATTTGCCTTCAGCCTTTGCTGCAGCCTATGGACACACCTTGTGGACACACATACTGTTTTAAGTGCCTTGAGAACTTCATGCAGGAGTATGACTTCTGCCCTATGGATCGGAAAAAGCTGTCCTTCCAGCAGTGCCGGAAGTCTTCCCTTTTAGTGCGGAATTTACTTGATAAGCTCATTGTCCTCTGCCCCTTTCAAGAAGATTGTAAGCACACTATGCAACGGTGTGAGTTAGAGGCTCACTTGCAAAACAGGTGTGTATATGGTTCAGTAGTGCCATTAACTATACTTGCATCTTATCCTCTCTGACTCCTTCACCTTTATTAGTAACTTATAATTTCTGTTTATTTTTGGCCTGAATATTGCATATATTAACAATAGAGGGCAACTGGGCAGCATTCTTGGTTAAGAAATAGATCGCTTGACTGCTAAAATATGTTAATGGGCTAGTTCCCATTTTTTGAATGTATGTATTCATGTGGAAGTTTTCTGTTTCTTTTTTTATAATAATATTTATTAAATTTTCTATTTTAACAATCCAATAAAAACCACATTAATAACATTCCAAATTATACAATAATGAAACAATCCAAATTTTATGCCAAATTATAAGTCTCTGGTTAGCTTTCCATGCCCTGAGGTTTAGGGGGTGATGATGATCTCACATTTATGCTGCTTCTCTTAATTAGTCCAGATAGTTCCAATAAAACAATCCGATGTTAATCCTTCATTTATTTTTAACAGCCTCTGAGTTCGTCTGGCAAGCAGGCTAGACCAATATAGTATGTTTCTGTGTGGGTGTTTTAAATAGCGGGCCAGTCTTATGAAAGTGCCATCCTTCCTCTTTCTGGAGTAATTTTAATTCCCCTTTCCTTTCAGACATAATCATAGTCTTATGTTATGTGTATGTGCTAATGTAAGCCATCTTTCTCTAAATTAAAATTTTGAGTAGTGAAGAAAGCTATATGGATAGTTTCAACAAAAATGTTTTTACACTGTCAAACATAGGAAGTTTTTTACTACAATCTTAGCCTCACTTCTGAGTAGATGAGGTTAGGATTGTACTGTTAAGTTGCAAAGCTGCTGATGGCTCTCACAAGCACCTGCATGTGAAGAGCTGCTGGTCTAATTGGAGTTTAATTGTTCATTTGGCAAGTATTCACACAACAAGCTGATAATTTCTCTTATTTCCTATGGGAACGTTTCTAATCCATGAGATGTCTCTTCTCTATCCCTCCCTGGTTTCTGCCTAAGATCGCTGCAGCCAATCAGGAAAGACCAAACAAAGGGAAAACAGCTCTCCTCCCTGATTCTCCAATCTCTCTCCCTGCCCCCTTGAAATAGTTTCCATCAACCAGCAAAACACAAGAAAGAAGTGGCAAACTCTAGCTGATTGGTTATTTGAATTCTTTGTGTTCAGATAACTGAGATTTCAGATACCGAGCTTTCCAGTAGTGGCACCTGCATGTATTACAGCCTTTCCACTGTAGGTTGTGGTGTGCCTATAACATTTATTTCAGTGCTAGACTCTAAACAGAACCTATCTTGGGTTTAACATACATAACATGAGCTAATAAAAAGAGCAAACATGTTTCAGTAATTCGAAGGCTACGTGTTTGTTTCTAGAAGAACAACACACTTTTTTTCTGTAGCTGTAAATATCTTTGTTCCTAGTTAACTACTGTTGCTAATGTATCTGAAGACAAATCATCCTATAAATTAGCCATTAAGGTGTAACATAGCAGACTGGTGCTGATACAGCCAGACTGACTGAACACTGTCCAGATGGCAATTGAGTTAGAATTTGGGTATGTCTGACTAAAAAATATTTATTTTTTTAAAATACCAAAACAATTCATAATTTGTAAAACAGCATTACAAACAAAGTCCAAAAATTTAAAATATTCTAATATTTTGTCCTCAATCTCTTAATTTTATAATGTTTTGGTGAACTAAGACCTTATTAACTGTTTCTAATTAGGCTATGTATTTAATGAGCCCTGTATCACTCCTTAACTGATCCAAAAATGATAAAGTTGTCTCCAACTACGTAAGTTTTACTCAGAGTAGACCTAATGGAGCTAAATTAGTCACGTTCATTATTTTGAGTGAGTCTACTCTGAGTAGGATGTGCATTGGGTACAACTCACCCTCAAGCTGATGTGTGGACAGCTTGTTATTCTGAAAAAAACATTTTTTAGATGTTTTGATTTATTGTTTGTTTGGCTGCCACCCTAGGCACCTTTGGAAGGAAGAGCAGGATATACATCTAATAAATTAATAAACAGAAACAGTAGTTCAAGTCAGACTATCCTGGAAATGGGCCATGGATTTGTGACTTCCCTCCTTCCTTCTCAGTTGGCTTGACTCTTATCTTATTCAACACAAACAGTAGTTTGAACATTTGCCATCTCTGCAAGCTGAAAGTGAAGCCAAGAGAGAGTTGGATGGAAGAAAATATGTGAGACTGCTGCTAATTTGGCTTTTCAATTGAGCCAATGGGTTATAAATGGATAATCTATTTACATTTAAGACTTAAACCCACCTGGTAACACCTGGTACAGAGTCTCAAATAAACATGAATAGTTACGCTTCCTCTGAAACATGGTTCTCCTAACTAAATAGAGTGTAGTTCTAATGTTCTTCTGAATCAGTATCATTGAGGAGTATTTCCGAAGTATATGGCTTGAGGATTTTGGTCATAGTGCTTTGGTGGGCTGTATGGAAACTTTTGAGTTGAGGAATATGGATGCTGAGTCAAATATAAAGCTACACTGGAGATATAGTAGTTCACCACTAGCTTATGGATTTTTTCTTAATTTAGAGGATGAGATGCTTCCTAGTTAATTTTTGCCCTAATTGTCAAAACTTAAATACACACTAATGATAATGCTTGGCAGCATCACTGATAAACCAAAGAAAAAAGGGGGATCCTTATTAACATAAATGCGAACTTAGTGCCAACAAGTCCTCATTTTGACTCATCAATGTGCACCCCCCCAATACCCCTAAGCTCTAATGCATCTGGGAGTCTAAATTTGCTGTCTTGTTCATTCCTTGGCAGCCCTAGACAAAGCTGCAGTTGAAAAAAATTCTTTGAGCTAAGCAAACTTAAGTAAATGAATCACTGTAACCTGTTATATAATTGACTTGACAGAAATCATTAGAAAATATATGGTCACCTCTTGAAAACTAAAGGCGTGGACTACCAATATGCTTAATTCACAGCAATTCTTTTCTCTTCTTCAGTCCCAAATATTTGCTTATGCATTAAAAGATGCATATATTGTAAATAACATACAGTGCTTGATTAGCAAACAAGGGAGCAAATGAGAGTTACTCCATAGCAAATGAAAGTAGTGGCTTTCTCTCCTCTCTGATTTCTTAAACTTACTGATTTATTTAAGCTGACAATGACATCTGCATATTGGATAGGCAAACTACGTGAAAGCAGCCGCCCCACCCATCCTGTCAGTGGAAACTGTGTGGTTGTCAAAACTTGTGTTGCTTTGTGAAGTACTTTCATGTCCCTATCATAATGGTGTGTAATGAAAGATACATCTCCTTTCATAGATGTTTGCCTTCTCATGCAGGTGTCCTGGGTTCAAGAAGTTCAAAGCTCATCTTGAAAGGAAAAAGAATCCTCGCTTCAGGTTGAAGGCAGATTCTCTTTCCAGACAGGAAGCGAGTACTGTAAAGGAGCCTGAGATATTGAACGCAGTGCCGTCCCTTGTTTCTGGAAGTTCAATAGCTGCAGTGGTTTCCCTGGAGACACCGGAACCTGGATTGATTAATCCAGCCTTTGATGGGAGTGAAGAAGGTATGCATTCATCTCTCAGAATGAATTCTATGGTCAGAGAAAGCAAGTCTGCCTTTGCAAAAATTATTTTAGTTTTCATTCCATCTGATAAGTTTACAAAAATTCATTAGTTTGTGGTAAAAGAGTCGAAAGCTACAGTTTTATAAGCAAGGCTGCTCAAATTGTGGTACAGTCAGACCTCAGTTGTCAAACGTAACCCATTCCAAAAGCCTGTTTGGCTTCCGAAATGCTCAACAACCGAGGCACGGCTTACGATTGGTTGCAGGAGCTTCCTGCACTCAAGCAGAAGCTGTGCTGGACGTTCGGTTTCTGAAAAACATTCAAAAACCGGAACATTTACTTACGGGTTTTCAGCGTTGGGGAGCCGAAAGTTCCAAAATGGAGGCGTTCAGGATCTGAGGTTTTGCTGTACTGGGGGCAGAACCCAATTTTCTAAGAATCTTGACTTTATTTTTTTAAAGGTAAGTTGCAAAGATACATGTTTGAAAGTGTGTGAACAATGCATTTGAAATCTCAGAAGCCAAATAAGTAGCTTTGTAGGATTTCTAGTAGTTTGTAAGCAGGGATTCAGTGTCTTGCATAGATTTTTTACTCTCCTATGAATAATAAAACCTAAATAAGAGGAAATAGTCAAATAGTCATTTTCATTGTTTATATAGATTGCATAGTTCAGATTTTCTCAGTGCAGGAGTTCCATTGGAGCAATATTTAAGTTTTTAAGAAGTGTAAAATACATAGCCCTGTTTATTTAAGTTTCTATTTCAGTTTATTTATTTCTGTCCATAATAAGCACAGGTGCTGTTGATTGTTCTGTATTTGTACAATACATATCCACAGATGAACCAAGGAGAGGGGACAAAAGTGCTCTTTTGAAAACATCCTTTTATTTCTGTTTTGCTAGGAATGAAGGAAAATTAAGTCTTAGGAAATGGAAAGTTATACTTATTTTGCATACTGGGCTGTTCAGAATCAGTGAAATAGGTCACCAGTATTTAAAATTTCTAGATTTGATCTGCAAGTGTGTCTCCTTTGTCTTCCCTCTCCCATCTCTGATTCCCACTTTCAGATTTACCCCAAAGAGCCAGTCTTTTAGCAGAGACAACTACAATTGAAATTCACCGAGAAGACCCTGAGGAAGAACTTGGGATGCGGATAGTTGGGGGTAAAGACACCCCACTAGGCAACATTGTTGTCCAAGAAGTTCTTCGGGATTCAGTTGTTGCTGCAGATGGAAAAATAGCGCCTGGAGACCATATCCTGGAAGTAGGTTTGATATAATTAAAAGGCTTCAGAGTAAAATTACAAATCAATTCCAGGACACTAAAATGCAAAATCATGTTTGAAAATTAGTTTGCAAGGGGAGGAGATATATGGGAGCATTTTGAAAGTATTTAAACTGGTGTAAAGATTTGGAAGAAAAGAATATCCACTATAATAAGAATCTATTCATTTAAGTGGATATCAAACTATCCTTAAAATTACGAAGTGACAAAACACTAGGATTGGATGGATTCCCCACTGAATGGTATAAGTCATATATAGATATATTGGCACCAAAACTTCATCAATTATATGATGAGATACTTCATGAAGGTATTTTGTCAACAATATTTAATCAAGCTTACATTACAGTTATTCCCAAACCAGATAAATACCATACACAGTGCACAAACTATTGCTCTATATCCTTGATCAATGTTGATATAAAGATCCTAACAGTGATTCTAGCAAATATAATTCAGCAGGTAATAGCAGTGATTATCAAGAGGGACCAGACTGGCTTTATAAAAACAAGATAAGCTGCAGATGATATTAGATTAGTGGTGGATTTGGTAGCTCTAAATAAAAATAAAGACCATTTGTAATCACATCACTAGATGCTGAAAAGGCTTTTGACAAAAATCTATAAACAGTATATGGAAGTAAAGATAAAGGTACCCCTGACCGTTAGGTCCAGTCACGGACGACTCTGGGGTTGCAGCGCTCATCTCGCTCTATAGGCCGAGGGAGCCGGCGTTTGTCCGCAGACAGCTTCCGGGTCATGTGGCCAGCATGACTAAGCCACTTCTGATGAACCAGAGCAGCGCATGGAAATGCCGTTTACCTTCCCGCTGGAGCGGTACCTATTTATCTACTTGCACTTGATGTGCTTTCGAGCTGCTAGGTGGGCAGGAGCAGGGACCGAACAATGGGAGCTCACCCTGTTGCGGGGATTCAAACCACCAACCTTCTGATCGGCAAGCCATAGGCTCTGTGGTTTAGACCACAGCGCTACCCGCGTTAAGTAGCTTTGCTTAAATTTGGATTTTCATTGGATTTCATAAAATGGATTAAAGTAACGTATGAAGAACCTGCATCAAGAATCAAAGTGAATGGTATTATGTCTGCCACTTTTCCTCAGGCCCGAGGAACCAGACAAGGATTTCCACACTCACCATTGCTTTTTAACATTTGCATTGTGATATTTACAGTGTAGTTCATAATACATTCAAATATAAATTAGTTTTATTTGCTGACAATATTTTATTGTTTATTTTGAAACCTCAGACTAGCATTCCCATTTTGATGCAAATGATTGATGCTTTTGGTAAAATATATGGCTATGCTATTAATTGGTCCATTTGGAATTGATGCCAGTAGGTCAAAATCTGATTACACATTCTTTCAAGAAGTACAGTAATACCTCCGTGAACGTCTGCCTTGTCTAGCGTCCATTCTGGTGAACATCCACGGCAAACCCGGAAGTACCGGAACGGGTTACTTCCAGGTTTGCCACATGCGCAGAAGCGCTAAATCACACATGCACAGAAGCTTATTTACTGTCATGTATTGAATTCTGAAAACCCACTGTTGGTTTTAATTTTCCAATGTGGGCAACTTTAGAGTATGCATATAAGCATCTTTAGTGGGCTGGACAATAATGGGATCAAAATACTTGAAATCTCCGGTGTCTCTAGAAACAACTAAGTCAGTTAGAAAAATACAGAACGTATTATCTAATAAAAATAAATTTGATCCATACTCGCATGCCAAACTCACCTTGTTGGGAAACACTATATTAAAAAATGCTACAAATATGAGAATATGGAAAAATTGGATGCGAGCAGGTGTTTCGACTCTGGACCAACTGATAGATGAGGAAGATGAGTTTTACAGTTATATTGTTTTAAGACAAAAATATCATCTACCAGATGGGGCCCAGTGGCAGTACCTTCAGTTACAATATCTCCTAACTAGTTTGTATAGCCCAGCAGCTTTTTGAGACTTAATCTTAAATTAAGACTAATACAGCAGAAAATAATATTTAGAATCTATTGGACTCCTTCATGTCTGTATTAAAAAAAGGATTTGCCAAGATTGCAAGATGCTGAAGATGTGGTTCTCCCTAAAAAGCTTCCCTCCACATTTTATAGAAAATGTGCTAATTTAAAAATAATGTGTACTATAAAATAACAGTTGTAACAATATATTAAGGTAAACATTTATCAGTTTTAGACCTTTAAGTTGTAGTAGCAGTTGCCAGGACATTGCCCTGTTTGCCTCTACATAGTTCCATCCTCCTAAGGCCTTCTGGTGGTTCCCTCACTGCGAGAAGCGAAGTTACAGGGAACCAGGCAGAAGGTCTTCTTGGTAGTGGCGCCCTCCCAGTGGAACGCCCTCCCTTCAGATGCCAAAGAGATGATGAACTACATAACTTTTAGAAGACATCTGAAGTTAGCCCTGTATTGGGAAGTTTTTAATGTTTGATATTTTACTATGTTTTATATATGCTGTAAGCCGCCCAGAGTGGCTGGGGAAACCCAGCCAGATGGCTGGGGTATAAATAATAAATTATTATTCTTAATTTTTAGGCATTGTGATATATTTGTATATCATGATGTTTAGCTGGTGATATATCGTGCTTTTGAAAACCAGATATCACCCAGCCCTATCACCCAAAGAGCTTTTGTTTTAGCAGGATTCAGTCCATGTGCTTCTTTGCCCCCATCCAGCCTATGACTGCGTCCAAGCTCCAGTTTAAAACATGCATAGCCTCTCCTGATTAAGATATAATAGAGAAATAAAAATTGCTGAGCTGAGAAATTTGGAGAGGCAGGAACGGACTGGTTGCAGTATCATCAGATAAATGATTTGTTTAGATAGGACAGGTGGAGGGGTTTTATGACCCAAAGCTCACATTTTGAAAGAAAGATTATTGAGAGTAAAGGAAAAGTGGTTTTCAAAATGTACAAGTTATTATTAGAATAGGAAACAAAAGATGAACTGGTAAAATCAGCTATGATTCACTGGGCAAGAGATATAGGTCATAATATAGATATGAGTGCATGGGAGAGAAACTATGGAATTTTTTTAAAAAAAAAATTACAGCATGTTACACATTGAGGGTGAACTTTATGAAAATGATTTACAGGTGGTATCTGACATCGAGTTAATTAGCTAAGATGTATAAATCTATATCACATATCTGTTGAAAATGTAAAGAAAAAGAAGGTACATTTTATCATCTGTGGTAGACATGCAAAAAGTTAAGACTTACTGGGATATTATATATAATGAACTGGGAGAAAATGTTTCAAAAGACATTTGTTAAAAGCCCAGAAACGTTTCTTTTAGGTATAATTGACATAAGTGTATTTAAAGACCAGAAATCACTTTTTATGTATACAACAGCAGCAGCATGAATGGTATATGCTCTGAAGTGGAAAGAAGATACAATTCTAACAAAGGAAGAATGGCAGATGAAGTTAATAGAGTATATAGATATGGCAAGTTTGACAAACAGAATAAGAGACCAGGTTGAAAAAGTATTTAAAGAAGAATGGAAATGTTTTGTAGACTATTTGAAAAAGTAATGTAAACATATTAAAAAGTTAATAGTAATAGAGTAAATTCAGCAGTAAGAATTATTGAGATATAAAATTGAGAAAAAGAAAATGTTGGGAAAATTAGAATATGTAATGGAAAAGAAATTAAAATGAACCATGGAAGGGGGGAAGGGAAGTTGAAAATAATTGTGTGTTTTATATTTGGATTATTCTTATTGCTTCAGTTGTAAAAAGAGAAATGATTGAAAAAAAATGAAAGAAATTCTTGAGGAAATTAACTGCTCCTGTGAAGGGCGATCTATCTCCCTTCATTGCTCTTATTCTATCTTTTTTCTCTCTTTTTTTTCCTGGAAGAAGGGAGGGACAGGGTATCATAGTACAAGGCTCTGTACGAGGTAGTATAGTGATCAACTCTTTGTTTTTATTTTCTTCCAAGGTGAACGGCGTCAACATCAGCAGTGTGACCCATGCTCAAGCTATCTCCTTACTGCGTCAGCGCTGTGCTGTGTTTCACTTCATAGTACTGCAAGAGAAAGGGTTTACCACCAGAACTGGGCAACTGGATTCCAGCCGTTCAGTAAACCAGGAAGTGATCCATGTTACCCTTGTAAAGAGAGACCGATCTGAACCTCTTGGCATCAAATTGATCAGAAAAACAGATGAGCCTGGGATTTTCATTCTGGACCTTCTAGATGGAGGCTTGGCAGCCAAAAATGGGAAACTTAGTCGGAATGATAAAGTTCTCTCTATAAATGGCCAGGATCTAAGACAGGGAACTCCTGAAGCAGCTGCACAGATAATCCAGGTAACTAAGTCACAGGTGGGGAATTTTGGGCCTGTGGTTGAATTTGGCTCTCCAGATTGCTTTACAAAGGTAAGTGTTGTATTTGTTGCCATGGGCACTTTTTGCCTTTGGCCCCCAGAATGTTAGCCATGAGGGAATTCAGCACTCTGGCTGAAAAAAATTCCCCACCACTTGCTTTAAGGAGTGCCACAGTCAACACTCTAATTAAACTTATCTGAGTTTTCAAATGTTGCAAGAGGGAAGCCTTGGTAATATGAAGAGATCTCTTTCCCAGAACTGCAAGTGGGATCTTTTTATTGATGATAATTGAACCTGGTTTATTTACTATTTATTTTTAACTCGCACAACAAAGCAGTGATCTGTCTCTTCCTTTTGCAAACTTGGAAGTTCAGTCTTCAGCTCGTTGTCTTTGCATATACTCTATGTATAGACACACAAACAAAAATAAATTGATTTCACAGTTTGCCCCTCTCATTTCTGTTTTAATGCAATATGCCTGTAAGCTATACAAGTGAAGAGTTTAAATTAGTGCTTCCTGTTGAATATTTAAATCAATCCACTCTGTTTGCCCACTTCGTTGCAGTGCTGTCCTGTGCTTGATATGTCAAGTTTTAGAATTAGATAGGCATTGATTGAAATATGAGTAAGCAAGGGTTGTCTCCTGGTTTGTAAACCATAATTTGGAGGGAGGCAGTCTTGTATCTGCACTGGAACTTTAAAAGAACCTGACAGCCAAGTGCTGAACTAACTTCAGCATTCATATTATAATTATATTATAATATTGTTGGCATCTTTCTCAAGAGACAGTGGAAGTGTGTGCCATCGGGGGTAAAGTAAACCGTTGGAGAGTTACAGCTCCTGTTGTGGCTGTAGAGACCAGCATGGAAGAGACATGTTTTATTTCAGCTGGGGCAGATGAAGGTGTCTGGTTTTGCTGGGGCAGATACACCATGATGTTTCTTCTCTCTGCGCTCCTCCCAGCAGTCATTTCTCCTTTGGTTTTTGCTGTCGTCTCCAGGCACTACGGTCATCTGCAAGGATTCCCATATGGTGGGATTAATGTTGCCAGCCTTCATGTCAGATCGCGTTTAGCCAGTGCTTCCCGCCACCCCCCGTGGGGCACTCAAGCGTACGCAGTACCAGCACTTCTATTTTTGTTGTTAAAAAGTGTGGCACTTATGTAACTACTTCATGTACCGGCACCTCTTTTTGGGGGAGGGGGTGTTAAAAAGTGTGACACTTAGAGTAACAATTTCATGGTGAGTACCGGCAACTAGTTTTCTAGAGAAAAAGCACTGAGCATACCATTGGAGATCCTGCCATCTTCCATTCTATGTACATGACCAAGCCAGTGTAGATCTGGGAATGTGGGCTTAGAATAGCACTTATTTGTTTGAGACTCTGTCTCAGTATATATAACTTAATATAATATGTACATTATAATATACAAATCACCTATTATAATTTTTCTAGTGACACACTGGAGAGATCCTGCAAATTTGCATGCTTGAACATAATCATTTTAAGCTTCCTTCCTTTTTGGCTTTCTTGACAGACTTGTGAAGCGAGAGTAAACTTTGTTGTTCTCCATCAGTCTGGTGTGCAACTCCCAGAAACTGTTGAAGATGGCAGCGCATCAAACACCAGCAGCAGTAGCAGTGGAGGAAGTCCAGTGCATCGTCGCAGAAGACCTGAACAGAATCATTATCGATGGAAGTCCAATTACCAGAAGGTATTGGTGATTTTAAGTTCTGGTTTTGGGTAGGGATTTGCTTGATTCCTTTCCTCCTTGAGTACTGGGTATTATGCAAATAGTACCACCAGATATGAGAAAAGGCCAGACGGTGAGTGATAAAATATGGGTTTATATTAAAAACAACTCCACATTCATGATCTCCTGAGCAAATGATGTAGATTTTGCTTACAGGTCTAATATTTTTTACAGGAAAAGAAACTGTCTTCTGAACAGGGTCTCTCCCCCCCCCCCGGCTTTCTACACTCAAGAAATCCTTTAAACAACAACAACCCATAGACTCATTATTGATGAAACCGCTGTGTGTTTGCCATGGCATCTCAGTGTTCCATTGCAGAAAATTCCAGAGCATATTTTAGAGGACATGCTTGGTTCATGTAGGTCACATGGCTTGTTGGGCCATGCTGCTGTTCAGTTTTAACTGAGAGTATGGTCTTCAACACAAGTAAAATGGGTCAATAAAATTTTATCATGGTTCCTGATCAATACAGAAAGGTTATGTATAAATCAACTTGAGATGGTGGTTTAGAAGGTGATTAATAAATTAATTGTAATAATAAAAATAATTAATAATAAAGCATTGAACATAGGAATGGGATGTTGGGGGTGGGACTGGCACATGCACCCCTACCTCTTCCCCAAGCACACCTGAATAGGAATATAATTTGGCTTGAAAGTTGTTGTTTTTTGCTTGAGGAGGACTGATAGTGTTTAGATTTGGTTAGATGACAACCACCAGTCAGGGGGAGTGTGAAGGCACCCCCAAACTTGGCCCTCCAGCTGTTTTGGGACTACAATTCCCATCATCCCTGCCCACTGGTCCTGTTAGCTAGGGATGATGGGAGCTGCAGTATGAAAACAGCTGGAGGGCCAAGTTTGGGGGTGCCTGTTCTTTACCAAAATGAAGTTTCTCCATCGGGATGGATGTGGAGCAAATGAAGATTCTTCTTCCGTTAAAAGCTAGTGGAAGGTGTCTGGAATTGGTGAAGGTAGGGGAGAGAAGAGATCCTGATGGGAAAATGGCTTCTTCCTCTAAAGTAGCCTATGTAGGTAGTAAGTTTTGGAATAATAAGTGAGAATAGGGTTCAATAGCATTAGTAGGACTAGAACAGGTTGTGTTTATTATCACCTGTTTAATATCATGTAGCTGTTGGCCTCAATACCTTCATTAATTCTGGAGTGTGTAAAAAAGATCTGTTACATTTACTGTATTTTTGTTGTTGGCTAACTGTTGTAAATACCCACAAAATAAATTGGTAAACCCCTGATCATTCAATCTTTTAAATGTGGAAATCCAGATTGTAAAAACCTCTAATGCTATTCCACATTGCTAAAATGCATTCTAAGAAGGATTTTCAAGATGTTTTAGTTGTTCCAAAGAGCAAAGTAAATTTCTAAAAGGAAGTAATGCTAAATTTCATTGCTCTCTATAGGTTTCAGGCTCCCCACACCACAAGAATTGTACTTTGTGATTATGCTTTGAGAGTAGAAGATTAATACATTAATCTTGAAACCTGCCATCCTGACAACCTTTATAGAAACATAACCAGATGCTCTCCCCTCCTCTTGTAAGGGGAACTTGAACAGAGTGTCATTCTGATGACAGTCCCTTGCAGATTGTTGTTTATTTAAATTGCCTTATGTGTGAAAAAAATCTTTATTGAACTGGTTGAGAACCTTTCATGTGGTGTTTTAATTTTTCAGTCAAGTGCTTTATAGTTTGATGCTGTCATAAAGCTGTTTGTGCAAGAAATTTATCTCTCCTATATTCATTTTATTACATTCCTTCCTCATGGCCTGACAGGATAACTGGACTTTTGAAAACACTTTTTTCTTGAGTTTTATAGGGTAGTATTGGTTAATTTGGGGTTAGAGGTAAGATTTTCAATTGTGCTCCATACTGACTTGCCCTCACATTGGTTATAACGATCATTACCATTAGAACCATTGGAGGGACGCGGGTGGCGCTGTGAGTTAAACCACAGAGCCTAGGACTTGCTGATCAGAAGGTGGCGGTTCAAATCCCCGTGACGGGGTGAGCTCCCGTTGCTCAGTCCCTGCTCCTGCCAACCTAGCAGTTCGAAAGCACGTCAAAGTTCAAGTAGCTAAATAGGTACCGCTCCGGTGGGAAGGTAAACGGCGTTTCTGTGCGCTGCTCTGGTTCTCCAGAAGCGACTTAGTCATGCTGGCCACATGATCCGGAAGCTGTACGCCGGCT
This sequence comes from Podarcis bocagei, assembly GCF_964188305.1. Taxonomy (NCBI): domain Eukaryota; kingdom Metazoa; phylum Chordata; class Lepidosauria; order Squamata; family Lacertidae; genus Podarcis; species Podarcis bocagei. Next base: position 24,183,712 of record NC_138140.1, read on the forward strand.
CCCTTGGCCAATAAAGCGAGATGAACGCCGCAACCCCAGAGTCGGCCACGACTGGATCTAATGGTCAGGGGTCCCTTTACCTTTATGTTGAGAAAGGTGAACTGAAAATGTTAATTGGAACTTGGTAGTAATTGGGTTTGTTCACGCAGCAGTAGTTTAGTGCTGTGTGCGCAAGCAGGAACAAAACCACGAAAAGCCTTAAGTTCATACTAGCATTTAGTTTCATTTTCACAGAATCCCAATTAATGAACCAAAGCTTTTGGTTTAAAAACAAGCTGGTCAGCTTCTTAACAAGCCAACTTCAAAACATGGCTAAATGCCACCCAAGTGCTTTCCACTGCATGGGAGAGTAAGTGGGAGGGCTTCACTGTTAGGCAGAAAGGCACTAATTGGTTTTGTAATTTGAAATTATTAGTAGGAATCTACAGACTTCCCTGTAGAATGTGAGCCAAAAGCAGTTGCAGTTTAATCACTATGTGATTGATATAGTTGTCATATTCTATTGCTTTTCATATATATATTAATTTCCCAAATTTTTATTATGATTATTGTTCATTCATGTTGGATCCACATTGCCTGACTGCTAAAACTCTTATAACTTGAAGCACATATCCATTAAATAACACCACAAAAATCATGTGTATGCTGCGGAAATACTATAGCCAGTTACTACTCCATGCTGTGCACACAACAAGGGCAAATATGATCTAGTCATTCAGTGTATTAAAATATTGAGTAACCATATGTAGTATCATCTGGGTCACATGAGGTCCTTTTGCAATTCAAACAAGCCTGGTTTCTGTGAAAGAGGTGCTAAAGTTGGAAACAAAGTGTGCATCCCCAATGGTTTATTCCCATCCATTTCCCATTCTCTTTAGCCATTTCTAAATAGATGATCATCACACAGCCCTTAATCCCTTAAGGGCGGGAGGCGGGGAGAGAGAGGGAGAGGGAGAGAGAGAGAGCAGAAATAGCTAAAAGTGGTGATTCCTTATCCTAAAATATCAGGGTTTTAAAACACTAGCTTCATGGAGTTATTTCCCCCCACAACCTGTTTTTTGCTATCTTATTAATATACATGCTGTTATTTCTCTCCATTCTCCACTTTCAGGCACTCCCTCAAGGTTACCTCAGCCAGGAGAAGTTAGTTAACATAAAGAAGGAGCCAAAAGAATCTCTGGGAATAACTATTGGAGGTGGAAGAGACAGTAAAAATAAACTCCCTATTTATGTAACTAGCGTACAGCCTGTTGGATGCCTCTTCAGAGATGGTAGAATTAAGAGAGGTAAGATGCTTTGGAGTGCCTGCTTTTTAAATTTGGTACATGGGCTAGCATTAAGGGAACAAAGTACCATGTCATTTTGTACTAAGGAAATTGCAAAGGTTTAAATAGCTATACAGTGGAGCCTCGTGTTACAGACGGGATCTGTTCCAGAGGCCCGCCCGTAACATGGAACTGACACAAACCAAAGTGCCGCATCTGCACACACGCATGGTGCGATTTAGTGCTTCTGCGCATGCACGAGTGGCGAAACCTGGAAGTAATCCATTCCGGTACTTCCGGGTTGCCGCGGAACGCAACATAAAAGCACGTAACCTGAAGCGGACACAACATGAGGTATGACTGTACAAAGAAATAGTGTTTTTATATATATTTATATATATCCCCGCGGGGTGAGCTCCTGTTGCTCTGTCCCAGCTTCTGCCAATCTAGCAGTTCAAAAGCACACCAGTGCAAGTAGATAAATTGGTGCCACTGCGGTGGGAAGGTAAACAGCATTTCCGTGCGCTCTGGTTTCTGTCAGTGTTCTGTAGTGCCAGAAGCAGTTTAGTCATGCTGGCCACATGACCTGGAAAGCTGTCTGTGGACAAATGCCATCTCCCTTGGCCTGAAAGCGAGATGAGCACCACAACCCCATAGTCGCCTTTGACTGGACTTAACCATCCAGGGGTCCTTTACCTTTTTACCTATAAATATAATGTTATATATTATAACTCATCTTTTTTTTTTAACAAAACAGGAGATGTACTGTTGAGTATAAACAATGTTGATCTGACTCATCTTAACTACAGTGAAGCAGTCTCTGCACTGAAATCGAATGCAGCACTGCACACAGTGACATTGAAAGCCTTGGAAATTGTGGTAACGGAAAAGACATCTGAATTTACTGAGGCACCAGATACCAGGGAAAGTGGGTTTAGCTGGGCTAGCTGGGCTCCTCTCTGGATTATGTGGCTTGGATTGCCTAGGTAAGTCTTTCTGCTTGATGTCACTCTGGGAAATTTTCCCAATAACGGTATGTTAGTTACATTTTAGTTGATCTATTTTGGTTTAAATATTGTAAACGAAAGTATGACTTGCTTTGATCAATTAGTCTTGCCTATGAAACTAAAGCACATAAGAAAACCAAAGCTTTCAGTACTCCCAGTCGTGCCTTTGGAAAGTGATGCTTGAAAGTATTTTTAAAAGAAAAGAATTCTAAAATGTACTGAGAAATCAGTGACTAAGAGATTGAACCAAAATTAGCTTAACTATGGTTTGGCCTGATATCTGAATTAACAAACCATGATTAGGGCCATTGCCCTGCTTTCCCCCAGAAACTGCAGGCGAGAGTAAATTTATAAAATTTAGAGCACAGAATGCAAAGGAAGACAAACAAGTCAGCCATACCCCAGTTAAGGAATTCAACTGATGTAAAGCAAATCACCTCCCTTTGCTCATTTAAATGGGCCTTAAATATCCATTTTCTTACCATGGCTTTGGGAGGCTAATTTGTGTTGCCAAATGCTGGATTTTTTAATGTGCTAGATGGGCTTTTTGTTGGTACACTGACTTGCATATTTGTGAGATGGAATTGGATATTACTTTTAACTGGTTTAAAAATTGAAGTTTAGGGATTTATATTTGTATGTAGCTGCAAACCTGTTTGAATGGCATCTTTGCTAAAAAAAAATGGTCTAAAAGCCTTTTAGAATCATAGAATCATAGAGTTGGAAGAGACCACAAGGGCCATCGAGTCCAACCCCCTGCCAAGCAGGAAACACCATCAGAGCACTCCTGACATATGGTTGTCAATCCTCTGCTTAAAGACCTCCAAAGAAGGAGACTCCACCACACTCCTTGGCAGCAAATTCCACTGTCGAACAGCTCTTACTGTCAGGAAGTTCTTCCTAATGTTTAGGTGGAATCTTCTTTCTTGTAGTTTGGATCCATTGCTCCGTGTCCGCTTCTCTGGAGCAGCAGAAAACAACCTTTCTCCCTCCTCTATGTGACATCCTTTTATATATTTGAACATGGCTATCATATCACCCCTTAACCTCCTCTTCTCCAGGCTAAACATGCCCAGCTTTTAAATATGTCTTTTTTAAAAGTTATTAAAATAAACCATATTTTCCTACCTCTCAGATGTTTTGAAACCATGGTTTGAGTTCTAACCTATGTTTACCAATTATTAGAAATCATAGCTTGATTGAACTGATCCACTCTGTCTTAGAAGGCAGAATCAACATCAAGTTGATGTGGCCTTTGTGGATTCAGGCTATAAAATATACTCCAGGAAGATGCTGCCAGATGTGAAGACAAAAGTGAGTTTGCCATCAAAGACTCCTGCATCTCTCCTTTGTCCATAATATGTGATACCACTCCATTGTAATAATAATAATAATAATAATAATAATAATAATAATAATAATAATAATAATTTTTACTTATACCCCGCCCTCCCCAGCCAAGGCCGAGCTCAGAGCTGCTTACAAGCAATAATAAAAACAAGTTGAATGAATACAACTTAAAAACAAAATTAAAATACAACATTAAAATATTGAAACATTAAAATATTAAAATGTAGCCTCATCGCGGGAGGAGAAGGAAAGGAAAAAAGAAAGAGAGGGAGGGAATCAAATTGGCTCCAAGCCAAAGGCCAGGCAGAACAACTCTGTCTTACAGGCCCTGCGGAAAGAAATCAGATCCTGCAGGGCCCTGGTCTCATGAGGCAGAGCGTTCCACCAGGCCGGAGCCAGAGTTGAAAAGGCCCTGGCTCTGGTTGAAGCCAATCTAACTTCCTTAGTGCCCGGGACCACTAGGGTGTTGCTATTTATGGACCTTGAGGCTCTCCGTGGGGCATACCGGGAGAGGCGGTCCCGTAGGTACAAGGGTCCTAGGCCGTGAAGGGCTTTAAAGGTCAAAAGCAGCACCTTAAATCTGACCCTGTACTCTACCGGGAGCCAATGCAGTTTGAAAAGCACTGGGTGAATATGCTGCCATGGCAGAGACCCCGTGAGGAGCCTCGCTGCAGCATTCTGCACCCGCTGGAGTTTCTGGGACAGCCTTCAAGGGCAGCCCCGCGTAGAGTGAATTACAGTAGTCAAGCCTGGAGGTGACTGTTGCATGGATCACTGTGGCCAGGTCGGGGCTTCAAAAATACACAGCATAGTTGCAGCAGAAGAGCTAGTGGAGGCATGATTGACAGAAGGGGAATGGAGTGGAGTTTTGGGTGGCGTTAGAACGAGTGACTGTAGAGAGTGTTGATTTGGAAACAATAGCCAGCCTCTCTTTGACTGTTGATTTGAGGACTGTTTATACCTTTTCTATTTTAGAAGGCATAGACAACAAGCAAGTTGTTCATATAGTGTGGGGGCAAGGCTTTCAACCCATTTTGAAGAAATCACGAATAATTTTTTTTGGTAGTTCCAAAATGTTTAGAAAAAATGCCCTCTCCTTTTGGATTGGCCCCAACTTTTTTACAATATTTTTGAAAATCTTATATGGAGAAAAGAATGGCCAAGTTCTTTTCTAACCAAGGTCACAATTAAGCATTTTACAGGCATAGCACTGCATAACATAGTTTTCAAAGCTAGAGCAGGCTTCCTGGATGTGTGTTCCTTTCTCACCTCCTTTCTAGCCATTAACCATAGCTTCATGTAACATGGGCACTGACACAAGCTATAGTGCTCTTATAAACCAGTGACTGTAGCTGTTGTTTGAGATATGTTTGCAAACCATTACACTCAGGCATCACTTTCTAAACACAATGTGTTGCCAGTCAATTGTTTGTTATGTGAGCATTCGCATAGCAAGCTGACTATTTCCATTATACCCTATGAGAACATTTCTAATCCATGATTTGTCTGTTCGGCCTCCCTCCCTCCCTGGTTTCTGCATGAAATGGCTGCTGCCAACCAGCACAATTAAGGAAGTGGACAAACTCCAACTTTTTGGATATCTGAATCAGCTGTTTGTGTAGTGAGGTTTGGGTATAATTCTTTGTGTTCAGATAACTGAGATTTCAGATGAGCATTCTGATAGTGGGACCAGCATGTATTATGACGGAACTAAGGTATGGGGAAATTGCTTCAAAAGAGGGGAGGAGGGAGCATTTGTTTAGAAAGCACAGTTTGTAGGTCAGTGTTACATCTTCACTTGTCACAGTATATTGTGATGGTGAAAGGGATCCAAAATTTATTCTCAAATGCTGGGAATTTTGTGACTTTGGAGGGCATTTTATAATTCTGAAAATCCACTCCAGCCCATATTGTTACACATATACTATATATATATTTAAAGTTTAGTACAAAACTCCATTTCAAAGAAAGGTCCTGATTTGGGTGTTTGATCAAGGTGGCCTTTCCCAACATCGTATTTGCTTTTGATCAAACAATCTGCATGCTGAATGCAGTCTTTGTTTCTGGTGCATGATCCACCAGAAACCAGATATTGATTCTCAAGCAGCAGTGCTGCTACTGACAATGATCTCATAATTGTATTGATTTCAAGGAATGCTCAAATGTAGCACAGACTTGGCATTTCCTGCTTAGCTTCCTCTAACACTAGACGGGGTTAAGCCAGGAATGCCATAAAGGTGAAAGTTAATACAGTCTCCACATAAAAAACGACAGTGGGAATTCTATATGGAAGCCAAAGAGTGCTCTCTGTTTTATATTTCAGTCACCTCCATTGCTGTCAAGACATTATCCTGCGTAAAAGCAACTCTGAGAGCTGGGGATTCAGCATAGTTGGTGGGTTTGAAGAAAACAAAGGGAACCATCCATTCTTCATTAAAACCATTGTGCCTGGAACACCTGCTTTCTGGGACAGAAGACTGAAGTATGTACATACACTGTTGTTTCTATTACTTTTGCATTCTTTATGAAATATCTGGTGTTGCAATGTAATTACTCTTTTTGATAAAACTACTGCCCCGGTTACTCAGAGTGAGATGGGTTTTTCATAAGAGTGACTGGTGAGGGCATTTTATCCCATAATACCTGTTGCAGAAACAGAGAAATTACCAATTTTTAGCAGAAGTATACAAAGCCAGAGAAATAAATCTCTCTGAGGTTTGGTAACTCTGTTGTGCTCCTATACTGCATTGAATTATCTAATTTCTCCCTAATTACTGTAATGAAGGCTGCTTAGAGGTATGGACAGATTTCTGAATTATGCAGTGGGACAGCTACCTCACAATGGGCAAGTTCTTTGGGCTCATGAGCATTTCTAATTATTTAAAAAGGTTAACTAGCAAGTCTGTCATTTTTTGCTAAGCAATGTACTTGATGTTTTAACACAATCAGTGCAGACCAATTGCTGCTGTACCAATAGGGACATATATCAAGAGCATTACTAACAGTACTTTTGCCTTTTTCTTTGACTAGATGTGGAGATGAAATTGTGGCTGTAAATGGAGTGTCTGCCATGGGAATGAGCAATGCTGAATTGATTCCCATGCTGAAGGAACAACGGAATAAAGTAACTCTTACTGTGGTGTCCTGGCCTGGAACCCTTGTTTAAGACATAAACTCAGTATAATTTTGGGACTACTTTGGTACTAGATTTCAAGGCTTTGAGTGATGAACCAACCAAAGAAACAGTGAACTGATTTAAGATGGCTTTTCTCAAGACTGTCACCTAGAATCCTATTCCTATGCCAAAGGCAAACTGCTTATTTTATTTTATTTTTTATTTTTTTACCCAGCTTCCTGGCAGACAGAAGCCATACTTCAGTGATCAGTTAATGTTTTTGTTATGTAACTATTGGACGTTGAACATATGAAATCTAAACTACAGCCTGTTTCTCCTCAACTCACATTTTAATCCCCCGATAAACTGCTTTGGAGTTTGTTTTTACAATCAAGGGGTATATAAATTTTATGAAATAAAAATAATATATATATATGAGTATAAGAGAAACCTGTAAAAAAGGTTTTCATGATTACTTATGGCTCCTGGTAAATTCAGTAAACATTGGCTAATGTCGCAGGTGGCACTGCAGGTTAAACCACAGAGCCTAAGACTTGCTGATCAGAAGGTCGGCTGGTTGGAATCCCCGCGACGGGGTGAGCTCCCGTTGCTCGGTCCCAGCTCCTGCCAACCTAGCAGTTTGAAAGCACGTCAAAGTGCAAGTAGATAAATAGGTACCGCTCCGGCGGGAAGGTAAACGGCATTTCCGTGTGCTGCTCTGGTTCGTCAGAAGTGGCTTAGTCATGCTAGCCACATGACCCAGAAGCTGTACGCCAGCTCCCTCGGCCAATAAAGCGAGATAAGCGCCACAACCCCAGAGTCGGTCACGACTGGACCAAATGGTCAGGGGTCCCTTTACCTTTTAACTTTGGTAGCTTTAAAGATGTTGATAAATAAATCCTGCAAGTCATTATTAAGGTCTGCCTTACCAAAACTATCGTCTCCTTTTCATGCTTGGTAGAAAGGATATGTGAATGCCATCTTTTGGGTAAGACTCACAAGATGTTCTTCCTCCTTTTTTCTGCTCCTCTGTGCCTTGTTGAACTTGAGACCATTTGCAATGTAAAGCTTGTCTCTGAGCATTTGTGTTTTTTGTGTGAGGACATGATGCACTTGTGTGATGCCTACTGCACCAGCCTTCTTCTGCTTGAAGACAGGATCTTTATTGCTGATGAAAATGAACTGAAGGACCAATGGAATAATGTTCCTGTTGATGCATTAGCAAGTAGAGATCTCTCAACATTTATTTGTGTTACCGCTGCTTGTTGCAATTCAGGCGCTGGGTGGCAAGTTGCATCTCATTCCCACTGTCTCTCTGAAAGAGTTGGGGATTGGCATCTAAAGCCACTGATGGGAAAATTCTGCAACTTGAAGAAAGTTGAATGGATGGCCCCTGTACCAAGAACAGAGACTGTGTGCAAAGACTGAATGTAAGAGAAATCTGACAGGACTTTCAGTGAACATATCATAGAACCAAAATAAATGTAATGGCAGCAGACCCATGTGCAGAATTAGGCCTGCTGCAGAACTGTAAAATACTGTATGTGTAAATTTAAACCCCAACACCCCTTCTCACAACATACTTCTTCAAAAAATTATGGCCATGCTTATACTTCCGGTCACATAACTAGCAAGGCAAAAATGGCTTAAAAATAATAATATGGAGGGAAATGTATGGTTGCTGGAAAGCATGCATATCCATCCAGAAATGCTGTGTTTTAAATTGTCTCCTCTGCATCCCCTACTCCCAACTTTGTAAGGGATCTTGCCACTGTACTATCTAGTTGTGTCCTTGTGGAAGGGGAGACAAATAGCTGTTATGGCAATTTTGTGTAGCTTGGGGTGGAAACCCCATCAAAGCCTATCCATTCTGCTCTTGTCCTTTTCCCACCCCACAATGTGATTTTTAAAATGGCATTACTTCTCTCAGTATTGGGGCTCTCCTGCTTCAATGTTTTAGTGTTGAAGATCCAAGTAGGAAGGGACATTGGAAGCAGCATTCTACCAAGTCAGAACATTGGTCCATCTGGCTTATTGTCTACACTGACTGGCAGCAGTTCTCCAGGGTTTCAGGGAGGAGTCGCTCCCAAACATGAAGTGCTGGGGATTGAACTTGGAGACTTCTGCCTGCAAGGCAGATGCTCTAGCACTAAGCCGTGGCCCTTCCCTGCAATTAGGTATAACATTCCTTTTTTTGCCAGAGGCCTGCTGTTAATAGTTGGATGGCATGTAGAAATTGCTGGGCCAGACAGTTGATACAGAAGTGTGGCATCTGCAGGTAAAATTCAGCTACGCAGTTACCAAGTACACCTTGCGGGGTGGGTGGGTGGGAATGGAACCCCTAATGTTGACAGGACTGTTGATTTCAAACTTAGTAAAGATATACTCTTCTTCCCTGGGCAACCACAGTTCCAAGCTGGTCTCCAAGTGTAGGCTCATTTCCATGATTGTACTAGCTTGATTGTAGACTACAGACAGTAAGTTTGAGGGAACTTCCATAAGGATGGCAGTGTGGGGTGCTCTTTTGTTGTTCTAAGATTGTGGTTTGCTTAATGTGAGTCTCTGCCCCTGTGAAAACTGCTTGCTTTACCTGCATTCTATAGGGCAAGTGTAATGCTTAAAATAACTTTTGGTCCAGCATTTCTGTATACAGTGGTACCTCGGGTTAGGAACTTAATTTGTTCCGGAGGTCTGTTCTTAACGTGAAACTGTTCTTAACCTGAGGTACCACTTTAGATAAAGGGGCCTCCCACTGCCATGTCACCGCCGCGTGATTTCTGTTCTCATCCTGAAGCAGAGTTCTTAACCCGAGGTACTATTTCTGGATTAGTGGAGTCTGTAACCTGAAGCGTCTGTAACCCAAAGTACCACTGCACTAGTATATGTAACTTGTATAAAATGCAGGTTGAAATCAGAGTAACAGCTATGTGTGAAATACAAGTTCAGTGGTCAACTTTCAGGAGGAGCAGTCCATCAAATCTACATGTTTAAAGAATCCAAAAGGACCTGAGGAATGATTCAAATTGCCATCTCTGATTTAAATGTCTTCACTGCCTCATTTGGGTGTTGCAAGCTGTTATTGCCATGTGTGAGAGGACATTGATATAACGGGGCATGCAATTTTCATGTGGGTGAGGTGTTCCTGCAAGTCACAGCATCAATACTGAGTGTTAATGCCTTCATGTAAATGTGGTATTAAAAGGAATCGCCATTTACATCTCCTTGCAAGGGGTGATTACAGAATCCACAAGACCCAAGGCGGAAGCCAGGAGTAATATTTGCCTCTTGCAATGACAGTAGAGAGGAAATTGTATGCTTTTTCCAAATGAAGGGTATGTGCTGCCTCAGCAGCACTATTTCACTATGTTGTCTTATTTCAAGGTGCCTTTAACAATCACCAGTAAATCTACATTGTTTTGCACCAAAGAGATTATGGTACATTGTTAACAACTGTTATTATTTTGATGCATTTATAAATTATTCTGAAGTTATTGAAGCTGTTTTGATGATGTGTTATTCTGATCATATTGGCTCTCCTAGCATGCAGCATCCCTACAACTAGCTTCTAGCTTTTAGAAGTCAGATTCTAAGCTAGCTGTCAGCTAGCTTATTGTGATAATTTTGTCATACTACTTTCCTTTTTTGGACAAAGCTTCATGTGGCTGTTACTGTTCTAAAAAATAAAAGAAGTCAATGATTTGCCAAGTATTGTCCTATATTCTAAATGCATTAGTTTGCATGGAAGCTGTCTCCCATAAGAAGCCATGGGATCTCAAATGTAGGTAAATAACTGCCTTTTTTTGCTGCCAGTTTTCTCTCTCCAAAAATCTGTGAATGTGGTCTTCTTTCACAAAGAGGAAGCTTGTGCGCATGTTTGGTTGCTAATCATTTCAGCCGTTTAATGTCTCAGGGAAAGAAAGTCGCTACAGACAATCTGGCTGTAAAAGTGTCACTATTCTTTTTGGACCACAGATTTGCTCCTTCATGAATCCTGTCCATTTCTCTCCAGTACACCTTCCTCATGACTTCTCTTTCTTCTTGTGCTTGTTCTTCTTGTGCTTGTGATGCTTGTGGTTTTCACATTCTTTGCTCTCATGCTGCTTACTAGGATTGGACAAAAATACAAGAAGAATTAATGCTTTGCTCCTTATCATAGAAATACAACAGAATCCTTGGTGGCTTTTAAGCAAAATTCTAAACTTATCTGTCAGATTTTCTAATATTGTACTGCCAACATCTCAATGCAAGAGAGAATATTATAGTGAAAAAGTAGTTTAAAAATGGAGAGGCAGGTGATTGGATGCAAAGCAGTGTTATGCATCAGCTCTGGACTACAGCCATCCTTTTACAGAAAAACTGGTCTTAGAGCTCTAACATCAAGAGGCCTTTTCCACATGCTGGGGAAATGTTCCAGTAGGAACCTGAAACACATGGTATTTCAGGAGGATCAATCAATAAGAGACTGACATAACACTGATCAGTGAATTTCTACCTCAAGGGGGAAACTGATGGGAATGCAACACACACATACCCAAGTCAATTTTATCACAGCTGTGGGGCTCTCACAACCATTGCTGCACCTGAATGATGCAGTAGCTGTCAGGTATGCTCCACATCTTTGTATTCCCAAGGCTAGGCTACAGTTAACAACCTCTATGGGGCTGTCCTCTAGTGCCTGGAAACTTCAGCTAGTGCAGGAAGGAGACTGAAAAAATATATATTAGTATGAATCAGACTGGACCACAGTTTAACCCTACATAATTTAATGCTATTTGGCCTGATCCCAGCTAGAGGCTCCAAACTACCAATGGGAAACCCCTTGCCACCATGATTTGTGTTTGCCTGCTTCCTCTTTGTCTCTGTGCCTTTGCTCCTGATGATGGTCTTCTTGCTCTCTACTGTGAAAGCCCCACACAAAATCATAACTACATTCTTGGCTATAGTAACCATCCCTTTCATCTTCACTGAAAGGAAAGAATGAGGAATAGTCACTTGGAGAAGAGACTTATTCTAACAAGAAAAAGGTTTCAAACACTGTTCTCTCTTCAGTTTCATAAATAGGTCACAATATTTACCTACTGGAACCTCATCATAAACTCAGTTGTTTCAAGAAATGTAAACAGTTGGAAAGTTGATCACAAACCATGTGAAAACACCAGAACCAACAATTTTAAAATTTCTTCCATTGTTTTAGCAGGTATGGGCATTCCAATGATAGGAAGGGTATACAAAGAGCTCCTGCCCCAACCCTCCCCCAAAGATGGATGGCCAATGGCTGAACCAAGTCAGAACAAACCTAAGTCAGGAAAGGTGAAGCCAAGGATGGTTTCCAGAAACGTCCATGCAAGCCTGGCAGGCAAAGCCTATTCCTTTACAGAAGCATAGTCAATAAATCTTGCCCTAGTATAAATTTTTTCTGTAAACATTCAGTTAAAACCAAATTGATATTATAGTTGTCCATTCTAACATGAAATTCCTAGATAGTGACCTCTAATGTTTTACTACCATAAGTTTAGCCACTGCCAAGAGAAATAGGCTTAAGTCTTAGGGTGTTAAAACCTCAGTATCCATTTCTGAAATATACAGCAGGACCAATCTGGGGTTGAGAGTCAATAATTGATTCTATAACCAACCAGTATCTTTAATTATTTTGGTCTATAAGGACCTTTGAGCAGGTCTACCACATGTGGTAGAGAGATCCAGCCATCCCTCCTACACCTATTACAGCCTTTGTCCATTCTAAATAATTATAGATAGAAAGGCCAGATTGGAACACAGTTTACCCCTACATAATTTAATGTTCCTTGGCCTGATCCCAGCTAGAAGCTCCAACCTACCATTGGGAAAAGCCTTACCACCATGATTTGTGTTTGCCTGCTTCCTCTTTGTCTCTGTGCCTTTGCTCCCAATGATGATATTCTCGCTCCCAACTATTATCTCTACTGTGATAGTCCTGCTCAAAATTGTAGCTGCCTTCTCTGCTATAGTAATGATCCCTTTCATCATCGCTGAAAGGAAATAATAGTGAGTTAGAGAAGAGGCTTTGTTTAACAAGAAGAAAATTTCAAACACTGTTCTCTTTTCAGAGTTTCATAAGTAGGTCACAAGATTTACCTACTGGAACCTCATCATACACAAACTTGCTTCAAGAAATGTAACAAGAAATGAAAACACATGAAAGCCATGGGGAAACCCTAGAACCCACCTTTTTAAAAATTGCTTTACTGTTTTAACAGATATGGGCAATTCCAGTGATAGGGTTTACAATAAGAGCTCCTGCCCCAACCTTCCGCTCCTCTCCCCCCAAAATGGATGGACAATGACACAGGAAAAAAACCATGTGGTAAAATGGCTAAACCAAAACAAACCCAAGTCAGAAAGGTGAAGCCAATAAATTCTTCCAGAAATGTTCACGTGAGCCTGGCAGGCAAAACCCACAGTCCTTCACAGGAGCATGGTCAATAAGTCTTGCCTGAGTAGTGTAGTTGTAGTTCTAATGTAGTTCCTGCCTAGGGTGAAACTGTCACTGAGGGAGCTGAGGTGGTTTCGCCTCATGGGGCCAGTGCAACCCCTCTAGCTGATCCAGAAGGATACCATGGTCAATGGTACCGAAAGCCACTGAGAGATCCAGCAGAACTAGGAAACAGCTTTTACCTTTGTCCCGATGACCTTTGGAGATCATCGACCAGTACGACCAAGGCAGTTTCAGTCCCATGAAGGGATCCAAATGGTCCACATCCTCCAGGTGTGCCTGGAGTTTTTCAGCAACTGCCCGCTCAATCACCTTGCCCAAGAACGGAAGATTTGAGACTGGGCGATATTTCACCATAGTGACTGGGGTCTACATACGCTTTTTTGAGAAGTGGTTTAAAAACCACTTCTTTCAGCGAGTCTGAGAAGACTCCCTCACAGAGGGAAGCATTCACCATCCCACAGAGCTAAGATAGGCAGGGATCAAGGAGACAGGTAGTCAGTTTCACTCATCCAAGCAGCCTGTCCACATCCTCAGAGGTAAAAGATTGGAACCGATCCCATGCAACTTGACTAGACAGGACTCTAGCACTCTCCCACACCTGCCCTGCTCCGACGGTGGAGTCCACCTTTTTCCAAATCTGAGTGACTTTATCTGCAAAAAAATGCAAAATCATTGCAGGAGATTTTAGGGTCCTTACCAGGCCCTGATGGCATTAGATTATGAACCACCTGAAAGAATCTCCTGCTGCTGTTTTCTGCAGATGCAACTGAGGCAGTGAAAAGTTCCTCTTCGAGGTCACTATTGCCACTTGGTAGCATTGACGTTGAGCTCTTACCCATGTCTGGTCAGATTCAGAATGTTTTCCACCACCGGCGCTCTAGCCATCTCAGTGATTGTTTCATCACCCTCAGCTCTGGGGAAAACCACGGGGCTGTCGGGCTCCATGCAATCAGAGAGGGCGTTTCGGAGTCAGACAGTCTTCTGGGTGTTGAGTTTTGTGCCCAGTTTCATGCTTCAGAAGTCTGCTGTACCTGTAGCTCCAGTTCCATTCCAACATAAGAAACACCAGCACTTACTTGTATTCATTGGTGGCAGATGTCCAGTCACAATCTCTTTCCCCTATTGAGCCAGAATGTTCCCAGTGACTGTTCTTGGAAATATTGGAGTCTGTAGTCATCCATGGCATGTGAGATGTAAAATGGGAGGGTAGCTGATAAAACCCGAAGCTGTGGAGAAGGAAACAGTCTTTCACCACCCAGTTCAAACAATTGTATGATGGAGCTGGCATGTGCCTTGGTCCTCCACAACATCCATAATGGAACTTGCAACAAACTCTCCACATAGATATAGCCAAGAGAAAGTCCTTCCTTCTTTGCTTTCTGTCTATCTCTTGAAAGAGAACTAGGCACAACTGTGTAAGCTGTCCAAGTCATATCTATTGCAGAAGTTAACTGGTGCTTCAGTGGAGTAGCTGACGAACAATGCTGATTGGAAACTCTCAGGAACTGCTTCCCTAACCCTACGGAAACTGGAAGATTCTAAGAATCCACCCTTGAAGCTTACTCAATAAGTGCTAAAAGCAATGGACTGTATAGAAGTACAGTTCCAGAAAAAGGCACTCATCTGACACAACCCTTTTAAAAGATGTAGATTTTGTGTTTTGTGGCCCAATGGTGGTAAAAGGCCTGCTTCATGTTCCAGAAGTCTTTGCCCCTTATGAAGTGGACACACAGAGCAGAAAATAAAAGCACGGCTGGGCTAATAGATTATATCTAAGGTACTACAGCAGCCTTTGGCTATAAGCAATAAACTTGACTGACTGTCTGACTATATCTAAGGTATAGGGGACTGACAACGCAAAGCACTTAAAAATCTAGAACCAGTGTGGCCAATGGTTGGGAATGATGGGAATCGTAGCCCAAAACATTGGGTGGACCCCACCTATTTGACTGAAATGAACACAGTCTCCTTTCTCATCAGCATTGCCCAGCTTCCTACATGACTCTTACCTCCATGTTAGCTCAGAGCAAGTATCAGTATCTTCCACTTGTTAAAATCAAGGCTTGCATTTGAAACATAAAGTGAGTGATTCAAGTAGCATCAAAATGTGGCTAACATGAAACTGTCTTATGAGTACAGAGGGAAGAGTAACACAGTGAAATCTGCAACCAAGTGTTTGAAACCCTGTTTGGCTTTGCATATAAGGCCACTGCCTAGAAATATATGGGGGTGTGGTGTGGTGTGGAAGAGCTCAGCAAATTATTCAGATGTAGATATAGAGCAGTATTAATATGCAGTTCAGCAGCACCAGATACAGAACTGTGCTAAAGCCATCCACTTCCTACAAAGTAAGGAGAGAAGCAAGCATTATGTCTTCATGAAGAATGGCAGGTGCTTTGGCATGTTCCTGGCAAACATACCTGGAAGCAGTAACTGGCTAATAAAATTAAGCATGGGCAACATGTTAAAAGGGTAATTACACTGACTGGTGCTGGTATTTTTCAGGCTGCATGTGGGAACATTTGTGATGGTGTGTGGGAAGGTGCAAGCATGTGCAAGTGAATTTGGGAACATGTTAAGGCCAGGAAGATCAGGCAGGGATATGCAGGAGAGAAATCTCAGGAATATTGTAGCATTCATGACACACACACACCCCACTCCAGGCTTTAGCAGTTGGTGGGAGAATGAACAAGGCAAATGCTGCAATGCAGGAGGTCTCACAGGAAGGGGCAGCTCAAACATGGCTAGAAGGCACATCATGGGGCATAGTGGCACTCCAGCTCTTCTAGACCTGCCAGTTTGCAGAGGTTAGCATTTAGTGGCATCTCATATCCAAGAGTAGACAACCTGTTGGCAGTCATAGAAGATGGACCTGCCTGGGCTCTGAGATCTTCAAGGGAGGCCATTCTCAGGCCTGCCACCCTCACAAGCATGCTTGTTTTATATTTTATATTTTAATTCTACTAATGTAAAATTGTTTTTTAAAAAACAGATTTCTTTTTTTATATATGTTTTTAGCTGATTCTGTTTTAGTTGTAAGCTGCCTTGAGTCCTGCCAGGGAAACATGTGGGATATAAATACCGTATTGGCCCGAATACAAGCCGCACCTGAATATAAGCCGCACCTTTAAAATTGGAGGGGGGAAAGAAAAAAAGAAAAAATATTTGAATAAAAGCCGCTCCATTCCTCGCTGCTCCTCGCTGCATAGGGGGGGGGAGCCGTGCTGCGTTGCTCTCTCCCTTTCTGGCCTTGGGGGAGAGGACGGGGGACTACATGTGGGGTGGGTGCGGCTTTGCCGCACTCCTGGCGCTGTTTGCCCCGTGCTCCTGGCTGCATACCGTAAAGTCACGAATATAAGCTGCACTTTAACTTTTCATGGTTGGAATTTGGGGGGAAAGTGAGGCCTATATTCAGGCCAATATGGTAAATATAACAATAATTAAATAGAATGGTCCAAGGCTGCCCAACAAGAAGCGAGCTGGGAAATCCACATAACCCATAATGGGTAGCACAGGACACTAACTGATTTCAGGCAGCATGTCTAAGGGGCTCACCTGTGGAGTTGTAGCCAAATGGAGGTGGTTGGCTGTTGCTGTAGCTGGCAGACTGGCTTTGAGAGAGGGAGGGAGGGAGAGAGGGAGGGAGGGGGGATAGAACACAACAACAACTGGTTAGTAATATCTAGTCCCCCTGTCACCCATTCAGAAAGAGAAAAATTAAAATCAGAGCATCATTGTCCCAACTCCCTTAAAGAGCTTCTCTCTTATTGACTGTAAGCCACCTCTTCATCAAAGGTGCTGATTCTTTCCTAGTCCTACCATGCCATCTCTCCTAGCTACTACCGGTTTCTTGTCTATCCACTAGGAGTACAACCTAGGAGTGTTGAGTATGCAGAGAGCCCTGAAGAGCCCTGTTAGATGAGACCACCTAGCCCAGCATCCGGTTTCCACTTTGAACACCAAGATGCCTCTGGGAACCCTGCAAGCCAGGCATGCTATCACCCTCTCCTGCAGTTCCCTCCTCCCCAAGTGACATGCTGCCTCTGTAAATATAGACGTCCATTTGATTATCATGGCTAATGTCCACTGAAATCTGTAAAGTTCCCCATAAATTTGTCTAACCTAGCCTTTCCCAACCTGACACCCCTCCAAATGTTTTGGACTCTAAGCATCTGTGGCAATTACCATGCTGACTGAAGGAAGATGGGAATTGTAGACTAATACATCTGAAGGTTGCACCAGGTTGGGGAAGATATAGTCCCATTGTAAAGCCATCTCCACATTTTGCCAAATGAACTCCATAAACTGACAATGTGGGGAATGAGTGTGTAAGAGTTCTTAATCTAAGCTCAATGTCTTTTCTTTGTACAAACATTTTTGCTCATGAAAAACCTTTCTCTCCCCCCCAGACCATATGCAGTACATTAAAACCAATGAAACCAGTATACACAAAATAAAATCCAAATATCTAAAACCCAGGAAAACAGAGAAAAATTAAATCCTTAAATCTCATAATTAAACACCAGCAAAATTCAGGAAATATAAAAAATGCCTGCCTAAAAGCTGTTAGGGGCAGGCCAGTCTAACTTACTGTGGAAGGGAAATCCATATCTTTGGGGAGGGGGGCTGTCACAGAAAAGGCCCAATCTGCCTTCCTACCAAACTAACCTTTTCTGCTGATGGGACATCACAAGATAACAGTAACCTATGGTGAGATGAGGCTGTGTTTCAGATATTCCTGGACAGGTAACAACCAGCATCTAGAACTGGGACCAGGAAAGTGGAGTGGGAGAAAGAGAGAACCAGAAGCCAATGCAATTTATATAAGACTAGTGTAATGTGGCTGGAAAAGTGCTCACCATGAAACATTGTGGCTGCTGTATTTTTCTGCAGTTTCAGATGCCTCTTCAAGGGCATCACCACATTCTCTGCACACCACTGGAAAGAGCCACAAATCATCCCAAGGGTTCTGCTCTTAGCAACTCATGAACTGGCAGTCTGAATGCCACTGCTCAGCAGTAGCTGGAGGTACAAACTGCAGAGAGATAAGGCACACTGAATAGGCATGAGCAGTTCAGTTGATAGTTGCTGGCCCTTATGAAAGCTTTCGGGTCAGACTGGCTCACATGGTCTGAGCAATCTGGAATCTATCACCAGAGAAGCTACAGATCAGCTGCCTCTCTCCATCTGCTTTTGCCTCCCACCACTGCCCTCAGCTATGGCTTGATCTGGTAATCTACAAAACTGGGATTACAACCTTCCAGGTGGAATGGAGAAGGCAAATAAAAAAAGGGGGACACCAAACAGCCCTAGCCCTATCTCCAAGAACCCTCACTGATATGATAATTTACAAGTAGTGCAGTCACAGTGGATCAATAAACTGACAAAAGAAAATGGTGACCAATCTCAGCCTAAGGTTAAAAAAATGTGTTGATGTGCATTTTAATGGTGCTTCTGCTAATGTCCACAATCATATTCAAAGAGCTCTTTCCCAACCACAAAGTAATGCAAAACCACAACCACAATTCTGCTAGCCTTTTGCAGCCTACAGATGAGACAATATTAAGAGAGATGTCAGTGTGGCATAGTGGTTAGAGTGTCAGACTAGGACCTGGGAGACCAGGGTTCAACTCCCCACTCAGCTGTGAAGCTCAGTTGGTGACCCTCGGCCAATTACTGGTCTCTCAGCCTAACCTACCTCACAGGGTTGTTGTGGGGATTAACTGAGGAAGGGAAAATCCACGTGTGCCACCTTGAGCTCAAAAAAGGTAGGATATAAATGCAACAAATAGAGTGTTAGTAAGTTAAACCCATTTAATTCTCACTTACCCACCATGTGTTGGAATCGAAAAGGGTGGTGGTGAAGCATGAGGTGGAGGAAACAGACCTGTAGACAAAGTCATACTAGTTTGAATGTGTGGAGAAGGGGAAGGGAAGCTCTCAGCCCCCTTGCAAATGCTGCTATAATGCCTGGCAGAGCTGAAGGGCAGTATGCTTGAGCCTCTCCCATCAATCAAGAGCTGTGGGAAAGCTGTTCCTCCTGCCCCCCAAAAGAACATCACACCAAAGTGGAGGCCACCCTGGCCTCATTTCTCAGATGAAGAAGGAGCAGCACTTTTAGTGAGCTCACTTGCTGCCTCTAAAGGAAGACCCTTCAACTACCTCTGAAGCCTTTTCTTCAGTGTTTTTGCTTCAGAAGCAGATAATGTTGTTTCTTTGGCCACAGGATGGGGACAGAGCATGTCCCTTGAGCATGCTCTTGTGCTCAGATCCTGCTTGTGGTTTTCTTACAGCACCCGGTTGGCCACTGTGAGAACAGGATGCCAGACAAGATGGGCCACTGGCCCGATCCAGCAGGCTCTTCCTAGTACTTCACAAGGCCAGTTAAAACCCTGGTACCATCTCCATCCTGCATCCTATGGTAATGTGTCGTAAAGCATGCACCTGTCTCCGAACTTCATGTTTCATCTCCCAGCACTCCAACCAGCTGCTGTCAATAATGCAAAGCAGGGAATACACAATGTGATAATATCAGCATATATTCACTACATATTAGTGAAGGGAGAGAGACTGGACTCAACAATGGACTCATGTCCTACCCACAATGTGCAATTCTGCACACCTGGGGTGTTGGCTATCCCACCTGCAGTTCCCAGGTAGCTTTCCTTCCAGGCATCTACCACATCTACTTCTGTCTCAGGAACTTAGAACAGACACTTTCAGACCTCAGCCTTGCCTATTCCATTATTCTTTAAGGTGTTTCCCCACCACATAACCATTACACATCAGAGAAGTTAAAGATTTCATAGGTTGGTCCCAATGAAATCTATAACTTCTCTGATGTATAACAGTCTGTAACCCCTCTAGATGGACAGTCCCCTCTAGAGGGTTCTTGATTCCAGCTCCTATCAGCCCGACGTAGAATGGCTAATGGTCAGAGATGACAGAAGACTTAGTCAAGCAACATGTTGACAAGACCATATTTGATTGGCCTCTAACTGGTGATTAGCTACATATGTTCATCCAATTAAATGCTACCCAGTTTCTCATCAAAAGCTTTAATTTGAAGTGCTCCAGAGTAGGCCAGATTGAATTTGCAACCCTTATGCTTAAACAGAAGTACTTACCTGGAACGGGAGCTGGGGGTGGCATACCTAGGCAATAACAGAATACTTGTTAGGCAGGTTTACAAATATGGTTTAGAGCAAGGGTGGACAACCTGTGGCCCTATTGCTGGACCTATCAACTCCCATCAACTCCAGCAAATGCCACTAACAGTCAGGAGTGATGGGAATCCTGACCTTCTGTCTGTGGCCCAGTCCTTTCACTTTGCTACTGTGGACACAAAACAACCAGTGAGTGCTCTTTCAGGCATTTCCTATAATCCTTAGCCTATGGCTAAGCGGGTTTCAGACAGTGATGGTAGGGTCTACCTAGCTTTCTGGCAAAATAAAAAAATTCCTTCCAGTAGCACCTTAAAGACCAACTAAGTTAGTTCTTGGTATGAGCTTTCGTGTGCATGCACACGAAAGCTCATACCAAGAACTAACTTAGTTGGTCTTTAAGGTGCTACTGGAAGGAATTTTTTTATTTTGACTATGGCAGACCAACACGGCTACCTATCTACTACTAGCTTTCTGGGACAGCCTTCTATACCAGCAGGCACCTACCTGGATGATGGCAAAGTGGTGGGGAAGAAATAACTGGCATCCAAGGAAGGAAAAAACAAGATGGAGGTGAACCACCTACTGATGGTGGAGGACCCGTGGGTGGCACCAATGGCTGTTGTGGCCCTGGTTGCTGCAGTGACTTTGTGGGATGTGCCTTGCTCCCATTATCACCAAGTACCTTTAAAAGGAACATAAAACAGAAAAGGGATTGGTTGAAAAGAAAAAAGAAAACACCTGACCTCCCCGTTAATTGCAGCCAAACTGATTCTTGTACCAGGCTTTACACAAAGCACACATCCCACATGGGAGGACTGCATTGTGCCATTGGAGCACAGAAAAATGGCAGAATGTGGTCCTGGATGTGGAGTTGAGCTTAAATGGAATTCTGAACTTCTCCTTACTTTGCTTTTGAGTATGCGGACTGAATTTACCATATCTTTCCATCTATAAGACGCCCCCTAGTTTTGGGGACTCGAATTTAACAAAATGGGGGGAGATGGCCCTGTGTATAAGACGCCCCCTAATTTTTGACTTTTTTTAAAGGGGAAAAAACCTAGTCTTGTACACGGGAAAATACGGTAATAAAAAGGGTATGCAATCAGCCCCAAAGGAGGCTCCTTTAGATGAAGGGTGTGATATAAATTTGAGAACCAGTGTGGTGGAGTGGTTGGACTAGGACCTGGGAGAGACCAGAGTTCAAATCCTCCCACTTGGCCATGAAGCTCTAACTAGGTGACTGTGGGGGCCAGTCACTGCCTCTCAGCCCCCCTACCTCACAGAGCTGTTATGGGGATTAAATGAGAAAGAACGTACCACCTTGAGCTCCTTGGAGAAAAAGGTGGGATATAAATACAATAAATATATAAACAAACTAATCCACTTGTACTCAAAAGTGAGTTAGATAAGAAAGCGAAGTTCATGGAGTCTGGACAGATTTCTTACCTGAATTGAGCTTTCCTCTGGGCCATGCTTATCACGACGCCTTCCTTCCACTCTTTTAATAGTGCCTGGCTCTCCACCTATCACATCAATGGTCACACTTAGCTTTCTGGTTAGAAAAGGGAGAGAAGCAACATCTCAGATTCAGCATAAGCAGGTGACAGACAGATGGTCTGGTTGCACATTTGCACTCTCCCCCTCCTTCAGCTATGCAAACAGGGAAGAGATGGAAGGCTTTGAGATTTACCAACACGTAGGTCATATACTGCACCAAGCTCCACTATATATAGACCCTTGGCCCTTAGATCTTCCACAGGAAGGACTTGGGCATTCTTACCCAGTCTGAATGAATAAACAAACAAACAAACGAATGAATGAAAGAATGAATGAATGAATGAATGAATGAATGAATGAATGAATGAATGTATTCAAGTGCACAGTAAGATTAATGGAGGGAGCATGGCATCCCTAGCAGCCAATTAGGGAGGCCCAAAGACTTAACTGCAAAGCATTCACTGGCCCAGATACACGAGCACCTCGTCTAATAACAAGGGCTAATGTTTTCCCACACCTAACGCTTTTGCTGAATGTTGTAGAGTTTTCACTGCCTTCTCTTGGGGTCTCCAGGGGAAAGAATAACACTTTAAGGCACAGGGTCAGGAACAAGTAGACAGGCATTTCCTGCTTGGCTTAGGAACTTTTGTTATTTTACTATGTCCCCCACAACTACATCCACTTGGCTCCACCCAGAGGCAAAAGGCATGCTGTGTCTTGGCACAGTACGTGCGGCATTAGGCTACATTCCTTTCCCAGGAATGGGTAAATTCATGGAGGATAAGGCTATCAATAGCTACTTGCCATGATGGCTATGTTCTTATCCTCCCCCATCCTTAACTCAGGAGCTCCACCCCTTCATTTCCAGGCTGGACATTGTGCAACTCAGGTTAACCCTCAGGAACCCTGGTGACTTGAGGGGTTGGGGTTTTCTCAGTCCTCCTCTGGGCGCTTTCTTTTCCTCCCCCTCATCTGAATATCACTCTTCTCTTCATGCCCTGCCCTGCCCCAAACATAAAGAGCTCACAGTGATGCCTGGCCTCTGCTCCTTCTAAGCAAGGACAGAGTATGTAGACTCTTATCCTGCTGCACGTTCAGCACGGTGGGGCAGTTGCCAGCCCCCTGAAAAGATACGTTTGCGGGGAATCAGAAGAAGATGGACCATAACTTCAAAGAAAGTAACCACAGTTAAATTTAAAAATAACATAACCTACTTAGCGTACTTGCACTTGCAGATTAAAATATACAATGATACGTAAACTGCTAAAACATTTTACACAGATTAAACTATTGCAGATTAACTAACTCTGACTCTGAGGCAGACAGAAGCACATCAAAACATAACCTGCTGCTCTGTGAAGACTGTTCAACTGACTGAACCAACTGTACCAACCGCCATAACTGTCTCAGATGTATGACATCACAGAGTTCTACAGCTCTTGCAATGATCCCTTCACCATATGCATTTTGGATACCAACATCCCACAGGTTGTGGCCACCCACCTGCCAAATTTGGCCTGTGAGGCGGATCCCAAAATGGATCTGGCCCATGGAGCCTAAAAAGGTTCCCTGCCCCTGCAACAGGATCAAGCCTACACAAGAACAGCTTGGAGCCGACCTGGCGTAACATAGCTTTTAATTAATACAAGAAGCTGAAAAACAACAAAAAAAGTGGTTGGTGTACCTGTTTGGGAGAGACCCGACTTTCACCTGCCCACCTACTGGGGCTGTAAGATCTGCTTTAAAATCTAGTTCTTTTTCTGAATTTCTAGTTCTTCCTTGTTGAACCTAAGCAAAAAAATAAAATAAAAAAATAAAAACCAATAGCATAATACAGCCTTTGTTAGCCAAGGCACAAAAAATTGAAGTTGGAAGTTTGCTTTGTTTATATAACCAAAGATGGCGGTTAAGGTAAAGGTAAAGGGACCCCTGACCATTAGGTCCAGTCGTGACCGACTCTGGGGTTGCGGCGCTCATCTCGCTTTACTGGCCGAGGGAGCCGGCATCCAGCTTCCGGTCATGTGGCCAGCATGACTAAGCCACTTCTGGAGAACCAGAGCAGCGCACGGAAGCGCCGTTTACCTTCCCGCCAGAGTGGTACCTATTTATCTACTTGCACTTTGATGTGCTTTCGAACTGCGAGGTTGGCAGGAGCAGGGACTGAGCGACGGGAGCTCACCTGGTTGTGGGAGTTCGAACCGCCGACCTTCTGATCGGCAAGTCCTAGGCTCTGTGGTTTAACCCACAGCACCACCCGCATCCCAAGAAGGCGGTTACCTGCAGGGAAACTTTCACCAACCTGGAGACTCTCCAAATGGTTTGAAGTACAGCTCCCATCAGCCTCTGTTGCTGTCCAGCAACATCTGGAGGGCCTCAGGTTGGGGGAGGCTATTTCAGAGTGTGTTTAAGAGTAGAAAGTAACCCCCCCACACACACACACACAGTGCAGCAACTCACCATTCCGAGTGTTGCTGCATGAGTCACTGATCTGAGCATGCCTGTAACTGAACTCCCCTCCCTGCAATGACCCCTTCACAATAGAAAGCCTTCTCAGGGTGTGGTGTGGGGAGAGAATCTGCACTGGGAAAGAGATGGGGATATAAAGAGCACTTAACCATTCTCCTCCCAATTATTTTTTTAGCATGAAATTCTCTCCAAGCTGCTTTTACCAAGTGGCTACTACACCATGTACGGAAACTCATCCTGGCAACTGAAATGAATTTCTACATATATTGGTTGGCTGACTGAGGAAGTGGCTAGAAGCAAACTCTGCAATAGTTTTTTGTTGCTTTAGGTTACCATCATTTGTATATATACATATTATATTTATTTACAGAATTGTGTCACAATGATTTTTTTATTTAAGATTAATAAAATTAATACATTTCATTTAAATATATGTGTGTGTATACACACACACACACACGTGCATATATGAATAGGCTAAGTACACCTGAGCGCACTCCCTCTCTCTCTCTCTCTCTCTCTGTGTGTGTGTATCTCCAAGTAATATTAATAATAGTAATTTATTATTTATACCCTGCCCATCTGGCTGTGTTTCATCAGCCACTCTGGGCAGCTTACAGCATATATCGAAGCATACTAAAACATCAAACATGAAAAACTTCCAGATACAAGGCTGACTTCAAATGTCTTCTAAAAGTCACATAGTTGTTTATTTCCTTGACATCCTTGTTGTTTATTTCCTTGATGGGAGGGTGATCCACAGGAAGTGTGCCACTATTGAGAAGGCCCTCTGCCTAGTTCCCTGTAACCTCACTTCTCGCAGGGAGGGAACCGCCAGAAGGCCCTTGGAGTTGGACCTCAGTGTCCGGGCTGGACAATGGGGGTGGAGACACTCCTTCAGGTATACTGGACCGAGGTCATTTAGGTCATTAAAGGTCAGCACCAACACTTTGAATTGTGCTCAGAAACGCATTGGGAGCCAAGAAATATCCTTTAGGACCGGTGTTATATGGTCC
Organism: Podarcis bocagei; assembly: GCF_964188305.1. Classification (NCBI taxonomy): domain Eukaryota; kingdom Metazoa; phylum Chordata; class Lepidosauria; order Squamata; family Lacertidae; genus Podarcis; species Podarcis bocagei. The sequence goes on from NC_138140.1 coordinate 24,209,069, forward strand.
TGGTGGCCATTCCAATCATCAGTCTAGCTGCTGCATTCTGGATTAGTTGTAGTTTCCAAGTCACCTTCAAAGATATCCCCATGTAGAGCACATTGTAGTAGTCCAAGAGGGAGATAACCAGAGCATGCTCCACTCTGGTGAGACAGCCTGCAGGCATGTAGGTGGAGCTGGTAGACAGCTGCCCTGGACACAGAATTGACCTGTGCCTCCATGGACAGCTGCGAGTCCAAAATGACTCCTAGGCTGCACACCTGGTCCTTCAGGGGCACAGTTACCCTATCCAGAACCAGGATGTCCTCCACACCTGCCCACCCCCTGCTCCCCCAAAACAGTACTTCTGTCTTGTCAGGATTCAAGCTCAATCTGTTAGCTGTCGTCCATCCTCCAACCGCCTCCAGTACACCTGAGTTCCACCACTTACCTTGATCTGGTTTTCAGCACTGACAGGGGCAGATGATTTCAAGCCAAGTTGAAACCAGCGCTGCTTTTCACAATAGGCTTTCCATGTTTCCTCATTGAATCCATAATTGAAGTAATCAGAAAGGTCAGCACCTGGGAGGGAATGAATGAATGAATGAGGCAGGTTCCATATACCTAGTAGAACGAGATGGCAGAATCTCGAGGTGGGAGAATGCGTCATCCCACTTCAGTCTGCAGTGGAGGACCTCATTTTAAAATGTGTTCCTATGTTTTAAAAACAGCAGAGCAATCTACACACGGAGAGAAAACTAGCATAGACAGAAGCTGCTGATACATTAATTTTCTACTTAATTTTCAGAGGAGCATTCATAAATGCTCACTTGCTGTCCAAAGTTGTATTGTCTACTTTACCACTTCATTCTCCTGCATATGTAGATCATTTCAGACTTTGAGTCATAGAAAAATTAAAACATCCTCAAAAAAATTAACTCTGGGATTAACACAGCTGTGGTGCTCTTATATGTTGTGGTGGGATACAAAGGAAGTATCAAAGTCTGGAACAATCTAGCAACCTCTGAGACAAAATGTATTTCATTACAGTAAATATCAGCATTCTCATTAACAGTCATAATCCCAGACAAAAACGGGTGAATTTCTGAGAACCAAGGCACAACATTCCACAGTTAGTGGTTGACCTGTGCTAATTTTCTAGAAAATAAGGTGATGGAACTCAACATGAACTTCTCCCTTGTTCTCTTATAATGGCAATGGCTATGGGGGGCTGGAACTGAGTTCCAGTGAGTTCCACCTGGAAAAAGTACTGGGTTGACCAGGACTAGCCCCTTAACTATGGACTGAAGTAGATTTGGAAACTGGTTATGAGACAATCCTAGCTAAAGCAAACTTTGAAAAAGCAGAATAAATCCATACTGATAGGAGGGAGTATTTGAGTCCACTAAACCAAATTGTATTTGTAACAAGCTCCAAGGCACATCAGTGAATGGCCCTGTCATGATTTAATTGCATTTGTCTAAAAAAAATGAGGAATACTTCAATTTGGAGGCATTAACCAAATCAGTCTGAGATCATCAGCATGTGAACATTGCCATCCTAATGTTTGACTATAGAAATCAATGCCCAAAGTATCTAACTTCTCTTATATAAGCAAATCACACCGAAAAAAATAAATAGCATTTCAGTTTCACAGCACTGCCTGATCTATTATTGCACCAGAATTATATTTTTGGTGTTGTTCAGTTGCTGCTCCATTTGCCTTGCGGGAGCCAAAACACAACCTAAATCAACAAAATGATTCAGACTGTCACAGAAAGAGTCTGGGGTGGGGGTAGGAATCTGTGCAGTAACTGTCCACCTTCATCTGATCTCAGTGGAGTTTTAATCTTCACCTGGCAAGTATTCCACACTTCTGATTTGCTGGAAACTGCCTGCCAAATGGGGGTCCTGAGCCCCTTATAAATGGACTGTGCTATGTAGCCTTTGTTCTCTCACATCAGGATCCATTCCACCCCCATCAGATAATCCTGCAACTGACCATCCTTGCTACTCACCTGATCCTAAGTAGAAAGTTTAGGATGAGATAAATTAGAACCACAGATGCTCCTTTTAGTTTTCCTTATTCTGCTGGGTCCTGTTGACATCTTCATTTCCCTATCTGACTTTTAGAAGACATCTGTGCAATCCCCACGTAAGTGTGTTTAAGTGAGGGTCCCAGGTCTCCCTCCTGACTTATGTTATGGAGGAGGGGTGCCAGCAAAAACCAGACAGCTGAGCCATAACTCTACAAGACAGTTATGCAAGGAAGGGCAGAAACAAACTTTCCTGAGCCTCTTACTTCCATTACAGCTTTTTCATTCTCTAGTCTAGTAACACACCAGAACCAAAACAGCCTGCATAAGGAAATATGTATGTCCTTAAAAGTTCCACTGATTAAAACTGGCTTCCCCTCATTAATCAACTAAAGGTTTGGCTGATTTGATGTAATGATTAGAGCTTGGACGCCTAATCAATTATCCAGTTATAACACTGCTGCTGCAATGTTTTCTGCAACACACATCAGTGAAACATTCTCCTCAGGAGCAAATATTCCTGAGGGTCTTTTGATTTAGTCAAGACTTCCATAAATTAAACTAACTGGAAGCTTTAAAAATGTGTTCAAGCTACTTCAAGATCATATCTGATACTGCTACACTTTGGCAGATGAGTTTCACCAGTTACACTGTCTACCAAATTTAACCCTTTCACCAGCCTTTCAAGGTTAATTCATAGAATCATAGAATCATAGAGTTGGAATAGACCACAAGGGCCATCGAGTCCAACCCCCTGCCAAGCAGGAAACACCATCAGAGCACTCCTGACAATTAACTTGCTCAGATCCCTGGTCTGTACCTTTCACACTTAAATCCAGTGAAGAGAGGGAAAATTCAGAGAGGAGCTTCAGTTTATTATACAATGGTGCCATTCTAGTTCTGGGATTTTAATGATTCAGCCAGCCAAATTTCCCACCCAGCAACTGTCCAAGAGGCTCATCTTTAACTTTTCACTTAAAAAATTCAGTTTCACAACCATCTGATAGAATTCCCCCACTCTCTCTTTTTCCTTATCCCTGCAATCCTCTGCAAAATGTTTCACTTATTTGAGTCTACACCAGGCAAAGGCAGCTTTGAGAGAGATTCATAGGGGGAAAAACCACTTTCTGTTGTCTCTCTCAACGGTCTTGCCAGGGTTAGGAAACTTCTTCCTGAAAGTTTGTCCCAAGCACATGAGTATATTTAATTAGTAAATTGGGAGCACTTCAACAACCAATATGCGTGTGACAATTTTATTTATTTATTGCATTTATATCCCACAATTTTTTTTCTCCAAGGAGCTCAAAGTGTGTTGTACACAGTGTTGGGAAATAACTAGGGAATAACAGTTAATCCTGAAGTCCCAACAGCTGACTACCTAAATTCAAAAAAGCATAGGGCTTGACTCACTGTCTAGCCCAAAGAGCCCCCAGTAGAGTTTAAAACTAAAATACATGTGCAGTGTTTGCAAAGGATGGGCAATATAGGCTGTTAGACCTTTAAATGTACCAGTATTAAGCACTGGCAATTGTGCTCCCCCACCTCTACCCCTCTAGGAGTGAAGAGACCACAACCTTAAGTAAGTTTAAATGTTTTACTTACAGTAATCAGAGGTCTCACTCATGCATCGTTCAATGCTACAGCTGAAACAACACAGGTAATGTATTCTTGGTTACAAAATACAGAAGTTGACCTCAAACACACAGTCTGAGTCTGGAGCCCCAGCCTCAGATGTCTGCTCAGTTACATGGTTCAAAGAGAAGACAGAGACAGAGAAGAACAGGAATAACCCTTGCATCCTCCCTCCCCAATGGTGAGGGGTCATGACCAATCTGAGTCTTCTCTAGCAATTAAGAACTCTGTGATCCTTAACCCCTTTCTTACTGGTAATTATACAGTTATGTTTGGCTGCATAAATCTCCCACACATGGTTCTCCCCCTCCTCATCCAATCCCCACAACAATCCAGTAAAGTAGCTTAGGCTAAGAGGAGTGACAGGCCCAAGGTTACCCAGTGAGCCTTCATGTGGCTGGGAGGAGATTTGAAGCCTGGTCTCCCAGGTACTAGCCCAACATTCAACTACAAGAACAGAATGACTCTAGCTTGGCACCGATTGGTTCTTGGCCCTGACAATCAATGAAATGGGGGTGAGCATACAGCACAGACATGTTCTGGGGACCCCAAAGGACTTATGCAACTTGGCCCAGAGGAACAAGAACGCATGGAAGCTGCAGAATACATTCCAGTGAGAGAGATGCATCCATTGCCAAGATTCCATAAGGGACACAGAACATGGCACTGGATTCAGAATTCTGCTTCCTGACAATCTCGGGTTCAATTTCATTTTTAAATTAAAAACAAACAGATTTCCTTACAAATGGTTGAGAGATGCTTAAAAGCACTTGGACAAGAACTGAATGAATCTGAAGACATCAGACGAGGCAATAAATAAAATGAAGTAGGAGCCAAATGTTTGCAGCTGGGTAATTTTTTAATGTCTAATTGAGGAGCACACTTATAAATCACACATCATGCTCTCCTCCCATCTACCCCGTAACTCCTGCTGCACACAGGCCCATGATGTGAAATGCAAAGCAAAAAATAAATCAACTGATAGTATTGACCACAATAAACTTTGAGGTCCCACCTGGTTTCTTCCATGGTTTGTTGTCAGCGGAATCCAAATCCATGTCTGCTTCAGGTAAGCCATATATATTCCCAGGAGCATCTAAATCATTACCTTTGGGTTGCAACTTGGCTTTGAAAGAAGGAAAACAGATGCTTAGTGCCAAGTCTCTGTTGTTGTTGATCCATTCATTTGCTGAGCAAATTGATCAGGGTTTCTTTTTTCTCTCCCCCCCTTTTTTTAAAAAAAATCCCCAATTTTTCAGTTACATTAATTATTCCCATCTGTGAGTTCAATCACGTTGTTGTTTTTTGTCAAAATTATTCTGTTTCCCCTTCTTAAAAAAATTAATGCGTTTCAGCTACTTAGCTAAAGAAACAGATAAGGGGGAAAAGACAGAAAAACTTAAGACATCTTAAAATAAAAAAATTCCTTCCAGTAGCACCTTAAAGACCAACTAAGTTAGTTCTTGGTATGAGCTTTCGTGTGCATGCACACTTCTTCAGATACACTGAAACAGAAGTTGCCAGATCCTTCTATATAGTGAGAAGGTGGGGAGGGGTATTACTCAGGGGTATTACCTTCTCACTATATAGAAGGATCTGGCAACTTCTGTTTCAGTGTATCTGAAGAAGTGTGCATGCACACGAAAGCTCATACCAAGAACTAACTTAGTTGGTCTTTAAGGTGCTACTGGAAGGAATTTTTTTATTTTGACTATGGCAGACCAACACGGCTACCTATCTGTAACTTAAGACATCTTAAGACTGCATTTATATGCAGGGATAAACTATATCATGAATTGAATGAGCCTCATGTTCATGCAGACAACCTACCGCTCTCCTATGCAGCAGGAATGCTTTTGCATTCCATTACATTCAAATACTAAACTATGGTTAACCTTAACTATAGTTGTAAAGCAAAACAGTTTCGCCAATCCCACTTTGTATAAACACAAATCCAGGTATTTGTGCTACCTTGCTTTTAATATTGCAGGGTCGATGGAATTCCCTCCCACAATAACACAGATTTATGTCATAGGACACTTTCATGCTGCTGCCCACTCTCTTAGATGCTTAGAATGCCTTTAAAGTTCCTGGGGACTTCCGGGGTGGCACCACCGGTAATGGCGGACTCCCTCTGAACTGGAGGGACTAGCTCCGCGGAAAACGGGTCTTCTCCGCTACGGCGAAGCGGGGACCCACTAAAAAATCACAGGCGGATGAAGCCTGTGACCATGGGACTCGGCGGGCACCTTTAGCACCCCCCAACCCGCTAAGGAACCCAGTAACGGGCTCCGAAGTGAAGAGGGGGAAGTGGCGCGGTGCTGTGAGTCAACTGCTATCTCCGTGGAGCGAAGCCGCATAGCTGTTGCCGGAGAGCTCTGCCTTTTTCCTGGGACAATTCGGACTTTAAAATAAGCACCCGTGAGTACTTAGATTCTGAACAATTGGGCATCAAATAAGGATTTGTGAGTAGGAAAGAATCGGACTTTAAAAATTTATTTGAATTTGGTACGGAACGGGAAGGTCTAAACAGGAAGTCATCCTTCTGTTCCTTTGTAAACAGAATAAAGCAAAGGTAATTTAAACTAGAGCTCAGAAAATCGCTTTTAAAAGACTGGATTTCACCATTTAAAATTGTGGAACCCCCCTTCAACATCAGGAGAAAGGGGGGGATCTTTTTGGACTGTTTAAAGTGACTTTAAAGTGAAGTAATTTTCCTCCGTCCTGAGCCTGGAGTGGGCTGTCAGGACTGACGTGTGAAGTTCATTAACCAAAGACAAGTGTTTTTGACAGATGGTTAAAAGAAGAGAAACCTAGTGATTCCACTATTCCCTTTCGCATTTTAAAGGATTATATATGGACAAAGTATCTTAAAAAGCAAACTTTGTTGCAAGAATAAATAGAAGTCTTCCCCCTAGGGGGAGTCTGTGAAACTGAAACTGTGAAATTGAAACTAACTCCAAGGAGTCGACAGCTGTTACAGATTACACTGTGGGAACAAGTATCTGACCTTGTGGGACAATGTATTCAGAAGCCTTGTTGTATGCTCTCTATAAAACAAATGATCTACTGGAACAGGTGAATTGGATGGCGACTTCGACTAGAAATTTTGAACAGGCAGTGAGAAACTTTGAACAGACAGTGGGAATATATGTGGAGCCCACAGGATTTAAATCAGGAGTGCGTCTTGACAGAACAGGCCCAACAGGAATATGATTTTTTGGATTTGACAAAGGAACTTGGAAAAAACCATATCTGGAAAGGAAAAGTTTGGTTCGGTTTGGAAATGGGGGGCTGGATCGACACCCCCCCCCCATGCTGGGATGTTTGGACTTTTCAAATATGGCAATGGGCCATGAGATGTTTGGGACTGTGGGGGCTCTCAATTTTGGAGGGCCTTTGAAACATGCTCTTAAATACTACATGGAATTCATTGTTGAACATGGAAAAGGGGCTGATCTGGTGAGAAGGATTAAAAACATTGTCGAGCTGGAGTTATCACGAGTAAGAGACAAGGGAAAATAAAGTTACAAATATGAAGAAGAGCCGCGGGAGGGTCATGGAAGAGACTTGAGGGCCTCGGACATAAGGTTGCCAGGTTAATGGGCCAGACTGATGGGAATAAGGACTGACGAAACCCGGAACCAGGAGGAAGGGACGCTGGATGAAGATGCCTCTTTTTCTTACTATTAGAACTGTTTTATAAAATTGATGAATGATAGGGAAATGTTGGAATGAAAAAACTTGGCTTTAGTAAAGATGTTTAAAGAATTATGAAAGAATATTATGATTATGAGAAGTTGGTAAGGATAAGATTTAAGTTTTAAGTGTTAAGGATTATTTTATTATAGAAAGATAAGGTCAAGGATTTGCTGGGATAATTAATAACTAGGATACAAAGAAAGGGAGGAGGAGGAGGTCTAAGAAAGAAGGTAATGACAGTTAAGGATTTGAAAATAATGAATTTGTTTTTAAATGTTTTTAAATTTTGTGATTTTTGCATTCTTCTTTTTTCTGTTTTCCCCCCTCTCATTTGGAATTTTTCTTTTTTTAAAAAATAAAACTATTTTTATCCTTTGTATTCTCTTCTGCCTCTATTTTATTTTTTTCCTTTTTGTAATATTTTGAAAATCCCAATAAATATCTTTAAAAAAAAAAAAAAGTTCCTTGGTAGTTAGGCGTAATAGGCTTAGCTGTTAAATTGTAATATTGATTGTTATGTTGGAGTTAAACTATTAACTACTAGAGGGAATACTGGTAATTTATTCTGAGGTCTTCCATGTGCTCAAGAGAAGCTGCTGCTGACATCAGCCTCTAAAAAGCTGCTACAAATTCCCTAAACCTAAACCTCCACCTAAACCAAATTCATTTAGCACCCAGGTCTAGCTAGTGGGGACAATCTGCCTCTGATCCCAGAGTTCCTCCAGCTGTACTTCCGGGTTGCTTTGACAGTTTAGTGACTTGGAAAAACCTCACTTGTACAATCTTCTGGCAGGACAGGGAAGCCTATTAGTCTAACACAGCCACTGGCTTCCTTCTTCTAATCTTCCTCAGCAATGTATGGTTATCACACAAGGGATGAACAATATAACATTAGGGCCTCCGCTATCCACTTTTGCCTCAGATTTCTCTGGGCTTTGCATACAAGTAATGGCAAGGCAAGAGACACAAGGTGCACTGAGCGATGGAGGCTACAGTCCAGACATGCAGAAGTCATGGGGGTTCTCTACACACTCTTTCATCCAGCCAAGAAAGAGGCACTCTCAAAGTCAGACCAAAGCACTCTAGCAGGGGCTAAGCAGAACCAGTCAGAGGTGGGGCCTGAGGAGCAGGAATGTAGCTTGGAGTGAGTCCCGAGGGCCAAACAGAAAGGTCTGGAGGGCGGGCAGAATTCAGCCTGCAGGCCTGAGCTTCTCCATCCCTGCTATACAGGACCCATCTTGACTGCCTGCTTCAGAGGAGGAAAAGCCACAGTGGAAGTAATAGGAAGACCAGTACCAGTTGTGGTTGCTTCATAACCTTGGTTGTTTTTTTAGACTCATATTCCTGGGGCGCTCCCTAGGGAGAGAGAAAGGACCAAAACACATCTGCATCCATGGGCATAGGCAAGAGAGGGGCAGCTGCCCCCCAGAAATCGATAAAAATATATAACTGAGATTCTGCCCCCCTCCCCAACAAAAGGCCTGCCCCCCAAACAAAAATCCTGGGTACCTTCATGCCTGCATCAGACAGCTGGAACAGGCTTCTGCTGAATTGCACTGTGGTTTGGCTTCAGTGAGCAGCTACAATAAATGGACAGGCTAAGATGTGAGGGAGAGAAGCAGAAGGCAGCCAAGAAACGTAGCAAATCTGATCACTTCCAGTTCTGACATATTACAAGGCATATGATGCCTTTATAACTTCACATTCGCTAAAAGCCAGTTGAACAGTTATGAAGAGCATGGTCCAAACCATGGTGAATGGTGATGAGCTTATGTCCTCCCTCCTTTCTTTGCATGCCCAGCTTAATCAAACACTTCCTAATTTTCACCAAACCATGTTGATGTCTGAACTGGCAATCGCAGTTCAAGCAAGCCCTTCAAACTTGCACTGAAGCTGGGGTGGGGGACTGTATCCAGCTCCCCACTCACTGTGGATCACATTGACAGGTGGGCAGGACCACCCACCTGTCAGTCACCTGACACCAGGTGATTAAACTTCAAAGGTAGACTTGAGAGCATACTCTTAAGTTTAAGCCACACTTACTAAGGAAGTTGTTTCCTTTGTAGCCCAGGTTGAAAAGGGAAAATTCAGAGCGTACTCAAAGTGTGCTTCAAATTTTTCCCTTCCAGCTATAATTCACTTGCGCTTCATGGCTTACTAAAGTTAGCCAGAGGGGTGGGTTCAAGGTCTGGTGAGCATGTCTTTGTGTGATGTAGTGGTGCTTACTGCCATAAAGGAGACAATAGTGTGGACACTCCTGAAAATCCTGGACCTGATGGCATTTAACAACTATCATCAAGTCACAGATTCCCCTCTCCTTTTGGGCAAAATATTAGAGAAAGTTGAGACAATGCAGCTGCAGGGAGTCCTGGAGGAAAGTGATTATCTAGACCAGGTGTGGAAAACCTTTTGCATTACAGATCTTACTGAACTATGACTTTCATACTTGCTGGGAATGATGGGAGTTGTAGTTCAGCTCCATCTGGAGAGCTAAAGGTTCCCATTACCTGTTCCAATCTAGGGTCAGACCTGGGTTTGGGACAGAATTCATCTTGGTCACCCTGATGTTTGACCTCCATCAGGAAATGGATGGGGCGAGTGTGGCTAAGTTCTTGCTGGATCTCTCATTGGCTTTGATACCATCAGCCATGGTATTCTCCTGGATCCTCAATGGCAGGAGTCTTCCAACTTTTCAGACCAAGGTCCACTACTACTGGTAAATCTTTTAATTTTTGCTATACAACTCTATTTAGTCTTTCTTCCCCCTTTCCTTTCTAAATATAGCAGAAAACAAAACCACAGATAAAACCAAGAGCAGAATTCTGACACCTGCAGACGTACATGAAAGATGGCCTTCTTGTTGTGATATTGCCAATCATTACTTGGATGTAGTTGTCACTGTCACTATCACTGTCTTCCTCGTTGTCTTCTCTACCTGAAAGGGTCTAGGAAGGAGACAGAAGACATGCACAATGAGAAGACAGTTTTTAAAAATACAGACCTAAGCAGCAGCACAAGTTAGCTTGTTCCCAATAAAGTTAGCTTAACTTCAATTGCAATAAATTTGATAAGTTAGGCATGACATTACTTTTAAGTCCTGTTGGACTTTGTTCACAGTGCAATCTCAACCATGCCTACCAAAAGTAACTCTCCTGTAACTCAATGGGGCTTACTCCTATGGAAGTGAGGTTAGGACTGCAGCCTTAAGCCTGAGAAATAAACATTCAGAGGCTTTTCTTTTTAGTTAGTTAAATGAAACTTTAAAATAGTAATGCTCAAGGGGTACCATCCCCCTCCCTTCTCGGTTACTTGTGCTGTAAGTATGTAATTTATTTTAATTTATTTGTGCCAGCAATCATGGATGATCGGTGAGTTGAGAAGGATGGGCAGCTATTTATTTATCTGTTGATTCAAAACTAGGAAAGAGAGTCCTTTTTTATCAAAAAGCCACATTTACTTCCGGTGACCGGAAGAAAAGCAACAAATGCAGGGGATTTTTTTACCATTTGCTACTTTCTATACACACTCACCATTCTATATTCTCCATCGAGGCGAGCAAGAGGCATTAATCCAAGTTCAAGAACCCATCCCAGCCAGGAAGAAGCACTAAAGGGCAAAGCATGGTCGGTAAGCTGATATGTGCTTGCGGCTAGGCAAGAGATATGGGCTAGGGAGAGTCTTGAGGCTTAGAGGGCTGCATTTGGGCCTCTGCCCTGAGGTTCCCCAACCCTCTGATTTAAATAAACAAATGCAATGCAATGCTAAAGCACTCTACCTTTATGAGATAGTTGATCGTATTTTGCCAGCAAACTGAACAACTTCCCAACCATTCTGGGTCTCCTCTACTTCTGTTAAGTTTGGCAAAGAGCTAAACCATTCTTCTAAGCCAGCCATCTCCAACCTGGTGCCTTCCAGATGTTTTGGACTCCAAGTCCCATCAGCCCCAGGTAGCACACCTGTATGTTGTTGTCTGGTGCTGATGGGAGTTGGGAGATCTAAACAACAGAGGAGCACTAGAGTAGAGATCTCAGCTTGATTATACCGTACTACTTACTTGCTTTAGCAATTCTTGTTCTTCATCACTGACAATCTTTTTCTCCTTGGGAATGTCTTTTAAAGGATGAGGTCTTGTGTCCCTGATAAACACAGAACACACTCACAGACTAGAATCCATGTTGGCTCCTTCTCAAAACACATCTCGTTAAAATGACCAGCAAGTCTAGCAAGGCAACAGAGTAGTGATTGGTAACCACAATCAGCAAAAGAGACTAAATAAATAAATACTGTTTTCCATTTTCTATTCTCCCCTGCAGCTGTGTCTTAGTTAGCAAAAGACAATAGCAATGTTGAGTAGGGGAGGTTGCCAGGGTTACAGGGGGTGTGATGTCCATACAGGGGGGTGGGGTGTCCTTTTATACAGAGGCTTTTGAGCAAGGTTTTGGGGAAGAAATATGGAGGGGTAGAATTCCATGTCGTGTTGGCTGGAGGAGGCTGAACCAAGAGACCGGGGGTCATGCCTGGCTTTTGCTCTGGACCAAAACTTTCTGAAGCTATGAGATGAGCAACAAGATACACTACTGGGGTGTAATTTTCTGCATTCCCCCCACCTAAACTCAGGTGTAAATATGTATAAATAAACCATATTTCTAAAAGATACTACAGTCTCCAATGTATCTCATTCCAAAGGGGTGGCTGGTAACAGTATGTAAGCCATCCTGGCAAATGTACTGCAACTGCCCCCCCCCCCCCGCATTTGACTCTGAATTATAAAAATAAAATTTACCCAGGAATTGGCCCATCTTCTTGATTACCAATGTCAACTGCAAATACATCAAGGGAAAGTCTTTGGTACATGATCACCTAGGCTGTCCAACTCCTTGGCTGCTAATATTAAGCAGGGGGTCATCAGTACTTTGCTTCAGACCCTTCTGCTTATACAGGCCTTTTATGATGTGAAATACTGAAGGTACAAATGCAGACAATCCCAACAAAAAAAAGTGGGAGGCATTTAAAGAAACCGGCTCAGAGATGAGCTGAGATTTAAGAAGGAAAAGTATAAGAAACGAAGGAAAGGGAAAATCACAAATGAGGAATATACACGAGTAGTCAACAGTTGCAGGGAGGAAGGCAGGCAGGCCAAAGCTCAGAAGGAAAGAGGTTAAAAATAACTTTAAAATGTTTATTCTGCTTTGTTCAAAGTAAGAGGCAGAACAAACAACTAGTAAGCCCCCTAGTGGAGAAGACGGAGAAATACTACTGAGTGACAGAGAAGGTGGAACGGCTGGACACCTGCTTTGCCTGTTTTCACCCAAATGGAAAGCAATACTCAACATGGGTGTAGCTAGGATTTTTGTTGGGGGGCAGGCCTTTTGCTGGGGGGCTGTCCCTCCCTGCCCCCCCCAGCTACGTCCATGATACGCAACCTGGTGATAACATAATAAATGATGCAAGGAGGGAGCTTCAGCCCAAGATAGAAAAGGATGTGGCAAGGGAACACCTAGCTGCTTTAAATTCAAATCTTCAGGGCCTGTTGAGCTGCACCCAGGGGTACCAAAAGAGCTTGTGCATGTAATATCAGAACCTTTGTCTACACAGTAATCTCTGAGAATTCTTGGAGCTGAGGTCCCTTCAGACTAGAGGCAGGTAAATGTTGTCCCCATTGTCAAAGGGGGGGGGGAGAGACCCATGTAACTACCAACCAGTGAGCTTGACACCAATGCCAGGAAAGATCCTAGAATAGATAATTCAACAGTCTGTGAGCACTTGGAAAAGAAACCCAGCATGAGTTTCTCGAAAACAAGTCACATCTGATGAAACTTTTCCTTTTTTAAAAAATAGAAAAGATCTACCAAGCTTGTAACTCTAACTCTACAATTCTATGATTCTACCAAGACCATAAGCAGTGCCTGCTGGATGAGGCCAATGGCTCATCTAGTCCAGCATCCTGCTCTCACTGTGGCTACCTAGCTGCCCCAGAGGGAAACCCTCAATTAGGATTTGAACACAGGTCTCATCTCCTGCAGTCTCTGGCTTCTTAATCTAATTTAACCCACCCTGCTGCTTTCAGGGGTACTTTCTCATGCCCAATTTAAAGTGCAAGGTCTAACCTTTAAAACCCTGAACAACTTGGAACCAAGTTAATTTTAAAAAACTGGGCCTTTTAAATCAATGTGGTCTGGATCTATCAGTTTTAAACCTATGTTTTAACTTTGGGGGGTGCAGTGAATTTGAGGGTTGTGTGTGTTTATGTTGCTTTTGATTTTAAAGTTTTAGGACATATTTGGTACTTAAACTGGTTACTTGTCAGTTGTAATGCACCCAGAAAACTTTGCATTATGGGGCAGCATGCAAAAGCCATGACAGCTCCTGTGATTTTAAAGCCTTACTAATTTGCTATTTTGGTTTGCAAGGTGCTGCAAGAGCTTTGGCTGAATACTGCGAACTTTAAACGAATGAAGTTGCAACCCCTGTACCCAGCCTTACCTGGGAGTCTAAGTCCCACTGAACTCAGCCGGGCTTACTTCCAGGATCGCCCTGTAACAAATGTGCAAGCTCCTCGGGGAACGAGACCTCTATTTTTAAAAAATTATTATAATTTTTGCTTGTGACGCTCTGGAGTGCCCTGAGGATGGGAGGCAGGCAATAAATAGCCACAGTCACTACACGGCAGGAGGCTACCTACGACTCTGTGAGGGAAACGGATAGCGAGGGAATGATGCTCTCCTCCGAGTTGAAGTTCAAAGCGACCCTAGGCAGACGCCCCCGCCGCCGCCTCCTTCTTTTCCTCACCTTCCCTACAGCAGGCAGGACAGCGGCGTCGGGAGCCTGCGGACCTTTGGGTTTTGCCGCGCGCTGCATCCCGGCGGCGGCGCAGCGGCTCTACTCTCCGGGCAGCAGCCCCAGATCTCCGGTCAAAAGGGGCGGTGTGGGAGGGGCCGGCGGAGAATTGAACGCGGCGCGGCGGGTAGAAGTTTGCAAAGGCGCCGCTAGGTCGGCATGGCATCCTCCCTCCTTCCACCGCGCGCGCGCGCTCCTTTCCCACCCTCTAGAGCAGAAAGAAACAGAAAGGAAAAAAGGGGGGGAGGTATGGGGTCGGGGCTGCCACCACCGCCTGGCAGCCTGCCTACCTCCGTAGACATGCACACTTCTTCAGATACCTTAGTTGAAGATACCTTGAAGATACCTTCAGATAACTTAGTTGGTCTTTAAGGTGCTACTGGAAGGAATTTTTTTATTTTGACTATGGCAGACCAACACGGCTACCTATCTGTAACTACCTCCGTAGAGCCATTGCTCCTCGTCCTCCGTCTGCATGGCACTGCTTCCCAGATTCGTGGCCATGGCGGAGCCGGAGGCACTTGGCTGCGGAGCCCAGGAAGGGAAGCGGGCCAGGAGGAGGTTGCACAAGAAGGGATCCAGCGAGCGAGGCCTCTCAGCAGAGGGCTCCGGGGAGGGTTCAGAGAGGGAGGCGCGCCTCAACCGGCTCTATCCTCCGCGCGGAGCTATTGGAGCAGTAGCCCCCCCACCGGGGCTGCTGGGCCAAAGTGCCGCCATCCCTCGCCCTTTCTTGGGCTTCTAACCCCGGAAGGAGAGGGGGTGGGAAAAAGTGGGGGGAGGACACCTCTCAACGTCGGAGCAGCGGAGGGAGAGAGGTGGTTGCGGCTGCTGTTGCGGGAGGAGCGGCCGAGTCCTAGCGCCCAGCCGGGAATATCTCTACTTGGGTTTGGGCCAGCTTTTCAAACGAAATTAAAATTTAAAATAACCCGGGGCTAGTGAGTCTGATCACGAGCGCGTTTCCTCCCAAGAAGGCTGGTTGCTGGGTAGGTGGATTTGCATGGGGAAAGATGGTCCCGTAAGAAAGGAAAAGTAGCGTGACAGGCTGCTGCTCTCTGAAGTCAGAGCTTTCCAAACTTTTCAAGCTGGTGACACACTTTTTAGACATGCATAGTTTCATGGCCCAGTAAATTCAGTTTTACTAGCAAAGCAGAGGTTAAACTAACCCGTTATAAGAGCGCGGGGAGCGTTCGCGCGACTTACATACAGTGGTACCTCGGGTTACATACGCTTTAGGTTACAGACTCCGCTAACCCAGAAATAGTGCTTCAGGTTAAGAACTTTGCTTCAAGATAAGAACAGTAATCGTGCTCCAACGGCGCGGCAGCAGCAGGAGGCCCCATTAGCTAAAGTGGTGCTTCAGGTTAAGAACAGTTTCAGGTTAAGTATGGACCTCCGGAACGACTTAAGTAATTAACCCGAGGCACCGCCGCGTTCCTCCACGAGGGCATGATGAAGCGAAGTGTATGCGTGCGCGGACCTATGGCTCTTTTAATCTTTAGAATTTATATGGGGCTTTTGAACCAGTCAACGATCAAGGTGCTTCTCATACAACAGCCCCAGGAAGGTTATCCAGTGTCAGCCCCACTTTTGCAGTTCAGAAGGCAGAGAGTGAAAAAGAAATCTTGCTTAAAGCGCCCCTGACAGGCGGGAGATTTGGAGCAGGGTCTTTCTATTCCTAGCGCAATGTGGCAGCTGCTGCAGTTCGCTGGCTCAGCTTCATTAACGTGTGACCCCGAAATTCCAGATTCCCACCCACCCACCCACCCACCCACAATTGATGCCAAAGATCAGTCCTAATTTGTGTCGTGAACCCGTATTGTGCCGCCCCTCAAACTGAATAACTGACACTCAAACCGGAGTTGCAAGTAGATGTCGCAAAACCCAACCTTGACGATTGATTCCAAACTGGTGCCAAAGTAGTGCACTGGTTTGGTGCTCTAATTTGGTGCTGTAATGCCAAAAAATCCAACCTTATCTAATTGACTCCAAACAGGAGTCAACATTTTGTGCCGCAAACCCCACATTTTGTGCTGCCTCCCAAACTGAGTAATTGACACTCAGACTGGGGGCAGCAGGGACACCCCAAAACCCAACCTTGTCTGACTGACTGCAAACTAATGCAAAAGTTGTGCGAATGGTTTAGCACTAAACTCTGGCATTGGATTGGAGGGGGATCTGGAATTTCGGGCTCACACATTAATGAAGCTCACCGACTCTGTAAATGACTGGGTGTGCAGCTGGGAAACACACAGCTAACCTGGTTGCCCAGCTGCATATGCCCATCTAGTTTACTATTTTGTGTGAGTTCTGAATACTTCTGTATGTAAAACAAACACACAAACATTGCAAGAAGAAAATATGCACAGAAAGGAGAATGCTATGCCAGAAACTGCTTCTGTGATGGGTTTTCTACTTGCATTGCTGGTTTGGGACTAGTGTGTGTGTGTGTGTGCTTCATTTTGAAACCATAGGGGAACATTCAACATTGGTATGCCTCACCTCCTGCTGGCTGAAGTGGCACAGCCTGGACAGAACTTTCTTTATGTATGCTACAACAGCAGCAAGAATACTCATCGCAAAGTATTGGAAGACACAAGATTTACCCACCCTGGAAGAATGGCAGATGAAAGTGATGGACTATATGACATTAGCTGAGATGACTGGCAGAATCCGCGATCAGGCGGAAGAAGAATGGAAGAAATTTAAAATCTACCTTAAGGACTATTATAAACTTGATGAATGTTAGAATGTCGAGGTTTGAGTAAGAAAGGGTTACAGCGATACAAGATTAGATTGAAGGAAAGATTGAGAGGACAGAGGATTGACAGATATATTTAGAGTTGCTAAAAACTTTTGGACATTGGGATGCAGAAAGGGGAGGTATGGGGAAGTCTGAGAAACACGGTTTATGAAAAAAAGGTTATGAAATTATACGTGTTTGTATGTCTTTTTATATGTTTGTATTGTCTTAAAAAATTTTGTAAAACCAATAAAAAAAATTTATAAAAAAAAAAATTAAGTGGCACAGCCTGCCAACCATCCCCTGCCTCATTCTGCTGCACTGGCATGCCTTGTCTTTGTCTCTTCCAGTTTACATACATTGGAAAGAAGTGGGTACCCTTCTCTTTAAAAGACAAAACAGCATAGGCGCCGACTCCATGGGGCTTGAGGGGGCCCGAGCCCCCTCAAAAATTCGTTTGGGGGGGCTCAGCCCCCCCAATAATCTCGGGCGGCGGTGGGCGCGTCCGCGGCTTTTATAGGGCGCCCGGCGCGCACCAGCTCGATAACGGGCACCGGCGCGGCGGGGAGCGCCGGGCCGGGGGAGGGGGGCGGCCGGCCTGTCTCCTTGGCAACCCCATTGAGCAGCGCCGGCTCCCCCGGGAGGGCCATCCCCCCGCGCCGCCGATCGCCAACACCGCCGACGCTGTGGCTGCCCGAGCCCGAGCCCGAGCCCGAGCCGAAGCCCGAGCCCGAGCCCGAGCCCAAGCCAGCCAGTCAGGAAGGAAGGAAGGAAGGAAGGAAGGAGAAATGGGGAGGGAGACGAGGGAGGAAAATTGCGCGCAGGGTGAAGAAAGGAGAAGGGCGAACGAGACGAGCTTCCAACCCAAAAAAGGGCTGGAAGACTGGGAGGATGCAGGATCGGGAAAGAAAGCGACGCCTTCCCCGCCCGCGACGTCGCCCGCTTGTCATTGGCAGCGCAGCGGGCGCCCAGAGGGGCTGGGCACCGGCGCAGGGCCGCTCCGCAGCCGCGGAGGACAGCTGCGCGGCTAGCAAGGTGTGCCGCGTAGAGCGCGGCCCTTGTGTGGCCCGGTGGCCAGGCAAGCTCGGGCGGGGACCCCCATGCGAATCTAAGACGGGAGAAGAGGGCAGAGCAAAGGGGGTCCCTTCCCCAACCTCCGGCTCTGAGACTTCCCTGCGCCCCAGAAAAGCGAAAGGATTTTCTCTCTTTTTTTATATATATAAATATTTTATTAAGTTTTCAAATACAAAGTTAGAAACATACACTGAAGAAAAAAGTAAAAGAACAAGAAAAAGAAAAAGAAGAAAAGAAAACCAACCATTCAACACATTTTTTATATAACTAACTGGACTTCCTCGCATCTCCCTTACCCTGCATTCTTTATAATAAAGATATCAGCAAATTATTACCTTGTTTCGTACCTTATTTTGTACTTTTCAAATACTATACCTCTAAATTTAACATACTTTTCATCAGTTACTTATATCTTAAATTAAACATAGTATTACCTTAGATTTTGACCTTTTCTTACTTAAAATATAATTTCCTGTTTCCCAAATCTAATTGCTGAAGCTATAGTTTCCGAATCGTGTAAATTTTTAACATTCATGCAACTTATATTGTTTTTGTAAATAGTCCTTAAATTTTTTCCAGTCCTCTTCCGTTGTTTCTTCTCCCAAATCTCGGATTCTGCCAGTCATTTCAGCCAGTTCCATGTAGTCCATCAATTGCGTCTGCCACTCTTCCAGTGTGGGCAAATCTTGTGTCTTCCAATATTTTGCGATAAGTATTCTTGCTGCTGTAGTTGCATACATAAAGAAAGTTCTATCCTTCTTTAACACTTTCTGGCCAACAATGCCCAAGAGGAAGGCCTCTGGTTTCTTGGGAAAGGTATACTTAAATACCTTTTTTAACTCATTATAGATCATTTCCCAGAAGGTCTTCACTTTTGGACAAGTCCACCAGAGGTGAAAGAATGTCCCTTCAGCCTCCTTACATTTCCAACATTTATTATCAGACAGGTGATATATTTTTGCAAGCTTGACTGGGGTCATGTACCACCTATAAATCATTTTCATAATATTTTCCTTCAAGGCATTACATGCCGTGAATTTCATTCCGGTGGTCCATAACCTTTCCCAGTCCTCAAACATGATGTTATACCCAATATCCTGAGCCCATTTTATCATGGCTGATTTGACTGTCTCATCCTGAGTGATTTTCTCTTCAACCTGCCCTCCATCCTCTTGCAGAAAACTCTTTGCCTGCCCTGCCCGTATCTCGTTTTTGCTTTTTAATTCCACACACGCACCCTTCGGACTTCGTGGCAATCGGGCGCGCGGGTGCGTTTCCTAAGAGAGTGAGGACCCCCGCCTCCTCCCCACCTGCTCCCTCGCCAGCCAGCCAGCTGCGCGCCCTAGCCGGAGAGCCCCGGCCATCCCCATCGCGCAATCGGCTGGATCTCCCTTCAGCAGGCCATGCTCACAACTCGGCCCAGGGACCCCCAGCAGCGGATCTCCGGCTCAGCTGAAGAATCCGGCAACAAGCCCCCTCCTCCCCAATCGCTCCGCCGAAATACGCTCCAAAACCCCCCAGATAGGCCGCCGGCCGCCAAGTCTAGTGGCGCCCTGAGCGAGGGTCTCTCCCCAACACCGCCACCTCGAACTGCGTTCTCCCGGCTACCCGAGCGAACCAGCGGCAGGACCCCGGTATGGGCCCCCCCAATATTTTTTATAAGTCGGCGCCCCTGCAAAACAGGCACAGATAAGCAGCACTTGAATGCAAGTTCATTATTGCAGGGGGAAAACTAGGCTCATTTTTGCCTGGGTCAAAGATCCAGTTTGGCATGCACAGACCCCATGCACATTTACACACACACACACACACACACACACACACACACACAGAGGCTAGGAGTCTCAGTGGTGCCCTTCTGGAAGCTTCACGCTGTGGAAGATCACCAGCATTGCATACCAAAGGTCCCAGGTTCAATCCTTGGCATCTTCAGCTAGGAAAGCCCAGGAGAGCCACAGTTAGTCAGTGTACATAGGCAGTATTGAACTAGGCCAGAATCAGGCCTTCAGTGGGGGTGGCATCTTTGGAACCCACTCCCTTTAAATATCAGATACAGACCTTATTTGTTCTTTCCACACCTGTTGCATATGTTCCTTTCTTAACAGTCCCTTCTAAATGAATATTGGAATTGGTATTGGATTTGAAATTGAGTGTGTGTGTGTGTGTGTGTGTGTGTGTGTGTAATAGTTGTTGTTGCAGTTGTTTTACATGCAATTCAATTATGTTTTTATTGCATTGTAAATTACTTTGTGATGGATGTTCCTTAGGAAATGATTCATAAATGAAATAAATGTTAGCCAGCCTGCTGTACTCACAGCCAGAGGGAAGGCTGCTATCTTGGCAAAGGCCACACAAAGGTTTGGAGCCAGCCTTGTATCGGTGACAAGGCAGAAGCCCCCCTGCTCTGGGCAAGGAGCTTCAGATTAATAATGTCCTGTATGTACAGTAAAGTTGAAATTAAGCACACTCAGTATGGCACCAGCCTGTATGACTGCAGCCACCAAGCTACCAAATCACTTGTGCAAGCAACTCCCAACACTTGTGCACAATGCAAGATCTCCTTTGATATCCCTGTCTGCCACAAGTAGACTGAGCAAGCTTTGTAACATCTGTCCAGCCCTATCTGTCTAGGCTGTTTTGTGCCCTCGTTATATGCTGATCTTTCAGGTGCTGAAATAAAAATACTCAGCATTTTCCTAAAAGGGGAAGAGCCTTCAGTATAACTTATCCTTACCCTGCATAGTAAACCTCCCCTTCTCATTACATGCCAGCCTGATATTGCACACATAAATACATTATCCCATCAAGAATTAGGAGCATAATGCCTGGAAGAATCATGAATGGCCAGCTAATGGGAACCCGCAGGACAAGATTAGTATTGTGCAATCTATGCCAGTGGTGCAGATTTGACTGGTCATTATACCAAGGGCTTTTACAGTCTAAAATAATATCATTGGAAAAACAGGCAGGTGGTGTAGAAATGTTTTAAATATAATATTTTTCCATGTATAAGATGACCTCTATTTTTTTGAACCCCAAATCAGTATTTTTGGGTTGCCAAAGTTGTTGATTGCCCATGTACAAGACAACCACCCATTAAGAAAATGCCTTATACACAAAAAAATTAGTAATTGTGGGAAAGCCTTTCAATTTAGTATCAGTAGAATCACAAGCACTTGCTTGATACCAGTGTGTTTTATAGAGGTTCTGTCAGGCTAGGACGAGAGAAGATTCAAGGGCCCACTTAGCCATGAGCCTTCAGCCCATCAGTATCAGCCTAACCCACCTCACAGGGTTGCTGTACGTTGATAGAACACCATATTTGTTGCCTTACGCCAGGATATAAATGAAGGAAACTACATTGTAAAAACTGTGTTCCAAATTAAAATAGGCTAAAGTAGTTTTATACAGCAACAGTTGTTGTCAGCATCAATCTCAAGACAGTGTAGTGTGCTCCCAGGGGTGAAGTCAAACCACGGTGTTAGCACCTATGTGACCTCTCCAGGGCAGTGACCAAGCCTGGGCAGTGTGTGGAGGTCCTGGGCTTCCCAGATGACAAGACAACCCTTTCGGCCTCACTGATGTAGTCCAAAGAAAAGCAGGCACCAGCTTTGTTGGAGGAGTTGCTGGAAGGAAGTGTACAAGGCACCATCCAACCACCTTAGGGACAGGTTTGTGTAGGGTTTATTGCTTAGCCTTTTCTTCTCCCAAAATGTCCTGCAAGGCAGCGGGTATTGATTTTTCCTTGGGGTGCACTCCTGAAGCCTTTTCACAAATGAGTATAGCTGTATGGCAGTGGAGGTTTAGGATTAGAGTTTTCCTTCACCTAGATGGGCTACCTTCCCAGGCTGATGAGCCCCATCTGCCCCTCACTTTCATCTGCAGCAGATGCAGAAACCGCCTTCTTGACTGTTGGACCCACTACTGGGTCCGTTCAATCTGCTGGAGCCTGTCTTTGAATGCAGGGGTAGTCCCTAACTCTCTGAGGGTTTGAGACCCATTGGCTACCCCCACCTGGCTTAGCTGGCCAGCTGAAATTATTTCCTATGGTATGGCCACTGTAGCATGCTGACAGCTTCTAGGAGCCAGAGATGAGAGCTGAGTGCAGGGTGGGGATCAAAGGTGGACACATCCAGTGTCTACCCCTCCTATACCTACTACATCCCACAGCAGCAAATTTGTATTAGTTGTGCTCCATATAGATGGCCAGGAAAGTTTGACTGTTAGGCTAATTTAGCCTTTGGTCTGACTTGACTAAGCACAGCCATTTTTAGGTCTTCAATGTCAAGGTTAAAGCAAGCATTCAGAAATGACTGAGAGGAAGAGGAAGAAGCAGCAGCATTTGGATTTGATATCCCGCTTTATCACTACCATAAGGAGTCTCAAAGCGGCTAACATTCTCCTTTCCCTTCCTCCCCCACAACAAACACTCTGTGAGGTGAGTGAGGCTGAGAGGCTTCAGAGAAGTATGACTAGCCCAAGGTCACCCAGCAGCTGCATGTGGAGGAGCGGGGACACAAACCCGGTTCACCAGAGTCACCATCTATTTTCAAGGGCCTCTATATCCTCCAAGCACTAGTCTGGAGGCCAGAACAATCCCAACACCTCACCTTGTGGCTGGTCAGACTTGATAGTGCTGGTTGACAACCCTGAAAAATAAGGTTATCACTTGTATGGCTCAGTGAATGATCTCAATATCATGGATGGAAAGACTAAAGCATTTTATTCAACAGGTAGATTAGGGCATAACCTGAAGGCACATGAAGCTACCGCTCAAGGAGATCCAGGTCTGGTCAATACTTGAATGGGAGGCTGCCTAAGAACCACATGTGCACTGAGCAGAATAGAAATGTACAAAAATAAACAGTCTGACCACCAGGGGGCAGCTAAAGTTGCTTCAGGGCTATGTTAAGACTGCAAGTTGACTTTCCCCTTAGTGCATATTAAGTAAACATGGATGCAGCACTTGTGAACACAGCCTGTTTACAGACTGTTGTCAGGTTGGATCCTATAAAGAAACCAAAGCAACAGAAAAGCTCTCGTCACAAAAAAATGGTTCACCAGTAAATTACTTCCAAAAGCAATTCACAGTGGAAATACCTAGCATCCATATGTTGGCTAAAGGAGACATAGGGCAATGCAGGAAGTCACAGACACAAAGCTTAATTAGTTTTTTATTTTAAAAACTTCAAGGCATGAAATCATCCTATTTAAAAAGTGGCTGTTAGTTCGTAAACTGAATAGAAGTATTGAGGACTTAATTAAAATGCATACAGTTTAACAAGTTTCATGAGTTAAGAATAATTATAAACAAAAAATTCACAAAATTACAGAATGTGAACATATTTTAATGCAATGTTGTTTACTAAAATGGTAAAATTATTTACACCATGTATCAACCCACTGACCCCCTCCCCTTATTGCTCAATGCTAGTGTTTTCAAGTGGAAGTGATCAGTCATTGTCAGGACACTAAAATGCAATATTCACAGTTGAGCATGTAGACTTTTGAATCTTAAATCAGGAGAAGAAAATGGATTTTTGAATTTATCAGTGTTAGTCATTTTCAGGAACAGACCCACTGAAATCAATGGGTTTTTCAATGGGTCAGTTTCAAGTGTGACTTAACATAGGATATCTATAATACATTCCACAGTTTGGGGTGGGGCAGAGCCTCTAAGTTCTGCAATACTGATGCAAAATGAACAACCAGTATACATATTATATACAAAATAAGGTGGTACACTTCTGGACTGTACCAGAAGTCTACAGGTGTGCAGCGTCCAATATATGAATACTCTCCCAAATTAAAAGAACCCATACATATAGTAAAATAGTGCATCAAGGAGAAAGTTTAGTGTGGCCCACTCCCTGTGGTTCTAGTTTAGTACATGCAGAAAGCTTTGTTGCTTATAATTTGGAACAGCGTTTATATGTAGGACACTCCTCACCTATGGAATTCTACCACCTCTCCTATACCATACAAAATGGCTTTAAACCTTGTAGGGAACAACAGCATAAAATCAGTGACAGCGTTTGGCTTGGGTTTTCCAGTTTGCCAATGAAATTCCATAGCTTTATGTATACAGCTCTGTACATCTGAAATGTTCAAGGCACTTCCTCTTCCACTACTTGGGCATGTTACTATAGATCAGAGATGGGTAAACCTGCAGCCTTCCATATGTTACTAGGACCACAGCTCCCATCATTGGCCATGCTGGCTGGGACTAACAGGTGTTGGGAGTCCAACTTCTGAAGGCCTGCAAGTTTCCCATCTCTGCTGTAGATCTACTTGACTGCTACAGGTTATGAAAAAGAAAAGAGGAGCTTCTGTCGTGGGGATGGCCCAACTGCACAAAAAAAAATCAGCTAAAGAGGCAGCATGGAAGGAGCAACCAATTCAAGATGTAAAGCACTCGAAACAGCACTAGGGAATGCTGAAAACACGGTAGGGAATGTGAAAACCAAGGAGATGCTCCCCAGAATCATCTGTAAAGCCACTAAGTATACTGGGATGCACCTCTCAGGTGGTGTGTACATTAACTCAGAATAGCAGAACAGCTTGAGCAGAACTTGGGTTTTTACAGAATTAGACTCCAGGGGTGGTATTCTGTCCTCACAATCCTACTCAAAGTAGACCCACTGAAATTATTGAACCCATTAGTCATATCCCTTAATTTCGCTGGGTCTACTCTGAGTACGGCTGGAGTTGAATACTGCCCCAAATATAATTTACTTTTAGACTGAAGGCTACGTGGTTCTATCTTACAAACATTTGGATATTAGGAAAAAGATGACCAGATCATGAGCCAAGTAAAGTCTTCCACATTCATGGGTATTGAATTCAATGTTCTCAAGTGTTAGAAGGGAGAGGTGGACTGTAATAAGGATGGGGGTGGGGAAATCATCCACGGGCTGCATCTTGGCTCCCCATGTGGAACCCTCAATCCTAGAGCAATCTGAAGGTGAAGAGGAAGTAAGGATTGGGGCAATCTTTGTAGGTTTACACAAAGCTCCTGCAGCTTACTGAAAACTGAAAGGGGTGACATCCCCATTCCTCATAACATTTCATTGCTGTTGAATCAATATGAAGACAAGAGGAAGGGGGGAGGCTCACACTGTGTACACATGCCTCAAATACTACCCCAAATAGGATGAATTGGGTAGTATTTTACATCTGTAAAAATGCAATACTTACATTATTTGAATCAACAAAATTCTGCATGCTACTATTAGTAGCAACACTGTTGGGCCATGTTTTTTTCATTAGAAATTGAATTAACAAACATTTGGCTCTTGTAGACCTAACAGGTAACACGTATGGACCCTTTGTCAGACAAACTTTGGAATTCAACTGAGCTTTTAAACTGTCTGAGACTTGGAAGATTTGTAACCTAATCCTACAAAAGAGGAAAAGAGAGATTAATTGGAAACAAGTCACACTAGTGTCAATGGAATTAGCTTCTACATAATATGATCAGAATGAGAAAGTGGAGGTGTTTTTGTACAAGTCTTAATTTAAGACATACTACCAAAATGAAAAAGCTCCAAGCCTGGCACAGTGTTATGATTATTTGAAGCAAGAATGGGGTGGAGTGAGAATCCCACTGTAACCACTGAGCAAAGAAATGACATGCATCTAAAAAGACACATGGATAGTATTCAGAATTCATTACAAAGAGTGTCAAACACACACTCAAATCTTCTCAGTGCTAAGAAACTATCCAAAGAAAAACTCACAGGGGGAGGGGAATAATAGTAAGATTTGTGAGGTTTGGGCTATTCTGTGATATTCAAATGTGACAGTTATGCACTAATGCACTGTAGCACAAGAAGCTTCAGTTACATCAGGCAAGAAACAATATTTAGACTTACTCTTTTTGGCAATACTGTACATAACTCTCAACACCCTTTATAATGAATGGAAAAACACTACACTGCATTTCACATTGTGCCACATTATTTGGCTATTCAAATATTCATTCTGCTTTCCAATACTCCTCTGTTCAATACCATGAACATTTTAACAGAATGTGAAATACCTACACTGAGTAATAAAAAGGTCTAAGTAGCAAGCAGCACCTCAAAAGTTCTATTTAACTGATATTCCATTTTTAATACTCAGTGTTCCATTTTAAAATCCAACTGGATAGCTCTTGCCATCAGAAATTTCCTCCCGGAGCCAGAAGCCTGGGCATCACTAAATATTTCAAGGTTCAAGTTATACCACATAGCTTAGAATCCTTTGCTTTTGCAGCTGTGGAGTGTAAAGCATACTAAGGAGTGCTCCATTCAAGTCCATGATATTAAGGATTCCACAGGCACTCTGGTGCATGCAAAGAGCTCCAAGTAAGCAATGGCTCCACCATTCTACTAAATGGGCAACCCTAAACATGCAAGTGGTATATGCATACATAGATGCATGCAAGTTCTTGATGAAACAGGAGCTCTGGTCTGCACAAGAAGCTGCAATGCAAGGCTCATGATGGTGGTAGCTTGCTTTCTTCATCACCACTGTTACAGCAGAGCCACAAGCAAGCAACATAAAATTGCAGGCACCTTCTGACCCCATTTTAGTCACAATTATAGCAACATAACTGGGGTAAAACTGGAATATGTAGTGTGAAAATACATGTAAACCAAACATTCCAGAGTCAAAGCTAACATATTCATCAAAGAAATATTTCTGATGAATTTTTGGCTTCCCAGTTCTTGAATCCTACCCTGCACTCATTAGAGGCTTTTCAGGTATAAGTGGCCTTTTGTGCTGAATATTATTCAGTCCACTGGACAGAGAGATATTCAGAGATATTCATAGAATCATAGATGAACACATCACCTCCAAAATCAATCTGTCAATGAAAACCAAGCAATGGTAAGTGGAGTTAGGATTGCAACTTTAGAGTAGACCATACTCAGGGGGATTTTTGATGTTCTCTCCATGAAAGCAGACACTCACCCTAGTGACATATCATAAAATGCATTTGAAAGTTTCCCCAGTTTTAATGGAAGCTAAGTGGCATGCTGTGTAAAAAATTCAAGCCAATAATCCCATTGGGTTTGTGACTCCTTGGTGTCGCAATAATACCTTTATAAATGTGATACATTTTCGCATTCATTTACTAACAAAGTGCACCTGAGCGGGACTTTTGGTAGTATGTACAAACCCATTATTGGCTTCATAGTATGGCACACTAATGGGTCATACAATCAGAAGAATGCTTACAGACATAATTCATAATAAATCTATGTAGAACAAATGTAAAACAATAGGAATTATATTACATTTTGTAAACCTTCATGTAGTATCACACTTAACATTATACAATGAGGCAATATTTATAGACCCATTGTCTATATTGCAAATGAACCCTAACTCCGCTTTCACAATGTAAAATGAGCAGCTTTGCAAGTGCAGGACAAAACCAGTGCTGCTGTTCATTGCAAGTCTTATACAACTGGATTATCAAAACTGTATTAATAGTTACTGAAAGCTAACCTTGGTTGTTTCTGTTAAGAATTTAAGATAGTGTGAAATTGATGTACCGTGTCAGAAGGATCTATGTTTGGAAAACAGATGGATTTCAAAATTCATAAGGCAGCATGCTCAAAAAAGGCTACAAGCAGCACTGATTCTATATCAATAGTGGCTATTATATCTGTAGTGACAACTCTGCATCACTGAAGAAATTTAAAATAATAATTCAGGGTACACACAGAAGCCTCATTATTTAACGTTAAAAATGTGCAAATTGTTTTCTTCTTAAAACAAAAGAAAGTAACATAGCAACGAAGCTACTCTACTAAAGAACACCTTTGTGTTTAAAAATCACAGAAAAGTAGACCATCTTCTCTCCAACATCCCCTACAAGGCACTACAGGTAGGAAACGACAGATAACATGAAAGGTAATACTGCTCCTCAGTCAGGTCGAAATATGGGATATTTTGGTAAGAATTCTATTAGTATTACCTATAGAAGGGGAAAAAACACAAACATATATTAACCAATACATTCATCTCATTAGCGTACAGAATATTAGGTAGGCAACAAGTAATTAAATATGTTGGGTAAAATCATGGACAGTACTTTATACCAAATCAGTCACTGGCCCATTTAATTCAACTCTTCTATACTGGCCCACAGTGAAGGGTACCCAATTGACAATATTTCAGACCTTGCTCCCCCTAGTGGATCCTGAAGGTGCTTTTTCTCTGAATCTAACTTGGCAGTTTTCATCTTCTGAGTTACAGCTGCTTTCCGGTTGTTTATTCCTCAAATGGCACCACCAACAAAGGGCAGAGTTATCAGCAGTTTTGTTGCCTTATACAGCACTTGAATGATCAGTGCAATGTGGGAAATGAAGCTTCTGCAACAATGTGGCAAGTCCATAAAAAGGGAAGCTTGAAACTTCCCTGTTCACAAACTTGGCAGCCACTGTGGCACCGCGCACAACCTCCTCTCTTCCCACTGCTCATGCATGACACCAGTGAGCAAGTACAGGGCTGGTTACAACAGGTGACTCTGCCAATCTGAAACCTTTCCTGAACAAGTTACGCCCCTAAACACATGCAGAGGTCCTTACTAATCCAGGAGGAGTTGAATAATTCAGCACTAAAGGCTATGGGAATCTGAGCTAAAGGTCTGCACATATATGCATGTAACTGAAAATTCCCTAAGTGCCACAGCACTCTCAGTCTCAAATGTTCAGAAATTCCAGTACGGTTCTGTAAAATTCAAAAGATATAGACCTTGTAATGCAAGGTACATGGCTAATACCTTGTTGCTTAAGAGCCACAGCTGAAATCTGTGATTTTAAAAAAGTCTGATAGGCCAGTCTGCATCACCTCAGGACCTAAGATGACCACATTTACTTAAATATATATATATGAACCAGAATGGTTAATGATGGGGGGGGGGGATGACAACAGTGACAAAGGTAAATGTAGATTCATGATATCCACAGGAGGAACAGATAACTTCAGAAGAAAATCAATCTGCACCATTAGCAGCATGAGGACCCAGTGCCAAAAATGTGGAAGTCCAATACAGCATGTAACAGATGAAACCAACATATATGGAATGAACATAAAGGAAAGGGGATGGGGAGGTAGGGGGGAGAGGAGAGGACAGGAGAGGAGAGGGACAGCTCTTTCCCACCTATCTAATTTGCACCACATGAGTAACTGGAGGCAAGGAACTGGACTGAAACTACAGCTTGGAAGCACAGTACAGTGTCAACTTGGGTTACAGATGCTTCAGGTTACAGACGCTTCAGGTTACAGATTCCGCTAACCCAGAAGTAGTACCTCGGCTTAAGAACTTTACCTCAGGATGAGAACAGAAATTGCAGCGGCAGTGGGAGGCTCCATTAGCAAAAGTGGTACCTCAGGTTAAGAACAGTTTCAGGTTAAGAACAGATCTCCAGAACGAATTAAGTTCTTAACCCAAGGTACCACTGTATCATATTAACCATTCTTCCCAATGCTACCAACTTTCTCCAAATGTTGAAATAAGGCAGACTTTTTAGAAAAGAGAGTGCCCCAGTGAATTACACAGACGGATACATAACCAATCCTATCCAGGTTTACTTAGAAGGATTTCCTACAGATTTCAGTGGGGCTTATTCCCAAATTAGTATGCACAGAACAGAAGAGCCAAGAGTGTTTTGTTCAAAGTAAGAGCAATTCATTGACAAATCAGTCAGAAAAATAGGGAAACACCTTTGTAACCAACAATCTGTTAACAGAGAAGTATAAAGTACTTACATACTCCATCATATTGCTAGTTTCGCATTTCCTTTTACTCAACTTCCAGTGCAAACCAAGCTAGGAAAGTAATATAATGTTTAGCATTATGGGAGCATAATATTTAGCATAATGTAACACAACTATTTGTGTGTATAGTTATTTTATCTGTCCATTTTAGCATTTGTAAGGTTACAACTGGGGCACATAAGCAATACAGAAGCATCTTTAATCCAGCGATGTGTCTTTGTTAATTGCATTCTACTTGCTTATAATAAATGTATTCACACTAAAACTGAAAAAACCCTGAAACACTCCACCATGATTAAAGCAGCCACTTCCCTTCTTACCTTGTGATATAGTCTGTTATTTTCCCATTCTAACAACTTCTCAATTGATCTTCTAGTCTAGGAAAGATGACCAAAATAGCGTTAGAATATGGATTCAATCAGTTTCCTTAAATATGGCCCATAAAACTGGCCCATGTGTCTGTTGCAATTGACAAGGACTTCTGCAAAGGATCTCTCATCTCTTTGGCTCTACACAAATAAGATACGTAGGATGAAGGAGAACACAACAGAATAAAAGACATACAGTCTTCTCCAGTTTTGATATAGTCCGCACTGAACACTGTTTGCTGTGAAGAACAAGAGGGGAGAGTGTTGTTGTGCTCATACCCTATTTGTGGGCTTCCTAAAGGCATCTGATTAGTCACTATGGGAAAGACTAGATTGGCCTTTGGTCTCATCCAGCAAGGCCATTCTTATATATTTTGTTCTGTGAACCATCCTGAGACTTCAGGGTATAGGAAGGTATATAAATTCAAGCAAGCAAGCAAGCAAGCAAGCAATAAAAATTAATATAAAATGAAATATATGACCAGACTGCTTGCAGTATTTACAGAAGTTGCACAAGGGTCAGGAATTTTGATGAGTATATCATCTGGACTGTTCCAATTCAAGATAGATGACAGTGGGGAAACTATATTATTGAATGTTCACTATATACTTGTTCCTAGTCATATTGCTAGGGAACAAGAGCAGAAGAGCGCTATTACACTCATATCTTGCTTGTGGGCATCCCATAGGCATATGGCTAGCCATTGTGAGAGCAGAATGCTGGACCAGATCCACCTTGGGCCTGATCCAGCAGGGGTCTGATGTTCTTAGGCTGTGTAGGAAGGACTATGAAACAAGAGAGCAGCTTTTTAACCTAGCCTTCTCCAGAAAATTTTCTACATACAGGGACTAATTTTTTTGCTGGAGGGAGCATTCACTCATGCCACCTCTAATTGCAGTCTGAAGTAGTACAGCCAAGAAACATATTATGAGTCATAAGTTTATATCAGTGCTGGGGAATCTGTAGTCCTCCAGATGTTGCTAACTCCAACTCCTATCACTGCGTGATCATTGTCCATGCAGGATGGGGCTGAGGAGAGATGCAGTCCACCAACATCTGGAGAGTCACAGGTTTCCCACCCATGGCTTATGCCATATTATGTAAAGTATTTCTATTCTAATCTTGCAGTCTGAAGACATGATACACAAGGGGAAAGGGAGGAGGAGGGGAAAAGGAAGGTGAAGCACCAGTTCTTAAAGTTACAGTTCTTATAAAGACCAGCTGTGATGGAAACAGTACAGATAGCCTGATAGAAGGGCTCCCACCAAGTGATAGTTGATGGGAGGGCCAAAGGCCTGTTAGCAGGGGCTACGGAATAGCCTGGTGGAGTAACTGGAAATGAGAAGGGATTAATTTCCTTCATGAGTGTAAATCATTCCATGGATGAGTTAATCACAGGTACAAAGTCAGACAAGCCAGTGTTCTGACTATATCTATGATATGTCATGGCAGCTCCGTGTGTCAACCTGTAGGTCTGCAGTTTGTCCTTCTGTTGGTTAGTATGTCGATGTTACCCATCCACTGTTACATCTTTACATGTTACAAGTTATTTAAAGTTATTTAAAGCAACCAAAATACAAGTTATTTAAAGCAACCAAGATACTGTACTTTGTAGTTGTATGCATCTGTATCTATCTATCTGCAAAAACCTACAAGCTGTATATATCTACGTCCATAACTGTTTTACTCAGCCTTATCTTCTGCAACAGTAAACTATCTGAACCTTTCTCAGCTTGTGTTTGGTTACTGGTACCGGAAGGAACTTCCACTGTGTGGGTATCTCACCTGAGACTCCCATCATAGCCCTGCTTCTTTTCTCCCCCTCTGCTCTATGACCTGGTGGAATAGTCCTATGGGATTCAGTAGCGACACTATTGGAGTTTTGGCACAAGGGCCCAGGGTGATCTTGGTGGCAACTGCTTTGAAGTGAATTAACACTCAAGCAAGAATATACCAACCAGATTTAATACTGGGCCTACTGAAATAGCTATGGCCTCCATTTCTCTAATTTAAAGTGAGCAGAGGTTCCTAGAGATCTGCCTAAAACAGGCATAATTCTGTACCTTCCTTATTTTCGAAACCTGTGCTGTCTTCTGCTCTCTATCAAAATGAATGCATTATGAGCAATTAGCTAAGGTTTGGGTGACAAGAGCTTTGAAAGCCTCAAGAAGGCAAAACTAAGGCACTTAGGGTTTATTGAAAGGACGCTGAACAAATTCAGAGATCTAGAAGTATTGATTGCATTTCTACAGAAATAACTTAATAGGCAAATAAAGAATTTAAGGCCATGAGTCACACAGACTCATGTTTAGAAAAAGAAAATAATTTAGAAAAGAAAATAATGTATGAATCAATTAATTAAAAGAATAAATTCCACATATCATGGTGTTGTAATGAATTTTAATCATTTAGATATAAATCAGAGTAACAGAGTTCTTGTTGTTTGAAAAAATAATGAGAAAAATGCTGACAGAAAAGGACAGATGTTCTAAGTCAGTACAAGAAAGATGTGAATTATTTTGATATATATTCAAGAACAAAGGTTTGTGCAACTAATGATCTAAAAACAATAAAGAAATTAAGAGGTCAAGCAACTGCAGGTAGCTGCTGGTAACACTAGTAGCCTAATATGTGTACTTACTCTTTTGTTCAGACAGACAGCAGGCCACAGACTGCAGCCAAGTGTGCAGCAGCAGCACAAACAGCCACAGAGAAGCCATTTTACACTGATAGGGAGATTCTTCTTTAAACATACATTTACACAACTGATACTTGTCTTGAATTCTTCCGGAGCAACCTGAAAAAACATATAGAGAGAGAGAAAGCAGAAAAAGAAAATATAATTCTGGGATTTATTTATTTCATAAAATTTATATGCTGCTTGATTGTAAAAATATATTGTAAAGGCTGTCAGGAATTAGAACTCGACTGCCAGTTTGTGTGTGAGAAAATGCAGTAATCACTAAGGATGAAATTTTTGTTTTAGTTACTCTACAGACACTTTTGGTATTCTTACTTGTGTTTCTTGCCTGCATAAATAGATTTAAATACTTCAACTTCATGCCAAATCAGTTATTCTTATTATCATCATCATAGTCAATGTTCAACACAGTAAAAAGTGAGCTCTCTCTCTCCCGCTCCCTCTGCAAATACAGTTTTAGCAGGCTACGGTAAACCCCACAGTCCTTAGGATAATGTTGCATGTGTGAATTATGGAATCCTTTTCAAATATCCTCTCACACAAAGGTTGCAAGGTACAGAAACGTGATGGTCCTCAAGGAGCAAGTGACCAGAATAGTGGTCCTCAGTAAAACAGTGTTTTAGGAAATTGGAAATTTTCTGGAGGAAAAACAACCCAAACACTCAGACAGCATTCTAAGAGATTCCTTTTTGGCCCAGTACACCATAAAAGGGAATAAAGGTGGAGGGAAGGGTCATAATATTTTACAACAGGATACAAGAGAGGAAAGGAGCAATGACCAGCAGGCTCACTCTCCCTTCTTTGGCCATCATAATCACAGCCCAATCAATCACGCCTTGTGCCAAATTACAATACGAAGGGAATGTTTTATGACTTACACTTCCTTGCACTGGACACCAATTTTCCCACAGAAGTCCTTGTTGTTTTAAGATCAGGACAGGAAACTGGACTTTCCCCCTAAAGGATTATTGATTGATCCAGGTGACAGGGAAGTGGCAGATTTAAGGCCATATATCACAAACCAATATTTTCATCCATCAAGTAAGAATTGAAAGCTAGGACTCAGACGTCTTGCCTGAACATGCAATTCTGTTGCATGTTGAGAAGATTACCAACATATCCATTAAAAGAATTAAGTGAACAAAAAAAGGGGGACAAGAGTTTGGGGAGAACTCAAAGATTTACCAAGGAAAAAGAATGATTGTAAAGTTGAAGAGGAGGGAAATAAAATTGATTGTTAGGGCCTATATTTTGAGACCTATCCCCATTCTTCATCTTGTCTTTTTAAAGCTCATCATAGGCTTCCTACTTACAAACTTCCTTTTGTACAAATTAAAACAAAATCTCAATCCAGTCATCTCAATTAAAAAAATAATTACACAAAATATGTTCACATTCTTTATTTATGAAGATACTTTGTATTATCAACATGTATGATCAATAACATAAGAATTCAAATATTAAAAAACAATCCAGCAATCTGAAATGTGGAGTTTAAACATAATTGTTCTGTTGCATCTTAATCCTACAAATATCCTTTTTAAATATAAAAGTAAAGGTACAGGATTAAATATTCTGTATAAGGAACAAAACATACTCAGCAGAATATCTTCACAATACTTGCTATAACTCAGCAATATCTTACTATTGCTAAATTAGTATGTATTGCCATTGTTATAATCCAGAATTCCATGATATTAAAAGTGTTCCATGGTAATAGCTACTAACTTTAACTTAAGTATTTTAAATTATGCCTATGTTGAAAATGAAATGGATGGTAGTTACAGAACCAAAGATAATATGTGTTCCAGATAGCATCATCATTTATAATTTGTTAGTGCTTAAAATGTACACGGCACTTTACATTTAAAAGTGTACAGATCCCTATTGCACAAGGTATTAGTTGTGTGCCCGGACATTAGAAAGTTGAAGCAAGATTTGTGGAAATTATAGATGCAAGAGAGAAGCAATAAAATAAAATGAGGATTCTAGGAAGAGCTAAATGAACCTTGAATCCAATAAGATGAAGTGACTAAGATGTCAATGAACCTACACCTGGTACTCTGCTCCACAACACATTAACTTGGAATTCCATGAAAATCAGTGGCTGGATCTCAAAATATAGGAGTACAGGTCAGGATCACCAGATCTTTCAATTCTTTCATTTAAGACATTCAGCCGACTGAAAGAAAAGCATTTTTGCAATTTACACGGGGTATACGTGCTGACTTACCTTCCCTGTCAGAACAGAGGGAAATTCGGTGTCAAACTTGTTGGTCAAGCCAAACCTTAAAAAACAAAAGAGAAAAAGTATTTCCACCTAACCTGTTTCTAACGCCATAAGTTATATATTGCTGCTACTTTCCACATCAGCTTTCAAGTGTTCATAGTACATTTTACTATGTGTTCATAGTACATTTTAAAGTACTACTGAAAACGTGCAGAGAACATAGCTCCTTTTATTAACACTTAATTTAAAAACCACATCCAAAGGCATGCACCTTCCTCCCACTTTCATG
The DNA here is from genome assembly GCF_964188305.1 of Podarcis bocagei. NCBI lineage: Eukaryota > Metazoa > Chordata > Lepidosauria > Squamata > Lacertidae > Podarcis > Podarcis bocagei. The sequence goes on from NC_138140.1 coordinate 24,244,424, forward strand.
GTTATAGACTATTAGGGCAATTGATGTTTCTATTTGTATTAAGTAGTGACTATAAAGTTCATCCATTTCTTGCTTATGCCCACAGCCTGATGAACTGTAAAGAGTACTTTGCTGAGATTATTGCAGAACCTGAAAACTAAAGGAGGAATTCAACATAGCTCTTGACAATTGTTTCAGACAGAATGATCTCCCCATATCCCCATATCCTATTATCCTATTCCAGAGTTTCTCGTGACCCTCATAGAGGCAATTGGGGGGGGCATGTGGGGGGAGAGGGTTAAAGCTGTGCAGTCCTTTCTTGGGATTCTGCTAGTGAGACTCATCAGCTGAATATGACTCTAGGAATTAGGGGCATAATCCTTTCAACAAAACTGATGCAAAAATTATTGCACTTTGAACACCACCACCCCACTTTACTGTTGAGCTCCCTTTGGATGACAAAATGATGCAACATCTTAACAGTAATCCCAGTGGGTCCCTCACAGGATGGAATCACAGCAGTGTCATTTTGGCTTTGCTACCTGCCTTGCATACACCAGGGCTAGGCGATGTCTGGTTTCCAACATCAGGTTAGATATCACCAGCTAAACTTCACAATAAAACAATGTATCACAATGTCTGAAATAAAGATGAAACTATGTGGCAAAGAGATAACCTCCTTCTTTTAAAAAACCATCAACCTTTATTTTTAATACGGAGGGAAGCTATTTATGGGGCACCAAAAACGTAAACTCCAGGAAATGGAAATGAAAACACTTCTCTCCTTCTTTTTCACCAGTGGGTGTGGGCCAGAGGGAACAAAAAGGAAGGTGAAGAAGCACATAAGGAAGCATAGGGGGTGTGGGAGGGGAATGTGTGAGAAAGCAAAGGGGCAGGGGAATATTAGGGAGAGTGAGATGGTAAGGAGGAGAAAATGGGGAACGTAGAGGGGGAGACACATACATGTGTGTACACACAGAAGCGGAGAAGAGAGGAAAGGGACAAAGACATGAGGGATACACAGGCACACATTCATGAAAAGATTTTGGTTCTTCTCAAGCCACCATGGCTTGGCCCCCATTGCAGGAAAACTTTGCAGGGGAAAAAACAGCAACCTTTCATAAAGTGACACCGTGCACAAGGCCGATATTTGGCGCCCCCAGATGGATCTCCTCAATTTTGCACCGCCTCAGATTTTTGAATGCATGAAATTAACTATGTAAAAAACGAGAACAGAAATAATGGACTGCAAACAGTGTTAAGTACCCCGAGGAAGAAAAAACTCTGTAAGAAAAGCAGGTTCTACATGCAATGTATCATACGATAAATGACGCTCTGCTCCTTGAAAACGCATGGAGACTGATAAACTAAAATGAGCACCCTACATCAATATTTCTCAGGCTGTAACTAGGGATGGATGATGTCTAGTTTTAAAAATAGTAGTATATCACCAGCAAAACATCACAATATACCAATATAACACAATGTCTGAAATAAGGATGGAACTATGAAGAGGTGAACTGGGTAATGTCTTGGCAACAGCTACTACTTAGGGGTCTGAAACTTCATCCCCCCCATGCTTTTAACATATTGTTGCCATTGTTATTTTAAAATGCAAATATTTTTTTAATTAGGACACTTTCTCTAAAATTAAAGCTGTAGAAGTAATTAGTAGCATGGATATGAAAGGTGGGAGGAGGTACCCTTACAGACACAAGACACACACACACACACACACACAGAGAGAGAGAGAGAGAGAGAGAGAGAGAGAGAGAGAGAGAGAAGCTGAGAAGGTACGAGAGAAGCTTCAACAGAGCAAGGTTTATTATTATTATTATTATTATTATTATTATTATTATTATTAACTCAGAAGTAAATACTCCCCGTTTATTTTTCTATGGAACAAGTAGTGACTTCCAAGCCAATCCCAGCTGAGGCCAGCAGCAGTTCAAAGGCAGCACTGGACAGCTCAGCTCTTGAGAAACGAGGCAAAAAAGACTTTCAAGTTTCAGGAGCTGCAGAGCAATGGAGAGTGAATGAAACTCTCTCTATTTATTTACTCCAACAAGGAGAAACATCGGAACCACGGCATAAGGTTTTCCCGGCTTTCAGAGATTGGTACCAGGGCTCCGGCAGATCCCAGAGCCCTCACGCCACTCTCCAAAAGTAAAACAAAATGGATCTTCTCAAGATTGTGCCACCTGCACAGTTCTCTGCCCTGGAGAACTGCCTTTGTTCTGCCTGCACTGCTCTGGGAAGGAAGGGCTCTGGCATGGTCCTAGAGTCCTTCCCAAAGATGGGCAAGCACTTACTATCCTTCGGGGGGGGGGGGTAGTGCCAGGGGTCTGGAAGCCAGACAAAATGGAGGCAGTTTGTAATCTTTCACAAAATGGAGCCTTTGGAATGCTAATATCTGGTGCCCCCAAGTGGATCTTCTCAATTCTGAACCTTCTAGGACTTTTGGATTAATTAAATAGCATAGCACTGTGTAAAAATAAGAACGACAATAATGGAATGGAAACGTTAAGAACCCCGCCCCCCCAAAGCAGATCCTACATGGAGTATATTATATGATAAATGAGGTTCTGCTCCTTGAAAAGGCATGGAGTTTGAAATAGCGTCCTACAGAAAGGAAAATGGCTGCAGCTAGGGCTGGACAATGTCTGGTTTTCAACATCATGATATGTCACCAGCTAAACATCGTGATATTACCAATATAACACAATGTCTGAAATGAGGATGGAACTATGGGGCTATGTCCCGGCAACTGCTATTCCTTAAGGTTCTGAAACATAAATATCTACTTACCTTTAACATATTGTTACAATATTCTGTAGAACACATAATTTTAAAATTATTACATTTTCTCTAAAATTAAAGCTGTAGAAGTAATACGTGGCACAGATATGAAATGAAAGGTGAGCGAAGGTTCCCTAACAGACACAGAAATAGGAACGCAAGAGAGTGGAAGAAAGATTAAACAACAAGACAAGGTTTATTATTCTTATTATTTATTCATATGTAAAATAACCCCAGTCTATTTTTCCATGGGACAAGACTTTGCTTCCAAGTGCGCCCCGGATGAGGGCGGTAGCATGCATCATTTCAGAGATGAGGCAGAAAGCACTTTCAAGTGTCAGGAGCTGCAGAACAAGAGTAAATTGATAAATGGAGAACAAAGGAAACCCTCCTTTGCTCTCATTCCCACCCACAGAGACACCTGAACAAAGCTGTGATCCCATAAGGTTTTCCGGGTTTAGGGAGGGTGGTGCTAGAGGGCATCCCAGAGCCCTTATCCCAATTTCCCAAAGGTGGATAAGATAATGGACTATAGATGATCTATTGAAAGATACAACTGGAAAGATATAACTGTGGAGGAAAACCTTGGGCACAGCTCTGGCTCAGGGAAGGAAGATCCAGGGCTACTGCGGGGTCCTAGAGCCCTTCCCTTCTTCCAAAAAATGGGCAAGCACTTACTATGCTTCCGTCATTGGGAAGGCGATACCAGGGCTCTGGCATCCCAGAGCCCTGCGCCACCCTCCAAAAGCCAGACAAAATGGAGGCACTCTGTTATCTTTTATAAAATGGAAGCTTGTGAGTCCGCTATTTGGCACCCCAAGTGGATCTTCATAATATTGCACCACTTAGGACTTTTGCATGAATGAAATAGCATAGCGCTGTGTAAAATGAGAACAGCAATAATGGACTGCAAACAGCATTAAGCACTTGAGGGATGAAAAATCCCTACAAAAAAAGCAGGTCCTATATGCAATGTATCATATGTGAGGTTCTGCTCCTTGAAAAAGCATAGAGATTGACAGACTGAAATTAACATCCTACATAAACATAGCCCAGAAAGGAAAATGGCTGCAGCTAGGGCTGGACGATGTCTGGTTTTCAACATCGTGGTATGTCACCAGCTAAACATTGCGGTATACCAGCATAACACAATGTCTGAAATACGGATAGAAGCAACTGCTACTTAGGTGTCTGAAACTTATAAATATCTCCTTGCCTTTAACATATTGTTACATTTTTATTTTATAGTATGGATAATATTTAAATTAAGACACTTTCTCTAAAATTAAAGATGTAGGTGTAATTGGTAGCATAGATATCAAAGGAAATCTGAGAGAATGTTCCCTGATAGACATGAGGGAGACAAAGACACACAAGCATGCCCACAGATACAGAAGGGGAGAAGGGAGAAACAAGGCTTAAGCAACTGAAGGCAGCAGTTATTCAAAGCAGCACTGGACAGCAGCATTCGCATCTCTTGCCATGTGAGACAGAAAAGGCTTATGAGTCTCTGGAACTACAGAGAGAAATAAATAGATGAATGGAGAAGAAAGGAAACCGTTTATCCATTTATTTATTCCCCATGCACAGAGACATCTGTGCAAAGGTATAAGGTTTCTGGACTTTGGGAGGGCGGTACCAGCCACCCTCCCAAAGTCACATAAAATGGATCTTCTCAAGAGAGAAACACACACAGATACAGAAGGAGAGAAGGGAGAAACAAGGCTTAAGCAACTGAAGGCAGCAGTTATTCAAAGCAGCACTGGACAGCAGCATTCGCATCTCTTGCCATGTGAGACAGAATGGGCTTATGAGTCTCTGGAACTACAGAGAGAAATAAATAGATAAATGGAGAAGAAAGGAAACCATTTCTCCATTTATTTATTCCCCGTGCACAGAAACATCTGCGCAAAGGCATTAGGTTTCCGGACTTTGGGAGGGCGGTACCAGCCACCCTCCCAAAGTCAGATAAAATGGATCTTCTCACGTTTTTGCCACCTCGATTTCTCTGTGCTGTTCTTCTGTGTAAGAAGAAAGACCCAGGGCTCTCTGAGATCACTCACCCTGCCCTCCCAAAGTCAGACAAAATAGAGGCACATTTGAGGAAACCCAGAAAAAGGAACACACAGAGAGAAGGGGAGAAGGGAGGAATGAGGCTTAAACAGCAGGGTAAGGTTTATTATTATTATTATTATTATTATTATTATTATTATTATTAATTTGAACTCAGAAGTAAATGACCCCAGTCTATTTTTCCATGTGAGGGACCCAGCAGGGCTCAGGTGTCAGGAGGTGTGGGGGGGGAGTAAATAGATTAATTTAAATAAAAGGAAACCCACTCTCCATTTATTTATTCCCATGCATAGAGACACCTGCGCAAAACTGCAATCCCATAAGGCTTTCCCAGCTTTGGAGGGCATTGTCAGGGCCATGGCAGCACTGCAGAACCCTCATAGTGCCCTTCCAAACCTTTTGAGGCCAATATTTGTCACCCACAAGTGGAGTTTCTCAGTTATGGATCTTGCAAAAATTGTGGCATCTCAGCTTGGGGAACTGTACTGCCAGCACTGCCAGCACCGCTCTGGCTCTGGGAAGGAAGATTCAGGTCTCTGTTGTGGTCCTAGTGCCCTTCCCTCCTTCCCAAAGATGGGCAAGCACTTCTTGAGCTTCCGGCTTAGGGGAGGCTGTGCCAGAGTCCTTGCGCCACCCTCCAAAAGCCATACAAAATGGAGGCACTCTGTTATCTTTTATAAAATGGCGGCTTGTGAGTCTGCTATTTGGCACCCCCAAGTGGATCTTCATAATATTGCTCCACCTAGGACTTTTGGATGAATGATTTAACACTGCGCTGTTTAAAAATGGGAACAGCAATAATGGACTAGAAACAGTGTTAAGTACCTCAAGGAGGAACCCCCGCCCCCAACCAGAAATGTAGGTCCTACCTGTAATGTATGTTTTGATAAATGAAAATGCATGGAGATTGACACACTGAAATGGAATCCTACAGAAAGGAAAATGGCTGCAGCTAGGTCTGGACGATGTCTGTTTTTCAACATTGCGATATGTCACCAGTTAAACATCATGATATACTGATATAACACAATGTTTGAAATAAGGATGAAATTATGAAGAGACAAACGGGGTAATGTCCTGGAAACTGTTGCTACTTAGATGTCTGTATTACCTTTAACAAATTGTTCCAACTGTTGTTTTATGGTAATTTTTAAATTAGGACACTTTCCCTAAAATTAAAGCTATATAATTAGTGGCATAGATTTCAATGGAAATGTGAGAAAATGTTCCCTAATAGACATGAGGGGAGACACAGGTGCACAACCCTGCACACATATACAAAATGGGAGAATGGAGGGAGGAGGCTTAAACAAAAAGCAAGGTTTATTATTATTTTTATATTATTATTATTATTATTTTTAACTCAGAAATAAATAACCCCTGTACAGGACTTCCATTGTTCTGCGGCACTGCTCTGGCAGGAAGATCCAGGGTTCTGGCATGGTCCTAGAGCCCTTCCCTCCTTCCCAAAGTTGGGCAAACACTTCTTAGGCTTCCGTCATTAGGAAGGCGGTGCAAGTACTATGTCAGCATCCCAGAGCCTCCATCCCACTCTCCAAAAGCCAGACAAAATGGAGGCACTTTGTAATCTTTCACAAAATGGCACCCTGTGTGAAGCTAATATGTGGTACCACCAAGTGGATCTTCAAAATATTGCATCAACTAGGACTTTTGGATGAATGAAATAACACTGTGCTGTTTAAAAATGAGAACAGCAATAATGGGGTTAAAAACAGTGTTAAGCACCTCAGGGGAGAAAAAAACCCTACAAGAAAAGCAGGTCCTGTATTCAATGTATCATAAATGAGGTTCTGCTCCTTCAAAACGCATGGAGATTGAGAGACTAAGTAGGTCTAGACGATGTCTGGTTTTCAACATCGTGGTATGTCACCAGCTAAACATTGCGATATACCAATATAACACGATGTCTGAAATAAGGATGAAACTATATAGAGATGAATGGGGCAATGTCCTGGCAACTGCTGCTCCTCAAAGTTCTTATATTTACTTAGCTTTAACTTATTGTTACCACTGTTATTTTATTGTACAGATAAATTTTAAATCAGCACACTTTTTCAATATTAAATCTGTAAAAGTAATTAGCAGCACAGGTATGAAAAGAAAGGTGAGAGAGGGTTCCCTTACAGACACAAAGGAGACACACACGGAAGCACACACAGAGAGAGAAGGGGAGAAGGGAGGAAGGAGGCTTAAACAAGAGGGCAAGTTTTTTTTAGTTTTTTTAACTCAGATGTAAGTAACCAGAAGCGAGCCCTGGCTGAAGGCAGTAGTAATTCAAAAGGCAGTGCTGGACAGCAACATGAGCTGCTTTTGGGAGGCAAGGCAGAAAGGGCACAGGCACCTGTACAAAGCTGTGATTGCATAAGATCTTTTCAAGGATGTGCCATCTCCCTCTAGCTCTGGGATGGTCCTAGAGCCCTTTCCTTCTTCCAAAAAATGGGCAAGCACTTACTATGCTTCCGTCATTGGGAAGGCAGTGCCAGGGCTCTGGTGGCCCAGAGCCCTTGCGCCACCCTCCAAAAGCCAGACAAAATGGAGGCACTGTTATCTTTTATAAAATGGCGGCTTGTGAGTCTGCTATGTGGCACCCCAAGTGGATCTTCATAATATTGCACCACTTAGGACTTTTGGATGAATGAAAAAGCATAGCGCGGTGTAAAAATGAGAACAGCAATAATGGCATGCAAAGAGCATTAAGCACTTGAGGGAAGACAAATCCCTTCAAGAAAAGCAGGTTCTATATGCAATGTATCATATGAAAGATGAGGTTCTGCTCCTTGAAAAGGCACAGAGACTGATAGATTTAAATGAGTATCCAACATCAAGTCTGGTTTTAAACACTGTGGTATACCAGTGAGCATCATGATATACTGATACAGCACAGTGTCTGAAATTAGGATTAAACTATGTAGAGACAAATGGACTCATGTCCCGGCTACTGCTACTATTTAGAGGTCTGAAGCATAAATATTTACTTACCTTTAACATATTGTTACAATTGTTATTTTATAGTATGGATAATATTTAAATTAAGACACTTTCTCTAAAATTAAAGATGTAGGTGTAATTGGTAGCATAGATATCAAAGGAAATCTGAGAGAATGTTCCCTGATAGACATGAGGGAGACAAAGACACACAAGCATGCCCACAGATACAGAAGGGGAGAAGGGAGAAACAAGGCTTAAGCAACTGAAGGCAGCAGTTATTCAAAGCAGCACTGGACAGCAGCATTCGCATCTCTTGCCATGTGAGACAGAAAAGGCTTATGAGTCTCTGGAACTACAGAGAGAAATAAATAGATAAATGGAGAAGAAAGGAAACCGTTTATCCATTTATTTATTCCCCATGCACAGAGACATCTGTGCAAAGGTATAAGGTTTCTGGACTTTGGGAGGGCGGTACCAGCCACCCTCCCAAAGTCAGATAAAATAGATCTTCTCAAGAGAGAAACACACACAGGAGCACACACAGAGAGAGAAGTGGTTATGGTACAAACTAGGCTTCAAGAACAGAACAAGGTTTATTATTATTTTTAACTTAGTAGTAAATAACCTGTCTATTTTTCCATGTGATAAGTGGCAGCTTGTAATTCAGGCTAGTTGAGGGCAGCAACCATTCAATATGCAGTGTTTGACTGCAACATATGCGGCTTTCAGAAGGTGTAGCACAAAAGGTCAGGAGCTGCTGAGGGAAGCAAACACTAAACGGAGAGTGAAGGACACCCACTCTCCATTTATTTATTCCCATGCATAGAGACACCTGCATAAACTGGGATCACATAAGGTTTCTGCTGGCTTTAGGAGGGCGGTGCCACAGGAGGAAAAAAACAATACAAGAAAAGCATGTCCTGCATGTAGTATATGATATCACATATGAGGTTCTGCTCCTTGCAAAGGTTTGGAGATAGACAGACTGAAATGAGCATCCTGCATATGGTAAACCCAGAAAGGAAAAGGACTGCAACTAGGTCTGGACACTGTCTGGTTTTCAACTTCGTGATATCTCACCAGCTAAACATCTGATGTAACACAGTGTCTGAATACATACAAGTGTGCACACATACACAGCAGAGAAGAAGGGAGGAAGGGGGCTAAAGCAACAGGGCAAGGTTTATTTTTATCTTTAACTTTAGAAGTAAATAACCCCAGCCTATTTTTATATGGGACAAGTTTTGACTTCCAAGCAAGTCCCACCTGCCCAGGCTGAGTAAGGATCCGAGAAGGAAGATCTAGAACTCTGGCACAGTCATGGAGACATTCCCTCCTTCCCAAAGATGGGCAAGCACAGAGCCCGTGCGCTGCCTGCACTTTTGTAATCTTTCACAAAATAATGCATTATACGAAGCTAATATATTGTGCCACCAAGTGGATCTTCTTAATATTGCACAGCTAGCACTTTTAGTGGAAAGAAAAAGCTTAGCACTGTGTAAAAATGAAAACAGCAATAATGGACTGGAAACAGAGTAAATACCTCAAGAGGAAAAATCCCTATGAGAAAAGCAGGCCCTACATGCAATGTATTATATGATGACCATCTGTCATGGATGTTTAGCTGAGCTTCCTGCACTGCAGCAGGTTGGACTAGATGACCCTTGGGGTCCCTTCCAACTCCACAATTCTACAATTCTATGATTTATAAGCTACTGCTACTTGAAAAGGCCTCGAGGTTAACAAACTGAAATGAGGATCCTACATAAACAAAGGTCAGAATGGGAAAGGGCTGCAAGTAGGGGTGGGAGATGTGACATGTCACCAGATAAACATCATTATATACCAGTATAATACATTGTTTGAAATAAGGATAGAATTATGAGGCAGAGAATGGGCTAATGTCCAAGCAACTGTTACTACTTTGGCATCTGAAACTTTAAAATATTTACTTACCTTTAACATAGTGTTACAACTTTTATTTTACTGTATGGATAATATTTAAATTAGCACACTTTCTCTAAAATTAAAGCTATAGATGTACAGCATGGATATCAAAGGAGAGGTGAAAAAACGTCCCCTAACAGACAGGAGAGAGATGCACACACACAGAAGGAGAGAAGGTAGAAAATAGGCTTGAACAACATGGCAAGGTTTATTTTTATTTCTTTTAACTCAGAAGTAAATGACCCCAGTCTATTTTTCCATGGGCTTCCAAGCTGCCAGGTTACTCTCAGCTGTTCAATGGCAGGGTTAGGCAGCAACACGTGCAGCTTTTGGGAGGCAGGGTAGAAATGAGCTGCAGAGGGAAGTAAACAAACAAATGGAGAGTGAAGTAAACCCCATCTCCATTTATTTATTCCCATGCATAGAGAGATTTCCCGGCTTTCGGAGGTCAATGCCAGGGCTGGCCCTATGCCCCACCAAATGATGGATAAAATAGATTTGCCCTCTGAAAGCCGGACAAAATGGAGGCAGTTTGTAATCTTTCACATAATTGTGCCCAGTGGGAGACCAATACTTGGCACCAACAAGTGATTTTCTCAATTTTGTGCCACCTCAGGCTTTTGGATGAATGAAATAGCATAGTATTATGTAAAAATGGGAACAGTAATACGTAATGGATTGCAAACAGCAAACAGTACCTCAGGGAGGAAAAAATCCTACAGGAAAAGCAGGTCCTGCATGTGATGCATTATACTGTATAATATATGAGGTTTTGCTCTTTGAAAAGGCTTAGAGATTGACAGACTGAAATGAGCATCCTACATAAACATAGGTCAGAAAGGAAAAGGGCTGCAACTAATATAAGGATGTTATATTAAGAATGTAACTGAAATAAGAATGTAACTATGAATGTATTGGTAGCTAGGGAAGGAGGTATGCTGAGCAGAACGCAAGAAAAGCAAGTACTCTGCTTAGTCTGAATGAATATTGGCCTGGTTCCCACATAATGCTAAACCGTGGCTTATTAAACTATCCCCCGACCCAAGCTTTGCACCACCTTCAAGGTTAAGCCAACATGGAAATCTTCCAGTTCCTCTGACTGATACTAACACAGCTGCAGCTAATACAGGAGGGCCTCAAAGAGTGACTCTAAAGAAATCTCCGCTCCTTAGGAATTCCTTAGGAATACTAGAGGAAATTGAAGAAATAACAAACAGTATTCAAGATTCAATGCGTGACCTCAACAAGCCTAGGGTAAACCCCCATGAACCTGCTCATGTGGGCAGCAGGAATATGAATAATGAAAGGTCTGGAAAAGAGGAGATACTGGCCTTTCTACAGGAGGAATCCCTGGTAAGGGACTCACCCAACCAAGAAAGGCAGGCATTTGCAGACCAAGGGACTGAACCCAACTATATGCTGAATTAGCATGTATGACACTATAGATATTTCATCCACACTTCTGCCAATAGAACAGACTTTGCCCCCACTTAAGGAGGATGAGCGAGCAAGGTGAGAAACTACACAGATGTCTGGGGAATTATCTGAACTCGATCAGGAGATGCACACTGGGAAGCCGGTCACCCCGAGTGCTGAGTTGCGATTCTGCCTAGCTGAGGACCAACCAGAAACTTCCCCGATAGGTAACATAATTCCTAACCTGCCGGATGTATCACAAACTACTAAGCAACCTATTCTCCCACCTGTGTTCCAGGACTGCCTCAAAGCCCATCTGCAAGAAGTTAATATCTTAGTACATCAACCTTCATCTTGCCTCGCAAATGCTGACTTGGTTATGCTGGCACTAGAGGACACCTCAACAGAAGAAGAACCCCCAGGAACGATTTCTGGGATGCATATTCCCGTCGATGCTCTCAGTCCTAGCGATCTTGCCCCCCCCCCATTGGCTACAGTACTTGACTTCGAACAAGGAGTCGACAGCAGACAGTTCAAGAAGCGTCGACACCAGGGACCATGGTCTAATTGGTGCCCCTGAGGCACTAGAGGAAATGCTACAGGTTCTGCCTGGGGCCCCTAGTGATAGCCAATCTAATGACATCTACTTAGACTGACTTTGTGCCAAGGTGGGAAACTCGGTGCAACACTCTTCCCTGAAGTTGCTATCATGGAACGTGGCAGGATGGTCCTCAAAGTTATGCTATCCTGACTTTGTTAAGTTAATAAGAGAGGACAATATAGTTTGTTTACAAGAAACTTGGTCGACCCAGCACATTGACTTTGCCGACTATAACGCCTATGCGGTTCTGGCAGTCAAACTCCACAAGAAAGGCAGGCCCTCGGTTGGCTTGCTAACCCTGGTGGCTCCCCATATAAAATGTGAACACATTCTCTTGACTAATGCAAATTGCAAAATTTTAGCAACAAAGATAGAGCTGGAGAGCCAGGACATGTTACTGGCTAATGTGTATATTCCTCCCACCTCTACTGTCATAGCCAAGAACCATCAATGAGATCTCCTTGCACACGTGCTCAAGAATCTGGACATTATTTGCCCCGATTTTCCCATTGTCTTGACAGGGGATTTTAATGCCCGCCTATGCCAAGGGCGGGAAGTATATACAAAAGCTTGGGAGAGCTTGGACTCTACTGCTCTTCCTGACTTCTGCTTATGGGAACAAAAATCACAGGACTTAGAAATCAACCTGGCGGAATTACAGCTCACCAAGCTGACTACCACCAGGGTTTTGGTGTGGCTTAATGGGCTGCCAGACTAGGAAGGCTCTGGGAACTTTACCTTCCTCTCCTCACAAGGAAATAGTGTGGTAGACTATATTCTGGTCCCCACTAAATTGCTGCCCCAAGTGGTTAAGTTCCACATAGGTCAGGGGTCTGCAACCCGCGGCTCCGGAGCCGCATGTGGCTCTTTTACACCTTTGCCGCGGCTCCAGGGCGGATACTAGTGAGGGGAGGAGGCGCATTGTGCGCCCCGACACTCCCCACTGTGGCGGGCGCTGTTCTGGCTGTGATGTCACATTGGGGCAGTGCATGCGTTAGTCACGCACCGTCCAGACATCACCTTCCCACCTGCCCGCCCGCTACATTGTAAGGGGCATGTACGCTGGTCACTGCATTGAAAGGGGGCATGTACGCTGGTCACTGTTTTGAAAGGGAGTGAAGAACACACACACAAAAAAAGGTAACTTGTTAATTTAACGTTTATTTCTATGAGGAGGAGTAATTCTGAGGGGTCAAACAAAGAAATAAAAAAAAGTGACAAAAAAGTTATTTTTTTATTGACGGGTTTTGCGGCTCCCAGTTTTTTTTTTCTTCCGAAACGGGTCCAAGTGGCTCTTTTTGTCTTAAAGGTTGCAGACCCCTGACATAGGTGATCCTATGCTTAGTGACTATCTCCCTCTTCAATGTAAATTTGTCTTTCCATCGAGAGTGCCAGAATATATAATCAATCCACCCCACCCCACCCCCAGGTACAGTGTCCTCAGTACATAAGGATTCGAATTAACGAGCATACACTATCGTCTTTCCAAACCTTGGTGCATTCTGATCGTGTGATTCACATGATCTCGGTAGGGAGTGGTGAACTTTCCCCAATAGCTAGAGTCACTTGGTTTGAGGAGCTTATGGACACTCTAATAACCAAATTGCCCCATTCACACTCGCACAGGCCACCTAAGAAATCAGGGTTTGGTGAGTGGACTGATAACAAAATCAAAGGCATTAAAGTAGAGGTTAGGAGAATCTACAGAGAATCTAGAGAGTCAGGCAGCTCTCAATTGCCTGACACATATTTTGTTAGGGAGTCTATCCAGCTTAGCCAGATAAGATACAACCAGGCTTGCTGGGATTCACTGCTTTCAGCCATCCTTACCAATGATCATAAGAAATTTTGGAAGGTTATTGCAGACCCCCCACAGACCCAAGATCATCGACTGACATTGATTCCATCTATGCCATGGGTAGAGCATTTTAAGGCGATCTTCTACGACGATTGTATTCCATCAGACAGCCAAGATCTTGCCCCTTCTTTGACCCTGGTTGAGTGGCCCCCATTTCCATTACTGAAGTTGAAAATTTAATTTCTCAGATGAAACTAGGCAAAGCCGCAGGCCCTGATGCCGTCCCGCCTGAACTAATTAAAGCCAAGCCAGACTGGTTTAGCAGAACTATTCACTTAGGTGGACAGAATTGGAATTATGCCTAATTCATGGCAGAAATCCATAATCATCCCAATCTTCAAAAAGGGGGACAAAAACATACCGTCCAACTATCGACCAATAAATCTATTGTCAAATATTGGGAAATTGTATGCAAAACATCTATTATCCAAATTAACCACGTGGCTTGATGTGAGCAACATCATAGGCCCAGAGCAGGCAGGGTTTAGGCCAGGGAAATCCACTTTACATAACTGTATAGTGTTATCCCATTTAGCCGCCAAGTACAGTGGTACCTCGGGTTAAGTACTTAATTCATTCCGGAGGTCCATACTTAACCTAAAACTGTTCTTAACCTGAAGCACCACTTTAGCACCACTGCAACGATTTCGCAAAGTTTTTTTGCAGATAAAATCACTCATATTTGGAAGGAGCTAGACACCACCGCGGGAGCAGGGCTGGGGCGGGAGAGTGCTAGAGCCCTGTCTGGTCAAGTTGCATGGAATCAATTTCAATCCGTTACCCCTGAGGATGTGGACAGGCTGCTTGGATGCGTGAAACCAACCACCTGTCTCCTTGATCCTTGCCCATCCTGGCTAATAAAAGCAAGCCAGGAAGGGCTGGGCGATGGGCTCTGCGGGGTGGTGAATGCTTCCCTCTGTGAGGGAACATTCCCAGATCCGCTGAAAGAGGCGGTCATTAAACCGCTTCTTAAAAAACCATCTTTAGACCCGGCCAGTATGGCCAACTATCGCCCAGTCTCAAATCTTTCATTCTTGGGCAAGGTGATTGAGCGCGTGGTTGCTGAACAACTCCAGGCACGCCTGGAGGATGCGGACCATTTGGATCCCTTCCAATCGGGGTTCAGGCCTCATCATGGGACTGAAACTGCCTTGGTCGCACTGGTTGATGATCTCCGGCAAGCTAGGGACAAAGGTAAGAGTTGTTTCCTAGTTCTGCTGGATCTCTCAGCGGCCTTTGATACAATCGACCATAACATCCTTCTGGACCGTCTAGAAGGGTTGGGAGCTGGGGGCACTGTTATACAGTGGTTTCGCTCCTTCCTCCTGGGCCGTGTTCAGAAAGTGGTGGTGGGGGATGAGTGTTCAGACCCTTGGGCCCTCACTTGTGGGGTGCCTCAGGGTTCCGTTCTCTCCCCCATGCTTTTTAACATCTATATGAAGCCGCTGGGAGAGATCATCAGGGGGTTTGGACTGGGTGTCCATCAATATGCAGATGATACCCAGCTCTACCTCTCTTTCAAATCAGAACCAGTGAAGGCGGTGAAGGTCCTGTGTGAGTGCCTGGAGGCGGTTGGAGGATGGATGGCAGCTAATAGATTGAAGTTGAATCCTGACAAGACAGAAGTACTGTTTTGGGGGGACAGAGGGCGGGCTGGTGTGGAGGACTCCCTGGTCCTGAATAGGGTAACTGTGCCCCTGAAGGACCAGGTGCGCAGCCTGGGAGTCATTTTGGACTCACAGCTGTCCATGGAGGCGCAGGTCAATTCTGTATGCAGGGCAGCTTTCTACCAACTCCACGTAGGCTGAGACCCTACCTGTCCGCAGACTGTCTCGCCAGAGTGGTGCATGCTCTAGTTATCTCCCGCTTGGACTACTGCAATGCGCTCTATGTGGGGCTACCTTTGAAGTTGACTCGGAAACTACAACTAATCCAGAATGCAGCAGCTAGACTGGGAACTGGGGGCGGCCGCCGAGACCATATAACACCAGTCTTGAAAGACCTACATTGGCTCCCAGTACGTTTCCGAGCACAATTCAAAGTGTTGGTGCTGACCTTTAAAGCCCTAAACGGCCTCGGTCCAGTATACCCAAAGGAGTGTCTCCACCCCCATCATTCTGCCCGGACGCTGAGGTCCAGTGCCGAGGGCCTTCTGGCAGTTCCCTCATTACGAGAAGCAAAGCTACAGGGAACCAGGCAGAGGGCCTTCTCGGTAGTGGCGCCCACCCTGTGGAACGCCCTCCCATCAGATGTCAAAATGATAAACAACTACCTGACATTCAGAAGACATCTTAAGGCAGCCCTGTTCAGGGAAGTTTTTAATGTATGATATTTTAGTGTTTTTTTGTTTCTATGGAAGCCGCCCAGAGTGGCTGGGGAAATCCAGCCAGATGGGCGGGGTACAAATAATAAATTATTATTATTATTATTTAGCTAATGGAGCCTCCGGCCGCTGCTGCTGCTGCTGCTACACCGCCGGAGCACGATTTCTGTTCTTGTCCTGAAGCAAAGTTCTTAACTTGAAGCACTATTTCTGGGTTAGCGGAGGCTGTAACCTGAAGCGTATGTAACCTGAGGCGTATGTAACCCGAGGTACCACTGTACACGCGGGACCATAAAGAAGGCCTATATGTGGCCTTTTTAGATCTTAAGGCTGCTTTTGATTCAGTAGATAGAGGGCTGTTATGGTCCAAACTGGAGTCACTGGGCCTAGACCCTAGGTTACTTTACTTGATTAAAAAGCTTTACACAAATAATACCTGTCGTATAAGAATAACCCCAGGGGATGAGGTGTCAGACCCTGTTGTTATAAATAAAGGTGTGAAACAGGGCTGTGTTCTTGCTCCCTCTCTTTTTAATCTCTTCCTAAATGACCTTGCCCCATTATTAAAACTGGTGGATGTTCAGAGCCCAAAACTCAATGCATCAAAAATTCCCATTCTCCTATATGCAGATAATATGATTCTGCTCTCACAGTCAAGAATTGGCTTAAAGTGTCTGCTAAATGCCTGTGTCGACTATCTGTCTAGAATGAAAATGAGCATGAACTTCGATAAAAGCAAAATAATGGTTTTCAGAAATTATCGTAAGAGCTATACTTGGGTTTTTGGTGGGAAACACATCCAGCAGGTATTTGAATTCAACTATTTGGGGGTCACTTTCCATCACATGCTCCGGTGGTCTTCGCACTGCACAGAGGCGGCAAACACCTGCAAGCTGTCTATGCAGGCCATAATGCGCTTCTTTGCAACAAGAGGTAACCAACACATCACTTCTGCCCTTAAGGTTTTTAATGCCAAAGTTAGAGCTCAACTGCTCTATGGAATTTCAGTCTGGATAATAATAATAATAATAATAATTTTATTATTTATACCGCGCCCATCTGGCTGGGCTTCCCCAGCCACTCTGGGCGGCTTCCCAAAAAAAATGTCAGGGTTTACCCAGTCAATGGAATGAGTGCAGGCAGCCTTTCTATTTAAGATTTTTGCTGTCCCACGCTGTGTACCTTACGCAGCCCTGTGTCTAGAGGGAGGCCAATATAAGCTAGAGATAGTTGCCTGGACGAGTTTCTTTTATGCTGGCTAAACATTTGTTTTTCAGCAGACAAAGATACTTTACTTAGCAAAGTTCTGTCAGACTCCTTCCCTTCCCCAGGGCTACAATTGTTTTGCACAAAGATACGGCAACTTGGGCTTTCAGAGGATCTCTTGGGTGCTGTGGCTTTTCCAATCGCCAAGGCCATGTTAAAAACTAGGCTGTGGGACATAGATCACCAGGAACCAATTTTAGCTGTGGAAAAAACATGTTTCCCTCTTTATTTTTGACTCTCTTGGGTGCAGGAATTTAACCTCAATTATCTGCAATTTTTGTTTAACCCGCAAGAAGGGCTTTTTCGCTGGCTAGGTTCAATTCTAATCCTAACCTGCTTTGGGGTAGGTTCACGGGTATGGCAGGAGATAGGATCTGCTCATGTGATGCCCACCTGGTAGAACCTCTAGCTCACATGGTCCTTAAAAATGTATGATGATCTCCACCAACAATTTTTAGACCAACTACTGGTATGTATCCCAATATGGAAACCAGACAGAGGTCATTCACTTCTTATTACAGGCAAGAGACCAGGAGCTCACCAAGACAGTAGCTAAGTTCCTCTACAGTGGTACCTCGAGTTAAAGATGCTTCAGGTTACAGACGCTTCAGGATACAGACTCCGCTAACCCAGAAATAGTGCTTCAATTTAAGAACTTTGCTTCAGGATGAGAACAAAAATCGTGTGGCGGCAGCGCAGCAGGAGGCCCCATTAGCTAAAGTGGTACCTCCGGTTAAGAACAGTTTCAGGTTAAAAACAGACCTCCAGAACAAATTAAGTTCTTAACCCAAGGTCTCAACTGTATTACGCTACAGGACCCTGCCCTTGCTGGAGACCCGCAGAGGTGAAATAGATTGCTCGCCTCTTCTTTCCTTTGGCAAATGACTGTACTGTTGAAATGGCAACGAGATCGCACTGGCCTATTTATTCTGAATGTTTGTAAGTGATGCTAATAAAGGTTTGATGATGATGATGATGATGATGATGATGATGATGTTGATGATGTTATTAAACTATGATTTATTAAACCCCAGTTAAGCATTATATATGAACAAAGCTCCCCACCTCAGTAATGGTTTGTTTACTAGCAGGCCACAATTTGAAGATGCAGTTTGTGAATGGCTTTTGAATCTTGGTTTGCATTAGCTATGGCTTCATTATGTGTGATTACATGTGAACTTGGCACTCTTCCTTAACCAAGGTTTCTTCAGACACTCACTGAACTACAAGCCATGAGGCAAGAGCGGTTGGACAATAAATCAAATTTGGGAAAAACAAGCCATGATTTGTTTGATTGTCTGTGGGAAAATTCATGATTTGTTCAACAAACCACGGCTTAACCTGCAGACAGTCTATTCACCAAACAACCACAGGAATTACTTAGTGTATTGATTCAAACATTAAATTTAATGTAGCCAGTGTATTAATTTAAACATTTTTTGTAAATAATTCAGTGATTTAACAAGAAATGAGATGCATAATGGGGAACTGAATGTATTCATATTTCTCAAAATTAACCAAGGCACAGCTTAAGCCAGTGATGGCCAGACTCTGCCCTCCAGCTGTTTTTGGACTACAACTCCCATCATCCCTAGCTAACAGGACCAGTGGTCAGGGATATAATGGGAATTGCAGTTCCCAAAGCGCTGGAGGGCCGAGTTTGACCATCACTGGCTTAAGCAAACAGGATGGGAATACAGAAGAAGGAAGGAAAATATACTGAGATGACATATAGGGCAGTAGGAAAACAAGAAATACAAGATGCAAATGCTACTCCCAAAAGGAGTAGATATAGCAATAATGTTTGATAAAGGTTTATTAAATAGAGTAGGAAAAAAAATGAAATACAGAGTGGGTGCAATCCAAAACATCCAACCTGATGTTTGTAGGAAAACAGCTGAGAAACAAATTGACAAATACTGTGCAAAGTACGCTCACTTATTTCAAAGACCAAAGAGTCTGAGTGCAAATCCAATAAATATAAAATGATAAAACAATGCTTATGGTGTTTAAAAGACTACAATTATTAAGGAATAATAAAAGGTTTAGAAGATGCTTTTTAAAATGATATGGTAAAAATCAAAAGTACAGTGGTACCTCAGGTTACATACGCTTCAGGTTACATACGCTTCAGGTTACAGACTCCGCTAACCCAGAAATAGTGCTTCAGGTTAAGAATTTTGCTTCAGGATGAGAACAGAAATCGTGCTCCAGCAGCGCGGCAGCAGGAGGAGGCCCCATTAGCTAAAGTGGTGCTTCAGGTTAAGAACAGTTTCAGGTTAAGAACAGACTTCCGGAACGAATTAAGTACTTAACCCGAGGTACCACTGTATTTTTTAGAAATAAAAGATGGTTCCCTTGTTGTATTAAGATGTTTCTTTTCTATTCAGTAGCACAGTATACAACACTGACTATCATGAACCATTTTTGGAGAAGTGTGAGTAAAATTCAAGAGTAATATTAACAAAGAAGTGTAGTTTTCATAGCATAAAATATATTTTTTAAATAAACAATACATGTAATTTTTTTTCAAATGACCCTATTTGTGTAAACTATCAGCAGTTATGTGAGACTTGAGTTTTTGTTCTAATCCAAAGAGAACAACTTCTGAACTGTTGCTTTACTGAAAGTATCAGTCCTGTTCAGTTGCTAAACTTTGCAATATTTCAATAAATTTTATGTACTGCTCCAACCTATTTTTAATTTGTATATTGCTTTTAAAATGTTGGTTGCTTTTAATAAACATGCTGCTAACATTAAAATGGAAAGGTGGGATCAAAATGCCGTTATGAATAAAACATGCAAAACCCATATAGCTGTGCCTTTTGCCTTTACTGCAGTACAGAACTCAACTGGCTAAATTAAGCTAGACGAAAAGTTAGCAAACCAACCAACCTAGAGAGGTTGATTCTATTTTGCAGTCATTCAGAAACACCCAGGATTCTTATGACAGCATAACCAGATTGTTTGGAGCTGTCCATTTACTAGTCCTGCAGGCCTCAAATCAATCTAATTTTACTTGCCTCAATAGTGTTTTATTGGAGTAATATAATTATGGGTCCTCTCCCCAGCCCAACTTAGCAATTTTTTATAAAAAAAGTTTTAAATTAACAGGGTTTTTGTTTTTTAATGCAACCAATAGAGCGAGAGCCATAACTGAATCCCAAGGCATCTAGAAGGATGTGGCAGGTGCCTGTGTTGTGGGGTGAGGAGTTGTGCTTTATACAGAATTTATTGTAGGTTGACCACAACTCATTCAATTAAGCCTCAGTGTGTTATCTCCAGATTTGCTTCATTCCGCAGCAAACCTCTTTCCCCCCTTCCAAGCAATAAAATTGGGCACTTGTCATATATCCATTATCCACACGTGCGCGTATAAATCTGTACCCCAAACATCTTCTGATCTGAAAGCCCTTCTCCCGTTCCCAGCCCGCCTCCTCCGCTGCACGAGGATTTGCCAGAAAAAGGGCGACAAATGAAAACACAGTACAAAGCTGCTCATGTGGATCGCAGGGCCCTAGTGCCGAGTGAGATATTCCAAGAGGTACCCCCCCCCCGCATAACCCTCCCAGCTGCAAGCACTTCCAATGAGAATGAAATGAAATGTGCTGCAGGAATGTGCTCCTCCTTCGCACGAAAGGAAGAAAACGAAAAAGGGCTGAACGAATGGCTCTCTGCACACACTCAGGGGCTCCCTCTGCTTCACGGAGTTCCGAAGCCCCTGATGAATTGAATGAGGAAACTGCGCTCTCTGCACCATAGCTGTCAACCTTCCCTTTTTTGCGGGAAATTCCCTTATTCCAGTGCCCTTTCCCGCTGCTATCCCGGATTATTAGATATCCCATGGACAGGTGAGGCTGCTGATCCCTTATTTTCAAATCGCTTATTTTCAACTTTTCAAGTTGACAGCTATGCTCTGCACTCCCTCAGAGGCACCCTTGGCGCCAGGCAGGCCTGTAGCCGGCGAGCCCAAACCCCTCCTCCCCCACAACCCTCACCCGCGTCACCGCCGCCCTCCCCTTCTTCCCTCGCCCCGCCCCCTTCCGCCCCGCCCCCTGCCCAGTCCCGTCAGCCAGCAGCCGCCCTCTCCCTCTCCCCGTCACCCACTCCCCAGGTTCCTTACACAGTGATTTGCCCGGCGCCCCTCACAGCCACGGGTTCAGGCGCGTCCCGGAGCCGCGGCAGCTCCTGACTCCTCACCACAGTCTCGGACTCCTCCTCCTCTTCGTCTTCCTCCTCCTCCAGCTCATAGATAGTGTCAAAGTCAGCCATGTTGGGGAGCAGGACGCTCATCGCCCCCCCTCCCTCTCCGGCTCGCGATCTGGAAACGCGCGTGCGCCCCGCTCGCGGGAGATGGGGGGGGGGGGGTTGGCCCAGGTTGGCGGCAGTTAGTCGCTGGCTCGCGGGAGGCCTGTGGACATGCGCCGAGTGGGGCCGCCGCTGCCGCCGAGGCTTTTGGAGACGAAACCGAAGCTGAAGACAGTTTAGAGGCCGGGAAGCACCTGAAGAAGTAAGAGGTGGTGCGATTTCGGCTGCGACGACCCACATAGCCTGGTCCTGTGAATGGTTTCCCGGCTTTCTGGGTTGAGAAGTTGTCTTCATCACCCAGCAGTGGAAACACGCAGGTGGTTTGACAAGGGATAAGGAGTGCGGAAAAAATCGTTGGCTGGCCCTCAGAAAGAAGTGTGGCACGTCAGATGAAAGTAAAAAGCAGCCAAGTGAGAGACTGAGCTTGCCACGTGGAAGTATGGAGTTTCTTCGTAAAACCCACAAAACCCACACCCCCTAAAGCAGCGGTTCTCAACTTGTGGGTCCCCAGATGTTGTTGGACTACAACTCCCATCATCCCTGAGCTCTGGCCTTGCTAGCTAGGGGTGATGGGAGTTGTAGTTCAACAACATCTGGGGACCCACCGGTTGAGAAAGGCTGCCCTAAAGGCAATGGTCTTTAAATTATTAAACAGAGACTATACCTATCTGTATAAAAAGCAAGTAAATGCACAACCCCAACTGCTAAAGGAAGGGCTTGTGGAAAAAATGAATAAATATCCTCTTCAAGGTCTCCACCTTCTCACAACGCAATGAGCAATAAAACTATTCCCCCCCAAAAAAAATAGAAACCACAAATGTTGACTGAATTATTGTATCTTTATTATTATTTTGTTCATTTAACTATTTGTTAAATGCAAGAGAGGGAGAGTTGGCAGCAACTGAGATGCAAATGTGGACTGCTGTGGCAAAACTTGCCTCACTGTTCATGAGAGAGAAGAATATAGAGTGCGGTCCTTTGTGCAGGATCCACTGGTTGTGGAGCTATAGGATTTGACAAAAGCCCTGCTATGACAGCAAAACAATAGTCTGCCACCAGTGGAATATATTGGCAGCACCATTCCATCAGTGAAGGTATGTTGACAGAGGGAAGTCAGCAGCAGCATAGAAAAACACTGCATCCAAGAGATTGCCAGTGTGATTCCCAGCAGGCACCAGTGTGCTTGCCAGTACCTCCTATGGCACTTGCTAAATGTCTCAATAAATATCACCTCAAAAATCTATAGAGCACAAGACACTGTTTGCTCTTCTTGCTTGGTTCATATTTGCACTGGCTTAGCATCCTCTACAAAGAACACTTCCTTAATGTGCCCACATTTAGGTGTCATTAGGCAGAAGAGGCATATAAAAGCTTTCCTCTGAGTGCAGCAGCGGCTGATACTGGTGCCTTTTCTTCATTAATGGTGGGGGGACATGACTGCACCATTTTGTGGGCCCTTTCTGCTCTTTTAATGTGGCAGCTATTTTGTGTGATGTCACACATCCCACAACGGCCAGTTAGTTGTGCCACACACCCTCAACAGCTGTTATGTGACCAGGGTCTACTGCACTAATATACCCATTGGCCTCCAAACATTGGTGACTCCTATTTGATGTATGTTATACTCCTTAATGTTTGATAATGCCTTTATGGATGGCATAACTTTCTACAGGGAAGGTTTTTCCCATTGACTTAAAAATGTTGCATAACAGTGCATAGGATATGGTGTAATTCAGCACTCAAGAGCAGCACAACACCACCAATATATAAAACCCCACACAAGGAGACTAAAACTCAGGTGACGGGACATCTGCCATATTGCTACATCTCTGGCCTCACTAGGGATAACTTTGGTAATGGGAGAAAGGTCTTCACAACACATGGGAATGGATGAGTTTGCTTTGTAAAGAGCCCTTTGCCTGTATTGCAGCTGCAGAGGGAAAGCAGTCAAAGTGGATAATAAGGGTGATCTAATTTAGTGCTAGACTGGTAGGTTCAGGCCACAGGCTGCTATTTGGTTAGCCCTTGTTCCAGACAGAAGTAGAGAATTCAATACAAAATGACTGCATTTATTTAGGAACATGTTATTTACCACTATAGCTGTAAATCTGCAATAATGTGGTAGTCTTCGTCTTTGACAATCACTCATAGCTGAGTAAGATTGTCTTCCATGAACACTGTTTTAACTGAGACCGATAGTGACCGTAGAGGCCAATTCTGGATCCACACGTCCTTCCACAGTGGGGAAATAGGTTTCTGGCTGGGAGTTGATCACAGTGAGGGTTTGCCAAGCGTATCGTCCTCTTAGCACATTTCTCCCTTTCGTCCTGTGGTAGTCCAAGGTACATAGCATGCATTTTATAAGTGTGTTGAAATGGTATTTTACAATCATAATTATTTTGACAAAAATAAAACATTTCCATGCCGTTATGTATTTAATCCTCCAAGACATTGCTGAAGAACCACAAAGAACCTCAAATGAAATAACATAATTGCATATTTAAAAAAACTATTATTAACTCAGAAATTCATCAGTTTATCCATGATACAAATTTATAATAAAAGTTGAGCCAGTTGAAAATACAATCCTGCAGGATTGAGAAAATATTGTATTCAAAAGATTTTAATAATCTCCATATGGTTACTTACAGTGTGGAAAAGTACTTTCATTTGATCATGTACAATCTTATCAAAATGTAATCCTAAACATGTATACTTAGCTCAGAAATAAGTCCTGTTGAATTTAGTGGGGTTTATCTCAAGATAAATGTGGCTGGATTGCAGCCTGAGTGTAATGTACTTCTATTTTAAACCGTATTTTAATTAACTGTTTGTTTGTTGCTGTTTTTTCTATTACGTTTTATTGTAATTCATATCTGGTGTTAGCCACCGTGAACCCGGCCCTGGCTGGGGTATAAATAATTTTTTAAAAATTATTATTACTACTACTATTTTACTTCTCATGGGCACAATCTACCAGGAAGCTCTTTTGAGAAAAGCCCCTTCAACACAAATTTCCGGTGGATTGGGCTCCATGTATTTAGAAGTCACTGTTCAGACATTTGCCTGAACACACCAATGCTCAACATTTCAAAAGGGCAGGATCCATACAAAAATTCTGCCTGCAATATTTGGTCCCCAACGTTCCTGGCATTGTATGAGGAGGGGATTAGAGGCCTTATTCATTTACTTTAATAAAAAAAAGAGGTTTACAACAGTATAAAATAAAACATTAAAATTACTGATAAAAAGTTAAAAGCAGATATTAAACATATTAAAAAAATTATTGAAATCAACACTGACTAAAAATAAATAAAACACATGTAACTTCTACAGTGTTGATTTGGGTTCTTAACAAACCTTTCTGATCTTCCCAGGTTGTTTTGATGTGAAAGTTTTGGAACAAACTGTAATGCAAAGTATTCTTTAAAGTAGTTCCCTAAACTCCATTGAGGTGTTAAGATGAAGCACATGCCACACAAAAGAGCAGCAAGAAGTTCTTATTGAGACCTCATTTCACATTCAGACACACAAACCAATTGGTTTGGAATTTACAAGCCCTAAACAAATGTCAACTTCTCTTTCATCTCCAGGAAAACAAGCAGACAGAAATAGATGGATGCCTAATTTCTTTTACTGATTTCTGCAAAATCTCAGAATGGAACCCTGTTCAACTGAATCTGGAAGGTTTCTTTAAATAGTGCACTAAGACATATTTCGCTAAAATAGCTAAATCCTTTTGAGTGAAATCCCTGAAGGTGATTGTATAATTTCCGGCTACCTACCTGAATCTGTATAATTTCTTTGTTATTGCTCATTTAATTATTATAACTTGCAGCCCAGTCATATGAATATTTACTTTTAAATCACTGGAACTTAATTCATTAAGACTCCTTAACAAGTCTGCACAAGTGTTCACTTATACAGACAGTTACTTAGAAGTAGATCCTTCAGATCTCACAAGGACTTACTTAAGGGTAAGCAAACCTAGGATCAGTCTGTAAGGCTGCTATGCACATTTTATTGGGTTTAGCTCCTTGAATTGAGTGTGGCTTCTTCATAAGCATGCATAGAATTGGTATACTTGGGTCATATTTCATCCAATGCTATTCATACTGAAGAGCAAACTACTGTAGTTGAAATTAAGGATACAAATAAACATAAGTTTCAGCTGGTTTACTCTGAGTAAGATTCAGCTGGATACAACCCATAGTATGTTTACAGGGCATTTCAAATGCTCAAAGCAGTTCCTATGCATTGGATAAGATTTGTTAAAATATCTAAAATTTCTGAGTAAGAAAAACCTTTCTATGACAGATAATTGCATTTCAAGTTACAAAGTATAAAGTCTTAAAATTGCAAATACAAGAGATAAAATTTAAGTGCTCTTATTCTAACACCTCTTTAGTAAATAAGAATAACAGAGATGAGGGAGGGGGAGTTTAACCTATTTCCCCCTCATAAAATTCACAGAACATTTTTTCTAAAGACAATAAAGCTGAAAGAAACTTTTTTTTATTTGCTGTGAAGATTAGCACCCTTTCAGGCAATTTAGCTGCTGAAGAAAAGAGAAGGAAGACACAGTTCTGCATATCAAAGCTGTTTAAAAGAAGTGTTAAAAAGGTCTGTGGCTCACTATAAGAGGTTTTAAAACCAATGGCACACTTGGCTAAGAGAAAGTTGGCACAGCTCACTTGCATTGTGAAATTAATATTCAGATTATAAACATTTTAGAAATATAGGAAGTTGTGTTATATCAGTTCAGACCTTAGATCCATCTATGCTGATTCAGCAGGAAATCTCCAGGGTTTCAGCCAGGAATATTTCCCAGCCCTTAATGGAAAGACTAGGGATTGAACCTGGGACCTTTGTCTGCAAAACACGTGCTCTACCGTTGAGCTATAGTCCTTCATTTAACATACAGGATCATAGGAAGCTGTCTTATACTGATTCAGACTGTTGCATAATCTATGGTAACTCAGTATTGGAACGGACTGGCAGTGGCATTCTAGGGATTCAGACGCATTTCTCTAAGACCTACCTATAAATGCTGGGGACTTGGCCCTTTTGCATGTAAAACAGTTGTTGTACCATTGAGCTATAGCCCTTCCCCTATTTCTTGTGCCTTTGCATTTTTATAAAAAAAAATATGGGAGGGGCTTTTTATTTCGCCTTTTTAGCAACCCATTGTATATGCTCTTGTAGCTATTTTTTTAGAGACACCATTTAGGTAAGGAGTTTTGTTTCTCACCAAGCTTCCCATCACCTTTGTTTATTCCTCAGGAAGACCTATATTTCTGATGATTCCTGGTTGTAAAACACTATTGTTGCAGACCATATAGAATCTATGCAACACATCCTTGCTTAACAAATTCCTGGCAGCTTCTTCTATTGGGCAAATATTTCCCCCTCCTGATGCTAACTTTTAAAAAATTATTTATTTTTTAAAAAAATATGCTATCCTGCCTTTAAAAGAGAGCTTTCCAAACTTTTCATGTTAGTGACACACTTTTTAGACATGCATCATTTCATGACACAGTAATTCAATTTAACTAGCAAACTGGAGGTTAAACTAACCCCTTTCCAGCCCCTAGAGGAGTTCAGGGAGTATTTTTGCAACACACCTACACACTGCAAGCGACACACTAACATGTAGCACAAACACAGTTTGGAAAACTCTGTTTAAAAAAGTAAACCAACCCAAACCCTTCAGGTTTCACATGCATGGTTACCCTTGGAAACAGATGTCTGGCACTCAGACCCTCAGGTGGGGGAGAACTTAGACACCTCCTCCCCTTGCCCTTCTTCATCCCCTACCCCCAGCTTGCTTTGTCTTAATTGGAGCAGTTATTGGGTTTACTTACACAGTAGTTATGTGAAACATATAAATCTGCCCTGTGCAAATGCCCCTGCGTTAAAAAAGAAAAGAAAGATTAAGTTGTATCCAATGTAGAGGACTTTTTGTCTATAAAATGTATGTTGTTGATTGTCTGTATTTAGTATTGCATCTTAATTGCAATATGCAAAGCTCTATACAGTGGTACCTCTAGTTACGAACTTAATTCGTTCTGGAGGTCCATTCTTAAGCTCAAACCATTCTTATCCTGAGGCCCGCTTTCGCTCTTGCTGTGCGTGTGCCTCTGGCACGCAATTTCCATTTGCATCTTGGGGCAAAGTTCGCAACCAGGAGCAGCTACTTTTGGGTTAGCGGAGCTTGTAACCTGAAGCGTTTGTAACCAGAAGTGTTCGTAACCATAGGTACCACTGTATTGTAATGCACATTATACCCTCCAACCTTTGTTAGACTCCAACTCCCATCAGTGTCAGTTAGCATTACCAATGGACAAGGATGATGGGAAGCTGTAGTCCAAATCAGCTGAAGGCCACTATGTTGGCTACCTCTGCACTAAGAGATAATCTAATAATGGCAGTAAAATGTCTGGTAGTGATTGGTTGAACTGCTCTAATGCCACAGAATCTTAGATCATAAGCAGAACCCACTGTCATGGAAAATCCCTCATCTCACTAAATGTCCCCCCTCCAAATACACAGAAAAATAAACGAATACCAGATGAATAAAGCAAAGGCATGCAGCTGGAGGTGTGAACTTTTTTTGCTGCAGCAAAGGGCCCTTTGCTTGAGCTATACCATGTTTATAATATGTATGACATCTTACATAAAGTGAATGAAAATAGAGTGGTCAGATTTGCCTAGAGAAGACATGGATTCAAATCTCTTCTTATATAAAAGTTAAATAGTATTATTTTATAATGAAGATACATTCCTCTGTTTCTCAATCGAAGGAGGCCTTTAAGAGTGTCTTCCAACTTGTATTCTGTATGGGAATTCTGTTGGTGATTCTTCTGAAAGAACGCACACCGGAAATATTTCATAGGAAAGTCTTCCCCAACCTGGTGCCCTCTAGTTCTCTTGGCCTCCCATCAGCCCCAGCCAGCACAGCTGATTAAAACTATAGTTCAAAACCAGGTTGAGGAAAACTGATGTATGATGATAATCCATATTTCTCAGACTTTCTTAGTGAAGCCATGACAGAGATGAATTTTATGTATTTCATGAGTTTCTGCACTGTTTTTCAGTAAACATTTCCGGGGCACTTTACAGCAAGAAATAATGAACAATGAAAACAATTAAAGCAGCAAAAATAACTTTATTCTTTACACCAGTAAAGCAGCAGGTAAAAACAGCATTCTTCAAATCTGGAACTATACTTGATGATCTGATAAAGTTAATAGTCTTTACTTAGACTTTGTTATTTTAACTCATGTGCAACTGCTTATTCTACATGCCTGTTGTATAGTTTTGTTTTTCTTCTTTTAATTTTTGTCTGTTATAATTGCTCTCTCTTTTATATACATTGTAAAATGAAATAATAATAAAAAGCTTTACACAAAAATATCAAGTATTTAAAATTCCATAGATATTAAAATCTCAATAGATGTTTGGAAATATAAGTGTTTGCCTGGGACTAAAAATACGTTAAATTAAACAAGTCTCCTTGGGGTGCCACAACTGATGTGAACCAGTTCTACCAGGTCCAAGTTCAGTATCCTATCTTCAGTCTAAACCATGCAAGCACAATAGTATTTTGGCTTATGTTTTATACTATTTATTTTTATCTTTTATTTACAGGCATTTTTAAGAACCTGGAATTAGACTCACTTGAATCTGTATTGCCTCCTAATTTTTTTAAGCAAAAGTAGTAACGAGAAGTACGAATGTTTTGGCACAAGAACAATCACCAAATGAATCTCAGCGTTGAATGATAGTAGCCATTAGTAGCAGAGTTGTTTTACAAGCTAAATTGATGGGTTTAACATCTTGTAGGATTAGTCTACTGTAATTACCCTTCTTCTCCTTGGTACTCAGTGGCACACTTCAGGCACAATTTTGCCAAACTCAAGCACCTTTAAGTCTCAAAAGTTTTAATGGGAGATATTTAAGCATGTGCTGAACTTTGCCACTGAAATTAATCAGCATGTAAAAGTGCGTAACTTCAGCTTAATTCTATCCTTGCTGTTAACCTTGCTAGAATTGCCAATGGTCCATTATTCTTAAATTCAACATACACAAAGAAGAGGTTAAATCTGGTTTACAGGTTTCCATTAAAACAACCACAACAACCCTTTCTGCTTTAATTTGGGCCTTCAGGAATATATTTTTAAAACAGATGGCAAAAAGTCTTCTGTAAAGCAATAAGTCATTTATTAAATAAACAGGACACTATAATGGGGAAAATTACAAATTATGGCAAATGATCTTAAGGCACTTCTTACAGAAGGCAGACATGCTTTTCATTTGCATCTAAGTCAGTAATTTATTGTACTTACTGAGTGATACCTAGATAAGTCATAGATCTGATCCATTGGGTATGACTAATGCTGGATAGCACCCAATGCATGCTTTTTAGTTTAAGCATGTTAATATGAGGTGAGACTCCTTAAACATCAGAGCATCATGAAACTTAGCCCAGCTGTATCAGTCTACTAAACATTTGGGGGCAGCAAAAAACAACAACAAAACCTCTCATAATGAATATTTTTTCATACATTAAAAATATCATAGGATAACTTTATTGGAAAGACTGTATTCTAATGTAAAAAAAAAGAGATGCTATTAAGAAAAATAGATTTTTTTCATAATACTCTGGCTCATGCTGCAAAGTGTTATAGATTCAACATCTTTCAAACCTAAACAAATGTATAAAACTTTGAAACTTGCAACTTTGCGAAGGTGAAGTTATTTCAAGCTACCAAGATTTCAGCCTTTAGAAGCTGAAATTATGTAGATTTAATTTGCATAAGCACAGAAGTTTCATTTCTAAATAAAGGTTCCAGCAAAGAGTTAAAAAGTTTTAAGCTCCACTGATTTCAGTAGGAAAGTTAAGCACTTGCTTAGTGCACTTTCACTCTGTGAGAGGAATGAGGAATAGATATGTGTGGGATTTGAAACTTCAGCTGGATCATGCCAAGAGTTCTACTAGAGAAGAAAAGATTTTTTTTGGGGGGGGGACAGATTACGAGGTTGGAAATATAATAGTGTCCACTTATCTTTATTAGTAGAGTACATGCATTTTCTCATCCATTCATAAGATGAGTTTTGTCTTTGACTATGGGGAGAGACTTGATCCATATTAATTGTGTAACAGAAGGTGAAGGCACAGAAGATTTGGGAGCTGTGATTAGCAGCACTGTATGAAACCCTTTTAGGAGATAAGGAATTCATTTGTAAACAAGTATCTGTCCTGGAGGGTCCTTGGTCGTAAGAATGCCAATCTTCCCTTTCTGGGTCATCATGAGAATCCCAGCTCCCCAAAGACTGGTTTACCAGTCCATGGTTTTCCATACTTGGCAGGTGACAATAAGCCATGCAATCTGTATGTGGTGCTGTGGTGGCAGAGTTTTGTGTTGTTAGATGGTTATTGTTGCTCCTTAGGAATCCTGGTTTCTTTTTCCAAAAGATGGCTTACATACGTGACATCATTGACTGGTGGATTTTTTTTTACATCCTGCTTGTTGGTTACTCTTTTCCTATATAAGGTGAAATATAAGTTATTGCTGGTCTTTGGAACACATCACAATCTGATTGAATCTATTACTCTATTTTGAATTAACAGTCATTGTGTTACCAAGCTTCTGGTAGTCATGGTTTAGGAAAAGGTCTGCCAATTCTCTAAGTGCATGTCCATTCAAATGAAGAGCTGACGCATCCAAGCAACCCCACCTTTCTGCTAGCTCTGTCTTGCTCTCTTTGTTTACATTTAAAAAATAAAAATAAAATCCTACATGATATATAACTAAACATTAAGGTATTTGTCAAAGGATGTCCTTGCAAAAGAGATGTGACGTATTATGAGACCTTTAGCTTCTCAGATAGGTGGATTCTTTCAGAGCTCTTTACACCTTGACACCATTCAGACTAGTACATCCATACTAATTCCAGGAAAGAGGGAAGCTGTGACCATCAGAGAGATGGGTAAAAGGCAAGCAAGAGAGTTTCTTTAACAAGTGAAGGTGAAGGAAAGTTCAGTATCTAGTAGTGGAAAGTTTAACTCTCATTTTCAGAAGTGGGGAAATTCAGGCACAATGACAAAATGTGACTCTCCAGGACCCATATCTAGCCCTCAGATGTCTCCACAGGCCACACATCCTCACTAGCCCTGCCATGTACCCTCTTTGAGTGTTTTTGCCTGTCTGGAATGTGCCCTTGAACTCTGACCATGCCTCTTGTTTCCTGGATGAAAGATGGAGAGGGGTGTGGGAGCTGGTGTAGATGCTACTGTACAAGGGTAAAATTCACAACTGTTGTTCTTCCCACTTTGCCTCTGGCCCTGCCCACAAATGACATGTCATCCTCAGAAGATTGTCTAGCAGGCAATGTAGTTTTGGGATAGAAAAGGTTCCTCACTCCTTCACTTGTTTCATTTCCTTTGTAATATGTTCAGATTTTGATAGCATTAAGCAAGAAATGGACATTTCAGTCAGTATCTGGGGATTAGTTGGGAACAGAGACGGCTCCAAACTGTAAGGTAACCTTCTCCAACCTGGTCTCCCTCCAGATGTGTTGTTGTTGTTGTTGTTGTTGTTGTTGTTGTTGTTGTTACAGTGGTACCTCGGGTTACATACGCTTCAGCTTACATACTTGAAGGTTACAGACTCTGCTAACCCAGAAATATTACCTTGGGTTAAGAACTTTGCTTCAGGATGAGAACAGAAATCGTGCAGTGGTGGCGCAGCAGCAGCAGGAGGCCCCATTAGCTTAAGTGGTGCTTCAGGTTAAGAACAGTTTCAGGTTAAGAACAGACCTCCAGAATGAATTAAGTACTTAACCTGAGGTACCACTGTAGTTTTTATTACAGATTTTCTTGTGTTACAAAACAAACAAACACGGAAAAGAGAACTCATTCTGAAACTTACCTATAGATGGTACCTAACAGCATGGAAGCTGGCGCTGGTACACCCAGGAACCTCACCTAAATGCAGGAAAAGCTGCCCTTCCAGATATTTTGAACTATGACTTATATCAACCCTAACTTGCATGGCTGTTCCTCAAAACATCAGAAGGATACCAGGTTTGGAAAGGAAAGGCAAAATGAAGTGGCCAGTGACTTGTCACTCACAATCCACCATCAGCTCCTGCACAATCCTTATTGAAATGAAATAAACTGCATAAGAGTACAGTAGATTCTGATTATTGCAATAGAGCATGTGCAGGAATTTTTCATGATGTATTGTGCCCTATATTAACAGATATATGGAAGTGAGAGCTGGACCATAAAGAAGGCTGATCGCCAAAGAATTGATGCTTTTGAATTATGGTGCTGGAGGAGACTCTTGAGAGTCCCATGGACTGCAAGAAGATCAAACGTATCCATTCTTAAGGAAATCAGCCCTGAGTGCTCACTGGAAGGACAGATCGTGAAGCTGAGGCTCCAATACTTTGGCCACCTCATGAGAAGAGAAGACTCCCTGGAAAAGACCCTGATGTTGGGAAAGATTGAGGGCAGAAGGAGAAGGGGACGACAGAGGATGAGATGGTTAGACAGTGTTCTGGAAGCTACAAACATTAGTCTGACCAAACTGCGGGAGGCAGTGGAAGACAGGAGTGCCTGGCGTGCTCTGGTCCATGGGGTCACAAAGAGTCGGACATGACTAAATGACTAAACAACAACATTAACAGATGGGATAATTGTTGTTTAGATATTTCAGCCACCGAAATGTCTTGGTCAAGCCTTCTGTTCCATGGAAGAAAGAAGGTTTGGCACTCAGGAAAGAAATGTTGAGGGCATAAGGAATAATTGGCTTCTTTCCCAAATTCAGGGACCAAAGATGTCTGGAAGGCAGGCAGGTGGACATACATTCTTTCCCCACACGCCAACAGTTTCTCTGATCCCTGGTCCATCTCTTTCTCCATAGGAAATGCAAGAATTCCAGTCAACAAAATGACCACTCAGAGAGCCAGTGTGGTGTAGTGGTTAAGAGCGGTAGTCACGTAATCTGGGAAACCGGGTTCGTGTTTCCGCTCCTCTACATGCAGCTGCTGGGTGACCTTGGGCCAGTCACACTTCTGTGAAGTCTCTCAGCCCCACTCACCTCACAGAGTGTTTGTTGTGGGGGAGGAAGGGAAAGGAGAATGTTAGCCGCTTTGAGACTTCTGAAGGGGAGTGAAAGGCGGGATATCAAATCCAAACTCTTCTTCTTCTTCACTCTTTTACAAACACTCTGGCCACTCTGGCTGCTACTCCAGTTCTCTTTGTTTATGAAAGGATGTGTGCAAATGGGGGAAAGGAAACAAAGTGCTGCAAAGTAAAAACACACCTGCAAATGTTCTGGCTTTCCACTTTTACAAATGTATTTTACAAACATTTATTGCATAAAATAGCTTTTTCTTTGTTACAGTTAACAAAATGCTTACTGAATCATACTTCCTGCATGGTTTCAAATGAGTAAAATTGATGTTAAAGAATCACTGTTGTTTTATGCTACTCCTGTCTTTGAGCTATGTAAGATTCCAGGGATTTCAGTCTCTCGCTCAGGGTCCGTATTTCCTTTTGGAAATGTGGCACATCAGAGACTGTGGTATTTGTAGGATATATAGTGTATTTACACATATATACAACCTGAGCCTCCAGTGAAGGTGTTCACAGCATTAACACTCCAAGCAGGCCTTGCTTTTCTCACAGCCAAAGCCTTGAATGCAAATAAGCTCTCAAACCTCGCTCTCAGAAAATTGCTCTGACTCTCCTGTTCCTGCTTTACTTCTAGGTCACATTACTGCCTCTACCCTAAACTTCTAACTCACATTGTTTCTAACTCTTTATTTTAAACTCTGGCTTTATGAGTTGTGGGAGGGGCCCCAACCATTTGGCTGTCTCACTAAGTCCCTTGGAGCCCATGTTTTCTGAATGGCCCATAACCTGCCTATCACCTCAAAAGGAAACTAGCTGAGCTTAATTATCTTTTAGCACTTGCTGATCCAAGGATTAGAGATGGCTAGTACACCTCTTAGCACCCCAAACCTTAATTAGATTATAATACTTTGCTGGATCCGGGGATTGTAGTTGTCTGGTAGTTTTCTGAAATTAGCAGTATTTAATTAAATGCTAACACTTACTGGTTCCAGGGATTCAGAGGAACCCGGCACCCACAAACTCATAACACTATATAACTACTAGGCTAATGATAGTTAAGGCATTGTTCAATTTTATAGCAATATATTTTAATTAGGGCTGTCAATAGATTAGACATATTTTAGTTATTAATCTACCTTTTAACCAATTGATATATTGAGTTCAAATATAGCTGCATTTTTTCCCATGAGATACTGCTTTTTGTGCTACTGAGTGAAATAACTTGCAACTTGATTAATAAAGGCTCATTGTTAGAAGGACCATCTTTATCATTTCCTTACGCATTCTGTAATGCAGTAATAAACTAGGGCTACAAGTGGCTTGAAAACTATATAAACAACTGTGCTCTTGAGGTATAACAGCTCCAAAAAAGTTGTCTTTTTGTTCTTAAATCTACTGATTTAAACTTTTCAGTTCTGATTTTAGCTTTTGGGTACTGCCTTATTAAAAACTCTGCTTTATGTTACATACTAACTGCATCTGATGAAAACATATTGCAATCAAAAGTAAGCAGCATTTTAGCAAATTAGATTAAAATATGTCTTCAAAGCCTTTCCTTATCTTCCTTCATAATTATCTCCTGTATGTAAACAAGGTTTACCAGATAAACTAACCCTGCAGTGATCCTGGAACAAGTGACTAAAGTGCAGTTTTTGTTTTGACTTCCCAAATTTTCACACCAGGAAGTGTAAGTTTCTCTTCCTTTAATGGCCACCATGGAATTTCTAAGGACTTTTCAAATATGTTTCGGAGGATAAATGCAACATAATCCTTGCTTTGTTCATTGATACCAATGTAAATTGATGGCAATTTGATATTGCATGGGCTGTTCAATATCACTTCTTTGCATATTTGAACTGAGATATAAAAGAATAATTTTCTTGCCTACATTTTAATACGATCAGTTAGTGTATTTATTGTAGGGTTTTGTTTTTGTTTTTTGTACTTTTATTTATGATCACAAGGAATAACAGCAAAAGCATTTGTGCCTTGACATTTCCTGTAGTAGCTTACACCACACTACAATGAAAACATCTGCATCATTTATTGCAACCTTTGCCATTCCATGCTGGCTGGAGCTGATGGGAGTCCAAAACATCTGGAGGGCACCACATCAACAAAGGATGGTTTGTTAAAAATTGTGTATATAAAGCAACTTTAAGGTCTGTTATAATGTTTGTTTAGTTTTTTTAGAAGGCGGAACCCATTGTTACAGCCTAAGACAATCAAGAGTCTTTGAGCTTCAAAACAACTTTCAAAACTGGATAACAGAGTAATGTAAAAATGAACATATTTAGCACTTTCCACTGACCCACTCAGGAGGTGAATTATTTGCTTTGTCTCCTGTTCCTTTCACCCTTCAGTAGTTAATATTTCTGAAAACGACACACAGGGCCAGACTTGGAACCCTTCCAAATGTCCTTTTTATTATGCATTCATGATTATTTGTGCTCATGATGGTAATGGGATAGTTATATTCAAACTAGCTTTCAATACTGTTGGTGTCTGCAAAAGTTTTGGGGCCAACATACGGCTTCATTTCCAATCAGTGTGTGTCCTGTAACTTCCTACTGAAATCTGGTAACTTTTTATACCACAAATCTTTTGTCAAACTCAGTGCTTTTTTCCTAGAAAAATAGGTGCCAGTACTCACCATGAACTTGTTACAGTAAGTGTCACACTTTTTAACAACAAAAGAGGTGCTGGTACTGAGTACCCTTGAGTACCCTAAAAGAGCACTGGTCAAACCTACCAGTAAGTTGCATTACAGTTTAAGAGTGCACTCCAGATAGCAATAATGGGAAACATCAACTAATAAAGCAGAATGAGATGTGGACAGTCCAATATAAATCTACCCTTAATGCACTTTTGCTGTGTCAATGACATATTGCAGAATACACCTGCAGAAAAATCACCAATCTGGGTGGCCCGACATGTGATAGGTTTTGGTAGTTTGCCCCCATTATTGTAAAAAATAATAATGTTTTAATAAAAAAGAATAATCTCTTGTTGGAGTGGACTGGGCTATTGGGTTGGACCCCAGCTGTTTAATTCTTTCCTCTCTGCTAACTTTTCTCCTCATAATTGCTCTCCTCAAGCTGCCTTTGTCCCAGAGCAATGTGCTTCTAACAATAAAAATAGCTAGAGGAGAAAAAGGTTAAGCAGCCAATTCCTGCATTATTCCTCCATTTAAACTTGCAACTTCTCGTGTGTTTTTTTGTTTTGTTTGAAGCATAACAGAAAGATACAGGTAAGT
The DNA here is from genome assembly GCF_964188305.1 of Podarcis bocagei. Lineage (NCBI taxonomy): Eukaryota > Metazoa > Chordata > Lepidosauria > Squamata > Lacertidae > Podarcis > Podarcis bocagei. The sequence continues at coordinate 24,281,347 of NC_138140.1, forward strand.
ATGTGGCGTTCTAGTTTGGACCTCAACCTATGACTTTTTGAAGATGGCTTTGGATGCAAACAGCGTAAGCTTCTTCCATCAACAACCTGCATAGAAATCTGTGCAAATATTGTAAGTCAAACGTTTTGGCAGAATTTGGTAAATTTGAAATTGATTTCATCTGCTCTTGTATATCAAATTTAAGGATTTTCCTCTGTAACATCTTAACAAATCAAATACATGCAGTTAACTTAGGTTCAATTAAGATAACATGTCAAAACCATGGTGAAGAAAGCTTGAGGCTGCAATCCTATACCTATTTAGTAAATCCCATTGAATGTAATGGTGCTTATAGGGTCCTTGTGTTTCATACTTTATAGAGGACAGTTTCAAGGGGTTATCCAATCCATGTTTGGTCAGTGGTGCCATCTGGGCCAGATTTTGGGGCAGAGGTACAGGTCCCCACTCAGCAGAATGAGCAGGAGGGCCCTCAAATGCAGCAAGAGAGCCTTATCTCATTTTGAGGTAAAGGAGTGCATATAAAGAGAGATAACACCATAAAACTATTAACTCCAGGGGATAAAATAATGTATCTGTTTAAAGATACCATTAGAAAGGAATGCAAGGCTTAGACTACAGCTGAGCAGGAACACAGATCACCTGGTTACACTGTTTCCTACTATGGAAATATGTGCCAGAGTTGTATTTGAAATTATAATTATTTATTAATTTGCATCTATACATGTAAATCAGAACATGCAAATCTGTGCCCTCTTATTTGATTATGTGTTTCTTCCAAGGCGACATGAAAGTGGCCACGAGTATAGCATTTCTCTGTAGGCAGTGCTTTTGCTTCTGTGTGGTGTCTGAAATGGCAAGACACAGTTTTGTCCAGAAGCTGCTGCACTACGAGTGGGGAGTAAATTTATGAAGCTGAGCAGACAGAATGTGAAAGCACACCGACAGCCCTGAGCCATGATTTTTCTTCAGTAAACAGATACTATTTATAGGATTACACTAACAAGTTATAACATTGTATGGTCTACATTTAGCACACAAATCCTGGTTAAGTTTCCAAATGATAGTGCAAACCATAGTTTGGCATGATGTCTCAAATGAATAATGATATGAGGGATGTATGGTTCTTGAATATTGGGATATGTCAAGGCTTGAAGTGGGAACTCATGGTCTGAGGCAGGTACCAGGGATTAGGTGCACTCAAGTCACAGAACGCTTTTCAGATACAGAAAGAAATACAGTAGTAGCATTCAACATCAACCCCTGAGATTAAGTGGCAGCAGGCCTTTGGTACTGCCAGGCCTTCTACAGCTACTAGGAGCCTGGCACTATGTCCTTGTCCTGGTTACTGACAGAGTACCCCCAGGGGTGGAGCTTTGTGCTCTGGCACTGGGGGCGGAGAGCAGGCGGGGCGGGGCTGGCGCATGTCCCGGGGGTGGGATGCGCCGCCCGCAGGGGCATGGCACATGTTCTGGGGGCAGGGCGCACTGCCTGTGGGGGTGGGATGCCCAGCGTGGGCAGGGGAGCAGCCGCGATGGAACCCCACTGGGATCGCACTTCGGGGGCGGGGCGCTCCCCCGCCCCCCTCTTCTTCCACCAGTGATCACCCCACAATTGGGTCAGTGGATCACAGGTAGGGAAAGGGGGGGGGTTGTACTCTAGCTTGCAGTTTTCCCATGGCATCTTGTTGGCTGCTGTGAGAACACAGTGATAGACTAGATAGGCTTTTGGTCTGATTCAGCAGTCAAGCTCTTATATTTTTAATATTAAACTGAGAACTGAACATGCAGCTTCCAACACACTGCCCCGTTTCAAATACTAATTTAAAACAGCGGCAGCAGGAGGCCCCATTAGCTAAAGTGGTACTTCAGGTTAAGAACAGTTTCAGGTTAAGAACAGACCTCCAGAACGAATTAAGTTCTTAACCCAAGGTACCACTGTACTGGAATCTCACTGCAGCTAATTTCCCTCCAAACCAGGATAGAGAACATGTGACCCTCCCGGTGTTGTTGGAATCCAGCTACCATGAGTCCCAGCCAGCATGATCAATGGTCAGGGATGATGAAGGTTGAAACCTCGCAACATCTGAAAACCACAGGTTCCTCATTCCTGATCTTAGCCATAGTTTAAAACTGATAATCTGAACTCAGCTTTTGTGGGTGCAGATTAGGTGCAGATGAGTATCACATTTAGTACTGCGAAGTATGGATGGAAATGTGGCTTCTCATTTGTCTTAAAGTGTCATTGGAAATACACATCCTTACCTCCTTTTGGCAGCTGCTGAATCTAGGTGCATACAACTAGGTATGTGCAACCCCTTTTTGCACAAGAGTCTCTCCTGTTCAACTGAATTTTAGAAGTAGATTTTAGTTAATAATTTAAAAATCAGAACTTGAAGAGTACCTCCCCTTCTCTATTAATTCTGGTGTCCAGAGCAACCCTGATGTCATTTAGTTGAGAATATCAAGACATGAAATCATAAGCTCCCGTGCAGATATGAAATAAGTACAAAATTAAAACCACATGAATCTTGAATTAAACAATGGAATGGAACAGAAGCTGGTGATGTGCCATCAAACTTATTTCATGGCTTCAGGTTAGAGATGTGAAGACCCAGGAAAAAAAATAAAACAAAACAGTTTTATTTCTTCTACCCTCCCCCCAAGCCTTTCCCTTCCCCACGACATGTGAAAGGATTGATAAGTTTGTTTCAACCTGGGCAAACCTTAAGCTTTTAAATACAATGACAAATATGAAGAAACAGAAACTGATTGTGGTGGCTCAGAAAAAGAGGTTGATTAAAATTCATGTAATATCCCTCCTTGCTTTGTCACAGTTCTGTTTATAGATATGAATGCTTTATGTCTGCTTCACATTGTGGAGGACTGTAGGAGACACAGGGTGGTAGTCAGTGCTAACCCTGCTCACGGTAGACCCAATACTAACTTAGCTACATTACTTTCAGTGGGTCTACTCTGAATAGGACTTTAATAATTTTCAGATTACACAAACATTTTCGTTTACTATAATGTTGGTGGTTTCTCCTGTTCCTGGGAGTGGGGAGGTTCCACCTTTTCCTTATAAACTGGAAAAATTGGGGGGGGATGCTAGGTTGATTACACTTCAGTTGGAGTGTTACACTTCAGTTGGAGCAGTTGGAGCTCCATTTGTAATTAAAAATAATAATTAAGAAGTAAATTCGATTTGTAATTATTAACCCAAAATTATTAACTTTTAATATACTGTACCAAACACAATAATTTAATGGCAAACCTATCCCCCCCCCCCAATTTCCCCATGGATTCAAACATCCGGAAACTTTACATCTGAAACATCCAATCAGCAAAAAGTTGGCTGGTGTGTAACCTCCACACTAAAAAGCAACATCTGCATTTGGACAAGCCATTGTGCAAACTCAGCAAATTTGCACAGTGTCCTTATTTTGCAAAATTTATTGCTGGTCATGACAAGGAACAAGGAGTTTGCCCTCAAGCACTGGAAATTTTTCTTAGCTATGTGTCTAGGTTCTGAAATTTTATCAGGCATTGCCTGTGCACCTTCAGGCATAACTTTTTAGCCATAAGGACTAGAAACTTCTGTTTAAAATGAAAGTTGTTCTTAGGAAGCTGAATTTTGTGCCTAATACTGCACTGTCTACTTTTCCTGTACTTCTGCAGAAACACAGCATATGCCAGTCCTGACAACAAGCTACACTGACTCAGTGTAACCCTTCGTTTCCTTGTAATTGTCATTAGCTCCACCCTGTTAAGAGAACAGAATAAAAACATTCTAAAAAGAACAAATTACTGGAATTGCTCTGTGTAAAAATTATTCAGTCTCAAATCAAGCAAAGTATGGGGCTGCAGATTTGGGGCATTTATTCCAAAAAAGTTTTTCCGGCCATAACCCCCTTTCTCTCTGCCCCTATTTCCAGACCACCTTTGCAGTCAAGAACACAAGGTTCCCAAAGAGCTTTTGCCATATCACAAGTGACCTTGCCAAAGGATGTTTTGCTGTTTTCTCCCAGGCCTTGATGTGATGTGAAGTTCTCAGTATTTTACAAATGGCTGTTGTGATGCTGGGGCTGCAGAGTTGGGTCTCTTGCAAACAGCTTTGGCATTCCCGTTGTGAACTGTAGTGCTCCATGTACCCATGCTTTATCATGTTCTTCCTTTAACGCAATGACCTTACTGAGATGCCACAACTTGCTGGAGATTTCCATTGTGCTGTAAGCCATTCATTGGAAGAGGAGCAGGTGGTGGAGGTGGTGGGAATAAAGTACCAGCCATTTCTGAATGAGTCTGTGGGTCAGGCATTGGGATGGGACTCATTGAACCTGAGTCACTCTGGATGGAACTGAGGCTGCTGCCATCAAAACTTGTCATTTTCTTCTTCATTAATTTTCTTTCTTTGGCTCTTCGGTTCTGGAACCAGATTTTTACCTACAAGGGCAAATAATATAATGGTTTCAGTTGCTTACCACTAAATTATAAATGCATATGTCCTTCTTTGTATGCCTTTCTCTAATTAAATCACTGGGAAGGTGTGTGTTGCACATTTGGGTCCAATGTGAGGGGCAGCAAAACAACAAAATGGATGTATTTGCCACCCTTTACATTTGTTGGCAGACTGTGACATCTGACAGGAAGGGACATACATTGTGCTTCTAAGAAGTTGTGTGCAATGTGTCTGTGCAAGCAAGCAGTGCCATCTTTAGTACCCTCACCTAGCGTTACAGACGTACCACCCTCATTAACTTTTGAGTGAACTTACTCAAATTCTGGTGGCATCTTGTGCCACCAAGATGGCACCACTTCTAGATATGCTTTCTGTTCATGTGTCTTAACAACTGGATAATCTTGCCCAGTGCTTTTTTTCTTAAAAAATGTTTTTTCCTACTCATATTGAAATACTGCTCCTCAATGAGGCAAAACATAGATTCACAAAATGTTTAGGGGTGTGCGTACCCCCATGTACCCCCAGAAAAAAGCACTGCTCTTGCCTCCCAGGCTCTGTGAGAGATATTATATGGGCAAGACAAACTAAGTCCAAGTGAATCAGAAGTTGAGAGAATTACAGTATTGCCTGATATTGAAATGAGGGGGCAGGTATGTAGTGTGCTACTAATTCTTACTGTGAGAATAGTAGTGTTATCAAACACACAATAGTCTTCCTATTTTTGAAATATTGAAAGACATCTTACATGCCTGCCATGAAAAGCTTCATCCAATGACTCCTGCATATCAAACTACTGTTAAAGAGGCAGGAGCAGGCTGTGCTGATTGTTCTCTGATAAGTTGGCAACAACTTGGGGAGAGGGGGACTCATACAGTAGTTCAGCACAAAACATGTACTTTGCATGCATAAAGGCTCAGATTCAGTCCCTGGCACAGGTGGCAAGTAATGGGAAAGTTCCCTACTGCTGCCTCTCAGGGTAAAGGGTGAGATAAACAGTGTGACCTGGTCTAAGGTACATTCCTATCTTTCCAACCTTAATGCAGCCTTTGCTGATGCTGTCCAGGTATGTTGGACGACAACTCAGATCAACCACGGCCAGCATGCTAGTTAGCTTTTCTTAAAGCATACTTCATGCATTCCACAAGTTTTCACTCCCATTTCAAGCTTAAAACCTTAAAAATAACCATAGTCACCGTTTCAAAATCTGAGCAAAGACTCAATAAGGTGTGCTTAATACCTTTTTCATGGCAATTTTTGTCTATTTATAAATAATAAAACATTTAGATCACTTATTTATAAAACATTATTAAAGTAAGTAGTCATGGTGAGTTGAACTGAGCCATTTTACACATACCTCCCTTGAAAGCTTTGCAGTTTTTGTTTTAACACCACCCAAATTTGGTCCAGTATTTTGTATTAGAAACCATACTCTACCTGTCTCTCTGAAAGTCTCAGGTTTGCAGCAAGTTCAGACTTTCTCCTGATTGTAATATATCTATTGTAATGAAATTCCTTCTCTAGTTCTAATCGCTGATGATCTGTGTAAACAACACGGTACTTCTCTCTTGTTCTTGTTTTACCTGTTCAGAAAAAAACAAAAACAAAATACGCATAGGTATTTCTAAACCAGAAAATTTGGCATGTCTCATGTTTGTGTCTTGATTGACTGAAATACAGATGTATACATATATTCTGGAGAGTGCCAGGATACGCACTCCTGCATACTCTCGCTTTCTTGACAGTAGTAGTTTGTATGTGTATACATTCCTGCATTGCAGGGGGTTGGACTAGATGACACTTTGGGTCCCTTCCAGCTCTACCATTCTATGTATGTTGTCCTAATAATGAACTATACAGAGAGAGAAATAAAGGGGGTGTGACTGTGCTTCTTGATTTCTCTGTGACTTTCAGTACCATTGATGATGGTATCCTTCTGGACTGACTCAGAATGGGAATTGAGGGCCCTGTGTCCCAGGGGTTCGAATCCTACCTAAGGGGACAAATAGTAGTGGTAGAGTGCTTCCTGGCTTCCTGGCAGTTACGCTAGGTGCTGCAGGGCACTGCTGTATCCCCAATACTATTCTTTCTTTCTTTCTTTCTTTCTTTCTTTCTTTCTTTCTTTCTTTCTTTCTTTCTTTCCCTTTACTATACTGCCCTTCACCTGAGGATCACAAGGCGGTTAACAATATAAAAACACAACAAATACATAAGATAGTAACAAACAAAAACAATGATCCCGCCACCAACGACACACAGTTGAAAAGGCCATAGATTGTTTAACTAGCCAAAGGTTGGGGAGAAGAGGAATGTTTTCCCTGGTGCCTAAAGATTTGTAACAAATGTGGCAGGCAATCCTTCTTGTGGAGAGCATTCCACAATATTCTACATAAAGAATAGCATTCTATCCCCTGTGTGATTTAATATCTATATGAAGCTACTGTGGCCAGCCATTTGGAGTTTTGTGTTAAGGTGCCATCAGTACGTTGATGACATTCAGCTCTATTTCTCCATAACATCTGAAGTAGGAGATGTCATGTAGGCTTTGGACTGGTGTTGGGGTGAGGTGAGGTGAGATAAGCTTGAATCCTGGCAAGATGGAGGCACTGGGTGAGTGGTTCCTGTGGCTGAGAATATGGGCTATTGTTGCGTTCCTTGACATGGTTATTCTCCCCTTGAAGAAGCAGGTACACAGTGTAGCAAATGCTTCTGGATCCAGTGCAAGTCACTGGAGGCTCCAATAGCCTTAGTGGCTAGAAGCACCTTTTACCAACTGTGAATGGGGTGACAGCTACAGCCATTCCTCAACCTGCAGAGCTTGACCACAATAGTTCCAGCACTGGTGACTTCAAAGTTGGATTACTGCAGTGCACTCTTTGTGGGGCTTCCCTGGAACCTGATCCAGAAGCTACAGTTTGTGAAGAATTCTCCAGCATGGTTGCTTACAGGAGTTAGATCCTGTCTGCATACACTTCTCTTCAGATCTGCACTGGTTTCCCATTTGAAACTGGGCCAGTTTCAAGGGGTTACAATTACAGTAGCCGCTTAATAGCTCGGGACCAGTTCACTGTTCTCTTTTTGGTGTCAGTCAAAGACATTTTTGTTTGGGAAAGCCTATCTAGAAATGTAGAAGTTACATGTGTTTCATTTATTTTTAGCTTTTGTTGATTTTAATAAACATTTGAATGTTTTTCAACACCTGCTTTAAACATATATATATATATATATATATATATATATATATATATATATATATATTTGTATTTTTGTAAATCGGTTTTCTTACTATCAAGAGGATTTAATTTTTATTAACTGAAAATAAACAATTTCATGGATAGCTTAGTGGGTTATAGCTGATAATGCCAAGGTTGAAGGTTCGATCCCCATATGGGGCAGCTGCATATTCCTACATTGTAGGGGATTGGACTAGATGATCCTCAGGGTCCCTTCCATCTCTACAATTCTATGACTAAATATTTCTTTCTCAACTTTGTTTGTTTGTTTGTTGCATTTATACCCTGCCCTTGGGGGGGGGGGGAATCTCCCAGGGCAACTTACCAAGCTCAGTACTAATACAGTTCCTGTCCTTAGGCTCAAGACATTGACACACTAGGGAAAATGAACGGGCAGGGACAGGGAAAAACAAGCTCAAGCATGGGCTCTTCATGTTATAGTTCTTAGCAAACTGTTATATAGGTTATTTCTGTCTTGCCTTTTGAAAAAGAGTAGTTACTCCTCTGCTCCTGGATCTGATTGGTTTGGGTGGAGGGTGGGGGTGCAAGAAGCACTTCCTGCCCCTCCACTGAACCAATCAGATCCAGGAGCAGAGCAGGTGAATGTATCACTTTTATTGCCCACTCTTCATCCAAGGGCCCCCACGATGGGATACGTAAAAGCAACAGCACATTGAAGCAGCAGAAAGAGTGGATTATCACCCCACCTCACCTCTCCAAAAGCCTAGGCAAGGAAGTGCATCTTGACCTGTTGACAAAAGCTGTACAAAGTCGGTACAAGTTATACCTCAGAGGGTGATCCCCACTTTGGTGCTTCTGTTGAAAAGGCGCTCTAACACAGTGTGGAAAAATTAGCAGTTAAACCTGGTAATTATAGATGTACTCAGTGCTCCAATGAGAATAGCAATGTGTCCATTACATTTTTATAGGTGTCTATAAAGGCTTGAGTGGGATGCACTATTTGAACTAGTCCTAAATTGTTTAATCATTCTACAAACCCTTTTAATACTGGCCCTCAAGACTCTCCTCAGGCTGCCCTCAGGACTTCCTAAGCCACAACCCTCAGCAGCCCTGCTCCATACCCTGTCTGGAAGGTGTCCTTGATCTCTGATAATGCCTCTTGACTGTCAAAATGAAAAATAGAGAGGGGTGTGTGGGTGTATGTAGAAACAAGCCTATGGTTCAAAGGCACAATTTACGTTTGTTCCTCTGTCTACTTTTATCTGAGGCCCCACTCACCACTGTCACAACAAAACCAGCCCTGCAAGAAGAGAATGTGACTCTGTAAAAGGTTCACCATTCTTGCTTTCCCTACTTCTTTACAATTAGTACCACTGCTTTACTTACTCAATATCATAAGGCAAATAGGGTACTATCTAGCCAAAATGAAGCACATTTGATCTGTTTGCTATGGGAGAGTTAAACATGTCCTCAAGCTCTGTGTGGATTCTGCCTGTGGATCTTGGTATTGTCTCAGATCCTGCTTAAAGTTATTCTTCTTGAGGGAAACATTCAACCTCTACCTGCTTTTAAATAAGCAAGGAATTGCATGAACAAAACAACTTGTTGCAATTTGCCACAGTTACCTAATTTTCAGACTTTGTTTTGCTTGTACAGTTTGTACAACCAGCCCCAGAAAAGTCAATATGTATTCCATTGAAATAAACAGGACTTAAAAGTGCTTTATTTGGGCTGAATTGTATTTTGCGTTTTTAAAGAAAACAATTGGAACATTGTCCCATTCATTGTTGTATGTGTGTGTTTGGGGCACGTGGTGGGGGAATATAGTGATTCCCAGTGGTTTCTTGGGCTCTAGCCCCTTTTTTAAAAAACAGGTGAGAAAAGTTTTTGTTGTATCTTGTTTCAAAATTAATTATTACAATGTGCAAATGTGAGGGCAGAGCCATTTAAGTGTTCATTTGTAATCTTTTGTGGAAATCAGGCTGTTCTAAATGCCATGAAACTACTCACCTGATGTTTGACCTGTATTAGGATACTCCTGTTATTTTACCAGTCTGTGACTCAGCCTGAGTATTGTGTGGGATGGGAAGGGGGTGGGGGAAGTTTTCCTATTGGCCATAAAATTCACAGAGTGTTTCTTTTGAACACAATAAAAGCAAAGATCGGGCCTCTTTATTTGCTGTGAAAATTGTCACTCTTTCCGGCAGTATAACTGCTAAATAAAAGGAAGAGAAGGAAGAGACAGGGATGCACATCAAAGCTGGAAGAGGTGTCAAAAGAGGGTCTGTTGCTTGACATGGCAAAGAGGCCTCTGAACTGAAGACAATGGATGTAAGGGGCAAGACATGGCGGGGTGGGGGATGCTCAGACCTCACAGCTAGTTTACAAAGCAAAATAAATTAGCATGAAAACTGCCTCTGGCTCACCCTGTCCTCCTTGCTTGAGAGTTGCTCCTGTTTTACATCATTAACATCCTCTTTGTCACATGAATTAGTCTATGTCTGTGACTTCTGCAGGGTGATAAAAAAGAGGCCATGTTGATATTCTCGTTTGTGTGATGGGGACACAGTTCTAATTATACACATTAAATCTACTTCAAAGCAACAAAGAAATGGTCCTGGGCAAAAATGTGAACGAGATCTGAAGCTCAACTGTTAGCATAGTGACTGATGTAATTGTTAAACTTATTATAGAAGTGGGGGATATGCAAATCTAGCCTTATTTTGGGTTGTATTCAAGTAAGTCCTACTTAGAGCAGACCCACTGAAATTAATGGGCCTAAACTAGGCACATCCACTAATTTTAATGGTTATACTTTGAATAAAACATATTTGAATACAGTCCATTGTTTTAACCACTTAATTAAAGGATAGGGAAATTGTGGGCCTCCAGCTCCCATCACCATCTCATCACTCCCATCACCATTGGCCATGCTGGCTGGGGTTGATGCGGGTTGGAATTCCAGCACTGTCTGGAGGGCCAAAGGCCTATCTTAGTCCTCATTTCCTTGAAACAAAGCTTTATAATGTTTGACTCTCATTCACTGCTTGGTATATGAGTCTCTCTTACCTGTCCCTTATTTATCCCTCCACAGTCAAAGTTTTAAAGGGTTTTACTGTCATTTGCTTATGCTATTCTGTGAGGTGCCATGTACCTTCATGGTATTAAATAACTGATATAGGACACAATCCTGTGGCAGATTCTTCTGAGCAAGCTCCCTTAAAATGAACAGGGACTGTGGAAGAAGAGCTAACATAATATGAGGTCTTCATGGAGAATTGCACTCTTAGCTTGTTGATAAATGGAAGTGTATGGAGGTGGGCACCATCTCCTTATACTTTCTGCTTTCATGCCCTTTTCTCCAAATTAGACTACTGCAATGGGCTGTGCATGAGGCTGGCACTGAAGACTACTTGGGAAATGTAGCTGTTCCCCCCCCAAAATAGAGTACTATATTGCTGGGCAGCAATATATACAGTGGTACCTCTGGTTACAAACTTAATTCATTCCGGAGGTCCGTTCTTAACCTGAACCGTTCTTAACCTGAGGTACCACTTTAGCTAACGGGGCCTCCTGCTGCTGCCACCACGCGATTTCTGTTCTCATTCTGAGGTAAAGTTCTTAACCCGATGCTAACTTCCGGGTTAGCAGAGACTGTAAACTGAACTGTTTGTAACCCAAGGTGTTTGTAACCCGAGGTACCACTGTATTGCCAATTTTGGAGCTTAACTTATTGTCTGTTTCTGAGCACAATTCATTGTGCTGTTGGTTTTAATCTTTAAAGCACTATTGTTTTAACAATTTTTATATGTGCAGTTGTTTTACCTTCAATTTGTTTTCATTGTATTGTGAAATTGCTATTATGTATTGCATAAGAAGCTATTAATAAATTAAATTGGTAATAAAACAATAGAATATCTCTGAGGCTGCCTACATCCACATGTGTCTGCTGACAGGTTAAGATAAATCTTAAGAGATGAGGCCAGTGCCCAATTTACGTATAAGCTAAACAAGCTATAGCTTAGGGCCCCACTCTCATGGGACCCCCCCCCAAATTTTACATTTCAAAATATAAGATAAAAAACAATTAAAATAAAACCTACATACAGCAACAAGTGTTTTGTGTTGTGCAGGCTCCTATGATGTAAGTAATGGGCCCCGCCTGCTAGACTGCTCCCTAAAATATCACTGGTTAGATACCTATTAGGTCCCTAAATTACCATATAGCATATATTCAACACAAAAAACAGTGACAATTTGTTGTTGACAAAGGACAGCTGGACATATAAAGGGCCCCATTACCTTCAGTAGCTTAGGGCCTCATCAAACCTAAATCCGGCCCTGGATGAAGCAGATAGAGACCAGGTAGAATGACATTTTGGTGTTAGCACACTCTCTCTGCAGTTTTCTCACCAAAACACTGCCTTTTCCTTATCAGGCAAAGACTTTTATTTACCCAGACATTTTCAGGTTTACAATTATGTAGCTCCTGGGAGGGTGCCCCAAAGGCTATAAGGAAGCACCAGTTCTCTCTCCCAACGGAGAAAGAGATTCCGCCCCAGACAGGGAATGCTGGTGTAAGGGAACCCAAACATGAACCCAAACTTGCCCTCCCAATATTAGAGGAGTGCTGGGATGGACCAAGCAAAAGCTCAGATCCAACAGCTTCCCACTCCAGTTAATGCCTCTAGGTAACTACGTTAGCCCTAGATTTTATTTCCTTCCCACTGTTTCCAGCAGGACAAAAGATGTATTTATTCTACATTTATTCTTACATTTATATTCTACTTTTCCTCCAATGATCTCAAGCTGCTGTACATGGTTCTGCCCCTTCCCCATTTTAGCCTCACAACACTCCTGTGGGGTAGTGCAGTAGAGACTGATTGCCCCAATGTCACCCAGTGAGTTTCATGGCTGAGTTGGGGTTTAAACTCAGGTCTTCCAGCTCCTAGTCTTTAACCACACTGGCTCTATATTGGCTATTTTAAAAAAATAAAAAATTAAAGGACAAGTGCGCAGCTGTGGCCCATCATACCAGGTGGTGTGCAGGAGGGCATTGGATAAGGTGGATGAATAATCTTCAGTAGTTCTCTCCTCCACCTTTGCACCACCCCTTCTGTACTATAAGGGTTGTATTCAACTTACTTTTACAGTGTAGATCCATTGAAATCAGTGACGATGACTAACTTGGTTTTATTAATTTCAGTGGGTCTACTCTGAGCACAAAAGCGTTTTGTTTTTTAAAAATTGAGTTTCACATATTATGACTGACAGTTTCCTTTTATTTTTCTTACAGCTAATAATACACAACCACCAAAATCAAATCAGCAACCCGGAGAGTTATGGGAAGGATGCAAACCAAAGCAAAGTATCATTTTCCTTAAATTACATGTTCTCAGGCCCGCTTTAGGATTACATCCCTAATCTACCTTTTAATCTGTCCATAGACCTGATTGCATATAGTGATTCTTAAGTTGTTCTGCTTCTTGACTGATTTTTTTATAATTGTGGTTCTTAAAATTTGTTCTACAATTGGTATGCAGGACTGGAAAATTTATCTTAAAACATATTATAAAATCGTAAATTTATTTTGCAGATTCCTCCCCCACATTTTCTCAGGCTGTGTCTTAAATTAATATTACTATTTTTTTATCACTCAGTCTCATGTAGGTCTTTAAGGCAAATATATATATATACATGGGACGCGGGTGGCGCTCTGGGTAAAACCTCAGCGCCTAGGACTTGCCGATTGTATGGTTGGCAGTGCAAATCCCCGCGACGGGGTGAGCTCCCGTTGCTTGCTCCCTGCTCCTGCCCACCTAGCAGTTCGAAAGCACTCTTAAGTGCAAGTAGATAAATAGGTACCACTTTATAGCGGGAAGGTAAACTGTGTTTCCGTGTGCTGCACTGGTGCTGGCTCGCCAGAGCAGCTTCGTCACACTGGCCACGTGATCCGGAAGTGTCTCCGGACAGCGCTGGCCCCCGGCCTCTTAAGTGAGGTGGGCGCACAACCCTAGAGTCGGACATGTATCTTGCCTTGACTCTCCTGTTTCCATGTTGCAGCTCTGGATTTGAATTGTTCTGAAAAAGAATGGTAGGAGAATATGTACAATAGGCATCTATTGTATCTACACTTAGCATTTATGTAGCATTTTTGAGTGTTCATGTTGCCTCACATATTGTACATTGTCTCTTTAATATGTACAACAATCACATAAGGTAGGTCAGTATTAAAAGCATCCTCATTTTCAAGAAGAGAGATGGTGGTTTCCCTAGTGAATTCATGGCTGAGGAGGCAAGTTTTGAAACAAGGACCTATCAGTTCACAATATTAATAGTGACTGCACAACAAAAATAAACAGAGACTTACAGCCAAGTCTCAGAGCATCTGCTTTGCATGCCAAGTGTTCCAGGTTCAATTCCAGGTAGGACTGGGAAATACTCCTCTCTGAAACCCTTGAGGGTTGCTATCAGTCACTGTAGAGGAAATACTAATCTAGATGGGCCAATCGTCTGGCATGGTGCAAGACAGCTTCCTAAATTCCTGTCAGTATTGGCATCACAGTACAGGCAGCCCCCCATTTATGTGCGTTCAATATGTGTGCGATCATGTATAAATGCAATGTGGTGAACCCAAAAGTGACCTGGAAACGTCATAAAGACATCACTGAAGCATCACTAAAAGGGCAGAGCTGGTGTTTACAGTCTTTCTTAATGGAGTTCAGTTATATAAGATTTCACTGATGTGCGTGATGCCTCAGAACGTAACCCCCACATAAATGTATATTTTTACCTAAATCCTTCGAGAAAGGGGGCAAAGTGAACCCTGGGCCAGAGAAAATGTCGAATTTAAAAACTTCAGAAAAACCTGGCTGCAGGATCAAGCCAAAGGCCCTTCTAGTCCAGCATGCTATTCTCACAGTGACCAACCAGATGCCTCCAAAGGAAGCACACTAGGAGAACCAGAGTGCAGCCGCAATCTTCCCACTAGTGATTGCCACCAACAGGTGTACATGGGCTTTCTGCCTATGACGTTGCAGGAAGTCTGAAAACTGCAAGTATGTGGAGATATCTCCACATATGGTGTCAAGGGCAATCAGAGCAACTTGTACAGAGTTACAGTTAAAGGACAAAACTCTTTTGTGTGTATTTTGGCTATGGGGAGCTAAAGTTTGCTATTTTCCCCTCCTGACTCTCATCTCTGCATGTGCTTAGGATCAGGAAAGCAACATAGGGAAAAGCGACAGTCCATTGTACAGGATTCCTAAGTTAAGAGGCCTTTGGGGGTAGCAGGTCTGATGGGAGAAGGCAAGAAAGCAGATGTCTGAAAAACGTTTGGGGGTAGATTGTTATGAGGGGCCCCACTTTAAATTGTATAATTCGGTATTTGAATGATTGTTATTAATAATTGTATTATAAATTGGTATTGTTATAATGAGGCTATTATTGGACTGTACTGTAATTGAAAACTAATAAAAATTTATTATAAAAAGTCAGTATTCATCTATATACACCAATCACATCACCCCCTATAATTTGCTAAGAGTGGTTTGGGAATTATAGCTCTATGAGTGGTAAACTGCAGCTCCCAGGATTCTTTGGGGAAAGCAATGAGTGCTAAAGTGGTATAAATGTGCTTTTAAACTTTCCACTTTCAGGAAACTCACTCTACATTTACCTTTCCGCCTATTGCAGAAAATTCTTGAGTGGGGTTGTGTTTGTATGCAGAGAGGAGGTTTGGTATCTACTAACAGACCTTTCAGTGATTTACAGTATTTTTTAAATTATTTAACACAATTTATATACAGTACTACTTGATTGTAAACAAACAAACAAAATCCCTTTATTGTTTATTGTTTAGCAGTAGTAACAAGAGAAGTCCCTTCTCTTAAAAATTGGATTTCCTGAAACCGATAATGGATTAACAATCCCTGGAAATATTGCATTAAGGCCTGCAAGAAAACAAAGGAGGGAGGGAAGGGCAATAGGAAGCACACACACATATATACACAATGCTAGCTCTTGACCTAATATCCATGGAACCCTGGTTTTTTGGACTGTGATTGTTACACCTAAACTGGGCCTCTTTATGCACTATTTTGCACCTGACTCTGTTTGGTGAACTTTAAGATTCTGGTAGAAAACAAAGCAGATCCCAGGGAAAAGACACAGACACAGCACATGGCATGGACCAAGTTTCTCCTCACCATGAGGCTGTACCTTGAAAAAACCCATAAACCTCATACAGCAGCAGCAGAGGAAGATCTGGAGTGAAGTGAGCACGAGAGTGTAAGAAGTGTCCTGCTGGATCAGGCCAATGGCCCATCTAGTCCAGCATCCTGTTCTTACAGTGGCCAACTAGATACCCATGGGAAGCCTGCAAGCAGGACCTGAACTCCACAGTGCCTTCTCCATTGTGGCATGAGAAGGTGGCACCAATAATGAAATGTGATGGCAAAAGGGTGGAGGTCCAACTGGTACAAACCAAAACAATAGGCTCTCTGCATTTGAAGGGGATATTTATTATTTAAAGGCAGGTCTGTTCTCTCTGGGCAAACATACTCCAAAAGAAGTGCTCAGCTTCTGGTCAAACTGTCTTGCAGAGAAAGCTAGCCAGTGTTAACACTCATCAAGGAACCCCTGATAAACTTCTTGAAAGCCCACAATACCCTTGAAAGCAGTTTGACAACCTCTGACCTAATACTTCTCTTTTCACAGGGGAGCATCTGCCACTGTTGGTGCTAAATACACTATATAAAGCAATTGAACCAAATAGGAGAAGTTTGGCCATCTGCTATGTTAACTACCAAGTCTTTGTAGCAGTACTGTATATGCTTGACAGAAAGTCAAAAATTTACAAGGCATGCATCATATTGGTTTTCTCATATTTGACAAATAAATCTGAAAGCTCTGACTGCTAACAGGCTAACAGATGACTTGATGTTGACCACAAACACAAAGTCTGTCTGCATGTGTCTACCTTGTTGTAGTGGCTATCTAAGACTGCAGCGGGCAGCACTTAGAAACTTAGCTCAGTAAAGACATTTTATAAGGAAACTGGTGAGAATTGGGTCAGATAACTAGCTCTAAAAGGTTCTGTTCTCAAGAGTATATACCAAGGGGGGGGGGATTGTGTTTCTAATTGGTTGTAGGTTCCATTTGGATTCTTTCCAGAAGATCCAATCTCTTTCTCAAGGTCAAAGCAGAGCTCAGTTCTGGAAAATAATAATAATAATCTAAAAAAATATTGACAAGCTGCTTTCCAGAGTTAGTTATCACCTAATTCCGTATAGCACAGTGGAGGGAAAATGCTCAATAGTAACAATTTTTAAAATATGCTTTAACTGAGTGTTCTTGCCTTAATTGTTGGCCACTTGGATTCTGTACAAAGAAGAGCTGCTGATATTCCTGATGGTAGAGAGTATAGCATCCAAAAAGAGCATTTGAATAAGCACTTTGCTGCCAAATAACCTTAGGGCAGGTTCTATCAGCTGCCCTGATTTCTGGAAGCAAACAAGCACTGCTTTGTTGTGCACTGTTCATGAAATGTTCATGACACCTTGTTGGCTACTGCAGAAGACAGAATGTTGTACCGAGCAGCTCAATCGGTTCCTGTTTACAGGACAGTTCTTATATTATTAATTTGTTAGGTTCTAAAGGGCTCTAGCATGGTGTGTTTAATTTTAGTTAGAATTGTCTACCAATCTGGTTTTGCATTGTGAGACAGGAAGTGTTTATTTATCTTCAAGGCGCCACGAGACTCCTTGTTATTTTTGTTGCCACAGACTAAAACAGCTACCCCTCTGGAATTTGTTATTTTTGTTAACATAAAAATATAAGAAGAAAACTGCGTTAGGCCAAAGGCCTGCCTCATTCAGCATCCTGTTCTCACAGTGGCCAATCAGATGCCTATGGGAAGCCAGCAAGCAACAGCAACTCTCACCACATGTGAATCCCAGCACCTGGTATTGGGACATACTGTCTCTGACACTGGAAGTAGAACATAGTTATTGAGCTGGTGGCCATCACATTATTGGAGCAAATTCCACAGTTTAGCCGTGTGCTGTGTGAAGACTTACTTTCTTTGTTGTGTCTGGTTAGATATATCAGACAGATCTAATTGTTCTATTGTATGTGTAGGCTGGGCACTGACAAGGAGCCATGCAGCAATATTCTGTGCATGTTTGCTTGTAAGTAAAATTACACCCTGTTTCAAATGTGGCTAACAGTGCAATCCTAATCATGTCTACTCATAAGCAAATCATATTAATTCAGAAGTCTTCCTAGGTAAATGGAGTTAAGATTGCAACCTTCAGCATGTGTAGGATTTGAGTCTCAGAGATTGAACTTCCAGAGAGGGGGACTGTGCTGAAACCTAAGAACGGCAACTCTAGGTACTTACATAGCAGCATTTTTAAAAGTCGGTGTGGCGGTTAGAGTGTTCGGGGAGATAAGGGTTCAAATCCTCACTCAGCTGGTTATTGCCTCTCAGCCTAGCCTACTTCACAAGGTTTTTGTGAGGATAGAATGAGAAGGGAGCCCATGAGTTCCTTTGACGGAAGGTGGGATATAATAAGAAGAGACCTCAAAAGCAATGTAGAAAGTTATTTGAAAGTTATTTCAATAGAGACCTTTCCAGTAGCCTGTTTTTAGAGAGATACTTTACCACAATCCTTCACTTGGAAGAAATAATTTAAACCATTGATTAACCCCTTGAGATTTACGTGCCCCAGCATTCCATGAGGCTTGATTAACAGAAAGCCATAATATCACAGTTGAGCTCTTAGATGTTCAAATCACTGATCAGAGTTTCCTGTACTTTACATAATCAGCAAGGAGTAATATGTTTACGCTACTGTTTTCATAACCAAAGGATTCAATTGAAAACTAAATACATTTAAGTTTTGCAGTACTTAACACCCCCCCCCCCTAATAGCACTATTGTTCTTTGAAGGATTGCCTGCAAAAGTGTGCCTGGCTCATTTTGGGATCCTGGCATTATGCATCATGTTATGGAGCACCAGGTATTGCAGCAATTAACTTCCACTGTCTCTTAATAGCCGCGGTCAAACCACACAGTAGCTGTGTGGATTCTCTTTTAAATGCAGCACTTTAAAACCAGAATTTTGTTCTTCATTGTCCATAGTAGTATAATTACTGAGTGTTTAGTAATCTGGCAGTTGCCTCCTCACACAAACACCCTGCCAACACCTTTATTCTAGTCCATTATCTAACAAATATTTTCCTGGAGCTCCGAGATATATTTTATACAATTTTTATTTCACCAGCTTACTACTGAAACTCCTATGAAAAGATCAAGCTGGTTGTGTGTGTTAGATCCCTGCAGCCTCTGAGCATGCCTAGCATTTTAAAGTGAAGGATGACCTTTCATCTACTGTTTCCATTTGAAGTGTTAATGCATGAAACCCTATAAATTGAACATATAACCATGGTGTGATGCTGCAGACCTCCCTCTCATGTAGACCTCAGAAGATGTGAAGATTTATGTGAATATAACTTTTCTCCTTCAAGACCATTTTAGTTTTTCAGTCATACAAGTGTGTAGAAAATGTGAGAAGCTTACTTTTAAATGAGCCATATATTCAATTACAGTGCTACCAAAACAGCGTGTTTCAGTCTGCTGTCCTATATGGGAGTAAGACTTAATTCCTATAAACAGGCATAAGGTTATGTTGAATATTTTTTAAAAAATATTTGCCGGATTATCTCATTTAAAAGACTTTGGGTAATAACAAACTAAACCATACTCAAAGTAGACCCATTGAAATCAATTAACGTAAGTCATACTCAGAGTGCCCCCATTGAAATCATTCACTTTAAGTCCATTTATTTCAGTGAATCTCTTTAAGTATGACTTAGATGGATATTTCCCCAGTTCACTTTCAATTAAAAATTCTCTTATCCCGCTCCCTAAAACCCGTTTCTGCACATTGCATGTGGTGATTATTTCATTATATTTGATCTTTCATGGATGTCAGAAAGCCAATAAATCAAATTTGTACAAAAGCATAGACAACGTCTAGGGAAGCAATCTTTTTCATCTTGAGCAAGAGTTTTGTATTCCCTTGCAGAGGTGTGTGGGTGAGATGGCACAGAATAATGCTAGAGATTTCCGTGTATAGGTTAGACCTCGCCAACATACCTGTTGAAGTGGATTGGACTGTTTTCCTCATCCATTCGTAAGAGCTGTGTCTTTGACTGTGGGGAGAGATTTGTTCTGTATTGATTGTATTTACAGAAGGTAAAGCCCCCGATCCAGCGGGATTCAAGGAGTTGTAATCAGCAGAACTATAGGAAACCTGCCCGGGAGATGATCCATTCATTTGCGTAGCGGTCACAGTGTTGGAAGGTGCTGGGCCATAAGCATTCCAGTCTTCCCTTTGCAGGCCATAATGTGCTCCCCAAGCCCCTGAAGGTTGTCCACGGTGGTCTATATTTTGCATTGGATGGTATCCCATGTAATCTGCGTAGGGTGTTGTGGAGGCAAAGTTTTGTGCCGGCAGGTTGTTGTTGTTGTTGTTGTTGCTGCTGCTGCTGTTGCACCTTACGGATCCTGGATACATGCTGCCTTCTTTTTCCAAAAGATAACTCACATACATGATGCTCATACCCTAGCTTTGTCCTGCCAAGGCATCCTGCTTCTACTCCTTTGATGTCACACCCCCTCCTCTTTCTCTCACTCTCTTTTTCTAGCCCCAACTGGCTCTATGAATGACTCATGCTAGCCCTGAGGTCTCTTTACTACACATGATTAACAATAGTATTACCAGGTGCTGGGCCAACAGTTTACTAAGGTTCTATCTGATGTCACACATAACTGGCTGCTCTCAAGCAACATTTGCATTCAAATGAAGGGTTAGCCATCCCAACAACCCCACCTTGCTGCCAATTTGGGTGCTTCCTTTCTCACAGATGCTCCATGTCCTGACTTACTGGTTTCCCAAATCCCCAGACAGAGAGGGCACAGATTCCACACATTTATTTATTTATGCAAAAATAAAATAAATAAGAACAACAAGTATCTTATTCCATCACAAATGAGTTATGTATGCACTTGCTGCGTCAGATTAACACATCTGTCCCTCTAGAATTTGTTTTGTCAGTTGCAGCAAAAAGAGTCAAGAAGAGTCTTGTAGCATCTTAAAATCAACTGCTTTATTTTGGCACAACCTGTTGTCGACTGTACAACCTCTGGCATCAGACAAAGTGGATTCTTTTCTGTGAAAGGTTATGTATGTCACAATACAATGCTTAGACTACAAGGTAGGAAAGCTTCCACTGAAATATACTGGAGATTTGAATAAGGCCATCTGATAAGCAAGTTCATTTTTTTGGACAACTCTTGGGCTGGGATATTGCTTAGGGGCTTTTGTTGAGCTGAGGGTTGTTGCTGTTATTGATATTAAATTTTTGTATCTTTATTTTGAATCTTTATTATGATGTATGTGGAAAATTGTTCCATTTGATTGTGTACTTTTTGATGTTTTATTTACTGTTTATGACTACTTTTGCTGTGTATTGAATTGTATAACTTTTTCACTTTGAAAGCCACCTTGAACATTGTTTATATTGTGGAAAGGCGGCATACAAATAAAATGATGTATGTGGGTATTTATGTATGTAGTGCTTTTTCTGGGAGTACACATTTTGTGAATCTTTGAACTTTTGTCCATTTACTGTATTTATTTTTCTAGATTTGAACTATAAAATGGGGATTTTCTTGAGTCAAAATGAGAGTACCCCTAAACATTTCTTAAAGAAAAAAAATCACTGCCCCTAAACATTTTGTGAATCTAAGTTTTGCCTCATTGAGGGGCAGTATTTCAATATGAGTAGGAAAATGAGAGTACCCCTAAACATTTTTAATAGAAAAAGCACTGTATGTATGTATATATCATTTTCTTCTGAAGATGGTAATCTTCTTTGCTATGTCAGAGGAGTGTGTCACAGTGGCGTAGCGTGGGGGGTGCAGGGGGGGCCGGCCACACCGGGCGCAACACCTGGGGGTTAGGGGGCGCAAATCCACGGGTTAGGGGGCGCAAATCCACAGGTTAGGGGGCGTAAATCCACGGGTTAGGGGGTGCAAATTACTTGCCTTGCCCCGGGTGCTGACAACCCACGCTACGCCACTGGTGTGTCATTCCCTCTAACCACTAGGTGATACATTACCTAATCAATGACTCAAAATGATTATTATCACCCGGTACTCCACCCAAATTTACCACTGGAATGGTGGCGCTTTGTGGGGTGGTGGCACTTACTTAACCCCCTATCAATGGCATCAGTGTGACCTACTGTGAGGCAGAGGGGTGAGGTAGTGGTGAGGTCAGCTTGGTGCAAACGAGTTGAAAAATGGTGGAAATGCCAAATTGTCAGTGGCAATTTACTTTTCCCTGTTCCAATTAAAGTTAAACACTTTTGCATCACATGACATAGTTAACTGGGCTTCGGTGTATTTATAATTGGCTGGTTCCCTCCAGATGTTTCGGAGTGGAGACTGGGGCTGATGGGAGTTGTAGTCCAAAGCATCTGGAAGGCTGAACTTAGCTTAGAAACATTCTAGCTGAAATAGTCTTGAGGCATCTCTTTCAAACTCTCTTTTAACAGATTGAAGCAACTGAGAATGAGTTGCTTTCTATAAAGTGCTTTTCTTAGATATTATGAGAATATCTCATAAAAATGCCATTAAAAAAAATATGCAAGAAAGTTCCATGTTTAAACGTGTTAAAAGTTATAGCTGAAAATAATCAGGAGGATGATTCCTACCAACCAAGAAAGAAATATGTTGATTTTTAAGTGTGAATTGTATTGGCACTGTTTTTTTATGAGCCAGCAAAATATAATCAGGATAATTAGAGGGGAAATACAGTCCCTTAATGATGTGATATTTAATTGCACCTTTATGAATGAGCTGACACATTAGAGCAAATCTCTGTTGAACACATTCAACGTGTAGTGAATTGTTCCATTGACTCAATGTGTGTGTGCCCTTAGACACCTCCAATTTAACACCTATTCCCACAATTAGAAAATGTGAAGTAAGCAGGATCTTTTGGGAATGTAACTATGTTTAGAGAAGGATGTTCTTTTCCAAACAGGATTCCAGCACAGGATGAATGACTTGTGATTGTTTCCTCAAGGTGCATTCTAGAATGACTTTCGAACAGATTTACACGGCTGCCAAATTTGCTTCTGTAGTGTTTAATTCATTGATTCTGGAGTCTTGTCGGGAGCAGCGGCGTAGCGTGGGTTGTCAGCACCTGGCGCAAGGCAAGTAATTTGCGCCCCCTAACCCGGGGCAAGTAATTTGCGCCCCCTAACCTGGGGCAAGGCAAGTAATTTGCGCCCCCTAACCCCTAACCTGCCGCCGCTGCCAGCTTCTTCTCGCTGCTGCCTGGTCTGATCTGGTGTGGTTCTCTCCCGCGCTCAGCGCTGCGCTGGGCGGCCGCTGCACTGTCCCTCCCCCAGATAGTCCCTCGCTCTGTCTCCGCACCGCACGCCTGGCACCCACCCCCTCCACAGTGGGCGGCGACCCAGCGGCTCGGATCGGATTCGCAAAGCCAGCACTGCAGTGAGAGAGAGTGAGTGAGCCAGGTAGGGGCAGAGAGCTACGAGTGCGAGCGCCCCCCCCCCAGATGTTGCGCCCGGTGCAGCCGGCCCCCCTGCACCCCCCACGCTACGCCACTGGTCGGGAGAATCTTCATGATACATTTGCAAAGGTTGTAAAAACATCCTGTGCTCTTTCCGACTGGTGTCCTTATAATATTATGCTGAACGCTTTCCTGTCCCTACCAGTGGAAGACATTGGCATGGTGTGAGGAAATTGTTATGTATATATTCTTCACACAGTGCATAGTTAAACTACGGAATTTGCTACCACAAGATGTAATGATGACCACTAATTTGAACAAGTCAAAAAGACAATCTGGCAAGTTCATGGAGAGAGGCTGTTAATGACTACTAGCCATTGTGGTTATATTCTACTTCTACTGTCCGAGGCAATCTGTTGCTAGGAGTCACAAGTGGGGAGTGTACAGTGGTACATCAGGTTACATATACTTCAGGTTACATACACTTCAGGTTACAGACTCCGCTAACCCAGAAATAGTGCTTCAAGTTAAGAACTTTGCTTCAGGATGAGTACAGAAATCGTGCTCTGGCAGCGCGGCAGCAACAGGAGGCCCCATTAGCTAAAGTGGTGCTTCAGGTTAAGAACAGTTTCAGGTTAAGAACAGACCTCTGGAATGAATTAAGTACTTAACCTGAGGTACCACTGTACTATTGTGCTCAAGTCCTGCTTGTAGGATTTCCAGAAAAGATATCTGACTTTGAGAACAGGATGTTGGACTAGATGCTCCTTTGACTTGGCCTAGTTGAGCTCTTCTTACATTTTGTTTACCTGGACAAATAGCTAAGTCTTCATTCAGATGATGCTGAAAACCCATAGGAGTTTCCAGGGCCAGCACTACCACGAGCCTTTCTGAAATAGTCACTTCAAGCAACACTCTGGGAGAGATGGCAGATCTAAGGGTCTTAGTTGATCACAAGCTTGACATGAGTGAACAGTGTGATGCAGCAGCAAAGCAAGCATCAACAGAAGTGTAGTCTCTATTTTCAAATATCTATAGGGCTGTCACATGGAGGATGGAGCAATTTGTTTTCTTCTGCTCTGGAGAGTAGGATTAGAACCAACGGTTTCAAGTTACAAGAAAGAAGATTCCGACTAAACTTCAGGAAGAACGTTCTGACTGTAAGAGTTGTTTGACAGTGGAACAGATCCTACAAGAGTTGGTGGACTCTCCATCCTTCGAGGTTTTTAAGCAGAGGTTGGGTGGCCATGTCTCATGTATGATCTGGTTGAGATTCCTGCATTTCAGGGGGATGGACTAGATGATCCTCAAGGTAAAAATAATAATGTGTTATTCTTATTTCCCTTGCTTTCATATGTATACACCATAAGAACAGAGATATGATTAAAAATAAAATATCATAAAACAAAAGAAAATAGCATGGGTGTGTTGAATCTTATTGATAGTATTTTCATGTAACCAATACTACAGCATTAGCTGGAGGGATAATCCATCCATATGCCTCCTTATTTGTAAATATATTAAACCATAATGCAAGGGGGGGGCTGTTTTGTTTTTTTAACTAGACCTCTTAGAGACTTTCAGTTTATGAGAATTTTTTCCTAAGAAAGCTGTCTGCCAGACCCTTGAGTA
The DNA here is from genome assembly GCF_964188305.1 of Podarcis bocagei. Taxonomy (NCBI): domain Eukaryota; kingdom Metazoa; phylum Chordata; class Lepidosauria; order Squamata; family Lacertidae; genus Podarcis; species Podarcis bocagei. Next base: position 24,306,236 of record NC_138140.1, read on the forward strand.
CCAAGAGTCCAAACTAACTAACTCAAACATTTTCCAGAATCTAGCTGCCTTTATATGGTGAGAGATGAGAACTATTTTAAATAATTAAATACTTAGCAATACTTAGCACAGGATTAATTTTATTACATTTATATCCTGCTCTTTCCTTTCGGAAGCTTAGAGCAGAGCAGCCCTACAGATGGCTCCATAGAGGCAGAATCTTTAAGCAATTACTATACATCAAATAGAGAAGCCGTCTCCAATTTGGTGTCTTCCAGCTGCTTTTGGACCACAATGCTGGCTGGGGCTGATGGGAGCTGTAGTCCAAAAACAGCTGGAGTGCCCCGATAAGAAAAGACTGAATACAGTGATCGTAATTTGGTTCAGAAAAGCAGAAATCATCTCTTCAAAGAGATACCGGATTGGAACAGCTTTAAATTTTGTGGTGTGTAAAATCAATTAAGACATCTAGACTTTTCTCACCCCCACACCCAATTTCCTCTCTGGTTAAAGCAATTGCCCTCTCACAGTGCATTTCCCCACTGAGCGGCTCTAAATAGTTTTAATTGCCTGCGGATGAGAAGAAGGATCAACCCCTGGAGATGTTTACTGAGCCTATACAGGTTTTACTCTCCCCTTGTACTAGCTGGTGGAAGCCACTGCTGGAGAGAGACTAGCAGACAAGACCATTACATTGTTCTGAGCCCATCTGGTAACACCCCAGTTCAAGTGGTCATATCCAGGGCCGGATTTAGGTTTGATGAGGCCCTAAGCTACTGAAGGTAATGGGGCCCTTTATATGTGCAGCTGTCCTTTGCCAACAACAAATTGTCACTGCTTTTTGTGTTGAATATATGCTATATGGTAATTTATGGAATAGGTACCTAAAGCCATTTGAACATAACAAAATATTTATTTCAATCAAAGTAATTGTTGAACCGAAATACAATTAAGAAGTATATTAATAGTGAAATAATTATTAGGCTCTAACTGTATGTAGGTTTTATTTTATTTGTTGTTTCTCTTATATTTTGGAAATGTACATCCGGTTTCCCCCCTTTAATTTTGGGGGGGCCTCCAAGAGAGTGGGGCCCTAAGCTATAGCTTGTTTAGCTTATACGTAAATCCAGCACTGGTCATATCAATTAGTTTCATTCTCCTTTTTTCTTTTGCTTGTCCGTTGTCCCCTGTAGGTCCGCACAGATACTGCTGTAGCACCTGCAATTTCAAATCTGTTTCATGTTGGAGCATCTGCATTAGAAAAGAAGTCTTTGGCTTTTCCAGAATTTGGAGCCACCTTTAATCTTCTCTCCCTTTCTGATATTCTGCTGTTTCCATTCCTCTTGTAACACCTAGCTGTGGTCCTTTTAGATGGCTTAAATCAGCCTTCAGTCTAGTGCCACTACAACATTTGGACCACAACTCCCATCAACCACATGGGAATTAATATAAGAGCATAAGAAGAGCCTATTGGATCAGGCTGAAACCCCACCTACTTCAACATCTTGCTCTCACAGTGGCCAACCAGATACTTATGGGAAGCATCCAAGCAGGACCTGAATGTTACAGCACTCTTGCCGTTTGTGATTCCCAGTAACTGGTATGCAGGGCCACATGGCACCCAGCATAGCCATTGTGACTACAGTGGTACCTCAGGTTAAGTACTTAATTCGTTCCAGAGGTCTGTATTTAACCTGAAACTGTTCTTAACCTGAAGAACTGAAACTGTTCTTAACCACCAGAGCACGATTTCTGTTCTCATCCTGAAGCAAAGTTCTTAACTTGAAGCACTATTTCTGGGTTAGCAGAGTCTGTAACCTGGAGCTTATGTAACCTGAAGCGTATGTAACCAGAGGTACCACTGTAGTAGTAATTTATATCCTTCATGGATTTGTCAAACCTTCTTTTAAAGCCATCTAAGTTGTGGAGGTGAATTCCATGCTTTAACTATACTGTATTTATGTTTTAGTCCAAAACATCTGCTGGGGCTGATGGGAATTGCACTCCAAAACATCTGGAGAGCACTGTGTTGGGAAAGGGTGCTCTAAATATGCACACTAGTCTGCATGACACCTGCCCCTGCCTCCCCTTTTGCACACTAGTTTCTTCCCTAATAATCAGGACAAACTTAATGGGCAGAAATGTTGGCAGCACCACTTAAGGCCGACTTACATATGCCATCAAAATATAGCCCGGTATCATCTACTCTAATGGTCGGCATTTTTTTTTAGCTGCGGGCTGGTCCACTGTCCCTCAGACTTTGTTGTGGGCCAGAGAAATGGCACCGGGGGGTGGGGGTGGGCGGGGAGCTGTAAGAAGAGGCGAGGGGGGCAAGTAGTCCTCCTCCCCACCCCCCAGACCCAGCCGCTGCACTTACCTTCCCTGGGGCTACCACCACCACTGCCGCTGCTGCTTCTCGTGGGTAGGCAGAGCGAGCTCATCCACTCCACTCACTGGCCTACAGGAGCACCAGGGCGGTGGCCGCTGCGGAGGGAAGATGAGCGGCGTGAAAGGGCTGGCTCCGGAGAGGGGCTACTTAAAATGGCACTCAGCCCAGCCGCCTTCCTCCTCTAGGCAGGGCAGGGAGAAGCCAGGAGGAGGGAGGGAGGAGGCGCCACACGTTGTGTGTGTGAGAGAAAGGGAAAATGGAATGGCATAGGAAAAAGAGGCATAGCCCAAATGAACAGAATCCCCACGCCGATCCATGGACACTCCGTGGGCCAGATCCTGAAGGCAATTGGGCCTGATCCAGCCGACAGGCCTTAGTTTGCCGACCCCTGATCTACTCTGACTGACATCAACTCACCAGCAGAGAAAGGTATTTTGCATCACCTCCAACTTTTTATTATTATTGTCCATTTCACCATACACACAACCCAAGCACTGTCCTGTGACCAAAGGCAGAAGGTTCTTGCATAAAACATACAGGTTTGCTTAAATGCTTAAAAAAACCCAAAAACCCACAAACCAAACACAGCAAGGGAGACACCTAGTGGTTTCAACTATTTATTTGTGCTTTTATCTTGTGAGATCAGGATGCTGGACTCCACAGGCATCTGGTCTGATCCAGAAGGGCTCTTCTTTCTTACTTACTGCCAAGCTGGCCCTACTGTGTTTGAGGTCTGCCCTGCTGCTCACTCTGCCTCACGGGGCCCTGGGCTTTTGCTTCTGAGACTGTCCTGACAATACAAGGTCAGCTTTTCATTGGCCCTGCAATATGTGATCCTGCCCCCACACCACTCCCTAAAACTGCCGTTTGTTACCGTCGAGACTTACTTACTTATTAAAAGATGTCATTGAAGTAAATCAAAGAAAATAATGTGATAAAAGTAACAGAAGTACAAAAAAGCAGCCAAGGATATCTTAGAGAGACTTAACATTAGGTTAAAATAAAAAAAAATCCTTCCTGTAGCACCTTAAAGACCAACTAAGTTAGTTCTTGGTATAAGCTTTCGTGTGCATGCACACTTCTTCAGATACACAGTGTGCATGCACACGAAAGCTTATACCAAGAACTAACTTAGTTGGTCTTTAAGGTGCTACAGGAAGGCATTTTTAAATTTTGACTAAGGCAGACCAACACGGCTACCTATCTGTAACTGTTAACATTTCACATTGTACTGAGGGAGCACTGTGTTTTTTGCATATAAGATGATATGCTACCATACAGCATTTATGGGTTATTTTCTCAGCTAGTGCCAAACTCTACACATTTTGATACCAAAGCAAAAGTAACAAATCCTGCAAGGTTTTCCATTTTGGGGGCAGTTGAGGTTCTGACAGCTGGCAACATCCATATCAAGAGTTCCAAGGAGCTGAAAGAGATTTATTATTTTCTTACTTTTATTTACCTGCCTTCCTTCTGCCATGGAACCTAAAGCGGTGGTGTTGGGTGGGTGGTTCCCAAGCAGTCACCATTTAGAAACTGACCAGACCCAGACCTACTTAGTTTCACCAAGGTGGTAGCTTCATGTGCCTTCAGGCCACATTCCATTAGGTCTTCCTCACAGCCTCAATGGGCTCATGGCCTGGCCACATATGGACAGCTGGTCACTGTACCTGGATCATGATTCTGAGAACCTGGCTTCCCAGAGATGGTCCTATGTGTCAGCTGTTTGTGAAAATCTCAGAAAGAGATGGTATCCAGTCCTACAACACTTTTCTCTCAGCAAAGGGGAGGGGTCACATTGCAGCTTTCAAAACTGCTCTGCTAAGCATGAAGGTTGCAAATGGGGGGGGGGGAGAGAGAGAATTATGCTACAACAACTCCCCACTCTGGGCCTCATTCCATGACTGGCTGGGTTTTAGGGGGAATTCTGAGGTACTCAGTTCAACAACTACCTTTAATATCTTCTAATGCTCCTGCAGCATTCATTATTAACTGCCAAGTCCTCAGATCTTTATGCAAACTGCAGTGGGAGGCTGAACATGCAGTTGAGGGTTGGGATTCTGTACGCTTGCATGCCAAACAGTATTGGACTTGGAAGATATAGAAAATTTAGCAGCAGTACAATTCAGACTGACAAATGGATGCTTGAAAATGACTTTTCTCCACTAGATGGCACTTTTAATACATCATAGGAAATGTTTCTGTTTCCTACTATTACAGCCACAAATTACCCATTTTAGAATTGAGTTGATGATATTCGGTAAGTGATCACAACATAGTTCAGTTTATTGACCTCCACTGGCTTTCTCAATTCCTCTCAACTTTAACATGGCTTACTGATTAACTGGTGTTCGTTGCTTTACAGAAATGCAAATAGACAAAAAAGAAAGAAAGTGCATTTAAAGAGAGTGATCCTCCTTCCTCTTTCGGAAAGAAAGCTTCATTCTGAAAGACTAATGTTACAGATTATTGTTTCTAATGCCCTATGTTTAAAAACTCAAAAATATGGATAGGGCTATTAATGGCTACTAGCCATGATGGTTATGTTCCCTCTCCAGTGTCAGAGGCAGCATGTATCTGTGTACCAGAATTGTAGAGTTGGAAGGGACCTAAGGATCATCTAGTCCAACCCCCTGCAGTGCAGGAATCTTAACTAAAGCATCCATGACAAATGGCCATCCAACCTCTGCTTAGAAACCTCCAAGGAAGGAGAGTCTGCCACCCTCCTAGGGAGTGTGGTCCACTGTCAAACCACTCTCACTGTCAGAAAGTTCTTCCTGATGTTTCGTTGGAATCTCCTTTTCTGTAACATGAATCCATTGGTTTGGGTCCTGGCCTCTGGAGCAGGAGAAAATAAGCATGCTGCATCCCCTATGTCACAGGCCTTTAGATATTTGAAGATGGCTATTCATATCTCCCTCTCAGTCTCCTTTTAAACACACCCAAGTCCCTCAACTGTTCCTCATAAAGCTTGGTTTCCAGACCCTTGATCATCTTGGTGCACACATTTCTGCTTGTCAATATCCTTATTAAATTGTGGTGCCCAGAACTGGAAACACTACTCTAGGTGTGGTCTGACCAAGGCAAAATAGAGCAGTGCTATTACTTCCCTTGATTCTTCTGTTGATGCATCCAGTGGGGAGAGTTGCTGTTGCACTCAAGTCCTGCTTGCAGGCTTCACAGAAGAAGCATCTGGATGACCACTGTTGGAGGTGGGTGTTGGAAGAGATGGACCTTTGGCCTGATCCAGAAGCTCTCTGTGTTTTTATGCTCTTACAAATAGCTATTGATAAAACAACAATGCTGTGGGGGGTGGGAACAGTATCTGTAGCACAGCCCTCTACAGGGAGAAGGCTCCCCATGATCTTGTGGGGGTTCCTTATACATTTTAGAAGCTTGGAAAATCATTGTAAAATGTTTGCAGAACATAAGTGCAGAACATCATGCTCCAGAGAGTTATCTTTACTAAAGATGAATGTATAGACATTTTTTTATACACACACCTTGATATAATGCATTTGGGTATACTGTTTTCTTGAATGTATGCATTTTTGTGCACATTGTTTGAAGGATTGCATTGCATAGTTCAGGTAACTGCAAATTTTGAAGGATAGCTGTGTTTTGGTTCATGTATTGCTTGGAGAAGTGCAAATTGGGTAATTTCTCATTAAAATGCAAACAGAATTAAATTTATTCCTCCTCCCTAGTTCCAAGTGTGTATGGCAGGAAGCAGGGGGCTGGGTGAGGAAGCAGGTGGGTGGCGGGGATGGAAGAGCAGGGATAATAGTTATGTGTGGCAGGACTGGCTGCTGCATTGCAGCAGGGGCAGCAGTTTGGGGCTTGTTGCTGTGTAGCATGTGAAACAGCCTCCTGCCATTCCATTCAGTCTAGAAATAAATGCATGAGTGAAAAGTGTAACAGTGGTGTCAAAGGACCTTCCAGTGTCAGCAAGGGAGAAGCTTTGAAGTATTCTTTGTAGGTGGTTTGTCAATGTACAGCTGCAGTTTAAAGCAAATTGCTCTGCAGAATAGAGTAAGACGGGTTTAAAAATAGAAATGTGTGGGCAGTGAAGAAAACTCTTCCCAAGAAGGCAGCAAACATTTCTGAAACCTTAAATGAGTTCTATCTGTCAGCTGAAGATTTCGACACACGTCTCTGATTTCAATAAAGCACAATTTGCAGTATGATAGCTTCTCAAAGGCATTATTAAGAGGTTATCTCAAGAAAGACATTGCCACAATATGTCATTCACAACCGGGTAAAAATAGCAAAAGATTCAGAAAATGTATCGTGAGGGGGTTTTGGGGGGTGGAGGTAGGTGGGGAGTGGAGATAGGGTCCCTAAGTATGAGTTGTTAGAGTAGTGGCTTTGTGAAAAAAGAGCAAATGGTAGGTCTCTCCCTGACCTGTCTGGTAGTGAAAAAGCCAAAGGTCAGAGGTGTGTGACCATCCAGGCTTTCAGGTAGGAACTCTTTTCAGCTCTACCTGAAAATTTTGGGGACTGAACCTGGGACCTTCTGCATACAGAGAAGAGGTCCTACCACTGAGCTTTAGCTTTCCCCCTTGGATTAAGATACCTGATTAAAATACAGGTTTGAGACCTAAGGGTACAAGTTGTGCAAACACACCAGCCATGAATCCTGATGAATTTCACAGCATGTGAAACAGATTGTGGATCTTGTAAAGGACCATTAGAAATGGAACTTTTAATTGCCAGAGACTGAAGATATTCCACAGCATTCTGTTAAGCTGCTACACACCGCCATGCAAGAGACAGTGTTTTGTGACAGTTAGAGTGCTGGATGAGTACCTAGGAGACCAGGGTTCAATACCCCACTCATACATGAAACTTACTGGGAGACTTTGAGCTCTGTCACTCACTCTCAACCTAACTTACCTCACAGGGTTGTTGTGAAGGTATAATGGAGAGGGGGAGAACCCTTGCATGCTTCCTGGAAATCACTTGGAGAAAATATGGGATACGAATGTAATAATGCAGGGGCGTGTGTGAAATAAACACAGAGGCTTATAGCCTGTCAAGGTGTCAGGCATCAATGACCACTTGACCTCTCCACATTTGCAGCATGGTCTGACCTAAAGACATCCTTAAGCCACATTAGGCTTTGCTGGGCATACATAGGTAGCTCTTCCACTCTCTATTTTGAAGACTCAACTATGTGGCAAGAGCTTAGTATACCAGAATTAGGAACATACTAGCTGCCTTATTGCTAACCTCAAGACTCAATCATTGCAGTGAGGTTGTATTTTGTCACTGTTGGGCTGGTCCAGAAACTCCAGCTGTGGCATAATGCTGTGCCTAGACTATGGTTTTCCAAACTTGAATCTCCAGCTGGTTTGGGACTATGACTCCCATCATCCCTAGCTAGAAGGACCAGTGGTCAGGGATGATGGGAATTGTAGTCCAAACCAGCTGGAGACCCAAGTTTAGGAAACCCTGGTCTCAACTGTTGGTGGGACCAGATTACCACTAGCACATAACCGTTTGTCCTGGTTTGAGTTCATCCTGGCTCGAATCAGACGAACCCCCTTTCCTGGCTCTGGATCCATTCCAGTCTGGCTTCCGTGCTGGTCATGGGACCGTGACGGCTCTGGTCACCCTAACAGGTGATCTCTGCAGGCAGCTGGATCGAGGCGGGTCGGGGCTGCTGATTCTTCTAGACCTGTCAGCAGCCTTCGACATGGTCGATCACGAACTCCTGGACCACCGCCTTGCCGACGTGGGGATCCAGGGCACAGTCCTTCAATGGCTGCGCTCGTTCCTCTCTGGTCGGGGACAGAGGGTGGCGCTTGGGGGGGGGAATTGTCATCGCGCCACTCCTTGGTGTGTGGAGTGCCCCAGGGTGCGATTCTCTCCCCGATGCTTTTTAACATCTTTATGCGCCCCCTCGCCCAGCTTGTCCAGAGTTTTGGGCTGGGTTGCCATCAGTATGCTGATGACACCCAACTCTATCTGTTGATGGATGGCCATCCTGACTTGGCCCCAGACACACTGACCAGATGTCTGGAAGCTGTGGATGGATGGTTACGTGGGAGCCGGTTGAAGTTAAATCCTTCGAAGACAGAGGTCCTCTGGCTGGGACGGGGCGATATGGGATTGAGGGGGCAACTCCCATCTCTTGCGGGGGTGCAAGTAGTGCCAGCATCGTCCGTTAAGAGTTTGGGTGTAATCTTCAATACCTCCCTCTCTATGGAGGCGTAGATTACAGCTATAACAAAGGCGGCATTTTTTCATCTCCGCCAAGCTAAGCAGTTGGCTGCTTATCTCTCTCGCCCTGACCTAGCCACTGTGATCCACGTGACGGTCACCTCCAGACTGGATTATTGTAACTTGCTCTACGTGGGGCTGCCCTTGAGACTGACCCAGAAACTCCAGCGGGTGCAGAATGCCGCGGCGAGACTCCTTATGGGGTCTTCGCTGCGAGATCACATTCATCCGGTACTATACCAGCTGCACTGGCTCCCGGTGGAGTACAGGATCAGGTTTAAGGTGCTGGTTTTAACCTTTAAAGCCCTATACGGCCTAGGACCCTCGTACCTATGGGACCGCCTCTCCTGGTATGCCCCACAGAGAAACCTACGGTCTGCAAATAATAACATCCTCAAGGTCCCAGGCCTCAGAGAGGTTAGGCTGGCCTCAACTAGAGCCAGGGCCTTCTCGGCTGCGGCTCCAATCTGGTGGAACGCTCTGTCACAAGAGACTAGGGCCCTGCGGGACCTGACATCTTTCCACAGGGCCTGCAAGACAGAGCTGTTCCACCAGGCCTTTGGTCAGGGCGCAGCCTGACTCCCTCCTCTGGCAATCTGCACAGAATTCTGCTTAACGGTTGCCATCAATTTGATTTTAATTAATTTTTATAATGAAATGTTTTTAGAATGTTGGATTATTTGATTGTTGTTAGCCGCCCTGAGCCAGGCTTCAGCTGGGAAGGGCGGGATATAAATAAAATTTATTTATTTATTTATTATTATTATTATTTATTATTATTATTATTATTATTATTATTATTATTATTATTATTATTATTATTCCTGGTAAAGATTCTTATATTTCAGCTGACTTTTTAAGTATGTCTTCTTATTTTATGGCTAGTCTTAGCTGGTTTTATCTTCACCTTTTATTTTGTAACCTTACACCCCTTAGTGACTATGGTGGAAAGCAGCATATAAATGGTTGAAAATTCATATGTAAATAAAACAGTATAATGAAGGTGCCTGCCTAATGCACATTTTGGAAAAGTAAAAATAATAAGCAGCAGGTATGAAAGCACGTCAAAGTGCAAGTAGATAAATAGGTACCACTCCGGCAGGAAGGTAAATGGCATTTCCGTGTGCTGCTCTGGTTCACCAGAAGCGGCTTAGTCCTGCTGGCCACATGACCTGGAAGCTGTATGCCGGCTCCCTCGGCCAGTAAAGCGAGATGAGCGCCGCAACCCCAGAGTCGGCCACGACTGGACCTAATGGTCAGGGGTCCCTTTACCTTTACCTTTACTGCAGGGCAGTGGAGAAGCAGCAACAGGCTGCAGGGACTTCCTTTCCCTGCCACAATCCTGGCAAAAAATACTAAAAACATGAGAAGAGCCTGCTTGAGCCAACCAAAAGCCCACCTCCTACAGCATCCTGTTTTCATAGTGGCCATCCAGATGCTTGTGGGAAGCCCTCAAGCAGGACTCAAGTGCAGCAGCAACTCTCCCCACTTGCGATTCCAAGTAACTAGGATTCGGAGGCAGTATGCCTCCAACAGTGGATGTACAACCTAGCCATCATGGCTGAAGAACCATTGATACTCCATAAAAATGGTCTTTTGAAGCTGACCAACTTGGCGATATCCCATATCACCAAGTTGGTGGCAATTCCCACCTCTGAGGTTGTTGTTTGTGTTGGGAGCAGCGGCACCAGCTCACGGGGGCCGAACTGTTTGGAGCCCCCTCAATATTGGAGGAGGCCAAGTGCAGAGGAAGCAAAGTGCAGAGGAGGCCAAGCGCAAGAGAGGAGCCATTGTCCATTGAGGTGGCTGAGTGCTCAGCTTAGCATGCTCAGCGCCGCTTGGCACAGTGACACTGGCACAGGGTGCTTGGTGCAGGCAGCTTCCTCCCAACCATGCAATGTCATGCGTGTGCAACGTCGGGCCCACTCAGTCATTGGCAGAAGGTGTTGCCTCTGATTGGGAGAGAAGCTTCCATGGCTTCTAACATGACATAGACAACATAGATAAGTCTTGCCTGTTGTTTCATGGCTTGCTGAACAACAGGATTCTGCAAAGCAAGTAAAGGAAATTCATTTATATCATAAATCCCTGGCAGTTGAAAATATTCACCTCCCTTCCTTTCAAAAAGCCTTGCCTGGGGGTAGGTGGTGGTTGGGACTGTCCCTTTCTTGTGTTAGGCACACAGCAGGAAGAAGTACCTGTGGCAAAAACTCCTTTCCCTTTCCAGCATCTTGATCTCAGAAGAGGCAAGCTGTGACATTTGGCTCTGGTGTGTGGAGCAAAGCTTCTGTTGGCCTCCCTGAGCCATATCACTACATCAGAGTATTGAGTGCCTCTGAAGGTGACCTGTTTGCAGAGTAAGAAGCAACACACCAGTGAAGCAAATGTCACCTTGTCTGGATGAATAACTCCACAGAGTGTAACTAAATATCTTCCTGGTTTGGGGATGTGTCAGGTGACCAAGATAGCTTAGGGCCCTTCCCAGAACACTTTGGCCCATCTTAAGTCAATATTGTATTGCACCACAGTTTCAAGCACTTTTCTTTTTCTTTTCTTATGAGTTCTCTCCACCTTTTCCACATTATTTCTCTACTGAAATTTTTCAATAATATATGTATATAAAATTAAAAGTCAGAGCTCTGGTGCCATTTAGATATTAAAACAATTGTAGACTGCTGGGAGGGAGACTTTAACATTGGATCTCCATCTTTGACCTCAGAGCACTATCTCCAACTTTGTAGAGCTAGATACAGTCTATTTCATGATCCATGGGAGTTGGGATGGGTGAATCTGTTAATTTCAGTTTCTGATTCTCATGAGAATCCATCAGCATTTACTGCAAATTTCCCCAAATATGCAAATTTTTCTATGCTAACCTTTTCCCCTAATACAATGCATTTTTATGATATTTTCACTAATATATGTATTTTAATGGACACTTTATCTTAGTATATACATTTTAGTACACATTATTTGGCTGTAGAACTGTATTGCAAAATTCAGAGAAGGGCAAATTTTGAAGAATTGCTGTGTTTAGGTTTGCATGTTATTTTGGAAATGGTAGCTAGGAATGCTTGCCTTTAAATGTGAACTGGATCAATTTATCCTCAACCTCTATTTGGTCCCTCCACCCAGGAGTTATGTAATTCACCCAAAGCCCAGTTCAGCCCAAAGCTTGCTGAGCCTTGCTAGGTTCGCTAGGTCTGCAGAATCAGTAAACTAGAGGAAACTTGAAGTACACAGTAGAGCATAGGTAAATGATGGATCAGAATGGATGAAATGTACAACTTCATGTTGTTTCTGTGCAAGTTGCTTGGAACTTTATGCTAGACTTCACTTCCTTCTGTGTGAGATCTCTATATCCTGAGGGATGACAAGATTAGAAGGCAGGAAACAGTTGTAGACCCAGTACAAAACCAAAAACATAGTGAACTTTGGCCAACCCTGTGTGGGGAATTGCTGATGAAGCAAGAGTCCCAGCTACACTACTCCCCTCTTGGATATATTATGTCTTAAGTAGGTCCACCCATGTAAGTAGTGAAATGAGGGCAAGAGAATTAAAAGTCCATGCCCAAGGCTCAGTTTGTTGTTGTTGTTATATGCAGTTATTGGCTCACATTTGCATGCATAACAGGGTTAGCCTGAGCTCAAGTTGCCATTGTGTTTATCTTAGCAGGCTCTGCCCCACCCCTTTTTTTCCTACCTGGAACAAGCAAGAAGCCATGCGGCCATGGCTCCCTGCAAGTGAACTGAATATCTCTAAAATGTGATTTTACAGCCTGCATCTTTGCTAACCCAAGATTGCATAATCTTTTTTGTAAGGAAATCAAGTCATTTTCTTTTCAAGTCATTTAGAACCCCTTACATATTCATTTCTGCCCATGGATGGAGACTTGTTTCCAACCCAGCCTGCAATGCAAGAATCACAACTAAAACACCCATGACAGACAGCCACCCAAGATCTCTGATATTAATATATTTAGCATATTATACAATGTTTAGGCCTGCATGCTCAGATAAGGTATAGGATAAATGAGTGTCAATGTTCTGCTATAGTCCTAGATTAACATCCGGTATGTTGGGGAAGTTTCCATCATGGGATGCCAGTTGCAAGAGGTCTTATTTCCTGTGTTGATGAATTATTCATTTCACTGACATCATGCCTCAGTGGAATCATCTTTAGGAACCTAAGAAAAACCTGCTCATTTAGTCCAGCATTCTGTTCTCACAGTGGCCAACCAGATGCCAACAACAACATTATTTATACCCCGCTTATCTGCCTGGGTTTCCCCAGCCACTCTGGGCGGCTTCCAACAAAATATTGAAAATACAATAAAACACCAGACATTAAAAACCAACAGGGCTGCCTTCAGATGTCTTCTAAAAGTCGGATAGTTTTTTATTTCCTTGACATCTGATGGGAGGGCGTTCCACAGGGCAGGCGCCACTACTGAGAAACATGCAAGAGTTGAGCACAAGTTGAGTTGAGCACAGTTTCCAGCAACTAGTGTTCAGAAGCATTGCTGCTTCCAACTGTGGAGGTACAGCATAGCTGTCAGGGCTAGTAGCCCTCTCCTCCATGAATTTGTCTAATTGTCTTTGGAGTGGAGGGGGTTGGACTAGATGACCCTCAGAGTCTTCTTCCATCTCTACAGTTCTATGATTGTGGTCATCATTGCTTCATGGGGGAGCATGTTCCCTTGTTGGTAGAAATGAAGTCTTGAATGGGAGCACTACTCTTAAGCCTCAACTGCAAAATTTCCTTGCAGTTCCCTACTTGTATACATATTTTTATGCATATTCTGTAGTGCAGTGGTGGCCAAACTTGGCCCTCCAGCTGTTGCTGGACTACAACTCCCATCATCCCTAGCTAGCAGGACCAGTGGTCAGGGATGATGAGAATTGTAGTCCCAAAACAGCTGGAGGGCTAAGTTTTGTCACCACTGCTGTAGTGAGATGCAGTATTTCCCAGCTCACAGCTGATATTCTTAGCTATTGCACGGATGCATTATGAGTTTTGATAGGACCAAATGCTTTGGCAAACTTATTTTCTTTGGTGTTTTAATAGCAAATAACTTCCACTTCTATAGGCTTCATTCATTGCTACTGTTAAAATAGATCATTTACTGACACAACATATTATAGATACTTTTTTACCACCCTGGATTTGCTTAGCCTAAATTTGACTTTCCTTCCCTACATTTTCTGTGATTTAGGAACTCACCAGCTAATGAAATTTCATGAAATTCTACCTCTGTTGAGATGTTTGATTCAATATGTTTAAAGAGGACTTTTATTTCTTCACATTCAGCTTAGCTGCCTCAGCTGGAGCTGTTTGTGGCAGAATAAATTTCATTTCTCATTCAAAAGCAGGGCTGAAGTTAATCAGTTTCAAGTTTAGAAGCTGATATTGAAATGACACTTGCTACAATGGCTTACTCTGAGGCTTCCTGCTACCTTCATGTCAGCATGAGAACCAGGATAGTAGAGCCTGTTGAAAAAGTAGCAGAATCAACTTCCAGCTTTTTAGATGAGGGACCCCCCCCCCGCTTTCCTTTAAAAACAGAGATAGAAAAGGAAATAATATCACTGTCTCTGGTGTAACCCAGTTTAAATTGGGGCAACCAACCTGCTAAGGACCAATGTATTGTTTTTGTTTCATTTTCTAAGTGGGTAATGGAATGACATTTGTTATTACAGTGGTGCCCTGCAAGACGAATGCCTCGCAAGACGGAAAACTCACTAGACGAAAGAGTTTTCCGTTTTGGAGGTGCTTCGCAAAACGAATCTCCTATGGGCTTGCTTCGCAAGACGACAATGTCTTGCGAGTTCCTGCTGGTTTTTTTTCCTCCCCCCCTTTTTCTAAGCCGCTAAGCCGCTTATCAGCTGATGTGATCAGCAGATAAGCCTCTAAAAGCCTCTAAAAGCCTCTAATAGCGCCAATCCTTCAATGGGCTTGCTTCGCAAGACGAAAAAAACCGCTACACGAAGAGAATCACAGAACGGATTCTTTTCGTCTTGCGAGGCACCACTGTATTATTTTTGCTTTCTTAGGGCAACCAAAATGCCAAATAGTGTGCAAATGTCAATCTGCAGAAAACCCAAATCGATGTTTGCTCTGATTCAGTTTTAAAGAGTGTGTTTTGGTGGGGAAAGTGGAGAGGAAAACAACAACAACAACTATGACACAGAGCATTAAAGCGCAAACCTGTCTGGAAAGAGTGAGGAAAAAGTTAAGTCTGGATAAGCTCCGAGTCTGGCTACTGGTCCATGTAGCTCAGTATTGCTTATACAGTCTGGTTGCAGAATGGTTGCAGAATGGGAACAATCCTGGCCTTACCTGGAGATGCCACTGGGGATTGAATCTGGGACCTTCTGCACACAAAGCTACATGCTCTGCCATGGACCTATAGCCCTTCCCCATTATTAGCACCCAGTAATGAATCAGAGACCTGTTTATAAGGGGGGGAAAGGGAGTTGTTACCTTCAGACAGCTTGTTTTCCACCCCTCACAACCTGCTCTCCTCATCTTACCCCCACGTTTCATTGTTTGCTGCTCGATTTGCTAAGACAGTTTGTGACATCCTTGCTCGTGGCGTAAACAGCAAATAGTGGAGTTGAAAAATATACATGAATAAAAGGTCAAAACTCTTCCAGGAAGGAATAAAGTTATCATTTTTTTTAAAAAAAATGTGTAGTTTATGAAAAGCAAATTAACCTTTTAGAACTTGAAGAATTTGTTCTGACAAAGGTTCAACTTCAAAATTAAGAGGCAGCTACTTCACCACCAGCAAATCCAAAGAGGCTTCTCCTGGCCATCTCTTTTTATATCTCCAATATAAAAACAAAACAAAACCGTAAGCACACCAACAAATCAATATCCCTTGCAAATCAGAGTCTATAGCTCTGGCTTACTCAAGTGACTGTTTATTGGGTGAGATTAGAGGACCAGATGTCAGAGAGTTATGAGTGAGGGCTGCTAGGTTCAAATGTCTTAAGAAAATAAGAGGAGCATGGCTGTTGGATCAGACCAAATGCCCATTTAGTCCAGCATCTTATTTTCACAGTGGCCAACCAGATGCCCTAATGGGACACACGTAAGCAGGACCTGAGTGCTGCAGCACTCTCCCCACCTGCAGTTCTTGATAGCCCGTATTGCTTTCCATTTTAAGGCAAGATGTAGCTTCTGGTTTGGATGACATGGTATAAACCTTAGCTACAGCTTATGGTTAGTGAGGAGAGAGAGCATAACCATGAGTCCAGGTTCAGACAACACACTAAGCTACACATTGGCTTAGTAAACACAGCACAGAAGCACTGACTCATGGGACTGCAGAACTGGAAGGGACCCAAAGGGTATTCTAGTCCAATCTGCAATGCAGCAAAGTGGGGAAGCAAAACTGCTGTGAGTTCCTTGGTGGTAGCCTGCATGTTCACATGTTCCTGAAAAGCCATAGTTTGGCTAGGTGCAGTGGTGGGGAAGAACAAGCATGGGACCAAATGTGGACCCCCAAGCCTCCAAGTCTTAGACTTTCCCCCAGGCTGCACCTCTCACCAGCTCTGCTTCACACACTCCTTGAGTGTTTCTACCTGGCTGAAATGTGTCCTTGAGCTGTGGTGCTGCCTCTTGCTTGCCTGGATGGAGGCTAGAGAGAGGTGTGTAGGAACTAGCATACTATACACAGGTGGGGTGTGTGCGTGTGCGTGGCTTTTTCTGTGTTATGTGTGTATGTGAACATTGGTGGCTGTGTTGTATTTAAAACTATTCAGCTGGGACTGAAACATTTCCATGTTGTTACTGTCCCCACCCCCAATTTATAGTTTTATTGTAAGAAGAAGAGAGGTTAGAAATAACAATTGATATAAAAAACTGAACTCAAAATATAAGTGACAGAGTCTGTGAATCTTTGGTCACAGCATTTTGCCAGACATTCACTGACATGGAAATAATATACCGTACAGGATACATCTAGATACTGAGAAGTTCTTCAAAAGGATTCCTGTGAGGTCAGCGGATGTGACTCACCCGGCTCAGAGCTGACAAATGAAAGTCGTCCAAACTACATACCTTAAAAGGGCCTTGTTTAATTTCACCCCTGGCCAACTTGCATCATTGTGTTAGGATTTCTGCAAGAGGTGTTTGCCTGATTCTGTCATGCCATTGCCATATCCTACTCTCCAGCATTCCACCAATTAAAATCAGGAAGTGCATCTTTTGGTGTCAAGCCAGCTGGGCCCCATCCCGTCTCAGTTACCAGCTGCTACTCTTAGAGCAAGCACTATACCGGCACCTCCAGCTCCTCCTTCTCTTCTGTTGTCATCCTTGACTTCCTTGGTTTCTTCTCCTCTGGTGGGGATGTCATTGGGTGGAGGTGGCACAACCTTTGGGCCCAGTGGGGGAAGCCTGGCCTGCACCACCACCAGCCCTCCTCCCCCTCCATGGGCTCCAACTCAGAGTCCTTCTTTCACATGAAAGATGTACATCTTTTGGAGTTGAGCTCTTGCAGGAGTCTGCAGACTCGTGCAAGAGCTTGGCACCAAAAACAGGACATCCAATCAGAAGCTGGGATGTCTTTTGTAATTCTTGGTTACATTGGCATACCATATTGAAAATCAGTCTTTACTCTTTTATAAAAAGATGGTTTTCATGTGAGCTACAATGGGGAAATGCAATATTAAATCTTTAATAGCCCTGCTTACAGCATACTGATTTGTTGCCACCATTTTTGTACCCATGAATGTACCCTCCTTGTTTTAAAAGCCTTCATTTTGTAAAGGCATTGGTCTGGATTTAGCCATGTGATCTTGACAAGGGTCATATGCTGCCCACCAAGTGGTGGGACACCCACAACTGTGAGAAGACCTGATTTCTTGCTTGAGGACCCTGCTATGCTTCTTGTCACTGTGGCTTCCCAATCACTGAGTGCTTTCAGGCTTCTGCCGTCAAGTGGATTCTTCCTGTTCTGCTGGTCACATAACAGGCTTTTTTGAGAGGCTGCCTTTGATTCTGTTTCCAATGTCCTTGTGTGCTTCTCCCTCCCACTTCTAACATCCTTTGGATGAAAACTATAGCACTAAACTGAAAACTATAGCAGTCCAATGCTGCATTGTGGCCCCATGCATTGAGTATGTACCTTCCTTCCTAGGAAAGATGCCTTATTCTAGGTGAGATTATTTACCCACAAAGCCTGTTTCTAACTCTGATTAGCAGCAGCTCCTCAGGTTCTTGGCTAGGGACCCTCCCCATTACCTGTCAGCTGAGCTTTTTAACAGGGCATGATTGGATTGAATGTAGGTCTTCTGCATGCAAAGCAGCTGAGCTACTGTTGCAATTCTGTCTATCTGTATATTTTAGTGGAACCCAAAGATCTACCAACAAACCAGAGGCACCAGGCCTGCACTATATTGTAAAGTGCTTTTAACTGGAGTTTTGAAGAAAAAAAAGAAGGCATCATGATTGGGTTTGTTTTGATGCCTCAGTTAACATGGGAATTCCTATCTGATGCTTGGGATAGAGCATGAATTCAGAACATATGACACAAAGGAGGCTTAAGGCTGTATAAAATCAAATTATTTTTATTTATTTATTTTTGGTTAATAATTACAATACATTTTTGAATATATAATGAGAGCAGGTGTTTCCCCCCAGTGCATTCTTCAGACAGACAGGGTCTGGTCTCACTGTACATTCTGTAGTGTTTGGAGCAGAATGGGACATTTGCTTATTTGCTTGCTCTGCCATCTCATTATTTGGGTCACAGGCATTTGTTAATGGTACTGACAACTCAGGAACAATGGGAAAATGGGGCAGTAGAAAAAAGAAACCCAAGACTATGGGAGTTTCTGCTCAGTGCGGTTCCTGATAAAAAGTCTTCCCACAACCTAGGCCCGGAGATTTAAGGACGTATGAAGAGCCCTTTTGGATTAGCATTCTGTTCTCACAGTGGCCAATGGGAAGCTCGCAAGCAGGAGATGGTTTCAACAGCACTCTCCCTGCTTGTGATTCCCAGCAAATTTCTCTCTCTGTCTCTGTGTCTTTCTCAACCGAGAGGCAGAAGGCCAAAGAAATATAGGGCAGGAAATATGGTGATTATTGCTTTTGTCAGTGCAGCAGATAACGACATATAATTAGAGCAGGACGAGTAATATATTTCTGAAAGAATCATCTCACTGTAAGAATAGGTTGTGGCTATGAACAAATGTCTTTTCTGAAGCTGCTGATTATGGTATAAAGGGGGAGAAAACCAGGGCTGACTGAAGACATTTTGCTGCCTGAAGGGAAGCATGTGTCAGTGTCTCGCCCATTTCCAGGTACAAAAGCTGTCTAGACTGCCAGCTGAATTCTTAACTTCAACACTAGTGCCGGGACAAACTCCACAGGCAGCAGGCAGGTGGTGCAGGTCAGCCACATGGTACACAGTTTTGTGTGCCCCTCAGTGTCATTCTACCTAATAGTGGAGCCGGCCCTGGATACAAAACAGGTTAATAATACTATCTTCTCTGGTAATGTAGGGTTGCTACAGGAGTGAAAAAACATAAGGTCTGGCTTGAAACAAAGAGAGACAGGTTTGTACTCATTAACATTGAACATATCTGAGGTTTGTCAGGTCACAAAGGCAGGTGGCTGAGTATCTTCTGAAGTCACAAAATATTCCCTGAGTAGTCTTAAGATACCAAAATATACACTTCTATTGGGCAACTGGCTCCTCTTTTTGTCCTGCAATTGAGATCAGCCTCACGTGGGAACAAGGTCAGTTATGTCTTTCTTGCTCTTTGTTCCAAACACCACAAGATTTACATAGCTCCCTGTTTTCTGAAAGAAGCCAGGTAGCATTAAAAATAAAACAAAGATGTCCCCAAAATGATAAGGAAGGTGGGGAAGTGGGTGGTGTTCGGCCAAATTGGCAGTAATTGTGGAACTGGGGAGATTCTCATAAACTGGGGCCTGTCCTGCAAGCATTAGTGACATTTTCAGTAAACCCATGGAAAGCTCTTATTCCAGGGGATTTCCTGCTCTTTGGTATTACATAAGAATTATACACGTTGCTACATAAATGAAAGTCTATATAGAACTGCGTTTACAGATTAAACACAATGAGCAAGATCCTGCAGAAGTCAAACATATTAGTAGCACCTTTGGGGAGAAAAGAGGTTATGCAAAGGAAAGGCTCACCTCTACCAGTGAGATCAGGTGCTTTGCTTCTGCAGGATTATATCTATCTCATATAGCAGCTTAATTGGAAACACACACACATAGTAATTAAATTAAGGGAATGGGAAGATAAGGGCAGGAAAAATATTAGTAAATAAAATACAAGTAATATATGTTCATTTTTAAGTAGTTACACAGGCTGGTTAAAACAGAAACAGTGAGGAAGTCTATGAACCCAAAGTCAGAACCATTCCTGCCAAGAAGCTAGGCACTGAGTCCAGATGGGGTGCTTCTTGCTTTGGGAAGAGCCATACTACACAAATTCTTCAATTCCATATTAGTTCAATGAAGGCCTCTTTGGGTTTCAGATCCAGAACAAGAGATGAATTAGGCAACCTGCCTGCAAGAAGATAAGGGTCACACCTACTCTCATGCCATAAGGCACTTTTTGCATCTCCATTTCTCAGTTTCTAATTAGCTGAATTTAGGGAGAACACAAACATGCACCTCTCTTGCTACGTCTCTGCTCAGTGCCGCCTTTTTGTACACCTGAGATGCTGAATGTACACCTTGAGAAAGCTGAATGTTCTTCTGCTGGTCCTGAAACCAGTTTTCAGAGACCCTCTTAGAAGGTTATGTGTTTGTCAGAGTTTCAGGATTGGGGGCTTGGGCAAAAGGGTTAGGGCACTTCTTCCACTGCTCTGCCTCTGAGGACAGGGCCGCAAGGTTCCTTGGGTCAAGCAAAGGAAGAATCCACAGTACAGTGCCATTCTGTGCCATTCTCTGGGTTTATAAGAGTGGATGGCTGCATCTTCCCATATTCCTTCAATACTAGTGTGGAATGAGCAGATAATTTGACTTCCAAGAAGGGACAACACCAGCATGGGTATCTCCCAAAAGAGAGCTGCATGTTAACATTAACTGGAATGATGTGTGTGTGTGTGTGTGTGTGTGTGTGTGTGTAGTAGGGGAAGGATATCACAGAGAAACGGCAACTACATAAAATGATTTTCAGGATCACAGTATGGTGTAGATGCCCCAGGGTGGTTGTGCAGCCAACACACCTCTTTGTGGGGAGCAGGAACAAAGTGGAAGTAGCCACAATCTCCACAGCATTCATATTACACAGCCAAAGAAAACATGTTATTGATCAGAATATGCAAGATAGTGACTGGAATACAACCCCCCAGCACCACCTTAAATAGCCATCTCTCCTCTCTTCCTCTCAACGAAATGTTTTTGCTGCTCATCAAGGCATACAATTTTCTTTTTTGGAGCCACTGTCTGAAAAATCCCTACCAGAATCGAATAGATATTCTTTCCAAACACCTTTTAAGAGGATGCTTTTAAAGTCACAGTTTCACAGGGTCGCAGGCTTGCCTTCCAGCTTGACCTAGCCTGGCTCAAAAACACCTGAGGCATATTTTCTCTTTATGTTTTTCCAATATGGTTGGATCTATTGAACCTCACTACCCTAGATGGCTAAAGGTCTTTTTGGTCCCTGCTGAATGACTAACATTCATTGCCATGAAAGTTTTCACACCCATTTCTTTCTGTAATAGATTTTGAGGAAAGTGGAGCTAATGGCAAATCTACAGGCCAGGGAAAAGGATGTTATGTAATGGTCATTTTCTCCTCCAAGGGAGATTTCTATGAGGAAGGGCCTGGGATGGGGCCTGGGATCTGCAATGGAGAATTATCCCACACCCTTCCTAAACTATAATTTCCAGGGTTCTTTGGGGGAAGTCATGACAGTTACACAGCTATAATTGTCAGACTTTTCATTGGGAGAAAGAGGGAAGGGAAGTTTGCTCTGGAAAAGAATGACCTTATCTAATTATTCCCTTATTAGCTTTTATTTATTAGGAACAAAGGACATTGGCTGTCAATATAAATATGAATCCCACCCCAGCCCTGTTTTGCAGTGCAAGCTAATTGTAATCTGATGTGGACTGGGGAATGGTTGGGATTCTGGCAGATGTAAATATGGTAATGATAATAAGGAACCAAAAATGAGGAAAAGAGAAATTCTTATTTCTACCTGAAACTGTGAGAGAAGTGATCCCTGAAGAATATGCCCCTGTTAACAGAACCAGAATTTTCAGTGTATATCCCAAAGCTTTGAGAAAGAAGCCCCCACAGAATGACAATGCAATGGGTACAACTGCATTTTTTCCCCTTTAAACAAATTTGCTGTGCAGAAGGTTAGAAAATAAGAGCTAGATCAGCAGAAATATACCCTTTAAGACAGCTGCTCTTCAAAGGACTTCTATCTGCTTTGGGGGTTTAATACCTTGGACAGATGGACCTGAATAAGAGTGTGATCTCTTATCCCCCTTTTTGTGCGAAAAAAACACCCCACTGGTTCCATTAAGCAAGCGGCACAAATAGGAAGCCTGATGAATATACTGTATAGTCAAAGATGTGTAAAATGAAGATCAGCCCTGAGCCAATTACACTGGAGGAGCAGAGTACTGAATGACTGAGTTGTAGTCAGGAGGTGGGCTGTGGCACTCCAGGGTGGGATCGACTGGCAGGAGAACATACTGTTCCTGGACGGCATCGTTCACCTGTGTTGCCGACAGGTACTTCACAGCCTCACGCTCGTTCTCCGAGAATACAGACTCTTTGCTCTTGTTGATGGCTTTTCTCCTGTGGGAGGAAAAATGTTCGAAAATTCAGCAAAAATGTCCTCACAAAAATGAACCAGCACTTTCATACACATTTTTCATAACATTTTTTGTTGGACTACTACATTGCAAAATCCAGTGAGGCGTGGATTAAGAAGGATAGCTGTGCTTTGGTTTGTGGATTATTTATGAAAGTGGGAATTAGGAAGGTTCACATTAAAATGGAAACCAAACCAAGTCTCTCCTCCATCCCTACCCTTAAGACATAAAATATTTGTGTTCCGAATAATGGTATAGTGGGTTCAAGTGTCACACTAAGACCAAGGAGTCCCAGGTTCAAATGTACTTGGCTATGAAGTTGCCTGGGTTTTCAGCATAACCTACTTCCCAGGGTTGAGGCTTTGAGGATAAAATGTGGATGGTGAGACCCTTACACATTGCCATGAGCTACTGATATATAATGATATATAATGTAATGAATGAATAAATTCATCTCATATCTTTCTGCTTCCTGGCCCCACATCAGCTCAAACCATTGTGTGCTGCAGAGAATTCTGGGACGTGCCACACTTGGTTTACCAAGGACATTGGCTCAGCCTGTGGGTTTGAGTGTTGTCTCATGTGAATTCAAACCATAGTTTGCAGCACAGAAGAGGTGGTGGCAGTTGGTGGTTGGGATACGCTGCTACCAAATCACAGGTACAGTAGCACCCTAGATTTCTCCTGTGAGCACCTGTTGTTTTGACTGCTCTAACATCCTGGGAAGCCCTGTCTGAAGGCAAAGGAATTACCTGTATAGTCCTATTATTTTGTGGTGTCTGCCTAGAACACAGGTGGAAAACCACTTCGTATGTTAGGAACATACGAAGCTGCCTCATATTCAGTCAGAGTTCTACATGGGCTCAGAACTGCCTATACTGACTGGTAGTGGCTATCCAGGGTTTTAGGCAGGAGTGTGTCTTAGCTGCATCTGGAGACGCCTGGGATTGAACCTGCAGTGCTATGCTCTACCATTTACAGTGGTGCCTCGCAAGACGAAAAGAATCTGTTCTGTGATTCTCTTCGTCTAGCGGTTTTTTTCGTCTTGCGAAGCAAGCCCATTGAAGGATTAGCGGATTAGCACTATTAGAGGCTTTTAGAGGCTTTTAGCGGCTTATCTGCTGATTGGATCAGCTGATAAGCGACAGCGCTATTAGCAGCTTATCTGATGATCGGATCAGCTGATAAGCGGCTTAGTGTGGTTAGCGGCTTATCTGCTGATCGGATCAGCTGATAAGCGGCTTAGCGCTATTAGCGGCTTTTAGCTGCTTTTAGCGGCTTATCTGCTGATCAGATCAGCTGATAAGCGGCTTAGCGGCTTAGAAAGGGGGGGGAACCAGCAGGAACTTGCAAGACATTGTCGTCTTGCAAAGCAAGCCCATAGGAAATTCGTTTTGCGAAGCACCTCCAAAACGGAAAACTCTTTCGTCTAGCGAGTTTTCTGTCTTGTGGGGCACCACTGTAGCTAAATAAGGTCTGTAAGATCCTTGCTCCTGGGAACGGAGACATTTGAGGCAAAGACTGTTAACTGTGAAAGGCTTTAAAAGAGTATTGGACAAATTCATGAAGGAAAAGGCCATCAATGGCTGCTAGCATGATGGCACCTCTATTGGTGGAGGCAGGGTGCCTCTGAATACCAGTTGCTGGAAATTGCAGGTAGGGTGATTATTTATTTATTTTCTATATTGTTTAATATATTAAAAACATCTCTAAGCAGTGTACAAAAAACCGAAGCAACAACAGGCAACTTAAAATATTACAAAAATACACAGTTAAACATAAAAATGTTTCATTAACATGAAGTTTCTAATATATGTTAATCAATATAAATTCATTTTCCTTCTGGCACGCACCCTCCCTCTCAGCTTCCAGGTTCTCACCCAAGGTCCAAACAAACTCTCAGCTCACTCACAAAAGTCTCACGACGAGAAGAGTTTCTGTAAAGAGCAGACATTACCCTAGTCTCCCACTCTAGACTTGTTTTTTATGGGCAGGCCCAAGGTGAATGGCACTTCCTTAGGTTGCCCATAGCTGAGTCCTATTCAGCTGCACTCTCCACACCCAGTACCAGGTGCAGCAGGTTTCCTGAGTTTCCCAGGGGGCTTAGAGGATGGGAAGAGGACCCTCTGTTCTTCACCCTCTGTTCTCTCCTCCTCCTCCTCTAGCTGCTTTTGCACTCAGGTTCTGCTTACAGGCTGCCCATTGAAGCATCTGGTTGGCCATTGTAAGAAAAGGATGTCAGACTAGGTAAGCCTTTGGTTTGATCTCTTATGTTCTTATGATAATCATAGGCATGTTTGTATGCCGTTGGCATGCCGTTGGTTGAATGCAGTTGGCTGCTCCCCTCTCTTTGTTAAACTCTTCATGTGAAAATGTTACTATTCATCTATTTCTCACCCTCACGCCCTGCCATTGGTAACCCCTGATGTTTCTTCTCAGCTGACTCCATAGATCCAGCAGCTTTTATAATTTACCAGGTATTAAACTGGTCAATGGGGATGGAGAAAAACACAAAAATATCGGTGTAACTTGGCCCTTGGCCTGGGCGAGTCTTACTGTGCCCAATAAAAGAAGTGTTATTAAGGCTTAGCCTGGCCACACAATGAGACTCTCTGAGCTCTGTCAACTCCCAGTATGTAGGAAGAAGGGAGCTTGCATTTCTGGTTCATCCCAGCCACCATGTCAAATCTGGGAATGACACTGTCTGTCAGCTAATGTTTAAAGCGAGCCTCTCAAACAATGACATTTAATATTTGCTCCCAAGTCAGAGGGATGACAAGTTTGGTCAGAGGCAAGGAGTGTGGTTAACTATCTCTGGCAGATTTGAAATGCAATTACCATCCTAGAAAATACTCATTTCACCCAAGCTGCATACCCTGAAATTAAGACAACTCTTCAGCCTTTGTTTCCTAACCCTTAACAACTTTCTCTATTTACTGAGATTTCACTTTGTTCTTCCCCTGCTCAGCAACTGACCCTATCTTGAGATGCTGCCAGTGTTGTTTACAAGAATTTAGATGCACATTTTGTTTTCCCATTGAAGTTCTGGAATCCCCTTTTCATCTCCTTTCCTACTATGAAGACCAAAGCCATGTGGTAGAACACCTGCTCTGCATGAAGGGATGGAAACATCCCCTGTCTGAAACCCAGGGAAGCTACAGTCATTCAGTGTGGACAATACTGAGCTAGATGGACCAATGGTCTATTCTTTTCAAGTGTTCCTCGTCTATAAAGCAAAGGTGAGGTTATTTTTTCTCCACAGTCAATTGTTCCAGCCATTTTTCCCTATTCTTGGCTAATGTTGTTTTTGTAGCTGGAAATGGAGAAAAGTGGATAGTGCAAGATTGTGAGAAGGTTAAGGTGTGGGAGGGGGAAGCACTTAGCACTTCTTTTATTTTTAAAGCAGAACCCTGATTTATATGTAAATAAGGCAGAGACCTTATGGTGGCCTCATAGGTCTGGAATAGTGGCTCCAAAACCCTATGAATGAAAATGCTTGAGCTCATGCATACTTTCTTAGGAGCAAGGTCCACTATGTTCAATTGAGCTTACTCCCAAATAAGATTGCCTAGGATTGCAGGCTTAATAGATTTTCCCATTCATTAAAAATTCTGTACACAAGGAGCAGCAGCCCTCAAAGAAAGACATACCAACCAATTTGCTGTTTGCAGCAAGTTATACCTTGCATCTGAGTCCTGTAACAATTGCGGTAATTGAGCTGCAGGGGCTTATAATGGGCTTTATGGCTTTTTATAGGTGTTTAATGAGGCTTTATTTTTATTTTTTTGCAGGGCAAGCATGTTTAAGGCCCTTAATGGATTTAATAATGGTTGTAACTTGAATTAGAATTTGCAGTAGTGAATGTGGTTGTTGAAACAATGGAAATTTCCCCCACAATCTGCTTCATGGGACAATTAATGGGATGTAAAGGTTTAAGGCCTGGAACATGCTCTCAGTCTGTATTAACATGCTAGAAACAGGTGGTACAAACAGTGAAAATTCTAGTGATGCCAGTTGGATGCTCAGGTTGTCTCCCCTGATTTTAGTCAGATTAATTTTGGGGGATACTAATTCGGCATTCAGTGAGCACCTAGATTACCAGAGAAACTTTGCTATTTTAATAAACATCAGCAAAGGACCTTGTAACAGGTCAGACTATTGGTCCATCTAGTTTAGTTTATGTATAATAATAATAATAATAATAATAATAATAATAATAATAATAATAATAATAATAATAATAATAATAATAATTTATTTATACCCCGCCCATCTGGCTGAGTTTCCCACACAACTCTGCCACTCTGGGTGGCTTCCAATCAAGTGTTAATGGTAGGCAAAATGTAGATCAAGAACTACTGATAGGTCTCTGGGTGATCTACAGTACAGCAGTAAGGGTTTCTAACTCCCAGTTGTTTATGGATGACAACTAAATAAGCCATATTTCCTCCCAAATGCAAAAAAGCCTGGGAGGAAAACCAGGAGCAGATTTTTGCATAAAGTTGCTGAGAGTTCAGTTCTGAAACTGAAAACAAATCCTTGATCTGGCAGGGGGTTGGACTCGATAGCCCTTGTGGTCTCTTCCAACTCGATGATTCTATGAGCATGAGCTCAGAATTTCAGTTAATTGCAGTTGGTGAATTGAGGGGTTCTAGTAAAAAGCAAAGTACATTCCACAAGCCTGAGCTCTTTCCACTTCTGGGTTACACTGATGGGCCATGGCTATGCAAGGTTTCAGTTAGCGGTCTTTCCCAACCCTACCTGCAGATGCTGGGGAGTGAACCTGGAATCTACTCGGCACAGAGTGTGTGTGCTGTAGCAGTGAGCTACGGTCCCTGAGGCAAGTCCCTTAGCTTCAATGTAGGATTCGGACAACTAGTTGGAGCCCCATCAGAAGCTGTTAATGATTATGATTTGCCCCCTAACACTTTAGATTGGAACAGGAAGGCCTGCCACAGTTGAGGAGGGTTGTTCGATTTGATTTTGCCAGGAGAAATGCGTCTAAGGCAAAAGCAGTATCCTTCCTGGAATGCTTTGGCATTCTGATGCCTGAAGCACCTCAGCTATGCCCTACTTGGGGAATATCTTGGTTCTCAGCTAAATCGTTAGGTCTAATTATTTCTGAGCTTAATTGGGTATGACAAAAACAAGGCAGAGCCAAGACTTCAATGTATATCAAATAATGGTTTGCTGAATGAATTCAGAGGAGTATGACGACCAAGGTGGTTCTGCCCTGCTGCAGATGTAAACTTGAGGTTTACCTCACTGCTACAGGCCTGTTCAGACGAGAGTGGTGCACAAATTGCCAAATGAAAATCCTCCATACTGCTTGAGGGCACAGAAATGTTGGGGGCTATTTCACAAAATTCCCCCAGGAGGGGAAAAGAGAATGTATCCATGGGAAGGGGAGGAAGGGCAGCAAATAAATTTTCTCTAAGAACATAAGAAGAGCTTGCTGGATCAGGCCCATCTAGTCCAGCATCCTGTTATCACAGTGGCCAACCAGGTGCCTGTGGGAAACCTGCGTGCAGGATCAGAGCGCAAGAGCACTCTGGAAGCAGCCATCAATAGCCCTCTCCTCTCTCTGTGTGTTACGTGTCAGCCTGCTTCAGCCTTGGAAAATTTATCTAGGGATAGAGAAGAAATTCTCCAACAGTTTCTCAGGGCTGCAGTCAATCATTTTTGGTGATGCATATAGTGAATGTTTGGTGGGAGGGGTCAGGACTGAACCCACTCCCTTCCACTGCCTGCCACCCATTCACTGGAAAGGCTGAAAACAGCCACATAGTGTGGGTTCTCAGTGCCTGGGGAGTACGAGTACACCAGGGTGCAGAGGTGGCTGTGCCAGCTGAAGCCCTCACTGCTGACTAAATGGTCTGAGCCACAGGTGAGTGAGGCGAGGGAAGGAGAAAAAGGCTCGAAGCTGCCCTGTGATGAGGACAGAACTGAGGGCCATGGTGCCCCATTCGCAGAAGTGGCTGCCCGTGCCTCTTGCCTCTGTGGGCGGCGCCAGCAGCGCCCCTTCACCGGCCACAAGGGAAAGGAGGCACTGCTGCTGCCCAGCCCTGAAGGCTCAGCCTGGGTGCAGCTTAGCAAGTGAGGGGGCCTGGTTGCGCCCCCTTAAAGGTAAAGGGACCCCTGGCCGTTAGGTCCAGTCGTGACCGACTCTGGGGTTGTGGCCGAGGGAGCCAGCGTACAGCTTCCGGGTCATGTGGCCAGCATGACTAAGCCGCTTCTGGCGAACCAGAGCAGTGCATGGAAACGCCGTTTACCTTCCCACTGGAGCGGTACCTATTTATCTACTTGCACTTTGACATGCTTTCGAACTGCTAGGTTGGCAGGAGCAGGGACCGAGTAACGGAACCTCACCCTGTTGCGGGGTTTCGAACCGCCGACCTTCTGATCGGCAAGTCCTAGGCTCTGTGGTTTAACCCACAGCGCCACCCATGTCCCTTGCGCCCCCTTACGCCCTTTCAAAAATCTGCACCCAGGGCCATGGGGCCCCTGGCCTTCCCCATGCTATGCCCCTTACTGAAAACAGCTCACTTTTCAGGGGAAAAGGATTCAGATCTTCCTTCCATTCATTTGATATATCTCTGGAGGGAGAATACAGGTCTCACACCCAACTCATATTCAGCCTGTCTCTTTGGATGTTGTTTCTCTTTTCTTAACACCTGACACAGCATACAGCCATTGTTTGTCCAACAGGATTCCCAGTCCCAGAGTTTTGTATTTGTCTTCCCTAAACTCTCCAAATTCTTCACTTAAGCATTGCCAATTCCACCGCCTCCTCCACCCTTTCAACTCAGCAAATGCAAGTCAAATAAACAGCTAGATTTGGCGGGGGGTGGAAAGAGGACGGGAGCCTCAAGAGCCACCCTGGTTTGGAAAACACACTAAGCCTTCCGTAGGGCTTGTAGAAGTAAAGCAGGACTGTTTGTAATAGGTCCAGAATAAATGTTTTTGATAAGAAGAGAGATATCGCTAACAAGGGCGACATACTGATTCCCAGCCAGCCTCAGCAAGCCATGGAGAAGAGAAGAGAAGATATTCAGAGCTGCTTTTTCCAAGTTTGTGGGTAGATGCAAAGCTGTATTTTTCTCAGGGCTTAACTAGGTGTTGGCTTTCGATGACATGGAATGATCCTCATAAATATATGAAATAAACTTTAGGAGTGCAGTTATTTAGTCAACTGAGGCTGAAACCTTATGCACCAAGGATGGGAAACTTACTCCAGCCCAAGGGCCATATTTCCTTCCAAGCAACCTTCCAGGAGCCACATGCTAATGGGCAAGGCCAGAGATAGGAGTGGGCAGAGACACAAATGTGAATTTTACTTTACTGTAGGCTACTGTCTACACACACTGCCATACCCAGCTCTATTGTCCAGGGTAGAAAGAGGCATTATTAGAGTTCAAAGACACATTCCAGCCAGTCAGAAAGAGGAGTGTTACCTTGGCAGAAGGGCTGCCACTAGGTGTGTGGCCTGGGGAGAGTCCTGAGGGTCAGATAAAGAGGTATGGAGGGCCAAATTTGGCCCCCAAACCTGAGATTACTCATTCCCGCTATACACACCAGGACCAGCCCTACCACAGGCAGTGATGTGTATGGGGTGTGGATGGCAGTGCTGATATGCTGGAGAACAGAGCTCTGAGGTGTGGTCAATGGTGCTTTACTATCACCAATTAAGAAAAACTAAAATGTGATAAATGTGTAGGTGAATATACAAGATGAACTGAGGTAGGTGTGAGGTTGGAAGATTGAGAGAGAGTGCTTTGAGTGTTGGAAGTGAGCAATGATTGGACAGAAGATTTGAAAGGGAGTTTGAATACTGATGGGAGGGCAGTCGAGAGTGTTTGGGTGGTGGCAGGATTAGTTTGATAAGGTAGGGTCAGCATTGTTACTAGATTTTGTTTTATATGAATCACAGTCACCATATGCTTTTGTACACTGAGTTATCAAAACCCCTTTTTTGCCATTTCTGTTTTAATAAATTGTTGTATTATACACACATGCCTCTTGACTGGCTAGGTTAGAGGTGGGAAATAGTCAGATATTTGGTATTTCTGATGGCAGCATTAACAATGAGTTATAAAGATAGCTCTTAGAAACCCAGGTCAGGACTGTATATCTTCTTAAGACAGAGAAAGTGGTACAGAGGAGCTGAAGTAAATATAAGGTGGCACAACAGTAAGTACCATTGAAATAGTTTTCTGGGTATTTATGTACAGATTTGCACTGCTAATTATTTATTTGTTTTATTACTAGCAGCTTCATATATGGCGTTGTTTGGAAATTTCAAGAAACAAAAAAAAATCAGTGCAGTTTTGACAGGTTTAGTCAGCCTTCTTGATTCAAAATTATGTCCAAACATAAGCAAAAATGTGCTCCTTGATCTCATGAACCATCATTCAGAATTTGGTTAAAATCAGGGGTTTTGAAAGGTTCATCTTGATTCACACTGTTGTCTAATTGTATCCAAACATAGATGAAAGCTGCTCCTTGATCTAACCAAATTTAGAACCATGCAAATTTGGTTATATCGTAAGAGGTGTCCAAGTGCATAGCAAAAAACAAAAACAAAAAAAAACTTTCCAAATTACATAGGTGGCCAAACAAACCATGGTTAAGTAAGGATTTGGACATAATACCAAAACGTAGTTAAAACAAGCCATGGTTCATAAGCCAACAACAAAACCATGCCTATATATCACAACTTTATTTGCAGAAAATAAACCATGGCTACTCTGCTGGGTTGAGTTTGCACATCCAAACAAACCACAGTTATGCCAAATAAACCATGGATAAGCACACCAGGCCAGTATCAACTACTATGTATTCATCCAGGGGTACTTACGCCAGAGCCATGATTCCATAAGGCCAAGAACGAATCTCCAATCTCTTCCGGCTTTTCATTTCATCCAAAGTCAGCACCATCCCGCTATCTGACTCGCATTCCTAAAGAAGGGAAAAAACACAAAAGCTTTAGCTTCTTCTAACTGAGGGCTGTACAGCTCCTTTCAAGCTCAAAATACAATCTCGAGGGAGGGTTGGATTCATAGCAAATGCAGCCTGGCAGTGGCAGAAAAAGCAGAAGGAAGTGAATCCAACACCAGCTGTTCAATTTTTGCTAACCCTTCCAAGCAGAGTTCCACCCCTCTAGATTTTTTGTAATGCAAACAGCTTTTCTTCCCTTAGTGATGACACCATCAGAACCACAGGAGGCTTCAAAAGCCTTGTTTATGGAGGGTCCATTAAGCACATGGTTAGGGAACCACCAAATATTGAGGCCAGGCTTCTCTAACCTGGTGCCCTTCAGATGTTTGGACTACAGTTCCCATCAGTCCCAGCCAGCAAAGCCGGGCAATGCAGAACTCCCATGATTAGGTTTTCCAGCTTGCTTGCTTTATTTTATTTTTAAACTAATTGGGAGATCTGCATAACTCCTCTGAAGATTGAAGATTGAAGTAGTAGGTAAGGTTTTTTTGGGTTTTGGATCGACTCTTTCAGGTCATTTCCCCAAAGTAAATCAACACATCCCAAGCACCAGTTGGCACCACGAAGGGAAAAATACCAGTGCGTAAGGTGCCAAGCCCATCATATTCAAAGGAGCCATGTGGGGATGTTAATTGGTAAAAGAGAAAAAGAGAGAGAGAGATCCTGATCACAGGTGTCCTGTGTCACATTTCTAGTTTGGCCCTAAATGCTTTTTTGTCAAAAATCAGTCCCTTGTCCAAGGAGCATAGGTAAAAGTAAAGGGACCCCTGACCATTAGGTCCAGTCGTAGCCGACTCTGGGGTTGCGCTCATCTCGCTTTATTGGTCAAGGGAGCTGGCGTACAGCTTCCGGGTCATGTGGCCAGCATGACTAAGCCGCTTCTGGCGAACCAGAGCAGCGCACGGTTTACCTTCCCGCTGGAGCGGTACCTATTTATCTACTTGAACTTTGACGTGCTTTCGAACTGCTAGGTTGGCAGGAGCAGGGACCGAGCAACGGGAGCTCACCCCATCATGGGGATTTGAACCGCCGACCTTTTGATCGGCATACTTAACCACAAAGCAAGCTGTTTTATACTGACTCAATACCATTGGCCTATATCATTCTGCCTTGTCTACATCAGACACAAGACTCTCCAGATGTGGAATCCAACTCCCATCATCCTTGACCACTGGAGAGGATGAGTGGGGCTGATGAGAGTTGCGGTTCATAACATCTAGAGGGCACCATGTTGGCTATCTCTAGTCTACACAGACCAATTGCGACTTTTCAGGATTTCTGTGTTTTTTTTGGGGGGGGGGGCATTACCAGCACTACTTAGAGATGCCAGAGATTGAACTTGGGACATTCTGCGTACAAAGCACAGCCCTTTCCCCACATAGTCTTGTAGTTCATATAAGTGACTGTAATGAGTTTTGTGACACAACAACATTTCTGAGCTGCTGAAACCATGCGTATTTCCTTGCACATGTGTACAGGATGACATATGGAGACACCTGTCAAGATAAACGGCACATCTGTGAGACTGCAGCTCAGCTGGGAACCCACCAGTGACCCCTTATGTATCCATGCATTCATTCAATGAATTGATCTGAGATGGGAGGGGGGTCTTATGAATGAGAGGAAAGCTAGGTTTAAATACTTCCACGGAGAAAGCATTTCTTCAGAATGGTAGTGCCCCACTGGTTTTAAGACAGATCTACTCCTGTAATTAGAGAGCCCACTCTCTACTTTTAATTCAAGGATATTCTTGGCAGAGAAATGGCTTAACCTCCCCATTCTCAGCCACCTGGCTTACAGCTGGCTGCAGTTTCATTTATAATGCTGGCACTCTGCAGTTAGCCTGTAAATTATTTCCTCTCTTAGTTTTATGAAGATAATGCTGGGGTGAGGGGAAGAGGCAAGTTTTAAAAACCATATAAAATTAACGTACACAAATGGTATAGTGAGGGTGGCTAATTATATAAAAAGCAAAGATGCTTTTATTTGATTCATTTGGCTTTCCCATGTATTAAATCCTGGGTATATTTAGCAAGAGGGATTTCTCCGGGGAGGGGGGTTAGTGTTTAAAGCAGGGGTGGGAAAACTTTTCCAGTCCAAGGGCCACATTCCACTGTGAACAACCTTTGGAGGGGCCACATGCTACTGGTTGTGGGCAGGCAGAGGCAAAACTGGGTCCGATCAATAGATGTAAGTCTTACCTTTGCACAGTAAGCTACATTCCAGCCATGCAAAAGCCAAAGCTTTCTATACCCCGCTCCCACTTATCTCTATCCAGGCAATCAAAAAGCATTATCACACATTACAACCAAGCAAAAGCAGGAACAGGGATGCCAAGAGGGGGTGAACTGGGGAGCATCCTGAGGGCCAAATAGGGAGGCCTAGCCCAGAGGTTTCCCATCTCTGTTTTAAAGCCTGTTATGAAAGAGTTGGGTAGCTGTGGATAGAGGCTGATTAGTGTCACTTCCATTTAGGTGAGGTCCCCACAAGCTATAACTGCTTCTGTTTCTTTAACAGATAGTGATGGGCACCAACTTGGATGGCTTTAAAAGAGGATTAGACAGATTCATGGAGGACAAGGCTATCAGCAGCTACCAGCCACAAGGCTGATGCTCTGCATCCACTGTCAGAGGTGGAATTCCTATGAATACCAGTTTCTGGGAGTCACAGGTGGGAAGAGTGCTGTTGCACCTGGATCCTTCTTTTGTGCTTCCCACGACACTTGTTTGGCCACTGTGAAAAAAGGATGGGTCCTTGTCCTGATCCAGCACAGTTTTTCTTCTTACTTTCAGAGGCTGGGCATTTGCCAAGGAAGGGCAATCGGTTAGCGGGTACCTTATCAAAATTTGTATCTTATTTACTGCAGCGGCTATAATTACGGTTTTCCACTGCTTGTATGGTTTTGACAAGTTCAATATATTCTTTACAGTTGCGATGAGAGAAATAAAAACATGTGTTCAGGCTGCAATGGCAATCAGAATGATCTCATTTTTTTTTTTTTGCTCGCTGTACAGAGGGCCAAACGACAAATGACTTTTATACTGACAGTTCTGCCTTGGGCGCAGGGTTTCCCTTACACACACTTGACCACACAAAGGATAGTGGGGACATTAACCCCCCTTTGCTCCCTGTGCCTGCAATCTGTGTTGCAAAATATGCCCAGGAAGGCATCTGTCTCTGGTCTCCCTGTTCAGGTTTTCTATGCATTGCAGAGCACTGGAGGGCAGCATCCAACAAAGTGTCAGAAACTGACCCCGGCAAAACACATTTCTATGTATTCTGGCCCTGGAAAACGTGAAGGTGCTGCGATCAGGATGGTCACTTTTTAATTTTATTGTTTATTATTAAAAATCACTCACACACTGCAATCCTAACCAAGAAAGAAAATAAGACGCCAAC
Organism: Podarcis bocagei; assembly: GCF_964188305.1. Classification (NCBI taxonomy): domain Eukaryota; kingdom Metazoa; phylum Chordata; class Lepidosauria; order Squamata; family Lacertidae; genus Podarcis; species Podarcis bocagei. The sequence goes on from NC_138140.1 coordinate 24,341,046, forward strand.
TTGGATGGCTTTGAAATGGGAATAGACAAATTGATGGGGGATAGGGCTATCAATGACTACTAACTGTGCTGGTTATGTTCCACTGTCAGAGGCAGCATGTTTCTGAATACTAGCTGCTAGAAACTGCAGAAGCAGAGAGTGCTGTTACTCTCTGTTCCTGCTTGTGGGCATCCTGTGAAAGCCCCCCTGGCCTGACTCAGCAGGCTCTTATGACAGCTTATGAACTGATAAATGCATCTCCTCTATTACTCTCTTCTAAGGACACTGTGAATTATAAAATAATTCATTATGAAAAAACATGATGAAGAGCAATGACTATTTATATGCACACAACACACAGGCAAATATATTTGTAACAGGTGCGTTACTAAATTATGATACATTAGGAATGCAGGAAGCCACTTCCAACTAGGCCAGTACTGTCTGCAAGGGAAGAGTTATCAAGCCTCCTATCCTCCATACGATGGTCTGAATTGCTCCCCCTTCTTCTACACGCTGACAATTTTGTGTTCAGAAAGTCCTAAGCCTTCAGCTAATGACACACAGATGTAGCTAATGCAACATCAGCAGTAGAGCATCTGCTTTGCATGCAGAAGGTCCCAGGCTTAAACCCACCAAGTCAAGATAGGGGCTGGGGAAGACACTTCGCTAGAGAGCTTCTGCCAATCTGTGTACAGGCCCCACAGACAGTACTGACCTAGATGACTCCTCCTGCCTTCCCTGCAACAGGCACCTGTCTAATTTTGACTGGTAACTGATTCCAGAGAGCTGGAGCTGCAACACTAAAAGCTCAATTTCTAGTACAGGCTAAGCACACTTCTGGGGCATATGGTACTCTCCAAAGTGCCCGATCTGAGGGGTGCAGTTGCTGGGCAGGAATATAGTGGGCAAGGTGGTCCCATAGATATCCTGGTCCCAAGTTGTTTAGCACTTCACATGCTAAAACTCAGTTTATTGGCTCTCATCCAGCTGTGGCCAGACACTAGTCTAGAGGCTGCATGGCTACTCCTGATTCGGATGTTCTGGAGAGACAGAGCTGCATGCCACCAGCATACTGATGACACTTTCCTCCACATCCCTAATGGCCGTTCTCAAAAGCTTCATATAGATGATAAATAGTGCTGGGGACAAAATGGTACCCCATAACATAAATACCAACTAGCCAATGAACAGTCCTGCAGGTGGGACTGTAACTGCTGTTAAACACTCATCTCACAGGAGGATGTCGCGGTTGGAGGTATCAAAAGCTGAGAAAATATCAGGCAAAAGAAGCAAGGTTGTAGTCCCCTTGTCCCTCTCCTGAGAGAGATCATCCACCAGGGTGACCAAGGCTGACTCGGTGTCAAAACCAGGTCTGAAACCAGACTGAAATGGGTTTGGACAATAAGTTTCATCCAAGAATGCCTGGAGCTGCCCTGCCACAGCCCTTTCAATCACGTTCCCAAGAAATGTTGTTATTAGCAACCGTGATAATGTTTAGGTGCCTACTAAAGACATGTTTAGTAGGTGCCTACTAAAGACAAGTAAGGCTATCCCAGAGGTGTAACTCAATCATTTATGTAAAATCACTTTTATATTTGATGAAACAGTTTGGTTGTTTCTAGAGTTTGTATGGCTGGTTTTATCACTATAGAGTTTGTCGAATCAATTTCACTAGAGTTTGTGTTATGTGCTTTATGGTGTGAAGCAGTCTATAAATTTAACCACATAGCAGCCAATAGGGTGGAGTAGAGCTGCTCTCCCCACACCAGTGTCACTGCAGTTTGCTTAGATGGGCTGGGGCAGGACAGTGGCAAGCAGAAGCAATGCAGTGCTCCTGCTGCTGCATCATCCAGAGCCTCAGGTCTTATTCACACTTGTCTTTTGCTCCACTCTTTCTAGGCAGGTCTGCACTGAAAAGCTTTGTATTTGAGTGCCCCCCCCCATGGAGCTTTCCCTGTGAAAACCTGCTCTTTAAAGCTGAATCGGAGCAAATGTCAATCTACAGAAAACCCAAACTGACATTTGCTCTGATTCAGCTTTAAAGAGCAGGTTTCCACAGGCATGGCTCCAGGGCAAAAACCCTAACACCACTCAGACACAGAGCTTTTACAGCTGGAAAGAGCGGGGCAATAGGTAAATGTGGTTAAGCCTTCAATCATATAGGCAACCTGTGCTCATCTAGGAATTATGCAGGGGTGTGGGTGGTGCTGTGGTCTAAACCACAGAGCCTAGAGCTTGCTGATCAGAAGGTCAGCGGTTTGAAACCCCATGACGGGGTGAGCTCCCATTGCTCGGTCCCAGCTCCTGCCAACCTAGCAGTTCGAAGGCACATCAAAGTGCAAGTAGATAAATAGGTACTGCTCCGGTGGGAAGGGAAACAGCTTTTCTGTGCGCTCCTCTGGTGTCGCCAGAAGCGGCTTAGTCATGCTGGCCACATGACCCGGAAGCTGTCTGCAGACAAACGTCGGCTCCCTGGGCGAGTAAAGCAAGATGAGCTCCGCAACCCCAGAGTCGTTCGCAACTGGGCTTAACTGTCAGGGGTCCTTTACCTTTACCACAAGGGCAACACTATGGCTCCGCTCCACCACACCAGCCACTACTGGTAACATATGTGTCAGGGATTTAGGAGAAGACAAGGCCAAGGGAGGAAACAGAGAGCGAAGGGGAGGAGGCAGAAGAAAAGATGAGTGATGACGACGACCCGAGATCTCCTAGTCTTTCCAGTGAATCAGAGGATTCACAGAAAGGAGCACCAGTGGCCAGGGCAAGGGGGGAGTCTAGGGGGGCACCCCAGGAAGATAGAGCCAGAGGGGACTCAGGGGAGAGCAGTTGGAAATCGGGACCAGCGTCACCGCCAGGGAGCAGGGAAGAAGAAGGGAGCCAGGGGGCAAGCGCTGGGAGCTCACCACAGGAGGGAGGGCATGAGTCAGGAGTGGCCACACCTCCATCGGGGAGCGAAGAAACGGTTAAGAGGAAAGTGGAAGGTTGGGCGCGCGCGCCAAGTTCAAATGCAGAGGAAGGCGGCGCAGTAAGCAGCCCGGAAAGGGAACCAGGTCCTAAAGCCCGGCGCAAGGAGGCAGGAGGGTCCGGGTCAGCGTCAGAAGAATCCAGGAAGGAAGAAACCCCGGGGGGTAGAGGGACCCAGAGGAGGACAGTCAGGCGGAAAAGGTGGAGCAGGGCTAGGATATTAAGTTGGTGCACAAGGGGCGGAGACTCAGACGGAGCTTCGCCGATCTAGCTACTAGACGTAGAGTTGCGCGCAGCAGCGTGAGAATGGAAACTGCAATTCAATAAAGACTTTTACTTAATGATCGCTGGCTAGCGTGATCCTCTGTGAGCTAGGATCTTCAAGCAGCTCTGACAGTAAGCTCCGTCTCACTCAATTGTGGGCATCTACAACCTCGAGGAGGGGAGAGAAGCAGGTGCCCACTAGCGAGCTCACGAACGGCAGACGACATGACGGCTGAGCAGCAGATAGAGGAACTCAGAAAAGCAGTGGCACAACTGAATGCCGAGGCTCTCGCATCCAGGAAGAGAGAGGAGGAGGCAGCTGCCGCCTGCAGGGATCTCCAGGTCAGGTTAGATGTGCTGACAAAGCAGACACCCCGGCAGGAGGGAATTGGGTTGGCGAGACGCACAGGCGGGCTGGTCTCTCACTTCGATGGGAACCTGCAACAGTATCCCAACTTTAGAGCAGACGAACTGTGCGCACTGCAACTGCTGCATAAAGACTTTAGAGATGAGCAAGAGAGAGTGGGATTCATCATGTCTCATTTGCATGGGGATGCTAAAGCATGGCTACGCAATTTATGGAGAGATAAGGATCCGGCGCTCCAGAATGCAGATGCCTTTATTAAAGCGATGGATGGGTGTTTTTTATCAAGCATTGACGTGGATCTTGCCCGGAAGGAGGTGCATGGGCTAAGACAAGGGAGGGCCAGCGTCAGGCAGTACCATGCCCGCTTTTTCGCCTTGGTCAGTGCCCTGGAATGGGACAGAGATTCGGCCCCTGTAAGAGACCTCTTTTGGGAGGGGTTGCACAGCTCAATTAAAGATGAGATCGCGAGGGGGGAGAGACCCCGAACCACCCAGGAGGTCGTTCAGAGGGCACTGGCAGTGGGGGTGAGGCTGGAAGAACGCCCGTGGAGCAGGGACGAAGGGCGTGGAGGGCGCGAACCAGCCAGGGGCCCCTCCTTCCTTCCCAGAGAAGCAGCGCGGGCGCAATCCACGCCTCCGCCAGGAGGAGGAGCCGAACCTATGGAGGTTGGAGGTGCAAGGGCTCAGTCAGCAACCAGAGCCCTAGCACCGGCAGCAGTGAAAGCGAAGCCTCCTAGAGGGAACAGGAAGTGTTACGTCTGTGAGGAGCCAGGGCATATGGCGAAAGAGTGTCCCCAGAGGCTCCACAAGCTCACTGCAGCCTCGGCAATGGTGACTGCAGCAACGCAGCAAGGAGGAACACAGCAGGGAAACGAAGCAGTCTGGCTGGAGGAAGAGGCCCTGGGGCCCAGCCAGACGTGTTAGTGCCGCAGTCCCCAGAGATTTTACAGCCCGTGAACCCCCTCCCGCCCAAACCAGTGGTGAGACTCACCGCATCTCTCCAGCTGCCCAATGGAATCACCATGGACGTGCCCATCACAGTGGACTCGGGCAGCAACGCGGACTTTATAGGGCAGGACTTTGTCGACAAGCACGCTATACAGTTGCTGCCGGCCACACTGCCCCTGCAGGTTGTCACGGTGGATGGCAGGGAGTTGCTAGGGGGGCAAGTGGTGAAGCAGACGCCGCCAATGGCGATGCGACTTGGGAATCACAAAGAAATCATCAGCTTCAATGTCACTCAACTATCGGATACGCCCATTGTATTGGGAATGAGTTGGCTGGACAAGCACAGCCCAACGCTGGCTTGGTACCAGAGGCAGCTGGTCTTCGGCTCTTCCTTTTGTGCTGAACACTGCATCGTGCACCGGCAGGAAGGAGAGGAAGAGGAGTCACAGCTGCTGCTAGGCACGCTGCAAGCGATTCCCCACAAGTACGCAGAATTTTTGGAAGTTTTCTGCGAGAAGGAGGCGGACAGGCTACCCCCTCACAGACCATATGACTGCAAAATTGACCTGCTGCCGGGGGCGGCGCTGCCTAAAGGGAAACTGTATTCCATGTCGGAGGACGAGCTGCAGGAACTCAAAGAGTTCATCGATCATAATTTGGAGCGCGGTTTCATCCGAGAGTCCAAGGCAGCGGGGGGCAGTCCTGTATTCTTTGTTAAAAAGCGAGACACGCCCCAAAAAAGACTGGTCGTGGACTATCGCATTTTAAACAGTGTGACCAAGCCGTCGGACTTCCCCATGCCCCGAATCGACGACCTCCTGGCGAAGGTGCGGAAGGGAAAAGTGTTCACCAAATTAGACCTGCGAGGGGCGTACAACCTCATTCGCATGCGGGAGGGGGATGAGTGGAAGACGGCCATGTTCACGCCACTGGGTACCTACGAATACAGAGTTATGCCTTTTGGACTGCAAAATGGCTCCCACGTTTTTCAAGCTTTCATGCATCACGTGTTGGCGGGACTTCTCTACAAGACGTGCGTCTGTTTCTTAGATGACATCCTGATCTTTTCGGAATCGCAGCAGGAGCATGACAGGCACGTCAAGGAAGTGCTGACCAGACTAAAGCAACATAGGCTCTACGCCAAGCTGGAGAAGTGCCAATTCGACGTGACGGAGGTGGATTTTCTGGGCTACAAGTTGTCTGACAAGGGGCTCGCCATGGACAGCGCCAAGGTTCGAGCGGTATTGGACTGGAAGAGCCCACGCAACCGGAAAGAGGTCCAAAGGTTTGTCGGCTTTGCGAACTTCTATCGCAAGTTTATCAAGGGCTTCGCTATGCAGACAGCGGCCATCACAGACACGCTTAGCTCCAAGAAAAAGAAGTTCGTTTGGACGGAGGAGGCGGAGCAGTCCTTTCAGGCACTCAAGCGTCTCTTCGCGTCGGAAGAGCAGCTGCTTCACGTCAACCCCAGCAGGCCGATGAGGGTGGAGACAGACGCCTCGGACAGAGCCGTGGGGGCGGTCCTGCTGCAAAAGGACCAGCAGGGGGTGTGGCGACCGGGAGCGTTTTACTCCAGGAAGCTCAGCAAGTCCGAGCAGAACTACACCATCTGGGACAGGGAGTTGCTGGCCATTCATGCAGCGTTCAAAGCGTGGCGGCACTTCCTGATCGGCGCCAAGCACACGGTGCAGGTTTGCACGGACCACAAGAATCTGGAGCACTGGCGCACGGCACAGTTCCTAAACCAGAGGCAGATACGCTGGGCTGAGTTTTTTGCGAACTTCGACTTCCGCATAGAGTATGTCCCGGGGGACACTAACATCATGGCGGACGCCCTCTCCCGTAAGCCACAGTATCTGGAGGACGCAACGCCAGCGGCAGCCATGCACATCTTCGCACCAACAGTATGGGCGTGCGCCGCGGCCACCGTGGACCTGGAGGCGGTGCGACGAGCGTTGCAGGATGACTCCTTCGCGCAAGCAAAGATGGCAGAGGTGCAAAGGGGCAAGGCTGTGGCCGACGGTTTCCAGCTACGAGATGGATTGCTCATCCGTAAAGGGGCCATCTACGTGCCGGGAGACGACCTTCGCGCCAAGGTGCTGCAGCAGCTGCACGACGCGCCCACGGCCGGGCACTTTGGCAAGGAGAAGACGGTGGAATTAGTAGCCAGGGATTTCTGGTGGCCTGGAATGAGAGGGGAGGTCGCAGACTACGTGGCGAGGTGTGACACCTGCCAGAGGGCCAAACCAGTGCACAGACCGCCGGCCGGACTGTTGGAACCGCTGCAAACTCCGGTCGAACCTTGGGAAAGGGTGGCTCTGGACTTTGTCACAGATCTGCCCAGCTCGAGGGGCAAGACGGCAGTGCTGGTGGTGGTGGACCTGTTTTCCAAGATGGCCCATTTCATTCCGTGTGCTAAGGTGGCCACGGCGGAGCAAACCGCCAAACTGTTCATAGACCACGTGTTCAAGGTTCACGGTCTGCCACGGTCTATTCTGTCCGACCGCGGGCGGCAGTTCATCTCGAATTTCTGGCAGAAGCTGATGGGCTTCCTGAACGTCAAGATCAACCTGGCGTCGGCGAGACACCCGCAGACCAACGGGCAAGCGGAGCGGGTCAATGCCATCATGCAGCAGTACCTGAGATGCTATGCGAATCAACAGCCTGCGACGTGGGTGGATTACCTGCCGCTTGCCGAGTTCGCCTACAACAACACGAAGCACGTGTCCACGGGGGTCACGCCGTTCTTCGCCAACAACGGGAGGCACCCCAGAACCTTCCCGGGACTGGAAAGAATGGGGGAGGGGGAGCCGCAGACGGCAGATGCGTTCGCGTCGGAGCTGCAGGAAGTCCACGATCAGCTGAGGCGCCACCTGGAGCTGGCCAAACACGCATACAAGGTACAAGCGGACAGACACAGAAGGGTTGGCGAAGAGCTCCACGTGGGAGACTGGGTCTGGTTAGCAGCCCACGCAGTGCCGGCCAGGTCGTTGGCCAAGAAGAAACTAGGGCATAAAGAACTGGGGCCCTACCAAGTCGAAGAGCAGGTCAACCCGGTAGCTTTCAGACTGGCACTTCCGGAGGGTTCCAGAATGCATCCGGTGTTCCACAGATCGGTGCTCACTCCCTACAAGGCACCGCACAGGTTCCAGGAACCCGGAACGGCGCCGAGTCCGGTCAGAGACAGAACAGGGCACGCGGGAGTGGCACAGAAGGAGCGCATCAACGAAGTCACGGAGATTTTGGACTCCAGATGGGGGGAAGAGGGGGTAGAATACTTTCTCGCCAAGGAGGGCACCCCGGCCAGTGCGAACAGCTGGGTGCCGGGCTACGCCTTGGACGAACCTCTACTCAAAGACGAGTTTCATGCCCTCTTCCCACATAGACCTATGCCAGCAGACTTTTTCGACGACTGGCTTTTCACGCCCACGCTTTCGGCCAGCACTTTCCGGGGGTTCGACTCGGAAGAGGACCCGACACAAGACGTCCGTTCCCCGGAGGGGTCACCCTCGGGATCTGCATCAGAACCCTCGTATTGGTGGGACGATAGACCAGAGGAGCAGTTCCGCAGAAGGTGGCTGGAAGGCCCAGGACGAGCAACACCGCCAGGAGGAAGTGAGGGAGAAACGGACATGGACGTTTTCGGGGACGACCCTGGTTTCGAGCACGGCGGCACAGAGATGGAAGCGGAGGTGACCGTCGTCGACGAGAGCAGGGAGGAAGACCCGCGAGACTTCAGATGGAGGCCCGCCACGGGAAGCGAACGATATCCGACGTTCGTCCCTTTGCAACAGCAGCACCCAGCTCCAGCACCGGAAGGAGGGGAGGGGGGAATGGGGGGCTTCGAGGGGGGGATGGATGTCAGGGATTTAGGAGCAGAGGCAAGGCCAAGGGAGGAAACAGAGAGCGAAGGGGAGGAGGCAGAAGAAAAGATGAGTGATGACGACGACCCGAGATCTCCTAGTCTTTCCAGTGAATCAGAGGATTCACAGAAAGGAGCACCAGTGGCCAGGGCAAGGGGGGAGTCTAGGGGGGCACCCCAGGAAGATAGAGCCAGAGGGGACTCAGGGGAGAGCAGTTGGAAATCGGGACCAGCGTCACCGCCAGGGAGCAGGGAAGAAGAAGGGAGCCAGGGGGCAAGCGCTGGGAGCTCACCACAGGAGGGAGGGCATGAGTCAGGAGTGGCCACACCTCCATCGGGGAGCGAAGAAACGGTTAAGAGGAAAGTGGAAGGTTGGGCGCGCGCGCCAAGTTCAAATGCAGAGGAAGGCGGCGCAGTAAGCAGCCCGGAAAGGGAACCAGGTCCTAAAGCCCGGCGCAAGGAGGCAGGAGGGTCCGGGTCAGCGTCAGAAGAATCCAGGAAGGAAGAAACCCCGGGGGGTAGAGGGACCCAGAGGAGGACAGTCAGGCGGAAAAGGTGGAGCAGGGCTAGGATATTAAGTTGGTGCACAAGGGGCGGAGACTCAGACGGAGCTTCGCCGATCTAGCTACTAGACGTAGAGTTGCGCGCAGCAGCGTGAGAATGGAAACTGCAATTCAATAAAGACTTTTACTTAATGATCGCTGGCTAGCGTGATCCTCTGTGAGCTAGGATCTTCAAGCAGCTCTGACAATATGGCAATCCCAAATGTATGATGCAATATCACTGCACTCCTGAGTGTTCCCACTCCAGTTCCAGGGAAGAGGTGCAAGGAAACTCAGAACACAATGATGTCACATGTCACACTTCTGTATTGCTAGATGCTTTTGGGGAAAAGAGAAGGAGAAGAGGTAAGGCTGCAGTATCTGGTGGTAGATGTACAAACTCCATAACATAACTACTCTGCTTTCTATCCAGAGTTTGGTAATGATTTTGGGAGTCTTCTTATTGATTTCAGCCAGTCTGATAGCAAGACTGTTTTCTCTTAAGGACAATCCAGTTCGATGAACACTAAAAATAACACAAGCAAAGGGAGAAAAGAGCCTAAACCTACACTTTGAACTTTCCCAAGCAATTCTTTGAATCAAGCATACTGAATTATTTTGACATGTTGCACTGATACTAATCCTCATGTAAGTCATCACATGGACTGGCGCGAGGGCTTGGCTGGGCAAGAGTCCCAAAGCAATTCAGAGCTCATTAGCAGCACCATTATTTTAAAATGTCACCTTGATATAAAAGCAAAGACAGATGTTACCATTAAAGTGCTTCATTTAAAAACTATCTCCCTTTATGAAGCAGCTTGCAGAACAAAATGAGAAAAGATAGATGTCACCAATGAGAAAAGATGCAAGCTCTTGTTTGGAAACTGATAGGTATTCATAACTATAGGTGCCAAATAGTGAAAGAAACCCAAGAGCCATCCAGTTCAGGGATGGCCAGCTTGTTGGGTCTCTCCCCCTGCACCACAAACTATTTCAACAGGCTTCTATTTTAACGTTGCCTTTTTGGCAATGACACCAACTGAGAGGCTCACCTGTGCCCACAATAATGTACTTTCAGCAAAGACTAGTTTAAGAATCTAAGAAGGAGCCCTGCTGGATCACACCATCCAGTCCAGCTTTTGTCATCACAGTAGCCAACCAGATGCCTATGAGAAGCCTGCAATGGGACATGAGCGTAATGGTCTCTTGCCATTTGTGAATCCTAGCAACTGGTATCCAGAGGTACACTGCTACCAACAGTGGAGGTGGATTGCAGTCATCATGGCTAATAGCCAATGGATAGTCTTGCACACTGCCCAGGCTTGCGTCCTGGGGAGGTCACTTCAGTGCTGCTAGCGCAGTGGTTTGCCTTTACCTCCAGAGGTACACTCCATTGTCTCTTGAAACAGATGGATGCTGACAAAAAAAGTGGGCAGCAGGATAGAGAGGTGTTTATTACCTGACCTTCTGGTGGATGGTTCACTGCTGCTTTCCAAGAGAGAGACTGGGAGGAGCAAGGAAGCACAGAGATGCATTGTGGGGAAGAAAGCATTTGGCCCAAGCTTACCTCATGCAATCTTTTTTCTTTCTTCACTGACACCTCATCAAATGTTTTCACACTGAGTGGCCGATTCTTGGGGTTAATACTGAAAACAAGCAGAATGAGAGATTCAGTCATGGACTTTTAGTTCTTTATTGTGTGGTGGAAAGACGAAAACAACAGCTGCATTTAGCTTTCAGGCACATGTGTACTGAATCGTTTTTGTTGAGCCACGGCACAATCACAATACAAGGAGAATGCTGGAGCTGGTCCCCAAAAACTTAGGACTCACCTGTGCAGTTGCTGTGTGGCCTCAACAAAGTTGTTCTAGCGCCTAGCCTCAGTTGCATGGAATATGGAAATAACAGCCACAAGCCCCAAAAATAGTTTGGAGGTAAAATTAGAAAGAAAGAAAAAATCTCCACAGCCTACCCTCTCTCTTTCAGGTTTCTGTCATGCTCTTCTAAATTAAAATTAAAATGCAGCTCCCTTCAATGAATGGATAGAAGATATGTACAAACTCACAACACATGAAAAAAATGCCTATAAACGTAGACTTCCCATGGACAAATTTAATGATATTTGGAATTTTCTATAAATGCTGTATTAGGTTAAATGTAGGTTAACTACAATAACAATCTTGTAATGTTTATAAGTTCTGTTTTTGTTACGTATTGTATATGGTTGTTATCTCCCCCCCCCCCGTTTTTGCTTTTCCTCCTTTTTTTACGTTTTATTTTATCCTGTGCACTTAACAATCACATACACATTACCTTTTATATTTCAATAAAGAATATAAATATATTAACAAACAAGCAAACAAAGGGGGTCAAAAAACAGAACCCAGAATAGGGCTATGCAGGCAACATAACTATGAATACAGGAGAATGATATATTATGGAGGATGAAGGAAGTAGCCAGCAAATGGCATGACTGTTATGGAAGGGGCAAAAATGACCCCTCCAGAAAACCAAGTCAGCAGGGGAGAGGGGAGGTTCTATCACCCACTGTATTCCTGAAAATATCCCTTTATTGTCTCCTACATCAGAGTCAGGAACCTCAGGCCTAATAGCCAAATGTGGTCTTCCAACTCTCTCTATTCTCTATTCCCTTAGGATTCTCCCCTGGCTGTACCTCTTACTAGTCTTGCTCTGGCCTGAAAAAGGTTCTCCATCTGCACCTTGCCATCTTCTTTAAGAAGAAGTACAATCGTTGCCAAGAGATGCATTGCTGTCCCCATAACTCACAGCCATGTCCTCCTGCAATGAAGCCACTGCCTCTGCCTCCCTGTGATAATGATGCCTTTTTGCTGGTAAAGATATATAGATGCTGTATTATCTATTTGATGAGATTCCGCAGGCTACCCCGGACCTCTTACATGAATCTCTCGTTTCCGTCCCGGAACAGCAAACAAAACCTCTGGCTTTACCCTCCTGTTAGCAAAAGCTTAGAAACAGCAGCAGCCTACTCCCAAACCCCAAAGAGAAGGACGAATCATTATGATTATTTTACAAAATCCTTACTAGGCTTCCAGTGTACTCCAGCGATGAAAACCCTTCTTCACATTCTCTTCAAGGATGCTGATTTTGGGTTTGGAATCTCCATCTGGGCACAACGTAATGTTCAGTGGGATGTAGTCTTTCCCATCCTACATATTTCATAATCAAGAAGAAAACAAGGCATTCATTTTTCTTACTTGGCTTCAGACATTAGTGACTGTCACATTCTGCTGAGTTGGTCTCTAGCAGGTTGCCTATCCCAGAAACCCTCTGAAGTTTTGCTTCTTTCTTTCATTTTTCTATGAAACTACTGTGAATGTATTGGCAATGCAGCAGCATGATTAGGGTTTAGGGCTTTTCACTGGCCTCTCATCTCTGAGGTGATCTAAGGATACCTAGTGAGCTGAGATTTAGTCTTGGGTCTCCCAGCTCAAAGCCTTGATCAGGAAGACAAAAATAACAAATTTGACACTCACTTTCAGTAGCTAAAAAGATCTCTGCATCTCTGTCATTTGGCATTTCCTATAACAATTTTCAAGGCAAATATTAGCAGAACTGGAGCACCCTCTTGCACATTTTAATGTTATGCCCTCAGTTCTCCTTGATGGAAGATTTAAGAAGTTACCTTATATTAACAGGTTATGTCTCTGTGGTTCAGACCTAAATGATAAAGTAATCTATGTTTTATTGTTTTGCAATTTTAACAACACCAAATAGTTGATCAATCCACTGATCACTTTGAATCTTGGAAGACTGATGGAAATGTTTATCTTCTTCTTTCTGATACAAAGAAGTATCAGAACTAGATCAAGGGAAGTAATAGTGCCACTGTATTCTGCTCTGGTCAGACCACACCTGGAGTACTGTGTCCAGTTCTGGGCACCACAATTCAAGAAGGACACTGACAAACTGGAACGTGTCCAGAGGAGGGCAACCAAAATGGTCAAAGGCCTGGAAACGATGCCTTATGAGGAACGGCTAAGGGAGCTGGGCATGTTTAGCCTGGAGAAGAGGAGGTTAAGGGGTGATATGATAGCCATGTTCAAATATATAAAAGGATGTCACATAGAGGAGGGAGAAAGGTTGTTTTCTGCTGCTCCAGAGAAGCGGACACGGAGCAATGGATCCAAACTACAAGAAAGAAGATTCCACCTAAACATTAGGAAGAACTTCCTGACAGTAAGAGCTGTTCGACAGTGGAATTTGCTGCCAAGGAGTGTGGTGGAGTCTCCTTCTTTGGAGGTCTTTAAGCAGAGGCTTGACAACCATATGTCAGGAGTGCTCTGATGGTGTTTCCTGCTTGGCAGGGGGTTGGACTCGATGGCCCTTGTGGTCTCTTCCAACTCTATGATTCTATGATTCTATGATTCTATAATTACAGAAACGGTAGTTAAATTTCTGCTAAGTGCAATGATGATACAAGTAAAAATATTTTCCAAATAAATGAAATCTTTTCCCAAAAACCACACACAAACCCTGCCCTAAGATATTTGATAATTCTGAAGTTCTATTATGGTATGTTTTATTGTGAAATCTGGATCAATAAAGTGAGTAACGATCACTTATATATCTATTTATTTAGGTAATTTATACATTGTCACATACTTTGAAAATGGCTCTAAGGGGTTTACAGCATTCTAAAAAAAAATCATCAAAAATACAAAACATATTTTGAAAAGTTCACGTTGTAAAGCAGCACAGAAGAATTAGATAACATCCTCCCAAACATATCATTATATAAATCTAAAAGAACTAACATAGTAACTACTAAAAGATCAAAATACAGAAACACAGCAAAGATACCTAGTCCACTATATCATCATCTCTTACTCCCCTTTTCAATGTGCTAGTTTCGTTGAGTATTCTTTACATAGCCATACCCATATCCTCCAAGGGGTCAAAATAAAGAGCTAGACCAGGCTTTGCCAACTAGGTGTCCCTGAACGGTTTTTGACAACAGCTCTCATCAGCCCAAGCCAGGGCACAAGGCTGATGGGAGTTACGGTCAAAAACATCTGGAGGGCACCAGGATGGTGCAGGCTGTGTTAGATGAGCTTCCCAGAAGACATGTCTCAGGATATCTGCACATCATTGTGGCTACATTTTCTTCTAAGGAGCTCAAGGTGGGGCACATAGTTCTCCCCCTCATTTAATCCCCACAACAACCCCGTGAGGTATGCTAGGCTGAGAGGCAGCAACAGGCCCAAGATCTCTATTCCGCTTCAGTTTCTGTTCGATTATGTATTTTGTGTTCTCATTTTGTATTTTTATGTTGTGAGCCTTTCTTTGTTCTTTGGACGAATGATGGTATGCAAATTTAATAAATAATAGCAATAACAATGGCTCAGCGGGGATTTGAACCCTGGTCCCCCCAAGTCCTAGTTTGGTCCTAGACCCTTTTCAATTCTGCCACCACCCTCTTCACCTACTTTTATTCTTCTTGTTCCTTAACATCATCTTTTCTTTCTTGTTCTCCTTGGCTATGTTTGGAATACACAAATTATACTCCCCACCCCCACATGGCAAACTAGGTCTCCATCAACTGAGCTTCACTGATTTGTTTCGCCAAGTGAAAAGGGAGAACTGAAAACCAAGATACTGAAGGTTACATAACAGCTCTGCTCTAAAAGCAGAAATAAAAGGTTGATCAAGCTATTGTGAAGCAGGCAATTATGTAATTGCCTTTGTGGGACACAAAGCCTTTTATGTTAAAGCCCTTGAAAGCAATGATGAGTTTAGGACACCGGATATATGTCTGTGTCCAAGCTACATATCTAAGGAGAAACAAGGTAGTCACTTTCTGGATGCTGAAAACTAATTAAAAATATGCATATTGTTTATCTAGGGAGGCAAATTAGGCTTTCAATGATTGGACATGATTTTTTTTGCTGGTCATGCATGGCTACAACTGGATCTGTGAGCATGAGATATATTGTGCCCATTCAACATTTGCTCTGTATTTTCCGCTATGATGCAACCTTTAACAAACTTGTTTAATGTAAGGTCCCATATTTCAGCAAAAGCACACAAGCTCTGCACACATTGATTAAACTTGAAACAAGATAGATTTCCCTGAACTTTACCTGTTGAACATTTGCCTGGAGCAAGTCTCCTAAACGTTCCACAAGTTCGGAGAAGGTGGGCCTCTCTGTCGGCACTCCATGCCAGCAATCCAGCATCGTCTTGTAGCTACAAGAAAAGAGAATTGAGCTTTAAACATCAACAGTTCTTATTCACTTGTGATGTTATCTTTTCTCTTCCTGTCACCATCTGAAAGCTCGTATAAGGGCTTGTCCAGACTTCCTTTTGTGCCACGCTTTCAACGTCTGTGTCTGAGAATGGTTTTTTGTTTTGTTCCACTGCTTTCCCCAGATTGCAGACCTGGGTGATGCTTTTCTAGAGCAGATTACCAAAGATTCAGAAAGGAGTGTTACAGTAGTAATGGGAGACTTCAACTACCCAAATATATTTTGGATGACAGGTCCAATGATATTACATTGGCCGTGGCAAAGTTTCTTCCAGAAGTTAAAAGAAACAAAGATCATTGTGCTTGAGACGTAACAAAATGACGGCCTCGGTTTCTCTCTCTTTTGTGATTGGCTGTCTTGACTGTATTTTGTTCTGAAATTGTTCTATGGGTCTTTGGACTGCAATAAAGATTTATTTATCTGTTGGAACTCAAACTCTGCCAAAAATGCAAAGTCCAACAAATTCCTCAACTGCTTCAATGACAATTTCATTTTCTAGAAGCAACAAAGGGGAAATCTATCTTGGATCTGGTCCTCACTAACAGGGAGGAACAGATCAACAAAGTGGAAGTACAGGGAATCTTGGGAGGAAGTAATCATGTCCTCTTGGGTTTCATGAAACAGAGACAAGGGAAAGCTGAGTGTAGTCAGACACGTACTATGGACTATAAGAAGGTCAATTTCAAAAAGCTGAAGATACTACTGGGTGAGATACCATGATCAGAAATACTCAAGGAGAAAGGAGTCCAAGATGGATGCTAATTTCTTAAAGGTGAAATACTGAATACATAAAAGCAGACAATTCCAAGAAAGAAAAAGTGGGAGGCATCTAAAGAAACCAGTACAATTGCATAAGGAGCTCACAGATGAGTGGAGATTTAAGAAGGGCATGTCTAGGGAATGGATAAATGGAAAAGCACGAAAGGAAGCATATACATGAGTAGCCAACACTTGAAGGCAGAGGTTCAGGCAGGCTAAAGTGCAGAATGAACTCAGGCTTGCAAGAGAGGTTAAAAAATATATAAAAGGTTTCTTTGGCTATGTTTGAGGAGAGAGGAAGAATAAGCAAGTAGTAGGTCCTTTGGATGGAGAAGAGGAAGAAATGCTATTGGGGGACAGAGAGAAGTCAGAGCAGCTCAGCACGTCCTCTGCCTCTTTTGTCACTTCCAGAAAAGCAGTTCCCAACCTGATGATAACAAAATTAATGATGCAAGGAGGGAGCTGCAGCCGAAGACAGGAAAAGAAGTGGCTACTTTAAATGAATTCAGATCCCCAGGGCCTGATGAGCTTCACTCAAGGTACTAATGGAGCATGCAGATATAATCTCAGAGCCTCTGTCTATAATCTGGAATAGCTGGAAAACAGAAAAGGTCCCTGTGAGCAAATGTCACCCACATCTTCAAAAAGGAAGTTTGGTAATAAGGCATACACTTTGCATGTAGAAGATACTAGGTTCAACCTCTGTCATCCCAAGTAGGGCTGGGAAAGACTCCTGCCTGAAATCCTGGATAGCTTCTGCCAGTCATTGTAGATAATACTGAGTTTGATGAACCAATAGGCTCCCATAGTGTAAGGTAGCTTCCCATGTTAACCTCTTTAAAATGATGCATTGCGGGTTTAGATCATGATTAGGACTGGGTGATGTATCAAAACATTGTCCTGGACTGGTCTGAAGGCCTTCACCTGGTGGTATATCACTGGTGGGGCTTGCCTGCCACCTTCTTTCATTGGCTGCCTCCTTCGTCCCTGTGCTGGGCGCTGTCGCTGGAGGGAACTGAGGCAGTTTCACCCCATTGTCTTGCAGGGCTGGAGCTGAATGATGCTCCTTTTCAACATCGCTATGTTTAGCTGGTTATACATCAGAATGTTGAATAGCTGTTATCCCCCAACCCTAGTCATGACTACCCACATTCTAGAAAGCTGAACCACTGAAAGGTAAGCTGACATCTTGGTATTTATGAGAGAAGACTGTTTACTACATTTTTCCCTTTTTATCACTCTTAAAAGCCAAATGCTTGTATGAATTGGTCCTAAGGTCATTTGTATGAATGAATGAACACATATTCCCAATTTCATAGTAAATTACAGTACTTTTACACAGTATAACTGTGTCCACATAAATGTTTTTAATGAAAAAAAAATCCCACTTGTCTATTTAAAAGCAACTTGCATCCCACTTGTTTTTAGAACTTCTAAGGGAGGACCCCCCCCCCCGCGAATGGTAAAGAATAGATATAATTTCCTAACCGCTGCTTTTGGACTACGTGTTGGGTGAAACAGCTGTTCAGAGTACATTACCCAGCCAGCAGCTCTGCAAGGCAAAAATCCACACAGTACTTGAAGAAGAAGGGAGAGGGTAAGGCAGGCACACTAAACATTCCAAAAGGAAGAGGAACAATGAGGCACATATGCTGAAGCACATAATGCTGTCCATTAGCAAAATTAATTGATATATATGATTCATGCATTTCATCTCCTACAGGGTCAATATATCAGTACACAAGAGTGACCAAGGAAGACACGTGAATCACAATGGGGGGATTGGAAGTCATGTTGGAATTTGTGATGTGTGAACTCAATCTTTTTTTTGTATTGAGTGTTGATCATTTTGTTGATTGTTGTGTATAATAATAATAATAATAATTTATTATTTATACCCCGCCCATCTGGCTGAGTTTCCCCAGCCACTCTGGGCGGCTCCCAATCGAGTGTTAAAAACAATACAGTATTGTTTTGTACTTTTTTAAATAAAAAAAACCAATAAAGCATTTAAAAAGAAAAGAAAGACAGACATGCAAGATGAAATTACATTTCTGGAGTTGAATATTCTGGTGATCTCATCCTTGTCCCTTCCTTGAGGCGTCGACAGAAGTCCTCATCAATCTGCACACCTGGATATGGTGTCGCTCCTGTAGACACAAACACAGACACAGACAGTTAATGTTCTGCCAGATGCTTTAAGCAGGGCCTGCATCTCCTGCAAGAAGGATAACATTTCCTTGATGCAACACCATCTAGCATCCCTACAAAGAAATCAGAATGGATGCTAACTAAATAGCCAACATGGACCAATCTCCTTAGGAACAGATAATGAAGAAAGCTCAATAAACTGGTCATCTGGAAGCACCCTGAAACGGAAATCTCCACTTATCATTATGGCTCAGAATTATTGATAGACAAATTATTTTTAAGATGTCTAAGCTGGTTGCCATCACCAAATGTGGTGGCACTGAATTGCATAAAAAGGAGAATGCATAACTTGCTGTTGAAATGGAACACTCAGGAAGAAACGGTGAAATCAGCTATGATTAAATGGGCACAAGATGTTGGACATAACATAATGATGGCTGACTGGGAACGGTTATGGACCACAGGTATGAAATTTACGGCATGTAATGCCTTAAGAGAAAATTTAATGAAAATGATTTATAGGTGGTACATGACACCAGTTAAGCTTCAAAAAATCTACCATTTGCCTTATAATAAATGTTGGAAATGTAATGAGACTGAAGGTACATTCTTTCACCTTTGGTGGACGTGCCCAAGGATTAAGGCATTCTGGGAGATGATTTATAATGAAATGAAAAAGGTATTTAAATATACCTTCCTTAAGAAACCAGAGGCCTTTCTCCTGGGCATGGTCGGCCAATTGGTGTTAAAGAAGGATAGAACCCTTTTTATGTATGCAACAACAGCAGCAAGAATACTCATCGCAAAATATTGGAAGACACAAGATTTACCCACCAGGGAAGAATGGCATATGAAGTTGATGGACTACATGGAATTGGCGGAAATGACTGGCAGAATCCGAGACCAGGGAGAAGAGTCGGTGGAAGAAGACTGGAAAAAGTTTAAAGACTATTTACAGAAATACTGTAAAATTAATGAATGTTAGAAAGATGTTGGAATGAAGTTACATGGCTTTAGTAGAAATGTTATAAGGAATTAAGTATAAATAGATTATTAGAGCATTAAAGGGGAAAATAAGGTTAGAATGTGTTAAGACAATTATAGGATAGAAAACAGAGGAAGATGGAAAGGAATTGCTGAAACAATATAAGTGGAATACAAAAAGGGAGGTGTGAGGAGGTCGTGGAAATTAGTGAAAGAAAGATAAGATATTGAAATTGGACTGTGTTTTAAATGGTTTTTGTTTTGTTTTGTTAGTTGTATGTTAGTGTTTTGGATTTTATTTTTTTGTATTGTATTGTATTGTTGTATGTTTTTTCTTTTTTGGTTTTTTGTAGTGTTGTGTTTAATTTGTTGGAAAACTAATAAATATTATTATTAAAAAAATGAATTGCAGAAAAAGGAGATAAGGTAAGGAGATTTGTGACCTACATACTATTATGTATAAAAAGGATGGGCTCATAAGTGGGGCTGGCCAGTATCCCATTGTCCAGATGGATTTTCCCTGAAAATCTATGGCCTGGGACTAGGTGAAGAAATGTCATGAGATGGTTGCCTGCAGGTGATTCAGTTCCTCTTAGTTATGCATAGATGCGAAGTCAATGCAGACATCAAGCAAAACTAGTGTGTGACTTCAGCTCCTGAAAAGACTCGGTCAAGAGCAAAAGTTTAAGGCAAGATAGGCTCAAGCTCTTGTTTCATGAACGGCTGATGGGATAAAAAGAAATGTGAAATGTACTGGATAGAAAATGTCTAGAGAGACAAGCCACCTCAGCCCGCTGCTTGCACCTTGTTCTCTTTTGAAGACCCTGCAGGAGCCTTGCCTCCAGTAATGACAGCTGAACTAATATGACAAGGAAACCGAAAAGAACACAAATAAATCACCCTGACTAATACAACTGTCAGGGCAAAGAAAGTGTGCAATGGAGCTGAGCAGCTCTCTAATAGACCTTGATTTCCTCAGAGCGGGGTGGGGGCGAGGAAGTATATTCCACTTCAGAATTGCAAGTGTTGGGAAAAACATGACTCTCTTCAACTATGCTTCAGGTTTTATCTCCCTTTTTGTTTTTGTTTTGTTTTTTACAGGATGCCCATAAAACTGCTGGCTTGAGACAGCCTGAAGGCAGAAAACGAAGGGAAACCAGGCCTTCTTCCTCTTCATTCATTCATTCTTGCATATGTACATTTTATTACATTTACACCCTGCCTTTCTTCAGCTTTGGAACTCAAGGAAGCCTAAATGTGGTTCTTAGTTTGTGTCCCCCATCCAGGTGCTGACCAGACCTTGACCTGCTTAGCCTCAGGTGCCTTAAGTTACTATTTGACTATAAGCATCTACAGGACAAAGGAGCAAAAGAACCCCCCACTGGATCAGGACGAGGAGGATATCATCTAGCTCACCATACTGTTTCCCACAGTGGTCTAACCCAGTGCTCCCAAAGTCACCCCGATCCTGAAGCTTACCTATCTACTGTATGTGAAAAAACATGCTTTGGGGATTTAGAACTAGACAAAATATCTGTGCTGTATGTAGTTATTGCTAATTCATACAATCCTTCTGACATGTCAGGAAGTGAACCTGAAGCAACTCCTTGAGCTGTCACTGCACACCTGGTAAATCTTAAGTCCACCTCAAATCAAACAGCAACCAGGATTGCCCCAACCCTTTGATTACATTGCATTGTAAAATGTAAACCAACTACTTGCCAACTTTTCAAACAATTTATTGATCGCTTAAATGTATATTATAACTGCTTCTTCAATGCTGGATGGGCGTTAAAATAACTTAGTGTTTCAGAAAACAACAGATAATGTTCTGTGTGTGAGTTCCCTGTTCAGCAGCTTTCCCTGGAATCATGCCTCCTGAAAGCTTGAGTTATTATAAAAGTTAATAGAAGAATTAATTCCGCTCTAACTCTGTAAGCTTCCCAATTCCTTTATTTCCCAGAGGGTTGTGGGATGTAACGTTCTTTTCATAATCTGGCCTCCCTGAAGCCTGAAGAATCATTTGGAAGAACATGTAATCCGGTTTTAACATAGGAGATTTAAAGGAATCTGAATGGGAGTCCAAGTTTTGAAGAATCTCTGTACACTTTACATTCCATGCTCAATTTCCTGTTTTTGTCTATCTCTGGCCTGACAGCTTTCACTGGATGCTTGGGAGCAAAGTAAGTAATGCAGGAACAAGGAGGAATGAATGAGAACCCAGGCCAGAGAACAACTGTTCCTTAAAACTGTTTGGATAACCTGGGGGTTGTCGCTTCAGCCACGGTATGCAAAGATGTGTTCCAATTGCTAAGGAGGCTTTTATGAAAACAATGTTGACAGAAGTTGGAAAATCCCTTTTGGGTGTATAAGAATATTTAAAATATGAATGTAATCAAACATACGAGGATATAAATAATATATCCTTAGTGTTTGGTCTCCTTTGCACTTCCTCCTTTCCTCTTTGACTACCTCCAACTCCACATTCCTTGTATCAGTTTTAATCATAGGTCAGTGTCACGTCTGCACTACTTAATAAATGCTATGCCAAACCTTCAAATGGTCTTTATTTTGACTGCTTGCGGGGCAGCAGGCACAAAGCATAGTCGTCTCAGAAAAAAAGTGGTATGTGTATGTAGAAGTGATGTCTTTTACTATCTGAATTTTTTATTTTAATATAGGCAGTGGAGTGGAGGAGCCCTGTAAAAGAGGGGATTTTGGAAGCCCAAACATGCCCCATAACAAAGGCAAACAAGCCTTCATGTTCTGGTTCTTAATGATCTGTAAAAATAAAATTATGTAAGTGAGTTCCATCACTGACACAGCTCCTCAATTAAATATTTATTGCATGAACTGTAGATAGGAGAGTGCCAAAACACAGAAATGCCTGGCTGATTTTTATCAACACATTGCTTTGGAAGAAAAACTTGCTTTTCAACTGCAGCCACAGAAAAGGAAATGGGACTCTAATCCTGAGCCACACAACAAGGTAATCAGAAATTGTGCTGTGACCAGAATGGGATGCAACCCAGTGCAGATAGAGCAACCCATTGTCTCAATGGAGCAGTTTGGGTTGGCAGTAGGGATGCACGAATCTGTCATTTTTAGTTTTCCCCCCATTACTCATTTTTCCAGACTTAGATTCTGTTGTCCACATTTCCACATCTGTTTGTAATCTTTTTATATATATAAAAGAAGTCCCATGAAAATTCAGTGATTTTCTCCTAATATGCACATTTCTGTATGCAACTTTCCCTCATGCGCATATTTTTGCAATATACCCAATATACTCTGTACCCAAAGAGAGTAGGTACAAGTTGGATTCCAGAGCAGAAGAGACTATTATGATTGACTATGCTCCTGGGAGCAAAGTATACAACATAATGGGCGTGAGAAAGGGAAAGTCAGCACAAGACATGTGGTTCATTTACCTCGACTACTTTGCTTAGGTATCCCACAACCTCTGTGTGGTCTTGGTCATTTTCAGTTGCAATAATTAAACCATCTACAATGCCAAAACTTAATAAAATTATTCATTTTTGCACTTGGTGTATAAGCACCTGTCTGTGTGATGCTGTGTGTAACCCCAGCTGTATAGTTTCTCATTCCATGCTGTAGCAGCTTGTTCTGAGCCACCAAGCCCCTTCTGAAATTTGCATACTAGATGTGCTTCCTTTGGTTTGATAAAACCTTTAGGCTGTTCCATATAAATCTCTTCTGAGATCTGGCCATGCAAAAATGTGGTTTTAATGTTCCACCTCTATTTGTTTAGAAACAGTGATGCTGAAAAGCAGCCTAGTACACCCCCCCACCCTAATGTCTCAGACTTCTCCAGATGTTTTGGACTACAACTCCTATCAGGCAGTCTGGAAATTGGAGCCCAAAACATTTGGAGGGCACCAAGTTGAGGGAAAGCAGAATATTGTAACTAAGTCTAAGCTGAGAAATAGAAATTGGCATTCTTTTCCAAGATCCACAGCCTGATGAAGCATTTGGACAAAAATAACCACTTTGTTGTTATTCAGATTCTTTCTAATAGATCAGCCTGAATACTTGCACTTGTAGATTGTTATTCATGAAACTCTCTGCAGACTAATTTAGTTTTCCTGCTCTCTACTCAAAATGCCTAAGGTTTGTTCCACTGCATACTGTGATAAAGAAGAAACAATCCACATTCCTTTCCCAAAATGTAAGTGATTTGATCTAGGGATTAGCAAAATCTGTCAATTTCAATTTCTCTCACTTTCTCATTTGTCCACTCTTCAGTTCAGTTCTCCACATTTCCACACCAGTTTGTGAATTTTTAAATCAACAAGTTGCCATGAAATTGAAGCAGCATTTTAGTGTGATTTTTTCCTAATACACACCATTTTTGTTATTCAATTTTGCCTAATACATTAATTTTTGCAAAGCAACATTTAGTGATATCTGCATTTTTATGCACACTTGATCTTAGTATATGCATGTTTGCACACATTACTTGGCAGGTGAACTGCATTGCAAAATTGAGAGAAGTGCAAATTCCAAGCGGGGTTGTGTTTTGGTTTGCATATTGCACTGGCAAGCGTGAATTAGGTTAGTTTGCCATTAAATGAAAACAATCAAATTCTCTCCCCACCCCATCCTTACTTTTGCCTTTCTAGAAAGCCTTACCCCTTAAAAATGCACATGGGCATGAATGGAGAATGAATAATCATTCCAAACATTCTGTGGCTTGCATGAGTGGCACAGTCGGGGGGGGGGGGGAACCATCTCTTTCTCCTTCTGGCAAAAGAACATGCAAAGTCCGGCATAACTGCCTGCATTTCTGTGACAGCGGCTTCAGCCAACCTGTGGGCCCTGTGGGTGTTTTGTGTTTCATACGGTCAGCATTTTGGAAAGAATTCTTCTAGGATCAAATATCTGCAGCATTCATTCTCTCCCCCCTCCTTGTTGTGGGAGTTCTTATATTGCTAGTGGTGGGCAGATGAGCCATCTGGGGCAGGAGCCGCAGCAAGCAACTCTTTGAGCTGTGTGGTCCCTAAGTTGAACCTGCTCGGCCTGTGGGAAAATACCATTTGACAGGAAGGTTTTCTGCTCCATCAAAATAGCTTTAACCCACAGAAGCCACGATTAAGAGTTTTCCACAAAGTCTCCTGGTTTGAACTGCTGCAAATGTCAATTCCAGCTTTGAAAGCATTTGTTGTGGGCCAAAATGTCTATCAGTCACATCAAGATCCATCTGAAATCAACCTCTGGCTTAAGAAGAGTGTATAATCAAAAGGGTTTTGGCTTCAAACCAATTCAGAGATTGGTAAAGCTATTCACTGAGCCCTCACAGCCTGCCTCGCGGAAAGTAGGAAAGCTGTATCATATCACCTCAGACCACTTATCCATCAAGCTCTGTATGGCATATTCTGACTGGCAGAAATTCTCCAGGGTCAGGAAGGGCTCTTGCCCATCAGCTGCTCACACTTCTGCTTATGCCCTGCCTAGAAAGCACGTGTCTGTGCTGTTTTCCCCTTGGCCCGCTCCTTCCCAAAGGAAAACTTGCTCTTTAGCAATAGATCAGAATAGATCCAGGAAAAACCCAAATGGCTGTTTGCTCCAGCTGAGAGCTAAAGAGCTGTTTTCCCCAGGAGAAAGCAGCGGGATGAGAGGAAGTGTGGATAAGCCCTAACCTGAACTATATGGGGCAAAGCATTGATGCTGACCTTTAAAGCCCTAAATGGCTTCAGCCCTGTATACCTGAAGGTGCACCTCCACCATCTTTCAGCCTGGACACTGAGGTCCAGCTCTGAGGACTTTCTCGGAGGGTTCCCTCATTGAGAAAAGTGAGATGACAGAAAACCAGGTGGAGGGTCTTCTGGGTAGTGGCTCCTGCCCTGTGGAACACTGTCCCATCAATGTCAAGGAAATAAACAGCTATCTGACTTTTAGAAGACATCTGAAGGCAGCCCCGTATAGGGATGTTTTTAATTTTTGATGTTTTATTATGCTTTTATATCTGTTGGAAGCTGCCCAGAGTAGCTGGGGACCCAGTCAGATGGACGGCATATAAATATATTTATGATGATGATGATCCCTTCTGAGACCCTACCCACAGAAATGTTTGGCTGCAGCAACTTTGACTTGTTACTGAGGTGCTCAGCTTTGCTTTCACTTTTTTTTTTCAAATTAAATTTTTATTGATTTTCAGTACACATACATACATTCATAAATTACACATATATAGGTTACATATTTAACTTAGGCTCTATCATGCCTCTGACTTCCCTCCATTTCTTTGGTAAGTATCAAATAAAGTAGCTTTGCTTTCACTTTATACCTATATATTCCTGAGCACCGTGACTCCTAAATATTTGCTCTGTATGTGTGACTCTGCCAAGCAAGGGCTTGTGCACACCAGAGGATGTGAACAGCGCTGCATGCCAGCCATTTTCATGAACAGGAGGTGAGATTGTTCTTATGGCATATGGAGGTGTAAGCACTGTGGATAGATGCAAATTTCCTTGTTCTGCTGTGGTTGTTATTTAACAAATTTATAAACTGATTCAGGGTCTGAGGCCATCAAAGTAGTGTACAAGATTAAAAGGGAATTAAATAAAATCAAAGAGATTTTTTTAAAAAAAATTAAAAGCACCCCTCCCTACACATCTATAGTTAATATTTCATAAATGAGTTGGTCACACCTCAGTGAAAACCTTCTTAAATAAAGCTGTCTTCAGCAGGTGCCAAAACATCTATTTTCAGCTGCTGTCTAATTTTCAGATGGCTGGAACGGCAACTCTAAAAGTCTAGTTTCTAGGAGAAACCAAGCATATCTCTAGGACATGTGGTACTCTCAGCACAGCTCCATCTAAGGGCTGCTGTAACTGACTCCTTTTGAATATAGCCACCACAGGCATGCTGCCCTTCAGTAGTCCTGACAAGTACAAGCTTTGTAAGAGAGCACCTCAGTATCTACTGGTAATATAGACAACCATCGTTAGCACCGAAAAAGAATTAGGAACCCTTCATGCAGATTAGCACACAGAGCTCCAATAGTAACTCAGTAATATTAAATCATGCCTGATTTGTTACTCTCTATTAACAAATATCCTACTCTCATTCTTCATCTGAAATGTATTTTGCACAGCATTCAGTCCATTTAAAATAAACCACAATAAAAGTAAGCACAACCTTACCTAGAGAAAATATTTCCCACAGCAACACACCAAAAGACCAAACATCGCTCTGAGTGGTGTAAGTTTTGTCAAAAATAGCTTCTGGAGCCATCCATTTCAGAGGAAGTCTCGCCTACAAAATGAAGAAAGCAAAAGGAGACTAGTATTAACAATATTTACATTTGTCCAGACAGAGGCGGACTTAGGGGAGCAAGAACAGTTTGGCCGTACTGGGCGTGGAGCCTCCTAGCTGCAACTATGATATAGAATGGAAGGCAAGAGATGGGGGGATTTTGGCATTGTGGTGAGATTTGATACCCCAAGAGCCACCACTGGTCCAGATGCAGGGAAGTAATAGTGCCACTCCATTCTGCATTGGTCAGACTCCACCGGGAGTGCTGTGTCTAGTTCTAGTTTAAGAAGAATGTTGAAGAGCTAGAAAGTGCAGAGGAGGGCGACCAAAATTAGAAGGGTATGGAAACCTTATGAGGAACAGTTGAGGGACTTGGGTATGCTTAGGCTGGAAAAGAGAAGATTGAGAGGTGATAGGACAGCTGTCTTCAAATATCTGAAGGGCTGTAACATGGAAGATAGAACAGGCTTGTTTTCTGCTGCTCCAGAGGGTAGGACCTGAACCTTTGGATTCAAATTACAAAGAGGGAGATTCTGACTAAACATTAGGAAGAACTTTCTGACAGAGCTGCTTGACAGTGGAATGGACTTCTTTGGAAGGTGGTGGACTCTCCTTTGATGGAGGTTTTTAAGCAGAGGTTGGGTGGCCATCTACCTAGCGGAACTAGGTGACCCTTGGAGTCCCTTCCAACACTACCATTCTATGATTCTAGGATTTATCAACCTGTATTTACCCATATCCTATCCCACTGACTTATTTGTTTCAGTCTGCTTAAAAGGGTGGACCACACATGATTCTGCATGCCTACAAGACTTACGTCGCCTTTCCGCACATAGTCAGGATCTTTGTAAATATCTCTGGCCAATCCAAAGTCACAGATCTTCACCACATTGTTTTCAGATAGCAGAATGTTCCTGGCTGCCAGATCCCTGTGAATGCACTGGAGGAAAGGACAAATGAAATAAAAAAATATTTTAAAAATTTGTTTTGTTTTGTTTTGTTTTGTTTATTATTTTATACCCTCATTGCAAGAGCTGAGCTTCAACAACTTATTGAAATATTAAAGGGCATTTTTTAAAATTAAAAAGTTTGCAAATAATGAAGCAAGTCACTAGAGAATGGAATCAGAACCAAAAATATTATTGAATCCCTCAAGATCAGATATGCTTTCCTTTTATATTTTTCTTCAGAAACACTATTGCTAAAATATACCAATATACAACATTACTCCTAAGACACACATTCCTCAGATATTTACACTTTCTTTACATCTTATACATTACTATATGATCAACTTCTACTTTGAATCCTAACATATGCATATATCAAAATAACATATAATCTTTTATTCAAACCCATGTTTTTCAGATAAACTGATCTGCCATAACTAAACGGTTCAAATCTTTCTACCATACATAGAAAGGACACTGTCAATCTGATTATTTATACCTGATTTCATACCTTCTGCAATAATACTGCCTTCTATTAATAATTACGCATTCAGCTGCTTTGCCTCTGTTAAATGGAGAATGTTGGGCTAGATGGACCTTAGTTGGATTAGTTGGATCTTGTTCTGATTCAGCAAGGAAGATCCTACAACTTTGATTACATCTCCATATGCATGCGAAAGTGATTCTTGCATTAGTGAGGACTTATAAGACTGGAGTGTGCTTATCAACTGATCCACGGTTCTTAATAAAGATCATATGGGACCTTCTCACTCAATGTCTTTAACAGCAAAGGGGTTTTAAACAGGACTTACTTTCCTGGAGGCCAAGAACTCCATGCCTTTGGCGACCTGGAAGCTGTAGCAAATCAAGTCCTCCAAGGTCAGGGCGCGCTTGTAGAGATCTTCAACATCTAAGAGAGACCAAGGAGAAATCTGAGCAATGCACATCACATCACAGGGTCAAGCCATGTATTCAGAGCAGTAGAGGGAATTGCTCTCAGGATTAGTCCTAGCCAGAAGCACTCCCACAAGAGGAGCCCACTGTGGCAATACCCCTCCAGCCCAAGGACTCCTGCTTGGAAGTACTAGTGCAATCAGGGTCTCCCCTGCTCTGCTAGAATCAATGATTGCTAAAACAGGCTGAGTCCCTCTACAGGAAGAGGCTCCCATCATCAGGTGTGAATATCACAACTACAATAGTGGCAAAACTGCATTAAAGTTCAGTCTGAGGATAACAAGTGCTGAAGCAACAGCTGAGCTTTGCTGTTAAGGAGCTGTCCAGGGTACCATTGAAGACTTAAGTCTCTACTACAGAGGCCCACCTAGCAGTTCGAAAGCACGTCAAAGCGCAATTAGATAAATGGGTACCGCCCCGGTAGGAAGGTAAACGATGTTTCCCTGTGCTGCTCTGGTTTCGCCTGAAGAGGCTTACTCATGCTGGCCACATGACCTGGAAGCTGTCTGCGGACAAACGCTGGCTCCCTCGGCCTATAGAGCGAGATGAGCGCGCAACCCCAGAGTCATCCACGACTGGACCTAACGGTCAGGGGTATCTTTACCTTTTTACAAAGGCTATGGCTCCAAACACATCCTAAGCATAGCTGTCAACGTTTCCCTTTTTCAAAGGGAAATTCCCTTATTCCGAATAAGATTTCCCTTAAAAAAAGGAAAAAGTTGACAGCTATGAATTCCTAAGACACATGAAGGAGCCCTAGAAGCAACCGCAACAGAAAGCTTGACATTTGGTAGTAGAGGATCCATGATTGGCACAGCAGCTCCTTTTTTATGAAAAATGTCAAAGTAGCTTCCCGGGACTGCCAATTTAAATGGGAAAGCAGCTCTTCAAGGGGGAACGTTCAGCACTCTTCTATTTATTTTAAAAATACAACTAAAAGGGTTATAGTACAGGTATACAAATTAACGAATATGACAGAGAGAGTAGATAGGGAGAACTGTTCTCTATAATACTAGAATATTGGGGGCAGAGGGTGGTTAACGAACCTGAGCTCCTTGGAGAAAAAGGTGGGTTATAAATGCAAGAAACAATCAAATAAATAAATAAGCAATATATTTACCTTCCTCCTCTTCTTCTGAGTCTGTGTAACTCTTGTCTTCAATGAATCCTGAGCTTGCAGAGCTTCCTGTGCTTGCCACGCTCTCCAGGCGCCTCTTGATCAGTTCTGTTAAATCACTGATGTATGCTTCCAGCTCTTTCTCTGCAGGGTCTGGATTTTCCTGAGGCTGGAGGAAAGAAAGACCCAAAGAAGCTCTTTTCTTCTCTCTCTCTCTCCATTCCCAGCAGTCATCACACCCTAATGTATAGCTGGATCAATACATGTTCCTGCCATTTTGCAGCTCATAGTTAAACTATGCAGCTGGCTTTCACTGGATGCAGTGATAGCAATAGGTGGCTTTCAAAGAGGATTGGACAAATACTCCTGATGACTACCAGCCGCTATGGCTATGCTCTTCCTCTACAGCTGGGAGGCAGCAATGCTTCTGAACACCAGCTACTGGATACTACAAGAGGAGAGCACTCTTATGCTCTAATCTTGCTTGCCAGCTTCCCATTGGGACATTGGGCTTGGGTCCTGTTAGCAGGTTTCCAATAACTATCTAATTGGCCACTGTGAGAACAGGTTGCTGGACTAGATGAGTCACTGATCTGATCCAGCAAGCTTTTCATTGGTTCTTATGCCTGAGGTGGTTTCACGGGGGGCGGGCTTGAGCAAGACACCATTCATGGGCCCATTCCCTCCATGAGTCTACCTCCTCACTGAAGCCAGTCCAGGGGGCCCTTGCCAGTGGCCCTCTGCTGGGTGTAGGACCTCAAGTTGGGCTTTGACACCAGCCCTGTTGAGGTGGAACAGTAAATAGCAACCCATCCCACAGTCAAAGTGATTCAAGGCTGGTTATGTTCTTTCCCCCTGGAAAATAATCATAGCTAAACCACAATAATAAATTAAATCAGCTAGCGATCTCATCCCCTTTCATGACACTCAAATTCTTCAGCGAGTTGGTGCTCTCTAATGGTACAGTGAGACCCTGAAAAGAAAAGAAAACTGTTCTCCAAATCACCAGTGAAAAAGCCTGCTTCTACCTTACCAATAATCATCTGACCACAAAACGACAAACAGGGTTCCATTTATTGGTCTTTATGCCATTACTGGGCAAGAGAGGGAAAGACGGTCTTTCAGGTAGCCTAGTCCAGAGTTGTTTATGGTTTTATATGTAAGTAACAAGACTTCAGAATTGGTCTGGTGTCTAATAGACAGCCAGAGATTTCTGTCAATGTGTGGTAATGCTTTTGGAAAGATCATCAGTGCTTTCTATGCACAAATGTGAGATCACTTCGAGCTAATCATAAACATGTCGCCCCCTCCCCTAAACTAAAAATAATAAAGAACCCTGTAACCCACTGTTATCTTCCCAGCACACTGGACTCGATTTCTTAGAGCAGTGATGGGGAACCTGTAGTTATACAAAGGCTGCTGGACACTAGCAGCCAACAATCCCTGACCATGCTGGCTGAGTCTGATGGGAACTGGAGTCCAACAACACCTGGAAGACCAGAAGTGCCCCATCCCTTCTTTCTGCTCTTCAGAAATTGGAGTTTCTGTGTGCTTAGGACCATTTTTTGAAAGTGAATGGTTATTTAGTGTGCAGTTCTTTTTCATAAATATGGTTTGATTTAGAGCATAAATGCCATCCCATGGAAGGAAAAGAAAACCATGGAGACATGCGGCTCAACACTTCTCTTTGTTCTGCATGTTCTAGTCACAGGTCTGGGTTTTCCATGTCTGTGTTTAAGTGTGTTTCTTTTTGTCCTGGTGCTTTTCCTGTGAAAACCCATGCTTTACTGCTGAACAGGAGCAAACAGCAATTTGGTTTTCTGAGGATTGCTATTTACAGTGGTACCTCTGGTTACGAACTTAATTCGTTCTGGAGGTCCGTTCTTGTAACCCGAGGTACCACTGTACTCTGATTCAGCAGTAAAACACAGGTTTTCCTGGTGAAAATGCCGGTACCAAGAAATAAAACCCTGCTCAGAAGTACACCTGAAAAAACTTGGGACCTGAGTTTAGAAAGTGCAGCGCAAATCTCATGCACCCCCAGTAGATAAGGCTGTGATGGAATTTGAACAATACACCCAAAAGAATATACATAGCTGATGCTGTCTTCGATGCTGGCAGGGAAACAAATATTAAAGACAGGCTCAGAATTTTATAAGCACTCACAGTGGTTCTTCACTCATGATGAGCTTTGCTACTCATGGGACAAACATACATCCCCTCAGTTTAATCATGTCTGAGGTGGGCTGCCTACCTGTTTTGTTTCATTAAGTGGTACCTGTACATTGTATTATGTACACATTGAAAGTTCACCTTACACCTCCCTCCCAAAAAACATTCAAAGCATTTAAGGCACATTTGCTCTGCAGAAGAAATGGATACTAGTCTTTAGGTGTCCACAAACCTGCAGAGTCAGCTTTTAAGAACTACCTTATAGTGAATCAGACCATTGGTCTATCTATCTATGCAGCTCTCTAGGGTTTCAGAAAGGGATCCTTTCAAGGTCTATCTGGAGAAGCCAGGGATTTAACCTGCATCATCCTGCATTCAGATCACATACTCTACTAGTGAATCGCCTTTATTTTCTGAAAAGACACAACCAGCCTTCCCCTCATTTTCTCAGACTTTCTCAGGAGAGAAAAACTTAAGCAGAGCTGCAATCAGGCTGCATCTGCTGCTTGGACAGTGTAATCCTATGCACAGATACCTGGGAGAAAGTACCATTGAATTCAATGGTTCTTACTTCAGGATCAGGAAAACATGCAGAGGACTGCAGCTTCGGAATGCCATGCCTGTCTCCACCCAACCATTCCCAGGGCCTGTTTCTCCTCAGTTTTCCTTCTTTCACTTGGTGTCAGGAAGAGGGCAAAACAGAATTTATCCGGGCTTTTGGTAGGAAACAAACAAATGACCTTTTAAAGGACAGCCAATTTCATATGCCTCAGAGGTCAGATACTCATCTTACCTTGCATGCGATGAAGTCTCCTCGTTTTCCTCGTAGGTAATTAGACAGATTTCCGTACTTGCAGTATTCTACAATGACCATCAAAGGACCTGCAAAAATGATCAAAGAAAAGTTTCTAACATGACCACATATAAAGGATGTAGGAATCATCATGTTTAAGAGAACATCCCTGTTGGATTCCTGACGGAAAATGAGATGCAGATAAAAGAACTACAGATTCAGGGGCAAATGGTGATCTGGCATAAGGAAGTTACCAGGCTCTAAGTCGGGGTAGGGAATCTTTTTCAGACCAAGGCCCAGATCAAGAAATCCCCAAACCTCTTCAGGCCACGTAGAAAGAAGATGGGGAGAAGAGGTAAGATGCCGGGGGATATGGCAAGCCTTTCTTGTTCATGCTGCCTGCCTCACACCAGGAATTGTTCCCAACTTCTTGCTGGGGTTTTTTTGGGAGGGGGGCAGAGCCCAGTTTCATTATATTTTTCCTGCTGCCTGCCCCACAGAAGGTTCAGGGATTGTTCCTAAGATCTTGAGCATGGTGCGGGGAGCATAGTGCAGAGGCATAAACATCATTATTAGCATAATAATTACTATTGCTAATGATTATTATCATTATTTGTACAAGCTTATATTTCTGATACTTTTCTTTTTCTGATCTTTTGGAGGTGGAAGCCATTTTTGTGTTAGCAAATTGGTGTGGAAATGGGATGAACTGAACTCATGGCTGGAAACATGAGAAACTGAGTGAACGCAAAATGGACAGAGTCACCCATCCCTATAAACCCTCAATAAAAACACAGATTGTCCCTGTGATTATGTGCCTTTCCATCTCTCTGACTCTCTTTATGCAGTCATGATTGAATTTTGTTTGCATTCTGTCATCTAGCTTGACCTCCATATATTTTATTGTTGTACATCTGGATGTGAAACTCCAGGAATGGAAGCGTGTCAAAAAACAATTGCTCTTGAATCACACCCATCTGCCAGCTTGTTTCTTCTGTATTTGGGGAGCCAACTAAGTATTGTTTAGTTTGCTATAATTGCTGTTGGTGTTCCAAGACACAGGACAATGTTTTAAGCAATTCCCTTTGTATTATAGTGAGAATCAGACAGCATCATTTTGAAGCCATCAGCTTGTACTCTGTGTCTGATGTATAAAAATAACAGCAAGAAAAATACCTCAGAAATGCCAGAAAATATGAACAAATGGGGTTAGACCACATGGAACGAGCCATTAATAGCCATCTCAAGCAATCAGCCTTTCAATGTCTAGAAACCTTCTCCAACACATAAGAGCTACAATTACATATTTGAATACTCAGAAAGCTGAATGCTTGTGTTCACTACAGCTAGCTTATAAAAGACGAATCTCATGACCCAGTAAACTATTCTGCAGGGGGTGAGCAAATCTAGTGGTACTCTCAAAGCTTCAAAAAAGTTTGTGAACTCGGACCCCTCACAATAGGTTCCCTTCCATTCATGTGTAATCTCTCTCTCTCTCTCACACACACACACACGTTTGCCCTGCCTACAATTTTTTTGTAAAGTTTCCAACTTCCTCAGTGAGTGTTGGCAGAAATTGGTCAGTGGGTGGACTAGGGGTAAGTCATGGTGTGTCAGAGGTGGGGCCTGTGATTTTTAGTAGAATAGGGATCTGTTGGTCAGGTCTGGTGGATCAGGGTGTAGGGTTAATGGGGGAGGTATAATAGTCCCAAGAGGTGCTACACACATTGTGCAGAATGAAGTGGTAGAACTATTAGCTGTACCACTTCAGACTGTGGATTGCACTTTTGAACTCCCTTCCCCCCCCCAACCCCCCTACTTTTCCTATTGATGGAAAACAAGCACCTCAGATAGATATTTTTGACATAACTGCCTCCCTGATTTGCTCACTTATTATATGCAGGGTGCCATATGTGTGAGAAGATAGCTCAAAAGCATGACCTGCTCTGCACTCTAAAGCAATACACTTCAGAATTCTGCCACATCATTCTGGGTAATATTTAGAATTTGCATCTATGGAAAAGTTTGCTTTTTGGCCATGTCATGGATCAGATCACTTCTGATGTGAGTTGTTTTTCCCTTACAGAAACAGATCTGAGTAAAAGAAAGAGATTGTAGTGGCTCACCTCCTGGCTTGGTGCAGGCACCCAACAGGTTGACGACATTCAGGTGGTGTCCAATATGAATAAGGATCTTCAGTTCAGACATCAAAGCCTTGCGCTCGTTGGTCGTTGAGCACTCTGCTTGAGATAAACAGGACAGAGCCATCTTGACACAACAGGATATTGTCAACGTGGGTGGAAAATCCTGTTTATACTCAAAACGGAAGCAAAACACCACCAACCACCATAGTGGAAAGGAAATGAATAAAGCCCTCCCACGTTGCTTTGTGTGTGTGTGTGTGTCTTATTATTTATTCTCATTAGATTAGGAATGCCTTCCACCCAAACGTCCTGCCTTGGCCCTTACAACACCAAGTCCTCAGAGTAACTTCTCTTTTATCTGTGGAGTTGGGGTGTTGGTGGGGGGAGTTAACTGCCCTGCAGGAACTCTTCCTCTCCACATTTCCTGCTAGAGGTTGAAAGAGCTACAGCTGATGAAATGTCTCTCTGTGCTACCAGTTACATGGAGAAGGGAGGCCTTTGAAGTTCTAAGAACATCTTCCCCAGTTGGGTGCCCTTCAGATGTTTTGGGCTGTAACTCCCATCATCCCCAGTTAGCACAAATGCTCCTGGGAGGGGCAGCCCAAAACGTGGAGCTATTCTTCTACTTCTTCTTGTTATTATTTCAGTTTATTACTCGCCATTCACTATAAGGTCCCAGAGCAGTTTTCAGTCATTGAAATCACAATATTAAGTAACAGTGTAAAACAAATTACAGTCACAAGACTAGGGCCTAGCAGGCACCAGGTTGGAAATCTGGAGGACACCAATTAGCGAAGGTTTTTCTAATACAGTGTATGCTAATAACCTGGCAGCACAAAGTATCATCACAAAACCACTTAGCATCTTGCAAAAGACCCAAGTGGACTTTTAGGAAAGCTTTGTGGACTCTGGCTGTCAAGAATCCAGCACCTTTCCCAGAGATATTTCCTGCACAATCCACATGGATGGTGAATTGTAATATGAAATTTTCCCACCTATGCTCCGCTGTGGGAACTGCCTCAAAAGCTGTTTGTTGTCAGAACTAACCCTTGAAGGAGACCTGAAAATGATGTGCAGCACAGTGCAAAGGTGCCTATCCAGATAGCTTTGGGAGGAAGTTCAACATTTAAAGGGGTTGGGTGCCCAGGAGAGGAGGCAGAAGATTGTGATGGTTGAGCTAGAGAAGCATTCCACAACTTGCTGCCCCTCCCCCCCAGTCATTTTGGACTACAACTACCATTTGTTCTGACCAGCATGGCCAATGGTCAGGGATGATGGGAGTTGTAGTCCAGGAACACCTGGACATCCACAGATTGGGGAAAGCTATACCAAGGTATAGGGGGAGATTCTAAAGCAAAAGAGGCACTGAACTAACACCAGAACTAGTAGATAGGGAATGAAAGAATCATTTGCATAATTAGGCAAATGCACAGTTCCAAAAATATTTAAAAGTGCAACTAAAATATTTTTATAATGTATAACCTGACAGATGATTTGTTTGTTCATCAAGTTTCTGATATGTAAATGTCATTAGGAGGTACCATATGGCCCAAGCTTTGGATAAGAAACACATTCCATTGTTTTAAACATGGTAAGCCTATTGCCCTTAATTTGCTCTCTTGGCACCACTCACTTTTCAGGCCCCCGAACTTCTCTCCATCCCCAAGGGCTGGGATCAAAGGTTTATATCCCATTTCAGACAATCAAATTCCATTACGTTCTATGATCTCCTTCCCGCACAACCTACTTTCTAATGGAGGCTGTCACTCCTTTTATGCTAGGAATTCAAGGCTGCATCGATGGCTGAGTGTAGAGTCCACATGTTATTCCCTCTGTGTAGACAGCTACTGTGCAGCTGACAAACTGTTCCCATGCAGTAAGTCCACATTGTCTGTAGCCACTGGCAGGAAAGCTTACAACAAAGGTGGTGGGGCTGTGCTGTCCAACTTGCTCAACACTGACTAGCAGTGACTATTTCATTTTTCAGACCAGGAATCTCTTCCCAGCCCTACCTGGAGATGCCAGGGATTGAACCTGGGACCTGGGAGTGTAGGTAAATAATGCCTGGGTCGTGCATACGGGGCACCCCCCCAAAAGAGTGGGGCATGGAGGGAACTGCTCTCTGCCCCCAGGTCAGCCTCGGCTGGGTGCTTTGTAGCTGCTCTCCTTCCTGACCTATGGAAGGAGAAGTTGTGGCTGGGTGTGCTGGGCACCACAGCCGCTCTCTGCTTCTGGCTCAGGATTGACCCTGGGAAGGGGGAGCTGCAGCTGGGCCTGCCAGGTGGGAGCAGAACATGCAGAGGATGATCTTCACCCTATGTGTTCTCCAGTCCCTGCCATTGGCAGGGTGCAAGGGGGATCTTGGGAGGGCACTTGGTTCGTGCCCCTCCCAGATTGTGCGCCAAGGGCCACGGCCCCCATGGTTCCTCCCATGCTATGTTGCTGCCTAGGACCTTTTACACGCAAATCCGATGTTCTACCAATGAACTACAGCTCTTCCTCAAGTAGCTCTGGGATCAGATCTGTAGTCAAAAGGAATGGAAGAGTACCTCAGGTGCACATTTATTTATTTGTTTTGTTTTGTTCTAGCCAAACATTTTGAATGAATTACTTTCTGTCTCTCTCTTGTGCACCTTGAGTCTCCTCCCTCCCTCCTTACATCTGACGTCTTCCCACTTTTCTTCATGAAACAGCTCTGGAGCCAGAGGGTTGTATCCAATCTGTGCAGGCAGGGGACAGCTGGGTATATTTGCCCTGGGCTTCAGAGAGCTAAGCTGGCTGGGGGGCCCACCAGGGACCAGCTGCTTTTCTGTTTGATTTTATTTTAACAAGACCCCCACCCCAGGCCTCAGACAAGCTCTGCATGGGCCTGCAATGTAGAACTAAAGTCACTCAGCAGTAATAATTCTGCTGGTGCATATGTCACACAAGTGAACGCACAAGCAGGTTTGCTGATAACTTTGTTGCACATCTGTGAAAAACGAGCTTCTTCTAGTGCTGCTCTTGCATTGGATTTTTCCTATCCCCTATTCCACATAATTCACAGACGGGGATGTGAAGACACACAATGCAGTGATGTCAGCACAAGAGTAAGGGAGAGGGAGGGAGGAAGTCAGTGCTAATCTGCTGTTTCCAGCAGTGGCTTCACGTTTCTGGTTATGTGGAGAAGGAGTGAAGAGCAACACAGGGCTACCATTTTCAGCAGTGGTCCCATCATGTGGAAAATCAGCCAGCAACGGAGAACTGGTTGGCCATATGCTTTGGGAGAAGCCTTCTGAGATTCTAAGAGAAGTGTACCTTTAAGCATTTTAACAGCAACAGTTTTGCAGGTTGAAGATTTATCTATGCCAAAAGCAGATGCCTCCACCACTTTCCCAAAAGCACCATGACCCAGAGTTTTACCTAGAGAAGCAAGATGAAAGAGTGAGCCAGGCAGAACCGTCAACAGTTTGCATCCGACAGAAGCAAGGCTGTGTGTAGTATGTGCAAAGGAAAAAAAAAAACCTAGAACAAAACTATATCACGGTAACCCGAATTCTGCGTCAAGAAATACTGCATTCATCAACCTGAATAAATTATGCAAAACTGAACAGCTTTGCATAATCCCACTTATTCAGCACAGTTCATTTCGCTTTTCCTTCTTCTGCTAATCTTGGGGTAGAACTAGGATCTATGCAGGGAACAAACCCTCATCCCCAGGATTACCATTTCAGATAGAATCTTTGTAACTATAAGGGGGAAACTTGCTTTATTATCTTTAAACAAAAACTAAGAGTTTAAGGAAGCTGAATTCTCTCAAGATCACAATCTGTGCCATTTTTTGCAACTGCACAGAATTGACATGCATACACACAGCCCTGGATACAAGAGAAACATGCACTGCTTGCTGTGCAAGAAGAGCAAAACATTGGAGTCTTGGTCACATGCAGCAGCCACCAGAAATCCATCAAAGGCCCATATCACTCCAGAACATGTGCATAAACTAAGCAAAGTTTATGGACATATGCAGTGCTTTTTTTCTTTTAAAAAATGTTTAGGGGTATGCGTCCCCCTGCGTCCCTCCAGAAAAGAAGCACTGAACATATGTGATGTATGATTTTTTTCCATAAAAAAATCATCAGCGGGAACATACATTGCAGAGATAATAGGGTAGGAGTTAGCTCTCAAGAGTGCAGTTATTCCAGAATTCAGGTTGCATTCAGACAACCTTGCAAAAAATGTGCTTTGTTAATCGTGAATTTTCCTACGGTGCAGACTGTTAAACTGGGATAAATTCCGAGGTCTGTTTTCCTCTACATTCACTGCACCACAAATTATTGCTCTCATGAAAAACTTGCAAGAAAAAGAATTCTCTGCTATGCCTCAGCTGAGGGCGCTTGCATGATAGAGGCAATGACATTTCTTCTGCAGAGCTGAGTTTGAAGATGTTTTGAAGCATATTTCTATGGTGGCCTGCACATCACCTGCTTTAATGAACCCATCAGTTCCTGCAAAGATGATGGACTAAATTGGGAGCCATCAAGTTGGTCAACATGCCTACCAGGAACAGTGGCTTCTAAAACAGAATCTGTAATTCAAGATTCCTCAATGCAAATACTAGTAATGTGGACAAGTTTCCTTGAAAGACAGCTTGCCTGCCTCTACCAACCCTCTTCCAAGATTCATTAGCTGCGGAGGGGTGCATACTTGGGTGTATATTCAATTACTTCAGAGCAATGAAAAGGCTTGACAGATTTGGACTAGGCTTTGCATGGCACTCAGAGCACACTGTAGACCAAGTTTAGTCAACATGGTGCCCTCAATATGTTGTTGGACTGCAATTCCCATCAGCCCAGCCAGCATGTCAGGGATTATGTGAATTGTAGTCTAGCAATATCTGGAAGACACTGCATTGGCTATTCCTGCTTATATGATGGCCCGGTCAAATCCTTTTATACCATCTTGGGGTCCTGTAGCTGAAAAATCAATATGGAAAGCAGTTACTTGAAGGGTGAAAATTTGAAAACCACCATACAAGAATATCATATCTAACCGAGGTATCAGCAGAAGGTAGATTGGGATCTAGCAGTAGATATCTGAGTGATTTGCAGTAGACTACCAAGCGTTTCTGACTCCCCGTTACCTAACAGTGGCAACATGAAAAGCGCCCCCCTTTTCTAAATGACACTGCTGAGATGGATAATCATAGAAGCATAAAATTGTGGAGTTGGAAGTGACATATCTTTTTCCAATCTAGTCCAACCCCCTGCAATGTAAGGGCGAGGAGAAAGGAAACGAGGAGCAAGGAAATCAGGAGTACATTTATGTTTTACAGGACGGTGAGGTCACTTCTGGTAGTGAAATAAAACCCCTGGGCTGAGCATGTGCTCAGAATTATTTCCCCCACCCCTGGCCACAATTTTGCACACAGCTCTGACTGGTGGACCTTGGGGTCCTGGCAAAAGTGTGTCCTACAAGAATGAAATCTATCCACTCCTGACCTAGGCTGTGGTTCTCAGAATGCTCAAGCTCCTGCTTCTGAAGCTTGGCATGATACACATCACTTACCCAGCCGCAGACGGTCCCTTGGGAATTCCCACTTGCTGCTGTCATATGGGAGACGCTCGCACTGCTCATCAAGCGGCATCTCCTCAGGATCCATTATGATTGACAAGTATCCTGTTTTAATATCTGTGGCATCTGGCTGCAAAGAACGGAGGTGGGGGGGTGGGAATCCCCAATTAATGTGGCAAATGGCTGCTGGATCCAAAACTAAAGGAGAGGGAGTCTAACAAAAGGAGCACACGACTGGCCCAAAATCTTGGCTTCGCTTAAGTTTGCGTTCTGTTCACATGAGCACAGACTTATAAATATAGATAGGCGTTCACTTAGTCGCACCTGGCAAAGTTTAAATAAATACATCTCCAGGCAAGTAACCAGAGATGACTTTTTTAATATGCTCAATAAATATTAGATTAAATAACTGAGATGGTTAAATATTTGAGATGATGATTAAATATTTAAGATAATGACAATAACAATGGTGATGATTATAAATATATCATTTAATATATTATATACTATTAATAAATATTAAATAAAAAATGCAATGATTTTTTTATTAAAAACCTCCCAATAAATATACTTAGCTGAAAAACCAATATTAGAATCATAGAACTGCGGAGTTGGAAAGGCCCATAGGGTCATCAAGTCAAACACACTGCAATTGATTTGGAGCACACATAAAGAAGCCATGCTGATTGCCAACCCAATGCATGTGAGAATAAAAATGTTTTAACCATGGCACCTAAAAGTCAGTAAATTTGCTGCCAAGCTGAGGAATTTGCTGAGGAATGTATTTCATAAGTGTGCCACCACAGAAAAGGTCCTGTCCCAATCACCATCTGTCTGCTCTTTGGAGGTGTGAATATTGGGAGCTGTGCGTCAGGTGGCCGTTTCAGAAAAGGGGCAAGTTCACAGGGGAATAGACAGCTCTTCAGATACTCTGACCCCAAACAAAAACCCAGACCAGGGGCAGGGAGCACTTCTCATCCCGATGACTGCATTCTGTAACAGGCACCCTGGAGGGGGGGGGATGCCAGCACGGGGTGCAGCAACAGCTGTGGCTCGTATCTATGTACAGCAAGCTCTCACAAAAGTTGGAGGTTTCTACGCCCACAGGCATCTCTCCATCACCAGAGTTGAAGGACATGTTCTAGCTAGGCAAAAGCACTCAAGGAGGTCACAGAACAGTGCCAGTAAGGAGGGTGGCCTAGGGAGAATCTCAAGGGCCAGGTGGAGAGGGTTGGAGGGCCGTATTCCACCCCAAGGCCTGAGATTCCCCACCCCTGCCACAGATCATTATCTGCA
Source organism: Podarcis bocagei (assembly GCF_964188305.1). Taxonomy (NCBI): domain Eukaryota; kingdom Metazoa; phylum Chordata; class Lepidosauria; order Squamata; family Lacertidae; genus Podarcis; species Podarcis bocagei. Next base: position 24,382,415 of record NC_138140.1, read on the forward strand.
GAATAGCTGCCTATTCCTGCTCTGAACAATTTTGGTATCGAAAAGAAAAGCCTGGGACATTTCAGAGATCCTCTTACTTTTCTCAGTTTCCGTATGAAGAGGGTGAGGAGGAGCCAGAAGAGGGTGGCTGCTAAACCAGTGCAAACCAAAATGATTACTTCAATGTTGGACTTTTCCTCGGAGCCTGGAAAAAGAAATACATGATTCACTTACAGCAAACTGTTTCCCACGGCACTATGCACAACATTCCAGAAACCACACATGTGTTCAGACACAATGATCACCGCTGCAGGTAACTAAAAAGAACACCTTGTAAAATTAAAATGGTCATTGGTGTAGCAAACCAAGGGATTGATTTCAGATGGCTAGATTGGATGTTGCTTGGAGTCACTTTCATACAGTGGTGGAACACCAACCTTATATGGATTGGGAGCATGTAGGAAGGAAAAATATTGGCAGGTGGCAATTTAAATTACTTCTCAGTTTGCAGGGAAGGTGTGTGTGTTGGGGTACTGGGATTATTGATGACTACTAGGCGTGTGGTGGCTGTACTCTGCCTCCACAGTTGGAGGCAGCAAGTCTTCTGAATAGCAATTGCTGGAAACCACAGGAGGGGGGAGTGCTCTTATGCTCAAATCCTGCTTGCTGGTTCCCCACAGGCATCTGTTTGGCCACTGTGAGAACAGGATGCTGGACTAGATGGGACACAGGCCTGATCCAGCAGAGGCTCTTCCTACGTTCTTGGGAATGGAAACTAACTGGAGACACCACTTTTGGCCTCTGATACTGGCTGGGCCAACATGTTGGAGGTTTCTGCATCACTAAGGGACAGCAGATGCTCTGTTGTATCCTGTGGCCTCTGGGTCACCCTTCCAGGGACCACAGGATTGCAACCTAAATAAACCTATGGAGCAAGAAACAAAAGCAATGAAAAACAGCCCAATGAAGACTGGGCATGCTCAATAGCTACAGTATGGAGGGCATGAGGGAGTAGAGTGATCCAGAACACCAGTGTGAGTGGTGGGGTGGACTGGAATACCTGGAAGAGAGCATATCTGGCTGGTACGAATGACCAGAAGCACTCCTGCTAGGAGGCAAGGATATTCCGCAACATTTTGTTGCAGGCCCAGCTCATCCGCACTGCAGCTTATCTAGGGTATCTTTACAATGCTTGACTGAGCCTGCCAAAGGTTTTCCCCTCTTGCAATCTCACCTTGTATTTTAATAAACGCCTGGGTGCTGTCTTGGCCCATTTCATTGATGGCCTTGCACTTATAGTGACCCTCATCGTCCTTTTTCACTCGCTCAATCACCAGGGTGTTGTTTTCCATGGAAATTCCTGAGGGATGGATTGAAAAGTAGTTTTAGCACGTACTAGAGTGTTTTCATGGCAGCATTTTCAACATATAATTGGCATCTACAGTTTGCTGGCAACATCACACAAAAGTGCCTGGCAGCGTGAAGGAACATGAAATCAAAGGGAGCTGCCTTATTCTGAGTCACACCAATGGATCATCTTGCTCAGGGCCGTCTGCTCTGACCGGCAGCATCTCTCCAGCATCTCAGGGAGAGTTTTGCTCTCTCAGCTTTCTGAAACCCTGTTAACTAGATGTATTGGGTATAGGATCATATGAGGCCTGCTCTCCCCTCACCCCAACCCACAATGTGTACTACATCTAAGGCATAAAATAGGCCTCAGGCTTGCAGGAGCCTGCTGAAAAAAAGCACCAAATTGAAGAAGAGAGCTCTGGAATTTGTTTTGAATCTCAAAATGAAACTGAGCTCCTAGTCCTTCCACACAAAAATCCATTCCAAGTTTTCTTCGTTTTGGCAGCATAATTTAGAGCAGCAGGGGAGTCATTTTGCTGAAGCTATGGTTAGAAAATTGGGATTCAGGAATTCTTTGCCAATCTATTACAATCTGTATTGGATGTGAAATTGCTTTTATGTACAAAATTGTTTTTAAATTGTTGTTATATATGGAATTGTTCTTTAATTGTTATTGTAGTTTCTTTGTTTTTCTTGTTAAAATCACTCTGAGCTTTTTATAGGAAGTGATTTGCAAATAGGATTAAATAAATACAAAATAGTACGTCCGTCCCCGGAGCAAAAGGTTACTTTTGTTTGTCACTTTCTCAGTGCATTCTGATGCACTCTGAAAAGCAACCAAAAACTTTAAGGTGCATGAGGTTCTCAGAGCCAGGCTAGCTCTCCAAATGTTTGCTGAACTACAACTCCCACCAGCTGCAGCCAGCATGGTACTATGAAAGTTATAGTTTGGGCCCTTTTAGCTGAGAAAAAAAGACAAGTAAGAGGTGACGTGACAGAAGTTTAAAAATTATGCATGGAATGGAAAAAGTGGATCGAGAGTTTTTCTTCCTCCCTCATATTGCTACAACTCGTGAACACCCAGTGAGGCTGAATGTTGGAAGATTCAGGACAAATAGAAGGAAGTACATAGTTACGCAGTGCATAGTTAAACTATGGAACTGGCTCCCACAGGAGGCAATGATGCCCACCAACCTAGCTGACTTTAAAAGATGATTAGACGAATTCATGGTCCTCTAGCCATGGTGGGTATGCTCTGCCTCCACAGCTGCAGACAGCAATACTTTTGAATACTAGTTGCTGGAAAATGCAGGAGGGGAGAGTGCTGTTGTGCTCAGGTCCTGCTTGTAGGTTTCCCACAGGTAACTGGTTGGCCACTGTGAGAACAGGATGCTGGACTAGATGGGTCACTGGCCTGATCCAGTTATGTAGTTAAGTAACATCTGGAGGGCCACCCATAAGCCACACATGCCTTAATAGAACTCAGTGAAGGAATGGCTGTTCTAGAAGATGTAGTTTCAATGAAGGACCATTCTAAATAAGATGGGACAATATGTTTAATCTGTCATACCTCAACATTTGACCATATTTTATCATGACCAAGAAACAGAAGGTACAGAAGATACAGACTACAGAGGGGGTTGTGGGCATGATTCTCAATGGCTGGAGTAAGTGTCCGTTGTTAGGAGAAGAGTGAATTTATGGCTGTAACATAGTGTGAACCCTTCAGATATTTTGTTATATTAAGCGGTAGGTATTAAAATGTATGAAATGAAATTGGCAGGGCAGCTCCTGGAGACGCTGCTGCAGTGAGCACAAGCCCTCCCCTCCATCCGGACGTTGCCTTGCCCCGGCCCCCACTTACAGGGATCATGCTGTGGGTGGGCCCCACTCTTCCAAATTTCCTTACATCAAAGAAGGCCTCTCTGTGTTCACATACTTCACCCTCTGTAGCGATGGAAGCTTCTTACAAGCACTATGGAAAAGCCCATCGGCCTGTGCAGACACCAAGCAAAGCCTTCTATCTTTAATTTCCCTGCTAATGCAGGGGATTTCTAAGTGAATCTGTTTTGCTAAGGAGGTATCATCACCAAGCAGGTAAAACCCACTGGGACTGAAGGAGGATAGGGTTTAGATCTGTAACGTGTCCTGCCTATGAATACGGCTGTTGTTAACATAAGCTCTGCGTGCAAATTTCCGTGCAGAATGCTGAAATATTTACCCTGAGGTGTCCCCCCCACTCCAGATATTTTATTCATGTTTCCATTGGCTGGATGAGTTACATGCTTGTCCCTCTGGAATTATTTATGAAATTTCAGGAGCTGTAAAGGGTTTCTGCCCAGAACAGCCCGATCTGAATTATATATCCCTTTCTGCCTAACCCAAGAAGGAAAACTAAAGACACAGGGGCAGCCACTGATGAGGAGCAGAGAAAAATATGCATCTTTGCAAAACACAAATTAATCAAGCCTTAGTTTGAGACATGGGTGGCAAATGTCTCTAAAGGATGAATGTTCTAAGACCAACAGAGGCTGGTCTTAGCACCTTCATGACCCCTAAAAAACACACACCTTATTCCAGCCCTGGGACAAGTACTGAACAAATCTGGGAACTTTTGGGAACTGACTTTTTAAGGAAAGGGCTGGTGCTGTGATGTTTTCTTTGCAATAACCTGTATCCTTAAAAGATGATAGGTAGATAGATGATAAATATAGATAGACAGATTTAATTCTATTAGCTTTTAATTGCTTTTTAATAATGGTTTTTCTGTTTTTTAGTTGTTTCTATCTTATCTGCAAGCTACCGTACCTTGAGTCCTGGTCTGGGGAAAATGTGGGATATAAATAAATAAAATAATAGTAATACTAGTATCAGCCCTGCAAGTTTTCAGCCTCAACTGGAGAAAAGCTGACCCCTTCTCTGGGTTATGGTTGTGATGGATACCTCTCAGCTAGCAACTGTTACAACACACACACATACACACTCCCCAGAGCAGTGTTAATGTATAAAAAGAAGATTGTGAAGGGCAAATGACCATATGTCTCCTTCTCTCATGCATCCACCCCTTTCTAAAGGTCAGGCAGACTAGCTGAAATGAAAGGGGCAGTTAGGACTCGCTCGCCAATGCAGCATTCGAGTTACTTCTTAGTATATTTTGCACTGCATATGATATGGGGCTTATCCATACTTCCATTTGCTCCATTGCTTCCCGCCTGGGGAAAACCCAGAGTTTAGTGCTGAAACAGAACAACTGGCAACCAGGTTTTCCATTCATTTCCATTTGCTCCAAATTAGCACTAAAGACAGAGTTTTTCTGGATGAAAGTGGCAGGGCAGGGGCAAAGCCTGTGCTTTCTAGGCATGCAACAACTGGAAGTATGGACAAGCCGTAAGTTAAGTCCATGCCATCAGATGTTTCAGACAATCCACACTCATTAAATTGGGAAGACTCATGAAGCCAGGATTTCTCATCAATCCGCCAGTATCAGGACAATCACACTATCTGAATTGAAGTGAACAGGTGTGGGTTCCTGGATGTGGCCTGCACTATAGCTAGCACGCTGAGCATCCCAGAACTGTCACAATTGCACAGAAAACTTTTCCTCATCTCAGACCAAGACCAAGAGGACAAAAGAAGCAGAACATCAGGAGTAATATTAACTGTGTTGCCCAGCAGTTAAAAAAAGGAAACTTGCTGTTCTGATTTCTTTCTTATATAGTGGTGGGGCAGGTTAACTTTCTTTCTTTCTTTCTTTCTTTCTTTCTTTCTTTCTTTCTTTCTTTCTTGGGTCATATTGTCGTGCGTAAAATGCATTTTGTATTTTTTACACATGGTTTTAGTAAGTTGCCAACCCTAATAAGCAAAAGCACTAAGGATGACTTGTATATTTGACAACCTAGTAATGTTTGCTAGAGACATTTATGCTTATGATATATGCCTGTATAATATTTTTTTTTAAAAAATGGATCAAATCTAATTTTTCTACTCTATCCTTTTATTTTTAAAAGTTAAGTAAGCCATGTTTCTAACTCAGTTATGAGCTATGCAGAGCAGCATATTGCCTACACTGACTGGCAGCAGTTCTCCAGGTTTCAGATGTGAGTGTGTCTCTGGTGTTAATCAAAGGAAAATACCACTACAGTAATCAAAGGTTGAAGAAACAGAGGCTCACCTGAAGCAGGAGTAATTGGATAGCCATTTTTCAGCCAAGCAATTGTGGGTTTGGGTGTCCCATTCACTTTGCACTCCAGAACAATTTTCCCACTAACATTTACTTCGAAGTCTGTGAAGTTCTCCATAATGTAAGGCACAGTCTTAACTGCAAATATAAGGAAGCAACGCTTTTAAGGACCACATATTCATCAAAGACCTGCATTTCCATCCTTATACCAACACACAGTCTCTAATGCATGGAAAGCAAAAAAAAAAAAAAAAAAAAAAAAGAAAGAAAGAAAGAAAAGTGGAAAGGATACAGAAAGATCACATCAATAAAAACACAGCACAGATTTAAATCCAACCAAACTAGGAACGAACAGATGGCTGAGGCTATCCTCCAAAATTCAGAGGAATATGGTATAATAGAAAGTAGCTCTCATGGTTGCAGATAGCTTATAGTAAGTGCTTTTACTCAGAAGACGTCCTCAGGCCACAAATTCAGCCCGGGTGTCAGTTTTATCACATGCTCACAGGAGGTGGTCCTGAGCCAAATATTGGGGCGACAAGAATGCAGAGTCAGTTTCGTCCTGTAAAAACAAGAGTGGAGATGACCACCACCCTAAATTAATGTATGATATGCTCAAAGTATAAAGGACAGGTGCCAGGAAGCATTATTTACCGTATTTTTCGCCCTATAGGACACACTTTTTCCCCTCCAAAAATGAAGGGGAAATCTGGGTGGGTCCTATGGGGCAAATGCAAGCTTTTGCTGAAGCTTGGAGAGCGAGAGGGGTCGGTGCGCACCAACCCCTCTCGCTCTCCAGGCTTCGGGAACACATCTGCAGCCTAGGCAGCCCTGCGGGAGGTCCCACAAGGATGTCTAGGCTGCGGATAGCAGCCTGCTTCCCGGAGCGTTGGGCACCCTGAAAGCAGAGCGCCCGGCGCTTCGGGAACACATCCGCAGCCTAGGCAGCCCTGCGGGAGGTCCCCAGAGGGCCTCCCACGCTGCGGATAGCAGCCTGCTGCCCGGCGAGCGGGGCACCCTGAAGCAGAGCACCCCGTGCGCCGGACAGACATCCGCAGCGTGGGGAGCCCTGCAGGAGTTCCCCGCAGGGCTCCCAACACTGCGGATAGCAGCCTGCCGCCCGGCGGGCAGAGCACCCTGAAGCAGAGCGCCCTGGACAGACATCCACAGTGTGGGAAGCCCTGCAGGAGTTCCCCACAGGGCTCCCCACGCTGCGGATAGCAGCCTGCCGCCCGGCGGGCAGGGCACCCCTCACGCTGGGCAGACATCGGCCAGCCCCACAAGCTCGGGGGACAGCAGGGAGGCGCAGTGCCGCCATCCCGCTGTTCTTCGACCTGCTTCGGTTTCCCCGACCTGCTTTTGGGGGGGAAATAAAGAAAAAAAATTCCTTTATTTCCCCCCCAAAAAAACTAGGTGCATCCTATGGGACGGAGCGTCCTATGGGACGAAAAATACGGTACTTCTCCTACCAGTAATTGCCAGACAATCTAGTACAGTTGTCTATACTTTTCATTCTTTCTGCCTCAACTATTGTATTTTAACCTCAGAAACATGGCTGGTGCCAGGGGTTGGTATGGTAGGACACCTGCCAAGGGCCCAAAGCCCAGCAGGAGCCCCACTGATAAGAGCCCTGTGCACCTGCATTTCACGTTTACCACTGCAACCTACTTGTTCACCTGCCTCTTCCTCTGCCCCAGAGGGGAGGTGCAAACAAACAACAGCAGAGGGTGTCTTCCCCAATGATTCCCTCCCAATAGCTGAAACTGGCACTCCTCAAGAAGACTAGTCGAGATTTGGAAGTTTTCTTTTCTTTTTCCTTCTCCAAATAGTATCATCCTTATGCATTCATTTGGGTCATATCCACACCATACATATTTAAAGCACATCTAAACTACATGGCTTACCCCCAGAGAATCTTGGGTACTGTACTTTACTGCTCACGGAGCGACATTTCCCAGCCCTCTTTAACAAACTACAAATCCTAGGATTCTTTAGAGGAAGCAATGTGCTTTCAAGGTATGGTGAAGATGTGAACTTTGTGGATGTGAAATGTGGATGTGAACTGTTAGTTTTATACCAGATTATCCAGTATAAAATTTTCTGTTTGAAATATCAGGATCGCCCTCCACCCCCAGTTCTAATGTCAGCACAAGGGTGTAAGAACACAATGAGAGCCATGCTAGATCAGGTTAGACACCCATAGAATAGATTCTTTATTGTCATTACACAAGTGCAACATTGTACAAAGTGCAACGAAATTGGATGCCACAATGAGAGCCATGCTAGATCAGGTTAGACACCCATCTAGCCCAGCATCCTGTTCTCAAAGTGTCCAACCAGATACTTGTGTCCTATGGACTGCAGCTATACCTCCCCCACCCTGTCCCACCCCACCCCACCCTCCAGTCAGGGCTGATATCATACTGAGTAGGCAGAGCTGAGTCAGATCAAGTCCATTCAGTTCTCACACCCAGGTCTTAATGGAGCACACCATGTTGGTTTTATAGGATTATGAGACCTGTGGCCTTCGAAATGTTGTTGGCACCACAGCTCCCAGAAAATATTGTTATCCATCAGCCATGTTGGCTGTGGCTGATGAGACAACATCTGGATGGCTACAGGTCCCCTACCCTTGCTTTAGCCATGGTGGCACAGCTCACGATTGCTCCCTAACAACGGAATGATTGAGCAGCCTAAACTTTTTCAACACTCAGACAGAGAAAATCAGCAACTGCTTAATAAATAAATCCACCTGTACAGCTACAATATTTTGGTTCAAGCGAATGACGGACACAGGTCTTTGAAGTAAAGTGTTCTGAGGCACCTGGCTGCAGATAATAACATCCTGACAGGGAGAATGCTGTTGCTGGAATTGGATTTTCCGAAAAAGCTGGAATTGGATTTTCCATTTGCTCTGTTGGAGAAATTCTCTCTGACTCAAAGAACGTCACAGCAAATCAAGTGGCCAGGTAGAGAGAAGAAGGTCTCTTTTAACCTTGCTTGTCACATTTTAATCATTCAGATAAGTGTGGGGCTGCACTACACTTTTATATATTTTATTATTTGTTCTCTTACATCTATATCCCATCTTCTTCCACCATGGAATCCAAGGCAGTGTACATGTTGTTCCCAGAGGTCTCCCATCCAGGCACTCACCAGACCCAGACTTACTTTGCTTCAGCAAGGAGGTGGCCTCATGGACCTTCAGGCTGGACACTGGGGACATTTGCTACAGTCCTGTATTGTAGCTGGCATGGAGGAATTTGTTTAGGAGCCAAGTCTCTCTGTTGACTTATGAACTTGGGAGAATCACCCTATTTTCACAGTCCCCCCCTTACTAGCATAAACTGAATGGACACCAGGGTGCAACTGGTGGCAGTGAAGGATATCCATTCCTGCTTTCTTTGAGGTCAATTGGAGAAAATCTTCACTCACTAATACCATGCCTAGAAAGATGGCACAACTGAGATGTGTGGAATTTCTTTTTTTCTTGGTATGTTCTTGGTATGTTAAGAAATCTGACACGGACCCGTTGACCAGCAGGAGTCTTCTATAGGCTTAGATAATCATTAACATTCCTTAAAATCACAAATCAAGTTTTAGAAACTGCAAGACGTGAAAGAAATAATCTGGATCTCCCTTGATCTGTCTCCTAAAGGTTTCTTTGGATGGTATCCAACAAAGTACTTTTGGTTGCACAATGAACTTCCCCTCCCTCTCCTCTCCCCATACACCCCTAAATCTATTCTGAGGGTTCCCTCAACCTTCCAGATCAGATTAGAGAGGGGCATGGGGGCTCATGGGCAGAGGAAAACGAGGAAGAAAGAAGCTTCCATTCCACAAGTGGAAATCATTGTGCTAGTGAATGCACTTTGTTGGATGCCACCCTTAGTCTTTATCATAGTCCACTGCCATATATTTATTCCTTCAATTATGAGGCTAATACCACAGGCTCTTTTGAAAATAAGAGCTATGGGTTTCAGACTTTTAGCATACACCATGAAATGCACAGATGTGCTTTATGAAGGCCTTGAGGTTCAGAGCTCTTGTGAGATTTCAGTGAGATTACATGTGATCTTGCCAGTGGTGGCATGAAGCTGCTCCTTGGTGTTCCACCGCTCAAGGCAGCTGCCTCAGCCCACCTCATGGGTGGGTGGGCACTGCTCATAGATATCTAGATGGCCATTCTGGGGAACAGGTTACTATACTAAATGAGCCTCTGGTCTCATCTATCAAGGGGTGCTCATATGTTCATATCTATTTGTTTCCACACTAAAGTCTAGAGCCACACAACTTGTGGCCCACCAAGCCAAATACAATATATCTGACATTTATTGAGGTTGACCTTGACAAAATCTCTTGCTGTTTTCTTTTTGTTTGCTTTTGTATTTCTACTGCTTGTCTGGGATTTCAGAAAAGTGAGACATGCACTGTGCAAAGCACCACCTCCTGTTTCAATCTTTCCACATTGAGTTTCAATGAATGGTCCTGAGTTCTAATATTGTGAGATAATGAGAAAAACTTGTCTCTGTCCACCTCTTCCCTACACCACATATAATTTTATGCACCTCTGTCAAATCCCTCTCAACCCGAGTTCTTTCTACTAAAGAAATCCCTAATGTACCTTTTCTTCATAGGGGAGCTGCACTTTTCTGAAACTTTTCCAACTCTATGATATCCTTTTTAAGGCGAGGCCACTGTGTACTAGAATGATACACAGTAGTCCAACTATTCCACAGATATGCATAATGATATTTGTAGTTTTATTTTCAATCCCTTGACCTGCCCAGGTATGTCCCCGTTCAACAATGTTCCCTTGGGAAATCTGGCCACCCTACCAGACTCACCTTTGACGTTGAGCATGGTGTTTTTCTCCAGCCCCTCAGTGCTATTTGGGTGGCTTCGAGCTCTGCACCTGTATAGGCCAGCGTGGGCCTGCGAGACATTCTTAAGGCCCAACGTCAAGTAGATGGAATAGTTGTCCACCTTCTTCTGCATCAAAGCATCAGGAACGGCCTGCAAGGTGGGGTTGTACCAAGAGAGGTGGTTGTAGATGTACTTGGAGGACTTGCAGGTCAACTGGACATTGCTTGCTACAATGGCTGTGATTTGTGGCTCAGTCTGTAGTTGGGATGGCACATCTGGAAGGGGGGAAAGGAGGACACTTGTAACCATGCTTGAAATGCAATTGAGACGATGGATAACTTCTTGTTTTCAAATGGCAAAAAAGCAATGGCACACAAGACGCTGACTCAGACCACGGGTCCATCTAACTCAGTATTGGCAACACGTACAGGCAGTGGGTCTCCTGGGTCTCAGCAGGCAGGAGTCTTTTTCTGGCCCTGTATGGAGACTCCAAGGACTGAACCTGGGACCTTCTGCATGCATAGCTGATGCTCTGCCACTAAGCTATGGTCTTTACCAAATGAAGCGCATATAGACTAATGTAGTTTGACCTGAACAACGCTACAAATGGGATGAGACAGGGAAACTGTGTGTGTGTCAGTTGCCAAACACTCTCCCCAGCCTCTGACAATATTTGCTCATCCTCTATGTGGATGATGTGGTATTTGCGGCCTGCTGCCATCTGTTGCACCACTGGGTATCGCTTCTGGCAACTGTTAGGAGACAAATTCCCCTCACACCAGCTGCTGGGGGGCAATTCAACAGGCCAGGCCCGAGACTGATTCTAAGGAGTCTTCACTCAGATCCACTCCCAGGATTAAAAAGCTGGTGTGGCCTCCCCTGATGCAGCAACTCTGTGGGGGTTGTACCCACTTGATGTATGTCATGGGTCAATCCCAAAACTGGCCTTGACCCCTGGTATCCCTCCAGCAGGTGGGCTGGAGGTGATAGTAGCTAGCCCAGTGCCAAGCCTAACTCACTCACATCTGTCATCAATAAACCTGTGGCCTAATATTAACCCATACAATGTTGTTGGTGGTCTTTGGTTTTGCTGAGATGTCCTGATGGGGGCAGGTTCATGGCACCTGGGCATGCAGCCAGGCCTTAACCATTTTTTATAGTTCGAAATTACCTGGCAATTATCCTCACAGCTACTGAACTGAGACTAATACATTTTCCATACACATAGATTTCTCTGTTCCCTTTTTAGGATTGAAACTAACAGCAGACTGGGCATTCACCATTTCTTCTACCTAAAACAGGAGTATGGAACCTCATGCCTGGGGGTCAAATGCAACCCTCTAGGCTTCTCTATCCAACCATTGGCTCTTTCTCCAGAACATGTTTGCCCCAAGACACCTCCATTGCTCTGCTCATTTTTGCCTCTGGTCCCACCCACCACTATCAAGCAGACCCCTGGAAGATTGCCCATGGGGGAATGTGGGCCTCAGGCTGGTAAAGTTTCCCTCCTAAGACATAAAACCCTTCTGTGTTGAGTCATTTTAGTCATCTATCCCAGAAAAGGCCATGGCGCAACTAAAAACCTTGCTCACTACTTTGTAGAATTTCCCTGCTAATAAAAAGGTATTGTTTCCTGGTCTAAATTTGGATTTTGAGTTATTTTCTTGCGATTAACAAGCAAGTTTATGGCTTGCTCCTCCAAAATAAAACACTGAAGTTAATAAATTCACTATTAAAGTTAAGCAATCACTATATGATAAAAGCTCAATGAAAAAAGGTACAAAGAATTCAATCCTATATTCACTTACCTGGGAGTAAGTCTCACTGAACTCAATGGAGCTTACTTCTTAGTAGTTATATATAGGACTGCACTGTAAAGTAATACTTTATTTTTATGACTTTTCAACAGCCCCATGTGTTTGATTACCAGCTCTCAATAACTGCTGGCTTTTAGATTTTCAAAGGAAGAGTGGCCATTGCTTCTTTATCCCAGCAGCAGTACGTAAAGCTGCACAAACACTCGCTCCACTCCATCCTGTGATGATTACAAACTGCAGAATGGGATCACGTCCAGTAGCAACATCTTTCTCCCTGCCCCTTTTCCTCTGTGGCTTAAAATCCAGCTCAAGGGGACTTGAAAGCTCGCTCACAACATTTCCGTCAGTCCTAATAATAGATATTACGCTACTGATGCTTTTGGGTTGTTGTTTATTTTCTGCCCTAATGGATCAATATAGCTACCTGCAATGTTTGTCTAAAATAACATGGAAATCTGATGTAAAAGCAGCAGTCAAAACTTGTGTGAAACTTTTAGAAAAAAACCATCATCCAAAAAATAAACTGAAATAAAATAATATTTAGGCAATGCTAAGTTAGTCAGACGCAAATGCCCAGGCCTGGCTCCTGATGGCTTCTCTCTGGCCTGAGATTGGTGAATCTGTCAATTTTAGTGTCTCTCGGTTTCTTTCTTTTTTTTACAGTCTTCAGTTTCCCCATATTCCCACATCAGTTTGTGACTTTAAAAAAAATATTCTCATGAAAATTCATCAACATTTTTGTGTGAAGTTGTCCTAATACAGCCGTACCTTGGAAGTTGAACAGCTTGGCTCCTGAACGTTTTGGCTCCTGAACATTGCAAACCCGGAAGTGAACTATTTTTGGAAGCTGAACATCCAAGGTATGACTGTATTCATATTTTTACAAAGCAAATTCCCCAAATACAACCCATTTTTAACACATTATATTCACTAATATATGCATTTTCATGCACACTTTACACCAGTATATGCATTTTTGTACACATTACTTGGTTGGAGAACCGCAGTGCAACATCTGCAGAAGTGCACATTTTGAAGGGGGACTCTCAATTCATGTATTGCATCAGAAAGTGCAATCTGCATAAGCTCACCTTTAAATGTGTACTGAATAGAATTTCTGCTCTACCCCTAGGCCTGATCTGGCCATGTTGCCATTCACTAAACACTCCATTAGGCCTCTAAATGGCTATTTTGCTGAGGCATCTTCATCTACCCCAAACAGAAGGTATCATAGGTCTATAGGCTTGGGCATTGCATTTGGGATAAATAATGTAGTATTTGGCAGAAACTGAACTGCAGCAGAATAGAAACAATGCTAATTGTGACAAGTGGCAATTCCTGCCTTCTTACACTGCCTATTGTAACTGGGCTCTGTTTGTATGAATGGTAACATACAGGGCAGGTCCATGACCACGTTTGTCACATGTACGTAAAGATACACTGTCAAGGCCTTCAGTTGAATGCACTGAATCCATGGAAGGATTTCTCTCCAACACATTCATGTTTTCCAGACCAGAATTAGTAACACTCATTTCAGTCTGGAATCAAGAGCTGTTCAGGGATTCCAGATGAGGGCATGCAATGGTTTGTTCAGCTGAGTTCCTCTTCCCTGCTTCTCTCAGCTAACATGTTGTTTGTTCAATGGACTGTAAACAAACTTCTGTAATATGGATTTATTTCACATCAACACTTGCAAGTTGTCAGCTTGAAGGTGGGTGTGAATTTGCCCTGGAAACAACACTACAGAAACAGGACATACCATACTTTTCCGTGTATAAGATGAGGGTTTTTTACTCTAAAATAATGTTCAAAATTGGGGCTCATTTTGCTCATATTGCAGAGGGGGGAATGGGCGATGGGTTGTAGCCACGAGGAGGTTGTCAGTGGTGATTGGATGGGTAGTTAGTGGATGTGGCAAGGGCTGCTGTGGATTGGCTTCCACTACTGCAATGGTGTGTTTGCTTGCTGGCTGCTGGTGTCGATTGGGCAGATGCTTTGTGGCGATTGTGACGCATGTGATTGGCAGCGTTTGTCAGTCTGGTGAGTGATTTTCTGCAAAAAAAAGCTCAACAACTCTGGGCAATCTCCTCCATTTTCTTAAATTGGAGTCTTCAAAAACAGGGGGTTTCTTATACATGGGGGTGTCTTATACACAGAAAAATATGGCAATTCCCCAGGTGATATTCAGCAATTGTCATGATGCGTCATTTTGCTGGGAAAGATATAGTTTGGAACTCTGAAATGAATGAATGAATGAAAGCATGTTTAACTCCGCTCTACAATCAAAAATGCTTCCAGAGCAGCTTAAAGATCAATAACAAGCATCTCGAGAGAAACCTCAGAGAGCTGTTGCCAGTCAGGGGGGAACATTTTTAAGCTCAAGGGCTACATTCAACTTATTTTATTTTTTAAGTGCTTGTCAGATGTAATTTAATTCAGTTTGATTCTCAATTATTTCTAGGGCTGACACCCAATTAAAGAAATCTGAGTTAATGTATGGGTTTTAGTTGATTAATCAAATTAATTCATCAAAATGTCTGCATGTTTGCAGGTGAGTAAGATAATATTGTGAAAGAAAGCCAAAAAGCAGAATTTACTTAGTTTGAGATGATGCACACACCTGTAACGTCATCTAGAAAACGCTTTCCCTCATGTGTAAGGGATAAGGGTGGGTGTGTAGAGCTTGCCAAACTCATACATCTACTACATGTTTTGGACCCGTGAGCACATCTGCAAACCAAATAAAATTCTTTGGGCATTACCCACCCAACACAGCCTATTCTACTGGCTGTAACATAATGCGTCTCTTGAGGTGAACTTCAGCAGGGAAGTGGGGAAGTAACATTGCGGGTACTAAGGAAGGCCTCTGTGGGCACATGTGTTCTGAGATACTTCCCTAATGTTACCTCCTTGTCACCATCTAGAGGGACAGTTTTGCACTATAGCACCAGAAAAGTGGAACAACCCCCACCTCACCCCTGGGAAATTGTGGTATGAAAAGTTACTGGAGTTCAGCAGAAAGTTATGGGACCTGCACTGATCAGAAACAAAGCAGCGTGATTGCCCCCCAAACCTTTGGAGGCACCAACAGCATTGAAAGCAAGATTGTGGTTAATCACCCTGATGGCATCATGAGCACAAACTGTCATGAATGCATAACAAAAAGGAACATCTGGACAATCAACCAAAAAATTTTAAATTAATTAGCTTTCTCCACCCTGGTGTCCTACAGGTATTTCAGACTATAATTCCCATCAGTCCCATCTTGTGCATGTCTGGCACTGATGAAAGTTGTGGTCGGAAACATATTGATTGTTCCAAGTTGGGGAGGCTAGATTAAACATGGTGTCCCTATTATGTAAAAGGTTGAAAAATGTGAAAATCTCTTGTGTCACTCTGCATACCATACCTAAGGAGGAGGATTCACCTGAGTGAGAGTGCATCTTCACTTTGATTGTTTGTTGAATGTCTGTGCTTACATTGTCCAGGCACAAAAATATAGTTCACATCCTTGCACTGACAGATGCAAATAGCCTTTAAAAAATCCACACACACAACTCACTGCTGTAAAGCATGAGCAATGTAACATCTTCTAAAATTAACTGAGCATTTGCTTTCAGCTGTAGTTACTGTATTTATTAATTGCTATTACTGCAATTTGGGAGCTCAAGTGTCCAGGATTCCTTACAAAAACATATAAATTATTCCAATGAGAAAAGGTAAACTGTCAGTATATATCAAAAAGGAAGTCTGGTTCCATTTGTTTTTACAAGGAATTAATTGGCTTTAATTTCCTGTCCTTTGCACAATAAACTGCATAATTTAAACCCTCTGTGCTTTTGCAAGTTCTGTTTTTGAGCTTCCGCAGAGCAGCTGCATTGCTTACAGTGAGAATGGACAGAACAGCCCCCTTGCCAGCCTGAAAAAGCACAGGCTCTTTTCATGTGTCTCATAAATGTGTCAGGAGAGGATAAACTGCCTGGGGCAACCGTTTGTAACTGTCCCCATTTGGGAATCTGGCAGCAAATCTTATCTTATGTCTGTTAGGTAGGACATTTAAACTTTTGTGTGAGGAAATCTAGTGAACCTTAAGGGACACAATCGTACAGCAAAGTCCTCTGTGCAAGCTCCAGTAAAATTAGTCGGACCTGAACAGGCTTTAGGGATGTACGGTTCTGGCAAGTTCGGTTCTCGAAGGTTCTCATTTCCCCAATATTAAATTCAATGCACCACACTTCTGCATCAGGGCAGGGCCTGAAGGGCCAATAGGAACTGCTGCTGCGGCTACCACCCAGGAGGACTCCCCTGCTCAGCGCCTGAGGGCCCCAGTACTGCCACGCAACACGTGGCACAGGGAGGGGCCTGAGAGACCTATAAGAATTGCTGCTGCGGCTGTCACCCAGGAGGACTTCCTTGCTCAGCGCCTGAGGGCCCCAGTCCCGCCACGCAACACCTGGCCCAGGGCGGGGCCTGATGGGCTCTTTAAAGGACTGCTGCCACTGCTGCCGCTGGGCAAAGAGGGCTCCATTTTGTTTTGTTTTTGTTTAAATTGCTGTTATTTTTTACCTATATCATTTTAAACAGTGATATTAATGCTGAATTCTTAGTTTTAGATTTTGATTTATGTGGAAATTGTTTCCCATTTGGTTGTGTATTTTTTGATGTGGTTTAGTTATTGTTTATTACTTATGTAATTATGTAAATCTTGTTATGCTGTAAGCTGCCTTGAGCATTTTTTTTAACTGTGGAAAGGCGGCATAAAAATAAAAAATGATGATGATGATGATGATGATGATGATGCATCAGCTTGCAAATTCATCAGCATTTTTGTGCCACTTTCTCCTAACAAGCATATTTTAATGCACTTTTGACTAATGCACTTTTAAAAAAACCTAATGTCCCCTAATACAATGCATTTTTATAAGTTACTTTCACCAAAACATGCATCTTTATGCACATTGCACCAAAAATGTAAATGTTCGTATATGTCGTTTGGTTGGACACAGTGCTATTTCCCTAGATTTAAGAAGTGTGAATTTCTCATTAAGATGCAAATGAGCTTGATTTTCTTCTCCACCCTCTTCATTCATATTGCATGGGACTTGTGCAAGAGGATTCTTCTTTGCAACATTCCTAACTTAAGGGAGAAATCCTAGCATACTGATGTTGGTGGCTGTGTGTATGTGTTTAGGATTCAGGGCAGGCTCCTCTCCACTAGTGGAGGAGAGCACTGCTGATTGGTGGAGGCTCTGAGATGGAGTAGGACTCTAAAACAGGACATTTTGGAGGTTGAGTTGGGCCAGCCTAGATTTGCCAGTTCTTTGCCAGGTGGGGTGAAGGGTCTGATCCAAGCACCTCTGTTGCACCAGCTGGGAGCTGGCTCAGCAATAACGTCTGCAGGAGCCAAAAGGGCTCCCAATTCATTGGAGACTCAACATTCAACATAGATGCCTGGGACAGACATAACTGTGCAGGTAGGGCGAGCAGCACAGCCATACTTCATCTTCTACATATGTTTTTTTTTTTTATAATAATTTTTTATTGCTTTTTTTCCAAGGTCAGAATACATCGTCAGTAACATCTTCTACATATAGACCCTCTTTCCATGGGAAGAAAGCTACTGATTGTGTAGCAGGGGGGAGGAATGGAAGCTATGAAGGTATTAATGAATTTACCGTATTTTTCGCACCATAAGACGCACCGGCCCATAAGACGCACCTAGATTTTTTGGGGGGAAATAAAGGGAAAAAATTTTATTTCCCCCCCAGGTGCGCTGCGCTACACCAGGAGCTTGGGGCGTGCGGAGCTCAGCGCGCCCCAAGCTTCTGCGTGCCGGCAAGGTCTCCGCTAGCGTGGGAGAGCCGGGCGCCTCTCCCAGGGCTAGCGGACCCCTGCGCTAATCCAGAAGCTTGGGGCAGGCTGAGGTCAGCGCGCCCCAAGCTTCTGCGTGCCGACAAGCAGTCCGCTAGCCCTGGGAGAGCCGCGGGGCTCTCCCAGGGCTAGCGGATCGCTGCGCTATACCAGGAGCTTGGGGCGTGCTGAGCTCAGCGCGCCCCAAGCTTCTAGGTGCGCGCAAGCAGTCCGCTGCCGCCCCAAGCCTCGCGCACCCGGCAGGAGGTCCCACCGGGTGCGCGAGGCTTGGGGCGGCAGCGGACTGCTTGCCCGCACCTAGAAGCAGCGCGCCCCAAGCTTCTAGGTGCGCAAGCAGTCCGCTGCCGCCCCAAGCCTCGCGCACCCGGCAGGAGGTCCCACCGGGTGCGCGAGGCTTGGGGCGGCAGCGGACTGCTTGCCCGCACCTAGAAGCAGCGCGCCCCAAGCTTCTAGGTGCGCGCAAGCAGTCCGCTGCCGCCCCAAGCCTCGCGCACCCGGCAGGAGGTCCCACCGGGTGCGCGAGGCTTGGGGCGGCAGCGGACTGCTTGCCCGCACCTAGAAGCAGCGCGCCCCAAGCTTCTAGGTGCGCAAGCAGTCCGCTGCCGCCCCAAGCCTCGCGCACCCGGCAGGAGGTCCCACCGGGTGCGCGAGGCTTGGGGCGGCAGCGGACTGCTTGCCCGCACCTAGAAGCAGCGCGCCCCAAGCTTCTAGGTGCGCGCAAGCAGTCCGCTGCCGCCCCAAGCCTCGCGCACCCGGCAGGAGGTCCCACCGGGTGCGCGAGGCTTGGGGCGGCAGCGGACTGCTTGCCCGCACCTAGAAGCAGCGCGCCCCAAGCTTCTAGGTGCGAGCAAGCAGTCCGCTGCCGCCCCAAGCCTCGCGCACCCGGCAGGAGGTCCCACCGGGTGTGCGAGGCTTGGGGCGGCAGCGGACTGCTTGCCCGCACCTAGAAGCAGCGCGCCCCAAGCTTCTAGGTGCGCGCAAGCAGTCCGCTGCCGCCCCAAGCCTCGCGCACCCGGCAGGAGGTCCCACCGGGTGCGCGAGGCTTGGGGCGGCAGCGGACTGCTTGCCCGCACCTAGAAGCTTGGGGCGTGCTGAGCTCAGCGCGCCCCAAGCTTCTAGGTGCGGGCAAGCAGTCCGCTAGCCTTGGGAGAGCCGCGGGGCTCTCCCAGGGCTAGCGGATCGCTGCGCTACACCAGGAGCTTGGGGCGTGCTGAGCTCAGCGCGCCCCAAGCTTCTAGGTGCGCGCAAGCAGTCCGCTAGTCTTGGGAGAGCCGCGGGGCTCTCCCAGGGCTAGCGGATCGCTGCGCTACACCAGGAGCTTGGGGCGTGCTGAGCTCAGCGCGCCCCAAGCTTCTAGGTGCGCGCAAGCAGTCCGCTGCCGCCCCAAGCCTCGCGCACCCGGTGGGACCTCCTGCCGGGTGCGCGAGGCTTGCAGACACTCGCCCGAAGCAGGGGGAGCCCTCCCGAGGGCTCCCCGTGCTTCGGGCGACAGGCTGCCGCCCCAAGCCTCGCGCACCCGGTGGGACCTCCTGCCGGGTGCGCGAGGCTTGCAGACACTCCCCGCACGCGCTCTTCCAGCTGGGGAGGTGACGCGCGGCTATAGAGGCTCCTGCCATAGCCGCGCGTCACCTCTCCAGCCGGGAGAGGGTCGCGGGGGGCTGCTTTAGCCCCGTGCACGTGCTCTCCCGGCTGGAGAGGTGACACGGGGCTGTAGAGGTTCCTGCCATAGCCGCGTGTCACCTCTCCAGTCGGGAGAGGGTCGCGGGGCTATGGCGTCTTCGCTCCATAGGACGCACACACATTTCCCCTTCATTTTTGAAGGGGGAAAAGTGCGTCCTATAGAGCGAAAAATACGGTAAGAATCAGAAATGTGTTCGTAAGCAAGCTGGCCATGCATGTGTGTCCGTTGCAGCTCTGGGCTGAGTGGAATGTAAGATCTGTTTAAACCGATAACCACAGGCATCTTTGACAAGATTACCGTACATAGCCTCTGCCACAGAAGACCCTGTTTTGCAACCTTGCTATTGTAAAGTGGGACATTCCTACTCTTGCCATGTGTATCTCTTTGTGCTATGTCACAATGTATGTTTAATGGAAACAGAAGTGTGTTTCAGCTGTTGGCGTCCAACTTGCTTCATCTGCATGGTGAGAGTATGTCAGAATGCAATGCAATGCTTTAGTAAATAAACATTTTGTTTGACTCACAGTTGGAGTCTGGCTCTTATTGACCACCCTGGCTGAACCCACAGGCCACTGAACCCCAATATTTCCCTAGCAAGTATGCCAGATTCTGAAGCAGCCATGGTGACCAGTGAACCTGCAATACATGTATGCATGGATATATGTGCACTGCTGCAGGTGCGCTTCCAGAATATAAGGTGTGAAGGCGCACTGGTACCTTACCTGAGACGTAGAATCGAATGCTTCTTTCTTCTGTGCCAACCTTGTTGGAAGCCACACAGAAATAGACCCCAGAGACATTACTTGCTGTGGTTTCCAGGGTGCTTATGATCTGGCACGTGGGGAAATAGAAAAGACAGCCTGGTTACTTTTAGAGGTCATGGAATAAGCAAATCTGCAGAATCTTTCATGCAAAGGACCCAAGACTCACCTTTGGGGAATGAACAGCAGAGGCATTGTCAAGGGAGGACAGGGATAAAGTTTAGCCCAAGCAAGGCAAATTTCATCTTGCAGTGATACCATTACAGATCCTCAGATGTTTTCAGCTACAGGTCAGGTGCAGGTTAATCTACTTTACTTAAATATTGATACTCAGGAAACTGGTGGTGCAGACAGGGCCTAGCTTAGGGTAACAGCAAGCATGAAAAATTCCAAGAGTTTTCTACTTGAAAGGGGATTCTAGCTGAGGTCATTCCCATCTTGCTTGCTTCTTACACACATCTACCAGTCTGTCACACATTGATTTCACACTTTCATCAATGCAGCTTAGAGCTAAAAGATCCACATTAGCTAGGGAAACTTTGCAGTTTTAGGCCAGCCTTCATCATCCTGATGTTCTCCAGAGCATCATAATCATATTCCAAAACATCTGGAAGGGCCCCAGGTTGTGGAAGGCTATTATACACCCTTACCTAAAAGTAAGTCCCATCAAACACAATGGAGCTTACTACTGAGTAGACATTCCACTGCCAGAGAAGGAGCTGGGATCCAGGATATATTTCCCTCTTCTGTGTCATTTTAAATTTGTTTTAAAATTTATATGATATGGTCTATCCTCCTGCCTGCCTTGATTCTCGGTTCTATCTCACAATCAAGTTATGTTAGGCTTGTGAAGATGAACTAAGGGGCAGGGGTTAAGAAAGGAGTTCAGACTATACCAGGCAGATGAAATAAGAGAGAATCTTCCTACTAATCTAAATCCAAGCTTACACCGGTGATGTGTCAGTCTTCTGACCACAGTTCACCCCCCAAAACTGTTTGCACCTTCCAAGTAGTTTTGTAGAACATAAAAAAAGTCCTCAAGGTGCTTTTGTTTAATTTTGTTAGTCTTTAACAAACACATTGGACATGGCCAAATAAAATAAGCCTGCCTGTCTCCTCCTTTCCACAAGCAAAACAAGCCTTACTTTGGGGGAGTGGGGGTGGTGGCAAAGTGGTAAAGGGTTCGCTTCCACACAGGAGAGGACCCACAAGGTCCCCTTTTACCTGGAAATTATACCTGGTGAGTCACTTCCTGCCAGGGACCACCCTTGTGGATCCTCTGCTGAATAGGGATGGGATGAGGATTTTGCCTGAGGGTCTCAAGTCGTTTTGTTCTTGATACCAAGATCCCTTTTGCTGACAGGGTTTGAATGTGAGAATTCCCCTAAGCCTTATCTTTGTAGAATGCTTTGCAAAAAAAAGTATCTCTGGCTATTTTCTTTAACACCCTACACCAAATATGCACAGTAGCTTCCCTCTCCCTCTTTGTAAAACATTCACCTTGAATGAATTTGTATCAAAAACTAAGCTTCACTTTTCAGCTAGAGCTTCCAAACCAGGGTCAAGGGCAGCCCCAAATACAGTACATTGCAGTAATCTAGCCTCAAAGTTACCACACACGGTCTTCAACTGGTCTAGATATGACACCCAACTCTGACTCCCAAACTGCAATATGGGACCAACTGGGCAGTCACCCAAGGTGCAGACCTCGGAGGAGGTCTTTTATATTTTGAAGAATTTTATCGTTTCTGAAATAATTCATGAATTAGAATTGTTCTTTATGTGAAATAGATAAAGACCATAGAGTTGATCGGAGGTTATGTTACATATTTCTAGTAAGCTACGGCTGATAAAAACTGGCCACCTGTAGCTCAGTACCACAAACAAAAGGCAGAAAAAGCTAAGGAGCAGGCAAAGCAAGAAGAGTTCTTCCTGAAATACCTTTGTCCACAGAAAGCAATTGAAGAACAAGAATACGACTGTACTCTTCTTGAAGCTAGCACAGAGGGAGCTGAATGTGGTGCTTCTACTACAAATTAGATACGTTTCTTGAAAACACGCATAGGAAAAAGAGGATGTCAAGAAAGCGAGAGTAATGCAAAGTCTGCAAAAGAAGAAGGTATTGTGCCTGACTTGAATTACAGTCACCTTGTTAACTGGCCCAACTATTGCAGTGATAATTTGTGACATCTTATAACAGAACATGGACCACAGCAGGTTGTATCACACGATTTCTCCAAAGACTAAAAAAAAAAAAAGAAGATTTTCTCCTATACACTACAGGCGGAGACTAGCAAATAGTGAAGAAGTATGCTGTCAATGGTTGACACGTTCAACCTTAAAATATGTGGGTTTTCTTTTTGCTGTAAGTTGTAAGTGAAAAATTTGGTAATCACCCCTACAAGGAACAGGTTCAAAGGACTGGGGACTTATCCACACATACCTTTTGCCCCAATCTTTTGAGGCACAGGTCTGCCCTTCAAAGCTCTATGTCTGAGCATTTTACTTTTTGCCCCAGAAATTTCCTTGTGGGCTGCAGGGGTGATGATGGTTTTCAACAAGTTTGGATATATGCTACTGAGAATGAGGCCCAGGAAGAGGCACCACAAGATCTAAAGCCGAAATTCAAAGCAGGTTTCTACTATGCTGCCTCTGATATGGCTAAACAATCTATTGAAGAGATTCCAACAGCTACAAAACCATAATTGCCTATTTGGCTTCACGTATGATATAATACACAGAGGAATTATACCAGAAAGATATGGATGTCTCGTACACCCCAGGTAGTGTGGTTGCTGACCTTGAGCCAGACATCCTGGAGAGTGAAGTCAAATGGGCCTTAGAAAGCACTGCTAATAACAAGGCCAGTGGAAGTGATGGTATTCCAGCTGAACTGTTTAAAATTTTAAAAGATGATGCTGTTAAGGTGCTACACTCAATATGCCAGCAAGTTTGGAAAACTCAGCAGTGGCCAGAGGATTGGAGAAGATCAGTCTACATCCCAATCCCAAAGAAAGGCAGTGCCAAAGAATGCTCCAACTACCGCACAATTGCACTCATTTCACACGCTAGCAAGGTTATGCTTAAAATTCTACAAGGAAGGCTCAAGCAGTATGTGGACCGAGAACTCCCAGAAGTGCAAGCTGGATTTAGAAGAGGCAGAGGAACCAGAGACCAAATTGCAAACATGCGCTGGATTATGGAGAAAGCTAGAGAGTTCCAGAAAGACATCTACTTCTGCTTCATTGACTATGCAAAAGCCTTTGACTGTGTTGACCACAGCAAACTATGGCAAGTTCTTAAAGAAATGGGAGTGCCTGATCACCTCATCTGTCTCCTGAGAAATCTCTATGTGGGACAAGAAGCTACAGTTAGAACTGGATATGGAACAACTGATTGGTTCAAAATTGGGAAAGGAGTACGGCAAGGCTGTATATTGTCTCCCTGCTTATTTAACTTATATGCAGAATTCATCATGCGAAAGGCTGGGCTGGATGAATCCCAAGCCGGAATTAAGATTGCCGGAAGAAATATCAACAACCTCAGATATGCAGATGACACAACCTTGATGGCAGAAAGTGAAGAGGAATTAAAGAACCTTTTAATGAGGGTGAAAGAGGAGAGCGCAAAATATGGTCTGAAGCTCAACATCAAAAAAACGAAGATCATGGCCACTGGGCCCATCACCTCCTGGCAAATAGAAGGGGAAGAAATGGAGGCAGTGAGAGATTTTACCTTCTTGGGCTCCATGATCAGTGCAGATGGTGACAGCAGTCACGAAATTAAAAGACGCCTGCTCCTTGGGAGAAAGGCGATGGCAAACCTAGACAACATCTTAAAAAGCAGAGACATCACCTTGCCAACAAAGGTCCGTATAGTAAAAGCCATGGTTTTCCCAGTAGTGATGTATGGAAGTGAGAGCTGGACCATAAAGAAGGCTGATCGCCGAAGAATTGATGCTTTTGAATTATGGTGCTGGAGGAGACTCTTGAGAGTCCCATGGACTGCAAGAAGATCAAACCTATCCATTCTGAAGGAAATCAGCCCTGAGCGCTCACTGGAAGGACAGATCGTGAAGCTGAGGCTCCAATACTTTGGCCACCTCATGAGAGGAGAAGACTCCCTGGAAAAGACCCTGATGTTGGGAAAGATGGAGGGCACAAGGAGAAGGGGACGACAGAGAATGAGATGGTTGGATGGTGTTCTTGAAGCTACCAGCATGAGTTTGATCAAACTGCGGGAGGCAGTGGAGGACAGAAGTGCCTGGCGTGCTCTGGTCCATGGGGTCACGAGGAGTCGGACACGACTAAACGACTAAACAACAACAATGATATATACAGTATCAACAAAACATCTGCTGAAGATGTACCTAAGGCCTGAAAGAATTTGGAAAAACTACTGATGCGGATTTTCTGTGCCAAATTGCTGTGATAAAAATGAATGTGCTGCTAAGGATGTTATTTTTGTTCCAAACATTGCAAATTTTGGATAAAATGGATTGTTTCAAGAAGTGGCAGAAGGATATTTCTAGATTTGTTTGTCAGGGCAAGATGCCTCGAATAAAATTTAAGATATTAACGGATGCTAAAGAGGTGGATTTGCCCTGCCAGACCTTAAACTTTATTATCAATCAGCTGCTTTTTGCTGGCTGAGAGAATGGCTGCTTCTTGAAAATACTGAAGTTTTGGATTTAGAAGGTTTTAACAATGTATTTGGTTGGCATGCATATTTGTGGTACGATAAGGTAAAAGTACATAAAGCATTTAAAAATCATATTGTTAGAAAAGCATTGTTTAATGTTTGGATAAGATATAAGGATTTGTTGGGGGGGGGGGAAACCCCAAGATGGTTGTCACCAATGGAAGTGAAGGCACAGAAAAAACTCAATATGGAGGCCAAATGGCTGAAATATTGGGAAATTTTGGAACAAGATGGAGAGAGAATAAAATTGCAGAGCTTTGAAAAATTGAAAAACAAAGTGCGAGATTGGCTCCATTATTATCAAATAATGGAGGCATACAAATTGGACAAAAAAGTTGGTTTCCAGGTGGAAAAATCAAAATTGGAAACAGAATTGTTAGATTCAAAAACCAAGAATTTGTCAAGAATGTATAACTTGCTGTTGAAATAGAACACTCAGGATGAAACGGTGAAATCAGCTATGATTAAATGGGCACAAGATGTTGGACATAACATAATGATGGCTGACTGGGAACGGTTATGGACCACAGGTATGAAATTTACGGCATGTAATGCCCTAAGAGAAAATTTAATGAAAATGATTTACAGGTGGTAGATTAATAGAGCTTTAAAGGGAAAAATATGGTTAGAATGTGTTAAGACAATTATAGGATAGAAAACAGAGGAAGAATGGAAAGGAATTGCTGAAACAATTAACAGAAGTGGAATACAAAAAGGGAGGTGTGAGGAGGTCGAGGAAATAAGGGAAAGAAAGATAAGATGTTGAAATTGGATTGTGTTTTAAATGGTTTTTGTTTTGTTTTGTTTTGTTTTGTTTGTTTGTTTTTTGTATTGTATTGTATGTTTTTTCTTTTTTGGTGTTTTGTAGTGTTGTATTTAATTTGTTGGAAAACTAATAAATATTATTTTAAAAATAAAATAAAAAATAATAAAAAAAGAATTTGGAAAAACTACTGATGCGGATCTTCTGTGCTGTGAACTTATAACAATAGTTCAAATGCCAAAAGGTGTGCTTCCTTTCATATCACAACAAAAACTCCTGGATAATGTGCCCAATGTTTCTGTTGCAAAAAGGATCTTTCTCACACTTCCAATGTCAGTGGCATGTGGTTGCTCAAAGCTTTAAGAAAATGCACATGCTCAACAATGTTGCAAAGGAGACTAGTTGGTTTGGAAACTACATCAGTTGAACATACCCAAGCCTCAGCACTTGACCTGAAGGAATTGGTGACAAAATTTGCGAAGGAAATGGCACACAAAATGAGATTTTTATGTGCCTGAAATTGAAAACCTTTAAGAGACTTGAATTTCAACATCACAATTCACAAGGTTATTCAAAATGATTTGTGTGCTAAAACATTTTCTTCTGTATTTGAGGAAGTTAATCAAAGCCTGTTGTGTTACTTATTCTTGCAATTTAAAGCAAATTTAGCAGTTTCAATTTTGTGCTTCTAATTTTTTCTACAAGACATCTGTTTTTGAAAATTGAAGTTAGCAATTTTGGGGAGTGGTGTGTTCAAGTAGTTAGCCTTGCCTAGGGTACAAAATAGCCTGCCTCTGGGGCTACGGTTGGCCAGAAATATCTTTTGCATTGAAAAAGGCTTTTGCTTTTCTTTTGCCGTTTTGCAGCACCCATGGAAAGGAGACACTGCTCAGACAATGCAAATAGTGCTCCTCTGTTTGGTCAGCCATCAGGGCAGAAACTACTTTGCCACGGCCCACCTAGAATGGCATCACAACCGACCTATGAGTCCTGATCCACAAGTTGAAGACCTATGGACTACAGTGGTCAGGCTAACTATTATAGCTTGCAATGGCCAACAAGGTGCCTTCCTGATGTTGTTGAACTACAACTTCCAACATTCCTGACAAACTGGGACTGGTGGAAGTTGTAGTCTAGAAACATCTGGAAGGAACCTTGTTGGTTATCCCTGCACTTAATAGTTTGGGTACCAAGTTACTTGAAGGACCACCTTTACCCATATTAGCCTGTCTGGGTTAACCAGGGTCCCCAGACACATGCAAACAGATGTTTAGAGCTACACAGGCATTGAAACAGACATATGTCTTACATGCCCTCCATGCTTGTGTGGGAAATAAAGGTGTAACACAGGCAGACATTCACCAAACCCATTTGCTGCATAACTGCCTTTACTTGCAAACAACTCTTGAGCCCAGAAATTTGCAGGATTTCAGTGGGGAAATGAAAGATTGAGAGTGATTATCTTTTAATAAGAAGAATCCCTTGAAATGATTATGTGCCAGCCTTTCACTCAAGCTTTCTTCTTCTGCGTAAATCCCTGAGATCAAAAGTTCAGTTATCTTGGCAAGGATCTAATGCAAAAGTTTTAGTTGTCTGCATGCTCAGGTCCTCTTTCAGTTGCCAATACAATAAAGCCACACGTCTCCAGAATATCACATTGTGCACATGGTGCTATATGTCTGCATGAGCAAACCTATCTGTGGATTTCCCTTTCCAGCATATTAAATAGTAAATCAGAAAACTGAATTCATATGGAAATGGTCAGGACGTCAGCACTGGTAGCTTCTTTAGAAGCCAGGCACTTCCTGCTTGCAATCAAAAGATACAGAATGTCCTTAATGCTCTAAGGTTATCTGGAATATCGCTCTTGATTTTAGTTTAGAAAAGGGATAGACATTGGGGTATTTGACAGTGGCTTTTTACAGCTGATCTGCCCCCTAAGATCATCCTGGTTCTCAAGGAACTCCTTTTACATTTTGTTCTGTTACCTTTTCACGGTGCAAATGGCTTAGGGTCAGACTAGATGTGACTTTTGTCTTTGCTGACTTGACAGTGGCTTTCCAGCATTTCAGACAGCAGTCCTTCGCAGCCCTAACTGGAGATGTCAGAGATTGAACCTGGATCTTTTTGCATGCAGATATCCTTTAGCTACTGAGCTGCAGCTCTTTCCCTAAAATAAATTAATATTTCAGCCTTCCTTGCTCTGAATAAAGGTTCAATTCAAAAAAGAACTTAGGAAGTCACTGTATACCAAGTCAGTTCATTGATCCACCTAACTCAGGACTTTATACATTGATCAGCTGTGGAGCTCCAGAGTTTTCAGACAAATATCTTCCCCAGCCTTACCTGAAAACACCAAAGACTGAGCCTGATACTTCTGCATGCAAAACATCTCCTTTGCTAGTGAGTTATAGCCATTTCTCAGTGAGGAAGCAGCTCTAAGAATGACTCAGACACATCACTTAAAATGTTGTAACTAAATTGCAAATTTGCAATTAAAAAGATCCTGATGTTTCATTGATTTGATAACATTTTTTTAAAACAACAACAAAAAAAACCTGATTATGCCTCATTTATATGCTCAGAGGGTTGAATGCAATGTCAAAATGTGCGGCTACGCCCCCTCAGTCCAGATATGGCCTGCACTAATACAAATGATAAACTGCCTATGACTACATAATGCAGATGTTTGCACAGATGTACCCCAGCTGTTATTTTAGGTGCTTAGAAAAACCACCTCGGGTTGGAGAAGCCCCACTTCCATGAAATCCGTCTGTGTCTGGCCATGAACTGCCGTTGGGGATTAAGGGATTCTTCTTTCAAATCTCGTCTCTTTGGAACAACTTTAAGGCACACGTTTTTTAAACGTGCAGAGAAAGATGATCAAATAACGAGAAGAGTGGGATAAAGGCAAGCAAACAAAACATAAATGCTGAAAAGGATAAACCCAGCGCTGCAAGATCAAACCAAAGCCTCTTCTTTCCCACTTCTTGTTTTCAGATGTGGACAGGCCATTGCTTCCGGAAAGCCCACAAGCAGTGCTTGGAAGACATTCCCTCTCCCCTGCTGTGTAACCCAAGCACACTGCACCCAGAGAAAGACTGCCTCCAAGCATGAAGACTCTCTATAGCCATTGTGGCAGGCAGACACTGACAGAGCTATGCTGATCATAATTACTGGGGGTCCTGAATTATAGATTAAGGCATGGATGAAGAGCCTGCCCCTGCCCCCTTGATGTTGTTGGAATTCCAACCATCCCAGCTGCAGTCAACATGACCAAAGAACAGGGACGAAGGGAGTTGTAGTCCAACCATTTCCGTAGGGTCACAGGTTCCCCATCCCAGGACTGAGGAAGAGGCAGTAATTTGGAGCCAATTAAGCAATCACACACACACACACACACACACACACACTGTGACTTTTGTAATGTGTCCTCTTCTCACACAGAAAAGTGTAGCCCTTGGGCAGTGCCAATGCTATCACACTAGCAACAAAAGCTTCCTGTTTCCAGCTTATGACACACTATACTGTAATGAGGAGTGCATGGCCTGCAAAAATGGAGTCTGATAAAGATTAGTGTGGAACATGAGAAACTACCTTATATCCAGAACACTGATCCATCTAGCTTAGTATTACCTATGCTGACTGGTAGTAGCTCTACAGGGATTCTGACATGGGACATTCCCAGTGTTACCTGGAAATGCTGGGAATCAAATCAGGGACCTTATGCATGCTAAGCAGATGTTCTGCCACTGAGCTTCAACATTTTCTCCTCCCCATTGGGTGACCCTGGCCTGCTAGTCATCCATGGTTATGGCTACACACAAATACTGCATGGCAAACTTTCAGCAGCCAGTCTATCAAGCTGGATCCCAGAATCGACTCTGGATTCCAGAATTCTCTTCTGCAATGCCTGGAGGATTTCAGGTAAAATAGCTGTTCTTCTCACAAGTACTTGTAGTACATAAACAGGTGCTTCATATTCCTACTCAGAGCCTATACATACTCTTTGGTTCTATGATTATGTGTATGAATGGACCATAACATGACGAAGAGAAATTTCTGATTGTATCAAAGCCAGGTTGGATCTACACTGATCGGGATAACATTATTTTTAGAAAGTAATATAGCTCTCAATGCAAATTTACATCGGCAATAGATCACTGCTCTACAGTGCCCTCGAGTGTCTCATGTTTATAACGCATCTTTTATGTTTTCACTGACCAGTGTAGATTAGCCCCCAATGTGTTTCAGTGGAGCCAGCTGCCTCAGGGTTTATCCACACTTTCCTTTTGCCATATGCTTTCCAGGCAGAGGCCTGTGGTTTAATGCCCCATGCATAAGCATGGTGTTGCTGGTTTTTTGCCCTGAGCTTTCCCTGCGAAAACCCAGCAAACATCAATTCGGGTTTTCTGCAGATTGACGTTGACGCCAACTGAGCTTTCAAGAGCAGGTTTTCATGGGGAAAGCTCTAGAACAAAAGAAAAAGGAGGTGGGGAGCTTGGATACTGAGCTTAAAATCGCAGACCATGCTTAGAAAGAGTGGAGGAAAGGCAAGCATGGAGAAGCCCTCAGTAATCTAATTGTGGAAGTATCCGTGGGATATACATTCACATAAGAACAACCCTCTGCTTTGAGACTGGATAGATTCAAGTACCATGTAGTAACCTCCTCTTTGCAGAATCAAGTATTCTGCTTCTAAAATTCTAGAATGCACACCCTTGAGCCTCTAAGAAAAACACAATACATGACATGGTTATTTGCCCCAAAGGAAGGCTACGCCATCCATCATGTGTGAATAAGAAATAGCTTTGTCTCCAGGACTATTTGCAAGATTATTCTGCAAAGGCTAAAGTGATGAAGGGGCACGCTCTTAAATTGATCTTCCAATTAAGCCTTAAGAGACAGGAAACTGCAGTCAGCAAAAATAGACAGGGCTTGTGTGACTCCACACTTTTCAGTTCCATAGTCTCGTCCCCACCCCCACCTCTATTTTCTCCCTTGCAGTGAGGCAATGCGGGTGAGTAGGTGTGGGGAAAGTGGGTGGGAAACAGTTCAAGCTGTTGGATACTGTCACAGTGCTGTGATAGAGATGGTTATGGGAAGACAGAATTGGCAGGTTT
The DNA here is from genome assembly GCF_964188305.1 of Podarcis bocagei. Classification (NCBI taxonomy): domain Eukaryota; kingdom Metazoa; phylum Chordata; class Lepidosauria; order Squamata; family Lacertidae; genus Podarcis; species Podarcis bocagei. Next base: position 24,413,507 of record NC_138140.1, read on the forward strand.
ACACTAGCGTCGTTCAGCGACTCCCTAAATCTGCCAAGTCCATGGCAACAAGCTAACGTTACTGCAAGAAAAGAAATCACTATTAAGCCACGGAAGACAATTCACCTCAAGTCTTAAGGATGATGGCATGTCCTCTATAGATTACAAAGGGGGCCTGAAGCATACTAGAAACTTTCAGGAATGAAAGAAGTTTTACTGCCACCACCACCATCATTGGAATATGACGGTCTGCTTCATTTACACTTGTATTATATATGCCACCTGCAATACATTTCTGGGTCAAGTTTATAATGCTGTTTTCAAAGCCCCTAGCTGGTTTCAGTACAAGCTATCTAACTGCCCAGTACCATCTTGTCCACACACCAAGAGAGAGAGAGAGAGAGAGAGAGAGAGAGAGAGAGAGAGAGAGAAGATGAAACAATGTTTTAAACTGTAACTGTTTTTAGAATGTTTTAACTGTTTTATAATGCTGTATTTTAAAAAAAATGTATTTGATGTGTTTGCCTCCCTGGGCTCCCTTGGGGAAAAAATGGCAGGATATTAAATAAATATGTAATAATAATAATAATTTGTGATGTGGGCAGTCCACATGAATGCCTCAACGTATAGCAAGCTACATTATGCATATAAATTTCGGGTGTTGCTATTTAGGTCCCTGCATCCACAGGCAACCCCATGGAGGGTGAATGTCTCATTCTTTATTATGCTGTCTTGAGCCTTTGTGGGTGCATTTATTTATCAGACCAAAGCCAACATCTGACTGCTTAGTTATCTAAACTTCAGAATAATTGCATTCTCATCCAACCCTTCTGGCTCTTCAAATGTCTGCTCATCAGTCAGAGAAGATTTCCTTTGCCTTTCATGGTGACCACACATAATGGAGAATGAGGGTTGGGTTGTACTGGAGACAGAACTTAAGAGATGTCTGCTGCTTCCAAGCAAGGTGTCAGGCATGCATATACCGTATTTTTTGCTCTATAAGACTCACTTTTCCCCTCCCAAAAAGTAAGGGGAAATGTGTGTGCGTCTTATGGAGCGAATGAAGGCTGCACAGGTATCCCAGAAGCCAGAACAGCTGCTTTCACTGCGCAGCGATCCCTCTTGCTGTTCTGGCTTCTGAGATTCAGAATATTTTTTTTCTTGTTTTCCTCCTCCAAAAACTAGGTGCGTCTTGTGGTCTGGTGCGTCTTAGAGAGCGAAAAATACGGTAACTCACTCCTGACCCAGGAAGGGAGCAATGACAAAAAACAACAACAGTGCAGGACTCTTTCGAGGCCCTGAAATTGTGAAGTCTTTTAATAAGGTCTAAACTTAATGTAGCTTGCCAGCTGTTTTATGTGATAGTTAGTCACACTGTGAAGTGTTATTAAAACACAATTTTAATAAACAAATACGAGTTATGAACCTGGCGAGGAATGCTGTGCCTTGCCTATTTTATCACCACCACCACCACCACCACCACCAGAGCAGGGTAAGCATCTCTAAGCCATGTGTTTTGGTTTGGTTTTTTAATAACCATTTTTGTTTGTTTCTGAAATTTCTGCATCCTTACAGGCCTCTCAATCTCCAAAATGGAAGTAGGCAGCAAGTGATTCACTGGAGGCTGAGGAAATTTGTCTCTCCAGTGAGGTCTGTGATGCGAGGCTCTTGATACAGTACAAGAGAGTCAAGGCACATAGGAAAGATTATCAGATCTGAGCTCATGCCAGCATCACAGCACAGTCAATTAAAGGCAGGCCACCAGAGTCTCTGGCATTTTTGTTTTATCTGGCTTGCAAAGCACCAATAAAATTACTTGCTAGTATATGGTGGGAAATGAATTGGTCTGCTTCCTTAATGTTCTATTTCTGGAGGTAATTGGCACTGATAAAAAGAGGGTGGGGGGGAAGGCTGGAGGCAATAGGATTTTCATCAGTGTGTTGTTTATAAAATTATATTCATTATCTGAAAGTTTTGCTTAATGCAGACACCCTTGGACTTCATTAAAGTGTTTGAGCAGGAGTTTTTTCTCTAATGGGCCTTCACAGGGAAAATGCTTGAAATCCAAGATAGTTTAGCTTTATGAGTCTTAGGCACAATTACCACAAAGGTTAGGAACCAAAAGGAAAACCAATACTGTACAACTCGCACATGTGCACACTCATACATTTATCATCCCAAGGGCCACATTTCTTTCAGAGGCCGTATAGGTAAGGCCAAAGGCAATGTTTGCAACAATTGATGTCACTCTTATCTTTGTACAGTAGGCTACATCCTAGCCATATGAGCCAGATGTTTCTACCTACCTGCACATACACGCAGACACCTTTCCATCCCCCATCAGTGGATGCAAGGAACTGAAAGTTTAGTGCCAGACCCACAGTCTTTTATGAGACTGGTAGGACTGGGGTGTGGGGAGGAACTCCTTCTTAAACCCTCTAGAGACCCACTGCCATTCACCACAGATCTGCCTTCCACAACCTCTTGTCTGCCAGATGTTGTTGGACTGCAGCTCTCATCATTTCTGACCACTGACCATGCTGGCTGCAGAGACTGATGGGAATTCAAAAACCATCTGGAGTACACTAGGTTGAGGAAGGCTGGTGTAGACAATACTGAGCTGGATTTTTTAAATCTTATTTTTATTGATTTTCAAGATAAGGATACAAATATAAAGAAAAGAAAAACACCCCCTAATACTGAGCAAGCTGGATTAATGGCCTGACAGGTAGGTATAAGGCAGGCAGGCAGGCAGCAACATAGCTATAGAAGGGGCTTTCCCCCCAGCTGGAATTCAGTTCCAGCACCTCTCAGATGGGCACCACTGCCATTCTAAAAGAATGAGGGAGGTATTCATGGTGAGCTCCACCACCATTTTTTCCCTAGAAAAAAGCACTGATTATAGATATAAATGCACATAGATAGATGGATGAAGACTACAGAAAACCAGCCTACATTGTCCTAACCACACTGTCCCCTGAAAAAGGGCATTTCTCCAAAACGGGAGAAAGTGAGGTAGGAATTTCATGCATTTCTGCTTTGCTTGGGGTCGGAACCATGGAGTGAATAGCAAGTGTGGCTGGAATGGTGGAGAGCAAAAAAGAAAGACAGCTGAGCATTTGGATGAGATAAGGGATCTCATTAGCTGGGTGCCCTTTGCAAGAGTTCTCATGGCTGGAAGCGCTTCTTGCACTTTCTCAGGCTCAAGACGAAAAAGCTTTCTGAGTGAGTCGTGCAATTTCTGAGAGCTTTAAAAATAAAATGAAAACCAGGGAAGGGGGACAAGTGACATCATTACCACAGTCGATAAACAGAGAAGATTTGAACATGATCCCAGGGTGGAAGAATTCCAAGTACGTCAAAAATTCAGCGCTAAAAGGAAATCAGTGCTTGAGATGTTTGAGAAAGGAGGCTATGTTTTATTTTATCATTACTAACACAACTGGATGTAGTTGTGGTTGTTATGGGGAGTGAACAGGGGGAAATTGTAACTGATCGTATGTTGGTTTTTATATTCAAAAATTAGTTTTAAAAAAAAAACACAAAGAGAGAAAGGGGGCTTTTGAGTGAAGCCACTGAAACTGCAGGAAATCAATACTCCGTACCTTTAATTTATTGCCATGTCTTATGTACTTAGGTTCAATGGACTTGATTTTATTTGCTGGGTAGGTGATTTCACGGCCAATGGTTTCTTCCACCTTGATCCTTTCCCCTCGTTGCTTGCATCTGAAAATTTAAAAAAAGGAAAAAGAAAAAAGAATAAGAATAAGCTGAAATGGCAAATCACATAAATCTGTGCACCTGACTTGAGACATGGCCATTTTTCTAGCATGGCATCCAAGAAAATGGACTTAGGGTTTGAAGTAGGAGTGAGGAACCTGTGGTCCTCCAGTTGCTGTTGGACTCCAACTCCCATCAGTCCCAGTCAGCAGAGGCAATGCTCAGGGGTGGTGGGAAGTGGAACCTCCTAACATTTGGAGGGCCACAATTTAGGAAAGCCTGGAATAAAGTAAATAATAATAATAAATAATAATAACAACAACAACAACAACAACAACAACAACAACAATATCTTTATTGTCATATCCCCCTCTCGGGGACAACAAAATTACTTGGCTGCTCCATCCACCCAGGTAGGGCACTCCACACAAAATCAAAACAACTATAAAAACACTAATTAAAACAATACAGTATAATACAGCAAGGAAGATTAGATGACTTTCAAAGTCCAGGCTTCCCATTCAGGGCCGAGATCGCTCTGGAGAAGAAGCTGTTCTTAAGATGGCTCGTTCTTGTCTTCATCGTCCTGTATCTCCGTCCCGACGGCAGGAGCTCGAAGAGACAGTGACCAGGATGCGATGGATCTTTTACTATGTCCAGTGCCTTCCTATGGCACCTTGTGGCATAAATCTGCTCTAAGGTGGAGAGTGGGCAGCCAACAGTGCTCTCTGCTGCCTTAACAACTCTGCACAACCCCAACCTGTCCTGGGTAGTACAGCTTCCGTACCACACACATAAGCCATAAGTGAGCACGCTCTCAATAAGAAGAACCCTGTTGGATCAGGCCAAAAGCTCAGTGTTGGAAATAAAACAATAATACTTGCAATAAATTACCTGAACCAGTGGGGGGGGGGGGATGATAGACAGAAAGGCACTGGTTCCTTCTCTTTTAGTAACCACCTGTTGGTAAAAGAGACTTATTCTCCTAGTGAATTAGCTCAAGCCAGCTGCACTTTAGTTAGTCCACGTGTGATTCCATTTTGGCCACATGTAAAACCCATCCTCAGAACGGCTTTCTTTGCCATGAGTAATAAACATTACGTTTTCTTTATACTTTCAAGCAGTTTCACCAGACCATTTCTTTCCTGTACACTGCTGCAATATATTTACCAAACTCCAGAAAGTTCTGGGCCCAAAGCCAGCTTACTAAAGCTACAGAAGGTTTCTGAATGAAAGACCAAAGGCTCAGGCCAACGTTAACAGGCATGCCTTAATCCCAACGTTGCAATCAGGAGATTTCCATGATTGGCTGTACATAATCTAGTTGCATTTGGATGATGAAGGACTTCTGGAAATGGTGAAGACTGAAAAATCTGTGTAAGGTGCTGGTACCATCGCTAGATGGGAAAAACATAGGGCAAAGACTCTTTTAATCCAATGTTTGGCTAATTTCCAGCAAATACACATGGGAAATGAAAGTATTGAAAAGGGAGTGTTTCTAGCCTTAAAAAATCTATATGGGAAATCAGGAATTAAAGATCAGATTCAGAGTTACAAAGAATTGTTTTCTGCTTGATGAAGGGAAGGAGATTGTTCTATGAAACAAATGGAATTATTGCTAAATTTGATGGTCAAATTAAGCATTGCTGGAGGAAATCTAGACCACCACCCTGTTATTACAGTGACAACCATATGCTTATGAGAAGCCCACAAGCAGGAATTGAGTGCAACAATACTCTTCCCATTTGCAGTTTCCAGCAGCTGCTATACAAAGGCACGACTGCTTCCAATGGTGGAGGAAGAACATAGGCACCCTAGTTAGTAGCTTATGTATTTTTTACATACTGCTTGCACCTTTGCCAGAACAGGGTACCAAATAGGTTTGGCATCATTGGGCATCTGCCAAGGACCACATCCCAGGGAGGGGCCTTTCCAGAGTCCTCTTGGACTGGCTCACCCCTCTTGCTATCTCTGCATGATCACCTGCCCTCTCTGAGGATGTGAGCAGTGATAAGAGAAAGGGAAAGAACAAGTGCTTCCAGTTTGTCTTACACTACTCTGGGTGGTTCTATGGACTGGGCCAAGAGGGAGGATCAAACAAGCAGATGTCTTATACTAATTCAGGTCATAGGTCCACCTAGATCAGTACTTCCTACACAGACTGACACTAGCTCTCCAGGGTCTTAGGCAAGGGTCTATCTTTATCCTACCTGGAGATGTCGGGGATTGAACATTGGGACATTTTGTATGCAAAGCAAATGCTTTAACTACTGAGCTGTGGCTCTTGAGAGGTGGCAAGAAAATCAGTATTGATGACAGTGGCAAAGATGAGGTAGGCCCACACAGTCCTAGGGACTAGGCCATTGACAATAAACAAATGAAACACAAATTCAGTTATTATTAGGAAGATAAATATAGAATACCTATTCACCAGCACTAAAAACTGCCCTTGAACAAAAACAATGGGCCAGCTAATTATTTTAACAATATAAGGTAAATAAGGTGATTTTTTTATTACTATTATTTTGCTACACTACAAACACCTTTAAGGAAATTATGCCACAACTTAATAATGGAGCATATGTTTTGCAAACAGAAGGTGCCAGGTTCAATTCCTGGCATCTCCCTGAAGGGTGGGATGTCCCCTGACAGCCGCTACCAATCAGTGCAGACAATACTGAACTAGATGGGCCAAGGGGCTGCCTTAGTATAAAGCAGCTTCCTCGGCCCCTGTAATTTCCTGGTGGCTTTTGCAGTTTCCTTCAGACACAATATCACTCAATGAGTGCAAAGGAGACAGAACTCTCTGTACGCAGATTGAACAATGTCAGAAAATCAGGACATTAGAAAATAAAAATGGGAGCAGTGGGGAGTGGGGGTTAGGGGAAATGAAATAGCAACAGGAAATGAGGGAAGGGGTGTTTTTCTCACAAGAGGCTTCCCCTCCAGCTTCTGTAAGGAAAGATAAGGCTACTTTGGAGGTCAAGTGGAGATACAAACACACTTTGCCATTGTGTTTAAAGTGATAGAACCACAAGCTGGGCATTTTCATTATTTGGCTTAGTTTACACTCCTGAGGTCAGCAGAAACACTCAAGATTATATTACTCTGCAATCCTGTTTGTCCATTGAACAGGGTGGGCCTTACATGTGAGTAAGCCTAAAGAGGACTGGACTGTAAAGATGCTTAAATCCCTACTTGTAAGGCAATTTGCATGCAAAATGTGTCGATGTGGCATTTTAGCTAATGCATTGCCATGGGAAGAATGCCTGACTTGTTCTGGATTATCTAGACAGACTTCAATCTGATTTCAGGTCCAGTTTTAGCACAGAAACAGCCTTGGTCAGCCTAACTGATAACAGCAGACGAGATGCTGTGCAGATGTTGCACTAGTGCCTTGAAGCAGTAAGGCTGAAAGGGAGTCAATAATCTAAGGTTAAATGCTGGTAACGACTGGAGGTGCTTTGGGTGGGAGGTTCCAATATTGGGTAATTATGTGGATGATCTGTTCTGGGAGGGGTTGCACTGAGGGAATGGGTTTGTAGTCTGTGGGTACTCCTGCAGTGGTAGTCAATGAAGCTTAACTTAGAGGAGACCTAATGAAATTAATGAGCATGAATAAACTGCAACCATTAATTTCAATAGGTGTATTTGTATTGGATTCCAACCTGTCACTGGGGTCTCAAGTAGCATGTGGCAAGGAGTGCTTATGCCAAGCAAAACCAGCATTCACACAAGTTTAAAGCACTAAGATTCCACTATAATTCTCATGCCTTCTCACAAAGGATTCTGGGAACTGAGTTTGTTAAAGGTGCTGAGAGTTGTTAGGAGACCCTGATTCCTGTCCCAGAGTGGTTTAACAATCCCCCCTTCGTAGGAAACTCTGTGAATTATAGCTCTGCAAGGGAAATAGGGGATCTCCTAGCTACTTTCAGCACCCTTAACAAACTGCAGCTCCCAGAATTATCTGGAGGAAGCTAGACAAAGTGGTATTATAGAGCTTTAAAGGTATGGTGTGAATGTGACCTTAGGCTGAGTTGCCAGTTATGGCAAAAACAGGCAATGCCTCTGGTATGCAGGGTCAGTTGAAACAAGAGGTAGAGTTCTATATTAGCAAAATTCTTCATCTGTAATTTTTGACATTTTCAATGCACACCAAAATTCACATTAAAAATGCCTACTTTAAGGCAAAAAGCACACAAAGATTCATATTTTATGAAAACATACACAAGTTGTTTTTAAATGCAGATTCCCAAATTCGATGGGATGTACTTGTGTATGAACACATGCAAAACTGATCAGAAATAAGACTGATAGCATCAGTCTATCATGGGAAAACTGGAATTTTGTCATACTTCCTTACACTCCACCCCACTCTCCATATTTCTGTTTTCTTTTTATTATTTATCCCTACCCAAACCAGGGGGCATCTTACTAACATAGTTTGAAATAATGCGAGGAAATCAGATCCTGTCATGGGTTGCAATAAATCTGTTTTATTACTGATGCGCACGCACGCACACACACACCAGGAGGTTCTCCTGGCTGCTCCTCCAACGAACTATCACCAGCCATGACCTTGGACAAATTAAGCTGCAATCTCAACTTCAAATATTTTTTCCATGGGTGTTCTTCAAATGACAGTAAGCCTCCCCATCCCAACAAAAACATCAGAAAAGAGACAAGAGGGGGCCCATTTGGCTCTTTATATTCCCCCATCTGTCCTTTATTTTTAAGGGTGGAAAACCTGACTCCAGCCTCCTTGCTGCACAGAAGGGTGAAAGTGCAGGAGGAGATGTTGGGTTTGGCTCCCAGACATCCCTCCTGGTGCTCACCAAGGGGAGTGCTCCCCATTCAGGCCTGAACCAAGGCATCTCTCCATGGGTTGCTCTGCTAACATTTCAACAGGAACAAAGGAAACTTGTCTGTTTGTTTAGAGAAACTGCGCCGAGCAGCACCTCATGCCTAACTCACTTAATTCCTGTTTGGTAGATCTGGGATTCTTTGTCCCTCCTCTAACCCCACACAGAGAAATAAGGCAATTAGGGGGTTCCTGTATCTTATGCCTGCCGGGCAATATGTTTTAAACAGTGAGTGAAGTCAAGGATAAGAATCTGCCCTTCACATGCATGCAGAAGAGGCATGGGGATCTGTTGTGCCAGGCCTGCACAGCTGCAACCCACCAAGACCAGCCCAGCTCACAATTCTGAGCTGTGTATGGTATGCTCCAGGGAACTGGGCTGCATTCACATGGCAGTTTATTCCATTTCCTTGACCTCTCCCTGCATCAATTATGATTTTTCTTTGTTCATGGGGGAATGTGGCTCTCAGGCTGAAAGGATTCCCCCTCCTAGATTTCAGCCTCTATCAGCAGAAGCAGAACATTGTCATTGTGGCCAGTAGCAACTCATGAATTTATGCACTTTTAAATCCATCTGAGTTGGTGGGTGTAATGGATTTAGGGGTTGCTCGTGCGTAAGTTGCCGCCACTGCTGGCAAGATTACCTGGTTAAACCCTTTCTGACTGAACAGCCTCCAGCATCGTGACTGTCTCAGTAGCTGGCAGAATCCGTCAGTGGGCGTTTCTTGAACCTTTTCCAGCATAAAAGTTGTTTGATGCCAAGTCTCTTCCTACTCTCCGATGGGTGTGTGGGGGAGCCTTGGTTGGGAAACGAGAACTGGCCGGGCTTAATAGAAACGACGTGTTCGCTCAAACTAAAATCAGGGAACTCCGAGACGGAAGGGAAAACCATGGAGGGTTTGAGGAAAAGGAAGGGGTGCTGTACTGTAAGGGGGCGCTGTATGTACCGGGGGAGACCTTGAGGGGGAAGGTACTCAAACAACTTCACGACAACCCTACAGCTGGGCACTTTGGACAGCACAAAACCATGCTGCTCGTCACCAGGCAGTTCTGGTGGCCAAGGGTGAGGGAGGATGTACGGGAATATGTACGGGGGTGCGACCGCTGCCAAAGGGCAAAGGGGGAGAGGGCTGGCGAGATTACCTGGTTAAACCCTTTCTGACTGAACAGCCTCCAGCATCGTGACTGTCTCAGTCGCTGGCAGAATCTGTCAGTGTGTGTTTCTTGAACCTTTTCCAGCATAAAAGTTGTTTGACGCCAAGTCTCCTCCTACTCTCCCTGCGCAGAAGTCTTCTGCGCAGGTAGGGTGTGGGCAACGGAGTACCCGTACTCTCTCCGCTGGTCTCCGGCGAGGAGTCTTGGAGCCTCCTCTCCGATTCTCCCATCTGCCCCCCTTCTCCACTGGTGTTACACTGATTTCCTTCCCCAGCAGATGGGCTGCCTCTCTCCCTACTGGGACCCTCTCCGGCATCCCTCTGGAGCCTTCCCTCCACCTCTAGCTCCGATGGCAGTTCCCTGACAGTGGGCATTGAGAGTGAGGAAGAATGGGGACTAACCAAGGGGTTAAGTGCTGAACAGTGTTCTCTATAGCTAGCTGAAGCAGAATTAAGACCAGTGGAAGACTTTGGGCTCTCACATTTCAGCGCTGCCCTGTAAAACACAAAAATTCAGCGCCTCCATCTCTCCTGCTTCATTTTACAGCATTGTTTGGGTGCCCCCTACAGTGTGGCGTCAATGTGACTGCACCGGTTGCACCACCCAAAAACCAACTCTGATTAAGACTCATAGGAAGAATCATTGTTTCTTTTTAAGACAATTGTATTGTCTCAGTTCTGTCACTAACAGACATGTAGAACACTGTGATCATATCGGTTTTCAAAATTGTGGGAGATATGCAGTCAAATCTAACAATGCATTTTCTTGCTAGTTGGCATGTGAAAGGATTAAGACCATAGAGCTTTACTGCCAGTAGGCAGACTCAGACAATAGAAATGCAATTGGTAGAGAAGACTCAATGTGATGTCAATTCCCCTTCACTCCTGGGTGGAAAGAAGCAAAAGAAATACCATATTTACTTGAATCTAATGCTCAGCATTTTTGGCCAAATTATGTTGTGAAAATTAAGGTGTAAATTAGATTCGCTGGCATTCACCAGCAAATGCTTTTTTTGGTTTCAAGGTTCTGGAAATTGAGGTGCGTATTAGATTTGATGGTGCATTAGACTCAAGCAAATGCGGTATTTCCGGTGCCTTCTCTCTCTCTCTCTCTCTCTCTCTCTCTCTCTCTCTCTCTCTCTCTCTCTCTCTCTTTCTCTTCAACCAGCCATGAAGAAGGACATGCCTCTAAACACTACAGCATCAGGCACCTGCCAGAAGCAGAAGCTGTTTTTGCTGTAAACACAAGTATTTAACCTGCATTTACTTTTAATGCTGTTGCTGCTAAGGACAAATGCTTGACTGTGAGTAAAATATATGTTTTAAACTTACTTTTCAGTCTGTAGCCTGTTTCCTTGATAAACCTAATTTCTTCGCTTTCACTTAACCTGCTTAAGATGGAATTTAAACTCTGCTCAGCCCCACATTTTAAAACTCAAGCAATAAGTTGATTCTTTTATCTATCTGTTAACCCACACATGTGGCTCTGTAGGGGGATAAAATATAGTTAATTATATCTCCTCACCTGCCTAATAAAACCCATCAAAATATTATTGGGCTTCTGTTGTTTTGCCCATTTGTTCTTTTCCCCTTAACATCTCATCTTGGACTGCCAGAATCTACAAAACCAGCTTGGTTTCTGTTCTGGCCTGAAGACCCTACAACAGACGTTCTGTAGGTGCCTATTTATTTGCTTCTGAACAGCTGTTGCAGTTGGAATCTCTGAAAACTTCAAAACTTCACAGTGGGGTGTGTGTTTTTTGTAGCTGTTTATTTGGGGGGGGGTTCTTATCCCTTTGGAGTTACCGGTAATTTGACAATTGGGGAGCTTATTTCAAAGCTACAAAACTGAGATCAACTTCATAGTTTTATGTTCACTGATATTCAGTTCTGTCAGAGGGGAAGCGTTTAAAAAAACCCTGAGGTTCAAGGAGTGGAGCTTAAGAGCTCAATGAAGATTCCTGGGGAAGGAGCTGAAGCCTGTCCTTACTAGGCGACTTATCTTCAGCGCAGGGTTCTTTATCTCGGGTGCAGTCAGCCGCTCAATCCCTCCCTCCAAGTGGAAGGAAGTAGAGGATCCTGGAGCTGGAAGAGCATGCTGGGAAAAGGGGTCATTTAAATTTTGGGATGGATGTGGGGCTATATGGAAATAGATCCTCTGCAAAAAACACATTGGCTTATAGCTTTCCAATATGAATAGGCAAATCTGTCAATTTTGGTTTCTCAGATGATGCTCAGAGCTGGGGTTTTCTAATGTCACCAAGCTGCAAAAAAAAAATGTGTGTAGGTGGAAACACTACTGGCTGTGATTATCAAATGCAGGCAGAGCTGGAGGTGCCGCTTCCTTTTCTATCCTATCCTTAACTTCTAGTTGGTAAAAGTTAACTATCTCAAGATGATGATGATGACGCAAGTAATTGTGATAGTATTTCAGACAAATCCATGAAAGAGAGTGATAATAAATGGAACTTCCGTGCCCAGAAGCAATATACCACATTTCAGATGCTGCATGCAAACCATAGGGAAATATTGCTGGGGATTTTTGTTATGTGAACTGACTTGACTTGTATTCCAGGGACTAATGCACAGATCACAACGCAGCTCTCCACTGTATTGCAAACTATTTAGAATGTTGCAGCACAGTCCTGGGCTCAAAAAATGTATGCCAAAAAGATGCATACCTCAGAAGGAAATGCATGCAAAACTGCCTATTTTAGGAGGCAGCACGTCTCTGAATACCAGAGTTGATGTTGCTAGCAGGCTTCCAACAGGCATCTAGTTGGCTGTGAGAATAGAGCGCTGGGCCAGATGGCCTTTGGCCTGATTCAGCAGGGCACTTCTGATGTTCTTATGCTAGGTGGAAATGTGTATTTTAATCTGTTTTCCAGAAAACAGATTAAAGCAAACCTATGGACCACCACATGTGAAACTGACTAGGAAAGAAAACAGAAAGATCCGTCCACCTGTAAGGGTGCTTGTGCAGTGGTGTAGGGTCCTGTTGGCTTGCCAGTCATATCTGGCTGATTGGTGGGGGAAGCCAGATGCCAGACTAGATGGATGCCTGAGCAGGGCATTTCTTGTTTTTGACCCACACAGTCTTTACCAATTTTCTTCCAAAGCTTAAGAGTTGAAGAAACACCTTCATAAATTAACATCCTGCAACCTCTAGTTGCAAGCCTTAGCTCTCTTTCCAGGACTTGGGTGAATAATGTTTCATATATCACAGTTTTCTGGCATCTTCAGTGCAGAGCCCTATGTTAACAGTCAGGGAAATGACTTGTGGGCAAATGGTTATTGATTCAGATCAGCACATTACAGTGATAACTTACAGGTTGTCTTCATGACTGCATGGCTCCCATTCCCAATGTATGGTGGGCAGAGGATTCCCACTTGATGTGCACTGGAGGCTCTGCTCTCCTCCTTTTGTGACCAGCTCCATTTTAGAAAAATCTGTCTCCTTTTCATAAATCCTGGGTCTCTCTGCAAAGAAAAAGCAAATTTGTCAAAGGACCATTTTCTCCAGAAAACTGCAGTTAAGCAGAAGAAAAAGATCGGTGGAAAGAACTTTATGAATCATGCATTCTGCCATAGAGAGCATCCAGGAACTACAAACTGGTCTGAGAAGCCCATGACACACCTCACTGGCCAGGCCCCAGGCACTCTGAATGTTTTTGTCTTGCTGGAATTTGTCTTTGATTTATGACAGTCCACCTATGCCCCCCCCCAAAATAAGGATGTTGTACACCAGAGGTTCTAGGACACTTGATTAACTAAAATTATATCCCACTCCTCTGCCCAATATCTAGTTAGCAGGAGGAGATCACAATACTGTGCTGGCACCCACAAATTTATTTAAAAGTTGAGTCTCAGGAAAGAAATGTTTTATGCCCCCCTCAAGTAGTTTAGTTGAGGAAATGCAGTGATTGATCACATTTTTCCAAGCTCTGTTATCTTGGTATAAACATGGAATCAGGTAGATGGTGAAAATAAGGAAGCTGTCAGGGTGTTGGGGAAAAGGCCATTGCTCAGTGGTAGAACATCTGCTTTGCATGCAGAAGGACCCAGGTTCAATCCCTGGCATCTCCAGGTAGGGCTGAGATTGTTCCCCATCTGAAACTCTGGAGACCTAGAAAGCTGCTCCCCCTCAGTGTTAGCTATACTGAATTAGGTAAAGCAATGGTATGAGGCAGTTTCCTGTCTTTCTCCTATCTAGGTACTAACCAGGCCTGACTCTTCTTAGCTTCAGAGATCAGATGAGATTGGGTGTGTTCAGGGTAGTACAGTCGTAGACAGCTTCCTGTCTTTCTGTGTGTACTTTTTAAAAGGCGACCTGTATCGTTCCACACAAATGCAGAATTGTATGCAATGTCACTCCTCTCCATTGTCTCCACTGAATTCCCACCAAAATATACATACCGCAGGATCAGTCTCAGACATCATAAACTACCTATGAACAAAGCACAGCATGTTCCTATGAGCGCTCATCACAAGAAACACCAGGAGACTTAGTCTCCTCTAATTTTAGTTTCCTTAGAATGAACACAAAATAAAGAATATTACTTTTTTTCTTCCTCCTTCCACTTAAAAAACAAAGAAATAAAAACAAAAGAGACTGAACTGAAGGCTCTCTGACCCCAGAAAAAAGAAATGGTTCTGAGTTTGAGGTGAAAAAAAAGTCACCTCTCATTGTGCATGGATGTTTTCCCCCTATCCCAAGGCTGATTCATAACAGGAAATCGAACAGATGTATCCCTTTTATACCCACAGTTAGAGCACCTCTGTCCAATTGGGGGCAGCTGCTGTACTTTCAGCCCTTTTGACAATGTGTGGAACGGTCCACAAATTAAACTTTTTCGTTTTCTTGTCTTTGCTCAACAATTTTTTCTCTCTCATCTTGCCAAGCAGGCCCCTGCCTGGCAATTTCCTCCACCGTTCAGCCCTGCCTAGGTGCCCTCGTTTCTAAGGCCTAGAATGGGGAACCTCTTTGCCTTGGTAGCCACTTGCAAACCTCTAAGGCCTTTCTATATGGTATGATATGGCTCATTTATATGCCACTTTTTAGCCCAAGCCCCCCAAAGCTGTGAACAACATAGTGTGCATCTCCAGTTAGAACTGGGGTGCAGAACCTCCAGCCTGTGGGGTGAATGCAGTGCCTATCTGCCCATGAGGCAAGGTGAGGCTGTTGCCTCAGGGCAGAAGGCTCTGGGACGGCAGTTCCCTATCCTTGCCTCAATATCCTGAGATTGTCTGGGACTTGATTGCTTAGGACTTTCTAGAAAGAAAAGAAAGCATTTGTTTGTATTTCAGAATTAAAAAGAAATATATTAAAATAATTCATTTATATTTCAGGGGGTAACCTTTTAAACTTGTGATTAGGGATTTGGCAAAATCAAAGCAAATGAACACGATATTCCTGTTTTCTCTCTCTCTGAAGGAATCAATAGAACAACAATTCAAATATCTGTTTTTAGTAAGTATTGCCCCCCCCCCACTTTAGGGTTAATTAATATAATGAATAGCATGATTCAGAAACCCCTTTATAACTCCAAAATAATTTTTATATGCATTTTGTTATTAAATATTACTCCAACCCTGATAGTGAAGCAAAATGATTCATTGAATAAAATAATAATTTATGGGGAAACAAATGAGTAATTATTGACTTTAAAATGAAAAATGGGACTATTGAAAACATTTTAATTCTTTATGAAACAGAAACAATGGTGGGTTGTGCACATGCATATAACAATTATGAGGGGCACATTAATTATGAGGCAGAGATAAATAGTATGAGAATGAGTGACTTAAGAAAGTGCTTTGTGGGAGGCATATATAATTCTGTTTTGTTGTATGCTAGAGGGATGTGATTGCTGTATAAGGAGTCAATCATAAACTGATAAGAGGTTACCATGGCAGCAACATTTCTTAAGCTACTGAATGAAATTAGTGCTTTGCTGAAATATGACACACACACCCCATTTCTGAGAAATATACTTCCATTTTTCTGCCTCTCCCTCCTTTAGAATTTCTTTGGAATTTTGATGGGTGGAACACAGGAACACAGAAAGCTGCCTTATACCTAGTCAGACATTGGGTCCATCTAGCTCAGTGTTGTTGAGGCTGAGTTGTCCCTGGTGTCTCCAGGTAAGGTTGGGAAGACCCCTGCCTGAAATACACGAGGGCTAGAATGCTACTAGCCCAGAGATGGGTGGAAGGAGAAACACCAACAAAAGAAGAATGGCAGATGACACTGATGGAGTATGCGGAGATGGAGAAACTGACGGGGAAGATCCGAAACCAGGAAGATCAAGTATTTTCTAAAGACTGGAGTAAATTTGTAATTTATTTAAAAGACCGTTGTAAACAGTTAAAATCTTTGGCAGAGATGTAATTACACTTGCAATGTGGAATTATTTATGGTAATGATGGTAATATAATAGATGGATAATGGTAATGGTAAAGGTAAAGGGACCCCTGACCGTTAGGTCCAGTCGCGGACAACTCTGGGGTTGCTGCGCTCATCTTGCTTTACTGGCCGTGGGAGCCGGTGTCATGTGGCCAGCATGACTAAGCTGCTTCTGGTGAACCAGAGCAGCACACAGAAACGCTGTTTACCTTCCTGCTGGAGCGGTACCTATTTATCTACTTGCACTTTGATGTGCTTTGGAACTGCTAGGTTGGCAGGAGCTGGGATCGAACAACGGGAGCTCACCCCATTGCGGGGATTTGAACTGTCAACCTTCTGATTGGCAAGCCCTAGGCTGTTGTTTAACCCACAGCGCCACCCGCATCCCTGGATAATGGTAAAAGATGCAGCAAATTTAAACTTAAACATGGAACCCATGGAGGGAGGGAAGGAGGTCCGAAGCTTAGAAAGAACCTTTTTATTTTTAATGTTTGAAATGGTTATGTTTCATATGTATAAAATTATCAAAAACCCAATAAAAATTATATACATATATATAAAAAGAAATACGTGAGGGTTGCTGCCAGCTGGTGTTCAGCTAGATAGACCAATGGTCTGAATCAATATAAGGCAGCTTCCTCTGTGTACATAATCAAACTGGATACTTCAGTATCTCCTTGCTGTGGCTGATGTGTAGCAACAGCCCATTTTTAACGAATTCCAAGATCTAAAAATAACTTGAGTTGCACTTTAAAAATCATGCATCTCCAACGCAAATTTAATAAGACAAGGACTGTGAAATGAAGCTGCTTTTACAAAAAGAATATTTCTTTAAAAGAGTGGGCGGGGGGGGGGAGATACAACCTACCACATCCATCTGGTGTGAATTCAGAGCTTACTAAGTGATACACTTGCAAAAAGCTAATGCAAGGTGAACGGGTGTAACCAACATCTTCAGGCATCTTCAGGCACAGAAGTAACACATTGCCACAAATAGCAAATGTATGGATTTAGCATGTTGGAGGAATGAAGCAGCAAGCATACAGAGGTGCAACAAGTTCTCTGGCAATGTTCATTTCAGCCCATGACCCCCAAATCCAAGCTAGGATAGCAAATGCCAGAACTGTTTTGACAGTAGTCTGTTGGTAACTTTGACGGAACTAGAAAACTGTTCCATCTCTTTTTCAGCAACTGGGTGTGACTGTTAGGCACTTTTGTAGCAAAGGGTTTATTGCTATAATTAATTTCCAGTTAAGATGTGTGCCATGCTATCCAAAATATGATGGTCAAAAACCACAGATGGGCCTCAACTCACATAAAATGGAGTCAGTTTGCATGTTTGTGTACAAATCACCAAATGCTGAATAAAGAAGTGATGAAAAGTTGAGCTGACAGTCATGCATGTGTAGACAGGCCCTCTGTGCATATTTTCATGCTGTGTGAAAGAATAACAAGGCTGCTGAGCAGTGGGCAGAGCATGAAGGGAGTTGAAGGAAAGGAGGACGAGTATCGGGGGATATGGAAAATTCTTCCATCATCAAAGACATCCAACAACTTCTTCCTCCACTCCCACATTTCCTTAGCTCCATCTGCCAAATCACAGAATAGCGTCAGCTCAGGCTTACTGAGTCTGCAGGTGTCTCTTGCATGGTACCCAGCTAGCGTTACAACTCTAGCCAGACAAAGAACTCCAGTGACGCAGCGGGGTAATAGACTTGCCAAGTGATTAACCAGAAGTGTGTTTCTGAACACAATGATGCAGTTCCTCTTTTTTCAGAAGGGGACAACATGTCAATGGGCGATCGACACCTGGCAGCAACACTGTTATATTACTGGCACTAGGCAAGGGTATTTTAACTTTGCCTGTTATTTAAGCAGGAACAAAGGATGCTGCTTTTACACTGTTGGTCCACTTAGCTCAGTGCTAGGTAGGCTGTCCAATCTGACTGCCAACCGCTCTTCAAGGTTCCAGACTGGAGTCTTTCCAGAGACTGAACCAGGGGACCTGCTGCTAAGATACAGCCCTCCCTGTTCCAGCATTTCAATGACTTTTTTTGTATTTTGTCTTGGTTTTGTAAACTATTCAAGAAGCTCAGCTGAATGGCAGTGCCCAATTTTAAAAAACAAAATAAGAGGAAAATCCACATTTGCTGTGCTTCTAATGCAATAGTGGAAACCTGTGGCTCTCCAGCTGTTGTTGGACTCAGGATGGCCAATGGTCATGGATGATGGGAGCTGTAGTCCAGCAACATCTGGAGGATCTCCACCCTCGCTCTAACAGCAGTGCGAGCAGCACGAAGCAGCCGGTGAACATCTTTTTCTCCAAGCTGTGAAAAGCATTACTAGCTAATGTCTGCATGTTAAGTTTCTGTTAAAGGCAGAGGAATATATGTGGGTGTTACCACCCTTCCAAAATACAACAGCTGCCTCTCCTGGCACACTCCCTCCCAAGCCACCCTCCTGCCACAACTAAGGATAGATTAAACCTTTGGAGTTTGCCAATTGCAAATTCACACTCTTCAAACATACTAAACATGCAATGTCAAGTGTTACCCTTGTCTTTGGGTTAAAGTGTTAAAGGGCTTCAGGTCTGCTTTGATGAAAGGTGTAAAAGCTGACCTGAATAACAAAAGAATTTCCCCAGTGCTCCACTTGAGAGAAGAATCAAGGAAGGGTGTTTTTTCTTCCCTTGTTCTATATCTTTCAAATTTGTTGGTTTTACGCCACAAAACTCTAGGGCCTTAAAAGAGGATTGGATAAATTCATGGAAGATAAGGCTATCAATAGCTACTAGCCATGATGGAGGCTATGCTCTGCCTCCAGTCAGAGGCAGAAATGCTTCTGAATGCCAGTTGCTGGAAACCGAAGGAGTGGAGAGGACTCTTGCTCTTGGGTCTCTCTTGCTGATTTCCCAGAATGAGCTTCTGGTTGGCCCCTGTGAGAAGAGGATGCTGGATGAGATGGGCCATTGGCCTAATCCAGCAGGCTCTTCTTATGCTCTTATTCCTTGTCCTAAACCCTTGGAGAGCTGCTGCCAGTCATTGCACACAGAAGCATCTTTTTAAAAAAACATACATCTGCTATTGCAAAAACTTACATGGTCTGCTTCATCAGATGCAGTAACACTAATTAATTGGAACTTTCTTCCAGTTTTAAATAGCAGGTGCATTGCATTGCACTGTATGGTTTCAATCACTGGTTTCATTTTATCAAATAGGTTTACATATAAATATAATGCAATAGATGTAAACCAATTTGATAATTTCGTTGTAAAGGTGAAAAACATTATAGAAGTTTCCTAAATAAACATATTAACAACTTTTTAAGAAACATCAAATTCTGCTGAATATTCAGATTTTATAATTTGGATTTAGTGGTTGAAATCTCAACACCCACACACCCACCCACACGAAACCATATCTTAAATTTTGAAGTCAAATCCAAAAGTTTGATCAGGTTGCTTTTTGCAACTCCTCAAAAGGATGTTTTCTGATTGATGAGTGAAGGTATCACAAATATCTGCCAATTTTTATTACAAGTCCTCTGCTGCAGAGCAGAGAAGGCGGTAAGATGGCTGCAGTCTGTTTGTTCCATTTTGTAAAATGGTTCAACAAAGTTTCCAATTGTTTTACAAACTGAGAATAATATGCAGCTAGCTTCAACTGAAACGCTGCCGTTCCACAAAGCCTTGGAGAAGACCCAGAATATTCTGTTTATTTGTTCTAGGGTGAGAATTAAAAATACCCTTACCAGACCATAAGTAGTTTTTAATCCTCCCCCCCCCCCCACCTTTGCTTTGTACTCAAGTCTGGAGTAACCATTTTCTCCCATGTTTTTTCTCCTTCTTTCCATTCTTGGCTCACCAGGATGTATAGTTGCCAGCTGTTTGTTAAGATTCCCTTTTGTTCACTCTCTCCCCTCCTCTCTAATATTTCATGACATTTGCTGCCTGAAACTTTGGCTCTCAACAAGAATTTAATCCAACAAAACAAAAACACAGCAACCCACCAGCTTCTTGGACAGCTCTTAATGTGCAAACATATAAAGGAAGAATGGGTTTATATATAAAAAAAGGGGTCCAGTGGCCTCCAGGAGACTCAAAGAGACCTACATGCAAAGCAAGCAAGAGGGTTATATTCCTCATGCCAGATTAAATTCCATCTGTCTGTAGAGTGGGCTGGAAACATGGGTGGCCCAAGCATAGGGCTACTACATGTATCTTTATACAGGAAGTTTAAGGAGGAACGGACTTTGCAACAATCCTTACATTTACGGATCAGTGAATCCATCAATTCTGGTTTACTCAGTTTCTCACATTCCAACCGCAAGTCCAGTTTGCCTCATTTCCATATTAACTTGCAATTCCTTTTATATTTTTGTAGAAGTCCACACAAAACTTTGGCTGTTTCTCCTCATATATGCAAACAACACCCCCCCCCCCAATTAATACAGCAATCCGTCAAGTGCTTATTACAGTGGATCAAACAATATACAAAATATAAAATGCAAAATCAGAGTCTCTGTAGGGCCAATGATTATTTATTACTACTGACAAGCTAGGAACTAACAATCGTAAGTCTGAGAGATGTGGCAACATCTAGATATTTGCCATTATAAGAGAATAAGTGAGTTCCGGCACCTCTTTTTCTAGAAAAATAGCACTGAATAGAACATATCCATTATAGTAAAAGTAGTCCTCAATAACCCTCTCTTCCATGAATTTGTCTACTCTTCTTCTAAAATCACCCAGGTTGGTGGCCAGCACTATATGCTATGGGACTGAGCTGAATAGTTTAACTATAGGCTATGTGATTAAGTACCTCATGTTGCCTAGGATCATTCAAGAAACCCCTTCATTAGATGGTAAATTGTGCAATACGTTCTTTTCAGCACCTGAAGACATTCTTATTTAGACAAGCCTGCCCATAAGTTTCCAAGTTTGTATGAGTTTTATTTTGTTTTTAGTCTGTTCTATTGTGGTATAAACTTTCTGTATGTTTTAAATTACCGTATGCTTGCAAAATTATTGGGGTGGGGTTGTTGTTGTCTTTATCAGTATTAATTCTGTACCTTTATTTCAGATCTTCTTATGATTTATGTGGAAATACTTTAATTTATTTAATTTGATGTTTTATTTATTGTTTATGACCACTTCTGTTTTGTTTGTAATTATGTATTTTTCCATGTTGTTGACTGCCTTGCGCATGGTTTGAACTATGGAAAGGTGGCATGAAATTAAGTATGCAGGCATACTTGTACTTTTTATGTACTTTTTAATTTTAATGGGTTTTTTTTGGTAAACCGCTTTGAGCATTTTTTCTACAATTAAGTGGTGTATACATTTTCTCCAAGGGACGCGGGTGGCGCTGTGGGTTAAACCACAGAGCCTAGGACTTGCTGATCAGAAGGTTGGCGGTTTGAATCCCTGCGAAGGGGTGGGCTCCCATTGCTCAGTCCCTGCTCCTGCCAACCTAGCAGTTTGAAAGCATGTCAAAGTGCAAGTAGATAAATAGGTATCGCTCCAGCGGGAAGGTAAACGGCGTTTCCGTGTGCTGCTCTGGTTCGCCAGAAACGGCTTAGTCATGCTGGCCACATGACCCGGAAGCTGTACGCCAGCTCCCTCGGCCAGTAAAGCGAGATGAGCACCGTAACCCCAGAGTCGGCCACGACTGGACCTAATGGTCAGAGGTCCCTTTACCTTTACTTAAATTTTCTCCAAGGTTTGCCATGTCAAAATGTTGTAGTGACAGTAAAAGCCACATCTGAGAGGACTTACAAGTACTTAACGGATCCACCAGTAATGATGTAGACCACACTTCCAGATATTTTGGACTACAACTCCCATAAGCCCCAGACAGGATGACCAATGGCAAGGAGTGTTTACAACTGCCATTGAGCAACATCTGGAAAGCCGCAGGTTACCCCACCTTCCATACTACATAAATATGGGAGCACTGCATGCTAGGTGCACACAGGGGGCAGGAAATATGTCAATTTCAGTCTCCCTCAGCATCTTGTTTTTCCAACCTTAAGTTCCGTTCTCTACATTTCTACATCACTTTGAAATTAATTTATCTTTTAAAAAGTCCTCATGAAAAACCACCAGCATTTTAGTTTAAATTTCTCCTACTATACTGTTTGTGAGCAATTTTGCCTAATGCACAAACACACGCATAAGGAGCCACCCTTTTCTTCTGACTGTAAATTTTTAGAACTGCTTTTAATCTTGCATTTTTATATTGCTGTAACATGCCCTGGGACCTTGTGGTGAAAGGTGGGCAAGGAATATTGTTACTCCTCTTTCAGTTCTTTCTTTGACCCACTTCTACAACCAGAGGATGTCACTATATCTTGTAGCAGTCAATGTAAAGTAGAGAGGAGTTTCAAGAATTTGGAACACCATGATATCAGGAAATTAGTCAGTTCTAGCAAACATTATACAGCAGCAAGGCAGGAAGATTCTGTGAGCTTCATGTTGCAATAGCCACATATGTGTTTACATCACGGTTAGTTTATCCCTAACAAACCTGTTTGCGGGGGTGGGGAATGCATCCACATTCATAACAAGAATAGTCATATTACTATTCTTGTTATTGCTATTACGATTATGATTACTGTAAGTCACATCACAGGGAAAATAAATCAACACCAGAGATTCCTTTTCAGATCGTCTTTTTTTGGAAGAGCAATCTGTTGCTAAAACTTATGAAGCACCCGTTGTTAATTTCTCTCCTGCCCTCTACGTGCAGAAATATTTTTTCAGTATATGAATTATCAGCATTCTTTGAGCTGGAACGGTTGCGATAAGCAACATATTTACAGTAATTGCAATAATGATCCCAGTTTAATTCATGCCACCATGCTGATGCATGACAAAAGAACAACAGAGTGCACTTGGGCATGAAATCGTAAACAAATACAAATACGAAAAGCTTGCAAAAGCATTAACGGAGATGAATTGAATGGATTGTAGCCAGCACACAAGAAACCCTTTTGTTAACTGCCTGTGAATTTCATGCCAACTGATTTGTGTTTGCATCCCTAGTTACGGACAGTCAATTCTTTAACTAGAAAATAATTCTGTCTTGCACACAACATGCAAAAAAATCCGTTAGCCATAATCCACACGCCATCCAACCAATACTAAACAAAGCCATGAGACAAATGTTGAGATATCAAAATCAAACGGGATTTCTTGCCCTGAAAAACTTTGATGGAAAAAAACTTTGGCAGCAGAAATACAAGCACTGCAACAGACCTGCAAATAAGGCCCCCAGTCCTATGAGATGCTGAATTAAAGCAGAAGCTCAAAAGAATGGACATAGCAGACCTTGCCTTTCTTGTATACTGAATTTATTTGTCAATGTGTTAGTTGCCTTTCTAGTTACTGAATTATTGAAGTGATGTAAAACAATTTCAAAAACGCTACCCCAACATTAAAAGCCAAGCTGTGGTGTCAAAATGAATTAGCTCACCCAAATTCCCAAAACCTTCTTTTCCCAAAATCTATCAGAAATTTCCTGGGTACTTGGCTATACACTGGTGTCTGTATTTGGCATGCTATGGCAGAAGTGGTGGGAACCTTTTTCAGTTTGACAACCACACTGCCTCATGGGCAGCCTTCCAGAAACTGTGAGCCAGTGGGGTGGGGAGGAGAAGCAAAAGTGGGTGGGACAACAGATGTGACTCTTATTTATTTTTATTCCAGCCATGCAAAAGTCAGAGCTTTATACATCCGCACACCTCTCTGTCCAGGCAAGCAAGAGGCACCACCAAAGTTCAAAGACACTTTTCAGCCTGGCAAAAGCACTCAGGAGCAGGAGAAGAAAGCAGTGGGCCTGGGAAATCTTGAGGGCAGGACAGAGAGACCTATAGGGCCACATTGTCCCTTGGACAATGCTTCATCCCCTCTTACATATATCCTGCCTGTCCTTCAAGGAGATCAAGGCAGCATATATGGTTCACCCCATCCCCATATTATCTTCACAACAACCCTGTGAGGTAGGTGAGACTGAGAGTGTGGGAATCGGCCCAAGGCCACCTAGTGAGCTTTATTGGAATTTGAACCTGGACCTTTTCAGTCCACACTTCCGCTTATCCCATGCCTAGAAAGCATGGGTCCAAGCAGTTTCCCACTTGCCCCATACTTTGTAGGCATGGGTCTGAGAAGTTTTGGCTATGCCCCACTTCTTTGCCCTGGAAAACGTGCTCTGTAGCACTAAATCGGAAAACCCAATTGCCGATTGCTCCATTTTTGCGCTAAACTGAGGGTTTCCCCAGGGGGCAGTATTGGGTCAAAGGGAACTGTGGATGGAGCCCTAAGTCCAGCACTCTAACCACTACAACACACAAGCTCTGTGTCATTTATTATACAATAGTACCTCGGGTTAAGAACTTAATTCGTTCTGGAGGTCCGTTCTTAACCTAAAGCACCACTTTAGCTAATGGGGCCTCCTGCTGCTGCCGCACCGCCGGAAAACGATTTCTGTTCTCATCCTGAAGCAAAGTTCTTAACCCGAGGTACTATTTCTGGGTTAGTGGAGTCTGTAACCTGAAGCGTATGTAACCCAAGGTACCACTGTACTGAAATAATGATAGTAATAACAGCTATAGCAGCAGGAGCAGGCAGCTCCTTGGATAGATGCCACGTGTTTGTACATCAATTATACAAAGCATTTGGCCAGAAACTGCTTGCCATTCTCCTTTGCCCTGGAAACCAGAAACAGAGGAATAAGCTGGTTATTTAGATCTAATAGGTGCTTACCTAATACATCCAGCTCGACAGTGTGTTGTTCATGGACATTATGCTTAGTGTTGCTCAGGGTTATGGTGTAATTCCCAGCATGCTTTGGTTTCACGTCCCTTATGATGAGCCTGTATTTCACTGGATCTAGTTCATAGCAGTCACTGTTCGCATTGGTCAGCTTCTTGCCATCCTTGTACCTATAATGTCCAGCAAGAAAGATACCAATTGAAAGATAGAGTAGAGGGGAACAAGGGCAATCCCATTATAGGGTTACTGAGACTTATTCTTCTTATTCTTTATTAACATGACTTCTATGCAACCCCTTAATTAAAGTTTTCTGGGCAATGTACACAAAAATGGTTCAAAACAAACAAGGGATTGGGAATACCAAATACCAAATGCCAAACAAAACACACCACAGCACAGATTTAAGCACTGCAATTAAGCACAGGCAAGCCTGAGTAGACCTGCAAAGAACTGCTGTTAGATTGTTATGCTTTCCTCGCCCCCCTGCATCAGCATTTTCCTTCTGTCAATTCAAAGTACCTCCTTGGTTCTTACCAGGTCACTATGGGGCGGGGGACAGCTTGAACCTTCCAAGACAATTTCAGCATCTTTTGCCCTTCGATAACTTCATAGGGATTGGTTTTCTTAAAGGAAACTTTGATGAAAGCTTCTCCTTAAAATAAACAAGAAAAATTGCAGGCATGAATCTCAAATTTGCTTTTTTGCAAAACAATAGTAACACAACGGATAATAAAAGCTGTGGAGCAGAAAGCAAGCAGATCGACTGGCCAGCCAGAAGTTAGTATAAAGTAAGAATAGGAAATGATGCTGCCATTTGAAACATGTGCTTCATTTTTTAATTAATTTAAACCTGCAGTTGATTTTGATCCCTAAAGGACACATGATCAAACTATTTGGAGAAAGGAATTTACAACATCTGCCTTCCTCACCTACTTTTGTGCTTTTACCAGCTCCAACATTCAATATCACTTGGTGGCAGTAGCCATAAGATATGGTGTTACGACTTCCTGGGTGCTGGATTTTCCACTGATACACACAGAGCTGTAGAAAGAGCCATGGTGGCTTCAGGGCACTATAAGGACGAGGGCCCTTCCCCTCATGGTTGTGTTTTAGTTGACTGCAGGGATTGTGGTGCAGGGAATGGGTGCCTCTGGCAATTTCAAGTTATTATTTCTTCCCATCTAACACACAGTTCTCCACATTTCCACATCCGTTTGGAATTGTTTTTTGAAAAAGCAAGTCCTTGTGGAAATTCACCAGCTTTTGCAGAATTTGCAAGCAATTTTGCCTAACAAACATTTTTTTGCAAAGCATTTTCTGATTATAAAATGCATTTTGTATACTATTTTCACTAATTATGCATTTTTAAATGCATAGTTTACTCTAGTACATGCATTTTTTAAAACCAAAACCAAAAAACCAAAACATTACTTGGCTAGAGAATTGCATTGCAAGATTCAAAAAAGTGTGGATTTCAAAGGTTGGCTGTGTTTCAGTTCCCATATTGCAATGTTGGCCAAACTTGGGTCTCCAGCTGTTTTTGGACTACAATTCCCATCATCCCTGACCACTGGCCTGTTAGCTAGGGATGGTGGGAGTTGTAGTCCAAAAACAGCTGGAGACCCAAGTTTGGCCAACACTGCCATATTGTTTCAGAAAGTGTGAATTAATTAGGTTTGCCTATAAATGTGAACTAGAGCAAATTTCTCCCCCATCGTTAGTGTGGTGCTGTTCCAAGGTAAGTACATAAAATGGTTGGGGAAGTAGTTTGAGTCTGATCACTTCGCAGGTGGGAGCTGGAAACTGGTGGTTGATTACTAGGGTGAAAAGACAGATCCTCAGCTGTAGAGGATAACTCTATGAATGTGAACAAGTGATTAGGTGAAGGATGTTAGGCTTTTATTGATGTTGGTGGGGTCCTAGATTGGATTTGGTTTTAGTCTTGTAGCTAGGTTGCCAATGTGGTGGGGTGGTCTATTTGTATATGCTTCCAGGGTGGTGTTGGGACCAGTAGCTGATTATAATGAAGCACAGCAAGTTTGCAGTTGTGCGTGAGCCCAACAGCTGGCAAATATGTACAGCTGTAGTTTGATTGAAGTATAGGTGTGTTTGGACCATAAAGAAGGCTGATCGCCGAAGAATTGATGCTTCTGAATTATGGTGCTGGAGGAGACTCTTGAGAGTCCCATGGACTGCAAGAAGATCAAACCTATCCATTCTTAAGGAAATCAGCCCTGAGTGCTCACTGGAAGGACAGATCCTGAATACTTTGGCCACCTCATGAGAAGAGAAGACTCCCTGGAAAAGACCCTGATGTTGGGAAAGATGGAGGGCACAAGGAGAAGGGGACGACAGAGGATGAGATGGTTGGACAGTGTTCTCGAAGCTACCAGCATGAGTTTGACCAAACTGCGGGAGGCAGTGGAAGACAGGAGTGCCTGGCGTGCTCTGGTCCATGGGGTCACAAAGAGTCGGACACGACTAAACGACTAAACAACAACAGCAATAGGTGTGGTTTTGGATGTGCAATTTTGTGGTGGTATTGGGTGAATGGAATCCTATTTTATGGATTTTGATGCTTTAATTGCTTTATATACTGTTTGTTAATTTTGTTCTTTATACCTGCTTTGTGAAAACTTTTTTCTGATGAAAGGTGGTGTATACTTGAAATAACAACATTTAGGCAGCAGAGACATTTTCAAAATGCCCACCCTGAGCAAAGGAGGCCAGCTGTTGGAATGTATCATTCAGCTGCTCTCTTTGCAGATGGGTACTCTTTTAAACTGTTGAATCAATTAATTTCTCACAGTACATAATTAGTTCTTTTATGACACATACTGTTTGGGAACAACTGCTTTAGATCAAAGGCACACACACACTCAAACAAAGATCTCCAAAGGGCAAATATCCCTTTCTGTACTATTCTTTTTTTAAAGTGTGGCGCCTGTCAATGTAACAACATGTCACAGAAACCCCTGGAGTTTCTTGAATGCTGGCTGATGCAATCAGAAATATCGAGTGGTAAATCATTTCCTTGACTTTAGGCTGCATATATGTGTCAGTGAATGTTTGTGATGTTGATTATGATACACTTGGGGGTCTGTGAAGTGCTGTAAACTGATTGCTGGAGTGGACAGGTGGACTCTGCCTCCACAAAAAGAAGTTGCTACTTTCTAACCAGTGTAGATAGATAGATAGATAGATAGATAGATATCATACGTACTGTATACAGTGATGTTGGCCTCTGATTTTAATTGTGTTGTATTGGCAATTATGCCTCTGCATACATACAACCCTCTGTTTTCCATTGTAACATTCTTGATGACCACATTAGAAGAAGCTTTATACACTGGCTCACTTAGGTCGAATGTATTTTCAGCCTTGGTTTCCTAAAGGGAGCAGAGTGGAGACAGAAAAAAACCTGCTATAAGGCCAGTTCAGAACAGCTCAAACTGAGAGTAACACATATCCAGTCAAGAACAGTGAACTACAAAGGCAAATCTTAGATTTCCTAAAAGTTTCCTCCTTAGAAAGCCATGAATCCAACAATGTAAAAGGCTAAATCAGGTGAGTCCTCAGACTCTTGGTTCTGAAATGTGACTTTTACAAGCTCCACCCTCATGGAATTTTAGTGAACATGAATTATTAAAATGAAAAATGGTATTCAATTGCAAAATGGTATTCAGTCACAATGATATTTGGACCCTCAATATTAGTGCAACTCATTCCTATAACAATGACAGAGTTAACTACCAGTGATGGTGGTGCATTGCAATGTAGGATGGGCTAGAATCAAAATTCAGGCCAGAACCACAGTTTGGGAGGGAATTTCCTCCTGAGTGGACACAGGGCTTGCCACTTTCTGATGGGTTTGGGGCCTGTGTCTGAAACAGCATGAGAGGTGGGTGTAGCATGTGCCTTTGTGTGCAAGATGCCTTGAAGGTGGGAGGCAGGTGGTGCAAAGACAACATAACTCTCCTTTGCTGTGCTGAAGGCCTCAGAGCAAATTTGGCAAGGCTGAGCAGCACATCCAAAGCACATCTATGAGCCATGCTAGATCTTCTCTCAGATGCTCAAAAACCTCTAGTGAGGCAAAGGGTGGTGGAACCATTACTCCATTTGCTCATCAGCAGCCTTAGGGCAGTGGTATCTCCAGGTCTTTGTCTGTGACCCAAATCCTCTAAGATGGAAAGGGAACAAGGCCGTCTTACCCATAGGCACTAGGGGTGCGGGGCACCTGGGCGCCGGGCTCTCAGGGGCACCAGGCTGAGAGTCCGGGGCCCGAGAATTGAGTCTGGGGAAGAGCCCACCCGTCGGTTAGAGCACCGCGGCGGGCTCTTCTGCGGGCAGCTCTGTGCCACGAGTTCGAGGGCGACTGAGCCAGTGAGATGCTGACGCAGCCGGCAGGCTCCACCCTTCTGTGAGCCTGGGACTGGACAACCGGGGGGGGCCACCGGTGGATCTTTGCACCCCGGCGCCACATATGCTTAAGACAGCCCTGAAAGGAAATGACTGCAACAAAATTAGTATATCAGGGGATTTTAACCCAGGCTTTATTTTTCTGCATACCCTCCCCACTATCCTGACTAAAAACACAATCTTAGCAAACAACTCATGAGAATGGACTGCAGATATATGGTTTAATCTGCTGATCTATGAACCTTTCTGAGGGCTGTTTCACTACTCATACATATGAGGCTGCTCTCCTTTTTATTGTTTTGACATTGGAAAGATGCTTGAATCAGCTTCAAAATACAGTACCTGTAGCACACAAGGTAAACATGCTTGTTAAAATGGTACAGGAAGTGACCTTATGCCACTTCCTGTATAATTCTATGCACAAAGGGCCATTGTACATACAATGTACCTCCATCAGTATAAAATGGGGCAGCCATTTTGTTGTATGTAGAATGAACCGTTGTGCATAGAATTACACAATAAGTTGTTTCCTGTACCATTTTGAAAAATATTTCTTTGCTGTGCAGCTGATGTGCTGGGCTTTGAAGCTACTCCAATAAGATTTACAGTGTTAAAACAAGGAAACAGAAATTCACCTCATAAGTCCTCCACATCTGTGCATGGGGGGAGGGGTTATGGCTTTTTCTTTTACTTTTTAAGGATTTGTACAGAGTTATCCCCCCCAAAATGCACATGGGAACAGACAGGACATACTTTAAGACAGCCATGTGTGGAACCAGAAGAGAACAAACTGAGGCAGATTTATCCATCCCTAGACATGATGCTGGATTCTTCCATAGAGCTTTGCTCAGTGGTAGAGCAGCTCCAGGTAGTCCTGACAGAGACACCTGTCTGAAACCCTCACGGAGGCTGCCAGTCAGTGTAGACAATACTGAGCGAGATGGCTTCATAGTCTCACATGATATAAGACAGCTTCCTATACAGTGGTGCCCCGCAAGATGAATGCCTCGCAAGATGGAAAACTCGCTAGACGAAAGAGTTTTCCGTTTTGGAGGTGCTTCGCAAAACGAATCTCCTATGGGCTTGCTTTGCAAGACGACAATGTCTTGCGAGTTCCTGCGGGGGTTTTTTCCCTCCCCCCCCCCCTTTTCTAAGCTGCTAAGCCGCTAATAGCACTAAGCCGCTTATCAGCTGATCCGATCAGCAGATAAGCCTCTAAAAGCCGCTAATAGCGCTAATCCTTCAATGGGCTTGCTTCGCAAGATTAAAAAAACCGCTAGACGAAGAGAATCACAGAACGGATTCTTTTCGTCTTGCGAGGCACCACTGTATTCCTATGTACATTAGCTCTCTCTGCAAACATGTAGAATATGTTATGCCTTTAAATTTACTCAGGATGTTCAGTGGAGCAGCCATAATCATTTCTCTCCCCATCAAAATGTACTACCGCCAACCCAAATATTTCTGTGCATTCCTAGCAATTCTGAACTGATGCTAGAAAGCAGGCAGATGCTGTTGGGCTCCCCCAGTCAGTGCCAGCCCGCTGTCCAACAACATATCTGACATCATAATTTCTTTGATTGGATACTGAGCATTTGAATGCTCACTCAAAAACTATTTGAGGAAGTGAGGACAGAGATTGCTAGCACACAACAAAACTTCTGACTGGAATCTTTTGCATTCAGCAGAACCAATAACTGTCCTTGATCCAGGGACAGATGTGATTTACTCACAGTCCTTCCAGGAATTGTCCATACAAATTCAATGCGTCCATTGAAAAATGTCTCCGCACTGCATTCCAGGTTAAGGTTGTCTCCAACCACCAGCTTTTGGGGATTTGTTTTGAGAACCAGGTTCTGTATCCTTTTCTCTGGAAGACATAGCAAGCCAATAGCCAATATAAAAATCCAAACAGTGGCAGATGTCAAATGCAGATTATCAAGTATCTGGCAAATATTATAATACAATTATCGATAAGAAAAATAGCCACAATTTAAGATTTCTGAAAGGTTAAAATAGCAAAATTCTAAAAACAGATTAAAACTTGCTTCAGCTTTCTAAACCTCTGGGTAGGCTTGTCTAAATGAAAATGTTTTTAGCAGGTGCCCAAAAAAGTACAGTGAAGACACCTAACTGATAATCAATAGCAGAGGCAGATTTAGGGTAGCATAGCTGGTTCAGTTGCATGGGGGTGCCACAGGTGACGCCACAAATATGATTTAGAATGGAGTGTGAGAGGTAGGGAGCACCACATTTTGACATCACACAGAATCCCACTGAAATCTGTCCAATCTGTCCACCACATTTTGACATCACACAGAATCCCACTGAAATCTGTCAATAGGCAGGGAGTTCCAAAGTGTAGGTGCTGCCACACTAAAAGATCATCAGCAAAATATCCAAGTATTTAAGCAGCCTTCCCAAACTGGGTGTCCTCCAGATGTTTTTGGACTACAATTCCTATCAGTCCCAGTTGGAGTACACCAGATAGGGAGAGGCTGACTTAAAGGATATCTGGAGAACTTCTGACACCAGGCTCTGCAAGGTAAAACTCTGGGCAGCATTTGTGGAAGCATCTTAATTTGATCTGTAACTGAAATTAGGGTTCACAAATACTATGCTCCAGTGATGTCAGCAACGGGAGCGCTGGTTTTCAGTGTCCGCCCTAAGGCAGTGCTGCTTACAATGAATACTGTACAGGATGGGATCTGCTTCCTCCTCACATCCATACGAGCTACTCACCTACTTTCTGTGTCACATAGTAGGATGTGTATTCGTCTCCCCTGACCATAGCAACACACTTGAGCATGCTACTGAAGAACTCATAGGTAGGCAAAGTGACCACAAATCCTCTCTTGGGGTCCCATTCCATCTTCACAGACCTCACGGCACTGCTGGAAGGATGCTGAGGAAGATGAGAGGCAGATGTGATGCTACACCTGACATTCAAAACTACCCCAACAGTTATTCATTCATTCATTCATTCATTCATTCATTTATACGTTTTATTTATGAAACACTTTTCATGAAACATCCCAAAGCGATCACCTATATATCATCAAGTACGAAAACATAGAAACACAATTTCAAATCCAATGCACATACACACTGTGGATAAGAATCTCTACCTAGGAGGCTTGTTGAAAAAGGAAAAGATGATGAAAAGATCACAGGAATGGGAGGGAGTTCCAAGGGGCAGGTAAAGGTAAAGGTACCCCTGCCCGTATGGGCCAGTCTTGACAGACTCTAGGGTTGTGCGCTCATCTCACTTAAGAGGCCGGGAGCCAGCGCTGTCTGGAGACACTTCCGGATCACGTGGCCAGCGTGACGAAGCTGCTCTGGCGAGCCGGCACCAGCGCAGCACACAGAAACGCCGTTTACCTTCCCACTATAAAGCGGTACCTATTTATCTACTTGCACTTGAGGGTGCTTTTGAACTGCTAGGTGGGCAGGAGCTGGGACTGAAATACGGGAGCTCACCCCGCCGCGGGGATTCGAACCGCCGACCATGCGATCGGCAAGCCCTAGGCGCTGAGGTTTTACCCACAGCGCCACCCGCTGCCATGCTAAAAAAGATCTGATTCCCACATCATACAGAACAGACCTCCTGATGGGATGGTATCTGCAAGAGGTGCTCCTACAAAGGGCAGAGATTATTCTGGGAGCTGTAGTTTGTTAAGTGTGTTGAAAGTTGTTAGGAGGCCCCTTATTCTCCTCACAAAGCTAAAATTCTCAAGAGTTCCCTGTGAGGAGGGACTGATTATCCTTGTGATCGGGGATGGGAAGCTGTTTTTCTGCTCCTTTGTAGAGTTGGCCAGTATCTGCACATGCGCACACACCCTTCTCTGTCCTCTACCCAGGCAAGACCTCAAGGGTACAAATTCATTCAAGAGCATGCATGCAAAGCAGCAAGGCAAGAGGGTGTGGCCTGAGGAGAGTTCTAAGGGCCAAATGGAGAGAACTGGAGGGCCAACTTCATTCAACACTCCTCATCCTTGTTCTGTATTATTAGCAGGGTCCCCCCCCCCCCATGGTGGTGAATAGCCAGAACGGCACCATGTGACAGAGCACAGCACCGCATGCTTTGGTTGGTCCCTATTTAGTGAATGAATCAGCCTTCACAAAGAGTCATGCCCCTGCCCTCGTTTCTCCAGTGTGTTAAGTTTTATATTGGGGATGATGGGGATGTTGAAAAGGTTGGATTTTAAGCTCAAACCAAAGAACAAATCATGTGAAGTTAGCCTCTTTTCTTGAGCATTAGCAGTCTGCACACTTCCCCATAAATATTTAAAGGATATGGAGTGCAGTCATTTTAAAGTATAATGGAAACATAAGAAAGGTAATTTATGAGAGGGAAAGTACATTCCTACAGGAATAATACAATGGAATAGAGTTGAATATTACGGCTTTGTGCTTGAGTATCCCCCAGTGGTCAAGAAAAAGAATAGGAAGGAATATCTGCCTTTTTAAGATGGCCCCACATATGAAACTTATTCATTATAATAAAATATTTTAGCAACAACAACAACAAAAGGGTAGCACCTACCCAACCACTTAAAAAGACCTTCTGGTATTTCCCCCCTCTCTCTCCTTCAGCTTTATCAGTGGCCAGTTATTAATTTTGGGTGAGGATATTCTAAATTCGTCCGATCAACGGACTCCTTCCTTCCGCGTCCCCTCAAACTTCCTCTGAGTACAGGAAGCAGCCAGCATGGCTCTACACGCTTCCAGGCCAGGCCAAAACAGCCACTATGGTATTTCCTTAAATGGGAACAGAACGAAGGCGCCCAAGGTAAACACTCGCTCACTCACACACCTCCATGAATAGGTTCATCATCTTTACTGAGGATGTCCGGAGGCACCTTCCTTTTGCGGTATGATTTCCAGCCCTGCCCATTTGTCCCCTTTCAAAGAGGAAGAGTGGAATATTTGGCCTAGATTTTGTAGCAGCTCGAAGTGGAAACATTTTGTTTATCCACTCAAAAGGGTAGTAGGAAGAAGGTCCCTTCAGTTCCAATAACAAGAAATAACTAGAAATCTGAGACAAAGCCAGGTAAAAGGAAGGTTAAGACTCTAAAAATAAGGTATGTAATGCTCAGTTGCTCAAAGATAGTCACAAGGAACCTTCTTATGCCACTGGTCAATATTAATCTTTATACAGTTCTGGGGGTGGGGGAGAATGATTCTGGCCATGAATCAGATGCACCCCACATCTTATTCCACCCTCTGGGTCCCTTCAAGCCAACAGTTTTTCATTGGGATACAACTGTGAGGGTGATATCGTGCAACTGTGCATCTGCTGCTCCTTCCTCTTACAAGAAGACCAAAGCAGATGGGATACTGTCTGAAGAAACTGGTACTCTTTGCAAATATGCAAAACATAGTCCATGAGTTTTGCAAATTGCATATATGAAATTTTGGGGATGCAGCTGCCTTTTGAAGTTTGATAATTTAAATAGATGTAAGGTGGTGCTTGCAGTTCAGCTGTGTATTGGCATTATTTGCATTCTTTTGTAGGGACTACTGGGGTCTTCTTGCCTTTTGCATTCCTATGAAGAAACCCAGAAATGAAGCCCTAATTGGAAACTGTCTGCTGATGATGAAGTGTAGAGTTGTTCCTCCTCTCACTTTTTTCATGTTATCTCACCCTGCCTTCAGCTTAACTGGAGCCATCCTGTACTTCAGAAAGAATTTTGTAAAGCTGGAAAGGTGCAGAAACAGGCAACCAACATGACCAAGTTCATAACAACTCCTCTATGAAGAAATGATTAGAACATCTGGGGCTTTCTAGTTTTGGCCTCATCTGCAGGGACGTCTTTTCCATTTGGCTTAATGGCACCCTGTGCCACAGCGCCTGTCCATCAGGGGTGCTGGGCTCAGGCGCCCAGCAGCAGATGTTTCATTTCTTTCTGACCATGCTGCTTACAGTTTCTCTCTATCTCAGTAGGAATATCTGTCCCCTAATGCTCATAACTACCTCCCAGAACATTTATATTAACCCCCACTTCTAACCCATGAAACTTTTATCAACTTAAACCCTTAGTTTTCATCTCTTCCTAGTTTTGTAACTTGACTTGAGTATAGTCTTACATGGTTACCATCTTCTTTGGACTCAGCTACAATCAGTCAAAAAGCAGAGCTTTGTATGTGTTACAAACGTGCAGGCATAAATGGTATATTTGCCTGTTGATGTGACGTTGAGACTAAAAATTAACTGAAACTCATTCTTTACTGCCTTCAACTGGATTCTTAATTGTGGATTATGAATATACCTTGGCTGGAGTGGTTTAAAGAAGATTGAGTTTGTTTTCTTTTCTTTTTTTTTTTTTAATTTTTCTATACTTTATTTAAGAGAAATACACATTTTACATCATTGTACAAGTGTATACATACAAAAAAGAAAAATTCCATCATAAAGGAAAGTGAAAAGAAGAAAGATAAAAAAGAAGAAAAAAAGAAAAGCTGGAATATAAGAAAAAGAAAGAAGACATACCAAATACACATAACAAAACTTCCGTCCGACTCGGTTTTGGAATTACCTATTCTTATATTGATTCTGCAGTGTTACTAACAAATTCTACATTGATGATTTTAATTATCGTCTATTGATAGATTATTTATTCCCTGGCTTGTCTCAAAATAAATTAGAAATTTATTCCATTCATCTTTAAGTTTAGCTGTGTTGTTTTGTCTTATTTTTTGAGTTAGTCTCGCTAGTTCAATATATTGATAAAGCCTCATTTGCCACTCTCCGACCGTGGGTAAATCAGGGGTTTTCCATTTTTGTGCAATTTGAATCCTCGCCGCAGCCATGGCATATTGGATAAATGTTTGATCTATTTTCTTTATTTCCTTGCCAATCATACCTAAAAGAAACAGCTCAGGGGTTTTGGGGAAATCATACTTCAAAATTTTTTTCAGTTCGTCATATATTTGTCTCCAGAATTCCTTTACTGGATCGCAGGTCCACCAGATATGGAAAAAGGTCCCGACCTTGTCCCTACACCTCCAGCAGATGTTATCAGCAGTTTTATACATCTTTCTTAACTTTACTGGGGTCAGATACCAGCGGTATATCATTTTCTCTAAGTTTTCTCGGAGGGCTACACATGCTGTAAATTTCACCCCTTTCGTCCACAGTAACTGCCATTTATTATAATCAATACTATGTCCAAGATCTTTTTCCCATTTTACCATCACACCCTTCACCAGCTCATCTTTGGTGTCCCATTCCAATAATTGTTTATACATTTTGGAGAGGAGTTTGTCATTACTCTCCAGAATTTCAACCTGAAACCTTGATTTTTTTTCATTCATCCCCACTCTCTTGTGTTCACTCCATAAAGCGTTAATCTGGTGGAAGTGCAGCCACTCTTTTATTCTGCCTTTCAACTGCTCATAGGGCTTCACCTTCCATCCCGCTTCTGTCTTCACCAAAAGGTCCTCATATGTACATCTATCATCAGTCATATTTATTTTTTTAATTTTAATAATATCAGTTGGTGATAACCACCATGGGGTGCCTCTTTCAATCAGTTTTTTATACCTCTTCCACACCTCTAATAATGGGCCTCTAATTATATGATTGGAAAATCCTCTGTGAACCTCCCCTTTCTCTTGCCAAAGGTAGGCATGCCACCCAAATCTAATATTGAAACCCTCTAGGTCCAAAAGATCTGTGTTTCTAAGGGTGGCCCACTCCTTTAGCCAACACAAACAGGCTGCTTCATAATAGAGCCTAATATTCGGGGCTGCAAATCCACACCTCTCTCTTGAATCTGTTAAATATTTAAACTTTATTCTGGCTCTCTTCCCCTGCCAAATAAACTTGGTCAGGGTTTTCTGCCAGTTTTTCAAGAGGGAGGTACCTTTAATAATCGGAATACTTTGGAACAGGAATAATAGTTTCGGAAGAATGCACATCTTAATAGCAGACATCCTCCCTGTCCATGATAACTTCAGTCTGTGCCAGGTATCTAGATCTTTTTTAATATCCTGCCAAACCTTACTATAATTGTCTTCAACCAGATTTATGTTTTTAGGTGAGAGCCAAATTCCCAAATATTTCACTTTATTCACAATTTTAATACCAGTTTTTTCTTCCAATTGGATTTTATCCTGTTCAGTCATATTCTTTATTAGAATTTTTGTTTTCTTCCTATTTAATCTGAAGCCCGACAATCTGCCAAAGTCCTCCAAAAGTTCTATAACCCTGGTTGCACTGTCCACTGGGTTCTCCACGGACAGGACCAGGTCATCAGCATAGGCCTTAAGCTTAAATTCTTTTTTCCCGATTCTTATCCCCCTCACATTTACTGAAGATTGAGTTTGTTTTCAAAGTACGTATTCTTATAGATAAATTGGAATTTTAAAGTTTGGAATGGGCTAGAGAAGCTGAAATATTGATAAGGACTGGATGTGCCTGTGTCTTTTTGAAAGGAGAAATTATTTCTACAAAGATCTCTGGGAAGGTGGTACCATAATCTGGGAGCCCCCACACCACCTTCTTAAAGCTGGAAGCCTCGTGTGCTTATAAAAATGCTTGGAAAGATAAACTGAAACTTTAAAGTTTGGAACTGTGGGGATTGAACCCGGGACCATCTGCATGCAAAGCAGCTGCTCTGCCACGGTCAACTTGTCAATCACTGCTGTGCACAGAATGGGCAAACAGTTCTCTTGTCTGGCTACCCCTCCATGCCAGAATACGCCTGGTCAGTTCAGGGTTTTGTACTCTGTGGCCATCATCACCTTCCCTGCTAAGACCTTTTTGGGGGAAAATAGCAACCCACATACCATACATACACCAGAAGAGCCTGCTGCTGGATCAGGCCAGTGGCCCATCTAGTCCAGCATCCTGTTCTCACAGTGACCAACCAGATGCCCCTTTTGGGAAACCTGCAAGCAGGATCCAAGCACAGGAGCAGCCTTTTCCCTTCCTGTGGTTCCCAGCAACTGGCATTCAGAAGCATCCCTGCCTCCAACTGAGGAGACAGAGCAGAACTATCCTGGCTGGTAGCCATTGGTAACCATCCCCTCCATGAATGTGGCTCGTCATCTTATGAAGCCATGAGGATTGGTGCCCACACACTTTGTTTGGCCTGAGACATTTTTCTGTCTGTGGCAACAGAGAATCCTTGAATTGTAGGACTGAAGGGACCCCAAGGGTCATCTGGCCCACACACCCCCCGAAATGGAAAAAGGCAGCACACAAATTCACTGGTTCCATGGATGGAGTCCAGCTGGAGGGGTGGCTGGGTTTTATTCTAGCTCCACCAACTCTGGGAGCTGATATGATTTCAAAATTTGCAGAGAACAAAGTTACGAAAAAGGGGTTTTAAGTGCTTATGCTCACAATGTCAAGTAAATAAACCAGAAAATAACACTTGCAACTGTAAGTATCTTATTTTTCCTTCTTTAATAATTTCAATGGGGGGGGGGGTTGACAAAAAAAATTCCGCACCGGGTACCTCCTGACCTTGCTATGCCACTGGGTCAACAACTCTGGGAAATTGGAGAGGGGGGCGCCAGAGGGATCTTTGCACCACAGCACCGGATATGCTTCAGATGGCCCTGTTCATCTATCTGCACTTTCGTTTGACATGTATTTTGATCATATCCTGTCCCAATTAATTCTCCCAGGTCTGAGGGCTTTTTCCATTGTTCTGTGGCTGTGCCTTGGGAAAATCCAATCCGACCTGCTAAATCAGATCTTATCAGATTCACAGAAAATCTGAGGAGGGATTTTGCTTAACCGAGTTACCTTAGATTTTCACAGGGCACAACTGCGGAACAATGAGAAAAGTTCTCTGACCCAGGAGAATTCATCAGCACACAATGCAATCAAAATACGGGTCAAGCAAAAATGTGGATGAGCCCTGAGTAAAAAAAGGGTGAGTTAAGGGAGATAGGATACAAGTGAGTACAGTTATGTATGGTATGGAGACAGAGGCTACAGAGACTCTTTTCTCCCTCTCTCAAAAAACTAGAAGCCAGAGAAGTGTAATAAAGCTGGATGGTGGGAGATGCAGACAAAATAAAGTACTTAATCACACAGCACATAATTAAACTATGGGATCTGCTTCCAGAGGCACTATCAATTTAGGATGCTTTCACACTAACCTGTTTGAACCCTAAAGTTTGTGTTTTTCTCAATCTGGAATCATTCATGCTCATCCTCAGCACGCTGCTTTCAATCTAGGTCAATAGTGTTGTTTTCAAAAAGCTAAAGGGCTGGATCAGGAATAGCTAAAAATAGCTGAAGTGAGGACTGAAGCAAAACGCTATGACGGGTGACAAGTCCGTCAATTCCTATTCCAAGCCGCTACCAAGAATCGGATTACACCCATAATCTGGTTATGCCACTTGCGGAATTGATTATTTCCTCTTAGATGAGACTTAGAAGAAGTGTGCTCACCAGCAGGAGCGTTGGTGTGATATCCGGTGAGGTGACCCGGCAAGGCACGATCACTTCTGTAGCATTGTGTACGAAGATAACATCAGGAACACTTGGGCGGAAGTCTACAAAAGGCTGTGTGTTATCTGCAGAACACAGAGAAGATAATGTTAGTTATGTGCCAGCCAGCAAGCTCGTTTGGTCATTAGTCAGATGCTCATGCAGGCAACTTTGATGGTATTTCTCTCCTTTGTAACCTGTTATTTTCTCCAAAAACAAAACAGCCCCTCTTTTTTTTCAACAGCAACCTTGTGAGATAGGTTAGACCAATGGTCAGCAGCCATTTTAGGACCATGGGTACATTTTTATTTGTGAGTGTGTGATGTGGGTGCCACTCCTTCTGATCACTTTTCTTCCTGTCCCCTGAATCAGCTCCCACTCACCTCCTATGCAAGAAACAGGAAGGAAAAAAGTGAGTGTACACACACATACACACACTTCAGTTTTTCAGGGGATCTGGATAAAGATCACAGTCACCAGTTGAATTAATCTGAGCCCTGAAAAGCATATAAGGTTGAA
The DNA here is from genome assembly GCF_964188305.1 of Podarcis bocagei. Taxonomy (NCBI): domain Eukaryota; kingdom Metazoa; phylum Chordata; class Lepidosauria; order Squamata; family Lacertidae; genus Podarcis; species Podarcis bocagei. The sequence goes on from NC_138140.1 coordinate 24,453,791, forward strand.
TGAGGATGTGGGAAAGAGCACCACTCTTTCCAACTTTCTCTTTCCACTCTATGTACTTTTCCTGGGAGAAATGATAACTACCCTTACCTGTACCATGATGAAGTGGGCAGTGATTGGAGGCCTCAGAGGCTTTGTTGTAACCTGGGGAGGCCTCAAGGGTGCTTTTCTGCCCATGGGTGCCACACTGGCAACCCCTGGGCTAGAATGAGAGAATGCTCGATTGAGCCTGGATCTGCCCAGTCTTAGCCTGTCACTCTACACTTTGCTGGCTTTACATGTGAGCAAGACGTCCACAGTGTCAGGACTGAAGTCTGTAGGAAGGCATGAACTGTCAACCTGTGCGGTTGCAGGCAGGGGCTTAATCTGGTGCACCACCAACCAGCTTCAGTCCAGAAGGAAATGTAGAGGAAAAAGCCCCACCGGTCAAGGACGCTTCTTTGCACCGATAGGTCAGAATGGGTCCTTAACGCACGTAAGAGTTTATGGATCCTGCTCACTGGTCTGGACAATGCTAATGCCTGCTTTTACAGGCTGTAGACTCACTTTTACCTCACATCACTCTCTGCTTTTGCTCAAAATAACAGAGACACAACTGCGATGAGTTTTCGTTTGTTTGTTTGTTTGTTTGTTTGTTTGTTTGTTTGCAATGAGCTTTTGAGACAAATCTGTGGAGGGTGGAATCTCTCAGCTTTGTAATGACCATGACACCACAGTTTATGCAGTTACAGACGTGAAGTGTCAAATGCTGTGTATTGTGGGATCAGTTTCATACCTTCCAACATTCCTCAGATGAAAACAGGAAAAATGTCTCACTCCCCCACCCCAACTGACCCTCCTTGCACCCCCCACCCCCCCGATGCAGACCATTTCCTAGCAGAGGAAGGGCAAGTGCCCCCACAACTACAGCAACAGGACACAGCACCCACCCCTCTGCCATCCTGAGAAAACCCTTAGTCTGGATTTTATTTTGTTCTTTGAAAGATTTACAAAAAGAAAAACACACACCAATAAATAAATTTTACAAAGGGTGAAATCAAGACTCTTTGCGCTCCACTCTGCCTCCCTTTCTGGGGTGGCCCTGCCCTCCACTTGCCCCTCAGAGCCAGCCTCAGAGCTGGGCCTCAGCGGTGATAGCCTCTCCTCCTCGCCTTCTCTACATCAAACCCTGCAAGCTACCCAAGGAAGGAGGCTGGCAGCAGCGGCCATGGAGAGGCAATGGGATGCTACTGCCACTTGAGACAAGCATCAGCTCCTCCTCCTCCTTGAGCTCATTGGTGGCAGCACTGGAGGGGGAAAAGGACATTGCAGGATCAAATCAGAAGCTGGGATGGCTTTCGTAATTCTGGGGCATCCTCTGGAAAATCGAGACTCTTGGAGGGTATGCAATTTCAGCCAGTGCAAAGCTGACAGAATGCAACACCAAAAACCTGTGCTGTTTGGTGGAAATAACAGTTGGTGTGATCCATCCAAAACACTTATATCCAAATACTGCATCTCTAAGAGGCTGTCCATTGTTTAGATACTGCTGAAAAATAAATTCCTTACATTCCAACATTTTCTATTTATTTCTCACATTTCTAACTTGCCTTCTTCCATCAGAGAAGTCACAGTGGTGTACCTGGGATCCCCAGGCACCCTGCACAAAGAGAGGGGATCAATAAGACAGAGGAGAAACATTACCAAAAGATATATTGAAGAAGAAGACAGCTACTCAGAGATAATAGAGCTGACTTTCTTCTTTTTTGTCTTGGGTTCCCAGGTTTATAAGCACTGAAGGAAGCAGATCACATGCCCAGCAGGTTCACAGATAATGCTGTTTACAAGAAAGTTCCATGGTCCCTGCTTCCACTACACACATGGTGAACTCAATAAGCTTAGTGATAAGTCTTGACTTCCTTTGGCTCACTGGTTTACAGGCTTCAAGAGCTGCCCCTCCCTTCCATCCGTGAGGGAAAGAGACAGTCGTCAACATGGTTCATCTGCTTTCTACTGTGTTATACACTGTGCACCATTCAAGCATGATGCTTCCCTAATGCTTTCAGGAGACCTTTGGCAGAAGAGTTCTGCAACACAAGCCCTGCCTATTACAAAGATGGATTGCATTAGATTTTAAAAATATGTTATTCAGGAGCCATTGCCAGCCTGATGCCCTTGGAGAACTACTTCCATCAGGCAAAGCTGCTGTGGCTTATGGGAGGTGTAGTCCAAAACCTCTAGAAGGCACTAAATTGATGAAGGATGCTGTGTAGCATATCTGTTGGGCCTAGGCATTCGTGATAACAGAATAACCTCAGGATTTGCAGGACAGGCTTGCAGGACAGGACTTGTTCTTCTAATGTCTCAAATCTGAGACATTGGTTTTACAACCCAAGTAAGAGACTCTCCTGGCAGCTCCATGCAAGTGGGATGCTTGTTGTTTGACTTTGCAATACAGTATATCATTACAATTTTGCTATTTAAGCCTTGTAGCAAAGGATGCAAGTCTTACAGGCTGATCCAGTACCATGAAATACCAGTTCTTACCACACGAGGGTGCAGTTAGGGTGACTTCTAATCACATCCAAAGGTTTCTCTTGGTACCAGTACTTTGTACAGAATTTTAAATTTTACCATACTTCTAAATTTATGCTTGCGTGGAGGAAACTGAGCATGTGAAGCAGAAAAGCAGCTAGTAAGAAGAGAAACATCCTCCCTCATGCATTTTGCATCCCTTCTCTTTTCGTTTTATTCAGGGCTATATGTACCCTGTCCTTAAAACACCCAAAACACCTTCACTAAGTTCTGCACCACAAACGGCTGCATTCTGCAATCTGCTTAAATTATTGCAAAATTTTCACAATTCCTCTTGGATTGTTCACTGCTTTGCCTAATTTAGTCTGGACTCACTAAGTCATTGGGAAGGGGAAGGAGATACATGTGGCCCCAACCCTAACTGCCACACATTTTATAGAGCTGAAATTTTGGCTGCCAAGATTTCAGCAAACACTGCCCATGCCTTTCCAAACTCTCTCCCTCACAGTCATAAAAACAATTCCATAAGTTTCTCAGTGTACCTTATGGCACACCCTGTGTTTTTTTCACTCACAAACTTGCCCATGTCATGCTTTTGCTGGGGAAGAAAAATCCAAAGGGGGGCAGAGGATCCAAGACAGAGGAACAATGAAATTGAAAGCCTACTAGGATCACACTGGAAGGGGCAGAGGAAGAGAGGGGGCAAGGAAGCTATTTTCTTGGCTCCCCTCATATTTCATTAGCTGTGCTTCCCCTGCCCACAGGGTTTGCTAATCACAGTCAATATAGCTCTTCACATTTTGACAGGTTGGATGGCATTATAGCTACTATTATAGCTACTATTCAAATTAGTTTTGGAAAATACCCAGAAGCAGCTCCTTGTCAGCCTAAAGTCCATCCATTGGCCAGTAAATTAAAATTTCCCCAAGAGCAAAGTGCCTATGGAAGATGAGATTATCTACATCAACTCATGTTTGCAATTTCACACTCTCAGAATGTTTTCTGCATCAGAAGCTTGTAGAACAAATCCAGATGCGCTCCAGAAGAGTGTTTTCAGATTTGATTTTAGATTTGATAAATACTGAAAGAAGGGTTCTATTGTCCATCTGATAAATTTGTTGTTGTTTGCAACAATGTGCAATTGTAAAAATTATGAAAAGGTTCTTTCAAGATTTGGTTTGCCGTCAGAAAACAAGTCCAGCAAAGGAAACCTTCCATGCCCTCAAAAAACTATGTCAAAACATTGGATGACAAAGTTATACAGTGGTACCTCGGGTTAAGTACTTAATTTGTTCTGGAGGTCCGTTCTTAACCTGAAACTGTTCTTAACCTGAAGCACCACTTTAGCTAATGGGGCCTCCTGCTGCTGCCGTGCCGCCGGAGCACAATTTCTGTTCTTATCCTGAAGCAAAGTTCTTAACCTGAGGCACTATTTCTGGGTTAGTGGAGTCTGTAACCTGAAGCGTATGTAACCTGAAGCGTATGTAACCTGAGGTACCACTGTATTTGGACAGTGCCAACATGATGCTCTTGCAAGATGGTTATTTTATATTTTATTTTAGCTTGGGGGTTTTTTATTTAAAAAATGGGGCAAAACCAGCTGAAAGGGGAAGTTGGGGTTGGCACTGGGGCCCCCACCCTGACCTCACAACTACACTCCTTAATCACAGATGTATTTCTGCCCTCAGTTTCATCATCATTACAGTAAATATATAATCCTTACATTCAGAAGTGATGGGGATGGAAGAATCTGTCGATTTCAGTTTCTTCCCATTTCATTTTTTTTCAATCTTAAATTCAGTTCACCCCTTCTCTGCATAGGTTATTTTTGGCCATTAGGTCATTCCCCAATGGGATGTAATGGCAAGTTGTGATGTGGAATTATTTATGATAATTATGGTTATGTAATAGATGGATAATGGTAAAAGATGCAACAAATTTAAACTTAAATATGGAACCCATGGAGGGAAGGAAGGAGGTCCGAAGGTTCTAAAGAATCTTGTATTTTAATGTTTGAAATGATTATGTTTTATATGTACAAAACTATCAAAAACCCAATAAAAATAATAATGAAGAAATAAGTAAGTTATTTTGGGCAGTCTGGAGGTTACCGACAGTCTTTTGGTGTGGCAGCACCTACACTTGGGAACTCCCTGCCTGACATTAGGCAGGTGCTTTCACTATACGCTTTTTACGTAAAGGGACCCCTGTCCATGAGGTCCAGTTGTGGCCGACTCTGGGGTTGTGGCGCTCATCTCACTTTATTGGCCGAGGGAGCTGGCATACAGCTTCCGGGTCATGAGGCCAGCATGACTAAGCCGCTTCTGGAGAACCAGAGCAGCGCACGGAAACGCCGTTTACCTTCCCGCTGGAGCGGTACCTATTTATCTACTTGCACTTTGACGTACTTTCGAACTGCTAGGTTGGCAAGAGCTGGGACAGAGCAACAGGAGCTCACCCCGTCGCGGGGATTCAAACTGCTGACCTTCTGATCAGCAAGTCCTAGGTTCTGTGGTTTAACCCACAGTGCCACCCGCATTTGGCTCTTGCTAAAAACCATTTTTGTTTGGACAAGTCTGCCCAGGTATCTAGAATATTGATGTGTATTTTAGTTTCTTGCTTAGCTTATTTGGGGGGAATGCTTTTTAAACAGTTGTTTTTAACTGTATTTTACTAATAATGTTATTGTTTTATTCTCTTTCTAGACTACTTTGAGGCTTTTTCTGGAATCAATAAGTGTATTAATTTTACTTAATAAAGAATTAAGTTTGTTTTAAAAAACTGTTTTAAGCCCTAGCCGAAATTCATAGGCATTTTTGTGTAGGCTTAACCTAACAGACACATTTTTGTAGGAAAGTTTCCCCAAAATTCATGTTTTTGCAAGCAATTTCCTCTAAGGTAACTTGCTTTTTGAACATCGCTCTCATCAACATACACATTCTTGCACACACGTTCTGCTAATCTTGGTTTGTGTTTTTTGAGGCTGGCAAACTACATCCCAAAATTCAGAAGCAGTTGGATTTTAAAGGATAATGGGTGCACTTTTTGTTCACATACTAATTCAGGAAGTGTGAATTAGGTGGGTTCACATTAAAATGCAAACGAAGTCCTCCCCCACCCTTGGTCATAGGACACACAAACCCATATTCCAGACTTCTTAAATGCCTCACTGCTTTTTTGCAGATACTTTGCTGGCAAAAGGACAAAGCCATTCAGACCTCATTGTGCAAGTTCTTTCCTCACAAACACATTGTCCTTGGATCTGATAGTGACATTAAAAACAAGACAAAGAACCCAAACCGCTGACTCACTCTACATTGGTACCCATTATTAAACTTGAATTGTTCATTTTTATAATAGCTGGGCTCCATCTGAAAGACCATTTTCCTGCAACTGTCTAGTCAGAGACCAGGATGAAATCTTCTCTTGAAGCTAGAAGCAAAAAAGCTTGAGTTGGATGTTCTTAAGACTACCCTATTCAATGAACTTTTGACTGTTTTTTGGAGCTTTCAGAGAACAAAGACAACAATCTTAATAACGACAAAGAGTATCTGACAAAGTGTGTATTACACACGAAAGCTCATACCTTGAAGGCTTATATTTAGTTGATCTTTAAGGTGCCACTGGAATTATTAAAAAAGATTTTTTCATCTTTCATCTTGTTATTTAGTATGACTATGACAGATCAACACGGCTATCCACCTGAGTCTTAATAATGAGCAGCTTTGGCAGAAAAGTGCTGCTTAGATTTAAGAACATCAGAACATAAGAATAGCCTGCTGGATCAGGCCAATGACTCATCCAGTCCAGCAACCTCTACTCACAGTGGTTGACCAGATGTTTGTGGGAAGCCCACAAGCAGGAGCCAAGTACAAAACTGATCCAAGTACAAAACTCACACAACCTCACTATGGTTTCCAGCCACTGGCATTCAGTGTGTGGCACCTAGCCTGGTGACTGGGAGTGGCCACTAAGACCACGTTCTGTAAACCTGAAGGAGCATCTCCACCCCCATCGTCCAGCCCGGACACGTCGGTCCAGCGCTGAGGGCCTTCTGGCAGTTCCCTCGCTGCGAGAAGTGAGGTTACAGGGAACCAGGCAGAGGGCCTTCTCGGTAGTGGCACCTGCCCTGTGGAACGCCCTCCCAGCAGATGTCAAGGCAATAAACAACTATTTTATTTTTAAAATACAACTGAAGGCGGCCCTGTTTAGGGAAGTTTTTAATGTTTGATGCTGTATTGTTTTTAATATTCGGTTGGAAGCCTCCCAGAGTGGCTGGGGAAACCCAGCTGGATGGGCGGGGTGTAAATTATTATTATTATTATTATTATTATTATTATTATTATTATTATTATTATTATTATTATATTCAGAAGCATTACAGAGCATGGCCATTGTGGCTAGTAGCCATGGATAGCCTTATCCTCCATGAATTTGCCTAATTTGTCCGTTAAGAGTTTGGGTGTAATCTTCGACAACTCCCTTTCCATGGAGGCGCAGATTGCAGCTATAACAAAGGTGGCATTTTTTCATCTCTGCCAAGCTAAGCAGTTGGCTCCTTACCTCTCTCGCCCTGACCTCGCCCTGAGGTGATCCACGCAACGGTCACCTCCAGACTGGATTATTGTAACTTGCTCTACGTGGGGCTGCCCTTGAGACTGACCCAGAAACTCCAGTGGGTGCAGAATGCCATGGCGAGACTCCTTATGGGGTCCTCGCTGCGGGATCACATTCACCCAGTGCTATACCAGCTGCACTGGCTCCCGGTGGAGTACAGGATCAGGTTTAAGGTGCTGGTTTTAACCTTTAAAGTCCTATACAGCCTAGGACCCTCACACCTACAGGATCGCCTCTCCTGGTATGTCCCACGGAGGACCTTGCGGTCTTCAAATAAAAATATCTTGGAGATCCCGGGCAACAGGGAGGTTAAGCTGGCCTCGACCAGAGCCAGGGCTTTTTACAGCCGTGACCCCGATCTAGTGGAACACTCTGTCACAAGAGACTAGGGCCCTGCAGGACTTGACATCTTTCTGCAGGCCCTCAAGACGGAGCTGTTCCACCAGGCCTTTGGCTAAGACACAGTCTGACCCCTCTCTCCTTCTGTAATCCTCATAGAACTCTAGCCCAATGGTTGCCATTAATTTGATTCTGAATTGATTTTAGAACGTTTTTTAATTAACTGACTGTGTGATTTTATGTGCACTGTGCTATTTTTACTTCTTAGCTGCTCTGAGCCCAGCTTTGGCAGGGGAGGGCGGGATATAAATAAATTATTATTAATAATAATATTTATCATCATCATCATCATCATCATCTCTTAAAGCTATCCATGTTAGTGGCCATCATGGCCTCCTGTGGAAGTGAGTTGCATAGTTTTAACTATGTGCTGCATGAAGATGTACTTTTTAATCTGTATTGAATCTTCCAACATTCCACTTGACTGGATGTTTTCCTAGTCACTTTCTCTATGCTAAGCATGATTTTCTAAACTTCCATCATGTCACCTCCTACTCTCCTTTTCTCTAAGCTAACCCCCCCCCCAAAAAAAAACAACGCTGCATCCTTTCTTTACAGGGGAGTTGCTCTATCCTTTTAATAATTTTGGTTGCTCTTTTCCAAAACTTCTCCAACTGTACAATATCCTTTTTGCAGCGAGGCAACCAAAACTGTACACAACATTCCAAATGCGGTTGCACCACAGATTTGTAGAACAGCATTATGATATTGGCAACTGAACATGAGAGTTTCAAGTTGCTCCTAGATCCGCCTTTGCCACAGGCAGCTCAGGTAACCGCCTCTTTCAGCGGGTCTGGGAAGGCTCCCTCACAGAGAAAAGCATTCACCACCCCGCAGAGCCCATCACCCAGCCCTTCCCGGCTTGCTTCTATTAGCCAGGATGGACAAGGATCAAGGAGACAGGTGGCCGGTTACACTTGTCCAAGCAGCCTGTCCACATCCTCGGAGGTAACAGATTGGAATTGGTTGAAAACATGTGGCTTCCCACCCAGAATCCTGGGAATGGTAGTTTATTAAGGGTGCTGGAAATGGTATTTCTGTGAGGGGGAACTACAATTCCCAGGATTCTCTGGGGAAGCCATGTCTTTTAAATGTGCACTCAATTTGTGTTAAATGTATGGTGTGGGTCTGCAGCAAGATGGCCAACACAGAAAGAGAATAACAGAAACATAGGATTGGAAGGACCATGAGAGTCATCAAGTCCAATCCCCTGCAATGCAGAAATCAGTGTGGGGCTCTAACCCACGATCCTGAGATTAACAGCCTCAGGCTTTGCCAACTGAGCTATCCCAGGACAAAGGCATTGATACATCAACCACAAGCAAACAAAAACAGCAGGTTGGTTAACAGTCAGAACCAGAGGGAACAGATACCAAAAGGGAGAGTGGCGGGCAGTAAAGTCAACCCAACACCTAGGTCAAATGCCTGCTGAGCAAAGCTGTTTCCAGATGACAGCAGAATACTACCAGAGCAGGGAGCAGGGAGTTCCAAAGAGCAAGTGCTGCAATGGTGGAAGCTCCTGTGATCACATCCACCCATCTCACAAAGGGTTAGGGTCTTCCCTGCTGACCTTAGTGAATGGGCAGAATTATGCAGGTTACGGTGGTGTCGCCCGAATCCTGTTCTCGAAGCCACTGATAGGGGCTTAAAAGCAATAGCCACTAACTTGAAACAAATACAGAAGCAGGCCATCAACTATCAGCAGCCATTCACTTACACAGCAGAAAAGAAAGAGATGAATCCATGGGTATCATCATCAGGCAGATGAATACAAGAATCATAGAACTGTAGAGTTGGAAGGGACCCTGAGGATCATCTATTCCAACCTCCTGCAATGGAGGAATCACAGTTAAAGAATCTCTGATAGGTGGCCATCCAACCTCTGCTTAAAAACCTCCAACAAATGAGAGTCTACCACTTTCTGAGGCAGTTCATTCAAAAGGCTCTTGCCGTCAGAAAGTTCTTCCTAGCATTTAGTTGGAATTTCCTTCCTCGTAATTTGAATCCATTGGTTCGGGTCATTTCCTTTGGAGCAGCAGAAAACAAGCTTGCTCCATCCAGAGTTGGCAGTGCATTTTTTAGCTTCCCAAGGCAATGTTTCTTCAATCCAGCTTTCACCAACCTGGTGCCCTCCAGATGTTCCCATCCAAAACACCTGAAGGATTCCAAGTTGGTGAAGGCTGTCTTAAGTGGATGAATGAACAAAGGTCCATACAATTATCTTGCAGGACGTCCACAAGCTTTTGGATAATGTCAAATGTTGACTAAGCAGTCACATGGGACCACCCTAGATGGAAGCATATCTGGCATCCTGAGCTCCTAGAGAAGTGATTTCCCCTGCCGTACAAAATGTCTGTGCTGCAAGGGCAGCTCACTGCCTCCCATTCAAACACCCTTCAAGCCACCCACAGCTTCTTCAAGGGAAGAAAATTGCTATGAGCTGCAACACACATCGCACCCAGAGACAAGCAGGCACTGCAGAATGTTCACAGCTTATCGGCTGTCAGGGAAGTCTGAGGAGACGGAAAAGGGTTTTTTTGTGGGTCCCGCAGACAGGCTGTCTGGCTCGGCAGGTCGGTGGAATTTTGCAGGAAGGCAGGCAGGGCGGGGCTCACACAATTTATGTCCAGTGTAGGTCAAGGAGGTACACTTACATGGAAGAGCTGAAGAAGCATTCATGATGGGTCAGAAGCTTTGGGGGGGGGAGTGAAGAGGAGAGAGGGGCAGATGTGAGCTTAAATCGGCAGAGATTAGCAGGCAAAATGAAGCCACACCAATCTGTAGTGGAAAAACAAAACAAAGGTTACATCTGAAACATACATTTAACCCAATAGGATACCACTTTATAAACAGTTGTGGCTTTCCTCAAAGAATCATGGGAAGTGTAGCTTTTTTAAAGGGTGCTGAGAGTTGTCAGGACCAGGGCTGTTTTTTTAGCCAGAACCTGCTGAAACTCAATTCGAGCACCTTTCAGGTAGGCGCCATTGCCATTCTAAGAGAACGAGGGAGGTGTTCCGTCACCTCTTTTTCTAGAAAAATAGACACCCCTATTCCCCTCACAGAGCTACACTAAACCACCCCTCTCAGAATGGTTTAAGAATCAATCCCTCTTCACAGAGAACGCTGGGAATTGTAGCTCTGTGATGTGGACAGAGATCTCCTAACAGCTCTTAGCATCCTTAACCAACTACAGTTCTCAGGATTCTTTGCGAGCAGGGAAGCCATTGCTTTTAAAGCAGTTTCAAAGTGTTTTAAATGTATGATTCAGAAGTGGCCAAAAAGTAGAATGGGTAGCTTTGTGATTCATTGAAATTCATCGCAGAAGCTTGCACAGCTATCACTGACAAATGTGCATGCCACACAAAATCAGAACACTAAGGGCAATTCACACTTTACACCTGGAACAGAGTTGACCCTGCTATTAGGCAGAATGAGGCAACTACCTCAGGCAGCAGACTGGAGTGGGGGGCAACTGATGGTCAAGTGTTAGAGAGCAGAGTTGTGTGTACCACACACAAGTGGGCCTGCACCACCAGCTTGCTGTTCTCAGGTGTAGTGGAATATGTTCTTCTATAGCTAGTGTTGAAGTAAGATTCACCCTGCCAGCCTGGCTGGCTTTAGTACATGGAAGTGGAGTGGAAGGGTGCCATCTTGTCCTTTGCTTCAAACTGCAAGTTGTGTTTTGTGTTGAGCCAGTCATTCTTACAGTGATTCTGTATTGTACTGACGGTATTTTATGTTTTGCTGCACTTGCATATTTTGTTGTAACACCTCCTCAATATTTGATATCAGGAGGTGTGTGTGTGTATGTGAATGCATGCATGCCATGGTTTAAGATCCTGGTTATTAAAGTCATGGTTTCCCAGTTTGAGTTAACAATGATCAGTATACCACAGCTGATATGCTAAGAAGGGCAGGCAGTGGGGTGAGGGAAGACGCAGAGTACTGGCACTCATCTGGTTTAGCACCATTTAGAGATTACAAAACAAGACAGTCCCTGTTCCAGGGATCAAATTCTAGAAGGCACAACAGAAAATGAAAAATTGCCAGTGAGGGAAGGGGAAAGCCAGCAAACCCAGACTTAAAGCAGCATTGGTGTCATGATGCTGTGTTTGCGATGAAAACATTACAAATGTTACTGGGGTGGAGAAGCTCACATGGATTGCAAAAGTCAATTGGCCACATGAGGCAGAGGACAGTGAAGGCTAGGTAAACACAGAGGGCACCAATAAGCTTTGGAACAATATGACTGTTCAACAAAGCAATGTTTTCTCTCTTTTTGTCTGAGTAACTGACTACTGGTCTGTTTTTGAGCACAATTCTAAGTGCTGGTTATGACCTATAAAGCCCTATACAGCTTAGGTCTAAGCTCTCTGAAAGACTATCTTCTCACACAAACCTGCCCAGGCTCTGAGATCTTCAGGGGAGGCCCATCTCTTGGTTCTACCACTCTCACAGGCCAGCTTTATGGGGACATGGGGGAGAGCCTTCTTGGTGGCTGCTCCCAGACTTTGGAATTCCCGTCCTAGATAATCTAGGCTGGCTCCCTCACTGCTGTCCTTCCGCTGGCAGCTGAAGACTTTGTTCTGAAATGGACTGGGTTTTTTTAAGGAAAGGGCTTTAATAGTGCTGTGCTCCTTTATTATCTGTATTTCAATAGATTTGTTTGTTTATACTGTTTTAATTCTATTAGAGTTTAATTAGTTTTTAACAGTTATCTTTTACATGTTTTTAACTTTTTGTATTTTATCTGTGTTTTTAAAATTTGTGTAATTTGAATCCTGGCCGGGGAAAATACGAGATATAAATAAATATGATAATGATAATGATAATGATAATGTACTTGGCTCAATCCAGCCTATTTTGTGCAGTCAGAGATGCAAGACAGCATCGTTCCCCATTCTGCCCTGTAATCAATGTATGCAGCATCACTTCTGTTCTGCTGCATTTCACTTTCTGCCAAAACTTATATTATTAGTCACTGTCCTCTGTGGCACAATTACATAATTTACACTGTCATTATATTATTCTACCCCATTCGTTTCAATGCAAGGGAAGGACAATGCAAGTGAGGGGGGCAATAATTAATTTGCAGATTATATTCATTCCAGACATAGGATGAATAAGTGAACAGTGGCAATTTCCACTCCACACCAGGGATGTCTAACCTGTTCCCTTCTAGAGTCCAGATGTTGTCAGACTACAGCTCCCATCATTTCTGACTGCGGGTCATGCTGGCTGAGGCTGATGGGAGTTAGAGTACCACATCTGGAGGGCACCACATTGGCCACTCCTGTCTCAGGCAGTCTGTGCAGGCCAATATATTCAGCTGTCAAGGAGCCTAGTCTGACAGCCCTGCAAAACTCCCCGGGGAAGGCTGTCAAAACAGGGGCAGGAAACAGTAGCAAGGGCAGCAAAACTTCTGTTGCAACAACAATCAGGGACTTCAGCATTAAGCACAGCTGGGGTGGAGGGCAAAGAGGGATGGATACTATTTTTCTTCCCCTTTATTAAGAATGGCCTGGTGCTCCCAGAGGAAGAACAATTTACTCAGCAGTTCCTCTCACTCCACCTGCTACAGCCCAGAGCAATTGTATAGACCTTTCAAAATCCACAATTGCTTTGATGCAAACATGAAACAAAAGCTATGGAAGAGCTTAAATATAAAGTAGTAGTTTTAAAAAAGCATGGCAGCAACCATAATACTTGGCAACTGTCCTCTCCCCACTTTTTTTTTTAACTCACAATGCCATTGATTGGAACTTCCATGGCACTGCATTTTGGGATTGCATTTAGGGGCCAATCATTTTGGGATTGCATTTAGGGGCCAATCATATGGCATCCTGCTGAGGGTTCTTTGATCCCCTAACCAGCACCCATCAGGAGGACCTGCATATTACATATAATGGAGATGGGAAGGGGAGGCACCTAAATCCTACATGGTGTTTTAGCACCATAGCAGGAACTAGGGTGAAATGCAAACTTCCGGCCAAGTGTAGCGTGGATTCCTGTTGCTTACAAAGGCCATGATGGAATTTCAGAGGGGGCTGAAATTCTGACAATTCTTGCTGCAGCAGATCTGAATGGGCCTTGATGGGTCCCTTTGCTAGCTGGACTGTCTTAGCATGCAGTGGATCCTTGTCTCTGTCCTCATTTCCCCTTCCCAAACAACCCATTTTGGGGGCTTCTGTCCATGTCTTTTAGTGGGTACAGTTGATGGTGAAGTCCACCCCCAACTCTGCCCCTGTGCAGCCTGCTGGAGTCTGGTGGAGAAGGTGACCTCTGCCACATCCTAACCCCCTCCAGCACAGCACAGCAGGACAGATAAAAGAAAATCAGAGACGTGCAGGCGAACTCTGCCTAGCACCATGGATCATTTTGTTTTGGTTGGCTGTTAATGTGCTTATGGCAAGGAGATTGTATCTAAAGAGGAGAGAGTTGTGAAGAGGAAGCACAGTAAACCAGTAAGTTACATTTTGTACTAGCTGGCTTACAATGAGTCCAATATAACTGCAGGTACAGGCCACATCCTGTATTGGTCCACTCATAGGTGTAAAAAAGAAGCAGAGATGTGTGATCTTAAGCTGGAAAATGGAAGGAAGGAGAAATAAATAAGTATACGTGTCCTGTCTCTTATTTCCATAGTCAGGTGTTCCCTGCCCATGTGCTAAATCACTGGATCCCAAACCTTTTCAGGCCCCTGCCCCCTTGGTTCCATAAACTCATCCCCAGTGCCTCCACCCAGCATAGTTCAAAACTGTGGTTTGCACAACCCAGTAAGGAAGATAATAAAACAATAACTAGTTGCACATTTATTCGAAATCCAATTAAAACTATTTAGTTTAATTAATGCAACAAAACTGATGAGCTTGATCCAGTGATATCAGCTTTTCAAAGTCTGGTGGTTATTTACACTCTAGCACTCCCCTGCTGCCCCCGTGCCAATTAATGCCCCCCCCCCCGGTAGGTAATCCCACCACCCCACAGGGGACAGTACTGCCCACCTTGGGAACCGCTGTGGTAAAACAAGTATCCAGCGATCAGCAGGAGAATGAACCACTGAGCTCTACATAATGTGCCATATGAAGAGATTTGGAACCAATTTTTATTTAAATCTAATTTACCTAAGTTTTCCTATTCATATGCATATTATGATTGCCATATTTTGTAGTTACTTACACAAATGGTTTTAATTTCCACTGCTTTCTTCTGTCCCCAGGGGTTGAAGGTATGATATTCAAGTTCCCCAATTATCAGTTTCATTAAAAAATATAAAATTAATAAGATGATAATTTATGAATTGCTGAAATGCAATACTGATTTCACAAGTCACAATTAAGAGCTGGAGAGTTAGGGATCATGCTGAAGTATTTCTAGAGTTAATCAGTCCTCATTTCTTGCTCACAACAGGGAAGATTTTCTTAATACCGGACTGCGCTTTTTGTAAAAAAGGAAAGACCTTGGGCACTCCTGGAAGGGTCTCAAAACCCACGTTGAGGCAATCGCAGAGAAAAGCAATTCAAGTCAAGGTGGTTTTTAATTTGCCAAGGGCACCGAATGTGAGAGGGGAATTGAATTTTTGTGTGTCCTGCTTCCTGTGGCTTGAGATGCCCGGGGTGAGTCAAGAGAGTTAAAAGGCAGGCAATCACAGCAGAATGTTGAAACAGGAAGAGGAAACAGCTCAAGACTAGAATTAAGGGAGATAAAGACAAATCAAGGTTATTGTGTTGCAAGGAGAGGGAATTCCAGGAATGTACAAAATGGAGGAAGAAGAAAAAGAGTAATTCACCGCACACACCGATGTAGAAATAAACCCAACTAAGATCAAGGGAACTCACTGCCTATTATAAGGGGTTTAGGAACGAAGTCCTGTGGGTGCAGCAGTACAGCTGGGCAGAAGCACAGGGCCCACAACCCAAAGACCACACAAAGGACCACGCAGAGAGCGGCAGGTGCCAGGGGCAACAGCATCTGGACTGACATGGTTGTGACATCATGATTTATTCCTTTCTATTTTTTGAAAACATTTCATGGCATTCACTTTTAAAAGTGAGTAGAGAATAATTTCCAAATTCTGCATCACGGTATCAGAAGCAAACCCCGGTTTATTCCTGTATTCATGATGGCTCTCTGCTTTACGTGAGTTTTAAAATGCAAAACTGCACATGCTCTGAGTATTTACTAAATTAAGAAAAATCTGGGTCTGCAAACACTTTAATTTGGCTTTTTCTTTTTTCTTTTCCTCTAACAGATCAGGAACATAGAAAGAATTACAGTATAAAGTATGGAATAATGGGGATGGGGAAGGTGCAGAGGAGAGAAAGGTTAACCGTTACTACACATGGTTGACTAAAGGCTATAAGACAATTAAGTCCAGGTTCTAAGATTACTGGTCTGCACCACTGCATGGGCAGTGCTTTAAGAGACTAAGGACAGACGAAATCATTATTCAGATGACTTGAACATATACAGTGGTACCTCGAGATGCGAACGGGACCCGTTCCGGAACCCCGATCGCATCCTGAATGGAACATAAGATGCGACGGCGTGTCTGCGTGTGCGGCAAAACCCGGGAGTAATGTGCTCTGTTACTTCCGGGTTGCCGCGGAGCGCAACCTGAAAGTGCTTAACCTGAAGCACATTCAACCCGAGGTATGGTTGTACTCTGCCTTTCTTGGAAGATGCAGTGTAGTGTTTTGTTTTTAATGGTATTAAGACACAAAGCCTATAGTGCCCACCCACCCCCAGAAGGAAAACAGTGGAAAGTGATGGGCCTGGGAGATGCTTGGAGGACGGTGACACCAGCACATTAGAGTCAGTGCAGAGGGTAACCATGTGTTTCAGGAGCTCCCTGCAAGGCAGTATCTCGGAGGCTCACCAGATGATAAACCTGGCTTTCCATGCAAGGTTGTTGCAAGTGTCACTGAGCAGCTCTGCAAATATATATGCCTTCATTGTACTGTTTTGATGCCAGCTAAGAGCTTTCCTATTTATGTAAGCCTACTAAGGCATGTAATTTTATTATGTATACCATTTTTTAAAAGAGCTGGTTTTATCTACATTTTGATTTTTTAAAAAAATTGTGCTTCCTTGTTTTTCCAAGTCTCTTGAATTTATTGGTATTTTCTTATAAATATTTTATATTCTTTTATATAAACAGTTTAGATGATTTTCTTATATTATGCAGCATATAAATCCTGTTAAATAAATAATGCTAAGTGCTGCTGTTACTATTCTTTGCTAAACAGTGTGATTCGTTTCCAGAAGCCTGACCAGTACTCTTACAAGTGTGTGTGTGTGTGTGTGTGTGTGTGTGTGTGTGTGTTACAAAGCCACCAAGAAAATGCACTGATAGCCACCTTCTTTGATCACTCTTGAGAGCCAGCGTGGTGTAGTGGTTAAGAGCGGTGGGCTCATAATCTGGTGAACCGGGTTCGCGTCCCAGCACCTCCACATGCAGCTGCTGGGTGACCTTGGGCTAGTCACACTTCTCTGTCTGAAGTCTCTCAGCCTCACTCACCTCACAGAGTGTTTGTTGTGGTGGAGGAAGGGAAAGGAGATTGTTAGCTGCTTTGAGACTCCTTAAGGGGAGTGAAAGGCGGGATATCAAGTCCAAACTCTTCTTCTACTAACAAAGGCTCCCCCAAGCCTTGCACTTTTCCAAAACCCTGCAAGGTATTTCAGTAGGCTTTGTATAATTTAGAGGGAAGGAGGACCCTAAAAAAAATATCACCTGACCGGTAATATGCATTGCCTGCCCCTGCCCCTCCTCCCACAATTTGTGGAGCTGGTGTCTGGCATAGTACATCTCCCGTGGTATCCAGGTTCCTCTGCTCAAGTTGGTTTCTACTGTGACTGATCTACTGAGTCAGATCATTGGTCCATCCAGCAACTGCCCCATTTTTTCAGGCAGGCGTCTTTCCCAGCCCTGCCTGGAAATGCTGATGATTGAAATTAAGCCGAGGCAGCTGCACAACCACTGAGCTGCCCTTCCCCCAGATTTTTAGCCTTGGTTGTTCTCTGTCTTCCTAGGATTTCCACTTCCTCAAATTGAGAGGCTAAGGGCCAAGCAATGATGACTACAGAGGATTCCCCTCTACATCCTGTTTAGTTGGTTTGAAGGTTCATTTCTTCACCACTGAGGGCTTCCCTCCACACAGCAGAATGAAAATACATGATGTGAGTGAGTCCAAGATCCTGCCCCTCAGGCTCCCACGCGTATCTTTCTCTTCCTCGTCCTGTACTAGCTCATGTCTTTGTCTTTGCCCTTGACACCTTTCAGATCTCTGCTGTTACAGTCAATGATAAGCAAACAAGATAAGTAGTACAAGCTTTGCATTATCCAGGTGTGTATAGTAGAGTAAAAGAAAAAGAGAATAGAAAACAACAACACAGAAGTGGCACAGAGTGAAATAAAATCGGCACCAGAATTTTAAATGTTGTAGTCATGTCATGAACTCCAAAAGAGGAAAATTACAAAATGTCAGAAGGGTCAGTTCCTGGAAGGTTTTGCTTGCTGCAGCATAAAACTTTGCCACACCAAGAGTATTCGATGAACTTTGGTAAAGAGTAAAAGGACCTAAAATGCATCTGGCTGTCTTGGCAGATTTAACAAAGATGTTGTGGGCCACTGACAACCCCTCCAGAGTCACATGGCATTGTGGGCTTTGTGGAAAATTAAGTAGCATCAGGGTGGAATGTTTTTTGAGGGCGGGGAGCCAAAAGCAGACATCAGCATCCAGCCTGGCAGATTTAATAAAAGGGGTTTGGCTTGCCATCTTTCATGCCACGAGAAGAAGCAGCCTTGTAAAGACTGATAGCCTGAAAGACAGGTTAATAAGTACTTCATATATATCTTGAACCATTTACCTCTGACGAAAATGTATAACTCGGCCTTGAGTTCTTTGTTTGATGGAAGGTCGCTGTAAAGGCAGGTGAAGTAGCTTGTGTCATTGGCAACAGCTCGGTTGACCACAAGGGTGCTGCAGGTGTGATGTGACCTGCCTGGGCATTTCTTTTCGAATACCTGCCACCGATTGCCATCCTTGTACTGGTCATTTCTCCAGATCCAAGTCAAACCAGGCGAGCCTCTGTCAAAAGAAGACATTGAGACATGAAACCTGTTTTGGTCTTCAGACATAATTAGGCAAGTACATATGTGAGTGTAACATAGAGATGTGTCACCTCAGCCTTGGGGAACAAATGCAGCCCTCTGGGCCTCTCTGTCTGGCCCTTGGAACTGGATGGAGGATAGAGAAGCGTGTGCAAAAATCCTTTGGAACGGCAGGAATGTAGCCTACCGTAGAAATGTAAGAGTCTCCTCCATTGCTCCAAATATTTTTCCCCTCATTCACTCTGGGTCAGGACTCACCCACTCTGGCATGCAGCCCCCCTGAAGGCTGTCCATGAGGGAACACAGCCCTCAGGCTGAAAAAGGCACCTCACCCCTGATGTAACATATTAGGCAGGCAGTGCAACCTATGCTTCAACTATATGGAATGGGGATGAATTGTATGTTGCATGGCTGAACATGATTAGAAAGGACCAGCTGGTTAAAGGTGTACAGGTCGGAGTAAAACAGTACAAATTGAGAGCATTTGCAGATGATTTGGTACTTACATTACAAGAGCCAGACTCTAGTACTAAAAGAGTTATGGAATTAATTCAAGAGTTTGGTCAAGTCACAGGATTTAAATTGAATAAACTAAAAACTAAGGTATTAGAGAAAAAATTAACAGCTATTGAAAGGGAGAGGTTCCAGAATGAAACAGGTTTAACTGTGGTTAAGAAAGTGAAATACTTGGGGATCAACATGACAGCTAAAAATGTGAATCTATTTAAAGATAATTATGAGAAATGCTGGGCAGAAGTAAAAAAAGACTTAGAAATATGGTCAAACTTGAAACTTTCATTGTTAGGCCGTATTGCCGTGATTAAAATGAATGTATTGCCTAGAATGTTGTTTCTATTTCAAACATTGCAAATTGTGGACAAGATGGATTGTTTCAAGAAGTGGCAGAGAGACATTTCCAGATTTGTCTGGCAGGGCAAGAAACCTAGAATAAAATTTAAGATATTAACTGATGCAAAGGAAAGAGGTGGATTTGCCCTGCCAGACTTTACTATGAATCAGCAGCTTTCTGCTGGTTGAAAGAGTGGCTACTTCTTGAAAATACAGACATTTTGGATTTAGAAGGTTTTAACAATGTTTTTGGATGGCATGCATATTTATGGTATGATAAGGTTAAAGCACATAAAGCATTTAAAAATCATATTGTAAGGAAAGCACTGTTTAATGTTTGGATAAGATATAAGGATTTATTGGAAAACAAAACCCCAAGGTGGTTATCACCGATGGAAGCGAAAGCTTTGAAAAAGCTTAATATGGAGGCCAAATGCCCGAAATATTGGGAAATTCTGGAACAAGGAGGAGACAAATTGAAATTGCAGAGTTTTGAAAAATTGAAAGACAAAGTGAGAGATTGGCTTCATTATTATCAGATAATGGAGGTTTATAAATTGGACAGGAAAATTGGCTTCCAGGTGGAAAAGTCAAAATTAGAAACAGAGTTGTTGGAATCCAAAACTAAGAATTTGTCAAAGATGTATAACTTGCTGTTGAAATGGAATACGCAGGATGAAACAGTCAAATCAGCTATGATTAAGTGGGCACAAGATATTGGTCATAACATTATGTTTGCTGACTGGGAACAGTTGTGGACCACCGGTATGAAATTTACGGCATGTAATGCCTTAAAAGAAAATATTATGAAAATGATTTATAGGTGGTACATGACCCCAGTCAAGCTTGCAAAAATCTACCATTTGCCTGATAACAAATGTTGGAAATGTAAAGAGATTGAAGGTACCTTTTTTCACCTTTGGTGGACGTGCCCAAAGATTAAGGCTTTCTGGGAAATGATATATAATGAAACGAAAAAGGTATTTAAATATACCTTTCTTAAGAAACCAGAGGCCTTTCTCCTGGGCATGGCCGGCCAATTGGTGTTAAAGAAAGACAGAACATTTTTTATGTATGCTACAATGGCAGCAAGAATACTCATTGCAAAGTATTGGAAGACACAAGATCTACCCACCTTGGAAGAATGGCAGATGAAGGTGATAGACTATATGGGACTGGCAGAAATGACCGGCAGAATCCGAGACCAGGGAAAAGAGACAGCGGAAGAAGATTGGAAGAAATTTAAGAACTACCTTAAGAAACATTGTAAAATTAATGAATGTTAGAATGATGCTGGTTTAGAAATTAAGTGGATTACAGTTGTAAGGATTAAGTTAAAAGAAAAGAAAGGTTAAAATTAGATAAATTTAAGGGTGAGGATTTGCTGAATTAAAATTTGAAATTGGAATGCAGAAAGGGGATGTATGAGGAGGTTGGAGAAGTAAGTTATAAGAAAATAAGGGTTTGAAATTATACTTGTTCTTTTTTTTTGTTTGTGTTTGTTTGTATTGTGTTTGTGTGTATAATTTGTGAAACTTTAATAAATATTTTATAATAAAAAAAATGAATTGTATGTTGCATGGATGTATGAATAAAATTATACACGGCTTGGAGAAAGTGGTTATATAAATGTTTTGCTGCCTTCCTTATATCACCAGAACTCATTGACATCCAATGAAGCTGAATGTTGGAAGCTTAAGGACAGATGAAACAAAACACTTCATCACTCAGTGCATAGGAGGCAGTCACAGCCACCAACCTGGCTGGTTTCAAAAGATGACACAAATTCCTGCAGGAGAAAGCTATTAGTCACTAATAATTAGTGGCTACTAGCCATGATGGCTATGCTCTGAAGTTGGGGGCAGTAAAAGAAAAAGAAAAAGTGCACCAAAGAGGGCACAGATTTGTATATTTTTTACAGATGCTAATTTATATGTATATTTGCACATTTAGAAATAATTTAAATAGAAATAAAATTAATGTTATAGTGGGGAAGAGTGGTGAGGTGGCCTGTGTGTGCTGGCTTAGCCTGCTATCCTAGTGCCAGCCTCAAGCTTTGTCTCCCTGCCCACTCCTGAGGCTGCTCCCCCTTTATAGGATTATGTTTAAGCCAGACTTATTCCAGGCAGCTCTTCAAATAGAGAACTCCTTCAAGTATAGGGCTGTCCTCTAAAGTAGGACACATTGATTACTGGTACATCCAGCTCAGTGCTGCCTACATTGACGGATAGCAGCTCTCGTGGGATATCAGACAGAGAACATTATCAGTCCTACCTGGAGACACCAGGGATTGAACCTGAGGCCTTATGCATGCAAAGCAGACGCTCAGTCACTGAGCTATGGGCCTTCCCTACTCCAGACACAGTCAGGCTCTTCTGCCAACCAGTCAGACACCATCTTCTGCCCTGACCAGGTACTATCCTTGGCCCAGTAAGCACAACCTCTACATTCTCAGATTCTGCTAACTCAAGCAACTCAAACTGGGGACTTTCACAAGCATCCTAATCCCTGTTCCTCAAGATTCATTGGAAGAGAGTTTGCTTTCCATTCTATCTTTTACCCAGGTCATCTGCAAGGAGCAGGGCCTCCTCAGTGTTGGCTCCCATCTTTGCAGAATTCACTCGCAAATGGGACTCTGCCTGGCTACCTTTCTAGCTAGCTTCGACATAATTCATGTGTGTGTCAGAAGGCCACAAATGGGATGAACCAAACCTGCCACTGCTCTTTATTCCCTGGAGTTTGCTTATAGCTTATTTGTAGACTGTTCATATACTACACTGATGGTGTTCATTTTGCTTAAAGATGTCAATGTTGTATGTTGCTACGAATTCCTTTAAAGCAGAAGAGTAGCTTCTAAGCACTCTCTCTTTTTCTTGGAAGAGACAACCCCATCACAATCTGTATTCTGTGATCCCATCTTCTTTAAGTAAAAACTATGATTGGCTAGTTCAGGAGAACAGCTGCAGCTTGGAGACAGATCATCTGCTTTGCATGCAGAAGGTCCCAGGTTCAATCCATGGCATCTCTAGGCAGTCCTGGGACAGACCCCATCTGAAACTGTGGAGAGCTGTTGCCAGTCACTGCCAACAATACTGAGATAGATGGACCAATAAGACAGCTCCCTATGTTCCTGAGGTTGACTGCTAAAGCTGTTTGAGGAGTTATGCTAAGTTGCTTTTCCCCAAAAGAAAACTTCTGAAAGGTTAAGAAATGAGTGTTCCTGCGTTTCTTGCATGACATACGTGATGTTACAAGAGCAAGGTTATAAGCAGAACAGTATCGATTCTGGAGGAAAGGTATGATTATATTCCATTTTGGTGCAACAAATAGTGGCTGTTTGAAGTTGCTATAGAAATGCTCTAAGACATTAGTGGGAAAACACACTATAGATTTCTTCCAAGTTAAATTCAAATCTATTTGTTTCCATCAGTGTGAGTGAGTGGGTGTTGTAGGGGCAGGGAAGAAGGGAGAGGGAAAGGGGAAAGAGTGATCGGCTCAGGAGCTTGCAAAGAGGTTAGGATATTTTCACATGTTGTGAGGTTTAAACACAGCGTTTTCACTGCAATATTCTGCCTTGTACTGAATTCCTTATTAGAGCATGATTAGGAGGTGATTGCCGAAGAAGGTTTTAAAAAAGATTTATGGTCCAACCATAGACTTAAACAAAAGAAAGCCCCATTTAACTCATTGAAGCTTGCTTCTGAGTGGACATGCATAGGATCACGCTGCTAATATGTCAATATATACATGGTTATAGTGTTTGGGGATGCAGGGAGTGTAATTCAAAACATGTTCAGTAAGTTTTACTATCTGGTAGGAAGTTATTTGATTGGTTTGGATAGAATGCAAAAGCTGGAGTGGGGCACCAGTGACCCTCCAGACCGATGTTTCAAACTGGGACTGTCTGCATCCAAAGGATCTACTCTGCTACTCAGCTAAGCTTCCTTCCTGTCACCACTAGGGATGAGTGAAACCATCCATTTTGGTTTCTTTCAGTTTCCATTTTTCTTAAATCCAGTTCTCTACACGTCCACGTCAGTGTCCTGATGAAAAGTCATCACTATCTCACAGTGCATGTTCTCCTAATACACACGTTTGTATGCAATTTTGCCTAAAATACACATTTTTGCCAAAGATTTTTAAAAATATTTTTTTAAATTTATTGCATTTATACCCCACTGTTCCTTCAAGGAATCTGGCTTTTGTCTTTCTGTTTTCTCCAGAGTGGTGAGAGGGCTGAATTTTTATTTTATTGTAGGTTGTAGGTCTGATTTTTCATTTTCTTGTAAAAGTACCTCAAGGTTTGGTGAAGTAGGGTACAAATATTTGAAATTTCTGCCTCCTGCAATTTTTGGATCATGGCTTAATTAACACCCTCCCATTTAGAATTCCTCCCCTAATCTTTCCTGTCTGGGGAAAGATGCTTGTTGGGAATCCATGCATCAACTCTGGATTCACCACCACACCCTTCCTTTTTAGGATGGAACCCTGGATCCTCAGTGCACCACTTACCGGCAAGTGATTGCGAAAGGCTTTCCGGCGGCAACTGTAATATGGTCACTGTTCAAGTTCAACTCCGGCTTCATCAGCCGCAGTTCCTTTGCATGACCTGCATCAAACATGCACAAAGAACACAAAGCAAAACAATTTAAATACTTGTGTCTATATAGTTCCATCCCTTTTTCACTTCTTGAACCCAAACTGATGGACAGGAGGTTGCAGATTTCGAAGATTAACACATCTCATGCAAAACTCTTTCACCATTCAACTCTTATGATGACAAATTGAGAGTCGAATATCGGGTGGCTTAGGGCAGCCACCACTGACCTGGAAGCCCTGCAGATGTTTTGGACTGTAATTCCCATCAGCCCCAGCATGATGCTGGGGCTGATGGGAACTTGGAAGTGCTGCCAGAGACTGATGGGAGTTGTAGTTCAAAACAACTGGACTACAGCTGGAGGGCGCCAGGCTGACAAAGGTTGACTTTAGGGGATATTCTGTGCTGGGCTTCCCTCCTCCCTTCCCTATTCCCTCCTCCTGCTTTTTTAGATGTTTAAAAACTTGTAAAAAAGAGAGAGCCTCCCACTTTGATCAGCAGTAACACTTCCTCAGAGACTGGTGTCAGCGAAGCCTCAGGGGAAACGGAAGAAGAAAGGTGGAGAGAGGGAAGGCAAAAGCTCACAGACTTATCCGCGGGACGCAGAGATGCAACTTCCGTCGCCTAGTTTTGGCAGGAGTGTCAAGCGTAAGGAAAAAAGGCGGAGACTGGGCGTGTCGAGGTTTTTATGATGGGGGAGGGCAGGAAAATCCCACTCTCGGAATCCGCTAGCGACTGAGGGAGTAATGAACTTTGGATGTCTGCACTGTACATAGTTTGCACCAAATAAAACCTGTAAAAAGGCAGGTCGGAGTCCTGGCTGTTTACTCGTGAGCAACCATACTCATCCCTGACAGGTGGGTTGGAAAACCTCTGGCACAATGTACTATATGTACCCATTTGAGTGGCAGTGTGGAGGTGACCGAGCCCAGTGCCCTGATGGGAATGTGAATCACCCCCACCTTTCATCTTCATGAATCAGCTGAGAAGAGGGACTGTGTGCCTGTGTCTGTGTGCATGCACATGTCCCTTGGAACAAAGTACTAATAAAATAAAGATTAGCCACCCCAGCTAATGGCGGGAAAGTGGGGGGGGGGGGGGTAAACAAAACAGAGTATCAGCAAGAACCCAGACACTCACCATCTGAATTTGCTCAGAGACAGAGATTTGTATCTATACATATACAGTAAAGCCGCAATTTATGCAGGGTTACATTCTGGGGATAGTGCATAAAGCCAAAAATCAAGTATTGTGAAAACACATTGGGTGCAATGTTAGGTGGGATTGCCAAAGGTTTTTTTAATCCCACTCACCCTGTTTCCACCCCATTTTTTAAAAATTTGAAACTTTTTTGCCAAGCACATAAAGCTGAATATGCACAAGTTAAATGCACGTAACTCAAAATCATAGAATTGTAGAGTTCAAAGGGACCCAGGGGAACATCTAGTCCAACCCCCTGCAATGCAGGAAAATGCAGCTATCCCACATGGGGATCAAACCTGCAACTTCGGCATTATCAGCACCACGCTCTAACCAACTGAGTTGTCCAGGTCTACTGTATGACATTTGTATCTTCTTTTAAGTTATGTAGCAATGGTCCTGTCAGCAACACAATTCACTTGGCTTAGTGGTTTTCCGCAGTAACCGACCATAAATAAGAAATTTCTTCATGTGCAACTGAAGCCAGTCATAAGATCATAAGAACATAAGAAGAGCCCTTCTGGATCAAGCCAGTGGCACATCTAGTCCAGTTTCCTGTTCTCAAGGTGGCCAACCAGTTGCCTCTTCTGGGAAACTGGCAAGCAGGACCTAAGCATAAAAGCAGGACTCTCCACACCCCCACACCCCCGGCGACTTACAGCTACTGGTATTCAGAAGCATTATTGCCTCCAACAGTGGAGGTATCATGGTTCAACAATTCCGTTCTGTTTCACCATGGGACTTTCCAATACAAATATCACATGACACATCAGTGGAGCTGAAATGAGTCTTTGCAAGAACTCAAAAGTTTTCTGGAATTTCCAAACTTATCACTAAAAAGTGGAACGATACTTGACAATGAAATTCTGCTTTGACATTTGAAATCTGAGCAACAGATTTTAGATGACACTTCTTGGCTTCTAAATTTTAAAAAGTACAAATGTGTTGCAAGCAGTCGCACACCAAACACACCAATGCTATTCCATGTTGGCTATAAAATGCTGTCAAATATTCTATGGCATTAACATATCACTCATCAGAAATGTTGACTCAACTGACTGCCAAATATCAAATGTTAAAATAAAAAGTAAAGCAGACTATCTCATATTAAACTAAACATTGTTAAATATTGTTGTTAGTTGTTGGTCTTAAACTGATGGGTTGGAGTTGGATTGCAGGCAAAACCAAGAGAAGTTGCAGCAGGATCATAACCACCATTTTGTCTTTAAATAACAATAAAGGGTAAAAAACAGACAGACACAGAGAGAGAGAGAGAGAGAGAGAAGAAACAAGGCAGAAGACTACTGCTTTTGACATGCAACAAACAGCTGGAACAGCATTGGCCAACCTGGTGCTCTCCAGCTGTGATACAGTGTTTGCACAGTACCGAAATAACATAAAGCATGCACTTGGCTGGCATTCTGATTCACTCCAACCTGATGTTTTCACTGGAGAGAGAGGAGTATGCAGTGTGGAGCTTTTCCTAATCCTTCAAAATGTTTTCACAAGAGGCAAGAGAGAGAAAAGTGCTTTCTTCCTCCGCAATTACAAGTGTTTGCATTAAACAGCTACTTCTTTAAGTGAGTTTCCTTTGGCTTCACAAAGCGGGGACAGGGGGGGAAGGGTCAACGAAGTGGGCTGTGGATGTTTCCTCTCTCCTGTCCTGGCTTTTATATTTTCTGCCAAAATCTTTTAATGCTCAAATCAGTACAGGGAACACAAGCAAAATAAGGTTCAAAGGCACAACAGGTGGTGGACATGGCCAAGAAAGCGAAGAGGTTGAGCCAATGATCAACATGCCTCCTTGGGTCTCATTATAAGGGAATGGGATGGGCACAACTTCAGCAGGGCAAGCAGGGCATTCCTTTGCACTGGACATGGAAAGAGGAACTTCCCTTGGTGTGCTGGACCTGAACTGCTTGTTCACGCCGCAGCTAGCATCCCTATGACCAAGATGATAGAGGAGTTGGCAGTGGTGGCTCCAAACCAGACTTGGCAGAGGATAGGCTGTGGATGGGTTCTGGTAGTGCTGGTGGTGGTTCCAGGAATGGAGGCAAGGTTGTCATGGGAACTGAGGGAAAAGTGGGCACCGAGCATCTGGTTAACATGAGAGAAAATGGGGCAGATCATTGCAGTGTCACCTCCCATCACTCATTCTGGTCTGTCCAGCCCCTGCATGGCATCTCCTCAGGACTCATGACATCTCCTCCCCTCCATGAGGCAGCAGAGTGAGTGAGAGGACTCTACTTGTGATTGGTGCCTTCCCTTATCCATCTGTATGAGAGCCTGTGTGGTGTACTGGCTAGAGTGTTGGACTAGGACTTGAGAGACCAGTGTTCAAATCCACCACCACCCCCGCCTGGCCCTGAAGCTCACTGGGTGGCCTTGGGCCAGTCAGCCTAACCTACCTCATAGGACTGTTGTTGGGGTTGAATGAGGAGGGGAAGAACTATGTATGCCACCATGAGCTCCATGGAGTTAAAGGTAATATCCCACTTTTTCTCCGGACTTGGACTCAAAACAGCTTTCACAAAGCAAAACAATACAGATAAAATACAAAAAGGTACAAACATAATTTAAAAATCATTAAAAAGTAATTGTGGGGGGTGCTGTTTTTACTATCTGTATTTTTGCATATACATAAACATGCACACACACGTTAAAATACAGATAGTAAAAACACCACAGCACTGTTAAAACCCTTTCCTTAAAGAACTGTCAGTTCCCAAAGGCCTGTTGGAATAAAATAGTCTTCACCTGCTCAAGGACGGACAAGGAAGCAGCCAATCTAGCTTCTCTATGAAGTACCAAAGTCTGGGAATAGCCACTGAGAAGGCCCTGCTCTGGGATGCTATGGCTACTCCTTCATCATATATGATCAAGGCCTTCGGTAGAAAGCCAGCATTCTGTTTTGCTTCCTACCTAGGATTATCAAGAAATGATGGGAGCTGGATTTCAAGCATAATTTCATAACTTCTCAAAAGTTTATGGTTATGAACTTGTGGATACCAGGGAAGAAAATTCAAACACCTTGAAAGACCCCAATAAATAGCTGGTGACCTGCATTTGTCTTAATGGGTCATATAATCAGGGGTCACGAACCTTCTTGAGCTTGGAGTGACATGTGCAAACTAGGGAATCTGTTTTGGGTACCACAGGCACACCACAACCAAGCACACATTGCAACCTATTGTATCGCCTACCAAAGAATGCTTCTTTCATGCCTGTTCTGCACAGAGGGTCAAGGGAGCCTTGTGGGTACTCAAGAAGTCTTTTGTGGGCACCATGTTTGGAACCGCTGGTCTACAAGTACTCCAGCCCCTGCCCATCCAGTTATCTGCCCGGTTTAAAATAGCTACCAATGAACACACGACAGCTTGACATGAAGAAGTGTTCAAGGCACCGGATCCATTGACAACCAGCTAGCTGTCAAGCACTTGAAAAAAGGTGTATGCTTTCTTAACAGGTCTTTGCCATGCTGAAAACTCAGCTGGCTCATGGCATGAAAAGCAAATTAATTGAAGAAGGACGACAATGAATGAAAGAGACATGAGGTGGGAGGATGACTTCAATCCCCTTTCAGCGAGAACATCATTTGTGATGCACATAGGAAGATCACCTTTGAATCTCGGGTTTCATTTTATTATTTTAAGTCTTGACAATTTCCTATTATGCAGCAGAACGCACGACAGCAGCAGAAACTGGGGAGAGGGGCAAGGTTGAAAGGAACACGCAAGCACGCTCACTGCTGCTGCTAGCTTGCCTATTGAAGGTGCGCATCTACTCGGCAGAATGACAGTGAATGTCATCCTGACATCTGAGTAAAAGGTCCACATGCCCTTTTGAAGTGGCAGAATAGGCAGGAAGGAAGCCAAAGCACAATACACACAGGAGGAAGCACAAGGACTTGTGATATAAATAGGGATGCCCTGGGCCCCCTCCTCATGAAGAAATGCTGCTTGTCTTCTCAAAACTTTCCCCCCTGCTCCTCAAAATTGATTGAGCACTTTGTCCAAGAACACACATAGATAGAGCAGGCTTTGAGCAAATGTCAGGGACTCTTCCAACAGCAGAAAAGCCTCGAAGTTTTGTTTCAAGAGAAACTCAAGAGAGGCAGCACTTGTACAAGAGAAAAACAAGAAGCTGAACGAATGTTAAGAACCTAAGAAAAGCCCTGCTCCTGGATTAGGCCAAAGGCCCATCTTGTTCAGCATCTTGTTCTCACAACAACAAAAGTCTGGATCCTACAGGATTATGCTCTTTGCCCAAGAAGAATAACTACAAAGCCAAGAAGACTTGTGAAATGGGCTTTCTAGTCTTCATGATAAGCACAAGGCAGACCCAAAGCCCATTCAAACTTTACACGTGAAAAATCACCTCTGAGACTCTTTCTTGCTATGTTAAGCATATGTCTGATTTTTGCTTACGCAGAATATAAAAGCAGGGTGGAGCAATTTCTAATGCAAATGGGAACTCCTGCATTCACATTCCAAATGGGTTGAATCCAGAACCTTCTTTTTAATCTTCTCAATCAATGTTCTCTCAATCGGGGTTATAGCTAGCATCTAGCTCAGCTTTCTCTATTCTGAACCTGCCAGCAGCTGTTCAAACACTCAGAGAGGACTTTGCCACCACCAAATTACTGATCCGTTAAAAAACACACACATCAGTGTCCATAGAGGTTGCAGCTGAAGCTGACTGAGCGATCAGACCCATCAGTTTCTGCATGCAAAGCTCAATAGGCTGCCAATATACATGTTGACCCCAAAATATGAAATGCATGTTCAAAGAACAGGACAAAATATTAACATGCACATAGAATCATAGAATCATAGAATCATAGAGTTGGAAGAGACCACAAGGGCCATCGAGTCCAACCCCCTGCCAAGCAGGAAACACCATCAGAGCACTCCTGACATATGGTTGTCAAGCCTCTGCTTAAAGACCTCCAAAGTAGGAGACTCCACCACACTCCTTGGCAGCAAATTCCACTGTCGAACAGCTCTTACTGTCAGGAAGTTCTTCCTAATGTTTAGGTGGAATCTTCTTTCTTGTAGTTTGGATCCATTGCTCCGTGTCCGCTTCTCTGGAGCAGCAGAAAACAACCTTTCTCCCTCCTCTATGTGACATCCTTTTATATATTTGAACATGGCTATCATATCACCCCTTAACCTCCTCTTCTCCAGGCTAAACATGCCCAGCTCCCTTAGCCGTTCCTCATAAGGCATCGTTTCCAGGCCTTTGACCATTTTGGTTGCCCTCCTCTGGACACGTTCCAGTTTGTCAGTGTCCTTCTTGAATTGTGGTGCCCAGAACTGGACACAGTACTCCAGGTGTGGTCTGACCAGAGCAGAATACAGTGGCACTATTACTTCCCTTGATCTAGATGCTATACTCCTATTGATGCAGCCCAGGATTGCATTGGCTTTTTTAGCTGCCGCGTCACACTGTTGGCTCATGTCAAGTTTGTGGTCAACCAAGACTCCTAGATCCTTTTCACATGTACTGCTCTCAAGCCAGGTGTCACCCATCTTGTATTTGTGCCTCTCATTTTTTTTGCCCAAGTGCAATACTTTACATTTCTCCCTGTTAAAATTCATTTTGTTTGTTTTTGCCCAGTTCTCTAATCTGTCAAGGTCGTTTTGAAGTGTGATCCTGTCCTCTGGGGTGTTAGCCACCCCTCCCAGTTTGGTGTCATCTGCAAATTTGATCAGGATGCCCTTGAGTCCATCATCCAAGTCGTTGATAAAGATGTTAAATAAGACCGGGCCCAAGACAGAACCCTGTGGCACCCCACTAGTCACTCTTCTCCAGGATGAAGAGGAACCATTGATGAGCACCCTTTGGGTTCGGTCAGTCAGCCAGTTACAAATCCACTGAGTGGTAGCAGAGTCAAGACCGCATTTTACCAGCTTCTTTACAAGAATATCATGGGGCACCTTGTCAAATGCCTTGCTGAAATCAAGATAGGCTATATCCACTGAGTTCCCTTCATCTACCAGGCTTGTAATTCTGTCAAAAAATGAGATCAGGTTAGTCTGACATGACTTATTTTTCAGAAATCCATGCTGACTATCGGTGATCACAGCATTCCTTTCTAGGTGCTCACAGACTGTTTGCTTAATGATCTGCTCCAGAATCTTCCCTGCTATTGATGTCAGACTGACTGGGCGGTAATTATTTGGGTCCTCTCTTTTCCCCTTTTTGAAAATAGGGACAACATTTGCCCTCCTCCAGTCTGCCGGGACTTCGCCTGTTCTCCAGGATTTCTCGAAGATGACTGCCAGTGGTTCTGAGATCACATCTGCCAGTTCTTTTAATACTCTTGGATGCAGTTCATCTGGCCCTGGAGACTTCAATACATCTAAACTAGCCAAATATTCTTGTACTGTCTCCTTAGTTATTCTGGGCTGTGTTTCCTTTGCTGAATCATTTGCTCCAAATTCTTCAGGTCGGGCATTGTTTTCTTTATCGGAGAAGACTGAGGCAAAGAAGGCATTGAGGAGTTCAGCCCTTTCTGTGTCCCCTGTTTGCATTTCACCATCTTCTCCTCTGAGTGACCCCACTGTTTCTTTGTTCTTCCTTTTGCTACGAACATACCCATAAAAGCCTTTTTTGTTGCTTTTAACCTCTCTAGCAAGCCTGAGTTCATTCTGTGCTTTAGCTTTTCTGACTTTGTGTCTACACGTTCTGGCTATTTGTTTGAATTCCTCTTTGGTGGTTTCCCCCCTTTTCCATTTTTTGTACACATCCTTTTTTAATCTTAATTCAGTTAAAAGTTCTTTAGATAGCCACCCTGGCTTCTTTAGGCACCTTCCATGTTTCCGTCTCATTGGTATTGCCTGACGTTGTGCTTTTACTATCTCCCTCTTAACAAACTCCCAGCCATCATGAACTCCCTTTCCTTTTAGTATTGCTGTCCATGGGATCTCACCCAGCACTTCCCTAAGTTTTATGAAGTCGGCTTTCTTAAAGTCAAGAAATTGAGTCCTAGTATGCTTGGCTGCTCCTTTCCGCTGTATAGTAAACTTCAGAAGAGCATGATCACTCGCGCCTAATGATCCTTCCACTTCTACCCCACTAACCAGGTCATCAACATTGGTTAGGACCAGATCTAAAATGGCTGTTCCTCTTGTTGCTTCTCCCACTTTCTGGACAATGAAGTTGTCTGCAAGGCCAGTGAGGAATCTGTTTGACCTTATGCTCTTGGCTGAGTTTGACGTCCAACAAATATCCGGGTAATTGAAGTCCCCCATTACTACTATCTCCCTTCCTTTTGCATGCTTGGCCATCTGTTCCAGGAAGGCATCATCTATGTCCTCCGTTTGGCTTGGGGATCTATAGTAAACTCCCACAATGAGGTCTCTGTTATTCTTCTCTCCCTTAATTTTGACCCAAATGCTCTCACATTGGCTTTGAGGTTCTAAATCTTGGATCTCTTCACAGGTATACACATCCCTGACATATAACGCCACTCCTCCTCCTTTCTTGTCTGGTCTGTTTCTCTGAAATAGATTGTATCCCCCCATTATTACATTCCAATCGTGGGACTTATCCCACCAGGTTTCAGTGATGCCTATTATGTCATATTTAGTTTGCTGTACCAAGAGCTCAAGCTCATCTTGTTTATTTCCCATGCTTTGCGCATTAGTGTACAGACATTGAAGTCCATTAATCATTCCCCCGTGTCTCTTATTTAAGGATTTTTTCCTCCCACCACTAGGTCCGCGTGCTGTTTGCTCCATTTGGTCTATGACATTTGGATGATCATCTTCATTAATTGATAGACTCCTACCTTCAGGAGCACTGTCTCCCTCCCCCACATTAGTCAGTTTAAAGCCCTCCTGATGAGGTTTCTGAGATTTTTGGCAAAAACATTCCTCCCAACCGTTGTGAGGTGCAGCCCATCACTTGCCAGAAGTCCATCTTCAAGAAACTGCAGTCCGTGATCTAAGAATCCAAACCGTTCCTGTTTACACCATTTGCGAAGCCAGCTGTTCACTTCCACTATTTTCCCCTCTCTCCCTGGGCCACGTCGTTCAACTGGGAGGACAGACGAGATGACAATTTGTGCATTTAGTTGCTTCAATTTCCTGCCGAGAGCCTCGTAGTCTCTTTTGATCTTCTGGAGGCTATTGCTTGCAGTGTCATTGGTTCCCACATGAACCAAGAGGAAGGGGTATTTGTCAGTGGGTTTTATGATTCCTTGCAGTCGTTCAGTTACATCTTGGATCTTAGCCCCGGGGAGACAGCACACTTCCCGAGACATCTTGTCAGGCCCACAGATCACTGCTTCTGTTCCCCTCAGTAGGGAATCCCCTATCACCACTACACGCCTCCTCTTGGGTTTGGTCGGGGTTCTTCCGTGAGCTGTCCGTTCCAAGGTCGCCTGCACATTCCCTGAGGACTGACTTTGCTGCTCGTCTTCATATACCTGATCGACTGTAATGAGGGAGAGATCCTCAAATGGAGTCTGCTCTTCGTCTTCCATGCTAGGGGAGAGGACCTCAAAGCGATTGTGTATTTCTAAACAATCAGAGTGAACCCTGGGCCTCCTACTTCTTTGAGTCACGTTTCTCCATATATCTGGCTCCTGTGTTGATGAACTAGCCTCCTTCTCAGGGGAGTCCCCTGTCTCCTCCTTGGTGGGGACGGTGTGCTCTGTTGCTTCCAAGAAGAGCTCCAGCTCTCTAATTCTTTGGAGCGTAGCTACACGTTCCTCCAGTTGCTGGACTTTGTCTTTTAAAAGGGCAATCAACATGCAATTGCTGCAGGTGAAGCTGCCTGCAACCTTTGGCAAGATGGCAAACATTGCGCAGGAATCGCAGGCGACTGCAGCTGTTCCCTCCCCTTCCATCTTGAGATCGTGTTGTTGGGGGTGGCTACAGAGGTCCTCCATCATAAAAAGCTTGAAGACAGGACAAATAACTTCGCCCACAAAAAAAAACAAAAAAAAAACAACCTAGGTCTCCCCCAACAAACGTTTGAGACTAGCTCCCCTAAATCTAAAAGATGGATATAACTGCGCGCGCCGCTAGGTGCGCGCCGCTGCCCTACAAACTCTGATAAGCTCCTCCCACAGCTAATCCCCTGCCTCAACAGAAACCCTGCCCCCTCTGACCTTTACACAGGGAAAACAGCTAATCAGCCACAAGAAACACACACACACAAGAAAACCCTTTTTGCTCCTTCTTCAACTGCTGCCCTACAAACTCTGATAAGCTCCTCCCACAGCTAATCCCCTGCCTCAACAGAAACCCTGCCCCCTCTGACCTTTACACAGAGAAAACAGCTAATCAGCCACAAGAAACACACACACACAAGAAAACCCTTTTTGCTCCTTCTTCAACTGCTGCCCTACAAACTCTGATGGACATCTCTGTGTCCAGCTATGCAAGAAGATTTTTGAATGTTCAAGTATATATACCAGCCAGGGAAAAGGCTGTGGAGTTGAGCCAGTGAGAGACCTGGTCTGGGGAGGGAGTATAGAGAGTGATGAGGCAAGGAGGGCCACATCTGGCACCTGATGCTTAGGTTCCCCACAGCTTTAAATGAAACTTGGAGATGAAGCCCTTCAAATACAAGGCACCTTCAAAGATAGGATTGTCTTCTGTAGATGACATGTGGCCACTTTGGTTCTTCATATCTTAACTATGATGCTTCCCAATGTCTTTGCATCAATCAAAACAGCAGTACATATCTGTGTCACCTTCCAGGCCAGCCAGAGGTTTTGAGATCAATCATGCTAATGTACTGCAGCAACAAGTCTTATGTAAACAGATCTTCCTTGTCTGATGCCCTGTGGCACCCCAGAGGCTCTGGGTCAGAATCTGTGCAGAAGAACACCACTACATTCCCAATTTTCCTTTTAAGCCTGACAATTGCACGGGCGCTGCACTCTGCATCAAGCCAATTCCCCCTAGCAAACAGAGCTCTGCTTCATAACCCCCTTGCTTCATCCAAGCACAACCCTGAAAAACAGAAGACGTAACAATCTAAGTGAAGACATCTCTTTTGAGAGCATGTCAGCACAACCTGCCAAGCCATCAGTCTGAAAGGGAGATATTTCCAGCACATGTGTTTCTTAGACACTTGGTTTAACCACAAGCTTAAACAGCAGCCTGGCGCCAAGCACAACACAAGGCAAGGCAGATATTTATTGACTTCTCCCTCAAAAAGGCTTGGCTATAGTGAGCAGCTTGCAAGAAAGCGGGCTGATAAATGTATGCTGTGGAAAAACCATGAAAGGAGAAAGGAGGAACAGGGATTCAGGCGCTTCAGCCTGGAACCACATCACCAAGTGTCCAGTGAGTGCTCTCACATGAGAAAATGGGAAGTCCCATCTTTTTCCAGGATACTTGTGGGGTATGATAAAACCTATACTCAGAAAGGCTTTATTTTCCATCACTAATAAACCTTAGGTTTTCTTCATCCTTTCAACCAGCAGTCTTACAAGACTATGGGCTCATCTATGCAGAGTTCCACTTGTCCTGCCAGTTTCACCCAAGTTTTACTTCTTTCCTTACAAGATTCTGACAGAATCGGAAATCAGTTTGCAATTCATCCTATGGTATTGTCCCATCTGCACAGTTGTATATACAGTGGTACCCCGGGTTACATACGCTTCAGGTTACATAAGCTTCAGGTTATAGACTCCGCTAACCCAGAAATAGTACCTCGGGTTAAGAACTTTGCTTCAGGATGAGAACAGAAATCATGTGGTTGTGGCGCAGTGGCAGCAGGAGGCCCCAGGTTAAGAACAGTTTCAGGTTAAGAACGGACCTCCAGAACGAATTAAGTACTTAACCCGAGGTACCACTGTATCTTTATCAATTTACTTTATAGTGCCTTATGCCCTAAAAGATCCCGAAGTGATTTATAATGTTCAAATTAAAAGAATAAAGTCACTTTAACAACAACAACAACACCATACATCTAAGCTAAAGTTACCCAATTTTTTTCAATGAATCCGGGGCCACTTTTCAACCTGAATGGATTTTGTATTGGGACTGATTTGTAAATCTGGGGACTGTTTCCAGGAAACGGGGATGTCTGGTAACCTTAATCTTAGGTAATCAAATCACTGCAAACCAAGGTTACTATAGTTGCTGCAAACCATATCTAGCTGTGATGTCTGAACTAAATCTTGATTCCTCATTTGTGGAACGGAAATACTGATCTTCCTACTGGAATGGAACAAGGAACTCTTGGTCCTCTTCTTTTGTGTTCCAAGAGTTGCAGGTTATTCTCTTGCCTCCTTTTTGATTTTCTCACCTGAGTTTGTGATCTACAGTGGTCAAGACGCTTAATGAAGAGAAAAGGAGAAGATGAGAGCAATCAAAATAAATTAAGGAAAATGAATGGTGTGTCTTTCATAATATTGCCTGTGGTTTGACCTCTTCTGCTGGTTGGGGAGCGGGGACACTAGACTGTCTGAAGCATGAACAGAAAGATTTGAAATATTCAAACCTGAACAAGTTATCCAATCTTTTAAAGACATGTCTGTTTTTCTCACCACAAGAATTATGCATACACTCAGAATTTTGATGCAACATACTGTTTTTCAGTCTCAGGGGTGGTGGCAGATTTCAAAAAAGCATCTCTTAACCTGGTACTGCGAACCTGGCTGTCACGACATCAGCAATAGCTACATGTCACAATTCCCATGCATTTCAATAGGGCTTGCAGAACAGAACAGCCAAGAGGACTGTGCCCAATTTGTCTGTAATGTGGCATTATCTGAACTGCAATCATGAGTACAGCCAAATCTTCACCCATTAATAGAATTCGCTACTACATGATGTGGCTAGGACCGCCAACTGAGATGGCATTAAAATGAGACAGATCTGTCTAAGATAAAGCTACCACACAATGCTGGATTTAAGTACAAGTTAAGTAAGCTATGGCTTAGGGCCTCTAAATAAATAAAAATACTAAATTTAGAATTTTACATAACTGGTTAAAAAAACAAAGAAAACAGGGAAAACAGACTCTAAAACAGACATTATTGTTCTGCTATGAAAAAGCCCATTTAATGGCTGCACAATTATTTGTCATGTTGTGTTCACAAATCTGTGAAGAAATATATGCTAAGTAAAAAATCCTAAGTTTTTTTTATTTTAAAGGTATTTAATATGCAAAAAAAAAACAACTTATTTCAGGATATATGTTTTAGTCAGAGTGTTAAGTTTTTAGCTGCATCCTTACCTGTGTACCAATATATGAGCAAATGTGAAAGATTCGTGTTTCTTTTTTCATCACCTTTTCTGGTAGAAGAATACACTTCCATGCTATGGGGCCTTCTCATCTGTCCCTGGCTATCACCACCTTATTAGTAGTCATGATTATGATTAGATCCATCATAACATAAGAAGAGTCCGCTGGATCAGGCCAATGGTGAGAACATGGTGAAAACCAACATTTGCCCATGAAGCTCATTGTGAGACCTTGGACTAGGCACTGTATTTCAGCCTAGCCTACATCACAGGGTTGTTATGAAGATATCATGGGGAAATGGAAAAGCATGAATGCCACCTTGAGTTCCTTTGCAGGGGACTATGAACATAGGATAAGATATCCAGTCTATCTGCCCTAATTCTGAAAAGGGCAGCTGAGGCTAGGTTTGGAATAATACAACAAACAAACAAACAAACAAACAAACAAACAAACCTATAAATCAGAGAAAAGGGAATCTGGGACACAATCAGGATATTATTGCCTATGCACATTAGACTTTACGTGCAACTCCTTGGCAAATCTGCTGTGTGGGTGTCTGCCGCAGCAGGCTAGCCTGGTTGGGTTGTGCAGGAAAGCAATCCATGCTCCTATATTGCACACTGCATTCTCATCTTCTTTGAAAAACTGTTCTTAATCAAGGATGCATTAACCCAACAGAGCTTCTTAAGGAGGACACACCACTGCCTCCTTCAAGGTGGATGGTATTTCCCCTCCCTCCAGAGAAGCATTGATCATTCCCTGGAGTGACCCGCCCAGTCAATGCCCTACAGCTACTTCTAAGAAGCCAAGATGGGCAAGTGGCTACATTTCTGCAAGCAGCTTGTCTATCTCCTTGGGGCAAAATAATTGAAAGCAGTCCTGTGAAGATGGATTAGACAAGGCTCTGGTAGTTTCCATTGGACTTGTTCTAAGTATTACTACAGGTAATATGCTACCTCCAGGATCAGAGGAATAATTCTGAAGTGGAGAGAGTGCTGTTGCGCTTGTGTCCTGCTTGTAGCCTTCCAGTAAGCATCTGGTTTGGCTAGTGTGGGAAACAGGATGCTGAACTAAATGGGCCTTTGCTCTGACCCAGCAGGCAGGCTCTTCTTATGTTATCAGTTTCCTATGCTTTCTGTACAAATAAGCACTTCACACAGGCACTTTATGTGGGTGTGAATGCACCATCTTCAATGCGCCTTCCCCTTGTCTCAAGCGAGTAGCACATTTTACCACATCACACTCAAAATAAGCAAGGAAGGCCACAACTTCGAGATAAGAGAAATAAATCCCAAAGGAAGTGGTGGTATCTTGAGCTCCTGTTGCACAGTGTTAACCAGGCCAGTCATATATGAATAAGCTTTTCCTGTTGGACTGCCATGGGGTCACGCTAGTTTCCTCCTGTAATCAGTAGAAACCTTTCCATAAGGGTCACTCAACTGCCCTTCCTTGCTATTGGCAACTCCCTAATAATTTCTGAGGATTCTTCAGCACTGCACTTTTTTGAACCCAGAAGTCTCATTTCTCCTCATACCAGGGTTGTGAACCTGAGGCTCGGGGGGCCAAATGAGACCTTTTATCTGGCCCTCAGGACTCTCCCAGGACTCACCCCTCTCCAGGCCATGCCTCTCAGTTGCCTTGCTCCATGCCATCCTCAACTGCTTCTGCCTGGCTGGAATGTGCCCTAGAACTAGGATAATGCCTCTTGCTTGCCTGGATGGAGGAGGAAAACATATAGGTGAATGTCAGAAATCTCTGACTTTTGCATGGGTGGAATGTAGCCAATTGCACAATGGTACTCTACACCCGCTTTTGCCTCTGGTTCCATTCACCACTGACATGTACCTCTCAGAAGCCTGTCTATGAAGGAATGGGGCCCTCAGGCTGTGAATGGTTCTCTACCCCTGCCCTGCATCTCTGGTTCTGGCTCACTGTGTCTGCACAGTATGGGAAGCTTTAGAAGGTCAAGAATTTCAAGAATTTCCTGGCACTTCTTGTTAGTTTCTATCTCTCCCCCCCCTTTTTTTGCATCCTTTATGATGTGCAGCCAGTAGTGATAAAGGAGTGGTGTCATTTCCTGGCCAATGTGCACTGGCAATGTGTGAAAAATTAGGGTTGTCACCTTTGGTCTGGCAAAATAAAGGACAGGTTGGGCAAAATAAGGGACAAAAAAAATTTGAAATGAAATTATCCATGAGAGAAATTAACAACAATTTAAGACTTTTGAAAAGATAAAATGACAATAGACTAAAAACAGATTAAAACTCACATCAACTTTGTAAACACTGGGTAGGTTTGTTTTTAGCAGGTGCCAAAAAGAGTGCGGTGAAGGCTCCTGCTGGATATCAATAGGCAGACAAATACAAATAAAAGCTTTTTTAAAATATGATAACCACCTCTCACTTTTCTCTCTCTCTTTATCTTAGGAACTGAGAGAGAATGGGCTGTATGCAACTAGGTTTCACTAAGAGTAGACCCATTGACATTCATTAGCCTATGTTAGTCATGCCCATCAATTTTCAATGGGCCTTTTACAACCCAGAAGGATTGAGAGAGGAATGGTGGTGACCTTAAGAGAGGGAAAAACTGCACATGGAGTGCTGAAGATGTGCATGAAATTAGTTTGGTTTCCCATTTCTATCCTAGACCCTTCAGAGATGTGCTGTCTCTCCATAGCTCATTCTGGACTCAGAGACAGTCTTAACAGTTCTTCTTTCTTCTTCTTTAATTTCCCGTTGATCTAATTCAGATGTTGATCTAATTTCCAGGTCCTTTGCTGTCATTTCTTCCCTTTCCCTTCTCCTTGGTTTTCCCTGGGCAGTGTGACATACCACTTCATCACTGCATTGTTGCCCATCAGAAGAACCACAATACTCCAATGACTGCCTCTCCTTTAGAGGCCAAGAGAAAGCGCCAAAACTTGGCACCACCATGATCTCCAGAGTTCTCATGAGCTGCACATCCTTTGACAAAGCAATCAATTTGAGGGTTTTACCCACATGATGCTATGACAATGGTGCAGACACCAGTCAAACATAAACCATATGTTGTGGCTTTCCATTTGCCAAAACCCCCATCCTGGTTCATCCAGGTTAATCTAATAAGAATAACATCTTTGTAAGAGACCTCATGTGTAGCAACTTCCAGCAGTTCTGGATTCTAAAAAAGGGGAATGTTTTGAAAAATGCACACATAGCTAGGACTAAGCTGCCATATTATTACACCTAACTCATTTATCAAAAGAGCACTTGCAAAGCTGGAAAGTCATTGGTGGCAACCTGCAGGCTTTGTGCTGTCGTTCCTGCAGCCCTGTGTGTATCAAATTTGGCATCTCCTCCCTCTTGTTTCAAACCCATTTGCTTTCCGCAGCCACAAAGGAATGAAAGCAATTGTTGCACGCAGCCTGGTCCAAGGAGCATTCGCCAACCTTTTAGCACATATCAAAGGAATGACATTACCAGAATCTATTATGATGCAAGCCAAGGCCTCATGTGTAGCAATAGCAGAAATATATCTGTATCTGCCAGCAGAGTGATCTGTTATCCATTTCCTATGTCATTTTTTACAAACTTATCTATTGGACTTTTCACCTTCAATAAAGACCTAGCTTTGGACCAATGGATATATCAAGGAATTGCCATTTCTATTCAAACAAATGAGGAGAAACACCTGCAGAAGAGGGAACCAATGTTGTGCTCTCAGGGGAATGCACTAGTCAGACCCAGGCCTGCTTATACTTCAGCAAGGTGGTGGCTTCATATGTCTTCAGATCATACCCTAGGACACTTGGAAAATAATCAGTAGATTTATTTATGTATTTCTTATTTCATAAAATTTATATACTGCTTGATTGTAGAAAAAAAGCTCTAAGTAGTTGATCTTAAATGGATTATCACTGTTGTCTTATTGACATTCTCTACTGAACCAGGATTGAAATGATGACCAGTGTTTTGAGTGCATTGGCATTTATTTTTTTTAATTTAATAGCATTTAAAGAGGGGCCAGTCTATCTAAAAGGTGGACTATGGCACTTTGATCTAACAATCTGACTGCAATAAATACCGTCTTATTGAGCTGAATCTCTGGGCTTGCTTTACAATCAGATGTTTTTGCTTGGAAAATCAACACTGTGGTGGCAAAGGCTGAAGGAATCTGGAAATCAAATGACATCCTCGCACTCACAGTTAGCTTTAGAACTCAGCTGTTATGATTCTTTTGCAACTTCCAAAAAGAAGGAAGGAGAAAGAAATGGAAGCAAATGAGTCAAACAGTTCAGAGAGATCAACACAATTAACCTCCTTTTTTGAATGTTGACTCCTTTCTTTGACCTGTATAGATTCAGCATACTGAAAATGAGGACATCCTTGCTGACAGGAACTTCACAAAGTGACTAATTATTATAGAGGGAATGTACAGTGGGTAACCTTCAAAGCCTGCTCTTTCATTTCTGAATGTTCTAGCTCCACAAATGTGATCATACTAGAAACCAGTAAGTCTTCCCCTACGACTACCATCATCCCAGGACAGCCTTCCCCAAGCAGGTGCCCTCCAGATTTTTTGAACTATAACCACCACTGTCACAGTTACTGGGTATCTGGCTGCAGGGGCTTATGGGAGCTGGAGTCCTAAATATCTAAAGTAGATGGCTTGATAAATTTTGAGGTTTAAGGGTTTAATCTGAAACTTCAGACTTTTAGTCTTCTCAGGGTCTCCCTGACACAGTTAAAATCATAGTGAGGAGAAGAATAAGGACTGGGGTATTCTTTCTTTGTCTTGAGAGTTTTTTTGCTATTTAATTTGTACCACCCTCACCCACCCACCCACCCCACCATGCCCACCAACATCTACCCTAAAGAATTAAGCACAGCTCCCTGGGTGCAATCTCTGTTCTTACTAGGAGCCACTATTTATTTATTTATTGACTGTATTTTTTATAACAGACAAAATAAAATAAAATATTAATGTACAGTACAGAGAGAACATTTCCTCCCCTCTCCATCTGTACAGTAAAAAACAGCAGCAGTTTAGAAGCATAGATTTTGAGTAAATTGCAGATTAGATGTGTGAATACTAATAATACTAGTAATAATGTTATTGATCTGGTGCTGAGAAAACTGTAACAAAGGTGCCAAGTGAGCTTTTCTGGGGAGGCTATTCCAAAACTGGGGTGCCACATGTTTTTGGGAAGGCAAATGGGACAGTTGCTCATGGTGGCAAATTTGAGGAGGTGACATTGACATTGCTATCTGTGGTGCTGATACCGGTAAATGCCAGCACCTGTCAATCAAATAAGATATTGCCACCATACCACACCTTGCTAGAACATCCTCATTGAGCTTTAGTTGGATAACAGTTGAGCCTAATCGCTCTAAAAGAGACTTTGCCTAAAGACAGACTTAAAATTCCCACCAGAGAGTCCTTAAGTAAGGTGGTTTTTACTAAGGTATCTCTGGGCAATCTGCTTCTTCATTCCTCATACCATTCACTGATTGGAGAAATCAGTATTTAGAAATATAGTTTTTTACTTTCTGCTTCTGGATAGAAAAAAAAAATCATTTCCCCCCCTTTTTAAATGCCATGGGAACGGTGTATGAGCTTGTGTTCTATGTTTCAAGTTGCTTTGGAAGCTGCATTTGTTTTTACTTGACTGGAGGCTTTAAAAATACTTTTTATCCGGGGGCAGTTTTTAAAGCTCTGAGTCTTGTATGCTGTTTAACATTATTTTGGAAGCTGCATTTGTTTTTGCTTGTTATATGGGAGTAGTTTTTAAGCTAGGTATGAGACTGTGTGCTGAAATTTTTTTTACTAAAAAATATGATAGCCACTGCTCTAACCCCCCTGCCCTGGCATCTAATTC
The DNA here is from genome assembly GCF_964188305.1 of Podarcis bocagei. Taxonomy (NCBI): domain Eukaryota; kingdom Metazoa; phylum Chordata; class Lepidosauria; order Squamata; family Lacertidae; genus Podarcis; species Podarcis bocagei. Next base: position 24,497,150 of record NC_138140.1, read on the forward strand.
TAGTGTATTGCTACCATTCTTATATGGTTGTTTATTATTATTTTTACTTCACATACTTCTCAGACACTGAATATAGATTTAGAGACTAAGGCTGCAATCCCAACCCCCCTTACCTGAGAGTAAGCACTATTGAATGCAATATGGCTTACATTTGAGTAGACATGGCTAGGATAGCTCTGGGCTTTGGGCTAGAAAGCTGTTCTGTGCAGAACAAAATGAAATGCATTGAAATGTCCACAGCAAAAAGTGTCCAGAGCAAATTCTTCTTCTTCTTCTTCTTCTTCTTCTTCTTCTTCTTCTTCTTCTTCTTCTTCTTCTTCTTCTTCTTCTCTACTACTACTACTACTACTACTACTACTACTACTACTTCTGACATACCTACAGAACGGGGGATTTCTCCAACAAATTCTGGTGGTTGAAGTTTGACAAGGAGCTGAAAAATCTCCATTAGCAATAGTTTTCTCATATAATATGTGAAGCAAATGGACTGTACTGTTACAGACTGTTCTGTTACATTTAAAGGTTAACTTGTTAAACTTGAAGGTGGGAGATTAATTGCAGGTGATAAGTAGGTGGCAAGTAGGCACTGTCTGTTGTTGGGACCCTCCAACTTTCTTGAAAATATGGATCAGAAGACACATAGCCCAAGGCTTTTCTACACAGTGAGTTGATTGGGTTAGCAGTTCAAGGCATGATCTCAAGAGAGAAAGGAATGAGGATGCCATTCTAACATCATACAAAGAACCGCCAGTTGTAAGTTGTTAGGGAATATTTGATCTAGAGGTAAAATACATGGTGTTTAATGTTATATTTATTTGCTGTATTCTATTTGCCCTATTGCATGTAACCATTCTTATGTTAAAATCTCTTCTTTTAAAAACTACCCTTTTATCATTTAGCATACTTTTAATATTGTTTCATCGACCCTTCATCGTCTCCTTTCATGTACTACCCCACATCTAGTGTCAAGTCTGTATCATGATACCTGGGGGTATTCTCAGGGATACAGGGGGATTTTAGGCTGTCAGGTGAAAGACAGCCAAAGGGTTACCATATTTTGAAGAGCAAAAAAAAAAAAAGAAAAAAAGAAAAAAAGAGGACACTATGACAGCCATTCAAAGCAAACAAATGCAATTTGTCTTGAATTTACCCCAGAAAAAGAGGGTGTGTCCTGGAAAAAGAGGACATATGGCAATGCTAAATTAAATAACTCTTGTACTTGGTGGAAGCGAAGATCTAAAAGGAATGATGGGCAAGCAGACAGGTACACTTTAACTAGGAAGGTTCTTCCTTCAGGACCCAAGGAAGCTGGGGTGTCATACGCACACACTCCCCAACAGAGCCACAGCTGACAGATTCCTTTGAGAAAAGAAATAAAAATTAAGCCAGTTTAAGGGTGCTTCAAGACTTTCGGTATTTTGCAGGAGAGAGTTCAAGCACATACAGGACTTTAAACTGGATTAAAGTGCTCTGTTTCCCTTAATACAAACAATCCATCTTTTAGAGAAAATGGGACTGTTTGTGTTTTGGAAAATAATGGGTGAACCCTTTGAAAAGTGTAGAATGAACAAGTGGTCAACAGGAAGACACGTAAATATTGCGTAAGCAAATCAGGCTGGATGCTCATTGCCATATAACCTCCTTACAAACAAATCAGGAGGAATGTTCAGTAATGACCGGATATAGTCTAAGTTTGTACAAACAAATCAGGATGAATGCTCAATAAACAGGTTGTTGGGAGAAGCCCTAAGTTTATAGTGTAGTGCAACAGTGAATAACATTTTGTATTCATTCCAAGGGCCACATTATCTGATGAGGAACCTTCAGGAGGGGAGGCTACATGTCAGAGGTGGATGAAGCCAGAGATAAAAAGCGTGCAGAGTGATTATTATTGTTGCTATGGATTTGGAGGTAGCAAGGATCCCCTAAAATTCCTGGGTGTCTGGTTCTCCCCATAATTTCTGATATTAGTAAATGTAGTAAATTCCTCAGGAGCTGGGCTTAGAGGAGTGCCACCCAAGAAGAAAGACAAGTGATTGCAGAGCCATTACCCTGACAGAAGGAGAGAGGTTCATCACCAGACATTAAAGGGGAAGGCTGCCAGGATTACAGGAAAAAATGTGCCTTTTGCAGAAGGCTTTTGAAATGGAGGTTGCCAGAGTGGCAGGGGGAAAGGGGACGCTGAAAGCGGAAGGGGAGGAGTTGTTTTCTGGAAAGACTGCTGGGAAGAAGGAGGGGGAACTAGGCAGAACTCCATGCAGTGCTGAAGGAAGAGGCTGCACTGAGAGACAAGTGGCCGTGACTGACAGCTGCTTTGGACTCAAGCTTGCTGAAGCTATGAGAGGAGTGAAGAGGCACACTCTTGGGGTGTAATGTTCTGTACCTCCACTATTGAAGGCTTTAGGTGTAAGTATTTATAAAACAAACCATATTTCTTAAAGACACCAGTCTCCATTGTGCTTTGATTTTGCAATGGAAACACAACTTAGAGTGAGTGCTTAGAACCCCCTGGAATTTTGCTACTGCTCAGAAGTGCTGTGCAACACTTTTATTATTATTATATATTTCTCTGGCAGACTCAAGGCAGCTTACAGGTGAAACAAGAACAGCTAAAAACATAGGGGGCAATAACATTAAAAAGCAATTAAACATCAATAGAAATAACACAATCTATCATTCTGTCAATCCATGTAAAGGTAAAGGTCCAGTTGTGGATGCCTCTGGGGTTGCACACTTATCTTGCTCTATAGGCTGAGGGAGCTGGCGTTTGTCCACAGACAGCTTCTGGGTCATGTGGCCAGCATGACTAATCTGCTTCTGGCGAACCAGAGCAGTGCACGGAAACGCCCTTTACCTTCCTGCTGGAGTGGTACCTTCTTATCTACTTGCACTTGATGTGCTTTTGAACTGCTAGGTGGGCAGGTGCTGGGACCAAACAAGGGGAGCTCACCCTGTTGCGGGGATTCGAACTGCTAACCTTCCAATCGGCAAGCCCTAGGCTCTGTGGTTTAGTCCACAGCGCCACCTGCGTCCCTCTACAACGTATTAAAAACATAGAGACAATCATAACAAAAACAGCAGGGCACCAACCCCTCATTAAAAGCAGCCAGTTCCCCAAAGCCTGCTGGGACAAAAAGGTCTTGCCACCTGCCAGCAGAAGAACAAGGAGGGAGCCCATTCAACTTTTCTAGGGAGGAATTCCAAAGTCTGGGAGCAGCCACTAAGAAGGCCCTCAGTGATGGATGTGACTCTTGCCCTTGTACAAGATGCTATATACCAGTCACGCAATATACTCCCCATCACCCACACAACTCTTCATCCAGGCAAGCAAGACATGCTATCACAGTTCAAGATAGCTACGACTTGTATTTGGTTATAATTAATACATCTGAAACATGAGTATCACAGTTCAAGAACATTGCAGCACCTGAGGAGGGCACTAAGCGGAGCCAGTGAGAAATGCCCAGAGGGCAAGTCAGAAACCCTAGAGGGCCACATCAGCACTCTGGGCTTGAGGTCCCCCATTCCTGGTGTAGAGATATGCCTTTTAAAAAGAAACAAATAATGATGTTGATGTTTCTGTTCTCTTTCCCAAGCAGCAGGTTCCCTGAATTTCCTGTTCTTAGAATCTCTCCTGGGGAAGTTCAGCAGAACTACACCCAGGCACACCAGTTGGACATAAAAACAAAGCAAATATTTCAGAAATCAGATTCAGTGGCAAATTCCATCCTCCCAACAAGCTATCCCTTTGCTGTTTCCTTACACGACCCCTGTTTGTTCTCGTTCAGCTTCTCCACAGCTGTGACATAACGACAGGCTCTGGAAGAATTCTGCTTGTGGCAAGGCTGTGGAGGAGAATCTGCTTTGCATTAGCACTCCACCTATTTATCAAGTCCCTGTGCAGCAAACAACACATTTCCTTTCCTTTGCCTCCCCACTGCTGCTGTCTACCAAGCTGTGCTCCTAAGCACACTTACTTGGTAGGGAGCTCTGAAGAAATCAGCACACCATAGGATTGATCTGCATGTTTTGCACAATGCGGGTCCTTAACATGCTTGGTATACAAAAGGTCTCTGGCCTCCCCAGGCAGGACTGGGCAAATCCCTGGTGAGATGTTGCCTGCCATTGTAGACAGCAGTAAGCAATTTTGGATCAATGGTGTGGCTCAGTGCAAGGCAACTTCCTTAACTGCTCATTTTGAACTGAACCACTTCAGGTGCTTGTGTATGTCTATCATATTTTTCATGCTTCCCTGAATGTGCACATCGGGGTGGAGGGGAGAGAAAGATGCACTTAGCCTTTCTCTCCCTGATTTGTTTTCTTCATGCAGAGAGTGTGTGTGAACACACAAAAATGCTGATCATCAGCTATAGTATACAACTATAGTATACAACATTATTTTTAATAGGTCAGTTGGCTGAAATGTTCTATGAGATAATGGGTTGTATTCAATTAGGTTTTACTCAGAGTAGGTCTACTGAAACTAATGGACCTAACTTAATAATGTGCATTAATTTCAGTGGGTCTACTTTGAGTAAGAACTTGTTTTATTTGGTTTAGCTGACCATTGGGGGTTTTTTATTCTCATAAGTGGGGCAGACAATCTATACCACAAGTCTTTGCCAGGAATATACACTCTCATTCTACTGTAACTCAAATGAAGCTCAGTGTGGGAAGATTAAGGGCAGACAAAAGGAAATACTTCTCAGTACAGTGCATTGTATAGAATTCACTCCCACAAGATAGCCACACTTGGAAGAGTTGTCTGGTTGGCCACTTTGAAAACAGCGTTCTGGACTAGGTGGACCTGAGTACAACAAAGACTTCAGTACCTCTCCTCCATATGCTCTTTTATCTAGGGTTTCAACCCAGGTATTTGCCCTGTCTGTGAGAGAAAGAAGAATCTCTCTCTAAAAACTGGTGGTCACCCTCAGCAGTTTTGAAAAGCATTGTATCAAAAGCAATATTGAAATAAATCTGTTGCCTGTTAAAAGGTAAAGGTACCCCTGCCCGTACGGGCCAGTCGTGTCCGACTCTAGGGTTGTGCGCCCATCTCACTTAAGAGGCCGGGGGCCAGCGCTGTCCGGAGACACTTCTGGGTCACATGGCCAGCGTGACGAAGCTGCTCTGGCGAGCCAGCACCAGCGCAGCACATGGAAACGCCGTTTACCTTCCCGCTTTAAAGCAGTACCTATTTATCTACTTGCACTTAGGGGTGCTTTCGAACTGCTAGGTGGGCAGGAGCTGGGACTGAAAGATGGGAGCTCACCCCACCGCGGGGATTCGAACCGCCGACCATGCGATCGGCAAGCCCTAGGCACTGAGGTTTTACCCACAGCGCCACCCGCGTCCCTCTGTTGCCTGTTAGTTTGAAGCATCTTTTTAGTTCAGTCTTTCTTTTTAAAACTATCAATCTGATTAAAGGAGGGTGAGCAGAATGGGGCTGCATGGGGCCCTTGGACCAATTTAATGTGGGTGGGAATGAGGTTGTAAAACAGGGGAACAAAAGAGGACGGGGGGCAGGGAGAGAGGGAGGGAGGAAGGAAGGAAGGAAGGAAGGAAGGAAGGAAGGAAGGAAGGAAGGAAGGAAGGAATAGTGCTCCACCTACTTTGGGGTCTGGCCCCACCTACCACTAGCTTTAGCCCCGCTCACAACTGCCCTGACAGGTTACCCCTGAGGAACTGTTGCCTTCAACAGAAAAACATTTCCCTACTCTGGATTAAACATTGCTTTTCCTACTTCTAGCTGGAATAGCAGTGGGTAAGATAAGCATATTGGATGGCATACTGTATACAAAAGCACCAAACTTCCCTAATTCAGTCTGGGCTGATGTTGTGCCATGAGTTCCATATGATACCTGTGGGAGGAAAATATGAATCCCTGTGACCCATGTGTGTGGGGTAAATAAGAAAAGAATTGAATGGGTGCCTGTATTCAAAACGCAGGGCTAAACTCACTCCCCAACAGAAGAGAGCGCCCAGCAACAGAGTTTAAACTCTAAAGTAATGTGGGAACGTAGGGTATTAAACCCTTTTCATTTCCTGTTTAGTTGCATACAGCACTCCTCTCTTTCTACCCCTATTACAATGAACCAACCAGACACTGGTAAGTATGTTTCAAATGCTGTACTTACAAAATGTCCCAAAGTTCAGATTCATTTATTTATCCATGCAGCAGCAAGAATGCAGAATACTCTTGAGCAGAAAATACAGGAAGACAGGTTGAAACACATGTTTTCAGTCAGTTACAGCTGAGAGAGTAAGGAAGAGAAGCAGCTTCAGTTACTCCCCCACGGTGATGAGGGGGTGTGACCTAGCCAAGTCTAGGAACAGAATTCTACGGTCTTAATCCCTTCAGGCACTAACTGACACACATGCGTAATTATGTTTGACTGCAATTTCCATGTTATCAACATAATCAATTAAACAATTAAAATTATAATAAACTGATCTGCTTGGGGGGCTTCCCCAAAGAGGCAACTAGTTGGCCACTGTGAGAACAGGGTGCTGGACTAAACAGGCTATTGGCCTGGTCCAGCAGGGTATTCTTGTGTTCTTATGTTATTACTTATTTGTCTTATTGAAATACAGTGCTATTATTGAGTTCTTATTACTGAATTCTTTTTGAAATGCTTTTTGAAATGAAATGGCAGTAGATAGTTACAGAAATAATAATAATAATAATAATAATAATAATAATAATAATAATAATAATAATAATAATAATTTTACCAAAAAAATGCTTTGCTGAACTGAACCTTACCACACAGGCACACACTCAGTGACAATGTCTAGCTGGCCTCCAATAGTTTTCAGGAATGAACCACCACCTCTGGTTATTTCTGCTACAAGTGATGCCTCTGGGCTTCTGCAGGTATTTAGTTGCCTTTGATGAAATTGGTTACATGCATAGCAGACACACGGATCAATTTAGCAACAGCAAACCTCCTGGCAAAAACACATTCCTCGCTTCAGCAAGACTCCCCTGGTGGGTGTATATGTGTCTATGTAGATCCCTGTTCATTACACTGTTCAGTCCAGGTGGGCAATCCTCTTGACCAAACACACATCACTAGAACCTGAAAGTGTGGGCTAGGGTTTCCTAAAAAGACTGAATGTGTAATGCAGTAATTTTAAATACATTTATACACTGAATTTAGCAGCACCAGCTCAGTTTAAGCATTGCCTGTATCAGGCCATCTTTTGCCTTGCCATTTTTTAATTGTGTGTAATGTATCTAATGTATTTTTTGTTCTCATTTTGCATTTTTATGTTGTGAACTTCCCTGGGATATGGGGTTGGGGGGGCAGAACCCATGGCTTTGGGAAACCCTGGGCTAAACATCGCATCAGTTTTCAGTTTTGGAGATATCTGAGTTGTACAACTGTGAATTATAAAAATGAAGGCTCTCATCCCACTCCCAAGGTAGATGTGACTAGTTAGGCTAATAAATTGAAGAGCTGATCCTGTTAACAAAAGCCAGGTCCTGTGCAGCAACCAAACAGCTTGGCAAGCTGCTAGGAGCATTAGCCACAGTTACTGAGTTTATCCCACTGAAGATCTGTTTTCTCCCCATCTCGGTTAGGAAAAGAGTTTTAGCCTGGCACAAACCGCTTTTGTTATTTGAGAATATCTGCTTGAGCCAAGTGGAAAGCAAATATGTTTCTGGTTACCTTTTGCAGCATAGAGACAAATAAAGTAGGAAAAGGTTAGGTGGGTGTGAACAAAGGTTGTCAAGATCAGGCCCAGGATAGAGGTAATACAAGATCAGGGGTGAAGCAACAGACTTGAAAACAAAAGGTCAGAGGGAGATTTCACAGGTGAACAAAGTATCTGTGTAGCTGGGTAGAACAAATATATATTCCTGTTTATCTGAAAGGAAGATGAATTATGGGACCTCTGTGATTACCAAGAGGTTTATACTGTTTCTACCTATATTCACAAACCTCCATCTATCCTCCATCTAGACAACCAAGAATCATTATCAAAGTCCAAGGACACATTAAAGCCAGGCCAAAACGCTTGGGGTGTGAAGCAGGGCTGTGGCTTCGGGAGGAATGAGGCCTGGAGAGAGTCCCATGGGTCAAACAGAGAGAGTTCTGAGGGCCTCATTTGGCCCACAGACCTGAAGTTTGCCACACTTGGTCCAAGCAATGCAATTTCTTTTCTTCTTCTTCTTTCTGTCCAGCCTTTGACTTCTTCCAAGCAAGTTTAAAATTTTGTGTATGCTTGTAATTTTTTCCAATATTGCCACTCAAGGTTTGAGCAAAATGTTGCATTCAGAATTTATATTTACATTTGAGTGGTTTTAGGCTTGTTGGCACATCTTGACAGTTTTGCAGGTGCCAAAAGGGGATGTTTCCTTTGCTGTTTGATGCTGTATCATTTAGTATTAGCTGGTTATCAAACACTATCACCATTGCATATTAGCTGTTAAAGGTAAAGGGACCCCTGACCATTAGGTCCAGTCGTGGCCGACTCTGGGGTTGTGGCGCTCTTCTTGCTTTATTGGCCGAGGGAGCTGGCGTACAGCTTCCGGGTCATGTGGCCAGCATAACTAAGCTGCTTCTGGCGAAACAGAGCAGCGCACGGAAACGCCGTTTACCTTCCCGCCGGAGAGGTACCTATTTATCTACTTGCACTTTGACGTGCTTTCAAACTGCTAGGTTGGCAGGAGCAGGGATCGAGCAACAGGAGCTCGGGGATTCGAACCGCTGACCTTCTGATCAGGAAGCCCTAGTCTCTGTGGTTTAACCCACAGCACCACCCACGTCCCTATGTTAGCTGTTACACACTGTCAAATACCAATAAGGGTGAATGGCGCATTGTCCCACCAACCTAAGCCAGTCTCACCTGCTTGCTTTTCTACTTGCTGGCTTTTCTGCTTGCAGCCAAGGGAAGACTCTGCCTGTCATAAGTGCTGGTTCCACCTATTGTTAGTCTCCTTGCCCTCCACCCTGCCAGTCCTAATGGGCACCAGTAACTACTGCAGTGACCACGGAATTACAGGACCTGAGTGCTGTGTCCAGATCAGGATACCAGGAGTCCAATATTTTGTGTAGAAAGTGGTAGGGATTCTGCAGGCTACCCTAGAATTCATTCCATACTCTGAAGAGTCTAAAATCTCATATTTAAGAGCACTGGTATGCTATTTTTCTTTTTCTAAAAATAAAAATAAAAATCTGATTCTGATTGCTAGATCTAATTTTTTATTATTATTACTTGTTCCAAAGAAGATAAGTTTAAGGTTTCTACCATTGTTCTTTAACAAGAATATCAGAAAATGGAATTCCTGAGGAAGAAAAAGCCTCTCAACTCAGATAAAGAAAACAGAGTTTGACTCAGAAATGTGTGAGACAAGGTTTTATAAATGACACAAACAAACATAAATCCCCTTTCTAAGAAGTGCACATTGACAGTTTTCTACATTATTATTAGCCAGATCATGATTTTAGATACCTCTTTTCAAGGTTCTGTATTTCAATTGACTGTTGGCAGATTTCCCTCTGAAACCATCGTGAGAATCTGGCTGGACATTGATTTGTAGCAGACCTTCAAAACACCAAGTTTCAAACTCAACCCACCTACAGTGTCAAAGTCCTTTACAAAGCTCGTTCTCTGACTCATTTAAAGCGCCCACTCACAGTTTTCTCAAGCTGCTTGTAATTCAGAAGTGCAATATTTCTACTTTTACCTCATTTGTGTAATGCTTGAGTGCCAAACTGACATACACACACACAACTAATATGCCACTTTTAGATTCTCTAAACTTTTCATTTTTCCAGTTGTAAATTCATTTTGGCCCATTTACCGGTACATAATAGCGTGCAATACAATGGAAATTTGTAATTAAAAAAGTACACATTTCTTCTAATATAGGCAACTTTGCAGCAGTGTTCCCCCATCTTATGGATTTATGCATCCAATGAACAGGGTGGGAGATTCAGGAATGACAAAAGGAAGTACTTCCTCATAAACAGCACAGCTGAATTATGGAAATCACTACCACAAGGTAGAGCTCAGTTGGCAGAACATGAAACTCTTTATCTCAGGGTCATGGATTTGAGCCCCACCTTGGGTGAAAGATTCATACATTACAGGGAGTTGGAGTAGATGGTCCTCATGGTCCCTTCCAACTCTACAGTTCTATAATTATATAATTCTATATCCTGATGGCCACAAATTTGGATGGCTTTAAAAGTGGGTCTAGACAAATTCATGGAGGTCAAGGCTACTCATGGCTACTCAACCATCACTGGACTGTCTCAATACTTTTGACACTGATTTGCAGTGGCTCTCCAATGTTTCAGCCCAGAATCCTTCCCAGACCTATAAGAAGTTGCCAGGGAGTTGTCCCCTCGTGCACCCTCAGCTTGGTTGTGGGCTTCTCAGGGACTTTGGGTTGGCTCAGATGGGCAAAGCTCTTCTTATGTTCTTATCAGATATGGAGTACTACTAGACTTGGAAGCTGTCAGATGCCATCAAAGGATGGCGGCTGCTGCATAAATATCAGATTTCAAATGCCAATCCTGCATATCAATTATTTGCTGGATATTTGCCTTCCTGGAGAATATATGAATTCAAAATATGCAGAGGAGAATTTTGGAGGAGCTGCTCCAATGAGAACATCGGACATTTGGGTGGTGGGACTGACTTTTATTTCACCAGGAACAATATTTCACTTACTCTCTTACCCTGAGACCATCTTTTGCAAAACAGCCTAGAGTCTATTTACTGCTGGGCAAAGGAAGTTCCATATCACAAGAAACAATGGCCGGAATTCCTCTATCTGTGACGACTCCTGGCGCTCAGGCCCCTTCCCGTCTCCTAAGTATACACAAAGTCCCACTCCCCACTTTTTACTTCTGCTGCAGCCCCAGCTATTAAAGATGCTTTATTCTTAAAAATCTTCCTGGGGCAGGATTTTGTTTTTTAATATTTAAAAAAACCCTTTCCTTTCTGAAAGGTGTTCAAGGTGAAAAGTTAACAATAAAGAATAAGGAAAGGGAATAACAACCTCTTTGTAGTAAATTTGACTTCAACTGTTTTCAAAAACACACACACTTGGGTTTCTAATCTAATAAGGGAAGTGCATCAGTGAGCTGATTATTCCTCTGTGATAAATCTAATTGCAGCTATTTAGCTACTGTCCCCCTCTTGTTCTCCTAATCTAAGGGGGGATGTGAGGGTATAAAGAAAGGGGAAAAATGTGAACCAAGTTATGCAAAGGCTAACATTTTAATCAGTTACAACGAAGTGTCTTGTGGGACCTTAAACACTATGCATTATGGCATAAGATCCCATTTATCATTAGGCCACCATCAGTCTTTATGGTGCCAAAATAGTTTTTGCTATTTTTGCCACAGGAGGCTAACATGGTTACCACCCTTCTGCAATCTGCAGCCATTGAATTGTTCTGCAAAATGTAAGAAACTAATGCTTCTTAGACATTTCACCAGAGGAGTTCATCCGATTATTCCCTTTAAATGAAACGTCATTGGCAACTCCCATAAAACTCCTCCAGCAGTCAAAGTATTTAGGCACCCCCAGCCTTTTTTCTTTGCACACAAAACTGGCCAAGGGTGGCTGCATGTTCAGTGCAACCTTGCAGTCTCTGTGGCAGGATGCAAGGCAAGATGTGGTGGCCCTTGGCAAATCTACATATCCCTGGTCTACTTGCAGCCTGGCACTGGGGTGGGTAGGGTGCCTTCCCTCCTTGGAGCTTGCAACTGCCAAAGTATCATCAGCAGACACTCATTTGATATTGTGCCTGTCTTCTGCCCTGCCCCCTGCAACAGTGATCCTCCCCTCCCTGCCTTTTTGGCCAGTCAGACTTTTCAACCTTTTTGGGTCCTTGGCTTCCCTGACCAACTACATTATTTCTGTGGCACCCCTGTGGGGCTCAGGAGCCCAGTTATGTCAACCCTTGCCTGCAGAGCTGGCAGTCCCTCACCCTTTTTAGAGCATCCTTCTTTGTGGAGTGTTACCTCAGCCTTCTCTCCTCTCCCCTCTCCTTGGGAGTCCTCTGAGCAGTCTCTGCTGCTACGAAAAGCTATGTAAGCCTTTGGGAGACAGAGCCACAAGAGGGCATCAGAGGAGGGAGGGATGGAGGCCACTGTTGCCCGTGGCACCCCTGGTCACGACACTCTGATTGAAAACCACTGATTAGGGTATTGGCATACCCTCTGAGTGTCCCGATCTTCCAGGGACAGTCCCAGAATTATGAAAGCTGTCCTGGCTTCTGATTTGATCCCAGAATGTCATGGATCTGGAAACAAAGCCTTATGAGGAATGGTTGAAGGAGCTGGGTATGTTTAGCCTAGAAAAGAGGAGACTGAGAGGAGATATGATAGCCATATTCGAATATCTCAAGGGCTGTTACATGGAAGAGGGAACAATGGCTTTAAATTACAAGAAAGCTGATTCCGAGTAAACATCAGGAAGAACTTTCTGACAGTAAGAGCTCTTCAACAGTGAAACAGTCTGCGTCGGGAGGTTGTGGACTCTCCATCCTTGAAGGTTTTTAAGCAGAGTTAGCCTAAAAATGCATATATTAGGGGGAAAATAGCATGTAAAACTGCTTCATCCTTGGGAAATTGCTTGCAAAATATGTAAAATGCTGGTGAATTTTAATGAGGACTATCACTATCATTACAAACTGATATAGAAATATGGAGGACTGGACTTAAGATTGGAAAAAAGGAACAATTGAGAGAAACAAAAATCAACCAATTTACCCATCCCATGGCACAGCACAGCACTACTTTCTATTGGAGATCTTAGTGCTGGGGAATTTGCTAAGGAGCAAGCTCTGGCACTAAACCCTGAGAATAAACTTGGAGGCGGAGCAAACCCACAATTAAAAAGGGATCAAGTAACAGTTCCTTTTGAAGATACAGTGACTATGCACTCCAAAGAGCCTGAGATATGTGGAGTGATAACAGCAGCGCCCTGTGGTTGACTCGCAGCCCTGTCCAGAAGCAGGTGTTAACTCGCATTGTATGCAAAAATAGCGGAGGCGTCGCTTGTGTGAGTTTTGGGTGCTGGTTTCTAACTGATCCAGTGGTGCATGTATTCTCCTGCCACAAATTATGAAAGCCTGAGAACTTGGCGGCCATGGGGACATCTTGGCAGCTGAAGTTAGTTCACTGGCCCACTTATTTATGGCCTTACTGCTTGAAGGCAGAACCAGATGTCCAGTCCCTGAGTTCTATAGACTGAGAGACTCTCGTTTGCATCAGCTTCTCACTAAATCCAGAGGCCAAGTGATTATAATTAAAAACAGAAAGAGAAAGCTAGTTGGTGCATCTCACCCAGGGCAGCCATCTGCTCTGTACATTTAAAGCAGTACCATGCCACTATGAACACTCGTTGTTAGGAGACAACCCCCATTCCCCTCACAGAGCTACAATTCCTAGAGTTCCCTGGCAAGAGGGATTTACTGTTAAACCACTCTGAGAACTGTAGCTCTGTTTTCATTCATATAAACATTTTTACTTTATTTCCTGCAAATGCACATTTTTGGGTGCCGCTGTAGGTTGAAGAAGTGTGGATTTGAAAGATAGCTGTGTTTCAGTCTGCATATTGGTTCCAGAAGTGTGAATTAGGCAGGTTTGCCTTAAAATGCAAATCAAACAAATTTATCCCCCACCTCAAAGACTGATGCAGCTTCATATGACATAGGAACAGGGCTGTTCCCATTTGCAAGGACACTGGACTTTTAAGGCAGTGTGGTGTAGTGGTTAGAGTATTAGACCAGGACCTGGGAGACCAGGATTCAAATCCTCACTCAGCCAGGAAGCTCCCTTGATGATTTTCGGCCCATCACTCACTCTCGGCTTAACCTATCTCAGAGTTGCTGTGAGGATAAAATGAGGAGGAGAATAATGTATGCCACCTTGAGCTCCTTGGAGGAAATAAAGGGATATAAAAGCAACAAATAAATACATGAAAAAATCAGCTCAGGCCACAGCCTCAGAAGTACATGTGCCATGGATGTAAAGACCCACAATGACCAACAACTTTCAAAGATGTTATTTAATGAAATGCTGACTGAAAACAAATCAAACCAAAATTCATGCAATCTAAATTATTCAGGAGCATTTGATCCAATTGATATTCTGTTTCCAAGCCTAGATGCAGAAATCAGATTTCCCTATAATGTAATTAAAAGCAGTAACAACAACCTGACATTACTGTGCATAATAGATATTCCTTACAGTCTCTAATAACTGACACCGAAAAGAAATTACTGATACTACAGTGACAGGATAATTCATAGTATGGATAGACTGAATGAATAGAAAAACAAGGCAGAAGAGGGCACATAAGGGACAGGGCCATAGGTCAAGGGTAGAGCAGCTGCTTTGCATGTAGAAGGTCCCAATAACATCTCCAGGTTTTTTAAAAAAAAGATATGGGGGAAGGTGAAAGGAATGATACCTGAGATCCTGAAGAGTGGGTGCCAGTCAGAGTAGGCAGTAGAGCTAGCTAATTAACAAATGGCCTGACCAGGAATACAGCTGCTCCCCCAGAAGAGGTTAGAACAAAGGGGATGGCGGAATTTATTTGCATTTGTGTTTTAGGGGAACCAAGTTAATCTGGGCTTCCTTAATTTATAAGCAAACTGAAAAATAGCTACTCTTGAAATTCACACTTCTCCAAATTTTGCAGTGCAATATCCAAAGCTCAAAGTATATTAGGGTAAGCTAACACAAAAATGCTTACATTAGCCAAAAAAAGTACATAAATGTAGTACAATAGGCACAATTGATTGCAAAGGTGAATGCATGAGGTAAAATTGTGTACAAAGTGCATATAGTAGGAGAAATGCACAAAAACGTGCCGAGATAGAAGCTTCATTTTTGCTTTAAAAAATTAAAATGTAAAGTTATTTGGAAAAAGATTTAAATGCAAACTAAGAGAAAGCAAAATTGTCGAACTCTGGAGAGAACTCACAGCATGATAAAATAATCCTTTCTCTCTTGTTTTTGAGTTCACAACTCTCCTGTGCCTAGATCTTTCATTTCCATTTCACCCTGAGGTGCAGTCTTACAAGATTGCAAGCGGCTTCCCATCTTTATTTACCCAGAAAACTTAAAAGAACCGTTCTGTTTTCCACATGGAAAAATGGGAGATGTATTTTGGGACTCCATCTTTTCTCAAGATTCTATTTTAACCATAACATCTTCTAAAACCCAGTACCTGGGTATAAACAAGCAGCCAATCAATGTGGTCCATTGGAGGGAGGGATTAGCAGAGAAATGTGAAAATTCCTGGCATGCTGGATTGGTAGTTATGAAGATTATTCTCGGCTCATGAGTCACTTTTAAAGGGTGTTTTGTATCAAGCCTCGGTCTCAGTGAAGACGATCATGCCAAATCATGCTCTCTACCTCTAATTTGTAAGAGCCGGCTTTTCTGTTAGAAACATCTTCTCCAACTCAGAATATTGCAGCCTTGCAGGGGAATATGCAATATATCAGGGGTGGGAAACCTGTGACCATCCAGGTATGATGAGACAGCAATGCTCACCGCCCCTGACCATTAGTCATGTTGGAAGGGGCTGATGCAAGTTGCCATCTAGCAACATCTGGTAGAGAGGCACAGGTTTCTCATCCCTGTGTCACATGGTAAGGAAGTGCTGCAGACTGAGGTGAAGAAATGACATCAAGGAGCAGGAGGACACACTGATGATCTAAAAAAACAAGGAAGCTTGTCATGTGGAAGGCAGATCCACTGAGTTGATCATGGGCTAGCCACAGTCTATCAACCTAACTGATCTTGTGGGGTTCTTGTGGAGATAAAATGGGGAGAAGGAGGGGGAGAGAACAATGTACACTGGGATGAAACAACATACTCCTGGGAGGTATGGAGTAAATGCCATAAATAAAAGAGTGGCTTGCCTATATTAAAAACAAAACCTAAAAATGCAGGAAAGAGTTTGAAAGGAATATCCTTGACAGGGAAAGCCCTCGAGGTCTTCCCACATTCACCAAAAGCATAATCTTAATCCCTGATCCTGTGACATGCAGTGAAACATATAGCTGACAAAAATATGTGTTGGGCAAATCCCTCACCCATGTGCCCAACACCACCTGACTGGCTGCTTTTCACAGGGGTGGGGAATCTCAGTGCAATTATGTCATGTTAGGACAAGCCTAAAGCACCCACTTTTACCTATTTTCAAGGTGCAGTTCTGCATGCCAAATCTGAGTGCCGAAAAACAAAGATAAAACTCCCAGTTGTTGTATTTAATCATAGTTTCAAATACCTGTTGCAGCTCTGGAGCCAAAGACACATAAGCTCTTCAAGCACTTTTCTCACGGCTGCCATGCATCCAAAGGCCTTAATCGAGATCTTCCCTGAGGCATCCTATCCTATCATCTCTTTAAAAGAGCCTCAGAAGATCCCCCACCCTTTTCCTCCCTCAGCTGTGGTAAACACAACATGAATGTAGTTGCATGAATTCTGACAAGTAAAGAGCACCAAACTCCCTTTTCCTGTGAGGAAAAATGAATGATGGAGCCAATGTAGCTTGCAAGAGATGAAACCACATCTCTGCAGAGATTTGTTAGTTTTCTCAGTGACAGCAAGAAAGATATAGTTCCAATTCCAGCAGTGGCCCCTTAGAAAGGTTCCTGGACACAGACAGTGCACAGGGATCAAAGCACAACTCCTTAACCCTGGCAGATGTTGAGTGAGAATTCCACTTAAGACAGACAGGAACAGGCTCTGAGTATTTCATTCTGATTGGGAAGGCTGCCGAAATATAACCAAAGTAGCCTTTGGGGATGAATTCCACAGCTGAAGCCATTATTTTTCCTCTTCATGCATTCCCTGTTCAATGCACAATATGCATTGTCCCTGCTAGGAAATTAGGACACTGCATTGTGTTTGTGGGCAAATAACACAGGGGGGAGGATTGTATTCAAAAATAGATGCAAGGAGACCTAACAGACCCACAGCTAATCAGTGTTTTGCACAGATGGCATAATTAAAATTTATGGCAGGAAAAGGTGGGGGAATTCTATGGGCATTCCTACAGAGGAAGATGTATGGGGCATAATGAAGATTGCGCAGATGCCTGGCATTTCAGAAACTCATGTCACGATTTTGTAGTAAAGCAAGTGTTGGAGTCCAGGAGACAAAGGAGCTGAAGTGTAACCACCTATACACCCTACTACTCATCCACTCCCAACTACCAAAGGAGGAAGGACAGGATCATCATAGTCATCTTTTATCAGTCTGTGCATAACATAATTAGCCAGACAAGGATTCCTCCTAATTTTGGGAGGTATGGTACAGATGAATTAACCAATATTGTAGCTTCATGGCTCATTCTGTTCCCACTATTTTTTAGAAAAGATAAATGCTGGAAAACGGAAAACAAAAAGGCTGCTTTTGAATGTATGAACCTGCCTTCTACTGAGTCAGACCACTGGTCTATATCTTCCCATATACATAAAAATCTAAGTCTGTCATCATGCTGTGCAGTACACATGGCCACCAATAGGTGAGGATGCCAACTCCAGCACAATAAATACCAGGCATCAGAGTGAGAAAGCATCATTGGGGGTGAGCATTTAACTGAGGGTGGTGGAGCTGCTTCACAGACCGCTTTAGCAAGCCACTTTGTGAATGACAACTCCACCCATTAAATGCAGCTGCAGCAAGGGGTTGGGGATTGGAGTGAGCTGTGAGAGGAGGGGGAGGATGGGCTAGGTGAGAGCTTTAAGGGGAGAGGTGAGGGGTTGGGTTAACTGTAATGGCAGTGGGAACTGGTCATGTGAAGGAGAAGGTGGGGTTTGTGAGGAGAGCAAGCAGGGATGGAGCCCTTAGTTGTTTAATTTCTTTTTCTTCTTTGACAGGCGGCATATTTTCTAGCTCAGGGTGGCTGCCCTGCCCTCCGGATACTACTGAACTACAACTCCCATCAGCCCCTGTAACTGTGGCCAATAGAAATGATGAGAGTTGTAGTCCAGAAAGTTCTGTCAGCCCAAAGGTCCCTCATCCGTGCTTTAAGTAGAGATGTCAAGGAAGTAGCGGAAAGAGATGTGTCCAGAGGCTTGAGAAAGAACAGTGAGTGTCCTTTTACCATCCTTGGGAACTCCCCAGACCAAGCCTTCTGTCACCTGGAACTGGGTGTGTGCAGAGCAGCTGATTGGAGTGCTGAATGGGACATAACTGTGGGCAGCTTGAGAAAGCTCCATTACGCCTGGGTGCCTGCTCACAGACCCAGGTGAGAGAAACTAGGGTGACACTATCAGATTCCAGGAACCCTCTTGGGGTGATCTGTGAGTTTGTTTGAGCCCTGGGTGAGAATCAGGGTAGCTGGGTGTCCTACTCTGAGGGCCAGGAGACTGAGAGGCATTGAGTGGAGAAGTGTGTCAGAAAAAGGATTTAATATTCATTTAGTAATTTGTATTAATAGTTTTTTTGGGGTATTTGTTGTTAGGTTTCATGTGCACTGCTTGCAGATTTTTTTTATATATTGCCCAAATAAATAAACCTCAAACTTTATATATGTGTAGCCCGTGCTTTACAACTGAGCTATGGTAGGTTTACTAAAATCAATAAATTCTCTATGGAATCATTTCCACCCAAGGGAAATTATATACAGGTTGTTTGCAGGAGCATAGGGAGTTTACTTATACCAAGGTGGAATGTACACACATATAAAAACCGTTCTGAAAATGCTTTTTTTAAAAGCGTTTTTAAAAATATATTGAATTTTCTATAAAGCTCACCATCGCCATCTAGTGTAACATTGTGTATTGCACTTAAAACACACTTAAAATGTTTTGTTTGCAGCTGTATAGCTGAGTCCCAAGTCAGGATGTTGTTCCATCCAGTTCAATATTTCCTATACTGACTGGCAGCAGCTCTCCAGGATTTCTCTTAGACCCACCTGGAGATGCCGGGAATTGAACCTGGGACTTTCTGCATGCTCTGCCACTGAGCTACAGTCCTCGAGTGGTGAGCTGCTTTCCCCAGCCCACATTTGCTGCCAAATTTGCTGTCACTCCTTTTAGCCAGTGTGCTAATGAGCACAATCCAGTATAAAATAACACCAAGTTGGATACAATAAATATACCAAGCTTTTTATAGACCCATATCCAGGTGCTTTTTTTTTCCTCAGAGAGGCCCTCCTTCTCATTCTGCAGAGTGGAACCCTGTTTCTATGCCCCCCAAAGTCCTACCCCAATGACAACACTGCCTCGAGGTCTAGCTAGTCCCAAAAACAGCTAATCTGAAACTGGATTTGATAATTTTGGAGTACCCAGCACATGTCCTCAAAATTATTCAGTTTTAACTTAGCCTTTTCTCAGTTAGATGCAGAGATGAGGCAGCAGCAGGGCTGTAGAGATGTCCACCCATCACTTGGTTGGAGATGGAATAGAGCAGCAGTAAATTCAAGGCTGTATTGTGTGAACACCAGCAGGCCTAATCTGGCACTCCTGCCAGCACATCTTTGCAGCCCTGACCTTGCTGCCTTCCCGCCCCAGCCACATCCTTGCTGCCTTCCTGCCCCAGCCACATCCAAGTAAACTGCAACAGAAAGAGGTATCCCTGGCTCAAAGTGGACAGAGCTCTGTCCATTTTGAATAAACCCCAGTCTGCCATGGTACAGTCCAGAATTCTACCACCCAGGATGCTACGGCTTTATTCTGTTTAACATGCAGATAGGCTCTGTTATTACACTATGGGCTGTGTGTGTGTGTGTGTGTTTGTGTTTGTGTGTGTGTGTCCGATGTAGCTACATCTCAGAAGCTAAGCAGATGTGGGTTCTGCTGTGAGTCTCCCCACACTTGGAGCAACTTGAAAAAAGGGAGGGGCCCGAATGCAACAGACAAAAATGTGTCTCTGTTTACAAAAGTACCATACCCAAAATAGCCACATCTTCTCAGAAATGAAAACTATTCCAAGGGCTAAAAGGTTAGATGATTCTCTTGGATTCTTTTCTTGAACCAGCTCAGAATTATGTTTGAAATGCATATTGGGGTGACATAATTGTTTATGTTTGCCTGGATGCCTTCTAATTGCAATAGCAGAAACATTTTCTCAACTAGCCAAATCTCCCCTCCCATTCTCCCTACCAGTGTCATGTCCAGAAAAAGCCATTTAAAAGTTCCCAGCTTTTCAAATATCTGAGAGTGAGAGATAAGAGGGTGTGATTCAGGGAAAGTTATCCAAGGCTTCTCTTCTTCTCTCCATGCTCCTCCCCAGCAAACACAGCAGCCATGTGCAGCCCTAGAACAATGTGTTGCTCTCTTTAGATAATAACCGCGTGCTTGCATCTGGGAAACTTGTCCTGATCCAATTCACACCACTTATCTTTGGCTAGGTCATTTCTAAACTGATTAAGGCACTCCAGATGAGAGTATTGGGTCCAACAGCAACCCATGTGGTGGGCTGGAGACATCCTACCAGCACTGGCACCAGTACAACTTAATGGGATAGGGATGAGGCAGGGAAGGATGATGGTGAGGTTGGGGCTGTTCCAGATGAGCAACATCATACGACATGGGAGTGATGGTTCCAACTACCCCACTCCTTGCCCTTTGAAACCTTATAAGCATCTGCTGCAGATGACGGACTGTGAGAAACATCAAGGAGTGGTGGTGAAACTGTAATGATCCCTTGCTATTTTTGCTATTGGATGCTGCAAATTGTTTAAGAGATCTTTTTATATCTTTAGTATTTAAATGTCTTTTTTGTTATGCTATTATATTTTTGTTTTACTATGTTATTATGAAATAGTTTTTGCAATGTTTGTTTGAAATGCATCCCTGTTTCTTTGTTGTAAGATGCTTTGAGCATGGCTTTTATGTGTGAAAAGACAACATACAAATAAAATGAATGAATGAGATAGGCTCTGCTGGTGCACCCACCCAACCCCATTGCCTCTCAGCTACACCACTGTCCCATCTAGTTATGCTGCAGTAATGCCAGGGATGTCAAGAGGGTGCCTCTGCCCCAGCAGACAGGCTATGTCCAGTTCTGGGCACCACACTTTAAGAAAGATATAAACTGGAGCAGGTTTAGAGGACTGCAGTTAAGATGGTTAGGTATATTCAAAACAAAGTCTGCAAAGAAGGAATGCGGGTTAGTTAGCTGAAAGAAGTACTCTTCAAACTCCTGAAGAACTTTGGCATAATCGAGGACAAAGACTTGTTCTCAGCTGCCCATTTTCTTAGGTATGACTAGCTACTTGGGCTGTGAAGATTCAGGTCCTGATTCAGGCTGGATTGCTTCAGGCCCAACCCAATCCAAGAGGATCCAGGCTCTGAATGGAGCCAGGGGTTTTGCACAGCCTTAGGGTCAAGTGCCAAGGGGGAGGGGAGAGATTTCTCACCTGCACAGTCTAATTCTCCCTTCTCCTTGCCACCTGGCTGCATGTTTAATATCCTCCCCCAAATTTTCACAGCTACAGGTTGCTGAGTGAACCCGACCCAATCCGAGACGTTCTGGGGCTGCATTGACCCACTCCAGACTGGATGCTCAGCCTTAGCTGCCACAGTCATCAGTCTTCAGAATTCAATTTTCTCTTCAGGGTCACTTCAAGTTAGTTTTCTGGGCAGGAGGGTGGCTGCATCTTGTCTTTAGTCCTCATTCATATATGCATGAGCCCATGTTTATCTCTATAAAGTGTTGAAGGGCATACAGAAATGCATCTTGAGAAACCTGTAGTTTTTCCTCAACAGTTTCTGTATTTGCCATCTGCTCTGTCCTGGGAAATGTTTAATGCCTAATGTTTTACAATTTTTTATGTGCTGTAAGCTACCCAGAGTGGCTGGAAAAACCCAGCCAGATGGGCAGGGTATAAATAATAATAATAATAATAATAATAATAATAATAATAATAATACTTCTCATGGTGGAGAAAATAGTAGGAAAGGTTCTGTGAGACAGAATGGGAGTTTTCCTTTGTCATTTATTTACTTTTTTCAGGTTTTTTAAATTGAGAATAAAAAGAGATACAAAGGTACGCAGCAGGATACAAAACAGAAAAAACCAAATGGAGCATCAGATTAAGGTTTCAACCATTTCCAAACAAAATTGTATTTGGACTGGACTTGCCAGTGTTGAGTCTAATTTGATAAATAAGTCACAAAAAACCACAAGGTGGCTATGTTGTGGAAATATTGGAAGGGGGCTCCCTTCCCAACCCACAATACCTGTGGGTTCAGCCTGGATGGTCAAAATAATCCAGACACCAATTTGTTGGCCAAACAGGATGTCTTTATTAAAAACATTGCAATAGATGATATTTAACCGCCCCCCTAAGGCAGAGAAGGGATGCGGGTGGCGCTGTGGGTTAAACCACAGAGCCTAGGACTTGCCGATCAGGTCGGCGGTTCGAATCCCCACGATGGGGTGAGCTCCCGTCGCTCGGTCCCTGCTCCTGCCAACCTAGCAGTTCAAAAGCACGTCAAAGTGCAAGTAGATAATTAGGTACCGCTCCGGCGGGAAGGTAAACGGCGTTTCCGTGCGCTGCTCTGGTTCACCAGAAGCGGCTTAGTCATGCTGGCCACATGACCAGGAAGCTGTACGCCAGCTCCCTCGGCCAATAAAGCAAGATGAGCGCCGCAACCCCAGAGTCGGCCACGACTGGGCCTCATGGTCAGGGGTCCCTTTACCTTTACCTTTAAGGCAGAGAAGAAAATACTGCACCAGGTAAAAGACACAGAAATCTCTCTACCTTAAGCATTCCTAAACAACAGCTATTCTGTCTGGCTAAGTCATATGGCATAACAATGGCCTTCACCCTTATCTCCTTTGTCCTTCAACAGTTTCTCTTGTTTATGTGCCACTTTGTCTTTCTTTCATGCCTCTCTTGCAGACACAACCTTCACTTGTTCAACCCTTCTCATGCACATTTCAATTTTCATTCTAGAACTCCAATAATTTCAATAATTTCTCTGACAGCACTATAGTCCAGTGGAGCAGTGTCTCCCCAGACAACCCTTAGCTGGTGACTCACATTTCTCAGATATGGCCATGAACGGTTTAAAACATTTTAACACAGAATGCAGTGCATTCTTCTATCCTTGAGCTATAACCAAATAGGCTATAGCCGTCAGGTGAGTAATCAGAGTCTTACTGTGAATTTCAGAGCTACCTTCTACAAACAGAGAAATCAAACATAACTTAGGATCCAAGAAAACTTTTTGCCCAGTAAATAATCCAATTTCCAGCACTATCTGACCCCAGAACTTATTTACTTGGACACAGTCCCACCACATGTGATGGTCGGTTCCTCTCACATTACAATGTGTTTCAAACATGACTTCTTGAGAGGGAATGGTAGGTGAGTCAGGATGGCTGACACTGGACAAAGGGACTTGGCAAAGTGTCCTCAAAGGAAGTTGCCTTGCACAGAGTCAACTTAGCTTAGGGTTGCCATATTTCAAAAAGTAAAAAAGCAGGATACCCCAAAAGTTTATGAGCTTTTTGGGGGAAGATTCCAAAAGTTGTTGAGCTTTTTCTTTGCAAAAACACGCAAAAAATGTAATTTTTCGATTGACTTACCTAAGATCCAGGACAAAGCGCCACATTTCTGAAATCCCCCTTGGACATCATTTCTGGATTTGAAATCCTGGACATATGACAGCCCTAACTTTTAGCTCAGGACTGTCTACATTGACTGGCAGCAACTCTCCAAGCTCTCAGGCAGAGAAGGGATTTCAAGGACAATTGCATTTAATCCCTGTGGCCGCAGCTCAGTGGAAATCACACATTGTGCATGTTTTTCTGCCATTACCACTTGAGAAACAATGTACTGGAGAGTAAACCCCACTGGACTCAATGGAACTTGGTTTTGTGGAAAGGGGGGTTTGCATGTGTTTGCTGCTGTCAAGCCAGCCCCTATGCACGCTTGCTTGAAAGGAAGCCCCAGCAGTATAAAAGGGACCATACACTCTAGTAATAATGCCTGCATGTCTCTTCTTCCCTGGCCACCCTGCCTTTAGACAGCCCTGGATCACTCCAGGTGGGTCCAAATGATGCAAGGCTATCACAACACAATCTGTTCAAAGCCCAAATCAACCCCATATCAGGTTAATGCGGTTCACTATCTGGGCTTCAGATGGATCTGACTGAGCCACTAATCTGAAAGTGCTTCAATCATTCCAAAGTGCTATAAAAATGCAGAGATTTTTATCGGTTTGGATAATAATGTGAAGGTTGGCCCTTGTGTCTGAAGCCAATAGAAGGCAGAGCATGATACCTAACAATGAGAATTTATGGCAGCAAAAGTAAGCCACACATTCTGGCTGAGGGGGAAAACCTTAGGTTCCAAGTTTTTCACCAAGGAACAATCATAAATATTAATTGTTCGTTGTGGTTGGATGTGCTATCTGTAGATCAGGCTTTTGAAACTAAACAAACAAACTGAACAGGTAATGGTGGGTCAGCTTTCCTTGACCCTCAAACCTCAGAACAATCCCAGTGATTCTGCAAGCTCCTCTGTCCACTTCCTTGGCAATCTCTTTCCCACACTTGAGAAAAAACACAGGAAGATCTAAGGAAGCCTATGTGGAAACACAGAAGACAAAAGCCACGAGTCCTGAAAATAGAACGAGAGACCATACATTTCCTTTACATATCGCAGCCAAGACCAGGATTTTGCAAAATCTTTCGGGCCCATAGGCTTTCATGATTCCCCATACACCATAAAAGGAAGCATAGCAAGGGCCATGCCATCATCAACTAAGTGCTTAAACAATCCTGTTTTCTTTCCCTCTTGACCAGTCCTTTCAAAAACTCCTTTGTGGTGCTAAAAGCTTTCCCATGTCAGAACCAAAACAAAATCTCTTTGCATCTGCACTGTGCAAATTCCCTTTCTGTTATGGGGGCATGAGAGGAACTAACAACAACAACAACAACAAAAACCCCACCCAGTTCTAGCTCACTTCAGTGGCAAGTGAAGAACGGCTGCCTTCCCATCTGCAGAAACGGAACATGCCAACTTAACCGATTGGACCCCAGCACAATAAATTCTGCTGCTCTCAATGGGCAACAGGACTGGGGCATCCCTCTATTTGAATGAATACATAAATAAATGGAGAAGGAAGAAACAGCATTGGGGTGCCTACTGGTCCAGTCTGGCCCCATACAAAGCCCTTGACTGCCCCTTCATTATGCACCTTAGGTACCTCATTTCAAGTGAGCAAAGAGCAGCTCAAACAACTCTCCTATTCACAGAGTGGACAATAATTTATTTACCTCAATCTCTGTTTGGCCACTTTGCTCATGTTATAGGGATGGGCAGACCTGCTAACTTAAGCACCTCTCCGTTTTTCATTTTTCCAGTCTTAAGTTCAGTTCTCCACATTTCCAAATCAGTTTGAGGGAGATGTTGTTGTTGTTGTTGTTGTTGTTGTTGTTGTTGTTGTTGTTGTTGTTGTTGTTGTTTTTAAAGAAAAATCTCCATGAAAATTTATCAGCATTTCAGTGCAACTATTTTCCCTAATACACACATTTTTTGTATGCAATTCAGTCTAATGTACACATGTCTGCAACAACATTTCCTCTAAAACCTTTTCTTTTTGTACACATTATTTGGCAGGGAAACTGCACTACAAAATTTGGAGAAGACCACTATTCCCCTCAAGAACCCAGAGTTTCCCAGAGTTCTCTGGGAAGAGGGATTGACTGTTAAACCACTATGAGACAACTATCATCACCATTCAATGAACCAAAGCTCCCAGAATTCTCTGGGAGAAGCCATGACTGTTTAAAGTGGTATCATAGAGCTTTAAATGCATGTTGTGAACATTGCCTTAGTCAATGTTCTAAAGTGAGGGACTAAAGTGCATAATAGTAATCGGAGGGCTCTGTCACTTAACTAGATAATTCCTTGGCCTGATCGTTATATTCTCATTGTATCATGTATTAATGTTTTGCCTCACTTGACTCTCCCACTTTCCCCTCTTCCCCTCTTCTTTGTAACAGAAATGGGCCTGGGATGAGTCATTAGCATCCCATCTGCTGCACGATAACAGTTACATATGGTCAACTCCTATATTGCCTTGCTCCTTGCTGGCTGGGGCTTTCTCCTGCCACAGCAAACGCTCCCTTGGTAAAAATGTGCTTATGTGAAGTGGCATTGCCAGATAACAATCTGGGCTGGTTGATTTTGGCAGGTATTGCTGCTTTCTCTGTCTTTCCTGGCAGATAAATAAACAAGTAGTGGATAAAATATCTCATCAGCTAGTGAACTGAGGAGCGTTTAGCCTACCATCATTCTTATGCCAGGGTGCCAACTTGGCCAGAGTGCTTTGGGTATGGAGCTGGGCTTCCTGCCCAGTTACTTCTCAAGGGGTGAAGGGATGTTGGCAAAAGGGAAGCTTAACTTCATGTCAGTCATTTCATGCAGGCTGCAAAATTGGGGTAAAACTACAACAACCCTGATCTCTTATTTCAGGAACTGTTAAGAGACTGAAAGCATGGTTTTGTTCTGTCCATGTTGCCACGCCCCCCCCTTCAAATTGCAATTCATTCTCCAGAAGGAAAAATGGAAGTGTGTGTGTGTGTGTAGTGATGCTTTCTAATTTCAACTATGAATTTGTTGGCACCTTTACTTGGAAACAATCTCCACTGAGCTCAGTGGGACTTACATCTGAGTAAACAGGTATAGCGAGGGATAAAGACTCTCTAGCTCAAGGGTCTCTATCGAACCCTTCAGAATCTTCCCAGGAACCCCACCCTCCCTAGAAAGTACTCCCTACCTGCAGTGCTCTGTGCCCTCCTCAAGCGTTTTTGCCAGTCTGGAATTGTGTCCTTGGACTGTAGTGATGCATTTTGCTTGCCTCTGTAGATGAACAGGTGTGTGTGTAGAAAAACCCCCACTTACCTTTGCATGGCTGGAATGTAACCTACTGTACACACGTCAGTTGCATCTTTTTGCCCAACCCACTTTTTCCTGTGGCTTAACCCACTGCTGACATGTGGCCCTGGAAGGCTGGCCACAAGGCAATGTGGCCCCTGAGAAAAGGTGGGTGTGCTGCTGTCTGCTTCAGAGTATCCGTAAGTCTGTAAATGTTAGTCAGTCTTAGATACAAATCTATGTAAGATGCTTTAGCAATTTTGAGTAGCACAACCCAAAAGCACTCAGCCTGAAGCAACTTCAACCTGAGGTATGACTGTATCACCTATCTGCATTGTATATTTTAATCTATAACTGCAAGTACACTAAGTAAAAGTTATTTGTTATTTAAACATTAAAAGAGAGTGAAAAGAGAACTAATTAAAGGGTATAATGACACAGGGCTGTCTTCTGCATACTCTGCAAATGGGAACTAGAGTTTTAATTCCCCTTCTCGGACAAAGTGCTATGTACAATTATTATTTTTAAACATTTTCAGACCGATTTTGTCTCAAAGATCATTGAAACTTTTTTTTACTCTGAAGCAGACAGCAGCACAACACAATATGCCTGCTGCTCTAACTGTTAAGACTGTTTTACTAATTGCCATAACTGAAAGGAAAGGGGTGGATTTGCCCTGCCAGACTTTAAACTTTACTATGAATCAGCAGCCTTTTGCTGGTTGAAAGAATGGCTACTTCTTGAAAACACAGACATTTTGGATTTAGAAGGTTTTAATAATGTATTTGGATGGCATGCATACTTATGGTATGATAAGGTCAAAGCTCATAAAGCATTTAAAAATCATATTGTTAGGAAAGCATTGTTTAATGTCTGGATAAGATATAAAGACTTGTTGGAAAATAAAACCCCAAGGTGGCTGTCACCAATGGAAGCGAAAGCTTTGAAAAGGCTCAATATGGAGGCCAAATGGCCGACATACAGTAAAATTTTGGAACAAGAAGGAGACAAACTGAAATTGCAGAGTTTTGAAAAATTAAAAAACAAAGTGATAGATTGGCTTCATTATTATCAGATAATGGAGACATATAATTTGGATAAGAAAATTGGCTTCCAGGTGGAAAAGTCAAAATTAGAAACGGAACTGTTAGAACCCAAAACTAAGAACTTGTCAAGAATGTATAATTTGCTGTTGAAATGGAATACTCAGGATGAAACGGTGAAATCTGTTATGATTAAATGGGCACAGGATGTTGGACATAATATTATGTTTGCTGACTGGGAACAGTTATGGACCACAGGTATGAAGTTTACGGCATGTAATGCCTTAAGAGAGAATATTATGAAAATGATATACAGGTGGTACATGACCCCAGTCAAGCTTGCAAAAATCTATCATTTGCCCGATAATAAATGTTGGAAATGTAAAGAAACTGAAGGTACATTCTTTCACCTTTGGTGGACGTGCCCAAGGATTAAGGCTTTCTGGGAAATGATATATAATGAATTGAAAAAGGTATTTAAATATACCTTCCTGAAGAAACCAGAGGCCTTTCTCCTGGGCATTGTCGACCAATTGGTGCCAAAGAAGGATAGAACTTTTTTATGTATGCAACAACAGCAGCAAGAATACTCATTGCAAAGTACTGGAAGACACAAGAACTACCCACCCTGGAAGAATGGCAGATGAAGGTGATTGACTACATGGAATTGGCAGAAATGACTGGCAGAATCCGAGATCAGGGAGAAGAGTCGGTGAAAGAAGACTGGAAGAAATTTAAAGGCTATTTACAGAAATATTGTAAAATTAATGAATGTTAGAAGGATGTTGGTAAGAAACTAAGCGGTTTCCAGCTGTAATGCTTTAAGAGTTATGAAAAAAAAGGGTTTTACAAATGGGTAAAGTTTAATGGTAAGGATTTGCTGAACTAACAAATTGAACTGGAATACAAAGAAGGGAGGTATGAGGAGGTCCGGGGAAATAAGTGTAAGGAAGTTATGTTATGGAAAATTAATGTGTTTTTAACTATTTTTATTTTGTATGTTTCTTTTTATTTTTCACTTTTTTGTTATACCTTAAAAACTCTTAATAAATATCTTCTTTAAAAAAAACAACTAATTGCCATAACTGTACCAACTGAAAATAACTGCCACAGAGTCAATGACATCATAGAGTTCTACACTCTTGCAACTGACCTTTTACATATGCCTTGATGCTAACATCCCACAAAAGGTTCCCCATCTCTGAGGTGTATAAGACAGAACTGGGAATATCTATTTTCTTTCTGTGACTCCTGGTCCCCCTTTCCTAGTTGCATCACAAGTCTCATTGGCTTCTACAGCCATTCATTACTGCTTTTTTTTTTCAATTGGAACACAATATTGAAATCACTGGCTGGGGGTGAGGGCAGTGACGGTCTGCTTTCACAGCCCCACCCGGCCATGGAGAATAAGGAACAAGATCAGGTTTCGAGTATTTTGAAGGGAAATTACACCCTGTCTGAAGCCAGGTTTCTCTGCAAATCTTGGCACGTGCTTCAACATCTGATGAATGAGAAGAGATAGACTTATGTTGTTTTAAATAGCAAGCATGCAGCATAAGAATGATTCCAAGGCAAACCTGAGATGTCCAGGGGGATATGGCAGCATGTTCTCCACGAGGTAGGCAGCTTAGTCGTAGAGCTTGTGCCTCTCGGATTCAATCCCTAGCATCTCCAGGTAGGGCTAGGAGAGACTCGCACCTGAAACCCTGGAGAGCAGCTGCCAGTTGGTGTAGACAGTATTAAGCTAGACCAACCAGTGGCCCGGTTCAGTACAGTATGTCACCTTCCTATGCTCTTATTCACCTCAACAGTGCTCAAACAGGCTATTTCCTCTACCCTACTTCCATTCAGATTTGAGCAGACAGAATTTCAAACATACAGACACTGACTTGGAAATATACGTTGAGCTCAGTGGAACTTACTTCCAAGTAAACATGTATTGGCTCCTGCCACATAGTTGCGCAGAGCCTGACACATTTTTATACCCTAAAATTCAGGAACAATTTTATGAGCACTAGTAACATGGCAGAAAGTTTGCAGGGTGGTGGTGGCTCCCAGTGGGAAGACAGCTAGTGGAGTATAGTGGCTAGAGTGTTGGATTAAGTCATTGGAGACCAGGGTTGAAATCCCCACTCAGCCATGAAACTCACTGGGTTGACCTTGGGCTAGTCAGCAGTCTCTCAGTGTACCCTACCAAACAGGGTTGTTGTAGGGATAAACTGGAGAGGGAAACGAAACTATGCAAATCCACCTCTAGCTCCTTAGAGCAGTGGTTCCCAATTAGCCAAGTACTGCAGATGCCCTGTTTTTCAAAAACAAAGCCATGGACCCCCTACTTGTGGAAATTTTGATATCTCTGTGATAGTTTTTGTTATGTTAATGGTGCCGCGGGTGTCTCACACAGACCCCCTACGGTCTGCAGACCACCACTTGGGAACCACCGATTTAGACGAAAGGCAGGATCTCAATATTCCTATATTGTGACTGTAATCTTAAAGGGACAGGAAAGTGTGACATAATCAGGTACAAGTGTTCTGGGAATTTAAAGAAAGACTGTATATGACTCCGCTGCCAAGTCCTTGCCTGGGGTAGTCTCTCTCTCTCTCTCTCTCTCTCTGTGTGTGTGTGTGTGTGTGTGTGTGTGTGAATGCCTTTCAAGTACAGTGGTACCTCGGGTTAAGAACTTAATTTGTTCTGGAGGTCCGTTCTTAACCTGAAGCACCCCTTTAGCTAATGGGGCCTCCTGCTGCCGCTGTGCCGCCGGAGCACGATTTCTGTTCTCACCCTGAAGCAAAGTTCTTAATCCAAGGTACTATTTCTGGGTTAGCGGAGTCCGTAACCTGAAGTGTCTGTAACCTGAAGCATATGTAACCCGAGGTACCACTGTATACAAAACTACAATGAGATTCCACATACAGTACACACACAAACACAGAGAGCTTTCTTGATTTTCACACTCTTCTAACAAGGGGCTGATGCGTTTTGAAGTGGGCTTGATCTCTTTGGCAGGGACTCACACCTCCAAAGGTCTGCTGTTGCTTCATCTGACCACCTGTAGGCTGCTGGATAATTGGAGTTGACTTCTGGAAATCTAAGTGCTTGTTTACTGGAAGGAGGAAATCAAGGGTGAGGATGCACAAGTGGTAAAGAGAAGCCTATAAAGATGGTATCTTGCCAGAGTTAGCAAGTAAGGATGGGCAGATCAATCTATTTTTGGACAGTGTCAACTTCACATATGTTCAGTCATAAATCCATTTCATCCCTTTACTGCTTTTTTATCTATTTACTTAAACTCCACACAAACAGTCATGTTTACATATGTATCTAACAAGTATTTAAATAAAATACATCAATAGTATTTATCTCAATGTTCTCTTTTTGAAAATACATATTTGTAATGCATTTTGGGCACGTATTTTGAGCTGACAACCGTATTGCAAAATCTGGAGAGGTGAAAACTCTGAAGAATAATTACATTCCAAACTGTTTATTGTCCAGGAGTTGCAAATTAGGTCAGTTTGTTTTGGAATCCACAGAAATTGAATTCCTAAAGGCAGGGCCAGCTCAAGACATTTTGGCACCTGACGTGAACCACAGAATGGTGCTCCCCTCCCTGGCAGGAAAGAAGTGGGAAGTGAAGATTGACACCAGAAATAAAGGTGAAATATAGATTTACACTGGGATCCACTCCCTTGTGGATTCTGCCACCTGAGGTGGTTACCTCACCTTGCCTCATGGATAGGCTGGCCCTGTCTAAACGATCCCTTGTTGCTAGTCTCCACGGACAGTGAATGATGCAAATTTCATTTCAAAGCATGACTTAGTACAGGTTTCTCGTCTGTTGCTTTGCTTGACCTTTCTTTTCTGTTCTTTGTCCAGCTGTCAAAATGTAGATTGCAAGTTTCTGGTGACACTGACCTGTCTATATGTGGGTGTGCAGGAGGGGTCCTTACATGGGGGAATAATCCCAGTGTGGGACCAATAATGGTACTACAGTACAAAACCAACTTTGCAGTGAGTTCTTTTAGTAGTAGAGATCCATCTGGACTCTGGCTGTGCAAACTCACTGGGGAGATCTGCATCTCCCTCATGCTAGTCTTTTCAAGTTATTGCTACATAGTATTTTCTGGTATTTACCAATTGCCCCTGGCTCTTCCTGCTATTTTAAAAATAGAGTTAGGCAACTTCATGTCAGTTAAAGTGAACAATGGGTGTTAGCGATCATACAGATTGTGCCTGTATGTTCAGAGGCAGCATATCTGTGAAGCAACTGCAGGGTCTGTTGCTCTCACACGTTGCTTATAAATGTCTCAGAAGCACACAGGTGACTGATGGTAGGAAGAGAATTCCTGATTAAATGAACAGGCACCTAATACAACAGTGCTCACTTTATGTTCTTAACTCTGTTCCCATTTTTCCCCAGGTTGCAAGCTTCTTTACCAGCCCTAGCTCCTGTACATTTAACAACAACTCAGTTGGCTGACAACTGCATGACACACTGATTTTGGAAGATCAGGTTGCTAATAAAGGCATGGAAACAGGCCAGGCTTGAGTTTTAGAACAATTGGCAACCCTGGGTATGCCTCCCTACTACACAGTGTTCATGGGGCTATAGGTATGACCAAGAAACAGAGCAGAGGGTGCATACCTGACTTCTGATTCTTCCTAACTGCAGAATCCAATTATGTATTGAGATACCTCACAAGGCTCAAAATGTAGGTTTTTGTGTGCAAGGAAGATTGGATGCAAAGGAGGGTCTTTAATTGCTATCTTGCAGAAGGAATGGTTGACAAATTCTCACTTTCCTTTCACAAGCAGCACCTGCTGACATTCTGGTGTTAAAAGGCACACCTGTCCTCTCCTGTATCCCTATAATGGGTCACCCTATAATGGGTACCTGGTGACTGAGCAACTGCATCCAGATTTCTTTTTTAAAATCCTGTTCACACCCTAGGTTCCAAGGGGTTCTCCAGGGCAAGATGAAAATAATGGTTGTGTTAATAGGTGTTCACAGGCAAGTGGGGAGTTAATGAAAAGTTGGGACTCTTTTGTGGACAGGAATTTTTTTTATTTTGGAGGGAGGACAGTAATTGCAAAAGGTAATGCCCATCTACTACTGTCTTTACTCCATCCTACTGAATACTAACTGAATGCAGGTAGTGGGTGTTTGCTTGCAGAAGGTCTCAGATCTGATAACTGACATTGCCAGCTTTCTTCTGCCCACCCCCCTTTTAATAAAAAAGTCATGTAGGTGGTGACCTACCATGGAAGACTGCTGTCAATCAGAATAGACAGTACTGGGCTAGATGGACAGCTGGCCTGACTTGCAGATAATATCAAGTTGTGGGTTAGTGTTATATGCACAAGTCTCAAGCTCTGATTCTCTGGTGCAGCTATGAAGAGGAGCATTTCCCTCGGTTTTCTACTAACAACACTTTTGCATGATGTCCAAACAGGGAAATGAGGTTAATATTTATGGTTTACTGGAATACACCACAGTTCAAAGGTGGCTTGCTCAGACAAACCATTG
The DNA here is from genome assembly GCF_964188305.1 of Podarcis bocagei. NCBI lineage: Eukaryota > Metazoa > Chordata > Lepidosauria > Squamata > Lacertidae > Podarcis > Podarcis bocagei. Next base: position 24,530,555 of record NC_138140.1, read on the forward strand.
TTGAAATTAACCACAGGTTGTCCAGTCTTGGACTTAACCTCAAAATGCAGCTAGATGAACCTGGAAGCAAAAGCTTACAAGACCTTCCATGCAGCCATGCCGAGAAGAAAGTGATGGAGGACATAAGCCTGAGGCTCATGCACACAAGCACTAAATGATGGTTTGGCATTATGTGCAAATGCAGTAGTGCAGCAATAGGAGGCATCTTCCTGAATTTCCACCTAGCATCTGTAGCAACTACGAAAATGTTTCTAGCAGGAACCGCCATCTAGTGCCAGCCCCCGGTATTAATGTGCACATCTCCAGTTCTGCTTTGCTTCAAAGCGAAGAGAAAAAGCATTGTAATTGGAAACATATCTAGGAAAATCCTGGCCAATTAAGTCAACAGCATTTTTGAAATACTTGTGTCTATAAAGGAAACCAAACTGAACTCTGTAACCGTTCAACTTTAGGCTGAATGATTTCCCCCAACCAGTGCCCTCTCTTCAGACAAGTGCAGCAACCATTATCATTACCATTTGATGAAACTGTCTGAACTTAAGCAGGAACAGTCACTCACTAGCTCTGTGCTATGATAGGTAATGAACACATCTGTACAACTAGACAGCAGTGCATACCCAATGAAGGCTTCTTCACAAGAGCAGCCCTCTGTCAATCCACCCTCCTTCTACTTTGGAGCCATCATTTCTGAAAGAACTATTCTCTCCTTCTCTCAGCCTCAGTATAAACACATCCTAGAGTGAACATGAAGCTCAAGTTGCCTTTCAGTCTTTCTCCTGCTATCAGCATGGACACCTGCTTGTCAGAAACTACATTAACCAAAAGATGCTCTAAACCCAATATGTGATAGAACCCCTTACATTCCCTATTCCATGCCTAAGCATTGATGGTAAAAACATGTACAAGTGTGTGCCCATGTGCCAATATCTTTTTAGCACCCCAGCTTCCCGTAAGTTCATTTCATATTGACCTCTTGCAAAGTATTCTTCTTATTCGACTAACAGAACTACTCCTCCAGAAATAGCTAAGGGGTCCTTGCTTTGTAGATAGGGTGAAGAATATAATCAGCGTTCAAAGTTGGGACTACTGAAGCAGGGGACAGGTTTTTTTAACCCAAAGTAAAAATAGCATTGGGGATCCTGTCCCCTTAATTGAAAATACCAAATGCTGGAATAACTTGCAGGAAAATTATTCTAGATAAAGGATGCATCCAGACAGGTGCCGTGTCGGACACCTCAGAAGTCAAACTGAAATTTTGAGGCTGGCAAGATCTGGCTTTGGAAAGAGTACTTAATTTTGAGAAAAGTCATTTGGGGTGCAAGTCTGTTTGGGAACAAACACTTGACTATTTAGAAGCCTTTAGGCACACACCATGCCTAATTTGATGCATTCTGCAGCAGCTTAGAGAATGCATTTTTACTTCATATATTCCAGATTCCATTCTGGCATTAAATATGGATGCCCGGGCTGACATAAAGTGCCCCCCAAACCCCCCAGCACAAGTGAAATCCTGCCTATGGGCCATTGACTAACTTTGTACTTCATTTCACCACCCCCTTGGTTTCATAAACTCATCCCCAGTGCCCGCTACTTTACCCTACGAAAAGCATTATTCAGAATTGCAGTTTGCATGACCCACTAAAGAAGATAATAACACAATATTCAAAACAGTAACATTTAATTACACCTTTACTGCAAATCCAGTTAAAACTATTTAGTTTAATTAATTCCAGAAAACTGGTTAACTTGATCCAGTGATGCCAGATATTTCAAGAAATATATTTTTGTGCGTTATTACAAATGAAAACAGAAATGCGAAGCAAATTTGTAGCTTAAAGTATTTATAGATAACTACTTACCGAACTAATTTATAATAAAATCAATAGCTATACCCAATAAGAGGCTATCTTGTGACTTGAGACAAATGCAAGAAAACATGACCAAAGGAAAAAGCTTTGAAAGCAGTAAGAGCAGTAAAACTTTAAATTTGAAGCGAGGAAGGTGTTTTGCTCCAAGCTCTAGCCTGGTCAGTCATAAATAAGAGATCATCACACTTTAGAAGGACCCACTCCCAGTGTCCCCCTGCCACCCCTTGCCTCTTAGTGACCCCCTAGGTAATCCCACCTCCCACTTTGGGAACCACTGCTTTAGATGTTCTATTGGAAAGTGGATATATGAGTGATTTTCAGAGCTGTTTCTGTGCCACCAGTATAGCACCCAAAGAGGGAATTACTCTCATTACAAACCAAATGCAGAGATGGTTGCCATAACATGTGCACTTGGGATGCTGCATAAGAGCCACAAAGCATGGACCAGTATGAGAAGGGTTTATATACACATAAACACAATGTATGATGGCTGGCTGCAAAATCAAAGGGCAATCTGCATATGTTCACATGTACATCTTCTCCACCACATGACTGCATCACGACTAAGCCACCTCAGAAAGCATTATAATGTCACCTGGATCCACTTCAGGCACTGCACCTTTTACTGCAAATGGTTAATGCTCAAACTGTCCCCAATGAACACTGACATTCTGGCCCCTGTGGGTTACTGTCCCACATTCACATTCTGGGGAGACTGTGGGGGTCCCTTTCAAAGCACAGGTGTGTATCAAAATTCTTCAAGTTTCAACCCTGTCATCGGAGACTCCGGAAGTTAACTCTGTCCCCATATCTTTGTATACATCTTGCTTCTGACACACGTGCATCTAAGCACTGTGCTTCCTTTTCCTCCCCTCTCCCTGGCATATAACCTACCCACCTCCATATGCAGGGACTCTAGCCTCATTGCAGAGCACTTTCTTTCCATGCAGAAGTCCCAGGCCAGCACCTCTAGTTAAAAGGGGGTATTAACTACAGGTGCTGCCAATCAAGAGTTGCAAATAACTGGGCTAGATGGACAAATTGCCTGACTTGGTATAAGGCCGTCTCATTTGTTCACTTGGATATGTAAAGAGTTGCAGCTGCTGTTTAATAAATACAAACAGTTCAACTAAACATCCTATTTAGTTTTTATAAATAAAAAACCCCCAACAACAACAGCAAGCAAACAAGCCTGTTATGGTCAGCCTGCTAATATGACCTGCTTCAAAAGCCAATGCAGGGCAGAGAAAATAAGTGCAACATAGAGATGGCACAGGAGAAATTTCGTCAATGCATGATTTGGGGAGAGAGATCAAACAGGGATCCTTGATAAGGAGAGAAGAGGGGTGCTACATGTGCCTAAGGGTGTCCTAGTAGTCCCCCATCTAAACCCTGGGAAGGCCATGCTGAGCTAAATAGACCTATGGTCAATTGGTATAAGGCTACTTCCTATGCTCCAATATACTAAATAACAGCTGCCGGTCAGTGAAGGCAATACTGTGCTAGATGAACCAATGATCTGACTTGGTACAAAGCAGTTTCTTATTGTCCTTTGCAAAACATTGAACAGCAGGTTGCATGCAACAGACAAGGGCTCAGTTATCCACTGACAAGATACCAACATATCCTACATTTCTGTCCTGTCTCTTTAGGAAGAGAGAAAGCTGCCTTGTACCAAGTCAGCTTATTGGTCCATCCAGTGCAGTGCTTGGAATTGAACTTGGGGCTTTCTATATGCAAAGCCTGCACTACCCCACTGAGGGTAAATTCTCCCACAGGGCATATTTCAGCATATGACACCGGCCTTTTGCTGAATCAGCACACTGGTCCATTTAAATCAGAGCATTGCATATTCTGATTGGCAGCAGCTTTCCTTGCACAGGTAGGTGTCTCCCATTACTGGAGATGCAAGGAATTAAACTCAGGATGTTCTGCATGTAACACATCATAGCTGTCAATGTTTCCCCTTTTTTAAGGGAAATTCCCTTATTCCGAATAGGATTCCTTGCGAGAAAAGGGGAAAGTTGACAGCTATGTACCACATGTGCCCTGCCACTGAGTCATATCCATGCATATGTGAAGCAACCTCAAAATGTTTGCATTCATGGCAGAGAAAGAAAGCAAAAGAAGCAGAGGCTAGGGGAGAGGGGACGGGGTGAGGACAAATACATGGGATATTTGTTCGCTCCTTTTATCCAGTAATCTCCCTGACAGTGTATGTTTTGGCCCAGTGGGAATGCCTTGAAGCCAGGCCCAAGAACCCAGGAGCTGAAAACAAAGGCCACATTTTTAAAGGAGCGCTGACCAAGATCAACATGAAAGTGGCTGATGGGATTTTGCAAAGTGCCAATCCCACCTAAGGGCTCTTTCAACCCAAATCCACCTCGTCCTCAGTTCACACCAGAACAAGGTGGCCTGGCTGGCTTTGGAAACCCCTCGTTTGTCAAGGGTGGCTGTCAAAGTGCGCCGTGCCTTGCAAAAAGTAACTCTCAGCCAATCAGGTGGATGGAAGAAGAAATAAAAGCAAGGAGCCTTTTTGCAAAGGTGCCCCTGGAAGGTGGAGAGAGTGAGAGGGAAAGCCAGGTAACCCAGAAAGTTGATCTTGCCTGTTTTAAAAAAGAAGAACTGAAATGAAACCAGATTGAGTCACTTGGAAAATGCATCAGTCTGCACAGAGAAGCCGCTCTTACCTTGAAGCAACAGCAGTCCATGCAGAAGGGACAGCAGTAGGGAAATCCTGAGGTCTGGCAACATTTTCAGTTGCAGTTGAAGCGGATTCTTCTGAAAGGTGCCAAGAGGAGGAGGACGACGACGACGAGTACTGCCAAAGGATGCCCGCTTGAGCAGCAAACAAGCTGAGTTGCTAGCAAGCTAGCTGTCTGGGCTGGAGGAGACGTCCAGCGCTGTTCTCACTTGTTGCTCCACTCACTGCTGGGGTGAAAAAAGTTTATCTCTCTTTGTTTTTTCCTGGTGATGCAAATCTTAATTTGTCGTTTAAAAAAAGAAAGAAAAAATCCTTTTTTGATCTAGAAGGTATTTTTTTCTGGGGTGGCTCAGTTTCATAAAGGAAGAGCAGTCCCTAGAAGTGGTTAACGATGGGGGAAATAATCAGCAAGTCACTCCAACAAAAGTTTACAGACACCCCAACAGAAGTCTCTCTCTTGCAGTCTTCCACTGGGCTGCAATTATTTCTGGTAGAAAGTAAGCAGCTCTCTCTCGGCTTGAGGGGGCTTCTTCGCAGCTTCACCCGAGCTCTCCCTGGTGTGCCCGGGAGGCACAGGTGCTGCTGCTGCAGCTCCCGCTGTGCGGGGACCGAAGTTTGAAGCTTCCAAACTTGCTCAGGCTTTCCAAGGGATGGTGAGGATGCTTGAGAGAAAGGGGAAAAAAGAACCGCTTTAAGTTCCCAAGAACTCACGAGGATCTAATGTTGTGATGGGGCGGAGGGGCACAAAGCTGGGAAGAAGCGACCAGCTCTGCTGCTGCCTCTCAGAGGTCTGGGGCTTGTGCTGGACAGATCAGAGTGTAGGTATTACTCTCTCTCTCTCTCTCTCTCTCTCTCTCTCTCTCTCTCTCTCTCTCTCTCTCTCTCTCTCTCCAGCTCCTCCCAGACGGATTGCTTTTGCTGGGATGCTTAATGCAAGCCTGGAATTCTTTATAGCGAAAGAAAAGGAGGAAAGAGAGACGTCAGAAAGAGAGAGGAGTGGGGGGGGAGACCCCCCACCACCTCTGTCACTTTTCCTCGGCTGCCGGGGAGTACTGCTGCTTCCTGTTGCTTAGGTCTGGGCAAGATTTCTCGACGCACCCACCTACCCACACATTTCTATATGCCAACTACTTTGCCCTGAGTTTTGCTTCCAAAGTTTGAACAAGTAGCAGCAGCAAGTGGCGAAACAGAAAAAAAGACGAAGCAGGAGGACGGTGGCAGTTTTGCATAGTGGCTAGAGTATTGTTGGCGAGACAAGTTTAAATCCTTGCTTTGCCATAAAGCTCACAAGTGACCTTTTCTCAGGGCTCCTCCAATTGATGTGTTTAATAAGCATTCATCCCGATTTGCCTACACAAAGCTGACATGGAGGTCAGATGGTGTGCAGTCTTTACTGAGGATATACGTTCCAACTTGTTTGCGGGAAGGTTATACGGCAGTAAACATTCAGCCTGGTTTCTCCTGACTGCCTCCTTCCTGGCACTTTATTCTGTTTTCATTTATTTATTATTCTTATAATAACAGCATTCATAATTATACCACAACATTTATAAGATCATTACTCATAAGAGAAAACAACAAAAGAGCAATAACAATAACAATAATCTTGCTAGACAAAAGCTTATCCAAAAGATGTACCCTTTTTGTTACCTGTTATACTCCTAGGTTAAAATAAATATAAAGCACTCTTTCCATAATTTATTTGATGTATCTCATAATCAATAACATATACTTGCATTTATTTATTATTTGCTTACTGCATTTATATCCCATCTTTTTCTCTGAGGAGTTATGCTTCTCCCTCTCCTCATTTAATCTCCCCAACAACCCTGTGAGGTTGGTGAGGCTGAGAGGTGGTGACTTACCGCAGGATCACACCTGAGTAGGGCTTTGAACCCTGGTCTCCAAGGTATTGGTTTGACACTCTAACCACTACACCACACTGGCTCTATTTTCCTGATATTATGCATTTTTGAATGTCATTTTCACTAATATATAATCTTTGCAAACACTTTACCCCTGTAAATGCATTTTTTGAGGGGGCGTTATTGGGTTGTTTTTGTTTTTATTATGCATTTTGTGTTTTTGTATTGTGATTTTATGTTGTAACTGCCCTGAGACCTGTACAAATTTAATAATTAATAATATATAATAATTTTTGCCGACATTTCTTGGCTGGGGAGCCATGCTGCAAAAATCAGAGAAGTGCGAATTTCAAAAGGATGAGTGTGTTTCTGTTCACATATTGTTTTGGAAAGTGTGGATTTGAGAGGCACGCCTTTAAATGCAAGCTGGCTTTCTATCTAGCATTTCTATTTTCCCCACAGCTCCTTCTCATTCAGAATACAACACTTTGCTTGGAGGATTTGCGCTGGCTGCCAACTGGCTACCTGGCTAAGTTCAAGGTGTTGGTGTCAACATGCAAGCCTCAATACAGCCCAGGACCAGGTTTCCTGAGAGACCTCCTTATTCCTTATACACCCAGTAGATCCCTGTAGCCTGCAGGAGAGTTTCTTCTGCAAGTTCCAAAGTCCTCAGAAGTTCACTTCACAGTAATGCAGGGCAGAGCTTTTGCTAGCGGTTGCCCCTGTGCAGTGGAATAGTGTTCCTGTCACAATACAGGCAAGCACTCACTATCTGTTCTTTCTGGAAACAGCTAAAGATATTATTGTTCCAACAGTCTTTCCCAGTGGGATAAATGGGTCTTTACCGCATGTGCCCACTTGTTAGGGTTTTAGTCTTGTTATAAATGTATTAAATTAATTGTAGCAATAATAATATAATAAGAACGATTCATCCTGAATCCATCCTGATTTGCTTATGCAGTGGTTATGCCTTTCCATTTATGTGGTCATTTATTCCACACTTTGTAGTGCATTTCCCCATCACCACAAAGTCTTTTTTTTAAAAGCAGATTTATCGTGCCAGAGCAATAGAGTACTTTATAGTTCCACTTTAACTGTACAAACCTAAATTTTGGGCATGCTGTGGAATCCCTCCCACAAACTGTTGACAGCCTGGAGGTGACCTCGGCCTAACCTGCCTCACAGGGTTGTTGCGAGGATACTATGGAAAGGGGAGGACTTTGTATCTTTGGCTTCTTCAGATACCTGGGCCCCCAGCCACTTAGGACTTTGTAAGTCAACAGGAGGAATTCAAACCAGAAGTCACCTGGCAATGAGTGGCACTTTATGAGGATTAGAGTTATATGATTCTTTGCAACTGTCTCTGTGGATACCCCGGCAGTTTCATTTTGGACTGCTTTCGAGAGCAGCCCATTCTAAAGCACAATGCAGTAGTAATAAGAGGCTGCCAGAACATGTGTCACCATGGCCAGGCTATCTCTGACTAGGAACAGTGACAGCTGGCATACCAGCTTAGGCTAGGAAAAAGCATTCCATGCCACCAGAGCTACCTGGGCTTCTAGTAACAAGGCTGGATCAAGGAGTGCTCCCAGGTTACACACCTGTGCTTTCAAGGGGAGTGCAACCCCATCTAGAACAGCATGTCCGCCCAACACCTGGACACAAGACACTCAAACATTGTACCTCCATCTTGTTGGAATTCAGTTGCAATTCACTGGCCCTCAGCTCACCCACGACCTGTAAGAGCCAGTCCATCACCACCTGCACAATGACCTTACTTGACTCAGATGACAAGCAGAAATAGAGGTGGTGCTATCTACTATGTGATAATAACCATTGTTATTACTGTTGCTACTATTATTGTCCAGACTGAGAGGCAATTCATTCACCTTTACGAATAAATAGTACATGACCTGTTTGGCACGCTCAAAGGCTGGGGAGGGGTTCAACTGAGGACTTCCTAGTTTGCATCTCTCAGCCTAGCTGGTTGATTATTTTGTCCAATCACTCCCCTATGTGCAGCAGTGAACAAGACTACCTTTTACCTGATCATCCACCTGGCTAGCATGTCCTGCCCTCTCATTCAGTCTTACGTAGATACCACATCAGGTAACCCACTTCCCAGATAAAATCCAGGAATCACCCATGCAACCTGAGCCTGCAACTGCTGCACTGTGCAAGCATTAAGTGATGAATGAGCATTATGACCACCCTTCTATGAATAGCTGGTATTATTGAATAGGACAGGTGTGCTGGGTCTTCTTATAGTACAGATTTATTCAACCTCAGCACTCCAGATGTTGGATGACAACTCCCATCTTCCCCAGACAGCTCCACCAACATGGATGCTGAGAGTTGTATTCCAGCAAAATAAATAAATGATGCCACAGTGCAGCCACTGTAGAAGTGGGACAGAGGAAGGCAAAGGCAATGCGGAATAGCCGTGGGACTCTTTCAACAGGCTATTTTGACATGCATTCAAGCCATGAGGCTGGAGGCTAGGATGGAAACTAAATGCAACTCCTCCTTGCCTCCAGTTATTAACTTTCCTATGGCTCCTCCTCATTTCTTACTAGTTTGCAGGAATTTGGAATCTTGAAATATAGCAAGTAAATCTCTGAGCAGTGGAGATAGTTGCAAATGAATCTGTGACTTAAAGGAAATGAGTGATGGAACTCAATGGATTCAAAGCGGCTGTATCGCAAATTGTAAGCCACCTTGTAAATAAATGAACATCTGGGGTCCCATGGTGGAAAGAAAGCTGTTATAGGACATGGGCCCATCACAGCAGATATACATAAGGAGGAAGAAATGGAGTAAGATGAAAACTCAGCAAGGGCAGTTTTATTGGTCATTTGCCTGAATCTCCAAAAACACCTGGGTTTTGAAAGTGAGCTAAACTGAGGAATGAGGTGCCAGTCAGGCCATGATGCTTGGATTACATTGGTGTTGAAACTTGCAGAAGAAAAACAGAAACTGAGACAAAGCTTATGTGCTTGTGGTCCTTCTATTTATAAGCATGTATTGGCTTTTCCAGCTTGTTTTGCCTACTGAGCTCTGAAGCCTCTTCCAAGCTTTTGGGAAGAAGTGGGGGAAAGGACTGCCAGAGGTTGTTTACAAAAATCCAAGCTGTTCCAACTAGTCTTGGACAAGGTGATAGTTCAGAGGGAAGAAGCTGCTATGTTCCCATTCCATGAGGCTCAGAGACAAGCAGGCAGGCAGTTTTCCTGCAAGGGAATCCCATAAATCACCTGGGAGAGAAACTGCACAATCTGGTTTCTTGTATACATGTATGCACCAACTCAAAACTGCTCAAGTATGTTCATGATACCAATACAGTGGTACCTCGGGTTAAGAACTTAATTCATTGCGGAGGTCCATTCTTAACCTGAAACTGTTCTTAACCTGAAGCACCACTTTAGCTAATGGGGCCTCCCGCTGCCGCCGCTGCGCCGCTGCTGCGCAATTTCTGTTCTCATCCTGAAGCAAAGTTCTTAAGCCAAGGTAATATTTCTGGGTTAGCGGAGTCTGTAACCTGAAGCATCTGTAACCTGAAGTGTATGTAACCCGAGGTACCACTGTAGATCAAACATCTCAGGTTTGAATATGGATGCTGGAATGTAAGGAGTCTCTTAATGGGGCAAAGTTCACTGATGCTTTCAGGCATGCAAATTTGGAGGGGGGGGGATGTCACGACTGTATTTAGTGCTACAGTGCGGTTGTTGTTTTTTGTATATACACACACTTATTTAGAGTAAAGGGGGACATTCTGCCAGCTTTTGAAGACGCACCTGTTTACGCAGGCATTCCCTTCACCACTTCTTCTTCTTCTTACCTCATTCACAGAGGGGGCCACATCAACACTGATAATAAACCATTTAGATGGGAAGGGCCATAAGAGTGTGGCAACAAAGATGATTCAGTCATCTGATAATTCAGATATACAATGGTACCTTGGTTTGCAACTGCTTTGGATTACAACTGTTTTGGATTAGAACTACGTCTTACCTAGAAGTGCATGTCCCTTTTTTTATTACAACCCATTTTTGGGGAATTACAACCATTTTTTGGGGGGGGGGAGGCCCCATTGGCAAAAGCATGCCTTGGGTTACAACCGGTTTTGGTTTATAACCGGACCTCCAGAATGGATTATGGTTGTAAACCAAGGTACCACTGTATAAGAATATTTGAGCCCTACATTGGTCCATAAATCCCTGAATTTCTGGGGGTTGGACAAGATGACACTTATGGTCCCTTCCACCTCTACACTTTTATGGTTCTATGGGAATGGTCACATTATTGCCTACTCCCTGCCTGATTGGGATTTCATCACATACTAAAAACCACTGTTTCCCCACCCAGGCTTTGCCAGACTAGTTTGCTTCTTTATTTATTTATTGTGCACTGCTAGCATTTTTTGTATGTGTTTTGCTTTTTTTAATTTAACAAAATCAAGCACATTTTAGGAATATAAGTGTGTTGCCAGTTAGATTTTCATTGTCTACTCAGAAGTGATTTCCACTGAATTCAATGAGAATTACTCCTGGGTCAGTGGGAATAGGACTGTAGCTTTAACGTTTTAAAAGTGGAATTAGGTACTCACACAACTCACCTACAAAATATAGTGATTGGCCCTCTTCCTCCCCATCTTCTGTCTTTGCTAGGATGACTCACTTTCTAGTTTCTGCAGAAGGATGTGATAAATCTGACACTACTGCACAAAGACTTTTGAATATAATTTTTAATAAAGAATGGGCTGGAGCAGTTCCAAATATAGCTTTCTGCCCATATAGATGTAACTCTCTCCATTTCAAACTGTTAAGAAGAAAGAGCATTCTCCTAATTGCCCTTTATTAAAAAAATAAATTATGATAAACAATGCTGCAGTCAAGACTGGCACCATTATCTGCTCTCTCTACAGAATGGGATCTTTTGAGATAAATTACTTTTGAGAAACTCATATATTAATTTAATGCCAGGAAAACTAGAAAACTTTTACAATAATCTGAATATAGTTTGTCATTATGTGATGAAATATGAAACAGAGGATTCATATATGCAGAAAGATTGTAGTAGTGAATTGAACCTCTTATTTAATATACTATTTTGTTTTTGTTTTTCAATTCACCCCACCTGTTTTAAATATTTTTATTTCTTTCAAATCATAACATGTTGCTTCTGATATTCAATATACATAGTTTTTCATAGAGTCATGGAATCATAGAATTGTAGAGCTGGAACAAACTCTGGTGGTCATCTAGTCTAACCCCCTGCAATGCAGGAATCTCAACTAAAGTGTCCCTGACAGACAGCCATCCAACCTCTGCTTAAAAACCTCCAATCAAGGAGAGTCTGAGGGAATCTGTTCCACTGTTGAACAGCTCTTACTGTCAGAAAGTTCTTCCTGGTGTTAGTCACAATCTTTTTTCTTGTAACTTGAATCCTAGCCTCTGGAGGTCTATAGCAGACACCCACAGTAAGTTCACAGTTGTTTTCCTCTCCTACAATTTCTACCCATGTACTCTCAATCTACCTTCCTTTTTCCAGATCCTGGAGCTCTTCACAAGTGTACACCTCCTTTACTTATACTGCTACTACTCCTCTCCTGTTTAGTCTATTCTTTCAAATATTTTATACCCCTCAGTTTCTATATGCTAGTCATAGGTCTCATCCCAGCAGGTTTCACTAATGCCTATTAAGTAATATTTGCCATCTTGTATTAAGAGCTAGGCGGGAAGGTAAACGACGTTTCCGTGTGCTGCTCTTGTTTCGCCAGAAGCGGCTTAGTCATGCTAGCCACATGACCCGGAAAAACTGTCTGCAGAAGCGGACAAACGCTGGCTCCCTCGGCCTGTAAAGCAAGATGAGCGCTGCAACCCCAGAGTCGTTTGCGACTGGACTTAATTGTCAGGGGTCCCTTTACCCTTTACCTTTATTAAGAGCTAGAATTTGTCTTGCTTGTTTCCCATACTCTGTGTATTAGTATTGAGAAAACTTAAACCACGAATCATTCCATCCAGCAGCTGCTTTCTTACAGTTTCAGGCGCTTTAGCAGGTTTCTGTAGCACTACCTCAGTCTCCTGTGCATCAGTGAAGCTATTATCCCTAGTACCAGTTGTTCCTTTGTGATCTGTAATATTGTCTCCTGCTTCCTCAAGATTTAATTTAAAGTTCTCCTGGTCAGGTTTGCAAGACTCTTGGCAAGATTCTTTCAGTCACTGTGAGGTGCAACCCATCTCTTGCCAAAAGTCCTTCCTCAAGGAAGTGGAGACCATGGTCCAAGAAGTCAAACCGTTCCTAATAACACCATCTGCGCAGCCAGTGGTTTACTTCCAATGTTCTCCTCTCCCTTCCTGGGCCACAACCTTCAACAGGAAGGAGTAATGAAAAAAACACCTGTGCCCCCAAAGCCCTTCAGCTTCCTGACCAAAGTCTTATAGTCCCTCGTTATACGTCAAAGGCTGTGTCTGGCAGTATCATTTATTTTCAAAGGATTATCTGCATATTTCCCCCCCCCCCCAGGTGTGGGGTGGGGAAATGTCATTGGCACATGATGCTTCTTGGAGTCTTAAAAAGGGTGCGTAGATGCAAGTGGGACCTGAAACAAAATGTTGCAGATGCCCTCGGCACCTAACCAAAGTGCTTCTTCATTTCATTTCATTTTTAATTTGCATGTTGCCTTTCTATATTGCTATACACAGGCCAGTTTACGAGCCACAGAAACAACAAGTACAACAAAGCTCACAAATTCTATAACTATCAGACCCAATGCAAATAAGTCATAATAGAAAATATGACTTTAAAATAAATCTATGTCAAATAAATTGATATTCAACAATCCAATAAAATTAACTCAGAATGCCACCAAATAACAATTAAATAGAAATTCACTCTCAGGATAAATAATTACTAGACTATAATCAATAAAAATAACAGCAAAGGCACCGTACATAAAATACCATGTAAAAAGATTACACCGAGCAACAAAGTTATATAGCTTATAAAATTACAAAATGCACTAACATAGCTAGTCCCCTGGTACAGATCCAATATCTAATCCATGACCTCTGGCTCTAAGCCTCGTGTGTCATAACAGATCCAGGGAGGAAAAATATCCTGAAGGTTGTGTTGTTAAGTGTGTGGCTTTTGTTTTTTATTTATGCAGTTCCTGCCCTGCCCTACCATTGCAGGTGATCTCAGGGTGGGGAATAACATTGTTTTAAATAAAACATAATCCAACAAAACACATCACAGTAAATCAAAACAAGGAAATTATGATGCAGTACATCGTCCATCTGTCCCAGTGCAGTGCCAGTAGGGGCAGACTAGAAACTCTGGAAAACTGATAATAATAACATTATTATTATTATTATTTATTGAATTTATATACTGCCCTATACCCGGAGGTCTCAGGGCGTCTCACAGAAAAGATCAACATATATAATCAAAATAAAAATATTGGACTCGATGGCCCTTGTGGTCTATTCCAACTCTATGATTCTATGAACCCAATAACACCCCCCCCCCCAAAGAGCCACATTTTAAAAGGACATAGGATGTCAATCATATCAACCAAAGGCCTGTTTAAAAAGGAATGTTTTTGCCTTGCCCCTAAAGGTGTATAATGAAGGTGCCAGGTGAATTTCCCTAGGGAGATCATTCCACAGATGGGAAGCCACTACAGAGAAGGCCCGCTTTTGTTTTGCCACCCTCCAGACGCACAAAGAGGAGGCACATGAAGGAGGGCCTTGAGGTACAGTGGTACCTCAGGTTAAGTACTTAATTTGTTCCGGAGGTCCGTTCTTAACCTGAAACTGTTCTTAACCTGAAGCACCACTTTAGCTAATGGGGCCTCCTGCTGCTGCCGCGCTGCCGGAGCACGATTTCTGTTCTCATCCTGAAGCAAAGTTCTTAACCTGAAGCACTATTTCTGGGTTAGCGGAGTCTGTAACCTGAAGTGTATGTAACCTGAAGCGTATGTAACCTGAGGTACCACTGTATTGTGGCCCTGAGCTATTTAAGGCTTTATAGGTCAAAACCAGTACTTTGAATTGGGCCCAGAAACTAATTGGTAGCCAGTGCAATTGGACCAGGATTGGGGTAATATGTTCAAACCATCTTGCTCTGGTGAGCAACTTGGCAGCTGAATTCTGCGCTAGCTGAAGTTTCTGAACCATCTTCAGAGGCAGCCCTACGCATAACGTGTTGCAGTAATCTAACCTTGAGGTTACCAGAGCATAGACAATAATAGTTAGGCTATCCCTGCCCAGATAGGGGCATAGCTGGGCCACCAGCTGAAACTGATGGAAGGCACTCTGGGCCACTGAGGCCACCTGAGCCTCGAGCGACAGCAAAGGATCCAGGAGGGCCCCTAAGCTATGAGCCTGCTCCTTCAGAGGTAATGTAACCCCATCAAGAGCAGGTGACCTCCCACCCATCTGGTCTAGGGAACCACCCACTAAGAGTGCCTCAGTCTTATCTGGATTGAGTTTCAGTTTGTCCAGTCCATTACCGAGGCAAGGCACTGGTCCAGCACTTCTACTGCCTCATCTGCAGATGTGAAGGAGAAATACAGTTGAGTGTCATCAGCATACTGCTGACAACATACTCCAAACCTCCGGATAAGCCCACTCAGGGGTTTCATATAGATGTTAAACAACATGGGGGATAGGACTGAGCCCTAAGGAACTCCACATTGAAGATTCCATGGGGCTGAAAAGCATTCCCCAAGTGACACCCTCTGGGAATGACCATTCAAGTAGGACTGGAACCACCACAAAGTGGTGCCACCCAACCCTAGTTTGGAGCATCGCTCCAGAAGGATACCATGGTCGGTGGTATAAAAAACTGCTGAGGGGTCAAGAAGAATAAACAGGGACATGTTTCCCTTGTCTTGCTCTCAACAGAGGTCATCATACAGGGCGACCAAAGCAGTTTCTGTGCCAAAACCAGGCCTAAATCCCGACTGAAATAGATCCAAAAGTGCCTAGTCTGCGACCACTCACTCCAGAACCTTGCTCAGGAAAGGGAGACTCACCAGTAGTTAGTTGGGTTTTCTGAATATAGGGAAGGTTTCTTAAGTAGTGGTTTTACCACTGCCTCCTTCAAAGATAATTAGTGCCCACCAAGCCTTGGGGAAATGTTATTCCAAAGTCAGGGTGCCAGTGTTGAGGATACCCTCTGGCGTGTCACTTGTATCTGTCTTCACCCAAAAGGAAAGCAATGCTCAACCTGATGATTACACAATAAGCTACTATGGTGTAGTGGTTAGAGTGTTAGACTAGGGCCTGGGCGATTCCCACTCAGCCATGAGGCTCACTGGGTGACCTTGGGCCACTCGCCTCCTCTCAGCCTAACCTACCTCACAGGGTTGTTGCAGGGAGAACCATGCATGCCACCCCAATCTCCCTGGAGAAAAAGTTGAGAGATAAATGCAATAAATAAAAATCTGCTGGAACTTCAGAAAAAGTAGCAGTAATTGGGCCACAGTACCCCATACTTCCTATCTGGGAACCCTAGAACAATACTTCTCTCCTTGTTATAGTCAGTAGTTAGCAATGTTGACATCCTACTGGTAGCAAGCTTGCGGACCATTGCTGAACTTTGTATGGAAAAGTCCACTGAAAAATAAAACCTCTCCAGTCATAACAGACTGACTGAGAGAAATATGGGAGATAGCATTAATGGCAACATACAAAAGGAAAGCTTCAAGCAATAACCAGCAAGACAGATTTATTGAGAGGTGGGCCTTCATTATTCAGCACTGTACTGGAATGAAAAAGTTACGGACAGTATTTTCCCCTGTAACTCTTTCTCCTTAAATAGGATTACATTGTTCTGTATACCTCTCCCCTCTTCATTTTCATAGCCTTGTTATCGTTTTCTGTTTTCCAGTTGGTATTCTCTATATTAAAAGTATCAATAAAAATAAAACCCACTATTATAGTTGCTGATTTCTTTCTGGGCTCAGTTCGAAGTGCTAGTTTTATCCAGCACTAAATAGGCAGATACCATATTAAGCTAGTGGGGTGTTGTGGTTAGAGTGTTGGACCCCAGAGCATGGGAGACCAGGGTTCAAATTCCCACAGAACCATGAAGCTCTCTTGGTGACCTAATCTGCCTCACAAGGCAGTTGTACGGATTAACATGGGAGGGAGAGAACTCTCTTTGCCACCTTGACCCCCTTGGAGGAAAGGTGGGGTTATAAAGGTGATATATAAATAAATAATCTCTCAGGAACCACCTCCTTCCCTAGGAATCTTCTCCACAACTTCACTTTCAGTTACTTCTCCCTGTCACCCTGTCATTTTGATATTTGGCAGGGAATGGGGAAGGTGCAAAAGTATTTTTCTGAGGAAAATTTCTGAGGATATTTTTAAATGTTCTTTTCCGCATGCCTTAGGGGTAAATACCACATTGTGGAATCTCCCCCCCCCTGCCCCACCCTCATACCCTCCAACATTTCTCAGACGAAAATAGTGTCATCCCATTCCACAATGATAATTTTACTTTTTATACCCCTCCCATCTTACTGGGTTGCCCCAGCCAATCTGGGCAGCTTCCAACATATATAAAAACAAAAACAAAACCCTTCCCTATACAGGATTGCCTTCAGGTGGCTTGGGGGCTGGATAACTTCATACCTTCCAACATTTCTCCAAGGAAAATAGGGACGTCCTAAGGAAAAGTTGGACATTCCAGGATCAAATCAGAAACTGGGATGGCTTCTCTATATCAGGGATATCCCTGGAAAATAGGGACACTTGGAGGATCTGCACACACTCAAATGCCTCAGAATAATGCAAGGCCCAGTGCATTGTAGAGGATGAAGAAAGGCTACCAAGATAGTTGGCCTTGGGGGTGGGGAGAAAGAAGCTATGCTGCTACCATTGCTAACAGCAAATCCCCATCCCAGAGAAATTATTTGAGAATTTTCCTCCCACTCAAAAAATTGTGGCTTATGCTCCCCGTCCCCGCCTCTGACCACATGCTCCCCCTCAACCAGTTTCTCTGCCTACAAACAGGGTAGAGGATTCTGAGAGGCCTTTAAAAGCCATTATTTTACTACTTATTTTTCTCAAACCAAAGCTGCAAATTGATTTGAGCACACATCAACATAGATAATGATAGATAAAGATAGATAATGGATTGTATTGCACTGCAGTCACTTAGAAGCCTGAACTGTTTTTATGCTGTTTTATTTTGGTTGTCAGTATTGTGGGCTTCCACTTCCCCGTTTTTTCTTTCCTTTTTTTAAACATTTATTCTACAGTTACAATACAATACATTTTCAATCAATATATCCTCTCTACTGACACCTCTGTGATGATGGTGGCATTAAAATACCCTGTTCTTCTTCAATAAAAGAGAAAAAGGGAAACCAGATTGTGTCAAAGGTAACTTTTTTGGAGATGCCTTTGATTAGTCATCGATGGTATGTGAGGCGTTCTGATAGAGCAATACTCCAGATGTTATTAACTCAAGTCTCTATTGCTATACAATGGTACCTTGGGTTAAGTACTTAATTCGTTCCGGAGGTCCGTTCTTAACCTGAAACTGTTCTTAATCTGAAGCACCACTTTAGCTAATGGGGCCTCCTGCTGCCGCTGCGCTGCCGGAGCACAATTTCTGTTCTCATCATGAAGAAAGGTCTTAACCCGAGGTACTATTTCTGGGTTAGCGGAGTCTGTAACCTGAAGCGTCTGTAACCTGAAGCGTATGTGTCAGAGCTGCTTGAAGATCCTAGCTCACAGAGGATCACGCTAGCCAGCGATCATTAAGTAAAAGTCTTTATTGAATTGCAGTTTCCATTCTCACGCTGCTGCGCGCAACTCTACGTCTAGTAGCTAGATCGGCGAAGCTCCGTCTGAGTCTCCGCCCCTTGTGCACCAACTTAATATCCTAGCCCTGCTCCACCTTTTCCGCCTGACTGTCCTCCTCTGGGTCCCTCTACCCCCCGGGGTTTCTTCCTTCCTGGATTCTTCTGACGCTGACCCGGACCCTCCTGCCTCCTTGCGCCGGGCTTTAGGACCTGGTTCCCTTTCCGGGCTGCTTACTGCGCCGCCTTCCTCTGCATTTGAACTTGGCGCGCGCGCCCAACCTTCCACTTTCCTCTTAACCGTTTCTTCGCTCCCCGATGGAGGTGTGGCCACTCCTGACTCATGCCCTCCCTCCTGTGGTGAGCTGCCAGCGCTTGCCCCCTGGCTCCCTTCTTCTTCCCTGCTCCCTGGCGGTGACGCTGGTCCCGATTTCCAACTGCTCTCCCCTGAGTCCCCTCTGGCTCTATCTTCCTGGGGTGCCCCCCTAGACTCCCCCCTTGCCCTGGCCACTGGTGCTCCTTTCTGTGAATCCTCTGATTCACTGGAAAGACTAGGAGATCTCGGGTCGTCGTCATCACTCATCTTTTCTTCTGCCTCCTCCCCTTCGCTCTCTGTTTCCTCCCTTGGCCTTGCCTCTGCTCCTAAATCCCTGACATCCATCCCCCCCTCGAAGCCCCCCATTCCCCCCTCCCCTCCTTCCGGTGCTGGAGCTGGGTGCTGCTGTTGCAAAGGGACGAACGTCGGATATCGTTCGCTTCCCGTGGCGGGCCTCCATCTGAAGTCTCGCGGGTCTTCCTCCCTGCTCTCGTCGACGACGGTCACCTCCGCTTCCATCTCTGTGCCGCCGTGCTCGAAACCAGGGTCGTCCCCGAAAACGTCCATGTCCGTTTCTCCCTCACTTCCTCCTGGCGGCGTTGCTCGTCCTGGGCCTTCCAGCCACCTTCTGCGGAACTGCTCCTCTGGTCTATCGTCCCACCAATACGAGGGTTCTGATGCAGATCCCGAGGGTGACCCCTCCGGGGAACGGACGTCTTGTGTCGGGTCCTCTTCCGAGTCGAACCCCCGGAAAGTGCTGGCCGAAAGCGTGGGCGTGAAAAGCCAGTCGTCGAAAAAGTCTGCTGGCATAGGTCTATGTGGGAAGAGGGCATGAAACTCGTCTTTGAGTAGAGGTTCGTCCAAGGCGTAGCCCGGCACCCAGCTGTTCGCACTGGCCGGGGTGCCCTCCTTGGCGAGAAAGTATTCTACCCCCTCTTCCCCCCATCTGGAGTCCAAAATCTCCGTGACTTCGTTGATGCGCTCCTTCTGTGCCACTCCCGCGTGCCCTGTTCTGTCTCTGACCGGACTCGGCGCCGTTCCGGGTTCCTGGAACCTGTGCGGTGCCTTGTAGGGAGTGAGCACCGATCTGTGGAACACCGGATGCATTCTGGAACCCTCCGGAAGTGCCAGTCTGAAAGCTACCGGGTTGACCTGCTCTTCGACTTGGTAGGGCCCCAGTTGTTTATGCCCTAGTTTCTTCTTGGCCAACGACCTGGCCGGCACTGCGTGGGCTGCTAACCAGACCCAGTCTCCCACGTGGAGCTCTTCGCCAACCCTTCTGTGTCTGTCCGCTTGTACCTTGTATGCGTGTTTGGCCAGCTCCAGGTGGCGCCTCAGCTGATCGTGGACTTCCTGCAGCTCCGACGCGAACGCATCTGCCGTCTGCGGCTCCCCCTCCCCCATTCTTTCCAGTCCCAGGAAGGTTCTGGGGTGCCTCCCGTTGTTGGCGAAGAACGGCGTGACCCCCGTGGACACGTGCTTCGTGTTGTTGTAGGCGAACTCGGCAAGCGGCAGGTAATCCACCCACGTCGCAGGCTGTTGATTCGCATAGCATCTCAGGTACTGCTGCATGATGGCATTGACCCGCTCCGCTTGCCCGTTGGTCTGCGGGTGTCTCGCCGACGCCAGGTTGATCTTGACGTTCAGGAAGCCCATCAGCTTCTGCCAGAAATTCGAGATGAACTGCCGCCCGCGGTCGGACAGAATAGACCGTGGCAGACCGTGAACCTTGAACACGTGGTCTATGAACAGTTTGGCGGTTTGCTCCGCCGTGGCCACCTTAGCACACGGAATGAAATGGGCCATCTTGGAAAACAGGTCCACCACCACCAGCACTGCCGTCTTGCCCCTCGAGCTGGGCAGATCTGTGACAAAGTCCAGAGCCACCCTTTCCCAAGGTTCGACCGGAGTTTGCAGCGGTTCCAACAGTCCGGCCGGCGGTCTGTGCACTGGTTTGGCCCTCTGGCAGGTGTCACACCTCGCCACGTAGTCTGCGACCTCCCCTCTCATTCCAGGCCACCAGAAATCCCTGGCTACTAATTCCACCGTCTTCTCCTTGCCAAAGTGCCCGGCCGTGGGCGCGTCGTGCAGCTGCTGCAGCACCTTGGCGCGAAGGTCGTCTCCCGGCACGTAGATGGCCCCTTTACGGATGAGCAATCCATCTCGTAGCTGGAAACCGTCGGCCACAGCCTTGCCCCTTTGCACCTCTGCCATCTTTGCTTGCGCGAAGGAGTCATCCTGCAACGCTCGTCGCACCGCCTCCAGGTCCACGGTGGCCGCGGCGCACGCCCATACTGTTGGTGCGAAGATGTGCATGGCTGCCGCTGGCGTTGCGTCCTCCAGATACTGTGGCTTACGGGAGAGGGCGTCCGCCATGATGTTAGTGTCCCCCGGGACATACTCTATGCGGAAGTCGAAGTTCGCAAAAAACTCAGCCCAGCGTATCTGCCTCTGGTTTAGGAACTGTGCCGTGCGCCAGTGCTCCAGATTCTTGTGGTCCGTGCAAACCTGCACCGTGTGCTTGGCGCCGATCAGGAAGTGCCGCCACGCTTTGAACGCTGCATGAATGGCCAGCAACTCCCTGTCCCAGATGGTGTAGTTCTGCTCGGACTTGCTGAGCTTCCTGGAGTAAAACGCTCCCGGTCGCCACACCCCCTGCTGGTCCTTTTGCAGCAGGACCGCCCCCACGGCTCTGTCCGAGGCGTCTGTCTCCACCCTCATCGGCCTGCTGGGGTTGACGTGAAGCAGCTGCTCTTCCGACGCGAAGAGACGCTTGAGTGCCTGGAAGGACTGCTCCGCCTCCTCCGTCCAAACGAACTTCTTTTTCTTGGAGCTAAGCGTGTCTGTGATGGCCGCTGTCTGCATAGCGAAGCCCTTGATAAACTTGCGATAGAAGTTCGCAAAGCCGACAAACCTTTGGACCTCTTTCCGGTTGCGTGGGCTCTTCCAGTCCAATACCGCTCGAACCTTGGCGCTGTCCATGGCGAGCCCCTTGTCAGACAACTTGTAGCCCAGAAAATCCACCTCCGTCACGTCGAATTGGCACTTCTCCAGCTTGGCGTAGAGCCTATGTTGCTTTAGTCTGGTCAGCACTTCCTTGACGTGCCTGTCATGCTCCTGCTGCGATTCCGAAAAGATCAGGATGTCATCTAAGAAACAGACGCACGTCTTGTAGAGAAGTCCCGCCAACACGTGATGCATGAAAGCTTGAAAAACGTGGGAGCCATTTTGCAGTCCAAAAGGCATAACTCTGTATTCGTAGGTACCCAGTGGCGTGAACATGGCCGTCTTCCACTCATCCCCCTCCCGCATGCGAATGAGGTTGTACGCCCCTCGCAGGTCTAATTTGGTGAACACTTTTCCCTTCCGCACCTTCGCCAGGAGGTCGTCGATTCGGGGCATGGGGAAGTCCGACGGCTTGGTCACACTGTTTAAAATGCGATAGTCCACGACCAGTCTTTTTTGGGGCGTGTCTCGCTTTTTAACAAAGAATACAGGACTGCCCCCCGCTGCCTTGGACTCTCGGATGAAACCGCGCTCCAAATTATGATCGATGAACTCTTTGAGTTCCTGCAGCTCGTCCTCCGACATGGAATACAGTTTCCCTTTAGGCAGCGCCGCCCCCGGCAGCAGGTCAATTTTGCAGTCATATGGTCTGTGAGGGGGTAGCCTGTCCGCCTCCTTCTCGCAGAAAACTTCCAAAAATTCTGCGTACTTGTGGGGAATCGCTTGCAGCGTGCCTAGCAGCAGCTGTGACTCCTCTTCCTCTCCTTCCTGCCGGTGCATGATGCAGTGTTCAGCACAAAAGGAAGAGCCGAAGACCAGCTGCCTCTGGTACCAAGCCAGCGTTGGGCTGTGCTTGTCCAGCCAACTCATTCCCAATACAATGGGCGTATCCGATAGTTGAGTGACATTGAAGCTGATGATTTCTTTGTGATTCCCAAGTCGCATCGCCATTGGCAGCGTCTGCTTCACCACTTGCCCCCCTAGCAACTCCCTGCCATCCACCGTGACAACCTGCAGGGGCAGTGTGGCCGGCAGCAACTGTATAGCGTGCTTGTCGACAAAGTCCTGCCCTATAAAGTCCGCGTTGCTGCCCGAGTCCACTGTGATGGGCACGTCCATGGTGATTCCATTGGGCAGCTGGAGAGATGCGGTGAGCCTCACCACTGGTTTGGGCGGGAGGGGGTTCACGGGCTGTAAAATCTCTGGGGACTGCGGCACTAACACGTCTGGCTGGGCCCCAGGGCCTCTTCCTCCAGCCAGACTGCTTCGTTTCCCTGCTGTGTTCCTCCTTGCTGCGTTGCTGCAGTCACCATTGCCGAGGCTGCAGTGAGCTTGTGGAGCCTCTGGGGACACTCTTTCGCCATATGCCCTGGCTCCTCACAGACGTAACACTTCCTGTTCCCTCTAGGAGGCTTCGCTTTCACTGCTGCCGGTGCTAGGGCTCTGGTTGCTGACTGAGCCCTTGCACCTCCAACCTCCATAGGTTCGGCTCCTCCTCCTGGCGGAGGCGTGGATTGCGCCCGCGCTGCTTCTCTGGGAAGGAAGGAGGGGCCCCTGGCTGGTTCGCGCCCTCCACGCCCTTCGTCCCTGCTCCACGGGCGTTCTGCCAGCCTCACCCCCACTGCCAGTGCCCTCTGAACGACCTCCTGGGTGGTTCAGGGTCTCTCCCCCCTCGCGATCTCATCTTTAATCGAGCTGTGCAACCCCTCCCAAAAGAGGTCTCTTACAGGGGCCGAATCTCTGTCCCATTCCAGGGCACTGACCAAGGCGAAAAAGCGGGCATGGTACTGCCTGACGCTGGCCCTCCCTTGTCTTAGCCCATGCACCTCCTTCCGGGCAAGATCCACGTCAATGCTTGATAAAAAACACCCATCCATCGCTTTAATAAAGGCATCTGCATTCTGGAGCGCCGGATCCTTATCTCTCCATAAATTGCGTAGCCATGCTTTAGCATCCCCATGCAAATGAGACATGATGAATCCCACTCTCTCTTGCTCATCTCTAAAGTCTTTATGCAGCAGTTGCAGTGCACACAGTACGTCTGCTCTAAAGTTGGGATACTGTTGCAGGTTCCCATCGAAGTGAGAGACCAGCCCGCCTGTGCGTCTCGCCAACCCAATTCCCTCCTGCCGGGGTGTCTGCTTTGTCAGCACATCTAACCTGACCTGGAGATCCCTGCAGGCGGCAGCTGCCTCCTCCTCTCTCTTCCTGGATGCGAGAGCCTCGGCATTCAGTTGTGCCACTGCTTTTCTGAGTTCCTCTATCTGCTGCTCAGCCGTCATGTCGTCTGCCGTTCGTGAGCTCGCTAGTGGGCACCTGCTTCTCTCCCCTCCTCGAGGTTGTAGATGCCCACAATTGAGTGAGACGGAGCTTACTGTCAGAGCTGCTTGAAGATCCTAGCTCACAGAGGATCACGCTAGCCAGCGATCATTAAGTAAAAGTCTTTATTGAATTGCAGTTTCCATTCTCACGCTGCTGCGCACAACTCTACGTCTAGTAGCTAGATCGGCGAAGCTCCGTCTGAGTCTCCGCCCCTTGTGCACCAACTTAATATCCTAGCCCTGCTCCACCTTTTCCGCCTGACTGTCCTCCTCTGGGTCCCTCTACCCCCCGGGGTTTCTTCCTTCCTGGATTCTTCTGACGCTGACCCGGACCCTCCTGCCTCCTTGCGCCGGGCTTTAGGACCTGGTTCCCTTTCCGGGCTGCTTACTGCGCCGCCTTCCTCTGCATTTGAACTTGGCGCGCGCGCCCAACCTTCCACTTTCCTCTTAACCGTTTCTTCGCTCCCCGATGGAGGTGTGGCCACTCCTGACTCATGCCCTCCCTCCTGTGGTGAGCTGCCAGCGCTTGCCCCCTGGCTCCCTTCTTCTTCCCTGCTCCCTGGCGGTGACGCTGGTCCCGATTTCCAACTGCTCTCCCCTGAGTCCCCTCTGGCTCTATCTTCCTGGGGTGCCCCCCTAGACTCCCCCCTTGCCCTGGCCACTGGTGCTCCTTTCTGTGAATCCTCTGATTCACTGGAAAGACTAGGAGATCTCGGGTCGTCGTCATCACTCATCTTTTCTTCTGCCTCCTCCCCTTCGCTCTCTGTTTCCTCCCTTGGCCTTGCCTCTGCTCCTAAATCCCTGACAGTATGTAACCCAAGATACCACTGTATTAGAAGTTTCCTTCCATCACTGGGCAATAACTAGTCTAGCTGCTGTGAACAGGATGACAATTAATTATTTAGATTTAAGGGTAGAATTTAGGGTTAAATCTAATGATAACAAGGCAAGTGCCAAATTAGGAGGGATAGATTATTTTGTGATTTTTGTGGTGAGATTAAAAACTTTTCCCCAAAAGCGTGGACCATGGTACACTCCCACTAAACATGAATATAGGAACCACATTCTCCACAGCCTTTCCAACATAGTAGTGAGCTTAAAGAATTTATCTTTGCAAGGCGTGTGGGGGTCCAATGCCACCAAAAAATAATTCTAACAGGAATTTACTGGAGGTGAGCCAAATTTGTTTTTAAAGCTGAATTTCACTATATCGATTCCAATGTGAGCTTTCTGTTATTGTTGTTGAGGGCCTTGTTTATTTATACAGCCTGTGCCTGGACTCCACCACTTTTGACTGCAGGAGTGAACACATCTGCAATTGGCTCAGCAAGCAAGAATCCTTATACATGATGTGAAGGGGGAGAAAATTATGCTAATTTGCAAGGTCACAAGGATGCAACAATGTAAATGTCAGACTGAAGGGCTGACACCAAGCAAACCTCTCAGTTAGCACTAAGCCCTAAGTCATATTGCTTCTTCATTTGTGTTGGAATGCCCCACTCCTTGCCTTCTTCATTCAACTCCAGTTCTCAAAGCACTGCTTCTGAGATTGAGCTGCCCTTCTATGGCTTCCTGTCGCCATGAGTAAGGCTGGAATTCCCATAAAATTGGTCCCTGGGGAAATCACAAAACCCCACCCAAGCTTCTGGGAACCAGTCACATCTCTTACAGTTTTGAAGGGGAGAAAAATTAAATGACACAACACCTCCTCTGTATTCTCTGGGTTCAGCTTGCTCACCCTCCTCATTCATCTCTGGCATTAATTTTAAGTCTTTATGTAGCTGCTTCTTTTGTAGTTTTTCCATTTACTTGTTATTACATAATGGCCATATTGTATAATTGCGGATGCTTTCTTCTTCATCATCCTTATTTTGTTAAAACCGGGGGCACAGGAAATTAATCCTTAAAATAATGATATGCCAGGAAGTAAAGGCATTATGAATAGCTGTGATATCAAAAGGCACTGGCGCAACATAACTGGGAAAAGAAGCAGATTTGGTGAGGTGCAAAAGGAAAAAAGACAGCACAGGAACATTTCAAATATCAAACTAAATGTGAATGTGGGACTTTACATGAATGCTCTTGGGCTTTACCACTTGAGTGCCTGACTTTACTCCTGGTTTGCATTAAGCTCCCCACTCCTGACGAGCTGCCAGAGCCATCCCTGCCCATGTTCCTCACTGTCATTTCTGATCAGACAGAGCTATCACTGTAATCTGAGGGATGGGGCAACTCCCCTGTGAGAAAAGGTTTAAGCATTTACTACTTTTTAGCTTAGGAACGCGGGTGGTGCTGTGGGTAAAACCTCAGTGCCTAGGACTTGCTGATCGTAAGGTCGGCGGTTTGAATCCCCGCGGCAGGGTGAGCTCCTGTTGTTCGGTCCCAGCTCCTGCCCACCTAGCAGTTTGAAAGCACCCCTAAGTGCAAGTAGATAAATAGGTACCACTCTGGCGGGAAAGTAAATGGCGTTTCTGTGTGCAGCGCTGGTGCTGGCTCGCCAGAGCAGCTTCATCACGCTGGCCATGTGACCCAGAAGTGTCTTCGGACGGCGCCGGCTCCCGGCCTCTTGAGCGAAATGAGCGCGCAACCCTAGAGTCAGACACGACTGGCCCATATGGGCAGGGGTACCTTTTTTTACTTTTTAGCTTAGAAAATAGCCAAGTAAGAGTTGATGGCTGATAAGAGATGTCCAAAGTTTTCCCACAGTTTGCTTCAGAATACAGATTACAGTGGACGCTTGTGTTGCGAACGTGATCCATGTGGGATGCACATCCTCAACCCGCAGCATTCGCAACCTGCAGCGGGTTGCAATTTGGCGCTTCTGCACATGCACAAAGTGCGATTTAGTGCTTCTGCGCATCACAACTGCTGAAATCCGGAAGTAACGTGTTCTGGTACTTCCGGGTTTCAGTGGTCCGCAACCCGAAAAAACGTAATCTGAAGAGTCTGTAACCCAAGGTATGACTGTATGTATGTGTGCATACACACACACACACACACACACACACACACACACACACACACATATACACAGAGAGAGAGAGACTCTGAAAGTGTGATGTAGGGGTTAGTGTGTTGGATTAAGGCGGAGAAGATCTAGGTTCAGATCCTCACTCAGCCATGAAACTCACTGGGTGACCTCCTTCAGCCTTTTAGTCTAACCTACCTCACAGGGTTATTATGGCCTGAGCTTCTGGGATATAAGGGTACGGTAAAAACATGCCAAGGGGATGGCAGTGAGGGGAAGTTCTTTGTTGCTGATTTATATCTTGTATTACCTGTAAAAGAAAATGTGGAAAAGATAAAAGTATATGATGCTGAAAAACAGTCAAACAAAAATCCACCAAATGAGCCACCCTTGCCAGACCCTGTCCCCAAACTAGATCGAAAAGCACTTTAGCTATTATTACTGCTTGGTAATTAAAATGTGAAGCCAGCCCTATGCACACTTTGGTGGGAAAGGTGTCAGTCTGTGATAGAGTATCTCCTTTGCGTGGACAGGCGGAGTCCCCAGATCCCGAGCGCCCCCCCCCCCGTCATGTGGAATAACGACCCAAGACAACGTGCTATGGGATTAAATTGGCCACAACTTTATTACATTTCAGATGTGGGCAGACCTTGGCTCAGGCATTGGGCGTTCTCCCTCCCCAGTCCCCAGCCGGTCGTTCCATACAGAAGGTTCGATCCTTGGCATCTCTAAGTAGGAGAATGAGAATGTCACCTGAGATCCCAGAGAGCGGCTGTCAGTCAGTGTAGTCACTACTGAGCTAGATGGACCAAGGGTCTGACTTGCTAAAAGACAGTTTCCTCTATTTTTGTTGGAGTAAGCCCAATAAAATACAGTGAAACGTGTACGTCTGAGTAGTCACACACAGGATTGCAAGGTTAGAACTAGGCCAAAGTGCATACAAACTCCATTATATCAGGGGAAATTCTTTGCAAACAAGTGTATATTGATCAAAATTGCAAACAAATATGTGTACATTAGGTGAACCTTGCAATAAAATGCTGAGAAATTTTCATGAACACTTATTTTTATTTTTGCAAATATGGAAATGTAGACAACTGAATTTAAGACTGGAAATGAGAAAGTGAGAAAAATGGAAATTATATTTGCACATTCCTGCTTGTTAGTGATAATCTTAAATTACTTTTCATTTTCATTAAGCATCCAAGAGACTAAAACAGCACACAGTGCACAGATACATAGTACACTCAGAAATGTTCCATCTTTCTGTTAGATTTCACATGCAAATGTTTCAGGTCTCTGCAGGACAAGCCCTGAATTTATCATCATGTTTACAACTTTCTAAAAGTCAACAGAAGAAACAGGGCATCAGTGTTGCTGAAGCTACAGGAAAGAAATAACAGCCAAGATTATAGAGAGCTGATTAAAAACAGAAAGAAAGAAAAATCTGGTATTAAACAGACAGTGTAAGCCTTAATTAAACTGTGGGGGGGAAGGACAATTTTTTCAATACAACTTAAGAGCCAAGATAAATGTTGTATTGTGTCTACACATATTGAAGGGACAAGCAATAATTACGGCACAGCATTTTTATATTTTAAGTATGTTATTGACATTTTTCATTATGGGTGGACGGGTAGATTGATAGATAAACAGACGGACAGTCAGTATATTGTATAAATGGACTAGGAAATATGCACACCTGTCCCTTTATAGACAGATTATCTGCATGTTCTCCTTGAGGCCTACGAAATGCACATAATTGCCAGATGTTATGCACGTTAATCGCTCATATTCTCCTCTCTCTTCTTTCATCTCTCTTTCTGTAAAGGGGAGTGTAAGTTGAGTGGTTAATGTGTGTAAAAATGAGCCATTGTGCACATTCACCAAGCCTCTTGGATAATGTGCAAATAATCATTCCATGAAGAATTGTGCACATATCCCCATCAAGCTTTGGAGGACGTGCATACATTTACTAAATTCTGCATATTCTCTGGGCAGTGTCCACATTCTCCAGTTAGTATGCCTCGTGTCCAACAAACTTCCCTTCCCCACTATTTCTTATTCAAAAGTTTGCAATCTGGGCTGCCAGGGCTTCTTCTGGTCCACTGCTTAACCTGACATGACCACCTTCTCACATGACCAGCTATTCAACTTAGGGAAGACTACCAAGCATGGGAATAAATAAATAATCTATATATGGAACTGTACCCCTCTTTTCCTATGTTGATTTCCAAAATCCATTAAATGCATGTCATATGTTTGTATATTGCTTTGGGCTACATATAGGGATAATTTTATTGTGCTTAGTTTCCCATTGAATTCAATGTGAAAATGACCAACTCACTGACCAATAGAAGCTAATCACAAATAAGTGCAGTGCAACCCTATCCTTTGCATGTTTACTCAAAATTAAATCACACTGTATATACATATTTACTCCATAGTGATTGTGTTTAGGATTGCAAGCCTTTGTTGTATTCTACTTGCTCGCTAGGCTCAATCTAGTTCTCTAGTAAATAATAATCATTTAAACAAAGAAAAAGAATCAAGCAGGTTGTTCTCCCTTTCGAACCCTTACATAATCTGTATAGTTTTGACAACCTTGCATACACATAATAGTGTTCTTCCACATCCAGAGTCAGGATGTTATTGAACCACCAGTATTTATCTAATTTAGAAGCCTATCATGCACGTAAGAAGTTTTCATTGTTTATAGGTCAGGACCTTGCATTTGTCAACAGGAATATGGAAGGATGTCCCAGCCCTCACCCCGATATGTGGACCTGTGTTGGATGTGCCTCTCAGCAAAAAGATACTGGAAGTCTCTCGGCAAGGTTATAAATAGCAAAGTAACATAGGAAACTGCTGCCTGCCAATCAGACTGTTGGCAAGCTTAGTATTGTCAACATCAGTCTTCCCCTAAGACTATGTTTGATGGGGCTATTGTATTCCATAATATCTGTCAGTTGATGAAGGCTGGTCTACACTGGTTGGCAGTGACTCTCTGAGGTTTCAGGCAACCTGGAGATGCAAGGGATTGAACCTCAGACCTTCTGCATACAAAGTGAATGCTCTAGCACTGAACTCAGGAGCGCAATACTTCAAGGACTGCCTCTTTCCATATGAATTTACCCGGACCCTGAGATCACCTTCCTGTGCCTCCTCCATGAGAGGTCAGAGAACGGGCCTTCTCTGCAGTGGCTCCCCATCTGTGGAATACTCTCCCCAGGAAAGTTCACCTGGCGCCTTCATTATTTTTTTTTTTTTATAAAAATTTTTTATTGCGTTTCTTTCCATAGGTGAACACATTTGTTTATACAGCAATATACAAGAAACATTTTCTATATATATAAAGAAAAACAGAGAAAAAAGAGAAAATCATTATAAATTTTTTTCGACATCTTTTTGGACCTCCTCACATCCTCTCAGCATTGCATTCATCATTCTAACCAATTCAGCAATTTATTATCTTATTTCCCAACTTATTATACCTTTGTATTTATTATGTTACCAATTTCAAAAATTTGTAATTTAGTTTTGACACTCTTAATAAACATAATATTTTGTTTCTAATTTGTCTCATTTTTTTTTTCCATCAATACTTACTTTATCATTTACTTAAAATAAATTGCAGAAGCATAACGTATCTTAATCGTGCGCAATCTTAACATTCAAACAACTTATAATGTTTTTGCAAATAGTCCTTAAATTTTTTCCAGTCCTCCTCCATTGTTTCTTCGCTCAGATCTCGAATTCTGCCAGTCATTTCTGCCAACTCCATGTAATCCATCAGCTGCGTCTGCCAGTCCTCCAGTGTGGGTAAATCTGGTGTCTTCCAGAACTTTGCGATAAGAATCCTAGCTGCAGTGGTTGCATACATAAACAAGGTTCTATCCTTCTTTGGCACCTTCCGGTCCACCATGCCCAGAAGAAAGGCCTCTGGTTTCTTAGAAAAGGTATATCTAAATACCTTTTTCAGCTCATTATGTATCATTTCCCAAAAGGCCTTTACTTTCGGGCAGGTCCACCAGAGGTGAAAGAATGTCCCTTCTGCCTCCTTACATTTCCAACACTTATTATCAGAAAGATGGTATATTTTAGCCAACTTGACTGGGGTCATGTACCACCGGTATACCATTTTCATAATGTTCTCTTTCAAGGCACTACATGCCGTGAATTTCATACCGGTGTTCCATAACCTTTCCCAGTCCTCAGACATAATGTTGTGTCCTACATCCTGTGCCCATTTTATCATAGCAGATTTAACTGTCTCATCCTGTGTGTTCCATTTAAGCAGCAAGTCATACATCCTCGAAAGTACCTTAGTCTTTTGTTCTAGTAACTCCGTCTCCAGTTTCGATTTCTCCAACTGGAAACCCACTTTTTTGTCCATTTTGAATACCTCTTGAATTTGAGCATAATGTAGCCAATCTCGCACCTTACCTTTTAGTTTGTCCTGGCTTTGGAGCTTCCAGTTATCTCCAACTCTTTCAATCAGTTCCCAATATTTTGGCCAGTAGGCCTCCATATTGGGCTTTTTTTTAGAAATCTTGGCTTCCACAGGTGATAACCACCTCGGGGTCTTGCTTTCTAATAAGTCCTTGTACTTCATCCAGACGGCAAAAATTGATTTTCTGACAATATGGTTTTTGAACAATTTATGAACCTTCGCCTTGTCATACCACAAGTATGCATGCCAACCATACACATTATCAAACCCTTCCAGATCTAGGACATCGGTGTTTTCCAACAGGAACCAATCCTTCAACCAGCAGAAGGCTGCAGCTTCATAGTACAACCTTAGGTCCGGCAGGGCAAACCCCCCTCTTTCTTTTGAGTCGGTTAGTATTTTAAATTTTATTCGGGGCTTTTTGCCCTGCCAGACAAACTTAGAAATATCCTTCTGCCATTTTCCAAAACATTCCATTCTGTCCACGACCTGAAGGGTCTGAAATAAGAATAGCATTTTAGGCAAAACACACATCTTTATAGCTGCGATTCGGCCTGACAAGGTAAGTTTCAATCTTGACCAAATATCCAAGTCTTTTTTAATTTCCAACCAACATTTTTCATAGTTATCTTTAAAAAGGTTTAAATTTTTAGTGGACAAGTATACCCCCAGGTATTTCACTTTTTTAACCACACTTAGCTCTGTCTCTTTCTGATACCCCTCTATCTCTGTAGGTGTCAGATTTTTAACCAAAACCTTAGTTTTTTGTTTGTTTAACTTAAATCCCGCCACCCGACCAAACTCCAAAATAAGTTCCAAAACTCTTTTTGTGCTAGATACTGGCTCCTGTACTGTCAAAACTAGGTCATCTGCAAAGGCTTTCAGTTTGTATTGTTTCGCTCCGACCTCTATACCTTGCACCAGCTGGTCCTCCCTAATCATGTTCAGCAATACCTCCAGAACAGAAATAAATAGCAGAGGGGATAAAGGGCACCCCTGTCGTGTCCCTTTTTCAATTAGAAGTTCATCCGACACCACATTGTTCACTATCAACTTGGCTTTTTGCTCTGAATAAATTGCTTCTAGTCCATTTTCAAACCCCCGTCCCACTCCCATCCCCTTCAAGTTTTTCTTCATAAACATCCAAGAAATGTTGTCAAATGCTTTCTCCGCATCAATAAAGATTAAAGCAGCCCTTGTGTTTCTAATTCGCAACAACTCCAAAATGTCAATAATATTCCTGGTATTATCAGACATGTGTCTACCAGGGAGGAAGCCTGCTTGGTCCTTGTGAATTACTTCATTTAAAACGTTTTTAAGTCTACTTGCTAAAATGTCTGCAAATAATTTGTAATCCACATTCAGGAGTGAGATGGGACGGTAGTTCTTAAGCTGAGTCTTTTCCTTCTCTGACTTGGGAATCAATGTGATGAATGCTTCTTTCCACGTTTCCGGTGCCCTTCTCCCCTCCATAATCTGGTTGCAAACCTCCAACAACGGTTGTGTCAAACAATCCTTCAGAGTCTTATAATATTTGGAGGTGAGACCATCTGGGCCTGGAGATTTGCCAAGTTGCATATTTTGGATGGCACCTTCAATTTCCTGTTGAGTTATTTTACTGTTGAGCATTGATCTTTTATCTTGACTTATTTTGGATAGTCCATTTGTCCTCAAGAATTGGTCTATTTCCGATTCTTTCTGAGGCCCCTGTGCATAAAGATCTTTGAAATATCTGTGGAAGCACTTTCTTATTTCTTCTGGTTTCTGAACTATTTTTCCTTGAATCTCCAAGTTTGTAACCGTGTTTAGCTTTTGTCTTTTTTTCAATTGCCAAGCTAACAACTTTCCACATTTGTTTGCTGATTCAAACGATCTCTGCTTCATTTGCTTGATTTTCCACTCAATCTCTTGATTAATCAATTTCGAATATTGTGCTTGATGGAATTTGATCTCTCTTAGCACCTCTTTAGACTTCGGATTAGTTCTCAGCTTTTTCTCTCCTTCACTTATTTTCTCTAGAATTTTTTCCTTTTTTCCATTCCAAAATTTTCTCTTTATTGTATTCTGTTGTATCAGAAACCCTCTCATTACAGCTTTGCTTGCATCCCAGATTATTCTTTTCTCCACCGTAGTATTCAAATTTATTTCAAAATAGTCCTTTAGCGTTTTTTGGGCCTTCTTAACGATCTCTTGATCTCTTAGCAAGGGGTCATTCATTCTCCATCTGAAGGATCCAGTTGGGAAAAGTCTCAATTCCATTTTTAAGGCATTATGGTCGGAGCAGGTTTTTGGGCAGATTTCCACTTTTCTCGTTTTCGGGGCCAGTCCTCTAGATATCCAAATTTGGTCGATTCGTGTCCATGACAAGTGGGCCTCAGAAAAGAAGGTTCCTTCTTTACCCAAGGGGTTCCTTGTCCTCCAAATGTCAATCAAGTCCATATTGTCTGTCATTTCAAAAAAGGTTTTAGGGAGTCTGCCGTCTGTTGTTAAATTTTGATTTTGGGATTTGTCCATATTTGTAGACACCACCCCATTCATATCTCCCATCACGATAATATTAGAATAGTCCAGATAGTCCATCATTGTCTCATGCAGCTTCTTATAAAATTCTGATTTTCCATCATTTGGCGCATAAACTCCTAATATCAAAATCTTTTCCCCTTGTGTTTGGATTTCAATTGCGAGAATTCTTCCATGATCATCTTTAAATAAGAATTTTGGTGACAGGTTCTCCTTTGCATAAATTACAACACCTCTTTTTTTAACTTTGTCTGATGAGATAAATTCTTGGCCAAGTCTTTTATTAATTAATACTTTCCTGTGGAGCCTAGTCACATGTGTTTCTTGAAGGCATATTACATCCAATTGTTCTTTTTTCAAGATATGGAATATCCTCCTTCTTTTTTCCGGAGAATTCCCGCCATTTATGTTCCAGCTAAGTAGCTGCAGAGACATCCTGTTCTATTTTAGACGTTCTTAAGATGGGGTGCCTTCCTTTTGCTCAGATCCCGAGGGTGCAGGCGTTGGCCCGCTTTCAGGCAATGTTGGTGCTGGTACAGCTGGAAGCCAATCCACTCCTTTTTGGAGATCTTCTCCGTGATCGTGAAGGAACTTTTGGTTATCTTCAGGTGTTCTAATTTTAACCTTCCTTTCTTTGTAAGTGAAAGATAATCCTTGTGGAAACTCCCACCTGTAGGGAATTGCGTTGTATCTCAGCAATTTTGCTAGTTCTGAATAGGTGGCTCTAAGGTCCAGCAGCTGTCTCGGGATATCTCTATAAATTTCCACCCTTTTATCTTGTATTTCAATTGCTTTTTTGAAATGGAGACCTAGGATCTTATCCCTCTCTTCCTTTGATCTTAAAATTATCAAACAGTCTCTGGATCTATCTTTCTTTACCACTCTTCCCAGTCTATATGCCGAAACAATCTTAAAATCTGTGTCTTCCTTTAAACCCCAGAACTTCGAAAATTCCTGTGTTAAGTATCCAATCAAATCTCCTTGCTCTAGTTCCGGGATGCCTCTCAATTTGATGTTACTCTCGCGATTTTTCAGCTCCACCATTGACAGATAAACTTGTTGTTCACCCACCTGTTTGTGCAGGGGCTTGACTTCTCCTTTTATTTCTTCCACTTCTTTTTGTAGAGCTCCCACTTTCTGGATTGCTTCTCCAGCCAATTCCCGATTTTCCGCTGTTGCTCCTTGCAAATTCTCTATGGCTTGCGTGTGCTGGGAAACTTGATCAGTCAATTTTTGAATCGAGGAGGTTGCTTTATCTATCTTCAAAGACTGGTCGTCCACCTTCTGATTTAAACTTGATAATTGCTCCAATATTTGTTTAAATAGTGTATCTGACCCACCTGCTGCCATATCTTCCTCAGTGAACTTCTCAGTTGTTTCCCCTTGTTCCCTTTGAGTCACCAGTACAGCTGGAACCGACGATCGGCGTCCTTGGGTCAGTGTTGTTTGTACAAATTGTGCTGGTTTTCTTTCCTTTTCTTTCTCCTTGGCCTCTTTAGATTCCTTAGCTTTAGATGCTCTTGTTCTCCCTGCACCACTCATTACACATCTGTCAGTGTTCAAGGTCAAATTGTCTATTGTTCCATGAGAGAGACAAATTCAATTATAAACAACCGGTAAAGTGGAATTCAAAACAAAAGTCAGTTCCCAGGATTTTATAATCCGAAAGCCCTGTAGGGGGAGTGCCACCAAGTTTCAAAGACAAAGAAGGAAGTAGTCCGCCATTAAAGTTCCAAATTTTTTCAACTCAGTAAGTTCAATATCCCATAGTCCCTTCAAAGATTCAAAATTCCCCAGAGCACCTTTTAAAGTTCAACAAAGTTTCACAAGGGGTGCTTGCAACAATATCACATCCAAACTTTCCTGCTCAAATGTATCAGTTATGCTCCAACAAAGTTTTTACAAAGTTTGCAACTGTTTCCGCAGTTTGACACAGTCTCTCTCTCCGGCAGCCCGACGATCTGGCTTTTAAAAATCACCCCAAAGGGAGAGGAAAGTAGGAGGAGAACCCCCGTTACTCGTTCTTATAATCAAAGTCCCTTTCCACCTTCAGTTCAACAGGAAAAAGAGCAGGTTTAATAGCACGAAAAAGTTAAAAGCTTCCCAAAGTCCCGTTTCAAGCGCTTCCGCTTTTTAAAGCTTTGCTTTGATCTTGTCAGCAATGTCGGAAGACGGACTTCCCTTTTCTCGTCTCCCGCTTTCAGCCAAATTTACGAAATTCTTTGCCAAATTTTAGTCCCATTTACTCACGGGTATGTTGCTTGCAGTTTGGTGTTGATTTTAGGAAGAAGGATCAGCGCTCATCTGTAACAGCCGCGCGGCTTCACTTCCGCGGAAAGAGCGATGAACTCACAGCACCGCTACCCCTCCTTCACTCCGGGTCTCCTTACGGGGTCCCTTCTGTGTTTTCGGAGCAGCTTCTGGTGCCCGCCGAGTCCCACGGCCACGGGCTCACTCTACCCGTGGTTTATCTTGATGGGTCGTCGCTATGCCGCAGCGAACGACCCTTTTCCGCGGAGCCCCTCTTCAGAGCTCGAAGAGGACCGCCATTACAGTTTCGCGCCGCCCCCGGAAGTCCACCTGGCGCCTTCATTATACACCTTTAGGTGCCAGGCAAAAATGATCCTTCTAAACCAGGCCTTTGGTTGATTTGATTGACATCTTAGGCCCTTTTAAAATGTGTTATTTTATGAGGGGGAGAGGGTTATTGGGTTGTTGTTTTTATTTTGATTATATATTTTGATTATATATTTTGTGACGTTATATTTTGCTTTTATTCTGTGAATTGCCCTGAGACCTCCAGGTATAGGGCAGTATATAAATTCATTCAATCAGTCAATGCATGGAAATTTTGTAATGAGGTTAATCTTGAAAGGTTTGCAAAAAAAGCATTTGCAGAGATTCTACTTTATTTCAGAGCCTGTAACAGTTAAAGGAGAAATACATTTGTGTGTGAAGAAGGCATGTGATGTTCCGATTCAGGGGGAACTAATTGTTTTGCATTTGTGGCCTGACTTTCCTTTGGGAAAGGCACTGACCATACCAAGACCTACTAACTGTAATCTAGGCTCCTGAATAAAGTGCTTTCACACCGTTTTGGGACTGGCAGATGCTACTCTAGTGCTTTTGCTATCTGCTCCTCCATGCTCCAACCTCTCTCACCACCAAAGGAACACAAGTGAACAGCACAAGCAACGCTGACACCAAACCCTAAATACATTAAGCATAATAGAAACATCGCCACCTGACCCCCCCCATCTTCCCTCCCTCCACCCCTTCCCCCCCTTCCCAATGTCTCAACAAATGAAACGGATTTGTAAAAATGTTACATGGAAAAAATACGAGAGACATTACATGTACTTCTGTAAAACAAGAAAATCTTTAATGAAAAAAACAGAAAGGGGGGGGGGAACAGATACCTGGTACATTTTACAAATAAAGATACTATAAAAATACCATAAGTTCCAAGTATGGATGGGGAAGTCTCTCAGTTTCAGTTTCTGTCAGTTTCTTGTTTTTCAACTCCTTGGCTCAGTTCTCCATATTTCCACATCAGTTTATGATTTTTAAAACAGTTCTCATGAAAATTCAGCAAAATTTAAAATGACTTTCTTCTAAATATACACAGCTTTGTATATAATTTTGACCTGTACACACATTTTTTACAAAGCAACTTTTCCTTATGTAGTCATGCTTATACCATTATTATTATTATTATTATTATTATTATTATTATTATTAATAAATTTGTGTACTCCCCTTCATTCACAGATCTCAGATCGGCCCATACCAGAAAAAATACAATATAAAAACACAAAATACATAATAAAAATAAGAACAAAAACAAACCAAGAATCATGCATCCCTCAACACATTTAAGAGGGTATCAGATGTTAATCAGCCAAAGGTCAGGTTAAAGAGAAATGTTCTTGCC
Source organism: Podarcis bocagei (assembly GCF_964188305.1). Lineage (NCBI taxonomy): Eukaryota > Metazoa > Chordata > Lepidosauria > Squamata > Lacertidae > Podarcis > Podarcis bocagei. Next base: position 24,568,328 of record NC_138140.1, read on the forward strand.
TGGTGCCTCAAAGTGTATAATGAAGACACCACCCAAACCTCCCTGGGGAGAACATTTCACAAATGGGGAGCCACTGCAGAAAAGGCCTGTTCTCATGTTGCCACCCTCCGGACATCTCGTGGAAGAGGCACATAAAGAAGGGCCTCAGAGGATGATTTCAAGGTTTGAGTAGGTTCATATGGAGAGGAATTGTCCTTGAGGGATTACGGTCTGGAGCTGTTTAAGGCTTTATAGATCAAAAACAGCACTTTGAATTGCGTCTGGAAACTAATTGGCAGTCTGTGCAGTCGGGCCAGGATTGGTGTTACGTGCTCAAACCATCTTGCCCCTGTAAGCAACCTGGCTGCTGAATTCTGCACCAGCTGAAGTTCCCAAACAATCTTCAGAAGTAGCCGTATGTATATACACCCCTTCAAAAGAGGTGTAACTCTATCAGGAGCAGGCGATCTCCCACGCATCTGGTCTAACAGTGCCTCAGTGTTATCTGGATTGAGTTTCAATTTGTTGGCTCTCATCCAGTCCATTACTGAGGCAAGACACTGGTCCAGCACTTCCACTGTGTCACCTGCAGTTGTAAAGGAGACATAGAGCTGAGTGTCATCAGCATACTGCTGACAGCATACTCCAAACCTCTGGATTTTAATAGCATAGGGGATAAAACTGAACACTGAGGAACCCCACATTGAAGATTCCATGGGGCTGAAAAGCATTCCCCAAGTACCACCCTCTGGAAACGACCAACCAAGTAGGACTGGAACCACTGCAACGTGGTGCCACCCACCCATAACTTGGACAGTCACTCCATGGTCGATGGTGTCAAAAGCTGCGGAGATGTCGAGGAGAATTAACAGGGACATTTGTAATGCATACTTCCCCCTTGTAGTTCCTTGTTTGTACTCATTGCTTTGCTAGAAAACTGCATTGCAAATTTCAGAGAAGTATGAATTTCAAAGGAAGACTGAATTTTGATTTGCATCTTGGTTTGGAAAGTGTGAACCAACCAGCTAACTTCACCTATAAATTTGAACTGAATGGAATTTCTCCCCAATCCTTAAACCCCAGTGATTTCCCTCAGAATAAAACAGGTCCTTTTGTGGTTTTGTATAAAAAAGAATTCCCACTTGGGGAAGTGTAAACAAAACTGTTATATTGAGTCACGGCCCTCCTGGCTTTGTACAGCTGAGCAGGTCCTCTTTGTCACATTCTGTCATTCTTCTGAGATTCCAACATCCCTCAGGTTAATTCCATCAGGACGATTGTTGGGCTGGATTTTGTGTTCAAAATGTGTGTGTGTATATAATAAGGAAATACCATCCCAGTGACCCTCCACACTGTTCCTCACTTTTTTCTGCAGCAGCCAAAGCCCACAAGTTCTTATACTACAAAGACAAAGGTAGAATTTTCAAGGTTTTCCATTACTGGGCTATTAAAATGCAAGGTGCAGGTAACATCCATGTCAAAATCCCTTTGGAGCAAAAAGCTTTCATTTTGTCAGTCCACACATTCAGTCATGACAGTTGTGGGGAAGCCTGAGCATGTGATTTCATTATTTTAGCTATTTATTGGTTCTATACTTCCTGACTTGCCTTGCTCTGTGAGCTCCTTCACCAGATCAGAACAGGACTCAAAGTGATGCTTTGAATGATGTTTGTACCTTTCACATAATTGCTTTATGCCTCTTGTTCTCTTAGGGCTAAAGCAGCAGCAGCAGCCTAAAGTGTGTAGCACCCTTGCTGACTCTGAGTCTGGCAAAGTAGTGCTCCCTGCATCTGCTTCTTGGTGGCCTAGAATGGTATTTTCTTAGTAATTAGCAATGGCCTCTCTGAGAGGATCAATAAACCACGGGGTGGGAGGGTTCAGTCTTCAATCAGCAAGAAGTATTTGTTGCATGAGCAGATGGCAGCATAAAGCTTTTTGCACACCTTGTAATCACAGAACCTCCAGCAGAGATAAGTGAGCATGGATTTGCAAATCTGGAAAGTATCTTCAGCAACTACATTTCTACCTTTCCCTATTCATATAGCACTGTGCTAAATTACAAAATTGATCCAAACTACTCATAATTAGGGCTTCACATAAAATACAGCTGGAGCCAAGCTTCAGGTGAGCCCGTTGAAGGCAACCCCAGATAATCCTAGGCTGGGTTGGGCTATCCAAAGCAATATGAGGCTGTCAGTGGTTGGGAAGAAGGAGAGTCCCAAAATGCTCCCCTCATCAAACGTACTGCAGTAACAGCATACCCTGGCAGAACTGAATCCTCTACTCCACAGCTAGGGAGCAGCCTGGGTTTCAGTGCCGCAGGAATAACTCCATGGCAGAGGGGAAAGGAGACCTGTCTATCAGCTGAAGGAGCAGCAGCTTCAGTGAGCTCACTTCCTTCTCCCTGCCTGAAAGAACATTCAGCTCCAACGGTTTGGGACTGCAGAAGCAAGGCAAAAGGGCACATCCTGTCCCCATCCATCTGGTGCTTTGCTGCAAGCACGGGCAATACACTACTGGAAAACACAGTGAGGGAGAAATGAATATGATAGTGAAGGAATAGTGTAAAAGAGCTGCAAACAGCTATGGGCACCTTCTTCTAGTAAATGAGTTGGGGGTTCAGGGTACCATTTTGGATCCTCAAATCCAATAATTTTTACCCCAGAATCTCCCCCAGGAAATTTATTGGCTTAGCGCTAGAAAAGGACATCTGTATTAGGTGTGCAGAACAGGTGACCCATCATGTCCAGGGTAACCCTCCATGTGGTGGACCCAACAGTTGCTCAATAAGCTGTTGTCTTGTGCAAGTGGTCCTCAATTTTGGAAGGGCTTGTTAGGCTTTGCTAAGATCCTATGAAACAGGTGGACCAAAGAACAATGTTCATTGATCATAGCTGTCAACTTACAGATTTGAAAATAAGGGACCAGCAGCCTTGAAAATAAGGGACCTGCAGCCTCACCTGTTCCAGGCACTCCAGTCTTCCTGTCCTCCTGCAGTCTGGTCAAACTCATGCTGGTAGCTTCGAGAACACTGTCCAACCAACTTCATAACCAGAGGTTCAACTGAATAGAATCTGAATCACATGCACCACAAGGCCTATGCAGCCTCAACTTAGGATGGCTCCCCGGCCTGGCTTTGCACTGCAAAGTTTGCAGCAGCACGTGCAACAAAATGGCATCCAGCATAAAAAAAAACCCCTCAGCTTGCAATAACACACACACAGCCCCCCCCCCACGAGATCGCCTTTCCTTTTCCCCCACCATGTGCCCCCGCTCCAGACAGACCTTTTCGCTGGCAAGGGTGAGTGGGCCGTCGATGACATGTCCATCTGATTCCGATCCCAGCACTCAGCACAGGTATGTTCAACTTCTGAGCCCCTCTGAGCCAAAGGCAGAAAGGCCAGCCAGCAGCCAAACGAAGCCTCAAGGAAAACCACCGTCACCTCTCCGCTGGGAAGCGCTGAGCAAAGGCAAGTCCCCAGGGAACGCAGCCGATTTGATCAGCACAAGGCATGCAAGCTCCACCCCACAGTCGTTCTTAGACTTCTTATTGGCCAGCAGGGAGGGAGGGAGAGGAGCTGCTTCCTTTGAAATTTAAGGGACATCATTTAAGGGACATTTAAGGGACATCCACCAATAAGGGACAGCGGCGGGACATGGCGCTGGAATAAGGGACTGTCCCTTCAAATAAGGGACACTTGACAGCTATGTCATTGATGTAGGGGCAGAATTGAGGGAAAGTTGTGATTCATTTTCCTGAGAATTCCCCATATGATTAGAAAGTTCACCCACACAAAACTTTCGGTCTCAGGACACTTAAGCTCATATCTACAGCTGTTTTAATCAACACATAGAGGGAAGGTAGAAAAACTAGCATTTTGAAATACAGTACAGTGGAAGTTGAACATTTCAGCTTTCGAACGCTGGTAACCCAGAAGTGGATGCTTCCGTTTTCGAACATGCCTCAGAAGTTGAATGGCTTCCGAGGTGCGTTTCTCCATTTTTTCAATGGATTTTGCTGATCAGCAATTACGCTTTGGTTGTCAAACGTTTCGGAAGTTGAACAGTCTTCCGGAGCAGATTACATTTGACAACCGAGGTTCCACTGTATATATCGATTGTGATTTCTGCCACTGACATATTACCTGGATTTCAATTAGTATTAATGAGGTTGGATTTTCATCATGTCACAAAGTAACACACATTTTTAAATAATATTTTTATTGCACTGGTAGTGAAATACATAAGAAGTAATCAATCTAACATGTATGTGATACACACACACACACACACACACACACACACACACACACACACACACAAATTGCCTCAAGCACTGATGTGTTGATTTGTGTTTTAGATGACTTATTTTATGAATATTTTAGTGCTTTATTTGTTTTAATCCACTGGTGTAATTCCATTGCTGATCCTTGGTTGTACATCACCCTGAGCTTTCTCAGAGGAAAGAGAGATTAATACATATATTTTATACTACTAATATTAAATATTTTAGATATTAAATATTTTGCTATGCCTAATAAGATATATGGCTGGAAAACATCCTGTATTTTAGAATTCTAGTGCATTGATTCAACAGATAAAGAATGCTATTGGGTAAATTCTTAAACAATGCTCCTATACCTGGGAAGTTAAGAAATAACTTTAGATGCTGCTGGTGTTTGATGTTTATTATACTTTAATTCAACTGCTACCTCTACCCTAGTACTGTGTTTGCAGATATTGTTTTCTTTTATGCTTTTCTATTATAATGATTTTATGACTGCAGTACCCATTGCACTTTGACAAAGATCATGCTTTTTCTATTGTTTGTTTATATTAAAACTGAGAGAGAGAGAGAGAATTTCAGTATGTTACAAATATGCTCCACTTCTCTGTATATCTTTTATCTACCTGCCTACCTTCTCTAACTTCAAAGGCAAACCTACTCATGTTTGCTTAGGAGTCCTGTTGAGTTCAATGAGACTTCCAGGTGTGTATGAATTACAGTCATAATCCTACTATATAACCCTACTATATCCAAAGCTATTACTGCATTGGCAAGTTTAGATTAACCATATTTGGAACCAAATGTGCATTCAAGACAAGTTACTATTAGAATCCCCACTAAAATATTCTAAGTTGAATGATGATGTACTTCAACCATGTAATTACTAATAATATATATTATGGTGCCCCTTTTGACCACTCTCCTCCCATGCCGTGTGTCATTCCAGGTCTTCTGTGGGTGGGTGGGAACGGAGGGAATGAGAAGAAAGCCCTGTTCATCATGTGTGGGAGGGGATATAATACAACTGGACTACAGTTGAAGATGAGAGACTATTATTCAAGGCAAGAGTAGCCAACATAGTGACCGATATTGTTCTGTGAACCACTCTGAAACCTCTGGGTATGTCAGTATATAAATTCAATAAATAATAATAATAACTCCCATCGTATCAACCCTTGGCCATGGAGGGTACCATGTTGGCTTTATAAAAGGACCAATATATTTGGATATACACTGAGGAAGTCCCATTGTAATAAGGGTCAATAGAGAGAAAACAATTAGAATGAATCATTTTAGTGACAACTAGTGAGTCATCAAGTGCAACTAAAGCCCACAAGTCATGTGTAGTGCCCTAGCAGATGCATGGCAGATGCTTTCTGCACCTTCACCATCAACAAGAGAGGTACAGTAGCTGGGACAACTGCAAAGCAAGTAAAATTGCTGCCACCATCTCCATGCTTTGTTTTGCTATTGTGCCCCACATGAGAAATGCTGAGGCATCACTGGAGGGCCTAACCCACCTACTTCTAGGTGGGGTGGGGAGTTGAAAGGGGGGGAATTGTTGATTCGATGTGAATGGGTGTGTGTGTTTTTTACTAGGGAGTGGGTTTGAGGTTTTGTTTATCTGCTAATTAGTGGGTGGGAGTATTTCTTTGCTTATTATTTGAGTATTGTCAATGTCGTTTGCTACTATTTACAGGGCTGGTGTGTTGTTTTTGTTTTTCCATAAGTGTTATGCAAAATTATATGTATAATATGAGCCCCCCTAATGTATTATATAAGCGACTAATAAGTTTAATAAACGAACAAATGGATGACATTCCTACTTCCCACCATCTTTATAGCTACAGGCAGAAAGCACACACTGAACCAATACGAACCTGGTGGGTTGCATATAGTTTAGCAAGTTAATGGTGCATCCACTTTCTCCATCTTAGAATAAATTCATATATGTATGTACATTTATCTGTAGAGAGTGAATGTCTTTGCCCCTACACTAGGCATGGTGAACTATTGGCCCTTCAGATATTGTTGAGCTGCCATCTGCCTCAGCCAGCACTGCCAACAGTCAGGGATAATGGGAACAGTAGTCCAACAACATATGGAGGCTCACAGGTTCCGTGGCTCTTCCATATGCAATTCTGCTTGAAATTCAACTTCACCAGGTTCTCTGGCTGTGTGGATGCTCATTGGGCTCTTTGTCTTGCCTGATGCTCAGTATTCAGCAGCGGCTTTTTACAGCTGATTCCCCCCCCCCAACAATAGCATTCAATAGCCTCTGGCAGCTGCCCTGCAGAGGATGTCAGGATCTGGCAGTAGCCAGACATACAGCTATCAACCTTCGAAAGTATTTGACAGCAGCAATGCAGGTAGCAGCCATTATTTGATAGCATCTGACTGCTGCGTTGCAGTGGAATTTAGGGGCTTTGGAACTCATTTAATTTACCTAGGCTGCAATCCTGTATCCACTTACCTGGGAGTAAGCCCCATTGAACTGAATAGCATTTATTTCTGAGTAGATTGTGAATAGGATTGTGCTGTTAGTTAAAGAAGCACAATGCTGAATGCTGGCATCCAGGTTTGATCCCACAATCCAAACAGAAATATTTGAGATCAAATTTTGCCATCAACACCCAAATTTAGAAATCCAAACTTGCACCTGATTTTGGGGTGGGAGGGGGAGAGATAATTTTGGGCTCTGGGCATTAAACAGCTAGATGCATAGGCTCGCAGGTCACGGACTTGAAAGCAGAGGTTCATATCAACACAAACCAGGCATTTAAAGAGATTTTGTGACTGTTTGTGGAAAGGGCTAAGGCTGCAAGGAGTCACTGCAAAACAGCCAGATCACATATACAGGTAGCTTAATGTGTGTTTTAAAAGAAAGTTGTCTCATATACAACAGCTGGGATAGCTCAGTTGGTAGAGCATGAGAATATTAATCTCAGGGTTATAGGTTCAAGCCCCAGGTTGGGCAAAATGTTCCTGCATTGCAGGGGGTTGGACTGGATGACCTTCATATTCCCTTTTGACTTTACAAATTCCATGATTCTATGATACCATCTTAAGCATAGCTTCAGTCCCAAGGGTTTTGAATATACCTAAAAATCACTACCCCTGGAACCCCTGGAACTGCTCCACTGTTAGCAGGCGAATGGGGAAGAGGGAGAGAGAATCCCACATGTTCCCAGAACTTCTGCACCAAGTGGGTCTTGCCCAGCAAGCAAGACAAAGCGCTTAAAAGCTCTTTTCATGCCAGGTAGCCCAAGCAGACCCAGCAGGCAAAGAGCTTTTAAGGTCTCTGCTTTGCTTGGAAGGAAAGGCCATCTCAACACACCAGCTGTGAAAGCCTAGAGATGTTCATGCAAGATATGACAGGTACTCAGATGGCATGAGATCTCTCAAAAGCACCTCAGAGCCAGTGCACCAAGCAGCCCTTGCCCCCTCCCCCTAGCAAAGTGAGGAGCTTAAAAACTCTTCCTGCACCAGGTAAATCAGAGCAGACCCAGCACAAAATAACATTTACGCTCCTCACTTTGCTTGGCATCAACTTGAGGAATTCCAACCAGCCTGCCTTCAACCGCATATGGTTGAAATTGTGTATGTTAAATGTGCATAAGATGTGTTATGTGCAGATAGAGAACTCATTCTCTGCTTGAGAATCCTTAGGTGGCCAATGCAACACCAGCACAAGAGGGAGGTCTCAGCTGCCTCATGGGAACCACTGCAAAACAATCTGCAGAGAAAAAGGTCCTATTGGGATGGTGTGTGTGTGGAAAACTGGTATGGGTGACAGAGTATCCTAAAAGATGGCATTTGGGCAGTGGCAGACCTACATTTGGGGGGGGGGCTCTGAAGCTCATCACAACCAGCAACGAGGTTGGGGTGACCACTGTTCAGTGGGATTGTTCCATGACAGATCACCACGGATTTTTTATTAAAAAATTTAACTGCTATATCTCAGATTTTGATTAAAATTGTTGTACTGGATTATCTCATTTTACATGAAGCACATTTTACAAAATACTGTTTTCCTGGTTTTTCTAGCAACGTGTTCATGTATGGTTTCATCATAGGAGAGTTTCCTTCCAATGCCATTTTCTGGAGACAATATGCATAAAGATTCAAGCGCGCTTCAGCGGAACAGCCAACTTACTGCCACACTCTACTTTTACAACCTCATCTGTGCTAATGACTCTTAAATCTTGAGATAGTTGAAATATCTAAAACAAAAAATTAAGCAAATTGTGTTGTGTGACTCAAGTTGGGTCTACTAGACCTAACATTTTAAAGCAATGTGGTCTAAACTGCTTCTGGGTCACCTCCAGGATTACGGGCCGTGAAGCTAAAGATTCATTAGTTTCATAGTAGACACACTCCTGAATTTGGGCGACTGGTTCGATCTCTCAACTGAAGGACTCCACAGGGCAGCATTTAGTGCAACATTCTGTTACTGGCAAAAAAATAAGTAAAATGTAGCCCATTGCACCAGTGGCTTTTGTACATCTTAGGCAGAATATTGAAAGGCAGAAGCAATTTTACTTCTTAGAAAAATGACTAAGCATTGCCTACACACATTCCCCTTCAATCTCTTTATGTGAAAGAGCTAAAGATTTACTTTGCAGATGAAAGATGAACTTTGAGGGAAGGCTAGGAAGGCCAACACTCCAACACTGCCGCCTACTCTCACCCCCGTGACCACAGCCATGACTCAGACACAATACCTGTTCAATATGCAATCAAGGCCACATATTCAGTTGTGCTCTATTGTGTGAATATATCAGTTCAGTCCTTGATCCCCAACCTACTTTTGATATGACTTTCTTTTTTCTCCTTGAATGCATGACTCTAAGAATACAGGAAGCTACCTTTTTCTGAGTCAGACCACTGATGCATCCAGCTCATTGCTGCCTACGCTGGCTGACCACAACCCTCCATGGTTTCAGCCAAGAGTCTCTCGCAGCCCTGCCTGGGGATGCCAGGGACTGAAGCTGATAGCTTACAGAGGAGATGCTCTACCACTGAGCTGTGTCTCCTTCAGTGGCGTAGCGTGGGGGGTGCCAGGGGTGCCAGCCGCACCGGGCGCAACACCTGGGGGGCGCGAGTCCAGAGGGAAGGGACAAGCAATCGAGGCTTGGTTGGGGTGGGGGGTCGTCGTCTCCGCCACTGCTTCTGTTTTCCGCTGCGCTGAGGCGAGCTGGGCGCGGCCAGGCATGCAAGCGCAGCGCCTGGCCAAGTGCTGCAGCCTGGGGAGCCGGCGCCTTAGCGCCTCGCCGTCGGCCGCGCAGCCGTTGCCCAAGCTCGACAACTCGTGGAGGGCGCCTCTCTCTCTCTCTCTCTCTCTCTCTCTCTCTCTCTCTCTCTCTCTCTCTCTCTCCCTGGAGGGGAGGGGCTTTCCCTGCTCTTTGTTCCGTTTGAGCAAACACAGCAACAAAACAGAGCAGGGTGGGCAGTAAGACCCTGAGGCAGAATGCAGGAAAGCAGCCACTTCCTCTTTTCAGGTTTCCCTTCTCCGGTACCTACCCACCCACGTTTATTGCGAGGGAAATCTAGCTGACTGCAGGGAAGGGGTTGGGTGCATGTAATGTGTGACAAAGGCATCAGGTGTACAAAGGGTATAAGGGTGGGGAGGTAGAGTGCATTTAAAAAAACCAAAACATTGTGGATTTAAACAAGGAAAATGTAGCATAATCTACTGTTTGTAAGGGCCCTTTGGGATTGGTTTTACCCATCTCAGACAGTTAGCTCATAGTGTAAATAAAGATGGCTGTTGTTTACATGTTTTTAATAAAAGCATCAACAACGATCCTTTTGCACGGTCTGTTGTACTGTGTTGCAGAACTTTTTGCAGTTGCAGGATTAGGGATGGTGTTCTGTGCTACAGTGGCGTAGCGTGGGGGGTGCAGGCTGGGCCGGCCACACCGGGCGCAACATCTGGGGGGCCGCGCTCCACGGGTTAGGGGGCGCAAAATCCACGGGTTAGGGGGCGCAAATTACTTGCCTTGCCCCGGGTGCTGACAACCCACGCTACGCCACTGGTCTCCTTCTACTCTGAGGCAGTGGAAACCATTTCTGCTACAGGGCAAACTGTTGTGTAGTCCTGCAGCCCTGTGCAAATCCAAAATATTGCTGGATGTGTGGTTTTTTTTTGAGATGCTGAGCTTATCTTTGCCTTCACATTGGACAATCTGGTTAGCACTATTAATACAAAGCAGCCTGTTTACCTCATCCAGTGTTGTGTCTTCCTAGTGTCAGAGTGTATCCATTAAGGGATGTGTTGTTTCAGGTTGAGTCTAAGTGACAGATAAAACACTTTTGATAACAAGATTTCCTGGAAAGGATGGGAACTGGTTGAAACGAGGTTTAACAATACTGAAAAAGCTAACTGGGGAATAGGGATGGGCTCAGCCCCCAGTTCTGTCCCATTGCATGCCACTAGTACTCAAGTCAGTCCTCTCAGCTCCATGTGTAATAATAAAAACATGCACAAACTTAAACTGTAAATAGTTGGTGCAGAAATTTAATGCAAAACACACACCTTTCTGTACTTTTTGGTGCTTTTGCCTATCAAATATGCATTTCATTTGCATTTCTTATTTTTGTGTGCACATTTCCTGCATCACAAAATCTGGAGTGTGTTAGCTGATGGGGAGTTGTGTTCTGATCCACATGCAAGCTCAAGAACACCTGATGACAATTGTTCCACTGTATAAAAACAACATATTAAACAATTGCCTTCCCATCCCTCCTGGGGACAGGAGTAGTTTAGAAGGAGGAGGAGGAGGTACCCCACCCATCTTACTGGGTTTCCCCAGCCACTCTGGGAGGCTTCCAGCAGAGTATATAAAAACACAACAACAACAACAACAACAACAACAACAACAACAACAACAACAACAACAACACAACTGCATATCACACATTAAAAGCATTCCAATACAAGGCTGCCTTCAGGTGTCTAAGGAAGCTCACATAATTATTTATCTCTTTAACATCTGATGGGAAGGCAGTCCACAGGGTGGGCATGGCTACTGAGAAAGCCCAATGGTCTATTTCAGCATAAGGCAGCTTCCTATGTCACTATATGTGTGTGACCATTTCAGGATTATGTTTCTGCAGTGTCTTCTAAATAGGTGAGTTTGTTCTATAGCTTACTGATATAAGCACCATTTATATCTAGGACGATGTTTACCAAAAATCATAATCTTGGTTTTAGAGTAATTTATATATAGGCTTTCCTGTTTGCAGTAGGTGCTGAACACCTCCAAAAGATTTTTGAGGCCCAATATGGAAAGAGAGGAGCACTAAATCATCTGTATACATCAAGATTGAGATCTTTCTGTTCCTAATTACTGGAGAAGGGGAGTTCGCATTGGCTAAATACGGTACCAAATCATTAATATAAACATTTTTTAAAAGTGGGAGCCAGAATTAAACCTTGCTTCACTCCTCACTATGTTTTAATAGCATCAGTCCTTACTCTGAACTTCATTTCTGTGTTGCAGTATAGTTCTTGGATCAATAGCAGAAGCCTGCAGTTGATGTTGGCAATTTAAAATTTCTCCCATAGTCTATTTGGATTAACAGAGTCTAATGCGGCAGAAAGATCAATAAAGGCTACATAAATATTATTCTTAATGTTCTTAGTATATTTCCTTATAATACGGCTCAGAGTAAAACATTTGTTCAATGGTTATTGTTTCCTCCCCTGAATCCCACTTGTTCCTCATATTGGTAATGTGGGAAAGAAACAATTTGACTGACAACAAATTTCCTAAATGCCTCAGTTCCACTTTGAAAATATGACCAGGTAATTTAGAACTTCAGAATCAAGGGAGTCATTGCAATGTTAGCATTTGTCCTTATGAGTAACCAGTAATTCCAGCAACAAATGAAAGTGTCTCAGTTGCTGTGACGGTTTTCTGGGAAATGCAACAGACTTACTGATAAATCCAGGTTTCCATGATGGGAATAGGGTGGAGGCAGTTGTTCCAGTGCAAAGTTATAAATAAGTGCACAGTTTAAAGAGAGGACAGTTTATAAACCTGTCGTGCAGAGGTTAGACAAGTCTTCAGGTTTCAAGACATCCTGAACTTGCCTTTAGCTTCCCAATGCACCCAGTCCTGCCGGTAAGTGCCAAGGGAGACAGACAGCATATCCTGGAAAATGCGGCATCCTGTTGCAGAGCTAAATAAATAAAAAGACGCACAGGAAGTATGATCTGCCAGAGATGTAAGATGGTTGTGCTTTCCTTCCCCTTAAATAAAGAGAGAGAGGGACTTTCTGACTTTGTGGTATAAACACTTGGTCTGATTCAGTTTTGTTTCTATTACAATTTCCGATTCAAAGTCCACTACAATCTTTGTTGTGCTCATGACAACCTCCGCTGCAAGGAGTTCTTTCTCATCCTCCACCTTATTTTACAGTTGGGAAACTGGCTGTGATGCCCCCAGCATACCCACCAGAAGGGATGAGCAGCTGTGTAATAAAGAAACCTCATTTCTGCAAGGACGATCTATTGAATCAATGTCCATTTATTCCAAATATAAAGACAATGGTGGCAGTGGTGGCAATGGTTCTCCAAGAGAAAACACCTTGCTGAAGCTAAGCAGGTCTGCGTTTGGTCTGTGCTTGGATGAATGACCAGCTAGGAATTACATGCATGCCCACATACACTGATCCAATTTGCAAAGGAGGTTTTAGGATAGCATGACCAGTGTGGTGGCACTGGGTGCCATGCTGCAGGCGACGGGCTTTGCACAGAATGCCACTGAAATTTGAGAGCCCAAAGACTGTTACTGCAATCTGGGGTCCAATTTGCTACCTGGCATTAGATCCAAAGTGGGCTGATGCAGGGCTGACCCAACATGAATCCTGTCTGTCCCTGAATTGAATTGGGTTGGGTGTTGTTTCCCCAGTGCATTTGCTGTGGATGCAAGCTCATGAAGCAAAGCCCTTCAGCGTGGATTTGAATTGTCTACCCACCAGCTGATGGATAGAGAATTCAATCCTGTTGGGTGCTGTTTCACCAGTGCATTCCCACAAGGGATAAACTGGCGAAGCAGACTCTGTTGTGGCTTCCTGCATCTCCTACTACCACCACCACCCTCCTGGTCTTATGGCAGCCCCATATCAATCCAGGTGGGCCTTCTCAACCTGGGGAGATCCAAGGCTGCCAGAACCCAATCAGCCAGAAGCCCAAACCCAGCTGAAATGGCCTTATTTGGTTCATGATTCAAGCCTCAGCTAGAACCAGTGCACAAGTGTATTAGAAATGTAATAAATGCTGTGTATTGACTTAGCAAGATTTATATGCCACTTAATTTTTAAAAAAGGCTTCTAGGTGGTTTACATAACATACAATAAAATTATTTTATATAAATTATAATAAAAACAGACCTCAAAACTAGTAGACATAATAAAGTTATCAAAACTTTATCTGAAAACAATATAGCATAGGGTTAGGCTGGGGGTTGCAGAGAGTAGGTGTTTCTACATTGAAGGATTGATTTTTTTGCGAATGCAGAATGATTATTACCTGGGACATGTAAACGTGGTAGTTCCACATATTGAAGCAGCTGAATGTGGAGCAAGGAAACTGTCCCAAACTGTTGAGGTCTTCATATATACTAAGTAACATATTGAATTTGACCCGGTAACAAATTGGCAGCAGTGGCAGATCTCTGAACAATATACTGATAGGATCTCACTCACTCCTATCAGTGATCATTCTGTACTAACAAGTTTCTGGACCAAGAGCAAGTGGAGCTCCACAAAGAGTCAACTGCAAGAATAACAAGGGGCAGCCATTCCAGCAGTGGGGGAAGCTCCATTGGCTCTGCTGTGACAGGCCAGCCCCACTAGGCCTGTTCTCCCCTCAGCTGTCATCTGGAGGCATTCATTCCCCCAAACTGCCTCAGTGGGAGAGACAGGAAGCAGAAGGCTCACTCCACCACATTTGTGAAGAGCTCCATCAGGCACCTCCTGCCCCTGAACTGGTCCAACTGGGCATTAGAGGAGCAACTGTTTAAAGACTAGTGCCTGGGCTTTGGTTTTGATTTTCCTCTTCCCTCCCTGTCCCCTTTTCCTTGTGTGTTGTGGGGTTTTAGGTTGTAAGCCTGCAGGAAGGGACTGCCTTGTCTTGATTAATTGATTGGTTGGTTGCATGTAAGTCACTCGGGAAGCCTTTTTGGCTGAAGAGAGGGGTGCAGATGCTCCAAATTAAATGAACAAGTAAATCAAATCTTTGGACTCCATGATGGAAGATAGCCAGATTATGAAATGCAATAAATAAATAAATACACCTTCTTATGACTGAAATTTGTTAGAAGAACATGGTGAAAAGAAGCATAGGATGAGGACTCAGAGGAAGGGGAACTTGAAGATGAGAGACGACTGAATCTGGAGCTCTGCTGCCTCCAGGGCAGAAGATGGTGGCAGTGGCGGGTGTTTTTCCTTTCCCCTCCTTTTCTGTGACCTTAAAATTAAAAAAAAAGAACCACAACAAAATTATTTCCCCTTCTATTGTTCCCAGTGGGAGAAAGCTTGGCTTTGCCCTAATAAGGGCACATATATTCCAAAGGTGCCCTTCATAAGTGAGCTTTGCTTACTTGACCATAAACCAGAACAAAATCAGTACAAAATAAAACCGCTTACAAAACCACGAGTCACAACAAGACCTATAATTGGAGAAGCAGGAAAAAAGTTATCAAAACCCAAACCTCCTGTTTTAATTGTTGTGCTGTTTCAATGGGCTCATTTTATTGCACATATCAGTTGTGGATTTTTATGGTTGGAATGAATTCTTTCATTGTGTATTTTAATTATGTGTGTTTTTATTCCGTAGTTGGCTTTACACTTGTAAACAACTTAGAACCTAGAAGCCATAACATAAATAGTGTATAGATGCCTATGAACAAATTAAGAAGAGCTTTGAAATGCACTCAGAATAATATCATGTGACACACATTTCTCAATGTGATATACAAGACACAATAAAACAGCTAAAAGCAGTCAAGGCAACACAGGAAACAGAAATATGTTTAATAAACAATATAGACATTCATGTCAGAGACCCTTCATGCAACTACCAAAGCCCACTGAAACAAAAATTACTTTTTTCTGGAAAGTGCAGATAGGGTGACACAAAACGCCACACATACACAAAGTAGAATAGAGGCACTGCCACCCCACCCCACTCACCATGCCCCCTCCCCGTTTCCCCCTTTTCTTCCTAATGTAACACTAATGTCTCACAGCAAATGAAACTGATCTGTAGAAAACATAACTTGAAAAAAAGAGACATTGCACAAACTTTTGTAAACCAAAAAATCTTTAATAAATATATATATATTTTTAAAAAGTAAATGAATGCAACCCTCTCCCCCTCCCCCCAAAAAATCTTCATACTGACAGCTCTGTTCCTAAGCTTATGCCATAATAAATTTGTTAGCCTTTACGGTGCCAAAAAATAAAAATAAAAAAGTGACTGCAGAATATCTGCTGAATTCACTATGACTACATCTGAAAGGCATGATTGGAGGACTCTGTTTGGAGAAAATAAGCTCCCCAGCTGGTTGTTTTGTGCAATACGTGCTAATAGACATGATCAGTCTAGTTCCCTCAAAATCTGATTACCACATCAATCTGAAAATGGCATTCTGAAGTACAATGTTGACTTGTGGTCAGGAATCTCAGTTTGTTTGGTGTTATGTGAAAGACCTCAGGTGGAAACTGTGTTAACTACTTACCTTTGGTCCTGACGGAAGTTTTCTTTGGGGGGGGGGCAGGGTCACCCTGGGCCTGCCCTGTAGGCAGAGAGTAGAGATCGTCTTCCTACAGCACTACCTGCTAAGCTTTTAAGAAAATGAATCATGCTTCTGGGTTCTGTTTATAAGTCTAGTATAATCAAGTTAATAAAGGAGGTTGCAATTGTTTTTCTTCTCAGCTTTTCAGGACTCGTCTGGAATTGCTGATTAGAACATATGTGCCTGTTAGATTGTCTCATTATGTATTAATCAGCTCTGTTTTCAGATCAGAACCAAGTAAACCACTAAATGGAGCTCCCCCCCCCCCCGCCATCAAAGCTAAATGGCACATTCAGCGCATTTTCTATTTTGTACGGGAGCCACCAATTTAGGAGTGATATTTTAACTGGAAAATGTGCATTCTCAAAAGTACAATAGAATCTGACATCCCATTATATACAGAGGAGAGTATTTCCAGTGCCTCATCTAGGAAAGTTGCTACTGCATTAGCCCTTTATGCCAGAAAACTGCAAGTTGTATGTATTTGATGCTAAGACTTGATGCTTCTTATTATTGATTGTTTTATGCTTGTAAAACATATTGTTAGCACTTGTTAAAAAAAGGGGGGGAGAAAGTGCAGATAGGGGCTTCCAGGGTTTCATCCCCTAACATTGTCTCTTCTTTGAATGGAATACGTCTTTAACAATTAACTAGGATGGAAAACTTTGTAAGATCTCTTAAATAGTGCCCACTGTGAAATTTAATCACAAGTATTTTACTTTTGGAAGCAACCCGTTTCAATACTTCCCCCACCCTCAGGGTTTAGGATGTTAAACAGGGAGTGTGTTAAAAAGGGAGTTAGTAAAGGCTCAGCAGCAGACAGAGTGGTGTGACTGTGCCACTCACCTGATCTCCCTCCAGCTGAGTCAATTCAGCATACAGTGGTACCTCTGGCTGCGAACGGGATCCGTTCCAGAGGCCCGTTCGCAACATGAATAGAACGCAACCCGCAGTGGCGTTTCTGCGCATGTGCATGCGCGGGTCGCAATTCGCCGTTTATGAGCATGCGCACGACGTCATTTTGCGTGTCTGTGCATGCGCGAGCGGCAAAACCTGGAAGTAACCCTTTCCAGTACTTCCGGGTCGCCGCAGGACGCAATCTGAAAAAAATGTATCATGAAGAAAACGTAACATGAGGTATGATTGTACTGGGTTGGAGAGCAGGAGGAGCACCGTGGCATCAAGTTCGCCTTGGTACAAACGCACCAGCAGGAGTACTGGATTTGTTCTGCTGGAATGTTTGCACTGCACCACACTGGTGGCGGCTTAACCCCTCTCACTCTCTATCATGGTGCACGGCAGGGACTCTGCTGGATGGAGATCAGGTAAGTGGCGCTGCCCCTTCAGGCCACCTGCTGCTTTTCTGTTTCTTTTGATTAGTTGCTTATTTCTGTTTCTTACACAGTCTTTCGGTAAACAGGTGACTACAGGTTTGTGGAGTTATACAAATGGGTGTTTAATTTATTTTAAGACACATGTATAAACATTACAAAGATAATTAAAATTAAGAACAAATATAATGATACAAGACTAAGTGTCCATTTTAATTCCCATTACCACTGGACAAAAAGTATCAGGAACATTATCATCCCAAGGATTTATTATTTTAAAAATCCCCAGTTCTTCTGTAAACATGATTGCCTGTACTCTACCTTGATACCTTGCAAAAAATATGTTAGTTTTTTTTATAGTGCTATTTCCCACAAAATTATGCTTAACTATTCAGAGATTTGAGGTTTGTGATTATTTTCAACAAAGACCAATGCACATTCTAGTTGCTGTTCAAAGCGTTGCTATTAAATGTCTGATTCCATCCTTTAAATGACGTAATACAGTTGTCAAAGTGCAAGTACCATTTCATGGACTATAACTAAAATTTCTTGCATATCAGGTGCAATGCTTGAGCATGGCCTAGAAACTGTTTCAATACGCCTTTGTGTTTTTGTTTCTTTGTTTTTTAAAAAAGCTTTTTAGCTATTGTAGGTTGACAGCCAGAAAAGAAGGCATAGCAATACAATATGACCAACCACACCCCAGGCCAACCTCTCTCACCACCAAAGAAATACAACAAGTGAATAGAAAACACAACTTTAAAACAAGAGGCAATGCACGTATTTTTGTAAACTAAGAAATCTTTAATAAAAAATATATTCCCCACTCACTCTTCCCTTGGTCAAGAGGTGGTGAGGGTGGTTAACCCTCCCCTCTTGAAAAATACATAGAGCTGAAAGAGGAAAGGATTGTTAAGGATCAACTTAATTCTGCTGCACCCAGCTTTTATCAGATCCCTTGGAAAAGTGAAGTGTGTGCGCACACAACTAGTCTCCTAGAAGAGGGGGTGATCCTGAGGACAGGTGGAGTCCGGGGGTGGAATTGACCAGAAGGGGTGTCACCCACAGCACTCACTCAAAAATTCAATAATTCTTCCCTCCTTAATTATTTTGTAAGATAGATGAAACATTATTCACACCACTGAGCAGTTTCCCCACCCCCACCCCAGACTTGTGTCTTTTGTGGGTATATTCTTTGACATATTGTTGACACAATAGTCTTTTATTATTGCTATTATTTATTGAACTTAAAAGTCCCTTGTCACTTAAAGGTGTCCAAACAACTGACTTTGAAGAAGAATATATGCACATATGCCATAGGAGGAAAAAGAGGGGTGTGTGTCATATAATACTTTCATATTTCATATAAAATACAGCTGATGGGGGGAAACAAAAACAACACATTAGCCCCATAAACAGTAACAAAAACATTAGAAATACTCAAACAATAAACAAGGCAATACTCAGACTCACTAATTAGCAGATAAACAAAACCTCAACCCCCTCCCTAGTCCAAAAACCATTCACATCCATGAGTCCAGGATCACCCAGTGCATTGGTGCATTGCATTAGTGGTGGACCACCCATAAATCGTTCCACTCTATTAGTTTTTCTGCAATGCTTCCCCAATGTTCCTGCACTATTGCCATCAGGAGGGACACTCTTGCACTATAGCACAACAAAAGGGGGAGAGAGAAACCAATCCCGGAACATTTGTGGTATGAAAGGGTACAGGATTTGAGCCCAAAGCAATGGGACATGCACTGGATTGGAATCGAAGCAGTATGCCCATCCTGAAACTGTTGCAGGTGCAAACAGTATTGAAAGCGGAACCACATATAAACTCCCCAATACCACCATGAGCACAAGTCATCATGAATGAGCACTGAAAAAGGACTTCTGGAGGGGCCTTCAGTGCAGGGAAAGTGGCAGAGCTCAATTGGGACCACAGGACCACTTTTATCCCCCACCAGGGGTGGGTTGGAGTAGCACAAATGCTGTTCTCAGTGGAAGGAAGGCTCCCATTCACATCAGCCTAAAACTCTTACCCAAAGATGCATCAGAAAATCTGTCTATGAGACATTCCTTGAAGCAATGTAATTGCAAATTAAACAGAAAAGGAAAAGGGGAAATACCCACAGCTATTTTTGCCTTTGACTCTGATGTTTCCTTGCAGGAAGAAACCTCTAGCTAGATAATAAATGAATGATATAAATCATGGAGCTACAGAGTAGGAGATTAGTAGAGACAATGAACTGGTTTATTGTTGAGCGTTTTTTTTAGGAACCCCCAAAAAACGTAGAGCTTTTTAAAGGCCAGGGCAAAGTTCCGCCTTTCAGAAATTCCCCCCAGAAATGCCATCTTTGAAATCCTGGTAATGGCCAGACATATGCCAGCCCTGTACTTTGTTCATGCATAATGTTGACTTATCATGGTTTGGTCACTTTAGTTCTCCTCTAGTCTTGCTACTGCTATTGCACTAGTGTTAGCTAACCCATGGTTTGGTTTAGCATATCATCTGAATTCAGGATCATGGTTTGTTACTGGTTTGCAGCCTGTGGTTTCTTTGGAGAGACAAACTGTGAGCCCAGGTTTGGATAACATGCATAGTTAAACTGTGGCTTAGCCCAACAGCAGCAGTACTGGAAGAGAAGCAGACAGACTGCAATCTCGTCTATGGGAGCCCATACAGTCACAACCATGGATATACTAAACCGTGGTTAAGTTTATAGTTACATGCAAACTAAGCTAATATCTGCTGGATTTGAAATGCTCTTGAGGATTTTAATTAGAGGACGAGGTAAAAGCCTTTTCATTTCAAGTTAAAAATCCAGCAGAGAGTGCTGCATGCCTTTGGAGAAGCTTGAGGTTAAGGCTGTGCAGAGCTTGTCTGAGGCTCATGGTGGGAGTCTTGTTTTTGGCACGACAGCATAAGTATGGCAGGCCCCTGGTGGGGGCCCCTCAGCTAGCTTAGCCCTCTGAGGCCTGTGGCAAGTGTACTTCGCTCCCCCAACCCTGGCATGGGCTTGTTTACAAATGCATGTCATGTTAAGAAAGGGGAGAGCAGATATTTTCATTTTGGTGGTCAGGAAGGGTTGGTATATACATATACAGTGGTACCTTGGGTTACATAAGCTTCAGGTTACATACGCTTCAGGTTACAGACTCCGCTAACCCAGAAATAGTACCTCGGGTTAAGAACTTTGCTTCAGTGGCGCGGCGGCAACCAACGGTAGGCCCCATTAGCTAAAGTGGTGCTTCAGGTTAAGAACAGTTTCAGGTTAAGTACAGACCTCTGGAACGAATTAAGTACTTAACCCGAGGTACCACTGTACATTTATTTTCTTTTTATGTCAGCTGAATGGTTTTGTTGGAAATTAGCAACATCAGGTGACTTTCAGCCCTGGAAACAAAAACAAACAGCAAAAACTATGAAGAAAGGCTGCAATGATGTTTCTTGAGTGATGGTGCTATTAGCAGAGACACTGGGTGCTGCTCTATTAGCATGATCTAATGACGCAACAATGGAATCTCAGTACTTGATAGCATTCCGCCAATACATTTGGATTTGGATAATTGGAAAATTATAGATGAACAAGTTATTAAACTTTGGGTGCTTACAGATGACCTGCTTATTAAGGAATCATCCATGATTTGTTTGCTGGTAGATAAGGCAATGTTGGCTATTTAATAAGCGCCCTTTCTGATTTGTTTGTGAGGAGAAAAGATGACCTGTTTGCAAGGGCATTTTGCCATCACTTTCCTTGTTGAAAAATGTCTGATATTTTGGGGAAGTGGGTTTGTTGTGCAAGACCTCCTAACCAAGGTTGTGCAACCTGACTTTGCTGGGATATGATTGAATTCCATCCCAAAATAGCAACAGTTTATAAGTGCCCTTTCTAACTCTTCAAATAGCTTTTATGATGGCATGGAGCAGACTTCTGCTACAAGTACTAATGGAGAGTCAATTTAGCCATACTCAATTGGAAGAAAGAATATGCCCTTATGAAGAGGACCGTTACAAAACTCTTCATCATTTTATAATTTATTGAAAATATTATAATGGAGTTAGAAGAATTTGATCCTCCTACTTTAAAACAGGTTATCCAGTAAACTGACAAGTGATGTAAAAAAATCTGTAAATTTTTGTTTCTCCCGGTTTCTCATTTTTCCAGTCTTCAGTTTTCCACACTTCCACAGCTTTTCTCTCTCAAAGTCTTCATGGGAATTCACCAGCATTTTAGTAGGAATTTCTCCTGATCGACACATTTTTGCTGAATTCATGGATTTTCCCTAAAATTTATATTTCCCATAATATAATACATTTCTGTATATTATTTTCACTAATATATTATGCACCCTAATGTGTTGCGTATGGAGTAATCTTTATGCACACTTTAACCTGCTCATGCACATCTGCACACATTACATGGCTGGAGAACTACATTGCAAGATTCAGGGAAATGTGGGTGTTGAAAGATTGCTGTTTTTCAGTTCTCCTGTTGCTTCAGAAAGTGAATTAGCAAGGTTCATCTTTAAATGTGAAGTGGGTCAGATCTCTCCCCCACCACTCATACACTGACAAGTGTCATATCAGAATTATGTATGAAGGAAGAGGAGAAAGTATCTTCCTTTTAAAAGTCTGGTAAGCAGGACAAGAGTCCAGATGATCTCAGGTGAGTTGATCTTGAGAAGGGCTGTAGCTCAGAGGTTGAGCCTTTGTCACATCTTCTGCAGGGTACCACATTGGCTACCCCATTGTATACAGTACACATCGTTCTTCTGCATTGTGACATGAGTGTTGAGCAATCCAAGCCTATTCAATAGGGTCAGCCCAGGGAAATAGAATTTGAATCCCTGCCTGCAAGGGGTGTTTGTTACCTGTCCTGAATGTGCTGCCAACTTCCTTGAAATCTGTTTCATGACATGGGTGAGGTTTTGGCAAAGGGCTCTGATTTCTTCTGATGGATGCAGAAGATGGGCTACCTGCCGCCCTCTCTGCTCCAATGAACTAGGAGGACGGAAAGGAGAAACAGAATATAACAGCCTGGGTGGTGTGTTTTTTATGGCCATAATTCCGAGGGCTCCTTCCTGTAATCCCTTGCTTAACGAAACATGTTGGGTTATACAAAAGCTAGTGTAGTGTAGCAGACCATTGTTTGTGCAATCTTATGTCTGCAACAAAGGTATAACATAATTCTTAATAATAGGAGTCTATGCACTGTAGAGATCGTTGAGAGTCATCTGGACTAGAATCAGCTCTGTGCATAGCTGAGCTATGCCATGAGCTTCCAGGACTGCAGCAAGGAGTGTCTTCCTGGGCACTTAAGCATTCTTGGGGTTTGGACTGCTCCTAACCAGCCAGGCAGCTCCACCAGTCTCTGCAGCTCACCTTAACTATTCCAGTCTGTTAGGCCTTAAAGCTGTCAGTCTCTGAGCTTGTGTTGCTTCTTCCATGAAGAAAGAGCAGGGGCCTGTCCTGTGATGCTTTTCATAAACTGAGAAATACCTAACAGTGAATCACCACTGTAAGAACTTTGCAGACTTTGGCCCTCCAGAGGTTACTGAACTACAACTCCCATCAGCCCCTGCAAGCATGGCCCATGGGCAAGAATGATGAGCGCTGTAGTTCAGTAACATCTGGAGGGCCAAATTTTGCCCATCCCTGATTCAAAGCACTAGGCTTTCTTTTACCATGGTCAAAGACTCAGTTCGGAACCCACCACAACCATGTGCATTTGCATACACGCACACACACCTCGACACATTTGCTTTCGAAGGGCATAAGAAGTAGGCAATACATTATTTGAATACAAAATATATATTTTAATATAATATTTTAATTGATCTCCAACATAATTTACACAACAAAATATCCAATGTAACTTATAACAAGTAAAAGAAGAAGAAAGCATGCATTTTTACAGCATTAGGAGATAATAGTGTATATCAATTTATAGCATTATAATTTTAAAGTGGTATCACTGATCAAATTAATCACTTTTGTTGAATCAATGCCAACAACTATATAGTTTTAATTCTATCAATGTTTAATTGTTTTTTAATGATTGGGATTTTTCCTATTTTTATCTGTAAGCCACCTTGAGTACTGAGAGAGAAAAGAAGGGTTATAGCTAGCTAGCTAGCTATATGATAGATAGATAGATAGATAGATAGATAGATAGATAGATAGATAGATGATAGATAGATAGATAGATAGATAGATAGATGATAGATAGATAGATAGATAGATAGATAGATAGATAGATGATAGATAGATAGATAGATAGATAGATAGATAGATAGATAGATAGATAGATTGATAGATGATAGATGATAGATAGATAGATAGATAGATAGATAGATAGATAGATAGATTAGCAAGCAAGTGGGGGCAGGGGCAGGAGGTGCTCAGATATGGCATGCGCATCACCACCCAGGGTGTGGCTACTGTGTGTATTTTGGGATGGGGTAGTTCCTTATGGTATTTTCATGCACCCTTTCAAAGTGTGATGCTCCTTCAAGAGATGCCAATTTGAGGCACTGAAGCCGTTCCACTCTCTTAGTAGGCAACTGTGATACGGCAGCAGCCCCATTTGTAGTTTCAAGCTGTTACGTGACAAACGATGCATTTCTCCTAATTATGAATATGTCTGCTTGACTGAAAGGAGCCCTTCTGCTGCTGCAGCTGGTATCAGCTTATCTGTTCAGCATCCTAAATCGGTAACCTGGAGATAGCTGATATGAGAGGCATTCATGCTTTCTCCACAAGGGATACCCAAGACTTTGTTCAAGCTTCTCTCTCTTTTTCCCTTTTTGTTGTTGTTGTTGTTGTTGTTGTTGCTGCACCAAGAGCATCTAAATTGGGGACAGGGAACATGTGACTCTGGATATTTGGTGCATTCAGAGACAGTGAATATTGTGCTACTTTTCCTGATTCAATCATTAGCGCTTCTGTTCCATTTTCTACTGCTCCTTTCACACTGCTGTACCCGTTGTCTTATGAAACTGTGGCTTTTTGACAGATATACCTGTGTTCTTAAAACAGTTAAAATGTTCTAAAAACAACTACAGCTTATTAGGTTTTTAGTTTGTTTGTGTGCGCTGCTTAGAGATTTCTTTTTATATGGCAGGGGTGCTGACTTGGGCCCCAGGTTATGGGTGCCCAATGGCGCCCGTGATATAACATGGCATCGTGACGTTGTGACTTCCGGTTTCTATCAGAAGTGCAGGACACTACAGTGGTGCCTCGCAAGACGAAATTAACCCGTTCCGTGAGTCTCTTCGTCTAGCGGTTTTTTCGTCTTGCGAAGCAACCCTATTAGCGGCTTAGCGGATTAGCGCCATTAGCGGTTTAGTGGCTATTAAAGGCTTAGCGGATTAGCGGCTAAAAGGCTATTAGCGGCTTAGCGGCTTAGAAAAAGGGGGGAAAGCGGGGGGAAAGCGGAACACTCGCAAGACGTTTTCGTCTTGCGAAGCAAGCCCATAGGGAAAATCGTCTTGCGAAGCAGCTCAAAAACGGAAAACCCTTTCGTCTAGCGGGTTTTCCGTCTTGCGAGGCACCACTGTACCAGAAGTTGTGGTTGTAAGCCTGGCAGGGTCTCTGACATCCTCTGGGAGTTCGCATTGAGGCTCTTGTGTGACTTCTGGTAGAAACTGGAACTTGCATTGGAGCCCCATGTTGTGGGTGCTAAGCACTCCCCCCCCCCACAAAATGTGTGGCTGTCCTGACACACAGGGGCCCCTTGACCCAGCACCTATGTTAAGTGGTGCAACCATGTGGCAGTTTGGACTTCTTTCCTCAAGTGCCTAAATCACCAACCCATTCCTACTTAGGAGCAAGGACTGGTGTTTTCCTTCTCCTCTTTCAATTTAAAATAATCAGGGCACAATGTCAGACACTTTTCATCTTGAAGGAATGGGGGTTTTCCACTCAAGATCCTGCCAACCACCAGCTACCTGTGAAACCTTACTGAGTTGTTGGAGTTCTTGGCCCTTAACTCAAAATATCACTGACAGCCTTGCAAAGTTCCCCAGGAGTATTCTCTGAGAGCCTCCTCCTCCCAGCCAAACCCCTTCTCCCTTAGTCACCATTAAAACATTTCCTACTTGCTGGAAAGCAGTAAAGTATGAGATGGAAGCATGGAGGGGGATGTCTACAGATCCATGCTGGTTTTCTAAACCGGCAAACTGCTGCCCTGTGGGTCCTGTGAAAGAATTGGTTAGTGGTTTGTGAGAAATCAATGGTTTTGCTAATGGCTCCTGCCATCTACCCTCCAGAAGACTACCCATTAGATCATTCTGGCTTTGCCTCCTTCCAAACTGAGTCTGCTAAGGGTAAGTAATGTTGCTACATTTCTAGGTAGAATGAGATTAGATTGTTTTCTGCCTCCCAATGCAGGGACACAGCAGGACTCCTCACTTCCAGAAGCAGCTAACTGTTGAGTCAATATGACTCTAATCATATTTTACTGGGTGTCAGCTAATTTTTTATCTCTGCAAGGGCCTACTTAATCACTCCTGATGAAGAGGTACATTGGAATTACCTGTCTATAGAGAATGTTGCATCCCTACATGATTCCCTGATCTGGACCCACCACATTCTAATAAAGAAGCATGGAGAAACATGAGGCATGTGTGTGAAGAGGTGAGGTTGCTTGGAGGGCAGATGGAGGGCAGATTGTGTTCTGATGCTTACCCACACTAAACTAAAACTTTTGAGGCGTAAGATGCACCTCCAATTCTATCATCTCCTTGCCAAAAGAAGTGTGCCTTTGGGGATGTTTGGGAAACACTATCTTTGACTCATCCAGGATTAATTTAGCCTTCTGGCTAAAGCCAATAACTGTATTTAACCTTCATTCTTGTTTATTCATTCCAGGTCTGGATTATTGCTTTGTAAATCAGGCCAACACCCATCCTACTATTGCTTAATTGAGCTTTCAATTAAAAGTACAATGAGTCTTCCCTGTCCGTCTGCATCTGTTTTAAAAATTAACTGGGAGGAAGGTGGGTGTGACAACTGCCACAAGAAAATAAAACACTAAAAGCTCTCCCCATTACCTCCTTCCCTTCATGGTGCATTGGAATGAGGATATATTTACACCATTGGTAGGGGAATTACCTGCATCAAAATACTGCCCAAGAAAGGCTAACAAAGGCTAGCATTCTTTGTTGTGTTAAAGCAGAAATGTTTGGTGGTTAATTGTTTTGCAAAGGTGTGTGGTGGATTGAATCAACCACATGTTCCACTCTGCAGTAGAGGAATCCTACAAATAATGTTCTGTTTATAACAGGCAATGCAAATTTATTGGTATAACCAAGGAATAACCAGCTGCACAAATATAAGATGGGGGACACCTGGATTGTCAATAGTTCATGTGAAAAGGAGCTTGGAGTCTTAGTAGACCACAAGCTTAACACAAGTCAAAAGTGTGGAGCAGCAGCAAAAAAGAGCTAATTCTATTCTGGGCTGCATCAACAGAAGTATAGTACAGTGGTGCCCCGCAAGACGAATGCCTCGCAAGACGGAAAACTCGCTAGACAAAAGAGTTTTCCGTTTTGGAGGTGCTTCGCAAAACGTATCTCCTATGGGCTTGCTTTGCAAGACGAAAATGTCTTGCGAGTTCCTGCGGGTTTTTTTCCCTCCCCCCTTTTTCTAAGCCGCTAAGCCGCTTATCAGCTGATCTGATAAGCCGATAAGCCGCTAAAAGCTGCTAATAGCGCTAATACCGCTAATCCGCTAATCCGTCAATGGGCTTGCTTCGCAAGACGAAAAAACCGCTAGACGAAGAGACTCTCAGAACGGATTCTTTTCGTCTTGCGAGGCACCACTGTATCCAGATCAAGTTAAGCCATAGTACTACTTTATTTTGTCTTGGTCAGACCACACCTGGAATACTGTGTCCAATTCTGGACACCACAATTGAAGATGTTGACAAGCTGGAATGTGTGCAGAGGAGGACAACCAAGATGATCAGTGGTCTGAAAAACAAGTCTTATGAGGAATGGATGAGGGAATTGAGTATGTTTAGCCTGGAAAAGAGGTGACTTGTCACATGGAAGATGGAGCAAGCTTGTTTTCTCCTGCTCCAGAGGCTAGGACCCAAACCACTGGATTCAAGTTACAGTGGTACCTCTAGATGCGAATGGGATCCGTTCCGGAGCCCCATTCGCATCCTGAAGTGAACGTAACACTCGACTGCGTGTGCGCGGGTTGCGTTTTGCTGCTTCCGTGTATGCGCGTGACGTCATTTTGGGTGTCTGCACGAGTGGCAAAACCTGGAAGTAACGCGTCCCGTTGCTTCCGGGTCGCCACGGAGCACAACCCGAAAATATTCATCCCGAAGCTACTTCAACCTGAGATATGACTGTACAAGAAAGGAGATTCATACTAAACATCAGGAAGAACTTTCTGACAGTAACAGTTCTTTGACAGTGGAATGGACTCCCTTGGAGGTGGTGGACTCTCCTTCACTGGAGGTTTATAAGCGATGGTTGGATGGCCATCTGTTATGGATGCTTGAGTTGAGATTCCTGCATTGCAGGGGGTTGGACTAGAAGACCCTCAGAGTACTTTGTGATTCCATGTTTCTATAGTACCCCTTTTTCCACTTGGGGGGGGTGGTTGGTGATGCTCCCCCCCCCCGCTGTTCCACTATTATTCTTCAGGTTACAGGTGTTCTGGGGCTGGATCCCAAAATGGGCAGGGCCACCTACTTTCTCTCCTTTAATATCTCTCTGTCTGTCTCTCTCTCTCTCTCCTTCCTCACCTGGTGGGGCTGTTGGGAGAGGGTAGATCTCTCTTATTGGAGGAACAGATTGCTTTAAGAGAGCCTTCTCTTACCTATCTTCCTCTCAAATAGCTCCATCCATTTTGGCTTTCCTCCCCCATTTCCCATACTTGAGGCCTCCTCTCTCTGGGCTGCCTGTGCCCATAGGACATTAAATCTTCAGTTCTGCAATCCTGTGAATGCCAACTTGTAATTAAGTCCTGTTGAGTTCAATGAGATGTTATCCCAGATATCAATATATAGGATTTGAGCCTGAGTGATGTTCATTTGCAGAAAAATACATGCACATAGACAGAATAGAACTAAGTCCTGCTTCCTTACTATAGTGATATAGTTTAGCATTGAGAGGCATTCCCACATATGGGGCACTGGTTAATAAATATTAAGGAAATTATCATTTGTGGGCACACCCTCAGGCCACAATAGATTGGAGCAAAGAAGGGGTTCAGGCTGACATGCACTTTGCTGAGTCACTCTGCAGATTCAGGTTGGGATCTATATTTATGGATCTAAAATCATTTCACACTGTCAGAATACCCGAGTGAAGAGGACCTTGGAATAACCTGGCAGACACCATTTCTGGGATATACGACATGTTAACAGCGGGCAAGGGAACCATTAAGAGCAGAAGGCTTCTGTAAGTACTGTTGAAGTGAAAGTGATCCATAAAAACATGGATTTGCTACAACCACCTGCAAGCCTTCAGTTGTCAGAGGATATTGTGGGGAGTGACAAACAATGGTTAGAAGTTTACCTGGCAACAACTGGAGCAGAAAAGAGAAGTGAAAAAACAAAACTGTAAATGTTTCTACATGTTGTGGGAGAGAACGCCTTGGACTTTTGTAATAGCTCTAGGTTTGCAAAAGGTGGAAAATATGAAAGTTAAATTTTGGCCAGAGTTGAAGAATACTGCATACCTAAAATGATGGTGGTGGTGAAAATTTGGAAAGAATTATTCTGTACATGCATGCAAAAAGCAGATCAAACTGTTTATCATTATGTCACACAGTTAAGAAGGGTCAGTAACAATTGCTCCTTGAGTGAATTAGCAGGATTTCTAACAAGCAATAGAATTGTCTCTGGTGGCAGAGGAGAAAGTCATCAGAGAGGTTTCCACAAGAATAAGGTCACTCAAAGATATTAAGATTTGAAGAATCTTGAAGCTACAAGCCAAAGATTTGAATTTGTCTGAAGGTATTGTTTGTAAACGGATTATGACAGAACTCTGTATAAGGAAGTCAGCTGGAAAACTGGAAAGGTCTCCTTCTACATACTAGGTGAGAAAGGCTGAAGAGAAAAGCATTTCATTATTGTGCCATGGAGCATAGTCCTAAAGCATTGGGGGGCGGGGCGGGAAGTGTTTTAACTGTGAGCATTATCATTTTGCAAGGTGTTATCAGAGCTTCACAGGCAATAGTCAAATAAACTCAGTGTGTTATTAATCAATAATGTACTAAGATTTTTCATTATATTTAACAGTAATGGAAATGAAAGAAAAGAGGCATAACTAAAACTGGAACAAAATCCTAAAAGTGTCAAAAAGCAAATAGGTGGTCCTTTTTGGGTGATACACAATTGTTGTGGAGAAGCTGTACTCCAAGGTTTAGTTAGTCTGGCTAATCTTTTTTGACTTGAGGCATGCATTCACACTTGGCCAGCTCCCTGAGGGCTGCATGCCAGTGCTGGCTCACCACTACCCACCCTCCCTATTTTGTGTATGCCCTGAGGATGGGTGAACCTGTCAATTCTGGTTTCTCTCAGTTTGTCATTTTTCCACTCATAAGTTCATTTCCCCACATTTTCACACCATTTCATAAATTTTCTTTTGTGTGTGTGTGTGTGTGAATTTCACCTAATATACACACTTTTACAAAGCAAAATATAATGCATCTTTCTACCCTGTCTCTGCTAATATGTCCATTTTATACAGTACACACTTGTTGTATATGCATTTTTAATACCTTGACTGGAGAAATGCATTGCAAAATTCAGAGAAGTGTGAATTTAGGAGGATAACTGTGTTTCAGATGGCATATTATTTTGGAAAGTGCAAATTTAGGTTGCTTCACCTGCAAAATAGGAACTGAATTGAATTTTTCTCCCATTCCTAGATGCACGCACGCATGCACACACAGGCACACACAGGCACACAGCTTCCATCTTCTGATCCATGCAGCTCAGATGAGAATGGGTGGTTATTGTTCCTTCTCTGCTCATCAAACAGTTACTCTGATAATCAGGGATGGTTTAATTTCCATCAGTGTTGAGCTCCATGCATCCCAGCTCTGGGCCTAGCCTACTTTAATTTTCTTTTTGCACCCACTGCCAAAATTAATTGGGTCTTGCTTGGCCAGAAAAAAAACTGCTTGGTATGGGGTTGGGTGAGGAGCCACCATTAAGGCCCTAATAATTTAGGATCAGATCACCTGCAGGACAACCTGCACTTGTATGACTCTGCTCATAATCTTTATTTTTTACTCCGTAAGATTTTATTAAAGCTTTTTCATAATACAATAAAAGAAAATAAATTAATTAAAAAAATAGAGATAAAGAGAAAAGAAAACTCTCTCAAAGGTAGCTCTTGACTATTGTCACCCATAGAAAGTGGTGGACTCTCCTAGCTCTCACCTGTGAGCTTCCCTTTCTTCTCCAAAACTCTCACATTGGAAGATCTTCACTTCCCTATCTCTCACACAGGGTCCTTCCACCAATGTTCTACCACCTTCATATACAGTGGTACCTCCGTTTTTGAACATCTCAGAAATTGAACATTTCAGTTTTCAAACGCTGAAAACCCAGAAGTAACTGCTTTGATTTTCAAATGCTTTTGGGAAGTCAAATGTGCCACGCAGCTTCCATATTGAGTTTTCCGTAAACAAACGATTCCATAAGTAAATACTTTTGTTTTTGAATGTTTCGGAAGTTGAATGGTCTTCTGGAATGGATTACATTCAAAATGACAACTCCCCACATTAAATGGGTGCGCCTTTTGTGCCTTTTGTGGTCGTGCACAAAAAAATTGCGGCCTCGGGTTGGCGGTTTCAGGCCTTGGGTGGAATCCTTTAGTCTATCTTCCTAAATGGGGGGCGTGAAGTAGTGACCCACGCCCCCTTTACGGTGGTGATACCAGGGTTCCCCGTTAAAGGGGTCTTGAGGGGAGGCATTGGCTATACACCAAGAGGTTGTCATTGCTCTCCCCTCCAATGGCTGGAAAACAGGGAGTGGGCTCCCTGCTTGAACATACGTTCTCCAGAGCCAGCCCAAACCCCACACATTCTGGATAACCCTGAAGTCTCCCAGATCCCCGGCTGGGGACTAGGAAGGATAAATGCCCAATGCCTGAGCCAAGGGCTCCCTACATCTGAAACTTAATAAAGTTGTGGCCAATTTTAATCCCACAGCACGTTGTCTTGAGTCATTATTCCACTCGGGGGTTGCTTGGGGTTGGGGGACTCCACCTGTCCACGCAAACCAATGTATCACTGTATGTGTCATCCTTAAACTCCAATAGTGGCCAAGAGCAGAGGACACCAAAGAAGAAAAAAGGAATAGAAGAAAGGGAAGGGAAGAAGAAAAGAAAGAAGAAAAAAGAAAAAAGGGGAAAGGTCTTCACATTTTCCATTTGTCAGTTACATTAAATAAATTATTCAAAATATTCACTCAAGGATGACATCCAACTATTCTATTTTCTGTCAAGAAATATTTTGTCCAATTTTCAGATCCAAAGGTTTCAAATACATTCATTTTTTCTTTTCACACAAAAACTCCAAAAGGGGTTATCTAATTATTATTTTTAAAGGTCAACAATGGTTTTTCTCTAATCAACCATATCAACCTTGCCTCCAATAATTTCAACAACCATGTCTTCATAATAAACAATAATAAATATTTCTGTCTTTGTCCATATAAGTCTCCCCATTGTGTTCATATATTGAGATATTATTCCACAGTTCTTTTCTTATATATCCATTAATTTGCACCTAGTTCTGTATCCTCAGTTCCCATTTCCTGTTGTGTTTGCCATGGTTTTCCATCCTTATCTAAAACTATCCATTTCATTTGCATTTCTTCCATTCTTTTTCCAAGAGGAGTGCCAGAAATTTGATAGCTCTTTCCTCTGAGTTCACTCCAAGTTGTACACAAAGCCTTTTCTCTCTCAGCTCTATCAATGCCAGATCCAGATGTTTCTCCATCTTTCCATCCATGACTTCATTCCACTCCTCCAAAATCACAACTCTTCCATTTGGCTGTTTCAATCCTCCAAACACCTCTGTGAAGGACTTTTCTACTTCACCATTTGTTCCCTCTAACTCTACCATTTCAACCTCTGCCAGTCCTTTATCCGTATTCTTCTCCAAAGTCTCTGCATCATCTTTGATTCTGCTTTTCATTTCACTCATCCGAGGCTTACTTTCATTTCCCATTTTATCAATCTTTGATCTAATCAATTTCATTTGCTCAGCAAACATTTGCTGAAGAATACAAACAGTAAGTGTAATGTCCAAATATATACTTGCCATACTGAATGCTTTTGCTATACTGAATGTATTATGAACAACTGAGTCTCATTACATCTCACATCTCTACCTTAAGATCTTCACAGCCTTATCTCTTAATGTAACATGAGACCCAACAGGCATAGTCCATGTAGAATGAACAAATTCCTTTCCCACAGAGTATCAAATGGCAGAGTTACTTTCAATTTTTAAGCAGGACTTTCATTGAGAAAACAACAAATAAAAAAATTTCTCAGCACAATTCTTGTTTGTTTAAAACTTTCTTGTCTCAAGCCATAAGACAGGCTTTTTGTTCTGCCTTCAACCCTTTAACAGTGGACTTCCCTTCCCTCCCCTTCTTCTGGAAACTAGAATGCAGCTCATGCACCAAATGTAAATCTCCATGGAGACATCTCTCTCAGTTATAAATTATATAATTAAGAAATAATTAAGAAAGGAGGGGATTTTGTAGATCTAATGCAAAATCAGGGCTCTTATGTGACTTTTGTTTTTTTAAAAAAATAATTTTTATTAACCGGCCAATCAAATCAAATTAAATCACATCACATAAATTCCGAATTACAAAGCCGAATTTTAAATTTTGTTGGGGGGACCCATATTTCAAGATCTGAAGGGGGATTCTGATCATCTTCTTGCTACTGTGTTAATGTCCAAATCAGTCCAAATCAGTCCAAACAGAGTTCATAATTCTATCCAGTCTTATCTTGCTGTTTCCACATCACATCTTGTTCATATATTTTCTCTTTTTTCTTTATGATCTCTTCGGATCTCTTCGGATCAGGGACGGCGTCCAGGAGTGCCGGAATCCCACAGGAGGGCTTTGTGCCTAGTGCCCCATCCCCACAAATTTGGGGGTGGTATAGGGCACAGCAGGCAAGGGCAGTCCCCCCCACCATCCTGGGGGGGGTAGGGAGGCTAATTACTCCCATCATAGCCTCAAAATTACCTCATGTGGGTCGGAGAGATGTTATTGTCAGCCATCTTCTGATGCGCCCCCTCTTATGTGACTTTTGGACTCTGCCCATTATCTTAAGATATTTGTGTGCCCATTAATGAAATTAGGTTGGCAAGCACACAAGACAGAGCCTTTGTGGTGGTGGCCCCACAGTTGTGGAACCTTCTTCAAGTTAGCATTTGTTTTGCTCTTTCAGTTCTACTATTCTACTGCCTTTCCTGAAGAGAATTTTGCAACAAAAGGAATTATTAATGAATTTGAGTAGTTCCAGCTGGGTAGAGTCCCTTGGGTAAAATCACAGAAGTGCATCATCTTGAGAATTTGTCTTAGGCAATTATACATATATGGGCACACCTGTCCACACTTGACTGTGATCTTGGTGCCTCTGTACACCATATTACATTTCAGTTTAAAACTTACCTCTGACTCCTACAACATTTTTTTCTCTCTTTAAAAAAATAAAATGCTTTTATGTTGTCTTATGCAAGAGAGAACTTTTGCACTTGTGGACAAACAAAATAAACTTGTATGTTCCAGTGCCATCTGGTGACACCTACTATAATTACACTGTTTAATTAAGGGACATTCATCCATTTGTGGTAGGAGCCAAACCCACCAAGGACCATGCCATTTTTCTGCTCCCAGTGTAATTTCAAATCTCATAGAAACCATTCCACTGTTTTACTTACCCACTAAATCTGCAATCCTATGTTTACTGGGAGGACACTCAGGTACTATAGGGAGCATTGGATCTCCTGCTCTGAGGGGGAAGAGATTGTTCCAGACTTTGAGATGGTGATCCAATACATTTAAAGCAAAAATAAAATAATGCAAAACAGACATTATCAGTGAAGACCCACTTATCCAAGTGTGAAAGCCTGTTGGAAGAAAGCCTCCACTGAACTCAGAGCAGAATTTTCAGAATGGCTGGGCTGCCCCTGTTCTGTGGAACAGAATTCCTATTGAGATACTGCAGGTTCCCACTATCTGCACTTTCCTAGAACAACTGAACACATTTTTCTTCCAGCAGGCTTTCCCACTTGGATAAATGGATCTTCACTGATGGACCAGTTCAGTGGAGGCTGGTCCATTAGGCAAAATAGGACAGTACCCCACCAACCTCAGTCTGTTCTCGGCCAGCCTCCACTTACCTGCCTTATTAATTAAAACCAGTCCGGGGGGGGGGGCACAGCCTGTCAGCTTTATTCTCCTTAGTCTTGTGTTTGTCCTTTGAGGAACACAGCAGGGAGGATGAGGAAGAGTAGAAAACTGGAATTAGTTGGCCAGCCATTGACTCTGCCAGCCATTGACTCTGGCTCCAACTATTGCTGGGCTTCCTTGCCTTCTGCCCTACCAGTCTCAATGGGCACCAACCAATGATGTCTCAGCTACTGTGGAACAAGGCTTCTGAAATCTTAGGAACTTGCAGGAGAAACGTTCATGCAGCAATCTAGTATAAGGTGGTCTCTCACATAACCTGGCCCTGAACTGTATATGGTCTTATATTTTAAGTACCAACAACCTGGGCTGGCCTGGTAGTGGATTGGCAGCCAGTGAAAATCCTACAGACAGGGTGTTATATGTTGGTGGTAATTGGCCTCCACAGACAACCTAGCTGGTACATTCTGCACCATTTTCAGCCTCCAGACCAACACCAAGGGTAGCCTCAGATATTATGCATGGTTATTATCCACTGCAAAATGCAAGTGGCATCATCGTGCATGCTACCTCATTGGAAAGCACAGGTGTTGCTTATTACCCATCGTAGCATGGGCCTGACATAATTGTGCATCATTTACCAATGGGAAAGCAGAAACCTGAGCATTTATTGACTGGCTTAAAGTGCACATCATGTCACTATGCTTTCTCTGCCCCCTCATACTAACCCAAGAACACTTTGCTTATTGGGGCATTTCTCTTCAATACTGACTAAATATATGATTTTTTGGGAATAGCTTCATTGCAGCAAAAATGTTAAGCACTGGGGATGTCTGTGAGTAATTTTATTTGCTGTGCTTCTTGTGTTTGTTTGCAGCTATAAGCCTGTCACATGCTGATTCAGACAATTGGCCCATCCAGCTTACCGTATTTTTTGCACCATAACACTCACTTTTTTCCTCCTAGAAAGTAAGGGGAAATGTCTGTGCGTGTTATGGAGGAAATGCCTACGGGTGGCATGCCTATGGATTTTCCTCCTCTAAAAACTATGTGCGTGTTATGGTCGGGTGCGTGTTATAGAGCGAAAAATACGGTACTTTTGTCTAGACTGGCAGTAGCTTCCCAAGGGCTTAGGTGGCGGCTTTCCATTCTCTCTCCCTTCCTGCTGGAATATGATAGGCCCCATCAGTATTGGCTTTCCGCAGGCTCTTGAATCTTTCACTGGTTGTGCTTTGAATCACTATGAGTAATGGTAATTTTCTCTCTTATGATACCAATGAAACAATATAAAGTGTTGGTCTATTGATGGATGTGAGAAGCAGATTAAAAATGAAGATAATAATTTATGTTTAAATTTAAATTTAGATCCAACCTCATTGAGACAAATGCTGAGGATGTGGGGGGATAGATTGTTTATTTTCTGGGATACTGACATATGTGGTGTATTAAACCACACTGGGGTAGAAACATCTTTCTTGAGCTAGCCACGTGTCAACTGTAGTTTATTTGTTTATCTCTCGAGGAAAGCTGTTTCCTAAACTGTTTTGTACCAATTGTCTATCATTGTGCCAGAAAAATATTTCCAGTGTCTGGTTATGCTGAGTCTCACCAGTTGTAATAAATGCCTTATTAATTATTTATTATGTAATTCAAGATTGTTGGCTTGAAATATATTTAATAAAGCTAATTCTAGTTTGATTTCCAGTTGTTGTTTTGCTATTTTATTAATTTCTTGGAATATCAAATTCCAGAAATTCTGGATTTTTGCACATTCCCACCACACATGCAGATATGTACCAAGAGTGTGGCAGCCCCTCCAGCAACATAGTAAGGCATGAGGATGGATCATTGCCAGCTTCCTAGGGGTCAGGTACCACCTATATATGTGTTTTAGGGTTAATTCTCTATTGCTTGCCAAAATAGCGTCAAGAGGACCCACCAATGCACTAAGTAGAATTTTGTAGATTGTGGAGGTTATAGCTGGGCCTTGTCTTTCTGTGGATATTACAAGTCTTTCAAAAGGGACTAGAGGTCTTGTGGCTGCTTTACTGGTAATTGGGTTAGCAGAAAAGTGTGGATTGCATGGAGTAGCGGTCAAAGGGTTTGTAAATTTTAGTCCACATTTCTTGGTCTGATAGTGGTGTATTTTTGCTATAAAAGCCACATTACCAGAATAAATCTTTTGAAATAGTGGGTAGAAGATGAAGTGTCTCAGTGGGGACAGTGCTGGAGTTAGGATTCCTGCCTTCTCTCTCCATGCAGTTAAGCATGATTTTTGTGTATTTTGCAATGTTTTAGTTATTGCTTATAACTACTTTTGTTATGTTATTGTTATGCATTTTTTCATATTGTAAGCCAACATGAGCATAGTTTGGACTGTGGAAAGGCAGCATATGAATAAACTTATGTATGTATCTATATAGGTTTTGAACTTTTAGGCCAGTTCTAAATTTTTGCTTTAAGAAGGGGTATGCTGAGGCTGAAATTCCGTCAATTTGTTTTGCTTCCAATTGGAATCATTGTTTTGAAGTATCATCTAAAATAAAAGGGAATGTATGTCTTACTTGGCTAGCAATGAAATATACCTGTTTTGGGACTCCCCAGCTTCCTTCAAGTGTGGGGAAGGGCAGGTGTTTGGTACTTATTCTGGACCTTTTGAGGGGGAAATTCTTTGAGGCTGAAAACAGGCTTGAATATTGCACATTTTGATTACAGGTATCTAAATGTAGATGTCTTACTATGTATTTTGATTGCAGATAGTTGTATTTTTATGATTGCCATTCTTATTTTTCTGTTGGCTTCTATTTTTTGTGAACCACCTTGGTTCCTTCTTCCTTCTTGAAATGAAAGCTGGTATATAATATTATATATATATATATATATATATATATATATATATATATATATATATATATATATATATGTAGGTTTTGGTGTCTTCGGGTGTCTTCCCGTGTAAGAGTTGGGGTGTCTAGGCGACGTTTCGACGAGGTCTCACTCGTCATCTTCATTCTAGTTTCTCGTAGGTTCTTGTCAGCTGGAAGGTTTCCTCCCCGTAGAGGTGAGATATTTGCTTTCGTAGATTTTCACGGGTACAGGAATGTAGGTTTTGGTGTCTTCGGGTGTCTTCCCGTGTAAGAGTTGGGGTGTCTAGGCGACGTTTCGACGAGGTCTCACTCGTCATCGTGAAGATGACGAGTGAGACCTCGTCGAAACGTCGCCTAGACACCCCAACTCTTACACGGGAAGACACCCGAAGACACCAAAACCTACATTCCTGTACCCGTGAAAATCTACGAAAGCATATATATATATATATATATATATATATATATATATATATATATATATATATATTAATAATAATGAGGCACGAGCACCTTTTGATTGGAGCTGCTGGGACCTTCTGCATTCAGTGCCTGTATGCATCCACTGATGATCTGTACACCCTTCCAAACAGAACACAAATAGCTCATCACCATCAAGATCAAAGCTGTTTGATCAAGCTGAAGGACTAAACAAGAAGAGTCATCAAATGTTCAGGTCAGCTTGCACCACAACTTGTATGATACACTGAATGAAGTGGCTCACTGAATATATACAGCTCACATCATTTGTCCTTATTTTATGGAAGGTGTTCCTAGTGAACTATGTTACATAAGAGAGAAAGAAAAGAAGTCAGCCTTTTGGGGAGGCAAGGTATTCTTCTTCCTTAGAAACTGGTTGCTACGACAGAATCATTCTGCTCTGTGGACGAAAGGGAGAAGCAGCCTATCCTTTGTGTATTTGAAACTATTTTTAACAAGGAAAAAATATACATATGGAAACCGTGTCTTTAGTTCTGTGTTATCACAGCCTTGCCAAACACAAGATGCATGATTATTATGACGTGCTGGGTGTTTTATTATAAGTATTATTATTCACCATCATCTTAATAGAGATTTATATCCCATCTTTCCTCTGAAGAACTCAAGGCAGATTGCATGGTTCTCCTCTCCACTTTCCCCCTCCACTTTTCCCCTGTGGGGAAGGTTGGTATCTGATTGCCCATCTGTGGCTGGAGGGTTATAGTGGTAGGTGGGTAGTGGAAACCCCCAAGTGGAGGAATCAAATCTCCTTTGTTATCCTGATAGTCTTCTAGCCAACTGTATCTCAAGGTGTAGGTGGCAGAGTTCCTCCTCTTATCTCCTCCCTCCCCTCTCATTACCTTCCAGGCCCCACAGCCTCAGAAAGGAAAAGATCCCACTACACTTTGAATCCAGAAAACTTCCTGCTGGACCATGGGAAGGATGTCTTGTGCATGAAGTTCTTGCTGTCAAAGAGCCAAGCTGGGGTGCCGTCAGGGGGCAAGCAGACAGAAGGTGTGTGCCACCTGACCCAGTGCCATCATCCAAATGTTTAACAGCAGATATGGAGAACCTGTGGCCTTTCAGATAGTGAATAGCAGGTGATCAAAATCACAATCATAACAATTCCCTGCTTAAAAAAATATCTGGAGAATGGTGATGGATAGGGCAGTGAACAAAAGTTACCTTTATCTGCTTGACCCTCCTAACACTCCAGCAGGATTCTTTGCCAGCCAAAACGTCCTATCAACCACAGTCAACATGACCAATGGTCAAGGATTATGGGGGCTGCAGTCCGATAACATTTGGAAAGCCACAGGTTCTCCCATACCTGTTTTAAAGGGTGGTCATCCAAACCTCCATACCTCTTTGAGGGAGGTCATCCAAAACAGAAGAAAAGAGAAATTGCAGATGGCTTAGTACTTTCATACTGTCATCACCATTACATGATTCAGTTATTTTGGTGTGATTAGACAAATGTTTGTGCTTTAGTTAACCATGAACCACAATGGCCAAGAGTGGGTAATAAGAGTATTTGGGCATGGTGGGCTGTTGCCAGCACAGCTTTTAGGATTGATTAGCATGCTTCTGCACATGTATGAACACATAATCAATCCTCTTATTACAACAGTTACTGTATGTAAAGTATAATAAAATAAAATTTAGCAGATGTGTGGAGTGGTCAGCCATAAAACAAATAAAAGGCTGGGTGTTTGTCAGTGGCAGACACTGGGGTTTCAAATTTCAGTGGCACCCTGTGCGATGCAAAAATACAGAACCCTGTGCCTCTTCCCTTCCATTCTATATCATAGTTGTGGTGCCCCCGAGATTCAGCCCCCAGTGCAGCTGAACTGGTCATGCTGCCCTAAATCTGCCTGTGTGTGTCCATGAATAGAAACTTATTTAGCGTTACATATTCTTCAATTA
The DNA here is from genome assembly GCF_964188305.1 of Podarcis bocagei. NCBI lineage: Eukaryota > Metazoa > Chordata > Lepidosauria > Squamata > Lacertidae > Podarcis > Podarcis bocagei. The sequence continues at coordinate 24,608,429 of NC_138140.1, forward strand.
TAAGTTGAGCAAATTCTGATTTTCTTTTCCTGGAAGCAATAATGTAAAATCAAGAGCTTTTGAAGAAAACTGCAGAGATTAATAAAGCGTATGGTCGGTTAAAGGCTTTCAGTGAGTCCAGTAAGCTTGTTACTCAGATACTAGAAACATTTGATTGAACACTTGAGACATGTAACTGAATCAGAAGTATTTTACAGTAGCATTTGGATTGTGGCAAGAATAGAATTGGCAGCCAGCTGGAAAAGCCATTGATTAGCTTCACAAATGCTCACAGCTACAAATCTGGTTGGTTGCAGAAATGGTAGTTAGCTTCCTTAGCTAGGTTCCAGCGAGGGAAAAGAACAGCAGTGATCCCCAGTGACATGTGCAATTTCTTATTGCAAGCCTTTTGTGGTTGTTTAGCAAACCATAGATAGATTATTTTATTGCCATTGTCTAAAGAAGCTCTTTGTATTATGTTATAGATATCTACTTGTGATTTCAGCAGGGTGTTTTGGGTTTTTTTAAGTCAGCTCTTCCAATTCTGTCAATTGCCATATTTTATTCTAGGTGCCTGGTTGCTGTTTCATTTTCCTGGATTAGTCACGTAGTAGGATCCCACCCAGTCAGGGATCACATATTGGATGACATCCCAGTGCTTTGTAGCCAGTCAGATTTGGGTTTCCAATGTCACTGTGGGCAATTGTCAGTGAGGACTATTCTTATTATTAAAAAATTGTATACCGCCCTTCATCTGAAGATCTCAGGGCAGTTCACAACATAAAAATACAAGATAAAAACACAAAATTCATAATAAAAACAAGAACCAACCAACCAATAACCCCACTGTCCATTTAATTTCATTTATTTAAATGAATGCCTGGGTTTTTCATGAGAAATAGTGAAATAAAAAAATTAAGGTCTTAAATATATAATAAATGTTCACAAATGTACCAAGCAAACATGTACATAAATATATAAACCACATGTCTGCAGCAGCACAGAAATACAGCCATGAAGCCATTTTGGCTCCCAAACTGACCAAATGTTTTCTCTGCAAAGTCAAAGGAAAATGGAAAAGCCTCCCCTTTGTCTTTTCCTTCACAAATCCTGTCCTAAGGGTATGTCTGTGTATGAATAGGGTGAGCCTGTGACCTGGCTCAGGAACTAAGTATTTATCATTACAAAAGACTGGTCAGGCTCCCCAGGGTATCCAACCAAGTAAGCATTAACAGGTAACCTGCTAGACAGGAGGTAAACAATGCACTCAGATTTCTGGTAAACAACGAACTCAGATTTCTGTTGTAGACCACCCCTTTCTGTGATGTAGGCACGATGTGTTTGGGGGTGGTCTTGATCTACACCACTTCTGTGATGTATGTATGATGTATAGAGGGGTGGTCTTGAGCTCCAGGGCAGGGAATTTAAACTGTCTATATAAGGGCAGGCACACCTGGGTTCTGGGTCCTCCTCCTCCTCCTGTGTGTGAAGGGGGCACCCTGTTGCAACAGTTCAATAAAGATCAGGCTTACGAGCTGCTTTGCTTCTCAATATTCTCTGGTTGGCCTCTATTCTTTTCTCTGACCGATGGAGAACCTACAAAGGACTCTATAAGGGCTCTTGTGTCCCCCATAAGGGAATAAGGGCAGATTCTCATTTATTACAATAGTAAAATGTTATCAAAAGTAGATTTTTTTGGCATACAAATTAATTTGCTAAACACGGCATGTTTAGCTGGGGGGGCATTTAAGTCCTTAAACATTCTTAACCCCAATGAGTGTCATTAAATAACTGATTACTAGCCATTCTTAAGTGCTTTTCTAGAAAGCACTGAAAGATGAGCTTCAGTGCTTTGACTTATCAAAGTTAGAACTGGCAAAATAAGCTGCTTTGTTACACCTGTGGTTTAGGAAGCAGGGGTGCTCTGCTCAAGAGCAAATATGATTGTGCACAGGAACAAATACCAATCTGAGCTTTCTCAACAGAATAAACCAGGAAGCAACCCAGAATTCAGTTTCTGTTCTTTGAGATAGCAAATGAATGTGCCTTTGCAACTCACAGCAGGCAGGCATTTTTATAGCACCAACTTACATTGGTGCAATAATCTCTCTTTTCTCCAGTGGCAGAGCATCTGCGTTGCATACAAAAGGTCTCAGTTTCAAATGCTGACATTTCCTTTTTTTTTATAAGATATTTATTAAAGTTTCAAAAAAAAGAAGTTACAATAATAAAAAAGATAAAAAAGAAAAAAGAGAATACAAAATACAAAAAAGTAAAAACAATTAAAAACAAATCAATCTTTCCATATCTTGTCTTTCATTCACTTGTTTCCCTGACCTCCTCACACCTCCCCTTTTTGTATTCCAGTTCAGTAAGTTAATTCAGCAAATCCTTTCCCTCTTTGTTTTTATCTTAGTCCTTTGTCTTAATATGTAATAACTGTATTTTCTCATCTGTTAGCAGTCCATTTTTACATACTCCTTATAACATTGCTACTAAAAACCCTTAGCTTCATTCCGACATCATTCTAACATTCATTAATTTTACAGTATTTCTGTAAATAGTCTTTAAATTTCTTCCAATCTTCTTCCACCGACTCATCTCCCTGGTCTCGGATTCTGCCAGTCATTTCCGCCAGTTCCATATAGTCCATCACCTTCATCTGCCATTCTTCCAGGGTGGGTAGATCTTGTGTCTTCCAGTACTTTGCAATAAGTATTCTTGCTGCTGTTGTGGCATACATAAAGAAAGTTCTATCCTTCTTTGGCACCAATTGGCCGACTATGCCCAGGAGAAAGGCCTCTGGTTTCTTCAGGAAGGTATATTTGAATACCTTTTTCATTTCATTATAGATCATCTCCCAGAAAGCCTTAATCCTTGGGCACATCCACCAAAGGTGAAAGAATGTACCTTCAGTTTCTTTACATTTCCAACATTTATTATCGGGCAAATGATAGATTTTTGCAAGCTTGACTGGTGTCATGTACCACCTGTATATCATTTTCAAAATATTCTCTCTTAAGGCATTACATGCCGTGAACTTCATACCTGTGGTCCATAACTGTTCCCAGTCAGCCATCATAATGTTATGTCCAACATCTTTTGCAAATGCTGACATTTCCATTCTAGATGGACCGGTGGCATAAGGCAGCTTCCTTTGTTCCCAACTCTGAGAACAGTAGGTCAGTGAGGTAGCCTAGAGGTCTCTAAAATCTGTTTTAGTACCATTGCACTACACTTCTGAGGATGCTTTTTTTTGGGGGGGTGGGAACCTTTGCAGTTTTATTGGTGTGGGTATGTAGCAGAGTGATCCCTGAAAATAGCAAATGAAAGTCAAATGCATAAATTCTCATGTGAATGTACCATCGTATTTTGCAGTTCCATATTAAACCTTTCTGTTTCTGAAGCAGAACTGATGAATTATGAATTTTCCATTGATATGTTTTTCATTATTATTTCAAATTATTATCCAGAACATGTTTCATGTGCAGTTTGCAATAGTCTTCAGATCCTTCAAGTCTACACTCCCCCTTTCACATGCAAGCATTGATAAAACATTGCCAAAAAGTGCTTTTAATGAAATCATATATACAATCACATCATATCTCTTTGTGTGGCATCTTACCAATGAGCATGCTCATTCGTGTGCATGAATAAAACACTGCACAAAAATAATTTGGCATCAACACTCTGGTTTTGGTTTTGGTTTTGTTTTGTTTCAGCAGTATTTTATTAATGGTTACCAGGACTACTTCTTTTGCAATGTTTCACTCATGCAAATATATGTGCTAGTAATGAAGGGCAAGGTGCAAAACAAACTGGGGAATACTGAAAACTGCAAGTAAATATGCTCCTGATCTGGAATTCGTTTTATAAATTCTCCAAGTTAAAGCAGGAATTCAGGAAAAGTAAAATACAGTGGTTCTATGCAATGCTACTCTTACTCAGAGAAGACCCATTGCAATTAATAGACCTAAGCCAGGTCCACTAATTTCAATGGGTCTGCTCTGAGTAGGACTAATATTGGCTACAAGTCCAGCACATTAGAGTGCCCCATCAACCTCATTCTATCATCAGCCAGCCTCCTGTCTGCCTCCTGACTTAACAACCAGTCCAGGGAAAGTGCTACTTGTAACCTTACATGTCCTTAGTCTTGGTGTTGTCACTGTAGATTCCATCAGGGAAGAGGATTGGGACAAACCCAAAATGAGTTGGCTCTGCCTGGTGTTTGCTGCCATGTCATCTGCCCTGCCAGTCTCAATGGGCACCAGCAATCGTTAGGGAAGTGCAGAGTGGAGGAAAAGCTTTAAATCAAGGAATGGACCAGGAGAAACAGTCTCCTTGCTAATTTGTTTACCTTCTCCAAAATGAAAAGATTAAAAGGCCCTTATCTGAATTGTCCATCAAAGCCACAGTTAAAGCAATCCCTACCTCTTCTGTATAGTTTTGCAGAGTTCATTGAGATGAGATCAGGTAAAGAAAGACATGGCCACAATTCTTTGTAAGGAGGCAAGGGCATTACTGCTAATACATCATACAGGGGTGGTCAACCTGTGGCCCTACAGCTTCAGCCAATATGGCCACCAGTTGGGAATGATGGGAGCTGTAGTTGAGCAGCATCGGGGGTGGGCTGTCCACTGATTTTCTCCATTTTACAGAATGGACCAGGTAAATGCTGGCAACACTGGATCTTGTTCTGGGGTGGGGACATGGTGGTGTATGTGATTTGCTGCCTCCCGACAGCTGCTCATAATCCATCACAACTGGGTTCCAGTCCCACTGCACATGGCCTCAGTTCTTAACCACTGGCAAGCTTTATTCTCTGCTTGGTTCCACATTAGTGGAGAGGGAGTGACCCACATAGCTTTTGTAAGAACAAATGAGGTAATCTGATGAACTAAAAGTACATTATAACAAAATATAAATGTACCTAATAACAATATGATCCCTACATGAGCTGTCAAGACACAGCAGAACCTCCATGTTTAGAAGCAGGTTTTCTCAGGTTACCAGATACTGGAGAGAGAGCATTGTATCTTGCTTGTGAAATTCCCAAGGCACCAGGGTAGCTATTGTGTGAAAGCACAAAGTGGAGTGATGGATCTTCGCTTGGTCCAGAAAGACAGCAGACAATAATTCGTAGGAGAAGTGTTCCATAACTTTGTAGATTAACTACCGTAACCAGAAAGGCATATATGTGCTTTGATAATTAGTCACTCTACTCCAAATTAAATTTGGCAGCCTTACAGACTGGATGATGGGTCAATTGTGCTTCCATGTGATAGTCTCTGGGTGGCATCGGGAACATAGGTGGAAAGCATGTTCTATGAAGCAAGAGTGCCAAGTAGCATGGACTTGAGGGCACACAATGCATTAACTCTGCTGAAACTAAGCAAGTTTCAGGGCTCATCCAGACTTCCTTTTGTACTGCATTTCTAGGCACAAGCCTGCACTTTAAAGTTCCATGTGTGAGTGGGTTTTCTTTTCCTCCAGCCCTTTCCTCACGAAAACCTGCTTTTTTTTACCGCTGAATCAGAGCAAATGTCAATATGCAAAAAACCCAAATTGCATTTGTTATGATTCAGTGTTGAAGAGTGGGCTTTTCTGGGGAAAGCCATGGAGCTTTAAAGTGAGGACCTGTGCCTAGAAAGCAGGGGGGTGGGGGAGGTAAGTGTGGATGAGCCCTCAGTGTGTGTAGGGGGGGGACGATGACAGAGAGATGGAGGAGTGCTCTGCTACACTTTACCAACCTAGGTACCAAAATGTCTGACATTCAGAAACATACAGCCTCCAAGTCTGGAGGTATCAAACCTCATTGAAGGTCTGTGCTCCCCCCTTTTTTGCAGTGGTTTCTGTGACTGCTGGAAACCGAATGTGTAAACTGGTCTCTGATCACACCAGTGGTGCAGAGCAGTGGAATTATCTACTACCAACATCCAGTTGGAAGGAGACATCATTAAGCTTTTACTCACACCAAGATACAGAATGCTGCAGGCTAGACAGAGCTTTTTAATAATTAACTAATGTTGCCTGCTTTGTCATTGCATTTATTTATTTACTTGTGCTTTTTACACCTCAGGCCACATGTTTTGTAATGATGCTATCAAGAAAAGCAAGCAAGCAAGCAAACGAACAAACATTTGGGTCACCAGATTGGTGACAGCAGGGACAGTGAAGTCAAAGGAGGAGGAGGAGCTGGAGAGAAACAGCTGCCCAGGCAAAAAAGAGCACCAGAGAGCATCAAGGCAGTGCAAATACATCTGCTGACACCTAACCTCGGAGTGGGAGGAGAATTTTGACCCTTAAGAAAACTTAAGAAACCTGGCTTGTGGCTTTGCCTTAGTCCTGAATGGATGCTTTGTCCAAAACTTGGTACACCTTCCAGCTATTAAGTTATGACTTCAGTGGATGTCCAGAAAAGGAGTGAAGAACTGGGTGTTGTGTTGGATTAATACCTGCTGCAAACTGCAGGAAATGTACCTCGGCACAGAGTACTGCTCTCTTCTTCTTCTTCTTCTTCTTCTTCTTCTTCTTCTTCTTCTTCTTCTTCTTCTTCTTCTATGACTCATGTGGGTCCCAGAGACACCACTTTGAAAACAAAGCATAAATCTGATATGTGTAGAGAGAAACCGTGTTTCTTTTTTTAATAGAAAAGAAATGCCCAGAGATGTCTTTTTTTTACTTCTTTTTATTTAACTCCATAAATATTTTTCATAAGGCTCAGTGTCTTTTACAACACTTTTTTTTAAAACACTGTTTGCTTGCTTTTTTTTTTTAATACACACAATTCTGACATTTGTTTGACAAAGTCAAACAATCCAATAGAAACAAAATAATAGAACTGGCAAGTGAGAATTAGCTGGGTTACCAAATCCTCCATTTATCTGCTCCTTCAGACCATTAAAGCCTCCCCCACAACACACACACAAAAACCTCAGCATTCAGCCCCAAACTTGGATTTTCAATCTTCTTCCAACCTCACTTGCATTCTCTGGCAAGAGCCTCTCTCCAGCCATCATGCCATTAAGCTCCGACAGGCTCATTCTTAATCTTCTCAAGGAAAAATAAGCTTGGTGATGCCATGCAGAACTTACAATAGCTACTAAATATACATGTTCCCTGAAATGTAGCTGCAATTAAAAAAGATGACTGAGCATAAAGAGAACGGAACCAGAAACCCAAAAGCACCACGGTGTACTATCAATAACATTGCAAAGGATGGCTAGCGTCCATCCAAAACTGAAACAAATTTCAAATATATGTTGTTGTTTTCCCCCTCTATTTATTGTCTATTTACAACTGTTAGATGCACCTTTGCCTTGCCTCCCCTCCCTTAAATTTTAAAATAAGGTTAGGGAGCCAATAATCTTGAAGATAAATCCTTTGTATTTGCAAAGTCAAAGGGGTAATGTGATCAGTGGTTTAAGGAAAGAGGCATGGGGAAATGCCCCCCTCCCCAAATATATCTATATATGCCAGAGAGATCCTGTGTACAGTAAGCGTATTACAACCGTCCTTGATGTATACCTTGTGATACCACAGCTTCCTCTTCTTCTGGCAATGGAAAGTTGAAGTCTATGTAAAATGCTCAATCTCTGATACTCCTCCGACATTCTCCCTCCCCAAATTTGAGCAGATGTAAGCATTCGAGAATAACAAGACAGCCCAACCTGACACCAGCCCTCCCCATCAAGAACATGTAGTAGGTAGTAACACTGGCACCCACGGCTGGTTCTTCATGGCAGCAATGCTTCGTTCCTCGTAGCACCTTGGCAACACATTGAAAGGAGGAGAGTTCTTGAATGCCACTAGCCGGGGCAAACGCACTCCCTCTGTTGGGAACAAATGCCAGCATCTGCTCTGCTTTGGCACTGAGTCGGCAAAGCTCTTCCCCTTTGGGTATTATTTTTTCCACTTTAAGAAAGATGCTGGGAGTCCAACAAGTGGCTCTTGTCAGACCAAGCGAATCTTGATTTATGATGCAAATAATGGTGTGACGATGTTGGTTTCTTTTTTTTTCCTAGCGCTGAATAGTTAGGAAGCATCTTCTCATAAAAATAATGGATGTTTCATTTTCGCTCTCTGGGGCATAAAACAGTAAATGAACAGGCTTAACTAATGTGCTTGTTACTCCCACCTCTTATGCAATTAAAAAGGCAAAGGAATAAGTAAAACTTTCATCATGTTGACAACTTGCCCCTAATTTCTCTCTCTCTCTCTCTTTCTCGCTAGCCATTCACAAACTGCAAGAAATTCTACCTCCAGTTTCATAACCCTGGTTCAATTCCTAAGCATCTGCCTAGCTAGGAAAACCAAGGTATTAAACAAATGAGAGTCTATTTTAAAACCTGTTCTGTTACCCACTAACATGCAAAGTTAAAAAAGAGTACCCCACCCCCAAACCCACAATAAAAATATGCTCTTTGTTGATACAAAACTTTGTCACTGACTCTTCCCTTTATTGGTCACTCTGCACTGAAAATCTGGACACACTAAGGTCAGTTGGGAAGACTGATCCAAAGTCAGCACCCAGGGAGTTGCTGCATAAGCAGTTCTGTGCATGAAGAGCCGCCTCTCCCTGGAAATGAATGCAGATGGGATTGTTTCACACACACACTGCAGTGCTTCTCTGCAACAGTTTGCCTGGAATTAGGTGGTTAAATTTAACTGGATAGGATGAAGCTGGGAGAAAATACTTAGGCTGCCTTTGTGTTTAAGGCATGAGATAAGTTCAACCACTTATCTTGCCAGTTCATTTCTTTTCTTGGAGCTTGCTGTAGCCCTTCAGACCAGGATCACTACTCAGACCAGGAGCATCCTCTACTCCTGCTTTAGTAGCCCAAGAGAAGATTAAAAATTATGGGGTGCAGCTGAAGAAGCCCATATCAAACATCATGGCACAAACAGTGTTGTGCACATTGAACTGGCTGGTGTCATCTGTTGTGGGTTTGTGGGACGAGGACCAGCAAGAGTTGAGACACATGTTACAGTGACACGTGTTAGTGTTAACAAAACATCCTATGGATGCACCTGAAAGAGGCTTCTTTCAACCTAATAATGCACTCAAAGGCTGTTATTCTAAAATTTTTATTCTAAAAATCTGTTTGTTTGTTTGTTCACTGGGTAAAATATGAAACTCCAGATGTTTTGAGCTACAACTCCCACTAGCATCAGCTTTATGAGCAAAGCTAATGAATCTTCCCTATTTAAAGGCTGGCCAGATTTGCCTAGGAAGGAAAGAGAATACTGTGACCAAAAAACCCCAACAGTGAACAGGCAAGAAAGCAAAGGCGGTTGGGCCATTTTACCGTCTGTTTTCAAAGGAGTCTTTTTAAAAAAGAAAAGAAAAGTACACCTACTCCAAATTTAGCCTTTTTAGCCAAGCTCATCCTTTCTTTGCAAGCTAAGCATTATGAAGGTAATAGGCTTGGCATCCAGAGGACCTACCACCTAGCTTCTCCTTTTCATCCTCCCACCTGCCCTGGTGACATATAGGAAGCTAAACTGTGTGGTGTCACCACTTTGTGGGCTTCCATTCCTGTGCAAATGGCAATCAGCGAAGGGGAGAAACTCACAACGCAGTGGAAGATGTCAGGCCAACCATTTTAGCTTGCTGGTTATTCCTAGGCACAGGGATGCTTCTTTCAGTGCAGCCTTCAGCAACCTGGTGCCTTCCAGATGTTGCTGGACTCCCAATTCCCATCAGCTTTAGCCTGCACAGCCAATGGTCAGGGATGATGGGTAGTTCAAAACACCTGGGAGGACCAGGTGATGGAGGAAGGCTGCTTTAGATAATGCAACATTCTGTTATTGTTTAGCCTTGGTATCTTAGGTAAGCTACTTCTATGTCTTTGCAACTAAATGTGGGGTGCACACTTCACTCCTATACGTATTTGTTCAATGCAGAGCTGTCCACTGAAATCTCGACCCTATTTGTGAGAGACAATTTCATCAAGCTTCTCAAGGGTTAGAAATTCTTCAACAGTTTCTCAGAGGTAGGGTTCACCATTATCAGTGGTGGCAGCAGCTCAGCTTCTTTCTATTTCTGCCCTAAGGGGTTTCTTTTGTTGCAAATGGCAGCAAGAACCAACTGTGTTGGCAGCTCAGCCTCCAGCCTGTATCCTCCACAATGCCCCAGGCCTCATGTTATTTGGGGCACTGTAAGTATGAACTGGCTACTGCAACACAAAGTAAGTAGCTAAATAAAAGAATAAAATGGAGAATATCTGGAGGAAATTTCACAAAGTAGCATCCTTTTTTCTTTCTTTCAGGAAGCACTGAGGAAAACAAGAGGAATCTCTGGTATCGTGCCTGCTGAGAAATTTCAGCTTTGTTCCACTGGGGCTTATTCCTTAGTAAGTGTGTTTAGGCCTGAAGCCTTTGAGAACAATCACATTATGGAGGTGCCTCCCTACCAACTTCACTTGGGAGGCAGGTGGCCCTACCAAGGTGGAGGCATCCAATGCACCTGCTCAGTGGGTGGGAACTTAAAAAAAGCAGTGTTCCTCCTGCTGGTAGCAAGCATAGGGCCCTGAAACTGGGGTGGAGCAGAGTAGGCTGTGGATCAGCTGGATCCAAAGCTTCTCTGATTGGGAGCCCTCAGCTACACCAGCCTGGAGTTGGTGTGACTAATTGCTTTCAGTGGGGGTGGGGAAGTTAAAATGTTGGGTGCCAGGCCGAAAAGCTTGGCAAAACCACCACCCCCGCCAGACACCCAAACCCTTTGCACCCTGGTTGACATGAGCCACCCAGGGTTTGGATGTGGTGGTACCTCTGCCATATAGCTCTGGTCGCCACTGAGTATTGTTCTTCTAGTGAGATGAGACCAGCGCCTATCTAGGAACTCCAAAGTGAAATTTACAAGATGGCTTTGAAAAAATGCATTTTTCAATAGAGAAAGGGGAGAAGAGAGAGAGAGAGAGGAAAAAAGAAGAGAGTGGGAAGACAGAAAGGCAGAAAGAGGTTGGATACTGACAGTGATGCCTGTTTGCTGAACAACTGCTATAACCTATATAAGGAATCATCACCAAGCTATTAGCTTTGTCAGGCTCAGCACATTCCTCGGTCCAAATAAGCATTGCAGGTCTGTTCATATATGCAGCACTAAGCTCCTTCCATGGATTTGATACCTTAAAAATGGGGGAAATGCTTCTGATTACTAAGGCAATGATCCTACAGCTAATAGCTCATTATTACTGGCTAATGCTGTGCATGGTAGTTAGAGACCTATGGCTACAACTAGGGACAAATGAAAGGTCAGACACAAAGGTCTGTATAATAGTTGGTCTTCCCTGGGAACAATGCATCTCTAAACATTAACCAATGGTGCATAAAAGCCACACTACATATGGCAGAATAAATAGGTCTCTTTGATAGGGAAAGTGGCCAGTTCTGGGAGTGGGAGGGTGGGGAGGTCCTAAGAGCCATTTGGTTCTAATCTTGGATATGGGATATGGACCCACAAACTCTTTTCTGCAAAAAAGTTTTGAGTCTGTAGGTTGTATAAATAGAGCACAGGGCACTGTAACTGGCAGATCTTTCAGATAAAAAATAAAACAGAAAATAGTAAAATCAAAGGGGAAACTTGTTTGCAATAAAATACAGTAGTGCCCCGCAAGACGAACGCCTCGCAAGACAAAAAACTCGCTAGACGAAAGGTTTTTTCGTCCGCGATTTGCCTCGCAAGACGAATTCCCCTATGGGCTTGCTTCGCAAAACGAAGCTTGCCCCGGGGACAGCGGGTCTTCTCTTTTGAAGCAAGGGGCTGCGGGGAGATAGCGATCTCCCTGCAGCCCCTTGCTGCAAAAGACGTCCGGGGGAAGCGGGGAAGCGAAGCGCTTCGCTTCCCCGCTTCCCCCGGACCTCTTCTGAAGCAAGGGGCTGGGGGGAGATAGCGATCTCCCTGCAGCCCCTTGCTGCAAAAGACGTCGGGGGAAGCGGGGAAGCGAAGCGCTTCGCTTCCCCGCTTCCCCCGGACCTCTTCTGAAGCAAGGGGCTGGGGGGAGATAGCGATCTCCCCCCAGCCCCTTGCTTCAGAAGAGGTCCGGGGGAAGCGGGAAGCGAAGCGCTTCGCTTCCCCGCTTCCCCCTGACGTCTTTTGCAGCTGTTCCGAAGTGGGGCGGGGGGCGGGGTCACCTGCCCCAGCCGCCCCACTTCGGAAAGCTGTTCCAGGAACAGCTCCATAGGAACCTCCATAGGCGCCCGTCACCTCTCCAGCCAGGAGAGCGCGCGCGGGGCTAAACCAGCCCCCCGCGACCCTCTCCCAGCTGGAGAAGTGACGCGCGCCTATGGCAGGAGCCTCCATAGGCGCCCGTCACCTCTCCAGCCGGGAGAGCGCGCGCGGGGCTAAACCAGCCCCCCGCGACCCTCTCCCAGCTGGAGAAGTGACGCGTGACTATGGCAGCAGCCTCTGAAGGATGCACCGAAGCCTGGCGTGGGGGGGGGGCGGAGAGACCTTCTCCCCGCGCCAGCCTTCGGATGGCTGTCCTGAAGACTTGGGGTGGGAGAAGGGTTTTCCTTCCCACCGCCAACATTCAGAATGCTGTTCTGAATGTTGGCGGTGGGGAGGAAAAACCCTCCTCCCACGCAAGCCCCGGGAACAGAGGGAAAGCGCTGCGCGCCTTCCCCTCTGTTCCCGTACCTGTCCTGAAGGCTTGCGGTGCGGAGAAAAGCCCTTCTCCGCACCGCCAGCCTGGCAAGCGGTTTCCCTAGGAACGCATTAATTGATTTTCAATGCATTCCTATGGGAAACCGTGCTTCGCAAGACGAAAAATTCGCTAGACGACAAAAATTGCGGAACGAATTAATTTCGTCTTGCGGGGCACCACTGTATATAACCAAAATGGGTACAACCCTAAGGATATTACTAGGGGGGTTAAAAAAAGATGAAGTTATGCTCAAACCACAGAGTAAGAAGAAGGGAGGGGGGGAGTGCAATTAAGAAAATGCAACAACATCAGCTAAACTGACATAATTATTTGCATAATAAAGAGTTGGATGCCCTCTTACCATCCTGCACACCTGGGACACAGTCCAACAGGCGCTTCTGCTTTCCAACCTCCATTTACCTGGGAGTTTGCGGAGCAGAAGGGTCTCATGTCCAGCATCCCTCTACCCAACATTAAAAAGCAACAGAAGTACTGAGCAGCATATTATACAGTGCACAATGGAGCATGGACTCAGAACAGAAGAATGTGGGGAGATAAAATGCAGCTTGTTGTCTTGTTTTAAATCAGCATTCAATGTGTGTGGTACAATCGCCCCGGCACACCATCTGAGCACATCCCATTGAAGCAAATGAGGCCTCTCATTCCTTTCTCAATGGTGCTCAGACAGGAACAGGTTGCATCCACGGTGGGCTGTGGGAATGAGATGTAGGAACAGACACTTCTTTTCTTTTCTTTTCTCACCATGCGCCCAACCCCCTTCTAAGAGAAGGTAATCTATAAATAAAACCCCAAAGGAAATATACACCAGTGTGGCGCTGGATGGAACATGTCAATGGAGGAAATGCACAATGAACAAGAAATCATCCCGGGAGACGATTCTGAGACAACAAAACAAATTATATATATAAGAAAAGAACAACAGTAACAACAATGGTTCCAATGGTGCCAAAATAAAGCAGGTTACATGATCAGAAGTAATTGGTGCTACTTAGAATATAGTAGCAGAGACTGCCTCCCCAAAACAACAACAACAACAAAAAGGTTTTTGGTCCTTCAAATATATATACATATATATGTATGTATATGTATATATGCATGTCTGTATATATACATATATCTATATATATATCTATATATATCTATATATATCTATATGGTTTTTTTAAGTTGCAACAGTGCTTCTCCAAAAAAAGGTCCATCTATAAATATATATTTTTTAAATATTTTTAAGCATTTTTTAAAATTTATTTTAAAATTCTCCATCTCACTCTATATATTATTTTTTGAATGGCGTTAACCTGCTGAAGTTTTGCCAGAATGGTGACTGGCTGCGTTTGGGTTCGTTGAATTCGTAGACCTGGGGTTGGGCTATGCCATCGGTCACCATGTATTGTCCCTGATTTAGTGGATCCTGGGGTGGTGGGTAGGCTGGAGGAACTGATCGAGAGTAGCCAACACCTGTATGAATGGTGGAGGAAAAAGAATATGGGGTGGGATGGAGTAGGAAAAAAGAAACGCCCATCAGAATGTACTGGCTAAAGATACGAACATCATTCATCCCAGTTCCCAATATTACATCAAATTCTAGCACAAAGGCTTATTTACACATTACAAAGCTTCAAGCTGTCTCTTCAAAGGGCTGTCACATGGAAGAAGGAGCAAGCTTGTTTTCTCCTGCTCTGAAGGGTAGGGCCAGAACCAATGGATTCAAGTTACAAGAAAGGAGATTCCAACTAAACATCAGGAAGAACTTTCTAATAATAAGAGCTGTTTAACAGTGGAATGGACACCCTTGGAGGGGTGATGTCCAGTGATGGACTCTCCTTCACTGGAGGTTTTTAAGCGATGGTTGAATGGCCATCTGTTATGGTTGCTTTAGTTGAGATTCCTGCACTGCAGGGGGTTGGACTAGAAGACCCTCAGGTTTCCTTCCCCCTCTGTGATTCTACACATCTACAAGTGTTTGTATGAAAGACTGTGCACTTGTTATTTGTGCAGCTCAACTCTTGGATACGCAGGTTCACTTGTGGAATGTTACATGTGAATGACTATATGAATGTAGAGCTCAACTGTGCACACAGGTACACAGATTGTACTCTAGCTGAACGTAATGTATGGATACCCCTCAAGAAGCAGAATCCAGGGCAAGGCCACACAGGAAAAAGCAACATTGTCTCTTACTTCTTAATGGTTCCTGTTGAGCTAGGAAAATAGGAAGCTGCACACTGATGTGAGGGTAGCTTGGCTACCAGGATTAGCCAACCTAGTGCCTTCCATGTTGCTGGACTAAAACTCCCAACACCCTTGACCATGAGCCATGCTGGATGGGGCTCATGGATAGAAGTAGAACAGCATCTGAAGAGCACCCTTTTGGCTAGCTCAATGTACAGTGCCTCTCCAGGGTTTCAGGCAGGGTTCCCCTCAACCCTCTACCTGGAGAGGTCAAGGACTGAACCTGAATAGTTTCCATTCAGCATGTGCTCAAACACTGAGCTACCCCACTCCCAATATTAATGGTGGTTGAGAGCATACAGAAAAGAGGCGGAGAAGTAGCTCAGCTAATTAATAAACAAAGACGAAGAAAAATACCCAGGCAAATCAACATTGAAAAGATGCATAATAAATGCATTAACTTACTCACTTACTAATAAATGCATTTGTGGGTAAGATATAGCTCTCTGATAAATGCCAAACTAAACCATATTTTAAGGGGTAGGAAGAATGAATCATTTTCTGAATCAGCTCTGTTCAAAAAAAGTAGGATATCCTTTCTCGCCGAATACTTGGTCATTAGCTATTAGTCATGATAGCTAAAAGAGGAAACCTTAACACATCTAACTGATAGATGTGAAGCAATCTGCAAATGACAGTTATCTTCATCCTGCTTATTACTGGCGACTGATACAGGTGGCATACTGGGCCTGGGGAAATTTGATCTGACTGAGCACAGCATAAATATGTCATTGCAATATTCTGCTTCACTGGGGTTTGCAAAGAATTGCACTGTTTGGTTGTATTATTATTATTATTATTATTATTATTATTATTATTATTATATTTCTAGACTTTCTAGACTTAATATAGCATAGGGTAAGAATATTGTCCTATGCTCTCTGAATACTTTAACATTACAGATTTCCCTTTTAATTTTAATTACTCCAATAAAACCAACAAAGACCAACATCTAATTGATTCTCAGAGCTCTGTATACTTATGAGCATGCTCAAACTCCAAAATGTCTCAAAAATTGAACAGCAAACCTTTTGAAGCCTGTGCTGTACTACACTGGATCAGACCAGATTAGAAAAAAGCCAGAAGGGGGCAGTCCTAGCATGGGAGCAGCTGGGCAATGAACTGCCAGGAGATATGGATGAATACATTCAGGTGGGAAGCTGGTGAGAATATTATTTAGAGTTTACATCCAGAAACATATGCCAGAGGGCATTATGCTTCATTTTTTGAGACATTTTTGAGTGATCTGGGAAAGATTCCTACCTGAAACTCTGGAGAGAAGAAATAGATTCATAAAAGTGCCTAGGCTTTATTGAAGTTTGGCAATCTGGGAATGTTTGTTTTTGACTCTAGGTCATTCCCCTAGCGTAAAAAAAGCTTTCCCAGATTGCCCCTGCAGAAAGGCATTGTGTTGCCCACATGCATCAATGTACTACAGCATGGGTAGCCATACACCAATGCTCTATGCAACTCCCACCATCCCTAGCCATTAACCATGCTGTCTGGGGTGAATGGGAAGTGGAAACCACATCATCTAGAGTGCAGCAGGTTGGCTACTCCTGCTCTAGGGTCCATCTGCACTGGATCCCTGTTGCCCTCCATGCTCAATTCAAGGTGCTGATGTTGACTTACAAATAACCCGAAGCAGTCTTAAGCTCACATATTTAGGAAGCTGTTTCCACCTTACATGTCTACACAGCCAGAAGTGCTTTCGTTAGTCTAACTATGTGCTTAGTCAGAACCACCACTACACTCCTGGGATGCTTTTTCCATCAAAGCCCGAGCATTTTCCTGAAGCAATGCAAGGCATTTTAAATTAGTACAGTGTAAGACATTGCAAACCACTGGAACAGGGTGGTTTGTATACATCCAAGCCCATCATCCTAAACTGAGTGTCAGGTGCTTAGAACTATGAGTGGCAGCCACAAGATAGACAATGACCTGCCTGCAAATATTGTAAATTCATTTGGACTAGCAGCCGAGTCATGGTAGATGACAAAGGAGTTGAGAACAAGGATGCAAATACCCAGAACCTGTACAGACTGGCCCTTGCATAGAACTCAATTTCCTCCCAGGCAGAAAAAAGCAATAATCATCCTACATGTGGAGAAAACAATAATAATACTTTACCATTCTGACAATGTGGTCAGATAAAGCTCAGTTAAGGCAGCAATCCTAAACACCATTGGACACACTTAGATTTACTTCTGTTTAGGATTGTACCACATGTCAGCATTTAACTCCTACTAAACACATTATGATTTGACCCTGACTGTAATCTAATGCAAAAATACAAAATTGTATCATGTCTGTAGAAAGGTCTCTCCACCCCCACCAATTAAAGGTTGTATGGGAGGAGAGGGTTGAAATGGGGGAAGAACAGAGGAACATCCCCCTCCCACTTCCAGCATTGATGCTCTGATAAAAAAAATGGACACCTCCTTGAGTGGATGCTTTAAAATGAACCAAACCAAGGGAAGTAACAATCGCAGGTCTCCTGTTGTGTCTTTGACTCTAAATCTGGAATCTTGTTCCTGATCACTGAATGTAATATTCTGTTTGGGTAAGAAATGCCTCCAATCTTCCCCTTGTGCACTTTACTCTAAGCTTAGCAGACTTAGGGAAAGTATAGAATTAGTTTAGGGTTGCCTTAAGTAGTTTAATATGGCTGGGTTTTCTCAATCTGAAACTGCAAATCCCAGGAAATCCAAACTCATTGTCATGATATCATTTCTGGAGGGGTCTTAATCCACCACAAAGCCCTGAAATCTTTTAACTAAAGAGGCACCTGGAGTTCTCACCATGCAAATTTCCCCCTGGATTACGGAGTTCTGAATCTAGGGATTCAGAAATCGATTCTGCAGTGGAACTGATGAATTAGGAATCCTAGGTGAGCCCTCCTCTGTTTGCTTCTGCAATTGTTATCACATGGTGTGCTACCAAATCCAAACCTTTCTGGCACATTGCTTTCTGCTTTACAGCCCACTGTGAGAGGGAGGGCAACATTATGAAGCAGGAAGCCTCCTATAGGCTCCTTGAAAAATCATTGGGAGGAGGCCACACCAATGGAGGTGGGGCTTGGCAGTGCACCCCTCTCTCCTTCATGTGAAGGCAACTGCATGGCAAAGAGAATGCCTGAAGAGCATTATGCAGGCTTTTTTGCTGCTCTTTATTACTGAATTTTGACAGAGCGATATGCATGGCCAGCTTCCCACAGCTTTCTGGGCCAAACTACACAACATTAATCACTTCATTCACCCTGGAGTGCATGAATTTTTGTTTCAGAAACAGCCAGCATCTCCCCTCTAAGTGTATCAGAAACCTGGTGTAGCAGGTAGGGGTCCTTTAGTCCTCTGGCTCCCCACTGCGATCCCAATCCAGATTTTATCCTCCCTCGCAGAGGAAACAAAACCATGCACGCAAGGACAAACAGTGTGGTTAGCAAAGGGCCATGGAGGTTGGCTCTCTCTTCTGTTGTTTTTCCTTCCCCATGCTTCTGCAGAAACTAGCATGTGCCCAGAAGCAAGCCTGACATGAGCATTTTATAAGGAGACAGGTGAGGTCTGAATGATCTCTCTGGGATCCCCTCTTCCAAGATCATGTGGGTTTGTTGTTGTTGTAAAGTAAAGTAAAATTAATAGTGTGCTAAAGAGGTCTATACTGGTTCAACAAGTTTAGCCTGTCAGATCCCATTTTTGCAGCAAGTTCTGGCTAAGGAAATAACTAGATGACATCTGCTTTGCAAAGGGTAGCACTAGTTGACCCTTGTGATTCTATGATTCAATTCCATGATTATCGAAGTGGGCTTTTTATTTTCTTTATATCCCACTTTTCCTTGAAGAAGCTAAAGCTGGTATACAGGAGTCCTCCCTCCTCCCTCCTCTCCCTTTACCCTCACAACTCACAGAGCTACATTAAGTTTAAAGTGAGTGACTGGCCTAAGGACACCCAGTGAGCTTCATGGCTGAGTGGGGACTGGAACCCTGGTCTCCCAGGTCTAAATCTAGCACTCTAGGTGGTCTACCACACTGCTGTGGCTCTTGAATTTTTGACTCAGGCTGAAAGAACGAGAAAGAAAAGCAACTCATAGCTGAGTTGGGCTGCACAAAAGGGGTTCTTAATGAGAAAATTTCAACATATGTAAAGCTGTGGACTCTCCAAATATGCTCAACCTGTGTGTGTGTGTGTGTGTGTGTGTGTGTGTGTGTGTGTGTACCACATATCACAAAACACCAGTTAAGTGTCAAGTGATGTCCTTTAAATGAAACCAAAAGCCTGAGTAAGCATTGGGAGCCCTGAAACCACGCCACTCAGGAAATTGGGGTGCATGCATGACTATGCATGACTGCACCAAGATGCTTTCTGTAATGTTTTACTGATGTACTTGTCCGCACATGCCAGGAGTATGGTCCCAATAGTGTAGGGGTTTTAGAGATGATTTAGAATAGCCTCTGTATACACAACTGCATTGTGTTTGAAGAGCTAAGCACACATACTCCTGCAGCTTCTGCACTGTAAATCTTGATTTCCCCATCAAATACAAGAGAAGTCGCTGGGCTTTTGTTGTGCACATTTGGATCAAATGCATTCTGTAGGTTTTTCTCCTTGCTATTGTTCTATTTACGTCTCCTCCCTGTCATTTTGCAGAAAGTGGTTACCTACACACTTCCATTTAATGAGTCTACTCTTCATCTCCTGTTGAATACTCTCGGGATATGTGGCATGCCGATTCATGAAGTAAGTGGCAGTTTATTGTCAAGTTCACCTCTGTTAGATTGGCTCATGTGTTTATGTTTCACTCCCTTAAACACTTCTTTTTGCTCCTTCCTCACTGCCTTAGGAATACTATCACAGACAAAAAAGAGGGTCTATTCCCCAAACATAGGGAACAAAGGAAAGAACTGCAACAGAGAAATATATTGTTGTATTTTATATGTTTTAAAGGATGCAACAGACCAGAAACTGGGAACCTGTGGCTCTCCAGATGTTGTCCCACCAGCCCCAGACAGCATACAAGACAGCATATTGAATCAGGGGTGATTATTGGGAATCATAGTCCAACAACATCTAGAAGGTCAGAGGTCCCTTCTCCATGTAAGACACAATTACTGGAAGAATCCACAAGAAAAAAACACCTTGCTGGATGGGATGTTATAATCAAGTGCTGCAGAAATTTTAACTAGTCTCCAGGAGCCACTATCAACAAATTATACAGAATGAGGTGGTAGATTTCTGGATAGTATCAGACTGCAGGGGTGTGTTGTTTTAACTCACCCCACCATTATCTTAAACCTCCTTGCAGGTGATGAGCTAGTACATCAGAGGCAAAGCATACCTCCTCACTTTGAGTGCCAGCTTACACTTTGGGAGTTTGTTTTATAATGAGCTTTATTTGAGAAATGTATACACTGCCTTTCTGCATGCAGCCTTCAAAGCAGCTTATTGACACAGTTAAAATGTTTGTGTGGCAGCTTAAAGACTAATAACTTTCATGGCAACACAAGCTTTCACAGACTAGGCACATGCATGCTACGTAACTGTTGTTTGTTTGTACAAAAATCCTTCTAATTTTATCTCCAGGTTAATGTCTTTGGTTTAAAAGACACATACAGAGAGAGAGCACAATTGGGTTTTCACTCCATTTGTTTCTCCAAAGCAGGAAGACCAAAGATGTCTAATTATATAAGGAATTCCCAGTATTGCAGAAGACATTCACACTGCACAAGGAAGGCACAGCCTGATCAACTAGAGAAACAGAAACTAATTAATTTTATGTTGAAAGCAGCCTGGACTAACATTATACCTCAATTTTTCAGAGGATCCATAGAGAGACAAAGAAAATGAGAAAGCAATTGTTATGTTAAAAAAAACTAAACACAATTAAGTATGCTGTTTTTGTTCGGATGAAGGTCTAAAGCAATTTAACTGGAAATTTAATTGGAAATGTTCATACAGAGTCTTGGGTTGACTTGAGTTTCATTAAGCATAATCAAGGCTATGTTCATAACCTGCTAGGAACTTTTTCTGATATAACTGAGAAGAGGAAATCTACTTCTGCAAGCTTCTTTCATTTCAGTGTACAGACATACCTCGGAAGTCAAACAGAATCCGTTCTGGAAGTCTATTCGACTTCCGAAACGTTCAACTTCCAAAGCACGGCTTTTGATTGGCTGCAGGAAGCTCCTGCAGCCAACTGGAAGCCATGGAAGCCCCATCGGATGTTTGGCTTCCAAAAGAACATTTGAAAACCGGAACACTCACTTCAGTTTTCAATCGTTCAGGAGCCGGAACGTTCAACTCCCAAGGCGTTCGGGAGACGAGGTATGACTGTACTTTGTTCAAGAAGGAGTATGTGTGCTTTGTTCAAAAGTTCTCCAGGCCACCTGGAGTATGGTTTAATTATGGGAAGATGGCATAAAAATAATGAGGATGACTGCCCCACTTAAAGGATGGAAGAATCTGCTGTTTTCCGTTCTTCAGTTCACCGCATTTCTCTATCAGTTTGCAGTTTTTTCCCAAGGTTCTCATAAAAAACTTACTCATTTTCATGCACATTTTTGTAAATATACACATTTTTGCAGGCCATTTCTCCTATTATAATGCAGTTATCCTAATATTTGCACAACATACACATTTATGCACACACTTTCCTCAAATAATTGATTTTTTTGTGTGCGTTTGGTTGGGAAACTGTATTGCAAAATCCAGAGAAGTGTAAATTTCGAAGAATATCTGCATTTTGGTTCATGTATTGGCTCAAAGCATGATAATTTGGTGGGATTACATTAACCAAGATGGATTCTTCCCCCCTCCCTCCCCCCCCCACCAAAGAGACCATGCACAGGTAATTTACCTTTCTGTTTACTGACTTTCCTTACTGTCATTGCTGCCTGCCGTTTCTGATTTTCAGAAATTTCAAAACCTAAAGAGGGTGTTGGAGGAAAGTGAATGTGACATAAAGGTCAGAACAAGCATTCTCTTCATCATGGTAAAAAATACAATCCCCATATTTTATAGGTGAAATCATGTTAGTTTGATTGTTGTGTACACATACTCTAAATGGAAGGTCAACTCCACCTCATATAGTTTAAGCTAGTGTGCGAAATTAGATTGTCTGACTTAATGCACCACACGGGTGTTCCCAGTGCTACTATTCTTCTGAAGGAGGAAACAAGGAGCCTGTACTCATACCTTGATAAACCATCAAATGCCTCTTCTACCCTTCCCAACTTCCTGTGCCCCTCCGCACTATGGAATTTGTGATGAACTTCAAAAAACCAATAAAGATATGTAATGTGACCATACTACACTCCCTTGTGTGCGCACACAAGAGACATGCACTCATCATGCACATCCAGACCACCGACACATGCATCCCCCTGGTGCTATCTTTGTCACTCCTACATGCACAGACACTTCACACATATACAACTAGATCTCCCTCTCTCTCCGCCCAGGTACATCTCCACCACCCCCTTTACTTTTAAGGAACACAATAACATGAAAAGAGCCTGCTGGATCAGGCCAATGGTCCATCTAGTCTAGTGTCCTGTTATCAAAGTGGCCAAGCACGTACCTCAAGCAGGACCCAAGTGCAATAGCACTCTCCTCTGCTGTGGTTTCCACTATGCACACATGCACATGACATTCTCACAAAAGAATGGCCAGACTGCCCAAGTAATGCAATCAGTGACCGTTATCAGGTCCTGGCAGACAGAATTTCTGCTGTAGACCGCCTCCTCTGCTGTTGACCACGTCCTTCAGTGATGTATGTATGATGGATTGGGGTGGTGGCTTGGGCTACGGGGTGGGCAATTTCAAAAGTCTATATAAGAGCTTGCACACCAATGTTCTGGGTTCCTCCTCCCTCCTGCATGTGGTGAGTGAGCAACTTGTTGAACAGTTTAATAAAGATCAGGCTTACTGGCTGCTTTGCTTCTCAGTATTCTCTGGTTAGCCTCTGTTATTTTCTCCTACCAACAGGGAACCCACTTAAGGACTCTATACGGGTTCTTGGGTACCCCATAAGGGGAAAAGAGCAGATTTTGTTTACAACATACCCTTCAAGCTCAGGTAGCAAAATATCTTGAGATGGTCCTACTGGCCAGCAACTAGTCTGGGGTATCAGTAACCCAGCCCACCAGCTGACTTCACCCATGGGGCTCACCTATCTTTTCATCTTCTTGCACCATCTTTCTCTCCTCCCGGAAAGCTCTCAGCCACCGCAGCTTTTCCTCCAGCTTCTTGGCAAAAAACAAGTGCATTTCATCCGTCTCCTTGTTGCGAAGCTTGAAGGCATTCTTCATGCTGACATTGAAGTCGTCATCCCTTCCATCTTCGATATCCAAAACCTCATACCGATCCATGTCAATGCGTCCTTTGTAGTACAGGATGTC
The DNA here is from genome assembly GCF_964188305.1 of Podarcis bocagei. Lineage (NCBI taxonomy): Eukaryota > Metazoa > Chordata > Lepidosauria > Squamata > Lacertidae > Podarcis > Podarcis bocagei. The sequence goes on from NC_138140.1 coordinate 24,631,704, forward strand.
TCTCCTTATCAGGTCCTATGTGGAAAGTTGAAAAAGAAAAAGAAGCCATTTTAGAATCTAGGTGGACTTAAATACCAACTTAATGTCATTGGGAGATTTAACAATGTAATCAAAGAGCAGAATATGAATTAAGGTGGTCAGAGCCTTAGCTGATGAGCGTTCTTAAACCTTATCCTTAATCGTAATCCTAGAGCACTAGGAAATGGGATGTCTGGGTGTGACTGCAGCATTCTCTCAATGCTGGAGGTATGCAGGCAAGGATTGGATAGTAGTTTTTTATTCATCTATGCACTTCAGCCAGGAATCCACAACTCCACTTGCAAGTTTGCCAGGGATACCTTCCTTCCCTCTCCTAGTCTTTTGGTGAGCAACACATTCAGCACCCACAGAAATCCCTACCATAGGACACATATTCACTGTAATCTTCAAGCAGGGAATAAGCAGGAGTCCCTTGTAAGAAGCAGAAGAGACTTTCACTGTTCTCCATACCCCACACAATGGAGAGAAGATGCCATTCTCCTAAGTCCTTTGTTTATGCTAGACAGTGCAGGAGAGAAGACCCCAATCATATACTAGAATGAGCTTTACTTTGGCTTTTTTCCATCCTATGCTATCAACATCTTTCTTTTATACTCATTCTTCCAGTGTTCCATTCTCTCTAAAAGTACAACCATTTGACAATAGAGGACATTCAGAATTGAGAGAAATCCAACAGGAGCCAAAACCAGTCTTTCCCTGAAGTTCAGACCTAGTTCAAACTGAATTTGCTTCTAGAATCTGTCATTTCCCTTTTCCCAAGCAATGTTCTTTTTTGAAATGAGGGTGAATGGCAGTGAACACTGTCAACAACAAAGCCAGGTAGTCTAAAACATGACCTGGAGCAGAGTTGGGGAAACTGTGGCCCTCTAGATGCTGATGGACTACAAGTCTTATCATTACTGACTAATGGTTCTCTACTGCTGATGGGAAAGCCACAGGTTCCCTGTCCCTGCTCTAGAGCATCATTTCCAGCCAGGATGCACAGGACTTGTAATTTCCTATGCCTTAAATGTTCTGTTCTGGGAGGCAGGAGAAACTACACATTTCAAAAAGCCCAGCAGGAAATAGCACCCTAATCATACTCCATGACTGTCCAGACCATAAGGTTGATACAAGGTTCTGGCCATTGTCAGCAAGCTCTTCCTATTGCTGATCTTACTCCTATAACTAGTTTGCTGGGGGAGCAGTGGGAGATGGAAACTGGCAGTGAGATTTCAGGGGGAACTCCTCAGGCCATGATTTTTTTTAGCTCTATCAAAAGAGCTTGGGATTGCAGGGTTTCAAGTGTGCATATGGGATGTACATTTCCCAGAACTGTTTGCTATTTATTTCTAACAGTTTAGGTTTCTTAAACAAATTTCTCTCTGCTTACTGAGCAGCTAGATATGTCTGGCATAGCCTAATATCCCTTCCTGCTTCTGACTTGCTTGCATTGCTTGAACCATCAGCCAGCCTGGCTGGTTGCTTATTCTAGCTCAGTGAATATGCCACACTGCAAATATTTGGAAAGATCTTACAGGAAATTCAACAGAAGGGTACCACAAAACTTGCAGATGTTAGCAAACACCCATCTTATCACAGAACATCTCCTATTCCTATCCACACAGCAAGATATAATATAAATCATCCAAGATTCAAGACATAACTGTTTCTAAGGTCTTAACTTCTGATGAACCCCAGTGCAGCCCAAATGAAAAGCAGGCCCTGCTGTATCAATCATTTACATGACCTGGTTCTAGAAAAGCTAACTCATCAGGAAAAAACACAAACCCACAGAAACCGATTATGTAAAAAGGCACGACTTTATAAGGAGAAGCATACAATAACCATTTAAAATTTAAATAGCTAATTTCAACAGAACTGAAGCAATGCGTCTTTTACAAGAGAACCATAAACATATCTCAGGCTGTGCAATGTTGATCTCATGACCATTCAAGCAGCAAGGAGTTGAAATTTCTTGGAAATTTTGTTTCAAGGCTTTTGAAAAACACCTTTTGAAAAGATAAATGTCACACTGAAATACTAATCTTAGCAGCAGGAACAAGTAGCAGACCAAACATCAACAAAATTTAATGGTGAAAAGTCCAGGAGAGGTTTTGGGCCAAGGGTAATCGGCAAATTATAATTTATTTAGACACAGACACACATTTAGGACTGCTGGCACAGAGGTGGTGGTTAAAAAACAAACAAATCCCATGCTCTAGCTACCTGAATAGCTTTTTCATAGGAGCAGTAGGGGAATCAGCTGAGTCAGCTGACCTACATGAGTATTAGGTGACTCAGCAGATAGCCAGTACAACCTGGTCAGCTCACCTACAGAATTATCTTATTTGTAGGTTTGGGTGAGCACAGGAAAATGGTTGCTTAAAAAGCATTATTCCTGGGGTGAAAGTTTGGTTCCTAGCTGCATGGTCTTTAAAGGCGAAAAAAACAGCAAGGACTAGGCACCTGAAGCTGGTGATGCAAGGAAGACTGGCTGAGTACCAGCCAGAGCTTAAGAGAAAAGGGTAATGGGATTGTAGTAATCAACTTCCCCAGCCTAGCGCCCTCCTGATGTTTTGGGATATAACTTGCAACATCCCTAAGCAATGGCTATGCTAGATGGGGCTGGTGGAAATCCAGTCTTAAGTTCAGTTTACCCTCATTTCTACATCAGTTTATGATTTCTCTGTGGATGCATTTCCATCCTCATTTCTTTTAATACACACATTTCTCAGTTCAATTGTGTATATTAATTCCACTAAAATACATACTTGTGTGCACTTTTCCTTAATATACACTTTTTGGGGGGGCTGCATTTTTCAGTTGGGAAACTGCAACACAACACAAAATTTGGAGGAGTGCAAATTTCAAAGGAAAGCTGTTTTTTTAATTCATGTATTGGTTCAGAAAGAATCCATTAGGTGCAAATGCGCATGAACACATTTCTTCTACTTTCCTAGTAAGGTGATTGTTTGGTAGGGATACAAATGAATGGGACAGAAGCACTTGAGGGGAAAGGTGAGCAATACAAGTATGAATATACAGTGGTACCTCAGGTTAATAACTTAATTCATTCTGGAGGTCAGTTCTTAACCTGAAACTGTTCTTAATCTGAAGCACCACTTTAGCTAATGGGGCCTCCCACTGCCACTGCACAATTTCTGTTCTCATCCTGAAGCAAAGTTCTTAACCCAAGGTACTATTTTTGGGTTAGCGGAGTCTGTAACCTGAAGCGTCTGTAATCTGAAGTGTCTGTAACCCAAGGTACCACTGTACTTAGTTTGAGATGCTAATAAGACACCCAAATGCAAATATCAGAAAAGTGTGTGTAGGTACAGATTGCCTTGTGGTTTACATTTTGTTTTTGTTTTGTTTTTGTTTGGTTATGTTTGCACTTTTTTGTTAATAAATCAATGAAACATTATTTTAAAAAACAAAGTAAGTAAGTGCAGAAGGCTTGAATTGAAATTGCATTAAAGGTACAGTATCTGTTCTTATCTTGCAGAATAAGGTAAGTCCAAATAATTCACCAATTCTGCATTCATTCACAGCTTCTTGAATCAAGTCTTTGTTAGTTAGTTAGTAAGTCTACACTTCTGCAATTGGCTTTTGACAGACCAGTTTTACATCTTCCTTTTTCTTCTTCTTCTTTTTTGCCTAGATTAGAATGTTTATGCTGTTTGAAGGAGCTCTCCAGGGTGCTGGTCTGTTTCACTGTGGCAGAGGTTTCCAACCTTTTTGAGTCCACAGCTCTCTTGACCAACTAGCGTATTTTTCCGAGTATAAGACTAGGTTTCCCCCCTAAAAAATAGTGTCAAAATTTGAATAAGGAGGTTTCATTACAGATAGTATAGGACGCCAGCAAGGTGGTTATAAGAGGGCTATTTGTCCAACAAAACTCAATAAAAAAGAAAGAAAAGGGACATAACTCTAATATGATCCTCCATGATGAATTCTGGTGACCTTGGTATAAGTCTGATCACAAAACATGACCTGAAGTCATTCAGGAAATATCCAGAGTTTCTCACATCTTGCATAAAGGTCAGCATGTGTAAATTTAGCTGCCAATACAGTCTATTCACCACCTGAATAGGAACTATCAAGATAATGGTGAGATAATTTGAAGGCAGAGAGAAAACAAAGGATGACACTAGGATGATATTCTTTCAACCTAAAACCTCCAGAATTCAGTAGTTAGTTTGGCTCTCCTTGCTCCAACAAAAATAACTCACTCACTGTTCTCAAGGAATCAGCACATGTCTGCTTCACTTAAGGACAGGTATACTCCCCCCTCCATTGCTTAACATACTATTATATGAGTCCTGCTGGTAAAATTGTCATGCTCACTTCTGTAGGTTTTGAGAAGACGTAGGGATTCTTTCACTCTTTATGTAGTCTCTCATTTTCATTTTATATAATAAACTAAGCTCTCTTTGTTAATTTGTCTCTCAAGGATCTTAATGTAAAGCTATTTGTTCACCTTTAAAAATTACTGGTTGTCCATCTGGCAGTTAAAGAGATTGTTAGGATCACCAGCCCATAACAAAAAGTATTGGATGTCAAGAACATTCATAAATGGACACACCTTGTAACTCTAGCAAATGATCCCAAACCTTTATTTAGTGTGTGTATGGATGCACATGACTGCTGGACATGCATGTGAGTTCAGACACATACTGTAATAACTGGATAAGTCTGACTTATATGCACATTTCACGCTCTAGGAGCAAAAAGCTAACTGAATTGTAGATCAACTTTGATCTAGAGATCAAAGACACATAACCCATACATTTCTTTAGAAATACACATGGCTATGATTATGAATGATGCAGTTTTTTTAAGAGTCAATGATATTTTGCAGTAAAAATAATACAAACCCTCTTTATTAATTTTCAAAGGGAAATTCCATTTTGAGCTCCTTGGAGGAAATGTGGGATATTTATTTATAATGAATAGATAAAATGTGAATGAGATGCAAAAATTAAGTCAGTGATAATTGGAGCTTAAATCTACACTAAATAAGAACACCTTTAATTTTTTACAGTAGCAGACTGGTGATAACTGTTGAGTTGATTGTATTAACAGCTGCAATGGAACCTCTGCATTAAGGTAACCCAAACTTTGACCCCCCCCCCAATTCAGCAAACTGCATAAATAATTCTAACTGAGAGCAGAAACTTTGCTTTTAAAATCAAGCTGAGCTTTTGAGGGAGCTGCAATTGCAGGACTGTGGAATACAAACAGCTGTGTGTTTGAACTTATTCCTCAAGTCTTAGTTGGCAGAGGCAAATTCAGAGTTCTGAAATTCAAGGAGGAATTCTGGAGAAGGGAATTTAGTTATTTTTACATGGTCCAATTAACCACATCCTTTGAATGACTCACAAATTTAAAAATCAACAAAATGCTAACGCAAATGCAATCAAAGCTAAAAACAGCTGTTACAAAAAAACCAAAAAAAAACTTTGTCAGCCTGTCAGTGCAAAACCAGTAAAACACTTAAGAAAATAAAATAATTTAGAGATAATTTCTCCTAGAAGACTGTGACAACGACACCAATTATTGTTGAGGAGGATATTCCAACACTGTGGCACCACCACTGAGAAGGTTCTTTCACTAAAAACTAGGTGGGAAAACCTGTAGAACAGCTTCTGATAAAGATCTCAAGGTCTGAGCAGGTATATGGAGGAGGAGGCCATCCTTCAGGTATCCCAACTAAAAGGCATTTAAGGCTTTGAAGATTAATACCAGTACTTTTCACCGTGCTCAGAAATGTCATGGTTATAAAACTATGCAAACCAGTATTACAATAGCATGATAATATTACTCAGGAGCTGTGTTTATCCCACAGCGACAGCAAACACAATAGGGTGAGTGAGTCATCTGAATGTATGCTCTCTTGCGCTCAGGAGCTGAATTAGAGGAAGAGTGAAACCCAATTCTATCACATCAAAGTTAATTGAATAATGTGGAAGGACCCCCTTTTGTCTTGCAAAGAGAATTACCCATCTCAACCCACAGGGCTTCGATATTGAACTTCCGACACCTTGACAGAAGAGACCTTATTAAAATTAATAAGCATCAACATGAAAGACAGAGCCATGCAGCCCTGAGATTCAAAGTCAATCCGTCAGAAGAAGTCACAGCTTTCCCTCATTGTGCCAATTCCCTGGTGGCAGGGAGGATGCATTCATTGTATCCTGATGTGCTCTGCTGACAGTGACATTACACTTCTGCTTTCCGTGCTGCCCCCCCCCCCTTTAATCAAATTATGCTGGAACACAGAAGTTGAAAATGCAGCCTTCTACTCTTTTTATCAATAGATTTCTAATGCATTTACAAAAGAAGGCATTAGGACCTTTACAAAAGAGCACAGATATAGGGAGAAACTAACAGGAAGAGGTTATACAGAGACCCTACACAACAACCTGGGTATTTGACGCTAGCTTCCTCCCTTCCCACAGAATCCTTTATTCGGTTGTTTGCAGGGCACTAGAGCTAAACATGGAGTTTCCAGAGCTTTCCAAACTGTGTGTCGTGACACATTAATGTGTCGACTGCAGTGTAACAGGAAAGCTCCCCGAGCTCCTCCTGGAGGGTTAGTTTAACCTCTGGTTTGCTAGTAAAACGGAATTACTGTGTCACAAAATAATGCAAAGCTGAATTACTGTGTCACAAAATGATGCATGTCCAAAAAGTGTGTCGCCAACTTGAAAAGTCTGGAAAGCTCTGCTGTACACCCTGAATCCCCCCACCCAAAACACCTAGTGTTAGATCAAATCAGACCATATTTTATTCTTTCGGGTTGAGGGCCTCTACCCAGAGTTTGGACTAACAACATATCTGAACCATTTTCAGACTGAAAAGGATGAATAAGAAATTAAAGGAAGCCAACTGCAATAAGCAGTGAGTTATGGTTCACCAGGGGTGTCATAACATTCAAAGACTCTCCTCCTTTTCTGAGGGGGCAGTAGACTAAACCCTAGCTGCCTCCAGAGGGCAGCTATAGATTTCACTTGGACTGGTCAAACAACATCTGATCCTTTTATATATGTTCATGCAAAGGTCTGTATTCCCTTTTTCCCCACATTAAACTGCACATTTTTCATTAAAAATTCTATTTAATGCCAATTTTTCAATGTATTTTCCACAAAATACTGATTTCCAAATATATTTTGCTCAAGGTACACTTTTCTAAATGTATTTTATCTTAAAAATACACATTTTAAAACACACTTTGGTAAGTGTTTTTGAGCTGAGAACTACTATATCACAAAATTCAAAAGTGCAAAAGTGGGTGAATATCTCTGTTCCAATGGGCACAGTAGTCTGTGTGGCACAGATCAGGTAAGTCCTCACAGGAATTCACAAAGATTAAATTCTTCATTCACCCCAGATTTCACTACCTTTTTGCAGAGAACCATCTGGTGATCGAAGAGGAAGAAGACACGCTGCTGGCTTCGTCCATACGGCTGATAAATCCAGGACATCTCTCCTGTATAGATCAGCTCAGAGCTGCGATCCAAGATGTCCTCCCCCTAGAGAGTATAAGACAGATGGGAGAATAAATTATCCTACCTCTCTAATTAATGGAGCATCATTTGACAACAGGGTCCTCCTATGAAATGCAATGGAATATGGAACATAAAACAGAGGTAGAAAATCTTGCTTGCAGAATGGGAAAAATCCTTTTTATTTTCAGGGAATACAAGCAACATGGACAGAAATTTAGTATGCTATATGCAGAAATTTAGTTGTTTCAAACTTCCCACAGGGATTCACATGTACCAATGGATAATAGTACATACTTGAAAGTGATAAGGTATTCCTTTTTTTCCAAATTGAATGTGAATTTTCTTACTTCAAATTTTGACATTTGAGAGCTTTAAGACATATCCGTACTTCATGGTTTGGCAAGCCTTAAAAATGAAATCTCATAAACAGCTGTCAAATAGTAAGTATCATTATATGCCAATTCCATCTATAGAACTGATATGCAGTGAAAATGAAACACCATTGCATGCTAACATCAAATAGTATCAGACACATCTACCATTGCATGTCAGCTATCAAATACTGTCAGATATTAACTGTCGAAATGAAATATTTATGTGAGATAATAAATTTAGCAAACATTTCAGCCTCCTGAAAATATCAGACATCAAAATTTGCAGAGACAATTTCAGGTAACAAATTAACTATTCTAGATGTAGGGAGGAAGAATGTGTAAATCACAGGTGGGCAGAAGATTGATCTCTGGGTGATTTTCAGTAGATGAGCAAGGATTCTTTACCCTCAATAACAGCTGCAACAAACTTAGCCTCCACCTCCGAATTATATGGACTGTGCAAGGACAAATTGTTGGGTTCAGAACTCTTTACAGTGGTACCTCTGGATACGAACGGTATCCGTTCTGGAGCCCCGTTCGCATCCTGAAGTAAATGTAAAACGCGACTGCGCATCTGTGCGTGTCACGTTCTGCTGCTTCCACGCATGCACGTGACGTCATTTTGAGCGTCTGCGCATGCGGCGAAACCTGGAAGTAACATGCTTCGTTACTTCCGCGTCGACGTGGAGCGCAACCCAAAAATATTCATCCTGAAGCTACTTTAACCCGAGGTATGACTGCAATTACAAGAGTTGTTTTCTCTGTGTGTGGTTTTTTGCACTAGGCTACTGAATCATTGGAATCTAGCAGATTACTCTGCTGCAAGCCTGCTGATACCTGCTGTAAAGCCATCAAATGTCAGGAAGGAACTTGGATTATCAGGCACTGGCTTCTTCTTCTTTTTTACACTGGAACCAATAAAAGGATCCAGCATATCTTGCTTGCCTAGATAGACGGAGGAAAGATGTGTACATCTGTAGAAAGCTCTATCATCTGCATGGTGGGAATGCAGCCTACTGTACAAAACTAAGGGTTGTGTCTGTTGCTTTGCCCTCTTTTACCTTTGGCTCTGCCACTACGAGCCTGTGGCCCCCAGAAAACTGCCCACAAGGCAATGTGGCCCTTCATCTGAAAAAGGCCCCACTCCCATTCTTGTAGATCAAGGATGGGGAACCAGATGCTTTTGAACTCTACCTCCCATCAGGCCAGGATGCTGGAAGCTGGAGTACAACACCATCTGTAGTCTACACAGTGGAGGCAAGAATCTTCTCTTCACTACTTTATATTAACTTTATGTTACAAATTAATCCATTTTTTCAAAGGCTTCTGTTTCCTTTTTTAAAAGAGAAATTATTAAAGAAAACACTTATTGGCCATCTTATGTTTTGGTCAGGAAAAAGGAGAAGAACCCTCTGCCTAACAAAAATAGAACATTTGCTCCTGGAGCCAGTTTTAGAAGTAGCTAAGGCCTGAGGACTTGAATGCCTCTGCAAGTGCTCCAAGATAATTAACTGAATCAAAAGTGTTGAGTCCCTGCAAGGGATGGAGAAATGAGACTGATATTGAAAAAGATCAGGTTTTTATTACACTGAATACTTTGGGAGCCCCACTTAAATGCACTGTATCAAGGGTATAAATAGATACATTTCAAATCTATGTTTGCAAACATGCACAGACCGGCTTAGGTGAAAAAGCTGGCAGCCTCAGAGGTCAGTATGAATTCCATATGCAAAAGTACAGTCAGCATTTTTCCTCCAAGACACGGTGATGTGCCCTGCAATGGTTAGGTTGGAGGAAAGATGCTTTGGGGATGTGGAGCCTAACATATAGGGAGGGGCTCCAGGATGCCTTCTTTTATTTTTTATTTTTTTTAAAAAGACGTATTTAGTAGACTGCCCTGAATATTTAGACAAGGTTTCCCCTGACACAATCCCCACACACGTAAAATAGATTACAAAGACACAATTTCAAACAAAATTTACATATGAACATTGAAAGTGTTTGTAATGAGCATAGTCAACACGAAACCCAAGCTGCCTCTCACACAGTGACCATTCAGCATCTTTCAGATAGGGGCTCTCACACAATGCCTTAAAAACACAATAGGTGACCAGAGTTCATCTAAGGACAGCTGTAAGACAGGTCATCCATAGTTGCTATAAGTTCTGAAGCATACGCAAGACTCTGTCTCCTTGACCCAGATGTGTGCTATGTATAAACATACCGGTTTTCTCCTCCACCTCCCTAGGGAGACTGGTGCTTTGTTCAGAAGGTACTGGATTCTCTCCACATATTATATATCTTTTAGAAAGTGTGATGATGACATTTGGGGGGCAGTTAGGCAAAGGTTGTTAGTGTTCATGAATTTCGAAAATCCCATTGACATCAGTGGGGATGTTCTTTAGAAATTAGTCCATACACCTGTGCACTTATAGAAGCATGGAAGAACAATGGGTTGCACTTGACCAAATTATTCCATGATCTCTGATGTGGGCTTGCAATGAAATGGTAAACCAATAATCCAATACAAAGAATCTCCATATTTGGTTGGCAATTAAGTGCCCATGCCTGGCAAAAGGATGGTTTCTGCAGCCCTTTTCATTAGCAGGTTGGTCATGCATGACTGACAGCTTATTAGCTTCTGCCAGTGTGTTGCTTCTCTTTCCTATGCTCCACTTTGAGCCATTATGTAAGGCCTCTTTATACCCTCTTATCCCCCACATGCTATGCCTGGTTATGCAGAAAAATAGAGAACAACAATGCACTGTGGCATCCTGGGCCCTGATTCATAGCTTTCATCAGCAACAAGGATACTGACACTCAGGACCTCCAGGTATCACTTCCGTGATAGCCTCGACCCCCAGAGAGCATGGAGCATGAGACCTCCTTGAAGAGGATTGACTTTCTGGCCTCTCCCATGGTGGGCATAAGGGTTTTCAGATTCCCTAGTGACCCCTTGAGGAGAATGAGGAGATTAGGGTTCAAACACTGAATAGGGTTGAGGTCCACCAGTTTCCAACACTATTTTCAGGACATTTAAGACTTCCAATGGGAGTAAAATTTTGAGCTTACCTGATCATGTGAGGTGGCTGAGCATGGTGTGTGAGAGTTATTTTCAGCAAATATTTATCCAACCGACTGCAGCCACCCCCATTTCCTCATCTCAACACCCTCCCCCGAAAGGAGGGATTCTGTGGGTCACTTCCAGATGACCTGTTCATTCAGCATTTACCCTGGTTTGTTTGCACAAAGTTTGCAAACATCAGCTATTCTTTTAGAACTCGTTTTGATTTGTCTGCAGGAAAGTGCAATGACATTGCATCAAGCAAATGTTATCCCACACTTTCCAGTGCATTTCCCAGTCACTTTCCTTATTACAAAAGGTCCAGTTTTGGGAGGAAATGGGTTTGTTAATCAACTTTAATCATGCAACCTGAATTTGCCTGTATGCAATTGAATCCCAAGTGAAAAGAGCAGCAGACTGGAAGCACCCATGACTTTCACTGAAGAGTGATAAGTTGGGGAGTGCAGACCACTGGTGAAATGATTCAGACCACTGGTGAAATGATTCAGACACTCAGACACCCCTTGGCCACCTCAACAGTAAGGTAAGAGTGACAAATTCCTGGTACCCCACCCATGAAAATTTCATCAAAAGTTCACTCCCCTTTTATCAAACAAAGTTCTTTTCTCATTAACTGGTGGAGAATGGTTGAAGGAAATTGCAGAAGGAGGGTTTTTTTGGCACTGCACCAGTTGCATTATTCAGCAAAACATGCCCTTTCCATGACTGAGCCTCCAGTGCTTTAATGATTGATTGATCAAAGTTTTGGGTGATAGAAAGATCAGAAAGAATGAAAAAAAGCAGGAGAAATACCATCTTTTTCATCAGCCTCATTTTTCAGACCCTCTGTTGCCGGAGACAGGAGTGGGGGATAAAATAACCTTCTTTTCTTGCAGAACCTCCATATGAGTTTCCCCCTCCCTCAAAAGGTTATCTCTTGTCAGACTGCTCTAGCTTTGAAAACAGGAAGTTTGCTGCATGCATCATATTTTTTTATTCACAACGGTCTTTGGATTTAATAATGCGGCATTAGTCCGCAGCCAGCTCTCACACATTACATAATTAAGGGCACGGAGGCTTCCATTAGAGGTTCCATAAATAACTGGAAGGTTTCTGAGCTAGAAGAAATTTAAAAGGACAGTGCCAATTACATTTTTCTACAGTTATTCATCTTTCAGTGAATTTAATATTACTGGAAAGCGCAAAAAATCACACCTCAGAGAATGAGAGTAGCACATTAGGTAAGGATAAATCTGGCTGGGCAGGGGGATAGAAAATTTGACATATTAGATGGTGGAACCATCTGAGCTTCAGAACACCGTTTCTCAGACAGAACAGCTGTATTTACAGTTAACTCTAGGGGCTAACATGGTGAGCACAAGGAAAACGGTAATCACTGACAGCAGAAGTTTCAATAACAAGTCTTGAAACACAGTAATTTATTGAATACAGAAAGCCAATACAGAATGGATCCCAGTTGCGGACGGGATCCATCTCAGAGCTCCGATCGGATCCCGAGGTTTCTGCAACTGGAGGGACCACTTCTGTGCATGCGCACAGCGCAGTAGAGTGCTTCTGCACATGCGCACGGGGCGAAACACTTCCAGATTTGCTGCTTTCGCAACCCAAAGTTTACGTTACCCAAGGGTAACGTAAGCCGAGGTGCTACTGTAAACAGTTGAATCCAATGAGAGAACATATGTATTGTATTACGCTTGTGGTAGTGAAACCTTGGGCACTGATTGGCTGAGCTGCTTCCTAAGGCACGGAATGTTCATATGCTCAGGGAATGAAACAGTTTGCGGTTCAGATTCTGGGAGGGAAGGACCAATAGTCTGTTTGGCTGAGATTAAAACCTCACACAGAGAAAGGCCAGGACTGGCAAGAAGTCCCGGGACAGAGGGTAGCCTAAAGATGGGATGGAATGATTGGTGCAAACAGTGCTCCCCCCCTAAAAAATGTTTAGGGGTTCTATCATTTTCCTACTCATATTGAAATACTGCCCCTCAATGAGGCCAAACTTAGATTAACAAAATGTTTAGGGGTATGCGTACCTCTGCGTCCCCCCAGAAAAATAGCACTGGGTGCAAAGCATGAGAGAAGGCCGTGAAAGGACAAAGAGAAACCTGAAGGGTAGGGGGTATCCAACAACACTTGAAGACCCAATATTGCAGAAGACTGGCCCAGACCAGGCTGTAGCTTTAGGAATTGAATGATGTTATCACTACACTGTGACAACTAAGGAAAACCTAGTGGGACGACAGGGGACAACTGTGTATATCCCTGAATTTGTGCATTTGTGTGCATTGAAAGCAGTGGGGAATTTCATATTTGCATTTCAACTACCAAAATCTTTTCTATGAGGCAATTGGAGCATAATAAACTAAGAGCATAAGAAGAACCTGTTGGACCAGGCTAATGGCTCATCTAATCCATTATTTTGTTCTCACAGTGGCCAACCAGATGCCTGCAGGAAACCCGAAAGCAGGACCCAAGCACAAGAGCATTCTCCCCTCCGGTGGCTTCTAGCAACTGGTATTCAGAAGCACTACTACCTCCAAGCGACGGTGCTGCAGATGACACTCAAAATGCTGCAAATGACACCCACTGCACCATTTCACCTGCAAAACTTCTCTTTAGTGGCTTTTTAGAGCTGCTTCCCCATGTTAACAATTTACACAAGGCAGGCACTGCACATAAGGTGGAGCAAGTCACCTGAGATACTGACTTCCCCTCCCCTGCCTGGTTAGAGCATTAAGTCCAACAAATGGACCATCCTGAATAGGTCCCCTGGTTCCAAGTGCCCCCCCCCCAAGTAAACATGCTTAAGATTGTTCTGCACAGCTGATGACTACTGAGTTTTAGCTGCTCCCCCCTCCCAGTTCCCTTTCCCCTTGGTTGACTTCATAGCCATTAGTAGCTTACTCTCAATCTTGATAAGGCTAAAGGAAGATAAACTCAGAGAACAAAACCTGAGCTGAGCTAGAATTAGATGTCTGATGGCGGGGCGGGGGAGAACACCACTATCTAGCTAACCCACGGGCATTTGTGTTTTGCAAAGGCCGACCCCCAAATTTAACCTTCAAACTACAGGATTAACAGAACAACCTTGAGGGCCAAGCAGAACTATGAATACTAATGCTGACACAAATAGGCCAACAAGCTTGCTTCTACTTCATGTTTCCAAATCCTTCCTCAGATGTGCCATGGTTGTTTTAGAGCAAGGGTGGCTAACCCCCTGGTACAGGAGCCTGATTACCCCAATCCCATAAAAAAATGTCTGCCCTCTCCAGCTCCTCTGATGATAGTGGCAGCAGGAAAAAAGTGTGGGAAACCCAGATAAAGTAGACACAGTGGGTCACAACCAAGTAGCTCCTACTCAACATTGCATGGCTGACAATTGCAAAGACCACCAGGGGCATTGGTAGAGTTGTGTGTGTGTCGCAGACCGGGATCTCTTTCCCCTTTGAAGCATAAAAATGTAACAACAACAAGTTGTTGTTACCCTGCACATCTGGCTAGGTTTCCCCAGCCACTCTGGGCGGCTCCCAACCGAATATTAAAAGCACAATAAAACATCAAACATCAAAAACTTCCTTAAACGGGATGCCTTCAGATGTCTTCTAAAAGTTAGATAGTTGTTTATTTCCTTGACATCGGATGGGAGGGCGTTCCACAGGGAGGGCACTACTACCAAGAAGGTCCTCTGCTTGGTTCCCCGTAACCTCACTTCTTGCAGGGAGGGAACCGCCAGAAGGCCTTTGGAGCTGGACCTCAGTGTCAGGGCAGAACGATGGGGGTGGAGGTGCTCCTTCAGGCATACTAGGTATAACTAGGCCAAGGCCGTTTAGGGCTTTAAAGGTCAGCACCAACACTTCAAATTCTGCTTGGAAACATACTGGGAGCCAATGTTGGTCTTTCAGGACCAGTGTTATATGGTCTCAGTGGCTGCTCCCTGTCACCAGTCTAGCTGCTGCATTCTGGATTAGTTGCAGTTTCTGGGTCACCTTCAAAGGTAGTCCCATGTAGAACGGATTGCAGTAGTCCAAGCAGGAGATAACTAGGGCATGCACCACTCTGGCAAGACAGTCCACAGGCAGGTAGGGTCTCAGCCTGTGTCCCAGATGGAGACATCTGCCCTGGACACATATGCATATATATTTGCCTATGCAAATTGCATACAAACCGATGCAGTGAGCCTGAGCTCAAGGTGTTTATAGAGGTTCAAAATACTTCTATTTGCCCACCTCTAAACTCTCTCTATGCTTCGAGGGAGCTGTGAGCTGTCATTAAATTAGGGTATGGATCAAGTTGTTAAGTCCCTTCATGTTCCTTGTTCTCAGTTTTTTAATCACTCTGGACATACCCTTCTTTTGCCTCTGCACTCAATTCCTCTTAATTTCCTATGTTCAAATGAATGGATGGGTTGCCTGTTCAGGAAGCAAAGGGGTTGACAGGTGCAATACAGACCTGCAAGGGTAGGCAAACAGTTGCTGTTAATGCCATTGCATTATTATCCCTACAAATTGATTTCAATGCAAAGGAAACACAATGCAAAATGTGAGGGGATGTAATTAATTATGGAAAATTAGCAAAATGAATGCAAGAACAACAGTGAATGCCAATCGTTTTCATTGCATTGATCTCTGTTCTGAACAGGAGACAAATAAGTCAACCTTGGCAATTTCCAATCCCCTTTCCATTTTTGTCAGAATTCTCCCACATTCCTAACTGCACAACAGCCCTCAATTCATTTTCAAGGCATTACACTTCAGCTTGTCCACCCTTGTGGCAAATTGATCAGTTCCTCAGGCAATTGAACATTCCTTGCAAACAAGCACCCGCTCAGCCAATTAATACAAGAAGTTTAATAGCCACAAAATCACTACAGTACTCTCCTCTAAATGGTTGGTATGCTTGGAGTGCTTTCATCTTCAAACAGGTTACAGTTTTCTTTTTTAAAGTGACTTCTATTTGGGCAGCCTCCCGAATGATTTGGAAAATTAATGTAAAAAAGATAATCCCAAGGAGAGAAAATTGGCAGATAGCCACGGTTTGCTAAAAGTGAATGCCTCAAAGTAGTAATGGTGGTGGAATAAAAATAGCAATCGATCCAAGACAGAGGTCATATTATCCTTCCACCTATACATGAATATTAAGCATCTTGAGGCTGAAATGTTCCTACACTGAGCTCTATTTTTTTTTTTTTTTTACAGCATGAGGATCCTTACAAATGAGTCACATGAGATCACAGGCAGGCATCAAAATACAGGGAAGTCACATCTGAGGCTATATTGCCTCCCAAGCAACTGCTTTTGAACACAAGCAATAATTCCAGGGGTAGCCAATGTTGTGCCCTCCAGATGTTGCTGGACTACAGCTCAGCTGGGGATGATAGGAACTGTAGTTCAGCACCATGTTGGCTACCCCTCCAATAACCCACAATCAATCTGTTGCAAACTGGTTTAGCACTTGCGAGCTTTCTTTCCAAGTTATACTTCCACTCATCAAAGTGACTCCCAGTGAGAATCAAAAAGGCTTTTGTTGGGACTGCACTGCTTTAAAAAAAAAAGGAAGGCCATTGGCCCTACATCTACTACCCCATTTTTCCTACATGCAATCTGTGAGCCTGACTTCCACAAAGAGCCCTAAGAAGAGAGAGAGCAAGAGGCCTTGAAGGAGCTGCCACAGGTACCTGGAGAGAACTGAGCAGGCACAGGGGCCACTTGTACACAACCTCTTCCACTCTGGTGAGATGGCTTGTATTTCTATTTAAGTGATAACGATAGCTGCATCTATATATGCAAAGCAACCTATGCAATTTCATGAAAAGTGTGTTCTGTTCTCTTCTCCTTTTGGGGTTGGTGTGTGATGCATTAAGTGGTCACCCTATGTGTATATGTGTGTGTGAGAGAGAGAAAGATGCAGGATTCAGCTAACACACACTAGCTCTTATTTAATCAGATTGCTTTGTTGCATATTTTAAGTATCAAAGCTTATATTTTAATGGGTTTGTTTTATTGGGTATTTATAGTCACATGCTTGTGTGGTCTGTTTTCTATAGTTGAAGCCTGCTAACAAGCCTATATTGGCATCAGATGGCACATAAAATAAATATATAAATCATTTTACTAACCAAACTCCTCATGACCAGTTAAATCTCTCTGGTGGTCTATCTCCACACTGTGGCAAAATAGCATTTGAGAGGTTGGGTGTGTCTCATTTTATCCTGGGACGGAACCTGCCTCCCAGCAACTCCCTTAATCCCAGCAGAAAATTTTAAGGAATCTGATCATTCCTTTCATTTGCCCACACAGTTATTAAATATAATTGGCTGTGACAACCCACATAATTTCTTTACTTCACAGCTCATGGCAGCTTAAATGTGTCTGCTGAGAAATCCCCTGATGCTTTTTGTGTTGGGAGAGATTAAAGAGTTAAAATGGACTGCCAGATCTACTATGCCACAGTAACCATGGTGATAGCATGGACATTATAATAATATTTTCTACCTGGTTATTATAACAACTGTATAACAATATGCAAGAACTGAGACCTGGTTTGCTTATTTTCTTCTTTCCTTCTGCATTGTCTCTATTAAATTGCATGCTATTTTAAATTCATTTATGTACTTATTTTAAGATGTTTATATCACCCTTTGTAATATATATCCCTGGGCAGTTTACAATACAAATTAAAAATGGTAAATACAGTAAGACAAAAGCAAGTATAAATGGAAAAAGCATTATAACATTTTTAAATGACTTGGTAAGCGACTGTGTAGAGAATAGCAAAGTATTTGCCTGGTGCCTTAAAGTTAACAGAGAAGATACCAGATGTGCATTTCTTTGAAGAGGGGCCTCCATAGCTAGGCACCACAGGTGAAAAAGCCTGATCCTGCTTCCACTATCCACCTTATATCTGATGGCAAGGGTACCTGGAGAAGGACCTCAGTAAAAAATTGTAGCATGTGGGCATGTTGAAACGAGGGTAGGTACCTGGGGCCACAAGCTTTAATTTGCTCAGTACATTGGCAGAACATTAGTATGTGAGTGCAGTAAGTTAATAAACCCATCAATCAATCAATCAATCAATCAATCAATCAATCAGTGTGTCAGTTTCCTAGCCATTCCTACACAGAAGTAACATTAGCAGTCAAAACAGGGTCAGTCCAAGACATTTGGCTGCCGGGGGCAAAGGATAAGATGCCCTCCCCATTTTGCATAGAGAAGTCAGCTCTATGGGGACTTCACTCTTTCTTTAGCACCGGCAATGGGACAGCATCCTCCATTGCACCCAAAGGCAGCAAGCTAGTTTAAGGGACACAGAGCAGATTGGGTGGCCTGCTTCATGCCCCTCAACATGTGTCACCTGAAAGGGCTGTCTCACTCTGCCTAATGGTAAGGCCAGCCCGGAGCCCAAGGAACTGGAATATACTAACAGATATAACAAACTAGCGTTTCAAATGAGTATCCCAAGGCAGCCCCCATGCATTGCAGTAGTCTAACTTTGAGGCTGCCAGAGCATGTGGACAAGCTATCTAAACTCCATCAAGAGTTGCAGCTGGAAATCAGCAGGCAAAATAGTGCTTTATACTACAGAGGTAGCTTGGACCTCTCAAGATAAGCCCCAAGAGTCTTTCGGTGAGAACATCACAGGCTGCGTTTGTCACAGAGAACCTCCTACAAATGCAACCTCCCAGGTAAAAGTGCAATAACTGTTTGCCCAGAACATAAGACACTGAGTCTGATCTGGAGCATCACACTGAACGATGGAAGAAAATTACTGTTCCATGTGCAACATACCTCCCAGTCCAGAACTGAGGCCTGCCACTGAGCAATCTTGTCAATGTTTTCCAGTCTCCTTTTCCTCTCGTTTATCTGCTGAGTCACATTCCGCATAACGGCAAGAGCTGCAGCCACATACCTGTAATCACTATGCAGAAGAAGGGGGGGGGGGGGAGGGAGAGAGAAACCAGCCTGAGAAATGCAAATGGGAATTTTAGTAAGATACTCACTGGTAAGCTGCCTTAGACCAGGCCGGGGCATTGGTTCATCATAGAATCCAAGAGTTGGAAGGGACCCCATAAGTCTACTCTGCCAGGCAGTGACCCTCTAGGGTCTTAGGAAGGGGTCATCCCCATCATCTCCTACCCAATTCTTTCAACTGCATTGAAACTGGGGCCTCCTGTATGCAAAATACGTGCTATTACAAAGAGCCATGGACTCTTCCCCCATCCACTTCGCTTGCTCATTCCACACAGGCAGTTACTCCCTGGCTCCAAGCAGAATTTTCTACCCAGCTGTGGTCTCATTATTCATTAGAATATCAAATCCAGAGCTCCATGGCTGGAGCCAGCAGAGAATACACAGTGTGTAAGTGGCCTTGCAGCCCCTGAAGACAGAAGAACGGAGGCCAGTCAGTTCAACTGTGCTGTAAGAGGTTTTTTGTGGCCACAGAGTGATTCAAGGAGTGCCATATGGCATCCTTCTCTGCCCTTTTAGCCCAGGCAGTGTTGGCTCTCACTGTTGATGGCTTGTGAGCTCTCTATGCAAATCAGGGGGGGGGGTCTGCTTTCTGGATGTGTGTGTGTGTGTGTGTGTGTGTGTGCACATGTGCGTCATGACACAGAAAGAAAATAGCCTCCTGCCAGGGCCAGCAAGGACAATGAGCAGTCTTTTGAAAAAGTGATGTTGGAATCAATGCTATTGATTTCTGCCTTATGCTTTACTTTCCATTCCAAGAAACCTTAATGTTCATCACAATTGGAGAGCCAGACAGGGCCAGCTGCCATCTCAGTGTCATCATAAATTTATGATTAACTCGGGACTTACTATTGACTGCTGACTAATGAGAAAAATGAAGAAGCCTGCTGAGCATATTTGCGTCCTGGTTGAGGCTGCACAGCTGCGCTGGCTGGAGACAACAGGAGGCGTAGTGCAAAATATCTGGAGGGCACCAGGTTGGTGAAGGTGCTCTGCAGAGTCAGTTTCCTTGTTGAGCAAGAGGACTGGAGGTGTACAGCTGTAGTTCTGAAGTATAGCCCTTTCCCCACTAGGGATGAGCATATAAGTATATTCCCAGTTC
The DNA here is from genome assembly GCF_964188305.1 of Podarcis bocagei. NCBI lineage: Eukaryota > Metazoa > Chordata > Lepidosauria > Squamata > Lacertidae > Podarcis > Podarcis bocagei. Next base: position 24,651,761 of record NC_138140.1, read on the forward strand.
ATTTTGGATGTCTTCGTTCATAAATCCACCCTGTCCCATTTCTGCTTCAATTTGCAAATTGGCTTTTACACCACACAAAGCTTCACATTGTTTAGTGTGCGTGTGTGTTTTACAAAATTACGTATTTTATATGTGCCATGAATTCCATGGGGATGTCATGGAGCAGATGGCCAGATCCTGAGGAGGAATGGGGAGAATTTTCAGAGATATGCAAAACCCAATGAATTGCTGGATCTGCACATTGATGCAAGAGGCATAGATCAGGTTGGTTTGTATCAAAGTCAGCCTGAATTCTTCAAGCACCTTTATCTCTGAGCCCCTCATCACTTGACACCACATGGCAGCATTTCCATCAGAATCTAAAATGAGGGTACTGGCAGAATTAATCTGTCAATTTTGGTTTTCTCTCTTATTTTTCCAAGTTCAGTTCTTATCCAGAAGAGGGTTTTTAAAAAAAATAATCATGAAAATTCATCAGTATTTTAGTGCGAATTTCTCTTTACATGCATAGTTTTGTAAACAAAATATAGGCATATCCCCCTGATATGTGTGATACATGCATATTTGCACACATTTCTTGACTGGAGAACAGCACTGCAAAATTCGGAAAAGTGCAGCTTTTGAAAGGCAACCATGTATCTGTTTTCATTTGTTTTGGAACGGGTGAATATTAGGGAGCTCGTCTTTAAATGCAAACGGAACCCATTTTCTCTTCTATCCTCACTAGCAGCATCCTCAGTGCATCTTGACACCTGCCCTGTGCAGAATGTTCCCATGTATTCAGCTTTAAAATGAGTTGCTCATTTTAGCACAGAGTTTACTCTGGCCTCCTACAAGCACCTGGTATGTTCCCACTCATCATTATGTCAGATAAAAAGTACGCCAGTTCCTGCTATTTATTTATGGTTTTGTTGCAGCCACCCATGCTGCTTTTGCATGTGGAAGAATGTGTTTGTTCAGTGGAGGCGAGGAGATGTGTAAGATGGCAACTGGACAGACACAAAGTTCTGAGCACAGGCAGGCTCAGATCCCTGTGGCTGGAGAGGCTGCAGGTTGCAGAGGAGAAAAGCAAAACTGAGGCCAATGGCAGAAGCCAGGGCCAAAGGTTTGATGGATGTGAAGTACAACTAAGCAGAAAAGAGACTGGCAGGCAGAAGGCAAAAACCAACAGGAGGAAGTTGCAGGTGGCATCTGGCTGGGCAGAAAAGCATCCTAGTGGCTTCACTTAGTGATAGACAGCCCAAGCTGAGGCCACATGCACACCATACATTTAAAGCACACAGGATTCCCCCAAAGAATCCTGGGAACTGCCCACCGTTGTTGTAGCTCTGTGAGCAGCAAACTCTACTTCCCATGATTCTTTGGGAGAAGTCATGTGCTTTAAATTGCATGAATCCAGCTTGAGAGTGTGGTAGGCTTTGTAGCTATACAGCAGGGGTGGCTAACACTCTCCGAGTGTTGTGGAACATCAGCTCCCATTATCCCTACACAGCTAGTGTTAAGACAAAAGCCCTTAGTCTTTGTGCATCACTATGTGGGCAAATGCTTCTGTGCCACATGCTCACAGATCTGCTGATCAGCCAAATCAGTTGGGACCAAATTGTGCATACCTACAGTATGCAGCAGGGAACCTCAGAGTCAAGGGCCAAATATCCGGCCCTCAGTACAGTCGTACCTTGGATCCTGAATGCTTTGGTATTTGAATGTTTTGGCTCCCGAACGCCACAAACACAGAAGTGAGTGTTCTGGTTTGCGAATGTTCTTTGGAACCCGAATGTCCAGTGCAGCTTCTGCGGCTTCCAAATGTTTTGGAAGTCAAATGGACTTCTGGAACGGATTCTGTTTGACTTCCAAGGTATCACTGTATTGTACCCAAGCTGCACCCCTCCCCAGCCTCCCTTACACACTCCTAGCTGGAATGTGTCCTTGACCCTGATGGTGCTTCTTGATTTCCCAGATGGGGGATAGAGGGTGGTGCATAGAAAACAGTCCTGTGAACAAACGTATAATTTACATCCATTGCTCCACCCACTGCTTCCTCTAGCCCTGACCACCACTGGCATGTGGCCCCTGGAAGTCTTCCCAAAAGGGAATGCGGCCCTTGGGTTCAGATTCCCCACCCCTGCCTTGTGTGCTGCTGCCCTTGTTCTGCCTCACTGGCTGACATTGGTGGAGGGTTGGGGAAGGAAACGGAGCATGATGACATCACTTTTGGTATTTTTAGCTGTCAGCAGGGGAGAGAGCCAAAGGGGAGGCGATCCTGGGCTGCTGATCTCAATGGCAGCGACGGATGCTCAACGTCTAATTCCAGCCTAATTCACTCATTTTATTAGAGGTGTCATCATGACCGAGGTCCCCTCCCCACCTCCCCTCCATTCATTAATAAAATGAACATTTAGAAAGAGAGCCTGCAGCTTCAGCTGAACCAGCAAAAACACACAGATGAAAACCATCAGAGGAGAGGGAGGGAAGGCATTTGCCCAGGCCTTATACATTAATGCCATGAAATTGCTCCTTGGCTTTAGGTGGACAGGCATTGAGTTGTTTGCAATGCTTAAGCAGGGAACATGGATGAGGCTCTCTGCCAGCCCATCCTATGCTAATTGGGGTTTCAATAACCAGAAATCTGGCTTCCAATTCAATGCCTTAGACGGCATCTTGTACAGTAAATGTGCATGGCTTGAAGAACAAAGCATTGTTGCTATTTATTTCAATTAGCTAAAGGTAGCTAATTGAAATAAATGGCATTAAAAGTCTTGCTTGCCTAGATGGACACCAGAAAGGACCGTCTAGTATGGTCCTTGCTCTACAAACCCTTCATTATGGGAGACACAGAGATGTCCCTGAGCTTATTTAAACAGCTACCTGATGCTGTTGGTTCAGATCAGGGACGGGGAACCTGTCTGGCCAGGTGGGCTGGATCATCGTCTGTCCCCACCCCTTCTGTTTCTCATATGCAGACTATGAGTGCAGTTGCTTATTCTAGTCAAAATAGCAGCATCCATTCACGATCATGCAGTATAAGGAAGCTTGGGAGGATCCCAAGGTTTGCAGGAATAATAGTAATAGTAGTATAATGACAACAACAACTCCTATCTTTTGCTGATCAGTGGCCATCTTGGGGCTAATGGGTGTTATAGCAGTTGTACTATCTTCCTCAAAAGCTTAGGGCAAATCAAATTAACTATTTCTAAAATCATTTAAACTCCTTTGGGAGGACTTCCAAAAGATGCTCAGCCTAAGGAACTTGTCAAATCTCTGAAGTTCCATGGGTGATGGGCAGGCAGGGGCTGAGAGCAACTCCTGTTGCCCTCCTTCTGCCAGATCCCTATTTTAAAGAATCCAAACCCAAGCATCAGTGTACCTGTGGTCCTGTGCAGTGTACTTCAGCAGCTCTGCCAGCTGCAGTGGGTATTTGCAGATCTTCTGCACAGGTGTCAGAAGGAAACCATCAATGGCAATGTCAATCATCTGCTGCAAGAGGCGGCATGCTTCAAAGAAGTGCTGGTATCTGCCATCTTTCATTAGTTTGGATAGCTCCATGCACGCATCCAAGTGATTGTTGCAGTACTCTGAGTAGATCCAGAAGCCATCTTGCTGCAAGGGGTGGGAGCAGGAAAGTGGGGGGGGGGAGGAGGAAACAAAGAAGTGTGTGAGAAACATCACAAACCATCAGCTACTCACCTAGAGATGGACCAATCAGTTTATTTTCAGTCTATCTCAGTTTTGCATGCATTCATTTGCAAGTCCATTCTGTCTTGCTGTTGCATCAATCCACAAAAACATTGCATTTTTATTTTTAAAAAATACATTTCTATTTGCAGGGAGCTATTATTAATTTATTAGACATATTATCCATATAGATATTCATATCTGCAATTTCATAAAAACACCAATGTGATTTATAACAATTGTATCTATACCATGGGTAGGCAAACTAAGGCCCAGGGGCCGGATCTGGCCCAATCACCTTCTAAATCCAGCCTGCGGATGGTCCAGGAATCAGTGTGTTTTTACATGAGTAGAATGTGTGCTTTTATTTAAAATTCATCTCTGGGTTATTTGTGGGGCGTAGGGATTCGTTCATTTTTCCCCCTTCTAAATATAGTCCGCCCCCCATAAGGTCTGAGGGACAGTGGACCGGCCCCCTGCTGAAAAAGTTTGCTGACCCCTGACCTATACATTGTAAGAGGTATTTTACATATTAGTCATTTAATGCAAGATATGTGACTTTTGAAAGCATGCAGGGTAAAAATGGCACAGTATGAAGCCAAAACAATACAGAGGGGGTGGGCAGGGATGTGTGAAAAATGCCCTGGGGAAAAGGTGTTTTAACACTTTCAAGCCTAGCACTGCTCCTCTGGTCTGCTTTGGGGGTCCTCTGAATCTGATTTGATGCAAAGGAGAGGAATGGGAAACCTGTGGTCCTCCAGATGTTACTAGACTACAACTCTCATAATCTCTTACCATCGGCCACCCTGGTAGGAGCTGATGGAACATTCAGAGCAGCTTACATGATATCCTTATCTGGGCACAAGTGCTGAAATTCCTGAGTATGCCATTCCTGAAATTCCATCATCTTTACTACACGAGCTCTAAATTTTGGCTTATTTGTATTTGTATTCTATTTTCCTTCAACAAGGTCAAGGTGGGGTGCATGTTTCTTCCGCTCCCTGTTTTATCCTCACAAAATTCACATAAAGTAGGTTAGCCTAAGGGACAGTGACAAGCCCAAGGCCATTAAGTGGGCTTCGTAGCTGAGTGGGGATTTGAACTTTGGTCTCCAATATTCAATGCCAGGGCTAATTTTTGTAAAACCTTCTTGACCTAGGAGAACGTATACTATACTACACAGATTTCTCCCTCGTCTGTGGAGAGCTGTCAGTTTTGGCTTCTTCTAGTTGTTTTTACAACCTAAATGTGAGTTCTCCATTTTTCTGCACCAATTTGTGATTTCCTTTTCAAAAGCCCTCTTGAAAATTCATCAGCAGTTCTCAAAGTTTTGCAAGTAATTTTCCCTGATGCATTTTCGAATGATATTGCATCCTAAGAAATGCATCCTTATGCACAGTTAGCCCTAATCTTTGTGCAAACTTAGCCTTGGCATTTTTGTACACACTTTTTGGCTGGAGAATTGAATTACAATATTCAATGATTTTTGGAAGGATAGTCATGTTGCTGTTTGCAAGTGAATTAGGTATGCAGTAAAATGCTAAACCAAACCAAATTTCTCCTCCATCCCCCCCCCCCCCGGCTTCCTTTTTTACGTGTTTCTGCCAACAAGGTTTCCTTACCCTCTTCTATTGGAAACCGACAGCTGAAGTTAAACTTTCTGACCTTTGTGGCAAGGGCTCTGCTTGGAGCAAAGCCATCACATCCACAGATGGATTTTGACAGTTTCCAGTTCTGCTTATTTCCGCTGCATGTTTTATAGCACGGACCTCTGGGATCTATTTTGTTTTGTGTGTGTGCTTTTTTACTAGAATTCTGATGTCTATCAACTGGAGCCAAGTGCAAATGGTAGTTCAGGTGGATGAGCACACCGTAAAAATTAAGGAACAGGGTACCTCTGAGCACATGCTCCAAACATGTGATCAGTATCAGAACCAAGTTCACAAACCCTTTCATACAAAAACTCACTCCTGGTTTTCCCTCGATTATCTTTTCAAGCCACCTAATATGATGACAGCTGAGAGAGAGAAATGTTTTGGGCTGTTGCTTTTGTTAGAAAACTGGCAATCAGAGACCTACTAGTATATCCTAATCTACCTTCTGCTCACCCCTGTTCAGAAGCCTGCTTGCCAATAAGAGCCTGAGCTTGAAAAGCAGAGAAAAGTGCTGCTATTACAACCTTATCCCTTTTTAAACAACAACAACAACAATGAAACTACAGGAATGGGAAATCTATGGCACTCAGAGAGAAGCTGCTGTGAATGGTTTTAATTGTGCCCTGTTGTAATTTCATTAGCATTTACAGTGTGGTTCTCTAATAGTATCTGAAGTGTTGCCGGTGTGAAATATAGCCCAGCCAAGCCATAACTGAAAGTAATATATTTATGCATAAAAGGATCCAGCATCCTAGATAGCTGCATCCGCTTACATAAGTGCCAAGATAGTGCTTTATTTCCCCCTCAAGGAAAAGCTCAAAAAGCAAGGCTGCATGATTTTCTTGACATTTCCTGACGTATTTACAACACTGGCCATTTCGTCAGCTCCCATAACAGTGGAGCTTATGTAACAAGGGAGGACGGGCTTGGTGGGATCTCTGAGAGTGAACGCTGTCAGTTTAAGCATCCTACTCATTGTATATGTTTATGTACCAACTGGGAAAAGTCAGTGTGGTACAGTGAGTGTTGAACTAAGATCATCAAACCAAAAAAAAAAAAAGGGGGGGGGAGAAAGATTTTAATCTCTTCTCAGCTGTGAGGTTCCCTGGGTCACTTTGGGACATTCATTATCTCTCAGGATCACCTATCTCACAGGGTTGCTGTGAGGATGAAATATGGGAACAGGAAAACAACCAAGAGTATTGTGGAACTTTAGACAAATGTACAGCAGCATCTGCTTTTGTGGACTACAATTTAGTTCATCAAATGCTTGGAGCATTATCCTGAATTACAGATATATATTATATGCACATGGCTGGGGAAAAGGGAGACTTATGAACAGTGGGGCCAGAGGGTAATTAAGTGGAAAAGTCCAGAAAGTAATACCTGCATTATTAACAGTGGTCATTCACAAAATTTAGTGATATAACACACACTTACTGGCATTGATAAGCTAACCAACGCATGTAGCGTGATTTAAAAAATGAAATGAAAACCTTTGTCCCAACTCAAGCCACATATGGAATAATTTAATTATTTGATTAATTATAACTCAGCCATTTCAAATTACACTCCCCTTTGTTCAAAAATGGTCATTGCAAGTTGTTGTTGTTATTAATTAAATTTATATGCCACCCTTCATCTGAGAATCGCAGGGCAGTTTACAATTTTAAAACATAAAAATTCATAACATAGTAACAAACCAAAACAATACCCCTCCCCACATTTTTAAAGGCCATAGATTGTTTAATTAGTGGAGCCTAAAATATGTAATGAAGGCACGGGGCGAGCCTCCCTGGGGAGGGCATTCCGCAAATAGGGAGTCACTGCAGAAAAGGCCTATTCTAGCGTTGCTGTCCTCCAGACCTCTTGGGGAAGGGGCACACATAGCAGGGTCTCCGTTTATGATTGAAGGGTCTGGATTGATTCATATGGGAAAAGGTTGTCCTTTAATTACAGAAGGTTCTGCAATACTGAAAAGTTCCTCTACTGGTTTTTGAACTCTGTTATTTCTGATGTCAGATTTACATCCATTTAATTTGTTGCAGAGATTCACCTAATGGGGATGCAAATTGTTCCTTCTCTGCTCATCAAATGATTAGCCTGATGCGTGGGAAGGGGAAGATTTGTATCTCCATACTAGGCTGGGTGAAGAGATTTAAAGCTCTCCAACCAGCCAGCACCGTATTTACCTCCCTCATAAGTAATTTTTTCTTCCCACTCACAAAAGCCACCCACCCCCCTGATTTTGGCAGTAGCAAAAAGAAAAAGATGGGGCTAGCAGCTGGGGGGGGGGAATATGATGGAATCGCAGCTCCTCACCAGTAGTTATCAACTCATCATGTAGAGACTGGTCTGAGACATACACACTGTATATTATTATTATTATTATTATTATTATTATTATTATTATTATTATTATTATTACAATTTATATACTGCCCTGTGTGGTACATCCCAGTGTGGTGTACAACATTTTTCAGAGCACAATAATAAAAACATAATAAAAAGCAGAATAATGGACAGCATAATAATAAAATAATCATAGTAACAGCCTCCCACACCCCCAGAGCTTTAACATGCCATAGATTATTTAATGGCCAAAGACCTGGGTAAAGAAGAATGTTTTTGCCTAGCACTTAAAGACATGCAATAATGACGCCAGGCAAGCCTCTCTGGGGACAGCATTCCACCACCAAAAAGGCTATTCTTGTGAGGTACCTTCTGTACCTCTCAGGGAATGGGGACATAGAAAAGGGCCTCAGATGACAACCACAGTGTCTGGGTCAGTTTATATGCAGAAAGGCAGTTCTTAAGATATTGAGGTCCTGAGCTGTGGAATGCTTTAGAGGTCAACACCAGCACTTTGAATTGGCCCTAGAAACTAATTGGCAGCCAGTGCAGTTGGGCCAGGATTGGCTTTATAGGCCAAAATCATCTTGTTCTGATGAGCAATTTGGTTTTTGGTTTTTGCACCAGCTGAAGTTTCCAAACTGTTTTCAGAGGCAGCCCCATGTATAACGCCATTGCAACAATCCAGCCTAGAGGTTTCCAGAGTGTAGGCCACAGGAGTTAGGCTAACCCTGTCCAGATAGGGGCGTAGCTGGGCCACCAGCAGAAGCTAACAGAAGGCACTCTGTGTCACCAAGGCCACCTGGCCTCAAGCAACAGTAATGGATCCAGGAGCACCCCCAAGGAGCACCTGCTCCTTAAGAGGGAGGGTAGCCCCTTCAAGACCATCCATCTGGTCTACAAAATCCCCCTCTAACAGTGCCTCTGTCTTATCTGGATTGAGCTTCAGCTTATTGGCCGAAACCCCGATTGAAATGGATCTAGGAAATCAGTCTCCTTCATGAGCCCCTGGATCTCGTCAGCAACCACCAGCTTAAGAACCTTGCCCAGAAAAGGGAGGTTGGCAACTGGCTGGTAATTAATGAAGTTCCCAGAATCCAGGGATGGTTTCTGAAGAAGCAGTCTTATCATTACCTCCTTAAAACTCATTTTTCCATGCAATGAAAAACAGTAATTGTGATTGGGGGTGGGGGTGGATTTCTTCACCTGAAGCAGGCTCCCAGTTTTACGCAATTGCAATTTCTATGCAATTATTCCATTTGGAGAGTAATTAGTAAAATCTGGGTAATACGTCAGGGATAGAAGTGAGTGTGCGAGAGAACTCTTTTTAACCATTCTTAGTTTGTTGAGATGAGCCAGGTCGGGAATGGAAGGTGAATCATCAGCAGGTGATTAAATCCAAACCCAGGGTGAGCGGGCATTTCCCAGCCATAGTGGGCATTCAGTGATGCATTGGCAAGGAGCCCAAGGGAAAGGGGGTTTCCAGCATCCTGGGGGTAGTCAGAGGTTCCAGTGGGCGGAAATGCAGGATTATGGGACAAAAAGGAGGAGGTCTGACAGCAAGCTTATCAAACCAGCCCATTTCTTTAGGCAATTGTACGATAATGGTCTTAGCCAGCCACCATGATTACCATAAGCCACAGAAGTTCTGTGATATTATCTCCTGTTTAATTGCTGCACAGTTTTTAGTGGGATTGTTACATTGTGGATTTGAATGGTGGACTTTAATTGTTTGCGTAACTGGCTTTCATACATTGTAAGCCACTTAGAAATCTATTGTGGCACCAAGCAGTATATAAATGTAATAACAGGTTGTATCTAGTGTTAGTCATGCATAGAGTAAACTCCTCTGAAATAAAAAGACAGGGCTAACTTAGATCTAGTCATTTCAGTGGGTTACTCTGAGTAGGATTTAGTTAAGCAGAAAACAATTAACAATAATAACTGATATAAACAAATGAAGAACGTCTGATAGAATATCACTACGGAACAGGCTGCACTTATATAGGATTGCTGCAACTTGAAAACCTTTCTGAGCTGCATCCAGAAGCACTTAAAATCAGAATAAAGCAGGGAGTGTGAAGGCTAGTTGCGTACTGACGATTTATATTTAGAAAACCAAGAATGGATCAACTTAGACACAGCTTGAGCCTGATCACATGATTTAAAAGAAAAGAGGCTGTTTGGAATAAGGATGTGGGATGAGGGAGGGGGAGCCTAATTATCCTAAATTATGTTATCAGGCATAACAGTTCAAAATGAACTTCGCCAGCTGCAGTTTGTGGAACAGGAGGAGGCTCGCTACATGGTGCCATACTGTTTATGGGGAGGTATTTAGTGCATGCATGTCTTTGAGAGTCAAGAGGCACCTGTTCTCTCTCTCCGATATTTACCTGCTGATAGTTAAAGGGAAAGGCGTAAAAATTCAAAGAACAGCAATGCTAAAGCATGGACAGGCATTCACATAAAAATGTTATCAAGGCAACCTCATGCCAAAAAACCCTCGAAAGGCAAGTCAAAGACTAAATTGATCAGCAACAGGCACCAGATAACGATCCCCTCTCCTTTCACCCTTGTCTATGTTAAGATTGCTTTTGTAGTTGCTAATGTGCAAAGACAGGGGTGGTGCTCTCTCCTAGGTCACGTTTCCTAGAATGCCTCACTCTGAGAAAGGACCCCCCCCCTTCCTGAGAGTTGAGAAAGCAGTAGCTTTCCTTTAAAAACCAATTTCAGATAAGCAAGGGGCAGGAGGGCAGAAGATAAGGAGAGCAACCCTCAGCCACCTTTTGTTTTATTTGGTCTGCTAATAAAAATCGTGGTGTGTGTTTTTTTAAAAAAAGCTCAACAACTTTGGGGTCTTGCTCAACAACTTTCTAGGTGTCCTGGTTTTTACATTTTGAAATATGGCAACCCTAGTTTTATGTAAAGGAAGATGGTGAAGAGTGGTTGGGAGGGCCACAGAAGGCACCTGGCCTGCATTTTGCAGAGTCAGATATCAGGTAGCAGTGCAAAAAGTTCAACTCCTCACCCCTCCTGCTCCTATCCTGACTACCTGTGCTACGTGTGGCTCCCATATAGCAAGCTCTGGCTGCTGCTGTTTCCAGTACAGTTTTACGAGCATCAAATTAAGCAAACTATTTGCGGCATCTTCTTATTGCTGACATCCCACACAATCCTTCAAAGCACACATGTTGCTATTGATCTGAATTCCATCATTGGTTTCGAAGCCCCAAAGGGTGGGCATAGGTGTGTTTGTTGTGGCGGGAAACATATGACTTATGAATCATTTTATTAATTTGAATGTTTTAGTCATTGCTAGTTCACCTTCTGTGTTAATTATCTGTAGAACATTTATTTAAAAATAGTTGCACCCCACCTTTCTATTGTAAAATAAGAGAGGCAGTTACAGCCATGGTCAATAAACACAACCTTAGAAGAAAGGGTCAGCTCAAAGCAATTCATCATTTGAGCAAAACAAGAACTTGCTGGAAAGAAACATTTTTAAGCAGATGGCACAAGGCCAGCAGAGATGGGTCATGCAAGCCTCCCTAAACAGGGACTTCAAGAATCTGGGTATGTCCACAGACAATGGTCTCTCCCATGGATTATTATGATTAAATTTCTTAGTGGCTTTTTTTCTTTTTCTTTTTAACAAAGGTAGTTCAAAGTTACTTACAATAATAAATAGCACATACATTAAAACCATCATAAAACAACATGGAAAAATCTAAAACCCATTCATATTTTCAAAAGGAAGAACTAAAAAAATCCTACTCTCTGAAGGAGGCCACAGATAATTAAAAGCCAAGGACCTGTCAGAAAAGAAATGTTTCTGCCTGGTGCCTAAAGATAAGTAGTGATGACCCCAGGTGAGCCTTCCTGGGGAGAGCATTCCACAAGTGGGAGTCACCTGGGAAAAGAGCCATTGTACTGTTGCTACTCCCCAAAAACCTACCTGGAGGGGGCACCTAGAGAACAGCCTCATGGTACGTTTGCGGGGTCCGTGTCAGTTCATATGTGAAGAGGTATAATCTATCAATACTTCGAGTTGGGGCTTTATGTTCAAGAACAGAGACTCCTGTCCTCTGATATAAGAGAACACTTTTAGGGGGTGTGGTCTTATGCAGAATCCCACAGGGGCCTTAAACAAGTGTACTTTGTTAAATAAATAAATAAATAAATAAATAAATAAATAAATAAGGTGAGTTACTTCTCCCTCTCAAGCTATTTCCCCTCAAAAGCACTTACATGCTCCAGAAAACACGGCCCAATTTCACTGAGGTGGGGGTCCTCATTGTTGTACTGCTTCTCCAAGTCCCTGACAAAGCCCATCTGAAACCGATAGATGTCTTCGATATTGCCAAATATTATCTTCAACTGTTCATCACTGAACATGTCTCTTCTCTTCCGACATTGCTTCAGGTAACCCTGTGAGAAACAGAGAAAAGAGGGTAATGATGCTACAAATATTACAAACAAATGTCCAGTGTTCAATTACACTTTTTCCTGAAGCAATGAAACTATTATTTTCTGCATTCTCTTGCTTTTCAAGGATCTGGAAACCAAGCCTTATGAGGAATGGTTGAGGGAGCTGGCTAGGCTTAGTTAGATTGGAAAAGAGAAGACTGAGAGATGACATGATAACTATCTTCAAATCTCTGAAGAGATGTCACATGGAAGAATGGAGCAAGCTTGTTTTTTGCTGTTTTGCTGAACAAATTCAAATGACAAGAAAGGAGATTCCGACTAAACATCAGTAAGAGCTGTTTGACAATGTAACAGACTCCCTCGGAAGGTAGTGGACTTTCCTTCCTTTTAAACAGAGGCTGGATGGCCATCTGTCATAGATGCTTTAGTTGTGATTCCTGCATTGAAGGGAGCTGGAACAGATGACCCTTGAGGTCCCTTCCAACTCTACATTTCTATGATTCTATGTGTACTGTTGTGAGCCCCTCAGGAGTGACACCTCTCACATTTTTGGGCTTGCTTCTGGCACATTTACAGAAAAGCTTGACCACCAAGCTGCAGAGGGAACATGTTCCTCGCTGAAATGCTCCATAGGATATGCCATGGTGGCGTTCCCAAAGGCTGAGCATGACTAATGCGCAGCAGGTTATCACCTGAAAGGGCTACTCCATGGATTTCCCAGTAAATTTATGCCTGTTATGCAAGTTGAATGTCATACAGTCACTGCTCATATCCTCAGATTCAAAGGACAGATGATCAAAGGCTGGAGAAGTCTGTGCTTGGTGATGGGCTATAAATAGCCTCCAGACCATCTCCTTTTAAAGTACGTTTCCATGTAGCCCCTGGGGTATTGCACAAAGTTGGGGAGTATTTGCAGGAGGTTAAGTGCTAAGTTTTCAGAGTCGTGGGTTGGGAGATAGATGCATTCCATCATTGTTCATCTATCTTCCCTCCTTTTCAAGGAACCAGGAGTGGATGGAATTTATCTAGTGGGTAGCCTGGAACTGTACTGAATTTGAGGTCTCTCAGATAACCCAAGAATTCTTTTTAGAAAGTGAACACAAGTTCATTTATCATGCTTTACCAATGCAGAAACTATGCCTATATTTACAGGGCTCTAGCAAAAAATGCTATTGCCAGCTATTGCTATTGCCAGCCAGGGAGGTCCTGCTTCCCCCTGATATTCTCCCTCTCCCAGCACTGGCCCAGTAATGAGCAGCAAGGAGACAATTGTCTCTGGAAGTAAACTAGTGTTCCAGTGCCTGCTGTTTGCCTCATTATTAACTGGGATGGGTTGTCAACCAGCCAGCAAGCAACTCATCCACCAAGCAAGGTAAGGCTGCCTTATACCCAGGCAGACAACTGGTCCATCTAGCTCAATATGGACTGGCAGTGGCTCTACAGGGTTTCAGGTACGGGTCTTTCCGAGCACCCTACAAGGAGATGCTGGAGATTAAACATTGGACCTTCTGAATGCAAAGCTGTTGCTCTACCACTGAGCTATGGTTCTCATAGTGGGGCTCTGTTGTTGATGGTGGTAGTGTGCATGTTGGTGTCCACTGCAACATAGGCTCAATCTGTGCTCAAGTGAGCACTACCATACTGCTGGTTGTCCTGCTGATGATATCAGCAGACAGCCATGATAGTGGCATCTTCCGCTGAAGAACTATTACTTGTGCCCCATGTTACAGAGGCCTGATTAGCCTCCACTATAAATCAGGCATTTAATGTTGCTGATCCCATGTTGTGGAACACTCTTAAAATATCCCTTTGGTCATGCCTCATGATGTGGCCTGCGAAGAGTCCTAAGGGGTACGAGGTCCCCCATCCTTGCCAAAAGGCAAGAAACCCATTTCCTTGCCTCCTTTGTGAAAGCTCGTGCCAGCGCCCTTGGATTCCACTTAAGCACAGAACAGAGCCAACCAATTTAGATGGAGCCTATAGAGTGATTAAGCTCTCTCTCTCTCTCTCTGGTAGTCATGATGTCACTCTGGTTTCGAGCACTTAATCTGGGCAAAGTGAAGTCCGCCCCCCCCCCCCGAAAGTGGCATATAGGCCATCATGTTGCAAATGGGAATGTTTGCTGCAGTCGTCTCTAGTTTAAAAAGACGTCTGGAAGATTTGTCGCAACTCTCACCTTCTGGCAGGTTTTCTCATTCGGTTCCATTTGGGATAATAAAGAGCAGAGTACAAGGCCTAGCAATATAGTTTGCCTTGACACAGTGATTTTAATTGCAGGCTGGAGTAAATGGGAGCAATTCCAACAGAGCCATCGGCCTGCTACAAATTCGACCCAGGAGATCCAGTTTAAGAGTATCAGGCACGGTCAGATTCAAAAGCTGCTAGTTTTTGCTGGCAGGAAAATAGGAGAAGATTGGGGGATGGGAGGACAGGAGAACACACACTGAAGATGCTATTTCTTCTGTGGTGCAGAAAGATTCCTCTGATTAAAAGGGGGTGTAAACAAAATTAAATGTACCTGCTTCTACACTAAAACCACAAAGCTCCCCAGGATGCAATAAGACTGCTACTCAGGAAACTGCCTTACACTGATTGAGCCTGGGTCCTTCTGCATGCAAATCAGGGGACACAAGTGTGGAGAAAATGTCTTTTTATTTGCTTAGGTGTTCTTGATCTTTTTTTAGACGCATGGTTTATTTAACCTGCATGTTAATGACTTTGTTTTTATGCTGCTCTGCTATTTCATTGATGGTTTTGTTGCTCTTTTACATGTTTGTAAGCCACATTGAGAGCCTCTTCAGTTGAAGAGTGGGATAGGGACGTAACAAGCTGCCTTATACTGAGTCATACCATTGGTCCATCTCGCTCAGTATTGTCTACACTGTCTGACAGCAGCAGCTATCCAGGGTTTTGGGTGGGGTTCTCTCCCAAAGGCTGGGGATTCAACCTGGGACCTTCTGCATGCAAGTCATGTGTTCTTGCCTTTCTCATAAAAAAGAGTGAGAATCCAGCTTACATGGTTCAGAATAAAGGGATGATTTGAATAGGAATATAGGAAGGTGCCTTTGACTGTTGGGGTCCCTTCCAACTCTACAACTGTATGATTCTAAGTCAGACCAGTTGTCCATCTACCTCAATATTGTCCACACTGACTGGCAGCAGCTCCCCAGAATTGAAGATGGGGATGTCTTTCCCAGCCCTGGAGATACCAGGGATTGAATCTGGGGCCATTTGGATGCAAAATAGATGCTCTAATACTATGCTAAAACCCTCATATGGAGTGAAATTTGCCTCTCAACTGAAACAGAACCCTCTCTGTGGTAAAGGAAGGGAGCCCCCTTAAGAGTTAAAGGCATCAGAAGCTGGACAACAGCATAGATTCTGCAGAGGCTGTAAGCAAGAGTTGTTAAATTTTAAAATTTCTGAGGCACGCAGCTCAAAGCTGAGTGCTTTGATTTCAGATCTTTTCCCCATTTTTTTGTTAAAGCAGAGAGCATTGAAGCTATGTACAAAGGAGGAAGAATGAGTGTGAGGGGATACTATACGGCTTGGCAAAAAACAGGCAATAATTGACTGCTTTCCCTTAGAAGCACGCAGTGTTGTTTAAGCAAAAGGAGTTGATGCTGTGGAGTTTGCCACTACAATTTGTATCCAATGCTGCCGTTCAGCTCACAAAGCAGACTTCTTGCACATTGGAATTTCCGCCTGAAACCCTCTCAAATTCTCCTCCTAGGGATGGGAGAGACACTCTGGAGCAGATTTTGGGGGTGCATGGGGAGAGGAGAGGGAGGGGAACTCCTGTTTCATGAGCAGAACACTGCTCATGCAGAATTGGATAATGGTTTCAACCCCCTTTGCAGTGAACCTCGCCTTTGAACCTTACACTATCAACCAGGAACAGCAAGTCTCTCCCCAATGCAGAACGGATTGCTGGATTCTGAGAATCTGAGTCCCCGACACCAGTGGGAAATGATGCTCCAGGGGGCTGTGAGCATTCACCACCTCTGTCGCTCCCTCTAACCTGAGGTAGGGTTTGGGTTTGTTTTTCCCCCCAGAGGGTGGGGCAGGGAAAGGTAGTGGAAGAAAAGTTTAACTGGAACTGAATCAGGCACAGCCAGCTTGCTATGGGCTGGTGGCTGTCGGCTCTGCGAGCTTCAGCTTGTCCCAGCCTGCTCCCTCCCTCCTTATCAGCTGCCCGGTCAAGGCTGCCAGAGAGGAGAGAACGCTGCTGCCTGAACTGAGAGCAGAGAGACAGAAGAGGTCTAAAGACAGAACTGTGAACTGCTTACCCGACCAACGGTGCCTGGAGAAGGAGGGTAAGGTGCTGCTGACAGCCAGGAAGACTTCTCCAATGGCAATGAAATGATTGTGAAAATCATTTGTTGGCCTTCCCCATTACGATTCCACCAGCACAGCCACTACCTTGTGCCAAACAGGGATAAGTAAGAATACATGCATACACACCTCACAAATGTCCTTCAGGTGTTTGATATAGTGGCGCTCCGTGCTCATGATTTCATTAATGACATTGGCTCTCATCTGGTCTCGGTTCTGGAGGGTCCTCCCGAGACAAAGGCAGTCAGCAGCATTTGGGTCCAGGTGCCCATTCTGTACTTCGCTCGTCCCTTCCTCAACACCATCTTCCTGGTTGACCCATAGCTGTAGAGAAAGGAAATGCAACACTATGAAGTTTAGATTTAGAGATAAGCTTCTCCAAAGCTCATCTCTACTTCACCGTTCTTTCAATTCTCCCTAATGTCTGATGTAAACCTCTGAAACGTCTCAGAAATCTGTACTTCCCACCTCCAACAATTTTTTAAAAAGATTTTTAAGAACAGGTCATGAAATTATAGGAATTTGCAGCTATGACTAAATTGAAACCTTTAGAGAGCAAAAGCAAAGGCATGATAGTTTTTCACTAAAATAAAATACATTTAATGAGTTGGTTGGCTTCCATCTGTCTCGGGAGACAATGGAGGAGTGCACCTTTGGAGGGTGAAGTCAAACTGTTTGAAGATTAAAGCGCCTGCTGTGGCAGTAGAGACTGATGTGGAAGAAACATGTTTTGTTGCAGCTGGGGTGGTAAAAGAAAACAGTTGTTGCCAGAAGCAAATTATTGGTTCATAATGTTTAAAGCATAAGGAAAAGCAATGTGTGAATTTACTATGTATTTATTTGCAATATGTCTCCAACCTGACATATGTGCAAATCTCCTTGCACATACCCATATTATATGCTTTGTTGAAGCTTTAGAAATGAATAATTGATTGTGCTTTGCAAAGGTTATCATCTGATATTTATAAGTTGACAATTTATTATTTTATTTCCCTGCCCACCCCCCAAAAAAAGAAGGAAAGAAGGCCACTTTGCAGAACCTTCTCCAAATGGTCTCCACAGGGGGGCAATGCCCTGGAACAATGCTAGGTAGAGGATGCAATGCATTGTGGGAATGCAAAATGCGGACTAGGCTGCCCACCGAAGTTGTTGCTGTTGCCACCTGAAATGGCAACAATGAAACTTTAAAAGAAAACAACAACAGAGTTTGTGCTACTGCCACTGCTAATAAGGACCCCTATAATGATCATCATCATCATCATATTTACTACCCATGTACCACCAACAGGTCCCAGGCCAGGTCACAACAATTTTTTTTAAAAAATAATATAGTTACACCTGGAAACTGTAGGGAGAATTTCTCCTCCCCTTAAGAAATTTGGTGACATGATTTCTGCAGTTTGCACACAAATAGGGTGAAGAGTTTTGAGAGGCCATTTCCACAGAGCTCTCATCTAAGCCTTCTGAGGAGGAGTCTGAGTCCATGGTCAGCTCTTGGCCTCCTATATATCTTCAAAAGGTACTACTTAGCCATCCTCTCTTCTCCAAGCTAAACAAGCTAGTGCTGGACTTCCGGGGTGGCGCCACCGGTAATGGCGGACTCCCTCTGATCTGGAGGGACTGGCTCCACGGAAATCGGGTCTGTTCCACTACAGCGAAGCGGGGACCCTTTAAAAAATCACAGGCGGGTGAAGCCTGTGACCGTGGGACTCGGTGGGCACCTTTCGCGCCCCCCCCAATTTGTAAAGGAACCCAATTACGGGTTCCGGAGCGAAGCGGGGCAAGCAGCGCGGTGCTGAGAGTCAACTGCTTTTTCCGTGGAGCGAAGCCGCACAGCCATTGCCGGAGAGCGCTACCTTTTCCTGTGACAATCTGGCTACAAAAACAACTACCTGTGAGTAGGTTAAAGTTGGACAGTTGGACTCTAAACAATGACCCGTGAGTAGAACGGAAAATTGGACTAAGAAATTCCTTTAATTTGGCACTGAAGCGGGAAGGTCTAAACAGGAAGTCAGCCTTCCGCTTTTTGTAGAAAGATTAAAGCAAAGACATGGCAAGCTAGAGTTTAGTAAATTGTTGTAAAGGATCAACTTTCATAATCTAAAATTACTGAACCCCCTTTGGAAGCAGGAGAAGAGGGGGGATTTCTTTTCTGGACTGTTTAAACCTGCAGAAGAGTGTGTAAAGAAAAGCAATTTTCCACCGTCTTGAATATGGGAGCGGGGTGTCAGGACAGACGTTTTTGGAGTTCATTGACTATAGATAAACGTTTTTGACAGATAGTTAAAAGAAGAGAAACATAGTGATTCCATTGTTCTCCTTCGCAGTTTAAAGGAATAAAATATTGACAAAATATCTGAAAAAGGAAACTTTGTCGTTAGATCTGCTTAAAAAAAAAGAAAGAAAAAGAAGAGAGATGGATACAAATAGAAGTTCTTCCCCTAGAGGGAGCTTGTGAAACTGTTATTAAATCTGAACTGGGGAGCCTTGCAGCTGCAACAGATTAAGATCGTGGGATCAGACTTTGACCTTGTACAACAATGTATTTGGA
The DNA here is from genome assembly GCF_964188305.1 of Podarcis bocagei. Classification (NCBI taxonomy): domain Eukaryota; kingdom Metazoa; phylum Chordata; class Lepidosauria; order Squamata; family Lacertidae; genus Podarcis; species Podarcis bocagei. The sequence continues at coordinate 24,670,754 of NC_138140.1, forward strand.
GGCTCTGGTGCGTGCTTTCTGTAAGACAAGTGCTTTATTGGAACAGTTACATGAGAAGACGGATTTGATGACTGGTCCGACTAGAAATTTTGAACAGGTAGTGGGTATCTATATAGAACCCACTCAGGAATCAATTCAGGAGTGTGCTCTGACAGATCAGATGAGGGAGGAGGCTGTGGCTGGACCCCGGGAGGCAGAGATGGAGGGAAATGTGGTCCAGCAGGAACATGAGTTGTTGGATCTGACGAATGAACCTGGAAAAAGCCAGATTTGGAGAGATAGAGTCTTGTTTGGCTTGGAGATGGGGGGCTGGATAGACCCCCCCTATGCAGGGATGTTTTGACTTTTCAAGTCTGGCGTCGGGCTGGGAGGAGTTTGGAGTTGTGGGGGTCCTCAACTTTGGAGGGACCTTGAAACATGCTTTTAAATACCACATGGAGTTCAGTGTGGACTATGGAAAAGGGGCTGATCTGTCGAGAAGGGACAAAAATATTGTTAAGCTGGAGTCTCCACAAGCGAAAGGACCAGAAGACAAAGTAAAGTACAGGTATAAATATGAAGAAGATCTGCGGAAGGGACATGGAAGAGACTTAAGGGCCTCGGACATAAGGTTACCAGGTTAATGAACTAGATGGATGGGATAGAAAGGACTGACAAAACCCGAGACGAGGAGGAAGAGACGTTGGATGAAGATTGGAAGAAAGTTTTTTAAAAAAATTATTTAGGAATGTTTTCTAAAATTAATGAGTATTAGAAAAATGTTGGAACGAAATTATTTGGCTTTAGCAGAAATGTTTAAAAGAACTATGTAAGAATATGCTATGGTTATGAGAAATTGGTATAAATAAGATTTAAGTTTTAAGTTTTAGGGTTTTTTATGGTAAGATAAGGTTAAAATAGATTAAGGCAATTTAAAGACAGAATATTATGAAAAATGGAAAGGATTTGCTGTGACAATCAATAACTAGAATACAAAAAAGGGAGGTATGAGGAGGTCGATGAAATAAGGTAATGACAGTTAAGGATGTGGGAATATTGGATCTGTTTTTAAATCTTTGTGGTTCATTTTTGCTTTATGATTTTGATGTGCTATGTGTTTTGTTTTTGTTTTTTGATTTTGACTTTTATCGATTTGTATTGTTTAATTGCTATTTGTTTTTCTCTTGTTTCTTTTTTTCCTCCTTTTTTCTTTTTTTTGTAATTTTAAAATTCTCAATAAACATCATTTTAAAAAAAACAAGCTAGTGCTGTGCCAATAAATATTCCTTCATTATTATTATTATTTTAAAAAAACCCACTATTCATCAATTAATGAGAAAAGAAATTGCATCTCCAAATGATTAGAAGAGAGGAAAAATTCAGTGGACTCTTCATGGGTGAAGTTTAGGGTTTCTGATGTTGCCAAAGGGGTGTTTGTGAGTGTCCTGTTGTTGTTGTTGTTCTACAAATCATCTCATCAGTGCCTTGAACTCTGTAACTTTCCCTGGTGGCCAGCTTCAATTAAAGCCTAGGCAAGACATCGTGAGGTAACTCCTCTCAGGAGGATTTTTCAGATCAGGAAGCACAGCCAGCTAGGGAGGATGCAGACTACTGGAAAATGTTTACTGGAAGTAAACAACAACAACAACACCCTGGGCCACCTTGCAATAATAACACTCTCATAACACCAGAACTCATGCATATTCAATGAAGCTGAATGCTGGATAATTCAGAACAGATAAAAGAAAACACATAATACAGTTATGCAGTATTTCTCTGCTCATTTCCAACTGCTCAAATACAGCCTGCTAAGATAAGAATCATAAAACATCGTGTAATGCGTAGCTTAAGCTGTAAGTCTCAAGTGATTTCAAACAGGAGAAAAGTGTAACTCATTTTCTCTGGACAGGAACCTAACTGGATTTCTAAACATGTTTTCTCAGTAGTAACTCCCACTTCATTTAACAGAGTTTATGAAACCAAACAGTTAGTTTTATGAAACTAGAAGCTTGATCTTTGATTTTGATTTTTTTTAGTATGGACATACGTCTCGACTGCATAGCTCCTTCTCTCTCCTTCCCTAAGACCACCTAAAAGGCACGGTCACATCAGACTGGACTATAACTATTAAAAATAAATTGGTCTTTTTTTTTATTTCAGATGGGACATAAGTGCGACTAAGGCTTCAATTTTAAAAACAAGCAGTAGGAGCAGTAGGATTATCTTCTGATTAAAGATGTTTAGGATTGTACTGCAAATTTCTCTGGATTGGAGCCTAATACTGCAATTCTGTGGGTGTCTGGCCTTTAGTAAATAACATTAATTCAACAGGACTTTCTCCTGAGCTTGCAGCTTCAGTTTATAAAGTTAAGAGCTTTATTCCTTTAGTTTTGTTGATCTCCTCCTCCCCACTTTTCCCCACCAAGATCCCTTAAAAATATGACTAGAAGGCTCAACCATCTCAGTCCGGTCTGAAAACATCCAACAATTTTAAAGTAGAAACAGTGAGAGGTCGAAATAAGTCCTAAGTACATGGCATGGAATTCTTTAAATTCCAATGCTTCCTTCCCATTCATAATTGAAAATGATTGCAGCAAACAGAAGAACTCTGTTCATTAGCCATCACAGTCCAACAGCAAAAAGCATGCATATTAAGAAAAGCATGCAAGTATACTCTGCGCCAAAATATAATTTAGCAAGTACAAAGCTGCTGTTGCATTTACAACATGTACCTTTGAAATGGCTGTGTCCTTTTAATTTGCAAAAGGCTCCATCAATTCTTTTCCCCTACAATGTATGTTCACCACTCTTCTGTCTGATGATTGTACTTCACTAAACAACATTCTTTTTATTACTGTGCCAGTGTTTTCTCTTCCTACAGAGAACTTTAAAGGTCAAGAAATGGGAGATCTCAGAGACGGCCTACCGATTTCCTTAACTTAGGATTTAAAGACACAGCATAAAATAGGTTATTTTCAAAATGAAGTGAAAAAATACATAATGGGCCTTTTAAGAATAGAAAACCAATTCCAGAAACTGGGCTAAGCAAGGAAAAGAACTACTGTATACAAAAAACAAACTATGAGATAGGGGACAAATTACAAATGTCTTTGTTGAGACCCCTTTTTGTCTGATCACTGAGTTCTTTCGTGCACCCAATTCAGGGTCATTCCACACATTCTACAGATGTAAACCACAGTCCGCTGCAAACATCAGGGAGTTCTATCCAATGCAGCTCCTTGTTGAATGCAGGACATGCTGGTTTGCAAACAAAATTATCAGGGGACTGGAGCAACTCCTCTAAGAGACATGGTGACAATGTTAGTTTAAGGAAGAGGCGGAAATGGTAAGTAAGGGAAGATGTGACGGAAATGCTTAAAATTATGCATCACGTGGAGAAACTGGACAGAGATACATTTTTCTCCCTCTGATAATACTAGAACCCCGAGTGATCTAATTCCCAGTTTAAGGTGGAGCAAGGATCCTTTCCAGGTGTGAACAGAGGTGACCCCAGACTTGTTATTCAACTATTCGACTGTCCAGTGTGTTTTATAATTGTTTTGAACTTGAAAATGTGTTAGTATATTCAACTTCTGAAAATCAGGATATGAAAATGTAACTTGCTGAAATGTGATTTGTGTTGTTATTTCTTTAATCTGAGTTACAAAAGAGTGTGTGCGTGTGAAAAATCTCCCACAAAAAGACCTTACACCCTTCTCTCCAACCACACCTACCCAGCGTTATATAAGAGGCTCACCTTCTGACTCCTAACACTTTGTACCTTTTCCAGCAATAGTAAAACTGAGAGCCCATTTTAATGTCTTACATGAGGGAGCAGAAATGAAATGCAGAGAATACGGCTGTCAGCTCTTGTTTTTCATGTCCTGATGCACCTAAGGTGGAACAGGGGAGTCAGGCGGCAAAAAACAAAACACTTCCTCCACGATACTGAACCTACTAGAAGTGATGCTAGGGTCAAACAGAACCACTGTTGTAAAGGCAAAGCAAAGCTTTTACTTGGCAGGCTCTGAGTGAGTGGAGTAAAAACTAGAGGGTTGTTCTTAGAAAAGGGAAGAATCACACTGTTCCATGCCGTGGAAAGCTGTACCTTTGGGCTTGTTCTCAAAGCTTGCTGTGAGTTATAGCCTAGAGACATGTTTTCAGTGCCAGCTTACGGAGAGTGAAAATAAAGGAGGTTGGTGCACTTAAAACATCATGTCAAACTACTATTGGTGTGAACTGTTGCTTAGAACCCAAAACCATGGCATGAACTTCCAACATGCTGACAGGCAAATAATGATTTCTACTCCCATTCTCCAATCTTTTGACACTCAGCTTCATTACTACATTCTTGCCTCTGTGGTACATGGTTAGGGCTTAGCACACTGACTGTCTTAAAGGACGTCCCAGGTTCAGTCTCCAGCTTCTCCAAATGGGGCTGGAAGAGTCCCTTGCTAGAAAATCTGAAGAGCAACCGCCAGTCAATGCAGAAAATACTGAACTAGATGGATCTGGGTCTGACTCAGTATAAGGCAATATAAGGGTCTGACTCAGTATAAGGCAGCTTCCTCTGTTCTTCTATGGCTTGTAAATTCAGACATCTCACCTAACCACGATGAAGCACAAGCCCACGGCTTGCAAAGCCACTTCATGCCAAAGTCACGTTTTGGTCTGCCATTTTGATTCAAGATGGTGCCTAGCATCCAAACATTGATTAAGATTGTTGCCCCTATCCCAGGATCTCTCATGGCAACAATATCTCAAGAGGTGGCCAAGAAATGGGCAAATTCCCTCCAAAGTCACATTTTGGTTTGCCATCTTGAATCAAAATGGTGCTTGATGTTCAAAAGTCTATGAAAATTGCTGCCCCCACTGCAAAAACCCTCTGGCAAAGTTTGGCGATAATAACTCAAGAAGTGTCCAAATGCAGAGAGAACAAACAAATGGACAGGTGTGTATACAATAAGAAACTAATTGAAGCTGTGCTGATGTGAACAGCTAGGGGAGGAAGAGCTCTAAAACTTATCGGAAAAATAACTCTTTCATTGTTCTCTAATTACAGATAGGTAGCCGTGTTGGTCTGCCATAGTCAAAATAAAAAAATTCCTTCCTGTAGCACCTTAAAGACCAACTAAGTTAGTTCTAGGTATAAGCTTTTGTGTGCATGCACACTTCTTCAGATACACTGAAACAGAAGTTGCCAGATCCTTCTATATAGTGAGAAGGTGGGGAGGGGTATTACTCAGAAGGGTGGTGGGAATTGGAGATTGGCAGAAAGCTGAGATGAGCCTGTTGACGACTCTTAACGACTGTAATAGGTCTTACAGGAAAAGGCAAGGGGTGAGAAGGTGAGAAATGGCTTAGTCATGTATAATGAGATAAGAATCCAATGTCTCTGTTCAGACCAGGTCTCTCCATTGTTTTAAGTTTGGTAATGAGTTGCAATTCAGCAGTTTCTCTTTCCAGTCTATTTCTGAAATTCCTTTGTAGTAAAACAGCTACTTTGAGATCTTGTGTAGAATGTCCTGGGAGATTGAAGTGTTCTCCTACTGGTTTCTCTGTTTTGTGATTCTTGATGTCAGATTTATGTCCGTTTATTCTTTGGCGTAAGGTTTGGCCAGTTTGTCCAATATAGAGAGCTGAAGGACACTGTTGGCATTTGATGGCATACACAATGTTAGACGATGAGCAATTAAATAGTCCCAAGATGGTATGTGTGATGTTGTTGGGGCCAGTAATGGTGTTGTCCAGGTGTATGTGGCAGCAAAGTTGGCATCTGGGTTTATTGCAGGCTCTGGTGCCAGTGTCCGTGTTAAGTCTGGTTGTAGTATTATTGTGGGTTAGGAGTTGTTTAAGATTGGGTGGCTGTCTGTAGGCAATGAAAGGTCTTCCTCCCAGAGCTTGAGAAAGAGAACTGTCATTGTCCAGGAGAGGTTGTAGATCTCTGATGATGGGTTGAACTGTTTTAACTTGGGAGCTGTATGTGATGACTAGTGGTGTTCTGTTATTTTCTTTTTTGGGTCTGTCTTGCAGCAAGTTCTCTCTGGGTATCAGTCTGGCTCTGTTGATCTGTTGTCTAACTTCATCTGCTGGGTATTTTAGTTCTCTAAGACAGTAATGTGAACATACCCCTAGCCCTTTGAGGGCAGTGCTGCCTCATGCAAGAAGGATTGCAACCCTCCATCTGAAGAGAAGGGTTTTCCCCATTCACAGCATCAGTCATCTTATCTGGATTAAGTGCCAGAATGTCCCCCCTCACCCAGCCCAAAACTGCCTCAAGGTATTGAGTCAGAAGTTTAACAGTCTCCCTGGGACACTTAGCTGGAAAAGCAGAGTAGGCAACACTTCAATCCAAACCACCAGATAACTTTCCCCAGTGGTTTCATGTAAATGTTGAACAGCATGTGACACGGGGGGGGGGGAGCACCTGAGGAACGCTGGCCTTTGTCAATCTGGTACTCTTCAGATGTTTTGGACTACAACATACTGACTGAGGCTGAAAGGGCTTGTAGTCCAAAACATCTGGAAGGCAGTAGCTAGTGAAGGGTGCTGTAGGACAAGGCCAATCACAGCCAGTTTATCACTTCAGCATGTAAAGTAAGCAAGGCTGGCTGGCCAAAGACAGTTTGCTGCCTCCTAAGAGATCCCACAGATTTGTCATTTACACACACACACACACACACACACACACACACACACTATTATTGCAGGGGTGCCCTGATGGCAAAAGTGGTTTTTTGTGACCCTTTCTAAGGCCATCCCAATTCCCCCTATTTATATTTTTGATATTTAAAAGTGGAAGCTTCTGATTATCCTCCTCACTGCTGTGCCAGAGGCAAGGCGGGGTGGGGTGGGGTGGGGGTGGGGGGGAATAAGCCTTAGTCTTGATCATATAATGACATGGCACAGCTAATCATCTCTTGCAGTGAGTATTTCCCTGAAGCATTCAATAAGGGGTATCACTTCCAGGGGGTCCCACTGTCAACTCTGGTCAAACAGGTATAGAAACAATGCAAAATCTCTTTAACCAGAAGCAAAAGCATTTAGACAAGGAACACTGGAAGCTGCCTTATACCCAGTCAGAGCATTGGTCTATATAGTTCAGTATTGTCTATGCAAACTGGCAGCAGATCTCCCAGGCTTCAGACTGGGTGCCTCCTAGCCCTATTTGAAGATACCGGGGATTGAACCTGGGGCTTCTGCATGCAAAACAGATGCTCTACCGCTGAGCTATAGTCCCTCCCCCACACCAGTTCCAGTCTCTGAAACCCCCACCCAAATCATCTCTCTCCAATTATTATGACTTACAAATATAAATAAATTTCAGATATTTGTTAGGAGCTTGGGGATTTGAAGGATTGCTGCAGAGGTTTCATCCAGTGGTATCTAAGAGGTAGACAGGTTTTTGAGCTTCAAAGGGTTACACCCTGTACAGTTTTAATTGGGCCTGTTGGCCTAGTCACAACACTGCCAAGCAAATCTTCTATGCTTCACTTGCCTGCCTACTCAACCCTGCTTGATGGTTTGCTTTAGACAACAATGCACTTGAAGAGACAAATTGGGGGTGACATGCTCTTAGTTTGGTACCTTATTAGATGTAATCTTCACTTGGATGAGACACTGTTCCAGTTCCAACACTCTTTTCAGTGTTTTGCTGAAGCCCAGACCCCTCCATAGGGCACTCCCTGTGGAGACCCTACTCTAATCTCTCCCATTATGACCTAGGTTGTTTACTGTGAGAGATTGAGTGGAGAAGGTATCTTCCTTGCAAAAAGCCAGAGATCACATGAGTGGGATCCATGTCAGGGGAGACTTGGATCTGAGAAGTGCCAGACTCTGTTACCTCAGCCTTCCTCTGGCTGAGAGGAAAACTTAGAGTGGGGAGATGCATTGTCTGGGGAGTCATTGTTCCCTACACCAAGATCTTGCAGGTCAGAATATACACATTTACTGCATTCTTAAGGCTCAGAGTGCACCTCACTGCCCCATGCCACGGGAGACAACACTTGTAGAACTAGGCAATGCCCATTTAAGAAACAGAGATAGTTCCCCTGAGAGGAGCAGGGATAATAGCAGGTCCAGATCAGCCACCCTTCAAAAGGCATCAATATGCTGCTAAGAGAACCATTCTTCCTGGATGACTTCCAGCCAACACCTGGCACAGTGATCTGTCCAGGGTGCTGAATAAGACTGGACTGTTGTGATCCTCCTGCCCTATTGGACTTGACTGTGATCTTCTTGGTATAACCTTGCCCTTCCAGGTAAGTGCCTCTGCTCCAGTCTCTCCTGAGAGCCCTGAGCCAAGCTAGGATGAGACAGGGCATTACACAGGTGAATCAAATAGGTGAGAACAGTGTAGTCATGGAGGCAGCAGTGTCTTTCTGGCAGCTGACTCAGTAGGATAAGAGCAGGAGGTGAAAGACACACCCTCATCCAGAAAAAGTGACCACCCCACTCTTGGGGAAAATTGCCAGCATGCAAATGAGGTTCCTATGCATCAGCTGAGAGATGGGGAGTAGGACAGGAAATGAGTGCAGCTTGAGTCCTCTGCAGGCGTTTAGAAAGAATGTGTAAGGGGTGAAATTGGAGGAGGATGGCATGCACACAGCTCCTCTTCCCAATCCCCACACTGAGCAGGAAGGTCTGAAGAGAGCATCTAAGCATGTACACATGTAGAAGGCTCCCTGCAACTGGGAACTCTGTTATCCAATCAAGCACACTTAGAAACCCTCTTCCAGCCTTCCTGCATGATCTGGGAGGATCCATTGTGGAGCAGGGCACAACCTGCACAGCTGCTCCCTCCCCAGTTTGGGACTCACATTTTCTTTCTGACCTCCTAAAAAAAGGCTTCAGAGGGCAGCCAGGCTTGTAATAATAAGATACAGTATTGGAAAAATTTGGAGGGTGCTTATCTGACAAACTGGTAAAATAAAATATGTCAAATAGCACTTGTAAGAAACTAATAAAATACAACTGGCACAAGGTCTGAAGCATAAAGACTGGTACACGTACATGACTAAACATGAAAGCAGAGAACTCCTTTCATATTATAAAACATTTTGGTTAGCATAAACTAAACAAGGTCTTTTCTACACATTTTGGACGGATTGTTCAAACTTCATTTTCTGGTTCAGGGTGAGATATTAAAGGTTATGTTTGTTTGATGGTTCAATATGCTGCAAGAACTTATTAATGATAGATATAGATATTAACTTATTAACTAATTAATGATAGATGATGATGATGATGATAGATAGATAGATAGATAGATAGATGATAGATAGATAGATGATAGATAGATAGATAGATAGATGATAGATAGATGGTAGATGATAGATAGATAGATGATAGATGATAGATGATAGATGATAGATAGATAGATAGATAGATAGATAGATAGATGATAGATAGATATAACAAGAAAGCCCCATGGAAACACACTCATCCCACATAAGTACTCTCAATTCCTGGTATCTGCTACATGCAAGGTCAGCAGCTGAGGGAGAGAAATGAGCCAGGTGTTGCTGCTGTCCACTCTAGAGGAATAAGGGGTTTAAAGAGCCCTTTGTCTATGTCTAAAAGGGAGATGTGAAAAATGAGGGCTTTGTAAAAAAAACTTTGTTGCTCTTCCCACAGCAAATTAAGGTTTCAAGGCACCCTTTACCTCCATCTCCCTTGTGTATCTCACCTACACAGGAGAAAAGGGAGTGACATAAAGAGGGTCCCTGGCAACTAGCCCAAGGGTGCTGAGCCACCACATGCCCACCCCTACACTCAGATGTCCCAAGCACCCCTTTCCTTAAAAAGATAAAAATAATAAATAATAAATCACGTTTAGATATTCAAGCCTACAGCTATTTAAAAAAATAACACCTGCATTTACTTGGAGGCAAAGACAGTGCAGCAGGAAGATTCCCGCCTGCAAGTCTCCTTTGAGCATTTGACACAACTCTCCATTTAGCTGGTTAGACAGAACATTTTCTGCAGCTAACCTCACTCGTGTTGCCTCTCACTGAGCTGCTCTGTGTTTTTGTGTGAGCAGAGTAGGAGTGAGAAACATTTTTGACAATCGTGCTTTTCATATTGTTGCGGGTGGGAGAACTGAGACTGTAAAAACCACAGGAGTCCCTTCAAGGAACAATGACAAGACTGCAGAGCCCAACACTCTGGTCTTAAGATTCCTCCTACCGAGCAATAGTCATGCATAACAGGAAGGCCATCTTGATGAAAAGGAGAATTGCATTTAAGAGATTTGCAATGTGTTTTTTTTAAAAAAATACAATATTTAGCAGGTTTTATATATAGCTTATTCATAAAAACCATTAATGGTTTACATAAAGTGATTTATATTGAGAAGTGGTAGAGTGGTTAGAGTGCTGGGGTAGAACCTTTGAGACCAGAGTTCAAATCCTTACATGACCATGGGGGTAAGTCATCATCTCTCTGCCTAACCCACCTCACAGGGTTGCTGTGGGGATAAAATGGAGATGAGGAAGAACCATATATGCCACCTTGAGCTCCTTGGAGAAAAGGTGGGATAGAAATGTAATAATAATAATAACCTTTGTGATAGGGACAGGGGGGAATTAGGTTCAGCTTGAATTTTAATGTGAACCCTCTCTAACTTGCACTTTCTAAACACATATAATCCTTCAAAATTAACACTGCTCTGAATTTTGTAATATGGTTTTTATTTATTCTTATTTATTAAATTTATCTACTGCTCTTCGTCTGATGATCGCAGGGTGGTTTACAATATAAAAACACAAAAATAAATTGCAGAGTAGCAAACAAAAACAATACTGCCTCAGTTCTCCAACAAAAAAACCATGTGCATATCAATGGGATGTTTACCTAGAAACATATTTATCATTGAAATAACATACAAAAAAGCAAGAATGGTGGGTTATGATGGTTCATTCCTGAAGACTCACAGAATTCACTGGATTCCTGAGTGCACTGGAGGAGTTTCTAGTAGACAGCGCAAGTGACCCTCTTGAAGCCCTTGTCTTGCTGTGGAACAGTTAGATGTGTTGGGCTATTGACATGACTGCCCCGAGCGCCCTCTCCTGCATTGTGGGGCCTGTTGTGTACTTTGGCTCACCAGTGAACTAGGGGCAATGAAACAGGCCAGACAATGGCTAAAGTGCAAGTGATGAAAGAAGCTGACAGAGTATGAGTGAAACGTAACTGCGGAGCAGTCAGAGCAGTGAAGAGGGCTCACTTCTCTGCCTCCATTCACATCTTAAAGTAGCCATATTGCCCAGGGTCTGTTAACATCTACTTCAGGGAAGCGAGTTTTAGGCCCAGTGCAAGGCACTTTGAGGGTAAAGTCACTCGCTTTCGTAGAAATATCAATGCCATATCCATACTCACTACATTAAACGGCATAGCTAACTGCTCCGGTGCCTGGGGCGGGGGGGGGTGTCCTGCAGCTGGGGGTGGGCGAGGCGAGCCTCTCCGACGCTTGGAGTCTCTCCGCTGTCTCCCCCTTAGCTGTAGGGAGGCTGAGGGAGAGGCAGTAGGCAGACACAAGTCCTATGCTGCCATTTCAGGCATGTGGAACCTGCAGGCATCTAAGCCACCATGTCACACCTAAAAAGTTTCGTGAGCCCATTTTTTGGAAAAAAACAAAAACCCAACTCATCTTGTCAAACCCCCCTCCTCAGTGATGACACCCGGGGTGGACAGCACCCCCTGCACCCCCCCTTCCTCTGCCACAGACTACATTCCCCAGTGAGGCATCCAATGCAACATCTGCTTCAACTTATTGGGATCAGCTTCAGTTGATGTCGCCTGACAATGGGAACAAGGTTCTTGGGACAATACAGCCAGTGGCCAGCAACATCTCTGTTCAACCCTTACCCCTCTTGGCTTCTTAAAGCTTGCCATGGGATTATGAATGTGTGGATACAGGGTGTGGGCAAAACATCCATGTGGAAGGGAGTGGTCCTGGCTGTCCTGAAAGATGAAGTTATCAAACCACTCCTGAAAAAGCCCACCGCAGACCCACTGGCTTGTGACACAATGTGACAACTACTGCCCAGTTGCAAATACTCTCTTTTTCGGGTAGGTGATTGAGAGGGTTGTAGTGCAACAATTGCATGGTCTCTTGGATGAAACCAATTTCATCCAACGGACCAATTTCAGTCTATGTTCAGGCCTGGTTATGGGGCTGCATTCACCTTGGCCACCCTGATGGATGGAGAAGGACGTGGTGAATGCAACTCTATTATTCTTACTTGATCTGTCAGCAGCTCCCTGGCAATTCTGCTTTGGGCGCCACAGGGTACCATCTTGTTCCCTAATGCTGATTAACATATATGAAGCTGTTGAAGTCACCGTTGCAAGATTTGGAACGTGGTGTCATCAGTATGTTGATAATACCTAGCTCTCCTTCACTGTAACATCTGAATCAGGAGAGGTTGTGTAGCCTTGGACCGGTGCCTGGACTCGGTGGTGGGCTGAATGAGTGCCAAGAAACTGACTCTAAATCCTGGCAAGACAGTGGCACTGTTGGTGGGTGGTTCCCAAGTCTGGATAATTGGTCAATTGCCTCCTTTGGATGGAATTGACATCCCTCTGAAAGAGGAAACTTGCAATCTGGGGATGCTCCTGGATCCATCTGTTGCTAGAGGCCCATATGACATCAGTAGCTAAGAGTGGCTTCCACCAGCTTTGGCTGGTACATACCGTATTTTTTGCTCTATAAGACACACTTTTCCCCTCCTAAAAAGTAAGGGGAAATGTGTGTGCGTCTTATGCAGCGAATGCAGGCGCAAGGCTCTGTCAGCGCTCCCTTTAAAGAGCCGCATGGAGCGTGTGTGTGGCTCTTGGGGACTTTTCCCGAGCGCTCTTTAAAGGGAACGCGGCTCTTTGGGGAGCCTTAGCCGCGCACAGCCTCTCCAGGCCGGAGAGGCTGCGCATGGCTAAAGAAGACGCCAGGACAGTGAGCAGGATGCATCCCGCTGGATGTCTTGGCTTCTGGCTTAGCCACGGGATGAAGTCTCCGCAGGGGAGTGGGGAGCCTCCCCTAAAAACTAAGTGTGCCCAATCGTCCGGTGCGTCTAATAGAGCAAAAAAACCCGGTAATTTACATTCATTTCTGGACCACAATAGCCTGATCACTGCGTCCATCAGCTGCTAGTCTCCAGGCTGGATTATTGCAACAGGCTTTATGTGAGACTGCATAATAATAATAATAATAATAATAATAATAATAATAATAATAATAATAATTTATTTTTTCTACCCCGCCCATCTGGCTGGGTTTCCCCAGCCACTCTGGGTAGCTTCCAATAAAACACTAAAATACAATAACCTATTAAACATTAAAAGCTTCCCTAAACAGGGCTGCCTTCAGGTGTCTTCTAAAAGTGCAAACTTAATTCAACCTCTGCTTAAAAACCTCCAGTGAAGTCTACCAACTTCCAAGAGAGTCCACTCCTTTGTCAACAGGTCTTACTATCAGAAAGTTGTTGCTGATGTTTAGTCAGAAACTCCTTTCTTGTAACTTGAAGCCATTGGTTTGGATTCTACCTTCTGGAGCAGGAGAAAACAAGCTTGCTCTGTCTTACATGGGACGGTCTATTAGATATTTGAAGGTGGCTATCCTATCCCCTCTCAGTCTCCTCTTATCCAGGCTAAACATACCCTAATTAATATAATTAACAACAACAAAACCAAACGAAAAACCCTAAACAATACCACAACCCAAGAATGTGTTCAGCAACTTTTGTAGCTGGGGTCAGTCCGTGTCCCACTTTTCTAGGCCAGGTGGGAAAAGGCCAGCAAGGCAGGGAGCAAGTTTTCCAGGACTCAGAGCCCAACCTGTTCTCAATCCTGAGTAAGCAGGGGACCTGCCAGCAGCAACAATGGGGTAGCAACCAAAGTGATATCCAGGGCTACTCCAAGATCAGAGTCCAATCAAGCAGAGTCCACAACAAAGAGGCAGGCAAGAGGCAAAAGTGAGAGGAGTCCATGGCCAGGTTTGTGATAGGTAGGACACAGAGCTGGTATATTGATGTTGTCTAAGGAGCTCTTCCAAACCAACACTGGAGGTTTTCAGTGGGAGCTGCTGGAACCAAATGCTTACACCAGCTGACTCCTGTTAACTTCCTCCTTCCCAGAGGTCTTCTTAAGAGGAGGGCCTTATTCCTGAAAAGTTTGCTCTTGCCTGTAGTCCTTGCCTGTAGTCAGGTCCTTCTCCAGATAGGCCAGGTTTCCCTCTGGCATTGAAGGCGACACTTTATCTCAGACTTGGGACCCATTCCATCTCAGCATCAGAGGCTAACCTCTCTCCTAGGCAAGAGAAGTTTGGGTGCCCAGTTGCTTCCTGGTGGGTGCTAGCTCTAATGCCGATTGAAATGATTACTTTAATGACAGCTCTGGATGCAAAGGGGAATTAGAAGCCGATTAGCTGACCGGACATATCAATACTCTAACCTCGGAATGGCCAGGAGGTCATGAGGGGTTTCTGGCCAACCAGAACTCACAGCCAGGTTACTGAGGTGTGTCTCATAAGGAAAGGTGGTGGCATCTTCCAGGAAACGCATATTTAGACTTAACCCAAATACCAGTGGAAAATGCCTTAGGGCCAAATAAGAGCACATGGTTGCATTCAAAATGGCAAAGGTTCCAAGGACTAATCAGGCTGCAACCACTGTGAGAGAGGATTTGGCTTAGACCAATGCAGCTTTCTGTGAAACCTTTGCAATGGTACCATATTCACTGCTCTGAGCAAACACGAAACAGACACATCATTTACAGGACATGTGCAAAGTTCCAGCTGACTTGAGCTTCTTGGTAATGTATATATAAACATATATGTGATGCTTTAAAATAAGCTAGAATAAATAAAAAGTTGCTATTCTGAAATGCCCACTGTCTTCCCATTTCAACAAGAGGAACTGATATTATGTGTAATCTGTTTTACCTTTTAAAAATTCTGAATATTAAATTGTTGCTACCTGCCCTGCTGGTGCAGGATGGATAAGAAATTTAATTTGATTTAATTCAATTATAAAATTATTTTAAAAGTCCTTGCACTAGTGGAAATGCTTATTTGGATGCTGATGTCCATATAAATAAGCAGGCGCTTCCCCACTGAGGTCCCATGCTGTAGACAGATTACTACAGTAGTTCTTGGAAAGTCTTCACCGTGACAAATCTGGGAAGAAACTGCCAATTTTTTAAGATGCAAACCTAAAGCATCTGAAAAACAGTCCCTGCAGGGTTGGGGGAGAAGTATTTCTGAAACAAGGTGAGGTGCTTGATTTGTTCTCCTTGCTGTTGTACTTTGAAGGACATTTGTCCAGAATAAACTGTTCTGCTGTAAAGAGGATGCTTAGTCCTCACATTTAGCCTTAGGTTTTCTTTTGAGTCTGGTTCCCACATTAACACCATCCATTTGAAACAGCATCCAGTTGCCAAGAGACTTCTGTTCTGCTGAAAGAGCTGCAATTGTCAGAGTGATTTGACAATCAATCCCTCTTCACAGGGAACCCTGGGAATTGTAGCTCTGTGAGGGGAATCATAGAACTGAGTTGGAAGGAATCCCAAGGGTCATCTAGTCCAACCCACTGCAGGAAACTCAGCGGAGAGTCCACTGCCTCCCGAGAAAGAATGTTCCACTGTCAAACAGCTCTTACTGACATTTAGTCGGAATTTCCTTTCTTGTAACTTGAAGACGTTGGTTTGAGGTCCTACCCTACAGAGCAGAAGAAAACAAGTTTACTCTGTCTTCCATGTGACAACCCTTTAGATATCTGAAGATGACGATCATATCTCCTCTCAGTCTCTTCTTCACCAGGCTAAACATATCCAGTTCTCTCAGTCATTCCTCATAAGGCTTTGTTTGCAGACCTCTGCACACATTCCAGCTTGTCAATATCCATCTTAAATTGTGGTACCCAGAACTGGACACAATATTCCAGGCATGGTCTAAGCAAAGCAGAATAGAGCGGTACTATTACTTCCCTTGATTGGGTGCTATACTTCTGTTTATGCAGGCTAGAATAGAAGTAGCTTCTTCTTCTTCTTCTTCTTCTTCTTCTTCTTCTTCTTCTTCTTCTTCTTCTTCTTCTTCTTCTTCTTCTTCTTTTTGCTTCTGCATCACACTGTTGACTCATGTGAAGCTTGTGGTCTACTAAGACCCCAAGATCCTTTTCACATGTCCCCCCATCTTATCCCCCCATCTTATTCTGGAGCAGCTGATTCTTCCTGTCTAAGTGTAGAACCCGACTTGTTTTTTAGAAATCACAGCATCCTTTTCTAAGTGCTCACAGACTGACTGTTGAATGCTCTGTTTCAGGACCTTTCCTGGTATTGATGTCAAGCTCACCAGTCAGTAGTTACCTGGGTTTTCTAACAACTCACAGTACCTTTAATGAACTACAGATCCCAGAATTCTTTGGGGGAAGCCATAACTGTTTAAAGTGGTATCACTGTGTGTTAACTATATAGTGTGCATGTGGCCCAAGAAACAGAATCAAGGAGGAAGCTCTGCAGATGAAGAGGCGGGACTCTGCAGACAGAAGACAGCTTGATTCTGAATGCCTTGACTCATGAGAAGATCATTTGCACTTGACCCCAGTGGAGTGCCTTTTAACTTTCTTCCATATATGTCAATGGCTGCTATTTAATTCTACAGGGAAATATCTAGTAGAAAAAGCTTGCCTCCCACCCCAACTACAATTGTATAGGGGTGGGTGTTTGGTTTGCCTCTGCAGAGATGCACTACACCCCCAGACGTCTTTGTAATATACAAGCCTTCGCTATACACACACCAGTTATCATAAAGGCATTTTTCTTGCAAATGGTAATTATTACTGTTATCATAACTGGTTGACATTATGAACAGTGAACATAAATTAGGGATTAAGACAAGCTAGGGTGGTTGGTATAAACTCAGGTGGAAGAGACAGAAAAAGCAATGCACCATCAGAAAAGTATTGCATGTGCTGCTTATAATAAAATTGCCTCCTCTTTCCACCCACCAGCACAGAGCTAGTCAAATTACCTGGAAAGTTAAGCAGATAACACCCAACTCAGATGATTTTGTAAGGAAAAAGGAATCTCCATATCTCTTAGGCTTCAAAAGAGATTAAAGCTATTGCCCTACCTATCACAGAGACGCTGTGCTGAGGAGAAGGATGGATGGAACTAAAAAGGACAGGGGTTAATATCTGGGTCTCAGATCCCCCCCCCAACTGTCTGAGAAGTCCCTAGAAAAATGGTAAGGAATTATGACAGCGAGGAAGTTATCCTGCTGCACTTTTGTTCTCTTGGGACTAATAACAATAACACCATCATCAAAGTTCTCCTATCGTTCCCAACTATGAAAGGTTTGCTGCATTCGAGACAAATTGCAGGGTTGCTTTGGGAGCCATGAGAATACACCACAAATCCTATCAACAAGGAAGGGAAGAATGACAGAAACACAGCTGAGCTGACATTTTTTGGAGAGAAAATATCTGCTATTTTTTTCTTTTCTCTGTCTGTCCACCTCTCCATAAAAGAAAAAAAACATCTTGCAGAATTTTCTCCACCACTTTATATGATTGCCACCATTCCCCCACCAAACAATACCTTGTTATGATGCTACATCACAAAAGATTGTGGTGGAAGCAAAACAGTGGCCAGGCTGTTAAATCAGATGTTGATGTTGCTGCCACTTGAAACAGATGCAGTGGTGGTGCGGACAATGAAATGACTTGGGGTAAAAGAATGATTCTGTGTTACTGTCTCTGTTAATGGTCAGCCCCAGCCATGAGAAACAGATGGGAAAATTTCTCCGTCTCGGAGAAATGCCATTAAATCTACCCCACCTGACATTTTTCTGTTCTCAAATAGGATGGAAAATTTCAATAGGCTGGTTACTCATTTGCTATATTTATGAGACCCTTTCGTGAAATATAGTTCCCTAGCATTGTACAGAAAAAAAGAATGAAACATAACAAGAAATATGCAATACACATCAAAGAGACGTCCAGCCTACAAAACCAAACACAAACGCAGCAGAATAAAACAGCCAAGAAAGACATATGTTAAAAACTTTCAGAATTCTTAGCAAGGCCCTTTGCAGTCCTGGCAGAAAGCTCTTCTCATGTGTTCCAACATTCCCTGATGTCACTTGGATTGTGTCTACGGCAGACCTAGGGACTCTCTCAAGGCCAAATTCCATCCTCAGCCACATCTCTCCTCTTCAGACCACACACCTCACCAATCCTACTATGAATCTTCCCTGAGTGTTTCTGCCTGACTGGAACATATCACTGAACTCTGATAATGCTTGCTATGATGGAGATATGGCTGTGCAGGAAGTAGCCTACTTTAGAAAGGTAAAATTAGCACCAGTTGCTCTGCCCACTTTTGCTTCTGGCCCCACCCATCACTGGCATGTGGTCCCTTGAAGGTTTCCTGGATGGAAATGTATCTCTTGTGCTGTAAAGAGGTTTTCAACGCTGGTCTAGAGAGGGGGTTCTACTCAGGATTCATGACTGGGGTCTCGAATTCCCTCCTGTGGGAAAGTTTCTTTAGTTCCCCTTCCTTATGGTGTTTTGACAGATGTTATTTTTTGGAAAGGCCTTCGCTCTACAACTAAGGTGGCCATGGAATTCATTGTAACAAAGAGGGTAAAAGCGGGCACATATCTGCATAAAATCTGTATGTGTGCAAATATTTGCAGAAGTATATCTGCAGAAACGCACACTGTATGTGCAGCTGCTGGGGGAGCATGTGGACATGGAAGTGAGGAGTTGGCCATTACCCTAAACATACCATTGGCATGAAGCATGGCAGGTGTGAACACGATGGTGGAGATACATGGTTGTTCATTAGGGTGGGCAAAAAGGGACAGAGATCTGCATATCAAGTTGCATGTGCTAACTTATATGTGTTGACTTTTGATGGGTAATTCAAAGCTTTAAAGCCCCAAGTGGCTTGGGCCTAGAATACCTGAAAGATCATCTGCTCCCATATAAACTGACCCTAATGCCATCTACCAAGGCCCTTCTCTGCAGTGCCCATGTCAAATCAGGTGCAAGAGTGGCTATCAGAGAGTGGATCTTTTTAGTGGTGACACGCTGACTGTGGCTTGCCCTCCTCAAAAATGCTTGCCTGGTGTCCATGGTGTACTCATTTTGGTGCAAAGTGAAGACCTCCTTGCCACCCACCCCCTGAATAGCCAACTGGATGCTTCTTGAAAGTCTGCAGGGAAAGGCAATGGTGGCAAAAGTCTTCCCCTGCTGTGTGATTTCCTAAAGCAATGGTCATCACAATATCCATGAGCAAGATACAAATGTTCAGGAATAGAGGAAGAAGGGAGAGAGGGAGGAAAAAAGAGGGTCTGACTCACCCTTACAAAGCTGGCAGGAAACCATCCTTCTTCATCATCGATCTGTCCCCACCACCAGTCCTTGTTGGAGGCATCCAGGACCTTGATAACGTCTCCTGCTTTAAACGCCAACTCCCGGTTGGCCATGGTGACGTGATCCCATACTGCCTCAGCGCTTACAATAGAACCGCCACTGATCAGCTTGAAAAACAAGATAAGAGACAATCAGCAAATACGTCTTCCCTGGGAAAAGGCTTGTACCCTTTCCTCCACCCTCTTAACACACGAAACATCAGCAGGCATTTCCTAACCATATCATTACAGCAGGTTGGTTTGTCCAATACTTCTTCCTTTTAAAAACAACAACCTTGCTGTGAGGAATTTCAGCTGTACCCCAGAGCAATGCTTTTACTTTTTTCCAATAAACTTTTACAGCATTTTCTAGTTAATGGAAAACCTACATTACACACACACACACACACACACACACACACACACAGAGAGAGAGAGAGAGAGAGAGAGAGAGAGAGAGAAGTAAACAGTATAACATTTCAAACACATAATTTATATTTAAGAACTTTATATTTTTATGAAACTCTTTCACATATGACTCGCACACTACAAAACCCCCTGCACACATCCAGTTGACACAACACACCATGCCAGTTTGTTGGGCCCTTCCTGGCACCTTGGGGGACTAAATCTCACCAAGATCACTCTGTGTCTGAGCTACAGCACTCCAGAGGCTGCAGATGAGGGCACACACAGCTCCATGCACAAATAAAATCTCTGCAGAACTAGTGTGGTGTGGTGGTTATAGTGTTGGACCAGGACCTGGGAGACTAGGGTTCAAATCCCCACTTGGCCATGAATGTCACTGGGTGATCTTGAGCCAGTCACTGCCTCTCAGCGTAACCTATCTCACAAGGTTGTTGTGGGATTTATATGAGGAGGAACAGAACCATGTACACCACCTTGAGCTCCTTGGAGGGAAAGGCGGAGTATACATGCAATCAAGAAAGAAAGAAAGAAAGAAAGAAAGAAAGAAAGAAAGAAAGAAAGAAAGAAAGAAAGAAAGCATCATGGTTATAACCAAGCTTTGTATTGCCTGGGCAGATTTCCTATGCAAATTGTCTGTTGGAGTTGTTTCAGGAGAAAACACTTTGCTAAGCGTTTTCCACCTGAGGCAATATAACTGAGATGCAGGTTTTCTGTCTCAGTGAGAAAGAACTAGACTTTTTAGTGTGCACTCCAGAAAACACCCAGTCTTCCCAGACATGCAGGAACAGATGGACAATGGTAGGTAATGAAAGTTTGTCCAGCATTACTAATCTTCTCATTGAGGCAATCTTGATAAGTATCATATCCCCTGCCTCAAGAGTCCCAGGGTTGGCCTGAGGAGAACGCAGATTCAGATGACTCATGAGTTGCCCCCCTCAACACTCCCTTCTACACCATCCTAGCCTAAGTATGCATCTCTCCTATCATCCTTGGAAACCTCAACTTCACCTGCCCCAAACCCATGCAGATGCATACAGCTGCAGAATTTCCATGGGCCATTTTGGAACACAAGAAAAGCCCCGTAGTTGGATCAGGCAAAGGCCTATCTAGCCCACCCCTATCTTCTCACAGCGACCAACTGCATGCCTAGGAGAAGCCTACAAACAGGACCTGAGCACAAAAGCAGAACTCTTCTTGCTTAGGATTTCCCACAACTAGCCTTCAGCAACAACATCTGGCCCTAGACATAAGATATGACCACCATGGCAAGTACACTTTGATAGCCTTATTTCCCACAAAGCCTGTCTTGGGAGGGGAGGGTGAAGCCATTGGAGAGGGAAAGCCCTGCCAACCTTTCTAGGTTTTCAGAGAGCTCTGGTCTCTGGTTGAGAGAATGTTTTTCATAATTTAGCTGCCAGAGTCCACTGGGAGCTGCTGAGGGCTTAGGACTGGAAAAGACTCCAGTAATCACTACAATTTGCCCTGCAGACCCCAAAGCCCAGGTTAATAACATCCAAGGGTTCTCCAAAGAAGGCCACATTCCAGATTTTGGTCTGAGCTCCAGCTCCAGCTGTCCAACTCTAGGTATACCACTGCTTCAAAGCCTGGATTGGCTTAGTCCCTAAACTCTGAAGAAGCTATTAATGAGAATCCCTTCAAATATTCAGCTGCCAATATGGCCCAGTCTAACACTGTCTCAGAATCTGAGGTGTGGTGGTGCTTGTTTGAGGCACACCATGTGAAAACTCTATGTGGACAGAATATAAGTCTTTCACAAGGCACATGACTTAAGAATGGGGCTGCATGCATTTAAAAGCAGTAAACACGCATGCGCGCGCACACACAACATATCTGAATCAGAGAGCCCACAAAATAATGCTCTAATTACAAGAGAAGGAAGTGTCCATTCACAGTTATGTGATAATTCTCTGGCCATGCACCATAACAGGAAGAGAGGAGGGCCAGTAGACAGACACAACATCTCTGTTCAGAGCCCCTATTTGCAAAACATGTCAGTGAAATACAGCAGCTCAAAACACAAAGCCTTATCCTTGGTAGCAATTGATAGACATCAATGTTTGACTCCAAGTCTTGGCAATACTGCTTTTAGGGCTATCAAATACTGTCAAGATTCTAATACTCTTGCAGGTCATCTATTAAATGTTATCACTGCATGTCATCTACCACACTAAATACCAATACACATTAAATGTCAACTGAAGCTGGGAGGGAAATGTTTGCAAATATTCAACATTTGACATTTTCTAGTTTTTACTAGTTCACAGTTTAAATGCAAAATTCTAAACTTGTAACTCCATTAAAAATGCATTTCCCTCCCAAAATTCAAAACTTGTAACCAAAAAAGAAAAAAGAAAAAGAAAGAAAGGAAATATATGAGATTCGTCTGATATGACTTGCTTTTGAGAAACCCATGTTGGGTTTTAGTCATCACAGTCAAATCACTACCTCTACTGTAATAGCAAACTAATGTATTGAGGGACAATGCCTATGTACCCAAAATAAGGTGACATGTAAACAAGAAGGGGGTATCAGTATGCTTGAAGGAACCCCAAGAATATCAGAAGTATAATTCCTTTTTAAAAATCTAATGAGACAAAAAGGGGGTCCCAGGCAGTAGTGGCTAGTGGGCAGGGACGCGGACTTATAAAAAATATTGGGGGGCCCGGGAAAGCTCATGAATAATAAATAAGCTCATGAATATGCAAATAAAGTGGCTCCGGCCCTAAATAGGGCAAGCCACGCCCCCCAGCCAGCCGATTGGCTGGCTGGGAGGTGTGGCCAGTCGGGATTCCCCTGTTCTCGCGGGGGCTGAAACCGCCAGGAGGAAGGAAATTCCCCCCGGCAGTGCCTTGGCAGTGGCGGTGGTGCTGCGAAGCAGCGAGGCAGGAGCCCCCGCCCCCGAGATTATTGGGGGGGCTGAGCCCCCCCAAAAAATTTTTTGAGGGGGCTTGAGCCCCCTCAAGCCCCATGGAGTCGGCGCCTATGCTAGTGGGATGTGTGGGGTGCCT
The DNA here is from genome assembly GCF_964188305.1 of Podarcis bocagei. Classification (NCBI taxonomy): domain Eukaryota; kingdom Metazoa; phylum Chordata; class Lepidosauria; order Squamata; family Lacertidae; genus Podarcis; species Podarcis bocagei. The sequence continues at coordinate 24,693,599 of NC_138140.1, forward strand.
ACCTCCCCACCTCCCCCACCCCATCCTGGGAAGTAGAACCACTATGTGGTGTTGAAAAGCTAGGAGAGCAATGCAGCACCACCTGTGCTGCTCTGCTGGCCACTCCCACTCCCAGGGTATGGTCTGAAAACACGTGAGACCACCACATTGCTGAGTTCAAGCAGAACTTGCTCTGGTCAGTGTCTGGATGGGAGACTGCCTGAATACCACATGTACCCTGCCTTGGACTCTGCAATGGAATAAATATCCTAAATGTAAGCAAATAAAGCCCAAACAGTTCAATGAGGACTGAGCCAATCCTAAGTGACCATAGAATGGGGGATGGAATAGGGTATCCTGGAGGATGGCATTGCTAGCTGGCTGGCACTCTAAACAAGTTCATTCCCCCATCCCACTCTGCAGAGGGTAAGGTTACACTGCAAAAATTTTGTACTGTCAAACACTAGATACTGCTGTGGCTCAGTTATCAAGTGTGCTGGATAGTAATATTAAGGCACAACAATTGTAGACTTCATCAAACACGGCTAAATAAATAACATCTAGGACACAATGGCAAATAACACAGTGGGTCAAAAACACATTCTGCAATCACATATTTAGAGAATATTCATTTTCAAACTTGGCATATGAGACTTTCAGGGAAAATTTATCACAGAAAACGCAGTTCAGCTCTAGAAGTTTTCCATTCTGTACCACAGCTGTCATTCTTGACTGCAACACTCTGACCCTGTTAAATGCCGCAGAATGCCTTAAAAGGTTTCCAGAATAACTATCATTTTCTGTTACACTTTAAAAGGCTTAAGGGCAACATCCAGAAATTGGATCTGCTTTTCAAGCTATGCCAGCAATGAAGAAGACAAAATCATGACCTCAATCAGAAGCAAGCAAGAGCTGAGGATGAAAGGAAGGAACCTAACTTAATATGTTGGCTAAAGTTTACTTTTCAATCCCCTTCTTCCGCATATTCAGTCTGTGTGAGTGGAACGTAAGAGACTTTCTTGCAACTGTGGGAGGAAAATATGAATCCTTGTGACCAGTGCTTTTTTCTGGGGGGACCCAAAGGTGCACATACCCCTAAACATTTTGTGAATCTAAGTTTGGCTTCATTGAGGGGCAGTATTTCAATATGAGTAGGAAAATGAGAGTACCCCTAAACAATTTTTTTAGAAAAAAGAAGCACTGCCTGTGACCCACATGTGTGGGGTAAATAACAAAAGAATCAGCTGGGTACCTGGATTCAAAACATGGGACAAACTCCCTCTCCAGCAGGAGAGAGTCCCCAGTAGCAGAGTTTAAACTCCCCATTTTCTACCCCTCTTGTAATTAACAGACCACACACTGTTCAGTAAGTTTTAAATGACTTACTTACAAAAGTTCCAAAGGTCAGATTCATGCATTTATCTAAGCAGCAGCAAGGAAAACACAGGCATAATACTTCTTGGGTAGAAAATACAGATAGTTCCAAACATGTGCTCTAAGCTTAGAAGTTTGCTCAGATACATTTTCCCTGGTCAGTTATATGGTGTGGAGAAAGTGAAAGGAAGAGAAGCAGCTTCAATTCCTCCCTTACTGAGGGAGCATGACCACCTGAGTTTAGAAACAGACCTTTCTGGTCTTAACCCCTTCATGCACAAACTTATGCATAGTAAAGTTTGACTGAAATTTTCCACAATAATTACTATATTGTTTCTCAGCACAGTGGGGAATTACTATATTACATATTTTATCATGGTGGGAAGGACCATAGTCAGATAATTGGTGTGTCTGGTCTGTTTGCTGCCCAAGTGATAACTATGGATGGGCAGTTTCAATGCCCCTTATGTACTTCTTTCATGTGTATCTTTAAGCTAGACTTGAACAGTACAGCCATTCAAACAGAGTATTATTTCAAATAGAGGGTTATCTTCTGTAATGTAGGGAACTTGGCTACCCTAGGGTTCACACCCCTCCACCTAGTGTCCAGAGAGTCAGTGTGAGAACCTGCTCAACATCTGGATTAGGAACTATTTGGAGGACCCCATCCCTTCCGTAGCTGTGGATACCCATTAATGTTATATAATTCATTTCCTTATGAAGCTGACCCTCGTTCTCAAAATAGCTCCACTGCCCCCATTGTTAATTTTGCAGTTTGGAATTTCACCAAAACATCTTCAGTGGGATATTATACCTTGCTTCCATTCCTGCTCATTTTTTTATTGCAGCTGTGAGAATCAATTGGTGGTTTGCCATAAAAAAAGAAGATATCTAGTGGAAGGAGAAAACTGAATCTTTATAACCTGCTGCCTCTGATTTGGAAAAACCACAGCCAGAGTCTGTGATAAAAAATAAAATAAAATCTGATGTCCTAATGATTCTGATAACTGCTTCAGCTCCTGCCCCTTATCAGTTGATCCCATCTCTCCAGACTGTAGAATAAGCTGCTTGGCTGTTCCTCTTTAATGGATTGTGATTTTGGCTCATTAGAAGCCTGGGTCTGAGAAGGACAGAACTGTTAAAAGGATGGCTTCAACCTGTGACCCCTTCTTAGACAGCAGGTCCATCCTCAGCAGACTTCAGAAAGGAAAGATTTGTCTTCAAAAGAGCCTGGGTTTCTAATAACCTTGAAGAATCTGAGTGCAAGCCTTTCAGGTGCCTGAAGTGGAAAATCTAAAAAAAGAACTCTGGCCCACTCCCCACCTTCAGACAATTAACACAGGGCACAATCCCTTGGGAGTTTATTTTTTAAGCATTTTTTTTTCTACTCTCCAGTAAAAGAAAGAAAGACTCCCAGGGTGGTTTGCATATGTCAGTAATAAAACAGTCTCTGCCCGCAGGCACAAGGTCACAGGTTCAGCTCCCAGCAGCTACGGTTCAAGTGATCTAAGATAGCACAACTGACCTAGAGAGTCATTGGCAGTCACACCTTGGCTAATCTGAGCCAATGTTTTGATATAGTAGTAGGCAGTTGCATATGTGCTGGGGAGAGGTCAAAGCATAGCAGTCGAGGACCTATTTGCATTCAGAAGGTCCCAAGCCTAGAATCTCCATTTAAAAATATATCATACAGCAGAGAGAATGGTTGTCAAGGAAAGAGTAGCCAAGTTGTTGGCTAGATGGATCAGTGGTGTGACTGTGACTAGGGAGGGATGAGTTGCATCCATTTCAGTTTCCTTGAGTTTCAAGTTTTCACCACATTCAGTTCATCCCATCTTCACATCAGTTTGAGATTTTTTAAAATGAGCATGAAAATTTGCACACATTTCCCACTCACATTTCTTCTAATATGCCCATGTTGTAAGCAATTTTGCCTAATGCATGCACTTTTTTGCAAAGTTTTGCTAAACATAAAACCTGTTTGTACATTATTTTCACTAATGTATCTGCTTTGGGGGCACACGTTCCCCTCACATAAACCTTATTCTACAATGCTTGTTATTTTGCATAACTGATTCTAATTTTGCTGTTTATGAGGAGAGAAAAGGTACTGGCCCTGACCTCAACATACACACACACACCTGAAAATCTTATTCAACCTCCCATTGCCTGATATTTTGGCCACCATTGGTCACAAACCTTTAAGGCTATCTACTCAACCTGGGTGGCTAGAAATCTGGGTCTTTAAGAAAGAAACAGCTAAGATTCTCAGGAAGCTGAATTCTGGGTCTCGTCTAATGTTCTACACTTTTTGGAACTACTGCAGAATTACAGTATAATACTCAGCTCTTGTTAGGGACTGCTCATACAAATGTCTCTAATAAGGCCGTTCCACCATGATCACCACACATCAGTAAGCTGAACTGGAAGTATCAAAAACAACCCAAAACATTGTGATTTCATGAGACTGAATTAACAGCTCCCCACAATCAATCAAACTGGCACCTCCAAAGTATAGGGTTGTTCTGACACACAAGCAAGAGGGGAGCTTGTCTCACGGTAATTTCCACCAACTCTCCTTAGGTAAGCACTGCACAGAGAAGGTCACCTGAAAGGTGCTGCTGCCTTGTGGAGAAATCTTTTATGCTGCAAAGAGTGCAAAAAAGGTCACACACCTTTCCAAGGAAGTGATATGAGTTAAATAACCTCAGCTGCACCTTCCCTCTACTGTCATGTGAACTGGAAGGGTGATTAAAGGTTAGAGATGTTGGCAAAACTCACTGGGCTGAAACCTAGAAATGGGCTTTGGCGGTCTCAGTATTGCTCACTGCACAGAGACATTACAATCTGAGTCAGAGAAGAATTCCCAGCTTGCCCTATCAAGTGTGTTGGGTGTTATTTGTGGCATGTTTTTTGGGGTGGGGGGAGTTGAGCAAAAGAAAGACCCTTGGCACAAGAAGGTTTTCAGTGGTGGTGTGCTATTTCCTCCCTAACAGTTATTCTCGAGACCACGGTCTTATATTCCTATAAAAATCTTACTGACCTCTTCACTGATTTCAGGAGTTCAATCTGCTTGTTGAGTGATATTCTGAGCTCCAACATCAAAATAGGTGGATCCATCCATCCCTACCACTGACTAAATATGAAGTAGACTAGGCAAGCATAAGTCTTACTGAGGCTAGCTCACTGGAGGTGGAAGGGCCCACGAAAATGAAACACAATTTTATGCACACAGAAATCTAATTAATGTATCCTTATTTTACGACGCATACTAGGAAGGGAATGCCATGCCAGCTGAGCTCTATGGTTACAAGTGCCCCTCCTTGTAACTTGTAATCATTCCCTCAGTAATAAAGACCTTTCATTTGAATCCTTTGCTGGAACTGGCTGGCTGTGAAGAAATCTTTGTTCTGAAATAAGTCTCTGGTCTCCTTCCAAGTCACTTTGCTGAAGCCCATCTCCCTGCTACGATTCTTTCCCTCTCTTCTTGCTTTGCACTTACTGCTTTTGAACTGTGTAGAAAGTCTCCAGCCGCAGAAGACAAAACGTAACTGAAGTTTCCATTACTTATTTACAAGCTCTTTTTGCCTTGTTCTATTACAGGCCTCTCAAATGGAATTCCACAAGTGTCCATTACATGGGGGGGGGGGCTTATCAGACTGCAACAAGAACTACACAGCATCTATTTATTACATCAATATGCCACCTTCTTATGACACAGCTCAAGGTGTCAAAGATGGAGTCCCTAGGCAGCCAATTGGTGCTTCCCATCCAGGCACTGAGTAGATCAAGAATTGCTTAGGCAGGTGCCTTCAAGCTGTGCTCAAGTCAAACTCAAGTGTGGTCATGTGTCTGCACATGTGTTGCATAGCTGTCAACCTTCCCTTTTTTTTGCAGGAAATTCCCTTATTCCAGTGCTGTTTCCCACTGCTATCCCAGATTATTAGATACCCTGTAGACTGTCCCCGGAACAGGTGAGGCTACTGATCCGTTATTTTCGAGGCTGCTGATCCCTTATTTTCAAATCTGAAAGTTGACAGCTATGATGTGTTGCAACCTTGCAACCTGGACTCTGTACAATTAACTTAAATATTCCAACACATCAGAACACAGAAGAAGCTGGTCCCTCTCATTTGTTGCCTAATCCTATTGTTACACTGGCCAACAGGACTGCAGGTGTGTCATGCAACTGGTGAGGAATGGATGATGGCTAGCAGGACCCAGGAGTAAAGTGAATAGCTCAGTGAGAAGCCTAACGTGTGTTCTCTCTCTCTCTCTCTCTCTCTCTCTCTCTCACACACACACACACACACACACACCTCTTTCAGAGACATGCATTTGTGTGACAGTTTGTAAAGTTCTTGCACGCTATCAAAATGCCCAGCATCACAATACAGTATTGATAATTACAGCTTATCTGAAGGATTGCTTGCCCCTATATAGACCTATAATATCACTAAGATTATCTGGGGAAATTCAGCTTCTGGCAAACCCTACAGAGTATCATGGGGCAGTGACCTGAAAACAGGCAATTCCCACTATTGCCCCTGTATTATGCAATTCCCTTATTTCTACATGTATATGAAGCAGCAACCACCACCTGCTTCAGATTTCTTGTGCAAAGATTTATCTTTCTGCCTCAGCTTCTCTGACCCATCAGATGAGACCCTGCTTTTCTTTTTTCAAAAAATCCCCGAATTCCTGTTATTATATGATTTTATGTTATTGCTTCACTGGCTTCATGTTGGATTTTTGCTTTAATGATATCATTTATTGTTTTACTTTGCGCACCACTTTATTTTTTAATGAGCCATTTATAAATGCTTTTAAATAAAGGAATAAATCATAATGGGAAGGCTCTTAGCCTTATTTTCTTTGCCCGCTGGGCAGAAGGAAGAAGGCCAAGGGAGGGACTGTCCTTTCCTGCTTGCCCCCAGTCAACTTTAAACTTTACATGTATAATTAGTTTAAGCCCTTTAAAATTGTAAAATGCCTTGGAAGAAAGGTGGCATATAAATGCAATGAATTAAATAAATAAAAATTGCTTGGCCTCCCCCACCCCCTATTTGCATGTATTAATTAAAGACTCATCGACTCTGATAGCCTGGACACAGGACAGGCTGTTCCATCCCTTTCCCTAAGTCAGTTTTCCCTCTGCAATACTCTCCCACCCATCATTTATGCAGGAATCTACCTTACATCAAGTTAGACTATTTGTCTGCTTCGGCCTTCCCCAACTTGGTGCTGCCATTCCATTAATCTCTAACTAGTAGTTACACCAGTTAGGGACCAAAACACTTGGAGGGTGCTGGCCTACTCTGTCTGCAGTGGATCTCCACAACCAGTGGACCTGCGTGATCCTTCTGAATGGAGATTGAACCTGAGGCCTTCTGCATGCAAAGCAGCTGCTCTACCAGTGAACAGTGGCCCTTCCTTTATTTAGAAGACAGAACAGATGCACAGATAGAGCAGTTTCGGATAGCAGGAGCACACATGTGACTGCCTGATTCTTCATTTTGCAGTATTTGCCATTTTCATAATCCACACATTTCCCAAATATCTTCATCTCATCCTGCATCTCTGGATGCTATTCTGGGAACGTGCAGAATCAGTTCCATTGCTTTTTTTGGCTGGTGTGAACTTTCCTCGCCCCCATTTAAAATTATTGCAGATTAGCGCTGCCTTCTTCAATACAGTAGTTTTTAACAATGCTTTCCTGTTTCCCCCCTTTTAATTGTCCCCCCCCCACAGAAATATACAAAGAACGTGACTTAAAAATATGAACAAAATTCAGAACATCACTTAAAGCAGAAACAAAATCCAGTTCAAGAAACTAGTAGGCACAGCAAAAACCACACAGGAATTATTCTCTATGTGGTATGGTATAAAGATAACAAATGCTACAGTTATTCCTACTGCTACTACAGCATAAACAAACTGAGAGTTCCACAAGGAACATTTCTCTCTGCACATATGGAAGTGGTGGCAGTGGGAGAGTAACATCAAGACATATATCAGATATTTACTTTGCTTTCTCTTTGTCTTTTTATCCTTGCTTGCGTTGTCCTCCCCAACTCTTTCAAAAACTGATTACAAAAACTGGATTACAAAAGGTCTCCTGGTATAACTGCTTACGAGAAATCATCCACTGCAATTTTAAAATTGGTGTTTGTTTGTTTGTTTTTATTGATTCTCTGAGAATATGAAGCTCCTAAACTGGGAAAGTGGGGGTAAAGCACCCAAGTCAATATCTCCTTACCCCACTATCCCAGTTTAGGAGCTTCACATTCTCAGAGAATCAATAAAAACAAACAAACAAACAAATGCCACTTTAAAAATTGCAGTGGATTATTTCTCTCTATATATGATGGTGTGAAAAAGGCAGGCAAGGTGCCGTCTTCCTGTGGACTTTCCCACACAAGTTGTCCAGGTTACTACTATTCTACTGTACTAACACTAGCGGGCTCTGCCATGGAGCATGGATGGGATTCAATTGCATTTTTGCCCCTTTTAGCTCTATGCTCCTATGGACACTGTTCCACGATGAATTTGCAGTGCCCTGGCACAGTTTAGGAAGCACAGGAAGTTGCCTTGTACAATCACGCCATTGGACCATTGGGCTCAGTGTTGTCCACACTAGGCATGGGATGCCTGTGGCCCTCCAGACACTGTTTTCTTTTTCAATCTATTAAATGTCAAGTTGACATAAACAGTGTTTTTAAACATAGATTCTATCAACAACGTTAACTCAACATAAGCCTTCATTTTGCCTAACTTGCACCTAAACTTCAGAAGGGTGGGGAGATGTAACAAAACCCATCAAAAAGGAAGAAGAGGAGGAGCACATCTATTTAAGCTTAACCTCCTGCCCATTATATTTTGTTTAATGTAATAGAAAGAGTGAACTCACATAAAAATTAAGATTTACAGTCAGGCAAAAGAAAAGATTTAATGATTAAGTGGGCTTTTCAGTCGTAGCTATTAATAATACCGCTAAAGAGTTGCATATTTTATGCCCTTATATAAAGTTGTTTGAAATTAGTTAGATTGGAGATTATTGAAAATATTTCTATATGAATGCTTTGAAATTGTGATTACAAAGTAGTAGTAATAATAAAGATAATGCTGGTTGGATTTATCTTGTTATTTTTTTGACAAGTGACTTCCTCTACTTCCCTTTCAGGTGATATCTCAAAATTTCCAGTCCTAGGTAACTCCATTCAATTTAACCATAGAGAAGGTAAAGCAACTCCCATCAGCCCCAGACACCAAGGCCAGTTGGTCCCAGGGTTTCAGTCTGGGTCTTTCCTAGCATTACCTCCCTTGAACTAAGTTACACCACTGTGCCATCTAACTCAGTGTTGTCTACACCAGGTGGGCCACCAGATGTTATTTGGTGATTCCTGTCGGCCCTAGCCAGCATGGCCAGTGGTCAGGGTGATAGGAGATGTAGTCTAGCAAACATCTAGAGGCTCACAGGTCCCCCACCGCTGCTCTACACGCTGACTGGCGGCAGCTCTCCAAGTCTTAAGACTGGGTCTTTCCCAGTGAGGACTGAACCCAAGAGATCTACAGGCAAAGCATGTGTTCCACCACTGAGTTGCAGATCTTCCCTAAAAGAAACTTGATTCAAGCCACTCTTTTCAGGCCTGAGGGAATCCCACCCCCAACATCTGTAATGCTGTAAATCAGCCTGACCTTCCCTAACCTGCAGCGCTTCAAACGTCATACCAAACTATTGGCCATGCTGTCTGGGGCTGATGGGAGTTGGAGTCCAACAATATCTGGAGGGCACCAGGTTTGAAAGACAGCTATAAATATTCAGAGGTTGGACAAAGTGGAGGAAGAGGCTAAGTTCACGTACAAACGCCGCTGCCCCCTCAAAAAAGCCCTTAAAGACGGCTACAGTTTATTGAACTGACATTATTTTGAAAACAATTTCTCATCTACTGTGACTACTTGATGGTTAAGTTTTAAGAAAAGATAGAACCATTTGCCGTAACTACAGAAGAATGTATGCCTGCAATTACTGCCCTCAACTCAAGGGGAAATGCTGTGGCTAATGTTAAAAGCGTGAGAAATTCACCAGCGCTGGCCCTACATTTCACGTTATTTCCCTTTACTGCTATAAATAATTGAAAGGTCTGTGGAGAGAGCCCATCAAAATAGCAAGTCTGAAGAAAAGCTGAACTAGGGCTTGCTACTTTTCATGTTCAAAACCTTTGGGAATGGAGCAGAGCAAAGCAAGACGCTTGCTGACCTTTTTGCAAATTTCAGGGGTGACAATTTACAAGTTTATAGCAGAACGAAAAGGGGAATGGAAAACCCAGTGGTATTGGTGATGAGAACTGTTTTTTCAAACCTTCCAGTAAATTAATATCCATTTATTTTAAAGTTATTATCTCATTATGTTAGCAAGGGTTCTCTCTCTCTCTCTCTCTCTCTCTCTCTCTCTCTCTCTCTCTCTCTCTCTGTGTGTGTCTGTGTGTGTATTAGATATAGATACATATTTCTCCTTCTCATATGTGTCTCTCTGTGTGTGTGTAACATTTTGCAGATGACAGTGATCAAAACAAGAAAAACATGCATGCCTTAATATCCATCAGCAAGCACTATAGGCATGGATACATATATTAACAGGCATATTCAGTTACACTTCATGCACTCATACCTTTAAAAAGCCCACACCCATTCAACTAAGAAAGGAGTAGCCAGTGTCAACCCTTCCAGATATTTTGGGTGACAACGCCCACCACTCCACTTGCCATGCTGGCTGGAGTTGTTGGGAATTCGGAGTGCAAGAACATCTGGAGAGCACCACAGTGGCTACCTACTGGGAAATGAAGATATTTCATCTCCACGTTTAGATGCACTGCCTGTACAATTCATGATGACTTATTACCACTTCCACAACTAATGATTAAAATAGAATACAGAGGATTAAACTTTAATTGAAAATGGGAAAATTAACATTTTCATCTGAGAACATGTAGCTGTTTCTTGGGTGGGGGAGGAATTGTAGCTTTAAGTTTCTTTCGGAAGACTTTAGTTCTATCACTGTTATTACAACTAGGAGTTTTCCAAATATTTCCCTCTGAGACAGATTATCTTCAAGACTCTTTCTTACACATCTAGTTTTTGACTCTATGCCCTATGGGCATAGCCATCCGTCCCCTGTAAAGAATGTAAGACTAAAATACACAAACCACAAAATAATTAATAATTATTAATAAAATGCATTAGTTGCCTTTTTGCCATGGCAACTTAAAGCAACCTACAATATTTTAATTAAAAACCACAAACATACATTAAAACCAGTTTTTTTAAAAAAAGCAATCTAAAAGACATTTTAGCTTTTTACAAAAATGAAATTAAGACATCCCACCCACCCAAACAGGCCATAGATAATTTAAAGCCTGATGAAAAAAGAATGTTTCCATGTCAAGAGGGGCCCCCACTTGTAAACTATTGATTTTAAAGTTCCAATCATGGAATACTGAAAAAGAGCACAGTAGCTGAGAACCTGAGAAAGAGTTAGAATGTTGATTTTGCTGGGTTAAAGACCTCACGCAATACTCCTGGGAAAGAAGCCCACATCAGTAAAGGCTCCACCCCCCCCCCGCACCAAAATTAGAATTAAGCAAAGCCAGTTGTCTTACTGCCTCGCCATTCTCATTTCTGTACTATGTTAGTTTTGCATGAATCAACAAAGCCCCATCATTTGCGGGAAATATATCTTCTTCAGTAAAAGGGGCCTTACTGAAGGCCTTGTTGCCTTTACACAGCAGTCCTGAAAATGAATCCTTAGACAGGATATTAATTATCCAGCCTTCCAATGCAGCCAAAGCTATTTAGCTCTGGGAAACAAAGACCTTACAAATACAACTGTTCCAGAGTCTTGGAACAAGGAACAGCGTAATGGATGCCAGAAGAAACCCCAGACTGTCAATGTGGTGCCAGCAAGCAATTCTTTTCGAATCTCAGAATCATCAAGAAGCAATTTACTTCTGATGCATTTGATTGGGTGTTAACCTTCCTCATTGGTTTTAACAGAACAAAAGCTGTACAAAATTGGCAACTAATTCTGACATTTTGCTGGGAGCAAAGCAGTGGACAGGTTCTCTGCTGGCCTTCAACCTCCAAGGTCTTTTGGAAACATGGGTGGGGCTTAAGGCAGTGGTGGGTGGGACCAGAACTAAAAGCCGGTGCAACACTCCCCCCCAACCTGTTTTTCTCTGTCTTTCTGACACCTCCCCCCTCTCTCTTCACACTCACTTCTCTCCCATCTCTCTTTCTGTCACCCCTTTTTTTTCTTTCTAAAATCAGGGTCATGAGGGGTCAACGTACATTTACTATTTCTGCAGCAGGGTCCCAAGAGGGTCACTGTCTCCAGCATTCTAAAGCCATCTAATCGCAACGAAATGGGAGCTTTTAGCCACTGAAAAGAAGTATTCTCACCCTTTGTGCTGATTGGAGCCAATCAGAGTGAAATAAGGTGAGTCAGCCACTGAATGTTGGCTCTGACAGTCACTCTAGGTACATGGGAAGGCCTCTGAGGAGTTGTTCTGTATGCTCCAAAGCTAAGCATTTAGGAGCACTGAAAACACAAAGTGCCACGGTTTCAAGGGAATAGAGTGCAAGTTCTGTTACGTACAATGGGACTCCAAGGGAAACACAACTGAAGTCACTCCAAAAGAGTATATTGGAGTACTCCAAACCATTTACCCAGCCATGTGAACAGAAAATAGAAGGTATGTCTGAAGGGCAACACATGGAGAGCTGCACTGATTGTTGCAATGCATCCCTAATTATCATTGTTGTATAAATATAAGATCCCTCTTGCAAAGCAAATGCTCTTCCACTGAGACACAGGCCATCCCCACAGTCAGATGGAACTCGCTGATGTGTGTGAGATGCCACCAGAAGTCAGGTTCCAAGGCCGGGGGCATGTCCGTGATGTCATGACAGCGCACTGGGCACCCATAACCTGGGGGCCAAGTTGGCTCCCCTGCCCCCTGCCAAGTCCACACACTCCAACTACGTAAGACGTTCTGCTTACATACTGCTGTATGTGCACAGAGTTCTTCCATGTAAAGATGAACTCTGGATTTGGCCAGGATTCTTCCCCACTCCTTCTGAGGAGGATGTTGTTGTTTGAAGGAACTGACACAAGAGGAACGTGGCAGTGCTATGAGGTGGGGGAGGGATTTTGTGCTTACCTGCTTTCCAACATTTTTTCAATAAGTGGAGGACAAAGGAGCATTTTCATTTGTCATACCTGAAGGGACTGCCAATAATCTAAGCTACGAGTAGATGGATCTTGGCAGGTAAAGGGTGTGTGTGTGTGTGTGTGTGTGTGTGTGTGTGTGTGTAAGGGGGGGCAGGCAGATAGAGAAGGGGAAAGGCAGACGTTTTAAAAGGGGAGTAAGATACTTGTCAGGTTACCTGCTTTTGTGCTGATATTTAACAGAGTGAAAAGAAGAAAATCTCCCTGCTGCAAGAAAGGCAGATATTAGCAACAAGCATGTCGGAAGGAAGATAGTTGCAGACTACCAATAATAATAATCATAATCATAATCATAATAATACCAGGGCTGTAGCATGCTGGAGATGGATGATGGAGGGAGGGAGAACAGGAGTTGGGAGAAGCCAATAATAGATGAGTGGGAGGTTATAGTGATTGTCTGCCAAAGATATGAGAATTTCAGCAGCTTTGAAAAATACCAGATGGTGGTAGGAACCTCAAGAGTCTCATAGAAGAAGCAACACAGCACATAGTTCATATTCACCAATTATTGGTACCACTTATCACTAAAACCAGCCTTTCACTAGAAGAAGGCAAGGTAGACAAGCAAATACCTGTCAGTCAGAGGTGCAATCTTGCACCTAAGATCGAGGGGGACAAGTCATGTTTGTGGGACATCAAGTGTGCAATGCGCAACACATGTGTGATATGTCAGATTGTCGGGAGGAGGCTGAGCATGGAGCCCAGCGTGGTGTTGCTTCCTTACTCGCACTCAGCAGGAGCCAGCCACTGAACCACCCCACGCTTAGCTCCATGCTCAGCCCCCCCCCCCCCGCCCCCTGCCAGCCAATACTGAAGGGGTCCGAAAACACCTCCACCCCTAGTGTAGCTTGTGTAAACTGCTACTCTCACACTGGTAGCAGATACACAACTGTCCTAATTCCTGTGGTGGTGATGTGATAATAGCTTTCCCCACACCATTTGAAAGATGGTTGGGTAATGCCTTCATTGGGACCAACTTTCTCTATTTTCCTCTTCTATCTAATGAACAAGCACTACTACCTGCCATTTTTATTTACTCTTCATAAAGATTTAAGAGCATGCACATGGTACCTGCCCTGCAGGCTTCTATGGAAGATCCCCCAAAATGCCAGGCCCCTTCATGTACAAAGCACACAGAGAGGACTGCACTTCTCTCCAGCCATGTTATGCAAACACTCAAACCAGACTCACATACACAGGCATTTTGCTATTAAATTGGAGGCTTTCCCCCCCCTCCACCTTTTCTTGCAGCAGGGAGGGAAAATATTACAACAGGTTAGAAATGTTGAATTTTAATGTTATAAGTCGCCCTGGGACCTTAAGGTGAAGGGCAGGTAATAAATAGGCAAATAACAACCTGCCTCACATTCTGCCCCAGCAAGGTGGGAGGGCAAGCAGGGGCAAGTGTGGAATAGGGAAGCAAACAACCATTGTGATTAGAAGTATCTGCAACTGTATATTTGTACACTAGTTCAGCTTGGCTGCAATGACTGAGACACAAGAACAGCATCAGCATCTGACAGTGAGGGCAGTCTGAAGGTAGCCTCATGATTTGAGGGTTCCCATGACAGTAGCTGTCACTGAGCCCAGGAGGTGTGGGTCAGATTAGATCGCACCAGAATTTGCAAATATACACCTTTTCAAGAACCAGTACCCAGACTATTGTCAAGCTATATGCAAATGTTTCTTAACAACAGTAGTAAGGACTAGAATGTCATCTGACTTTCTCAGTAGCGAAGCTCCTGGTTCAGTCCCTGCCCTTTCCCTGAAACCCTGGAGAGCTGCTGCCAGTCAGTGAAGGCAACGCTGATCTAAATGAACTGATGGCCTGACTTAGAAAAAGACAGCTTTCTGTGCTCCATCTTCCTAGTATTCCTCCTTGCCCATTTGCCCTGCCTGCCTCCTCTCTGCTTCGCTGGCACCCAATCATGCAGCAGGCAATTCTGAGCCAAAGCCTCATTAGCATGTGATATAAAAATAGAAATGCATTTTTGCATCTCACCCTCACAGCTGATCACCCAGCAGCATGAACACAGGAGTATTAAGTATTTATATGAAAAGGAAATTAAAGGCAGCGCCACAAGGGCTTCTTCTGAAGGCAGGATGTACAGAGAGAGGAAATGTGAGCCTCAGTCCCAGCATGCATTGCACAGCTCAACAAACCCGAGATTCTCCTTCCTCTCTGCCTGCAGCTTTAGAAAAGGCATTTTATTATTGCACTTCCCTTTTCTCCCCCTTGCAAGAATTAAATAAAAAAATTAGATATTTTTTATGACTATTATATTATTTTTTCCTCCAGTTGTAACACAGGAAGGACTCAGCAAATCTCTTTCAAAGCTTGTGCACAGAACCTTGTTTCTATATGACATCTGAATATTAGTACAGATAGATATGAATAGCTATCTCTCTCTCCATCTATATATCTAATCATCATCTATTATACAGTGGTACCTCAGGTTACATAAGCTTCAGGTTACATACACTTCAGGTTACACACTCTGCTAACCCAGAAATAGTACCTCAGGTTAAGCACTTTGCTTCAGGATGAGAACAGAAATTGCGCGGCAGCAGCCCAGTGGCAGCAGTGGGAGGCCCCATTAGGTAATGTGGTGCTTCAGGTTAAGAACAGTTTCAGGTTAAGTACGGACCTCCAGAATGAATTAAGTACTTAACCTGAGGTACCACTGTACTAATATCTGATCAATATTAATATTTCCAGGGAGGCCATTATATGAATAAGTAAATAAATGCAGAAAAATCAGAGAACAGAAAAACAACAAAAATAAAGAACAACAAAACAGTGAAGGTTTGAGGAAATAACTATCCACCTGAAACCAAAACCATATACGCAAGCAAGTCTTCCTAGAGGCCTGATTCATAAGCTTTCCTTAAAAAAATAAAGTAAATGTTATATACAGTACATTGTCTCAAGAAAAAAATAAAATGGGGACATCTGGAGGAAGGCCTCGAAATATGACCTTTGTGTGTGTGAAAGCTTCTGTGGAAGGTAGTGCTTCGTCAGGTAGCTGGGTCTGCTATCCAAAAGTGCATAGGGCTTTAAAGGTAAATTGGAGCGAGTCTCTTAAGACTTGTGAGGAGAGAGCTCTTCCATACCCTCCAAGTGTCCCGATTTTCCACAGACAGTCCCGAAATTACGACAGCCATCCCAGCTCCTGATTTGATACCAGAATGTCCCTATTTCCCCCACCAACGCTAAGCTTGAGGAGGAGAAGCCGGCACTTGTCCCAAGTGATATCAGCGGTGGCAGCGACAGCAGTAGCTATGAGGGGTCATCTGGTTGCCTCTCCATGGCTGCTGCTGCCAGCCTCCTCCCTTGGGCAACTCGCAGCAGCTGCTGGAGAGCAGGTGAGGAGGAGAAGAGGCTGCTACTGCCAAGGCCAGCCCAGCATTACATGCCAGTTCTAAGGGTAGGACTGCCTGGGGCAGGAAGAAAGGGAGAATGGAGCACAAGTCAACTTGATGGGGTTTTTTTGTTTTTTAAAATGCTTTGTGCATCCATGTCTAATCTTGCCCCTTTCTAAAATTTATTTATTGGTGGTTTTTTTTTCTTTTTGCAAATTTGCCAAAGAATCAAATCAAATAAAATTGGGATTAAGGGGTTTTCTCAGGATGGTGGAGAGCATGGGTGCTGTGTCCTTTTGCTGTGGTGGTGGTGGCCATAAGAAATGGTCTACGGTGAGGGGGACGACAAAAATGGGATCAGCTGGAGGGGGGAGTGAGAAATGCCCCTATTTTCCTCTGAAGAACGTTGGAGGCTATGCTCTCCTAAAGCCTTCAAGAAAGAGGAGGCCAGAGTGAGCTTTACCTGTACTTAGCTCATGGAGGAATCAGCAAGTGGGGGAAGCATCATAGCTCAGTGGTTACAGCATCTGCCTTGCAGGCATAAGTCCCTAGTTCAATACCTGGCAACTCCAGTTAGGCTCTGTTTGAAATGCTGGAGTGCCACTGCCAGTCAGTGTAGACCAGGCACCCCCAAAGTCGGCCCTCCAGATGTTTTGGGACTACAACTCCCATCATCCCTAGCTAACAGGACCAGTGGTCAGGGATGATGGGAATCGTAGTCCCAAAACATCTGGAGGGCCAACTTTGAGGGTGCCTGGTGTAGATAATACTGAGCTACATTGACCAGCAGCCTGACTTGATATAAAGCAGTTTCTTACTGGTCGGTGGCAAGTCACTCCTTTGCTGAAATCAGATTAGAGCCTGTAAGACTTAATAGTTGCCAGCCATGATTCTAGACCAAAGTCAGTACAGCAGATATTCAGAAACTACTTAAGTGAGTTGACTGGATCCTTTATCAAAATAGTTTAGTTTTCCTCACGACTGAATTCACTGTCTGAGCCATTGTGACAAACTGTCAGAACAGATTTGGGGTCGTGCTTTTTGTTTGTTTGTTTTAATAGACCAAAAGTTAAACCTAGACTTTAAAGGTGGGACCTGCTCTCCTCAGTTTTGCTACTCCCATCCTGTTCTGCCCAAAGGAAACTCAGCAGAACAGAAAACAACTTGTGCTCAAATGCCTGACGTTCAGTAGGAGTTTGTGTCAAACGTGTTAATTTCAGCTTTGATCATTTAGGTTTAAGAATTAAAATTTGTGTTTGTGTGTGTGTGTTTTAATGATGCCAAGTGTTTGGCAGGTATGGCTGCATAGGAACAATCAAGAGCTTAATGTAAGCTCGAAATTGCTCCTTTGCAAGCAGGGCTAGCTAACAACACCGATCAGCTGACAACAAACCCCACTGAGATTGGCTGCACTAATGAGTTCCCCATTAGGAACTCCTAAGTGCAGCTAAAGGGGCTCACTTTGTCCATTTGCAAGTATTGCTTAAATCCAAATTGCATCTGCAAATAGACTTCAAAAGTGTGTGTCCCCACCTATAAAAGTTGGTCCTCATGCAGGGGAGGGCATTAAGGATCCAGCCCACTGGCTGGACCCAGTTCCCCACGTCCGCTGTACAGTAATTATTTCCTGACTCAGGAGCAACTACAGGGGAGATTGTTCAATCTTCAGAGAACTCGCTGCAGGAAGGTGTGACAATGGTTCAGTGTTTTTTTTTTTAAAGGAACAGAAGACTTATGGTAATTGAGCCTATCAGTAGTTATTAACCTTGATGGCCAAAAGGAATCTCCATGTTTGAAGGCAGTCTTCATCTAAATAACAGATCCTGGCAAAACACAAACAAACAAAAATCAAATGAAGAATGGTTACAGTTATGGTATATGGCTTCCCACAGGTATCTGCCATTTTTAGGAAAAATAATAGACTAGGTATAATGCAGCAGCAGGGATCTATCTACTTAAAATGGGCTACAGGTTGCCCATCTGAGACTGAGAGTCAGCAGTTGAGACCAAGCCAAAGTTTTCCCAGTCTGAAAAGAAAAGGAAATGGCACATTGCATTGAGATCTGCCAAGAATCTTAGAGGCTTCTGGCTGAAAATGCAAAAGCATGTAAGTCGCAAAGTGCTCATCATGATAGATTAGTTGTATTGCTAGCTAACCAATCAACCTCAAAATCTTTTTCAGCATATTCAGAGTTAAGGATCCCAGCTCCTTTATACATCTTGGACAGAGTCCATATATTAACACTCATAAATGACTCCCTTTGCTTATGACCCTGACACTAGTGGCTGCCAAGCTTCCAGGGAAAGTCTACTGCCATTTGTTCCGCCTTTCTGATGGCCAGCAGTGATCACAGGAGTTGCATTGCCCCATTTTCAAAAGCTATAAAAGACAGCTGGGATGCCCTTCCTTAACAAAGAGGAAACAGGTAACTGAGGTAAAGTCACCAGCCACACAGAGAAAGTCAAAGTATTCTCATATTCCCTTTACCACACCTGGATTGCCCAATAGTAAAGCAGGGACACACACAAACACATTTTTTTTAATATAAAATATTTTGTCATTAATTAAAAAACCAGAAAAACCCCACTGAAGTGGTCATTTGGGGGAAGATCAATTTTGTTAGACTTCATTACAGTCCGCTACACTACCTTCCTCCATTTTTTCTGTTCCTTTTTTATTCCTTAACCCCACTTAAACCATGGGGTATCAGATATGGAATGACCACAGCTCATTTGAAGAGCATCTGCTGTGTGTGTAGATGCTCTCAGGTTCAAATCCTTGTCACTTCTACCTAAAAGAATCACATTAGAAGGAGATAAGAAAGACTCTTTTGCCTAAGAGTTTAGAGAGCTGGCTGTCACAATACTAGGGTAGACGGATAAATGGTTTGACTCAGTGTGCAACAGCTTTCATAGACTCATAGAACTGTGGAGTTGGAAGGGACCATGAGGGTCATCCAGTCCAACCCCCTGCAATGCAGGAATCTTTTGCCCAACGTGGGGCTTGATCCCACGACCCTGAGATTAAGATGCTCATGCTCTACCAACTAAGACATCTCTCAGGGGTTCACTGTGCCTGAAGATGACTACTGCCCCCTGCACTGTGAGGGCAGTACTTTGGATAGAGAAGAAATTGTGCTCACAATGCAACATTATATTAAAGAGCTGCTGATTTATTTATTTTATTTTTTAAACCAACACATCCACATACATGGGGGGAAAGTAGAAAGGTGATTGGGGTGATGCAAGCCATTGTTCATGTTTTTGCTGTCCTGCCTTGCCCTGTCACTTAGGCTTGCCCCAAAGGATCCAAGGAATTTTGATAGGGTGTGGCTGCTGTGACAAAGCAACCCTTGTCAAGGGTCCCCCCAGTAGAGGAAATGACAGTTCAAGCAGTTTTAGTTTGTGATATGGATCGTCTAAATCAGTGGTCAGCAAACTTTTTCAGCACGGTGCCGGTCCACTGTCCCTCAGACCTTGTCGGGGGCCAGACTATATTTTGAAGGGGGGAAATGAATGAATTCCTATGCCCCACAAATAACCCAGAGATGTGTTTTAAATAAAAGCACACATTCTATTCATGCAAAAACACCAGACAGGCCCTACAAATAACCCAGAGGTGCATTTTAAATAAAAGGACACATTCTACTCATGTAAAAACACGCTGATTCCCGGACTGTCCATGGGCCAGATTTAGAAGGCGATTGGGCTGGATCTGGCCCCCGGGCTTTAGTTGGCCTACCCATAGTCTAAATCACCTGTGTTTGTCATGGTTTCCTGCCACTTACAGGCATGAGGCACAAAAGAATGGCACTATGTCATTAATAGTACCTTTGTTTCACTAGTGCTTTCATTGTAGCGCCTCTCTGTGCAATGTTCTTAGAACCTTTCATGCTTCTAAACTAGTTTTCTGCAGCCTGGTGCTCTCCAAATATTTTGGACTACAACTCTCATCATCCGTGACCAATGACTATGCTAGTGGGAGTTGCAGTCCAAAACATGTAAACAGCATCAGGCTGGGGAAGGCCAATGCACACATCTACCTGGGAGTAAGGCCCAGTGAACTCAATAGGTCTTACTCCTGAGTAGACATGTATCAGACTACATTGTTTGGGGTTGTTGTTGTTTTTTGTCCTGTGAGCCTGAAAAAAAAATCTCATAATTAAGTAGTTGACCATTCATTACCATTCTAAATCTTATTAGTGCTATGTGCGAATTCTAAAATGTGCAGAAATTTGTGCTTTTTGTCTTCAAGATAAATTTGTTAAATAAAATTATGTGGAGTATTTTTTTCTGAGGGGGGTAGAATCCAAAGTACCCCCAAAATGGATACTCTAACTAGATGCCCTAAAGATGTTTTGGGCTGCAACTCCCCAGTGGTGCTGTAGCCCAAAACATCTGGAGGGCACCAGGTTGAAAAAGACTGGTCTAGACATTATTATGCCTATGGCTTGTAGTTCTGTCTTCCCCTGCCCCTACTTCCCCCCCCCCACTTTTTTCATTTTCAAGTCAAGCTGTTCTACATCCACCCGCCTTTATATTTTATTAAGTCAGGGATTACATTATGGGCAGCTCATACTCTTTGCTACATCTCCCTATTTATAGTTTGCCCGTGGCTAATATTCCTGTTTCAGGAACTAAAAAAGGGCAGCTGAGAGAGGACTTACAATGATGCTTGCGCATTTAAGCAACATAACATCTGTTCTGGGAGCCACTGCATCAGTCGCATGATGCTCATATCATATGCTGAGCGAAGTAGAAACATGCACAAATGCACACACTCTTTTGCAAGTTCCTCTCAGCAAGCACTTGGAAAGAAGACAAATATAGCCCTTCTAGATGCAATCCCCCTGTGGATTATATTCTACATGAAGCCCCTCAAGATTCTTTTCCATACATTGCTCTTATAGATTCCATTCCCTGCTAGATACAGTGGTGACTGCCAATTGGGACTAGTGGGTCTCAACCGGGAGACCAACACTAGGTGGAACTGGAGCCAGTGAGAGTTTGTATGTAAGAAGGCAGGCAGGTTGTAGCTGGTAGGATAGGCTGATGTTGGTGGGGCAATGCCCCATTTGCCCTTATAAACCAGCCTCCACTAGATTCTATTCCATTCTGTATTCTTTGCCACAGAGAAATTGGTGACGATGGCTCAAAACCAGAAGTACACAATGGAGATGGCTTCTTGCTCAATTGTTATAAAATTCTAACTGTGAATGAAGCCCTCAGGGCTATGTGTGCAGGCCCTGCCCCCTTTCACCTTTGGTATACTAAGCAGAAAGATCTGAAGAGGGTTGTGTGTTTGCCTGAACGTACTTGCAAGCCTCCCCACAATCATGAACCCCAGTATCAAAAAGGTGTTTGACAGGGATATCCACTTCCTTCCTTGCTGTTCACAGATCAAGTTGGTGGTAGCCAACATTAGGCATACACAGAGTTGTTGTTGTTGGCACCCATCTGTCATAAGAGACTGTTAACAGAGTGCATTTCGAGGGGGGGGTATCAAACCACTGTGTGGGAGGCAGCATCAAAGTGACCTTCCTGGAAGAAAGCCTAGACAGTGTGCATGGAGGTCCTGGGCTGCCCAGACAACAAATGGCTTACTGAAATCCAGACTCAAGTAACGAGTCCATTGATTTCAATATGTCTACTCTATGACTTAGCTAGATGTATATGATGGGGGTGGGGAACATGTGGTCCTCATGTTGTTGACCTCAATTCCAAGCCAATGGTCATGGAAGATGGGAGCTGTAGTACAATAACTTCATGAGGCCACAGGTTTCCCACTCAGCATTCGAAGCTCCCATTATTCTAGGTGCATTTTGCGACAGGGGATTTCATTAGTGCACTGAAATCTGTTTCTGAGCTCTTGGCGCAGTACTGTGCCTAAGATTTCAGATTAAAACTGCAGAGTGGAAGGAAAGGAGGGCCTTTTTCTGCCTCCCCACTTCCAGCTACTCTCTGAAGACTGGAGAAGAGACCCTCTTAAGAATATTGGGGGGGGGGCAGGGGAAGGACTAGACCATGCAAAAAATGAACACATTTTAGCTGCAGTTCGTTCATTTCCAGCTTTGTATTCTAGTTATTAAAAAAGCATACCTAGACATTCCATTGTTGTGTCCATAACCTATGTTTAAGGTGCCATTAAGCTCCTAGCTTTCATATCTCAGTTTTTAAATACTGTTCCCACCTGTTATTAGAAGACACCTAGGCTACAGACTAGGCATGGGCAGAAATCATTTACAGTGCACAGGCAACATTGCCTTAACTCCAACAAGCCCTGAATAATATTTTCCACAACTCATAAATATATTATAATAACCCTGTAATTTATCTGGTTATAAAATCAACCACAGTAAATCAGAATGAATGATATGTAATATGCCAAGAGAATTAAGAAGCCTGTTAACCTTAAGGAGTAACATTCCACAGGAAACTAATCTAATCAAACTAATCTAATCCTGAATTGGAAACACTTGTACAATAAAACCACTTTAAAAATTAACAAAAGAACATAGGAAACAGCCTATTGCAGCATGACAACATCAGTCTGTCTATATTGTTCATGTTGACTTAGCAGCATCTCTCCAGGGTTTCAGAGTTTATGACAGTCTCTCTCCCAGCCCTACCTAGAGATGCCAAGAAATGAACCTGGGACATTCTGCATGCAGTACAGATGCTCTACCACTGAGCTAAAAATAAACAGGGTGTCTGGGTTAGGGAGAACAGCAACTACTGTATTACAACGAATTTATTACCAAATGCAATTATTTATGTTTATCAACGTCCTATTCTTAGTAAGGTCATTGATTCTTAACAATTGGGAAAAGTTAAAAATGGTTATTATTTGGATGTATAAACCTGCTAGAATATCTAGTAAAGTGTCACTCCCCCCCAAAAAAAACCCCAACCACCACTAATAAAGGAGGTCAAAAATTACACAGTACTAACAGCTTCTGCCCACCTAGCAGTTCAAAAGCACATCAAGTGCAAGTAGATAAATAGGTACCGCTCTGGCGGAAAGGTAAAACAGCATTTCCGTGCGCTGCTCTGGTTCGCCAGAAGTGGCTTAGTCATGCTGGCCACATGACCTGGAAGCTGTCTGAGGACAAACACAGGCTCCCTCGGCCTATAGAGCGAGATGAGCGCCACAACCCCAGAGCTGTCTGCGACTGGACCTAACTGTCAGGGGTACCTTTACCTTTAACATGCTGTTATAGTAGCCATTTTACATGTTTGGTCTGGTGCAGGAATAGCTCAAGGGACCACAGTCCCTGTGCCAGTGACCAGCCAAGTTGGGAAATAGCTAGGGGCTCCAGGGGCTCAGAAAGGCTCCTTACTCACTTGACCCAGCTGCTCTTCCATTCCCTGACTTCCCCGCTGAGCCCTTGCAGGTTGTTTTAGAGCCAGATAGGTGGTAGTTTAACTTTTGAATCACATCTCCCATTTGCAGTCTTTGCCTACCATAAAATTTATCAAGATTCCAGTGCCCAAGCCTCCAAATAGTCTGGATAGGACTACAAGTCTATAAAACTTACATTTTCAAAGATTTATAGCTCAGGGCATTGCATAATTGGTTTGTTTGTTTGTTTATTAAATGTGCATAACGCCCCTTCATCTGAAGATTTCAGGGCGGTACAAACAGGGCCGTCTTAAGCATATCCAGCCCCGTGGTGCAAAGATTCCTCTGCCCCCCCCCCCCCCCGTTTCCCAGAGTCAACCTTTTGATCAATGTGGAAAATAAATCAACCCACAAAAAAGTCACTAAAAGTCAATGTATATCAAACATTTTCTCAATTGGAGCCATGGTTAGTTTTCTTTCATCTCATTAACACATACAGTGGTACCTCTGGTTGCGAACAGGATCTGTTCTGGAGGCCCGTTCGCAACATGAAAAGAGCTCAACCCGCAGCGGCGCTTCTGCGCACACGTGAGTTGCGATTCGGCACTTCTGTGCATGACGTCATTTTGTGATTCTGCGCATATGCAAGTGGCGAAACACAGAAGTAACCCTTCCCGGTACTTCCGGGTCACCGCGGGACATAACCTGAAATAACGTAACAAGAAGCAGACGTAACATAAGGTATGACTGTACTGTATGCTTCAAAGACCAGTTGAGAGATTTTGCGTACTATTGGTCAGATAATGTTATCAGCAATAGAATTCACAACAACAAAAATGCTTGCCCCTAGCACATTTCACAGCTTCACATTGCTACAGACCGTCACTGAAAATAATGCATTGGTCAGTCTGAACCATGTCAAGTAAACTATGGAAGTAGCATATCCACAACACAAACTTTCTTTTCAAATCTAATTCCATAGCGGGTACAATCTGAGGGAGCCACTATTCCCAGCCTGTGAAAAGTAGTCTTGGCTATCAGACATTTTTAAAATGTGATAGTTACAGTACATTCTTGCAGCCCAACGCCAGGTTCTAGGCATTACAGAAGGCTGGACTAGATGATCCTCAAGAGGGTCCCTTCCAACTCTACAATACTATAATTCTAGGGGAAAGGAGCTATAACTCTCTCTCCCACGGTGGGTCTACGCACTCCTATTATAGATATATCTATGCCCCATTGATCTTAAATGGTTTAAGATGCTGTACTTAAAAAGATGGAAAGTACTCTGTTAATTGACAGCTTCTTTTTCTAGTGTAATGTTAATAAACTGACAGTGCAATGCCAAGCATGTCTACTCAGAAGTAAGCCCCACTGTGCTCAACTGAACTTACTCCCAAGTAAGCAGGTGTAAGATTGCAGCCTCGCATGCTGCTTCTCCTGCATTCTCCTTGTTCCGTCTCCTCACTTTCCTCAAAATGTGAAATCCTTGCATCTAATGGAGGGGAATCTACTGACAGGATTAGGGTTAGGGAGCTCACAAAAAATCCAAGCCCCGAGTAGGAGGAATCTGGGTGGGGGGAAGCTCTTTGCAGGCTGCAGCAGCTCCATGCAGTAGCACTCGGCTTCCCCACCCCACGACTGGTGAGAGGCAGCGGCCGCAGGCGGCTGGGCAGAGCAGCCTGCCACAGCCTGTGAGCGGACCTCGGAGCTGCCAGGCGGAGGGAGACGGGTGTAAGCCTCAGCCCCGAGCTGCAGCTGCAGCTGCAGCCACGGCTGCCACCATTCTGCTCAAGCCCCACCCCACCGCCTGTCGATCAGAGTGGGATTCTCCTGGTCCTTCCCTCGCCCTGACCAACTGGATGCTCCACTGGGCACCTCCACCCCCCTCCTGTTAAATCAGCACCAGGCTAAGTCCTGCCCTTTGCTGCTTTACGTATTTAAAAGGCTAGAGTCCTACCACTGCCTCTCTCTCCCTCCCCCCGCCCTCCCCCTCCCAGGCGCACAGGACAGAGCTGGCTGGCCACCTCGGTGCCTCGCTCACCCCCGCCCCAAACTCGAGCAGAGCCGCCCACCCGTAGCAGAACAGCCTGTGGCGCTCCGACGGGCTCTTCCCCGGACTCCAAATCTCGGCATCGGACTCTCGGCCAGGTGCCCTGGCTCCCCACGCCAGTAACGCGTATGGTTAAGATGGCCATGGGATCAAAATTAAGCCAGAACAGAACATAACCTTGGGTTTTCATGCACATTTTTAAAGCCACAGAAGTGTGGTGCAGAACTGAGATGGAACAAATGGAAATGGGTGAACACATGATAAAGTGATACAAACTGGAATTAGTCTGAGGTGCTCATTCTGAGTTTCTTCCTGTCTCCTTGTCTTTACAGTGAAGCCCTATGCCGTTAAGAGCTGTATGAATTGAACAGCTCTGGCCACTCTGAATGTGAACTCAGTACTGAGGAAATCACCTGTTGAATTTACTTATTTACTACACTTTGTGTCCTGTCTTTTCTCCAAAGAATCTCAAAGCAGCATGCATGGTTCTCCTCATAATAACCCTGTGAGGTAGGTGAGGCTGAGGGATAGCAACTGGACCAAGGTCATCCAATGAGCTTCCAGACTGAGTGGGGATTTGAACCCTGGTCTCCCAGGTCCTAGTACAACACTCTAGCCCAGGGGTCAGCAATCTTTTTCAGCAGGGGGCCAGCCTACTGTCCCTCAGACCTTGTGGGGAGCTGGACTATATTTTGAAAAAAAGAAGAAGGACGAATTCCTATGCCCCACAAATAACCCAGAGATGCATTTTAAATAAAAGCACATATTCTACTCATGTAAAAACACCAGGCAGGTTCCACAAATAACCCAGAGATGCATTTTAAATAAAAGAACACATTATACTGGCTTGAGAGCACATTGACACCTGGCTTGAGAGCAGTACATGTGAAAAGGATCTAGGAGTCTTGGTTGACCACAAACTTGACATGAGCCAACAGTGTGACGCGGCAGCTAAAAAAGCCAATGCAATTCTGGGCTGCATCAATAGGAGTATAGCATCTAGATCAAGGGAAGTAATAGTGCCACTGTATTCTGCTCTGGTCAGACCTCACCTGGAGTACTGTGTCCAGTTCTGGGCACCACAGTTCAAGAAGGACACTGACAAACTGGAACGTGTCCAGAGCAGGGCAACCAAAATGGTCAAAGGCCTGGAAACGATGCCTTATGAGGAACGGCTAAGGGAGCTGGGCATGTTTAGCCTGGAGAAGAGGAGGTTAAGGGGTGATATGATAGCCATGTTCAAATATATAAAAGGATGTCATATAGAGGAGGGAGAAAGGTTGTTTTCTGCTGCTCCAGAGAAGCGGACACGGAGCAATGGATCCAAACTACAAGAAAGAAGATTCCACCTAAACATTAGGAAGAACTTCCTGACAGTAAGAGCTGTTCGACAGTGGAATTTGCTGCCAAGGAGTGTGATGGAGTCTCCTTCTTTGGAGGTCTTTAAGCAGAGGCTTGACAACCATATGTCAGGAGTGCTCTGATGGTGTTTCCTGCTTGGCAGGGGGTTGGACTCGATGGCCCTTGTGGTCTCTTCCAACTCTATGATTCTATGATTCTACTCATGTAAAAACATGCCGATTCCTGGACTGCCCGCAGGCCAGATTTAAAAGGCAATTGGGCTGGATCCAGACCCCAGGCCTTAGTTTGCCTACCCATGCTCTAGCCATTATGCAATACTGGTTCTGCATGGCATGATGGAAAATAAAGGCCAAAAAGCCCTGCTCATCCAAGGGCCAGAAATTTTCCTGAAAAAGCTTGCAAAACCAAGCTGTGGCCAACTTGGGTTCAAGTCTCTGCTTAGCCATGAAGGAATGTCCACCTGAGGAATGTCCGGATAAGGACAAGCAGGTGGTGTCAGGGAAGGGAAAGGCCAGCACCCTTAAGGTAGAGAGGTCTTTTGAGAAATGGCTCGATGTCTTTCAGGTATTTGCAGGAGGATATCCCCAAAAAAGTATGCACCTGTGGATTTACCAATCATTGGTGCATAAGGCGTTTGCATTGGCTGGTCAGGTGGCAGCCATAGGCTACGATGAGAGTTTTAGACGTTGTGCCGCCAGGATCCCTTCTGCTTAATGGGATCGAAAATACCTTGATGTGCGGACTACTTATGTCTCTCCGAATTTTGAGAGCAAGTCCACTGAGCAAGCAAAATCCAAGCAAGAGGTTAAGAAGCCAGGAAGGCGCCTTATTTGTTGGGAATATAATAAAGGACATTTGGGTGGCGGAGTTAGCCTGTTTCCAGCTTTCCGCTCATCCAGGTGATCACCCTTGGCTGACCTATTCTGGAACCCTGGGTCAGCACTACCTGCATGGCAGGGAGCTAGTTGAACCAGAGCCTATGCAACCAATCATTTTATGTAATCAATAACGTTGTGGCCTAAATTCTGCCAAAAGCCAAAACCAAAATTTGAGTCATGTGTGAATTTATTTAGGGGGGAGGTTTCTGGGTCGGAACACACAAAGCTATTATCACTTAGCCTAACCTACCTCACACAGTTGTGAGGATAAAATGAATATTCTACATGCTGCCTAGAGTGCCTTGTAAATTAATTAATTAATGTGCAATCTGCACATGTTCATTCAGATGTGATTGCCATTATGGTAATAG
The DNA here is from genome assembly GCF_964188305.1 of Podarcis bocagei. Classification (NCBI taxonomy): domain Eukaryota; kingdom Metazoa; phylum Chordata; class Lepidosauria; order Squamata; family Lacertidae; genus Podarcis; species Podarcis bocagei. The sequence continues at coordinate 24,721,608 of NC_138140.1, forward strand.
GAAGCTGCCCTATCTAGAGACATCAGGGATTGGACCTGAGACAGATGTTTTACCACTGAACTTCTCCACTGATGAGTTCAATGGGGGCTTCGCCCCAGATAAGTATGCATAGGGCTGGAGCGACACAGAGCAGCCTGAGGAAGTTTAAATACCACGTAATTCTATGGACCTTAGGGCCGGACAATTGTGTGTGTTGTATTGTAGCTTTATGTTTCCACTGTCTGCCAATGCTCAAAGAGCTTCACCTTAAAGTACCTGAAGCCCAATTCAATAATGCTTTTCATGATGATTAAAACAAGATCAAACTTCTGCAACATTTACTGCACTCGTTTATCTACAGACTAGCTGAATGCTAGATATAATTTTTAGAGATTCCACAGAAGATGTTCCACATGTTTTCTTTTAAATATAATCATGAAATTTTAAAATAACAAATATACACAGAAATAAAGGCTGAGCTGTACTTTAAACGAAAATAAATAAAGATTAGTGATGTTTAATGCCCCACGTGTGTCCATGGTACTATTTTCTATAATCTGATATTTGTACAGAGGAAATGCACATATTAAGCCATCCTGGATAGATTTGTTCCTGCCATAACATCAGAGAAGTCAGAAGAGGTGACCAAGACATGGAACTAAATGGATGAAGAGCTGAAAACCTCTAAGGCACTTCTTTATTTACCTTCAGTGTTCTCACCCTGTCTTCTATTGATTTACTTTAGAGTAAAGTGGATTGAGGGCTGCACAAGTCACTGCCAAAATAATAAGGTGCAGGGAGAAGGCAAACAATTCTACTCCTTGCTCTTCTGGGAAACAAGGAAGCTGCCCTGTACTAGCAGACCACTCATGGTCATCCCAGCCTCCTGGGGAAGCAAATCCCACAGTTTAACTATGTGCTGCATGAAGAAGTACTGCCTTTTATTGGAGAGCCTCTTTTTGAGGGCATCATTAAAAAGCCCCCAACAATGCAACTTTTCCTTATAGGGACATTGCTCCAGCCCCCTGATCATTTTAGATGCCCTTTTCAGAACTTTTTTCCAGGCTGTGGCTACCTGCATGATTTTGTATCTGGGTCCCTGTGATGCCACTGAGTTAGATGTGACGCCGTAATGTCACTGACAAAAACCATGTGGGCCATCGTAGCTGACCAGACTTGAATGCAGCGACAGCCAATGAAACTGAGGCCAGTAGGATTTACCAAGGAGAGAGGTGCCACTAAAAATGATGGGGGTGGGGGGAGATACAAATCTATTTGCCATAGGTGCCAAAAGTCACGGAACACAGAAGGCAGATTTCGGAAGACGAAAGCAAAGGCAGGTAGTTTCAGCTTGACCCTCGGGAACCATTTTTGAAGAATTGCTTAGAATGGCATTTTTATTGTCTTTCAACAGCCTTTCTTAAATGCTCATTTTCAACATGATGTCTGATCTCCTCCTGATTCTGTCGCCTTTAGCTTTAGGAAACTACTAAGATACTACTACAGCAGCCAAACACAGTTGTCTGCAAGCGTTTAGGAATTGGCGGCCCTCCTCAACTCCATCCAAATCTAGACCATTCATAGTTTCTTCCTTGGCAAGCACTGTCCCTTACTATATACACAGCTCACCCAAGGGCACAATCCACCAAGCATCGGTGCTATGCAAAGACTAACAGATTGCTCAGCAGGCGCTGTCAGTGGAGTGAGCCCCCCAAACCACAGAGCTTACCCAAACAAGAAGGGAACTGCCTATCTGCTGCAAATGATCGGACACAGTATGTAAACGACAGCAGCGTGAAACCCTGTTGACCTGGCTTGTAAAGCTTCAGTGCTAATTAATAACAAAACTCAGATGGAGTTCCTAATTTACCATTAATATATACAGCAATCACAGGCATGTACCCAGCAGGAGCTGGTGGGAGAGACAAAGGAGTCTAAAATCGGTGCACTGAAAGAGCACAGAGGCGCTACAGATCAGCCCTAAAAGTAGCTGTTGATTACAATTTATTTTGTACGTAGGCGGATGAGTGGGCGATAGTGTGTGGGAAGGCAGAAGAAAGGGCATTGCATTTATTTCTAGAAGAAACTGTGTGATTTTTTTTTAAGAGAGTGGGGAGGAAGTTCTCACTCCCCTCCCCTGAGCTCCACCCACCCACACGAAGCATGTTCTTGCACGTAACATGGGAAGGACAGAAAAAGCCACCCTCTTTAAGTTTTCACGCTCTTGCTTCCCCGCACTCCCCACCCCCCATTTTTTTGCTTGGGGTAAGGCAGAATGCAACAAAGGTGATGTCTGACGGAAGAGGAGAAGAAAACAAGGCCAGTTGGCAGAACTGCACACCCCAATGGTTCGCTGATGCTAACAGAGGCTGCCTGCAGAGGAAGGCTGGTCTCAGCAGCATTGGGTTATTCCTTTCAAGGCATTACATAAGATACTCTTCCTTCATTTATCAGACTGTGTGCTATGGACAATGCAGTCAGAAAATCACACACGTGCCACAAACACATGGTCCATAGCAGGCGTTGGAATGCAGGGCGTGGGTGGAGGGATTCAGTGTTTTTTGCATTTTCATGAGAAACTCCCCACTTCACACTTTCTGAACCAATATGAAAGTCAAAACACAGCTATCGCCTGAAATACACACTTTGTATTTTGCAATGCAGTTCTCCAGCCACCCGATGTATACAAAAATGCATATATTAGGGGGAAGTGCATACATTAGTGAAAATAGCGTACAAAAATTGCATTTTATTAGGAAAGATTGCTTGCCCAAATTTGGATTTCTAGTCAGAACTGCATATTTAAAAAAATGTGTTTACTGGGAGAAATTGTGATGAATTTTCACAAGGAGTTTTTTTAAGTTTCAAATTGCTACGAAAGTGTGGCAAATATTTTTTTTTTTAAGTGTTGCTTAATGTTGGGAAAATGAGAAATTTAGAGAAAGCAAAATTGAAAGCTCATCCCTAAACAGGGATAAGCAAAATGTAGACTGGGATCTACTAGTGGATACCTGAGTGATCTGAAGTAGATTAGCAAGTATTTCTGTCCCCTGTTTATTTGAGATGACAGCAATGAAAGAACTCCTAAATTATATTGCTTGGGGAAAACATGGAGTGGGTTTTATCTATTCAGTCCAGTTCTGATACTCAAAACAAATTCCTGGGCTCAGAATTCTTTAATGCTGGTGAATCTCTGGGTTCTAGTAAAAAAAAAGAAATAACGGATCTTTCAAGCCAAAAGTCTGCCCTCCCCTTCTCTACAGCATGGGGCAGTTGGGTTGCACCGAGAAAACTTTCTCTTCATGCCTGGGAAGAGAAAGAAAATCCTCCAGGTTAAGGATGGTGACGATAATGAAAGTGTCCTATTAAAACGTGGTATTAAACACTATCTCAGGCACTCTGCATTAGGTTGGAGACAGGCAATTATATTTAAGAGAGTCAGAAGGGACCAAAAAGAGGCTTCACTTTCTATGGCACACACAGGGTTTTCTTTTGTCCCACCAGTCAAAGAGGTTTTGGAATCTGCTTGAAAGATCCTGCTAACGCAAGGTGAGCTAATGATCACTGGCACAGGTAGCTTTGGAGGGGGATTAGACAAATTCACTGAGGGGTGGGTCTACTATTGGTTGTTAGCCATGGGTCTTCACTTTTAGGCATAACATAGCTACTTCCTGTAACCTCTGGTTCAAGGAGGGCTAGAGAATCTCAAGGTTCCAATGTGCTGGAATGGTTCAGTACCAACAGGTTCTGATTAACCCTTGAGAAACCCATTCCTTGGCTCAAATCATCTCTCAGGTTGGTCATTACTCTTGCACTTGACAGTGTGGTGCAGTGGTTATTATGGTAAAACATAATAGTAATGAAGCTCCCTGGGCCAGTCATTGTCTCTCACCCAGAACTACCTCACAGTTGATGCAAGCATGAAATGTTATGGGGCAGAACTATGTACCCCACCTTGAGCTCCTTGGAGGAAATGTGGGATATAAATGCAACAGCTAATAAACAAACAATTATTTCTAGATATACAGCATGCATTTAGGTGTACTAAAGGGGGGATCAGCCATCCTGCTTGCTAGCTCCCCGCCATCACTCCCCACAAATTCGCTTTCTGCCACTTTCCTTTCCCACTCCATGCAACCACAAAGCACCCTTTCCAACTTCTACTTCTTCTCCTACCTGTTTCCATTGGGAAACAGTCAACGAAACCAGCACAATGGCAGGCTAGTGCAAATACAGTCTAGAGAGAAATCAAGACAAAAAAGCTATTTTTCCTCCCAGCAAGGTTGCAGCATCTTCTCTTTCTTCTTCCTTTTTTTTCCAAATGGGAAGAGGGGTGGACATAATCTAACTACCAGTTGTCTCTTCCCCATTAAGAAAATGCAACCCTTTGCTTAAAACTATGGAAATGATATACCTGTGCTTCACAGAGGCTGATGGAGCTGGGGAGACAGCTTTCCAGAAAATCAGGGGCAAAGGGCCAAAAAAGAGCCTTTGCCTCAACCAAGGGGAAGGTTGCTGTTCCCAACCCATAAATCATTCTAAACCTTTTTCCTTTTTATTGCCTCTTGGTCAACATTGTCCCAACAGGAGCTCATAAACTGCGTTGAATTCTCAGCAGGATAGGAAATGATGATGGAGGCCCTGGATATGTTGCAGCAGATTGAAATATGATTGGAAGGAAGCAGCCCAGCCTTTCCTCAAGCACAGGATATTATCATTTGGATAACTGAGACCATACCCTTTCCAGAATAGGAAGAGAGGAATTTGTCGGTTTCACTTTTTCTCTGTTTCACTGTTTATGAAATTAAGATAAACAAATGGGTCACAAAATGCATATTTCAGTTAAAAGTGGGTCTTGAGTCTGAAAAAAAGTTGAAGATGCCTGCCCTAGAATATAGAAATAACTGTGACACAACATATGCTCTTTGTTATTTTTAGGAGGCCTATACTCAATGATCACCTGCAAACATGTTCAGGGTAAAATAATAACTTTGGGGGGGGGGGTTAATATCCCCACTTCTCTCTCTCTCTCTCTCTCTCTCTCTCACACACACACACACACACACACACACACACACAAAATGCACCAAAGCAACTTTTAGAAAATGAGGTTTGTACTAGGCCAATTATGTCTAAAAACAAAGTATAAAAACTCTAATAATACACAACATCCTAAAATAAGCAGTTTCCACGAAATAGTAACATGTTATTCAGATTTATTTATCTTTTTCTCATAATATAACCTATCAAGTTTCAAAAAACACACCATTCACCAGGATTACAAATGTGCATTATAACCATAGCTGTCAACTTTTCCCTTTTCTTGCGAGGGATCCTATTCGGAATAAGGGAATTTCCCTTTAAAAATGGGAAATGTTGACAGCTATGATTATAGCACATAAAATAAGCTTTGTAATTGCATTTTTTGGACTACGGCTGCTGATTGATCCGTAAGGCATTTATCTGTCAGTTTCACATGACCATTTATTCTTTTAAGAGAAACAGAAAATATATATAAAGTATTGTGTTCCCCACATTTGAGTAAACTACTGTGTTTCTATTCTACAAGTATGATTATTTGTCAAGTATGATTATTTGATCACTGTAATGGAGTTGTGACCAAAAGGGAGATTTCACAAGGGCTCTTGAGAGTCTGCTGGCAATCAAAAGACACCAGTAAACAAGTGAAGGATGAATGCAATCTTCTCATAATTGACATACATGCAAGATTTTGGAATAGTTATCATCTGAAAAAGCAAACAAACTATATGCAGGAGCCTAAGGGGACCATCTGGAGGAAAGGTTCCCTAGCAAAAGGCCTGTTGAACTGAATGGGAACTGTGCAAGAACAATCCAAGAACTCTTGCGCAGCACCTATTCATTTCAATGAGATTTGCTCAGAAGCATTTCTTTCTGAATTTTGCCCTATGGAGCTTGGCATTTCCCCCCAATGGTGGGAGAAGCATATCAACAAGAGACACTATACAAAGGGCATCAACGTACGTCAACTTTAGCAACCTAAAGCAATTACTTTGTATAAAGCACAAGACATATCCCCCCCTCACCCTGCAAATGAAATCTGTTTTACTATCAGTATCTTGGATACACTTAAATTGGTTTGTACAATGCCTGGAATGAACCAATTCCAGTAGCGGTTGCCATGCACCACACTGGGCTAAACTCCGCTATGCCTTGGCTGTCACCTCTCCCTCTTGTTAAGTCCCAGTGACCCTCTGCGTTGGAAAGTCAGGAGAGCAAATGTGCCTTTGATCACTACTGACTAGTTACTGAGATGTTTCTCACATAGTAAATGTATATATTGTAAAAGTAAGGGGACCCCTGACCATTAGGTCCAGTCGTGACCGACTCTGGGGTTGCGACGCTCATCTCACTTTATTGGCCGAGGGAGCTGGTGTACACTTCCGGGTCATGTGGCCAGCATGACTAAGCCGCTTTTGGTGAACCAGAGCAGCGCACGGAAACGCCGTTTACCTTCCCGCCGGAGCGGTACCTATTTATCTACTTGCACTTTGACGTGCTTTCGAACTGCTAGGTTGGCAGGAGCAGGGACCGAGCAACGGGAGTTCTCCCCATTGCAGGGATTTGAACTGCTGACCTTCTGATCGGCAAGTCCTAGGCTCTGTGGTTTAACCCACAGCGCCACCTGCGTCGTTTGACATTAATTATCAGATCATTTTTGTTAAGGGGAAGCATAAAAATAGTTTGAAGAACTAACAAATTACACTATGAATATAACTTGCTGCTACTCTACTTGCCCCACCACTGCTTGCTGCTTGCCCTACCCCAGAGATAGGGAACCAGATGCTGATGGTCTTTTAAAAGTCCTCTCTGACTACTGCCTATGCTGGTTGGGGTTCATGGAGGGCCATGAGTTACTCCTGAACCATCTCCTCTGGCTCATCCAAGTCCTGTCTGCTACCCAAGATCCTCTTGGCTGGAGAAACAACAACTTTAACCATGTGCAGTGACATAGCATGGGTTGCCAGTGCCGGGGGCTACGCAGAAGGTAGGAAATGGAGCATGCATGTACATTCAACTGCCTCACAGCGTCTGAGTCACCCAGGAGATCACAGCCACAGAGATAAGAACTGGATTTGTCTGGAGAGGAGGCTTCCTGGTTCGCATGGAGAAGCAGCATTGCGCCCGGAGCAATCTGTGCCCCCCCCAGCACAACACTGCTGACGATGTGACATTCTGCATGCAAAGCATGTGTCCAGCCCTTGAATCATAACCACTGATTCATAGGAAGTTACCTTATGCCAAGTCAAACCACCTAGCCCAGTACTGTCTGCTTGGGAGACATTTTTTGCTTCTGCTATCTGAGATCACATTCTGAAGGGAGACATCAAGGGTCTCCCAAACACACAACACAGGCTCTGCCCTTTCCCAAAACACTTTCTTAAAAGCTTTATTTCCTTATTTGTAATTTGTGTTCTGCTTTTCATCCGAAAATAAATTCCAGAGCAAGTGGCAACAAACATGAAACAACCCCCCCCCCTAACAACGACAGTGGTACCTCGGGTTACAGACGCTTCAGGTTACAGACACTCCAGGTTACAGACTCTGCTAACCCAGAAATCGTACCTCTGTACCGAGGTACCACTGTACCAAGAAACCATCTATATACAAAAATGGCAAAATATGCATGTGTTAGAGGGGGCCAACCAGTTCTACCTTCCTGGGTGAATCAAAGCAGAGTTCCTGGTTTCAAAGAGGCTTTCAAGCCATTCAAGCACACAATTCTGCTTCAAACATTCATGCCAAACCTGAAAAGGTCAGGAGTAAGGGGATGAGCAACTTTTCTTTAAAAATTTTAGAAGTTCTTTTTTTTTTAAGATAATGTCTGTTAATTTTAAGAACAATACAGTGGTGCTTCAGGTTACAGATGCTTCAGGTTACATACACTTCAGGTTACAGACTCCGCTAACCCAGAAATAGTACCTTGGGTTAAGAACTTTGCTTCAGGATAAGAACAGAAATCATGTGGTGGCGGTGCGGCAGGCCCCATTAGCTAAAGTGGTACCTCAGGTTAAGAACAGTTTCAGGTTAAGAACAGACTTCCAGAACGAATTAAGTTCTTAACCCAAGGTACCACTGTATACAGAAGACACCCACGGTAGAGACCTATTCATATACCAGGAAAACCTTTTTGGAATGGAAATGTCTCCAGCTGTTTCCAGAAACTGCAGTTAGGGACACTTGTCATATCTCAACAGAAATGCTATTCCACAGAATGTGGCACCTACACTAATAGTCCTGCTCCAAGTTACTGTAAAGCAGGTTTCAGATAATCTTTGTAATTTGCAGGTGTAGCTCTCCTATAGTACACAGTGACCTAGTGGATATAAAAGAGGTAAAGCCATCTTTCCTTTCCTGGTTGTGGGTTTCTCAAAGGCATCTGGCCACATGTGGAAACAGAACATTGGGCTAGAACTGATTTTCGGTCTGATCCACCAAGGCTTTTTAAAATGCCCCATCACTATTTCCCACATACCCTCCAACATTCCTCAGATGAAAATAGGGACATCCTTTTCTACATCAGTATGCAGCTGTGGCATGTGTTTTGCTTCCTCCCCTTGCTGCTGCTGCTACTGCTCCCTGACTTGACCAAATGGGGCACCTCACGCAAAGATGTTGGTAGGAACTCACAGCATTGAGCAGGGTTTCCCAAACTTGGGTCTACAGCTGTTTTTGGATTACAGTTACTATCATCCCTGATCACTGGTGCTGCTGGCTACAGATGATGCAAGTTGTAATCCAGCAATAGCTGGAGACCCAAGTTTGGGAAACATGAGCATAGAGTTATGAAAAGTTAAAAGGTGCACCAAATTCCCTTCCTGTTTTTATTTATACATTTTATCTTGCACCACACGCAGAGGGAGGGGGACCTGCCCATAGAAAAAAACAATGTGCATACCAGCTGCGTGCCCATCTCACAAAACAGAAGCAGAAGGACAAGTAACCAGTCTCTTTTTAAAAAACCAAAACTTATGCATATTTGAAAATGTTTGCAGCTGGAGCACAAATATTTTTTAATAGCACATGGAAAGGGAAAGGACTCAAGATAATTGAGGCTTGCAAGCCCCAATGCAAAGTTATATGCTGTTTACACGTCCCTCTCCTCCAACCGGAAGTGAGACTTATTGAGTGGGTGGGGGAAGAGGGAGGCATAGATCTAAGAAATGTGTTTGAGGGACACACAGATAGGAACTTCTGGTAATAGACTGAAATGCTTTACTGAAGGGAAGGTCCCTTGGGAATTTGAGACCAGTGACACTGTGAGAAGCTGTGGTGGCTAGAGGGTTTTCAGGGATGTTCCCGGCATTTTCAAAGCACCTGGCAGGTATGAAATCATGGGTGCCATTAGCAACAACAACACTATCACTAAAAACAGGCCAAGAAGTTTCCAGAAGTTAATGGCATGGATCAAGGCTTCTATTAGTCATACATGCAACAATCAGCGACCTGCATTTGGACTAGAATGTGCACCCAGATATACAGCCAGTTCAATGGGACTTCAAGGAGCACTGCAAGGCAGAAGCAGATCTCATCCCACCCCAGCACCATGTGGCAAAACCTGCTGCTTGAAAATCTCTCCTTTGTTGGATTGGGGGCAATATCTTTCTAATTCAAATGCAGATTTCCTCCAATATATTTTCTCATTTCAAAGTTTGCTTCCTCCAAAGACTTTTCTTCCTTGCTGCCCCTATTCATTTGGAACTCAGAAACAACTCGCTGGGTAGGGCAGAGTTGCTACGTTAAGCTACTTGGCAGGTGGGTTGCTGTTGTTTACTGGGAGGAGGAGCATTGCATGCTAGCTGGTGCAATGTATTGGCAAGAGTGCCAGATTATTTAGCTGTGATCCCTGCATTGCAGGGGGTTGGACCAGATGACCCTTAGGGTCCCTTCCAAATCTATAGTTCTATGATTCTATGATTTGCACCACAAATCCTCACCACCTCCCCCCCTCTCCTGGTAAGCAGAAGTGACCCAGTTGTTGGGAGGAGTGTGGCTCTGACTTGCATGACAAGCTGCTTCTGTTGGAACTGTCTTTCAGATCACCTGCCTGATCGTGTTCCTTCAGAACATTCCCCCATCCCAACTTTGGTATAACTTCCTTGTTCCAAGTCCTACTGCAGCTAACCCTAAGCACATATAACTGCCGTGTGCATTCAATTCCTTTCCTTGCAAGTTCATCAGGGCAGAGACCTATCCTATTGTACTCGGTAAAGTGCTATGCACACTGATGGTGCTATGTAAATAAGTAAATATGCTTGCAAAAATGCTCACACCTAATATTTATATTTAAACCAGGGATAGGGAACTCCCAGATTTCATCAGGCCCTCTTGGTCTCCTCCCACTCAGCAGCTGTTCAGCAAGGACTTTAATGTTGTGCAAAAAGAGCAACTGCTGCTCCTTCATCTGCTAGAAAATCGAAGCAGAGGGGAAATGTCTTAGCAGAGACAGGTAGAATTATGTTCCTTGCAAAAATGCAAATGTTGTCCATGAATTTTGCAACTGCATGAATGGAATTTTTAGGGTGCAATTGCATTTGAAGGTTGAGGCTTTAATAGCTGTAAGGCAGTTGAGCTGTGCACCTTATTTTGCATACTTCTTCTGGAATTTGTGAGTTATTTTTGCCTTCTGCACATTCAGAACACATAAAGAATGTTGGAGAGCTTGTTTCTTTCTCTCTTTTTTTACAAACATTGGTTTTTTAAATTGTCTATGGAGAAAATTGAAGGCACAATTTTAGTGGAGTTAGTAAGAGTTCAATATATGCTTCAGTTTGAATGGAGAGAGAGTGTGTGTGGCGTGTGCATGTGTAGAGATGTTTATCTAGCCCTATCCATGTTTGGATCTGGCTCCACTCAATAACTTGTTACTGGTTAATGAATCCCTCAGCTTAAAAAGTACTCCCCATTCCTTTTTTAGAGCTGTTCTGAAGTGCCCAGAAAGAACTTGTCAGACACTGACAGAAACACTAACAACAACACATTAAGGTAGGTGATACTATCCCCTTGTTGCAAAGGTGGGGATGGAAAAGCATCTGCCTGCCTCAGGCCTCTTGTCAATTTCATGGCTCAGGAGAGGACTTGAACCAAGGAATTCCTGGCTCACAGCCCACACTCTTAACCAATCTATCAGAGCATCTGATAGCCACAACTGGTGCTTTTTTCATATATATATACATACATATATAGATATATATATATAGGTACTCTCATTTACCTACTCATATTGAAATACTGTCCCTCAATGAGGCCAAACTTAGATTCACAAAATGATTAGGGGTATGCGTCCCCATGCATCCCCCCTGAAAAAAAAGCACTGGCCGCAACCCTTGCAATGTGAATCAAATTACACTGATATCAGGGCACTAGATTCAGCATGAATCTCCACTTCCCTCATGCATTTTGATGACCAGACAACGCAATGAAGACAGAATAATAACTTGCATTTACTCATAAGTTATCACTGCTAACTGCAAAGGGAAGGGTCAATACTGTAGCTATTAATGGCTCAATGATTATTTATCTCGCTCTTTTGCGAAGGCTGTGTGCGGACTTTGGTAAAGGGGCTCCCTAGAAAGAGAAAGGGTGTGCAACCAAGAATCCTTCAGGCTGCCCCAAACTTCTGATATGTGAAGAGGAAGCACAGAGCAACAGCTGTGATCGGAGCAACACTGTGGCCCCAGCAAATTTGTGGCTATGCTCTGGGGCTTAGCCCTGAGTGCTGCCTTGAAATGCTATGCTTGTGCGGCATGAACCACAGACTGTCCGAGCTGCATAATTGCAGGCATCAAATAATTCATCATCGTCATCATCTTCATCATCATTACCACCCCCATATTATAACAGTAACAATTGTAAAAAACACAGGCATCTAAATATTGCTTGGCAAATAAATACTGATTGGTGGGACCGAATGAGACAAAGCCCAGAAAAATTAACATGGAAAAATCTAGTCTATAAGAATTATTGAAATAATCCTCTTAGGAGCAAATCTTCAATCTTGTTCACATAGCAGGGGCACTTGATACGTCAAAACCATTTCTGTGTGCGTAGCTCAGAATACAAGTGTAGCTGCTTAACAGCATACCTTAAAAAGAAATTTAAAAATCTGGGGTGACAAGCGATTTATTTCTTGAATTTGTATGTCACATTAGTGGCAACAGAGCCCTGAGCCAGCTCCACTTTGTATCTAGCATTCTTGTTCAGTTTTAAAGCCAATGTCCCACTTTACCTTACACCCACTGAAAACAAATTAACATGTACAAATAAAACTAGGGGCATGTATGTGGCTCCCTCCAGACTCACTAACAAGAATGTATCCTTCTCTCGCCTTCCATACCATGAATTCTCCTTCCCCTTCCACAGTCAACTGTGGTTTAGCGATACATTAGCACTGAGTCAAACCATGCTTAATGCATATTGTGGTTAAGTAAACCATGGTTTACTCAGAAACCACGGACTGAAGTCATATAAAAGCATGTGTTTGCCAAATCTGATTAAGAAGAAACCATGGTTAAAATTAACTATGGATACCTTGAGTGCGCAGTGTTACACCAGAGATTAAAACTAAGAAGCAAAGGGAAGGGGGTTTTATGAGAGAGAGAGAGAGAGAGAGAGAGAGAGAGAGAGAGAGAGAGAGAGAGAGAGAAAAGAAGGAAGTGCAAGGTCTCAAGGCTGGCTCCCAATTTACAAAACATAGTTTGCAGAGAGTCAGCAGGGAGTCTGGGCTAGGAATGGAAGAATCTATCAATTTCAGATTCTCATTTTTCCAGTCTTAAATTCACTTTACCCATTTTCTGCTTCTGTTTATGACTGGAGAAGAGGGAATCATAAACAAAAATTCATGTGCATTTTCATGCACACTCCTCCTGATATAAACACTTTTGTACACAATTCTGCCTATGTACATTTTTGCAAGCCTTCTCCTCTAATGCATTTTTCAATGCCACTTCCACTAATATACACGCCTGCTCACGCATCTCCCTAATATATGCAATTTTGTATGCATTGTTTTAATTGACAAATTGCATCATAAAATTCTGATATGCACAAGTTTCAAAGGACAGCTGTGTTGTTTTTCATGTCTTGGTTTGCAAAGTGCAAACTAGGTCAGTTTGTATTAAAATCCAAACCAAAACTAATTCCTCTCCGATCCCCATACTGGGCCTAAGATAGCTCATTGCATAGTACATGCAATTGTAATAACCCTATTATTGTTGCTCATAAAGAAGTTGTGTGTATGTTTTAATCTCATTCCTTTCCAGCAGGCAAATTCTCTCCTGAAGTCTTGGTGACACCATCAGAATCATTTTCACAGCTGCCTGTTAGGTGGCCCACAAAACAAAGGACATTGTGCATTCAAGGACTTGGAGCCAAAGGAAAGGAGTCATTGAATAGCAGGCACCTGCCTTCCACAGGGAACCAAAAAGATGCCCATGTAAATATATCAGAGTTATCACAACAGAAAACCCAGAAAAATAGAGATTTCTAGATTTGCCGTTGTTCAGCAGTGAGCATCCGAAAGATTACCAGAAGCATAGCTCAGTGAAAAATGCCTTCCAGGTCAGCGACAAATGGCATAATAATGTACTATGAATAACATGTCATTTTAAAAAGATAAGCATTGAGAGCCTGCTCTTAGTCTCTTTCTGAAATATAACAGCAAATACAGCCTAGTCTTTTATTTATGTATTTATATTTATAAATAAATTATAAACTATCTTTTGGCCCTCAAACGGAACCGCAGAAGCGTTTACAATAAATACCTCAATACAATAAAGGTGAAGGGTAAGAACATTGTAAAGAGCATTGGATTCTTTAAAAACTTCCTTTAAAAACAGCACCAAACAAGGACTAAACAACACTAGAGAAAAGCAGAACAACACTTATATTCCGATGAGGTGTTGCCTTTCACACTCAGATATATAAAGCAGAATTCTTTCTTCACTACTACAGAGAAGCATCCACCTCTGGGGAGACCAGCACAGTTTGTTCAAGATTAAACAGCAAACTCGTTCATCAAATTATGAGCACAGAACGACAGTGCCCACACTTTCCGTTACATACGGAATTTATGGTGATTTGTTTTTATTTATTATTTTTGCAAAGTAACAGCATTTCCCCCAGTAAGTCAGCGCTGTTAGGACATGTAGGAAAATACATTTGCTGGCCTAAGTCAGATGCCAGAGGAATCTCTAGCGGGTTTATTGTGATCCTGAGGAATGCTGAAACAAGGAGAATCTTAGTTATAAGCATTGCTATGAGAATTAAGAAGTCCTGCTCACCTTAATCCCGAATATTCTCTTCATACCAGCTCAGACAGAGGAAGGCTACCTCCCAAATTTTCAACACTGTGCAGAGCAGTCTCTTCGGTCCTTGTCTGCCCAAATACTGACCAGGATCAAATGCAGCTTAATCTGAGAGCTTTGGTAGCCTTACAGCTAAAGTGAAAACAGGGCTGTGGCTGACCCCTTTTAAGTAAGGAAAAAAGAGCCCAGCTGGAGGACACAGTCTCATATTTTTGGTTGAGTACTGAACCTAAACTATTACAGACAGGAATCAGTAAAGCTTAATGCTTTTTCTTGAGACGCTCCACCTTTTATGTTAATGAATATCTAAGTCTCTTGACTAGTCAACAACATTTCGCAAAAAACACACCCTGAATTCAAACACACTAATAATGTTCCAAAAATATCTGCTCAGTGGTGGAAGGTGCTCCCTGCACATACTTCATGCACCTAAATTTCCTGGATCTTGGATATATATATATATATATATATATATATATATATATATATATATATATCCTGGAAACACCACTTTAAAAAAGCAGGAGGGAAGGCTAAATTCAAGGTATCCTAGATAAGACTAGAAATGGATGAGCCCGGATACCTAATTATCAGCCTGGTTTCCATGAGACTTCCAAACCAAACATGCTCAGACACATACAGAACAATCCCATTCATGCTTTCTCAGAAGTAAATGCCGTTGATTTCAAACAGGATTCATTCCCAAATAATGGTGCACAGATTTGCAGTGGAAAAAGAAGGTCAGTTGAGCTGCATTAGTAACAACCCATCTTATTAAAACAACTGTGATGCAAACAGTGCGTACAACCCAGCTGAAGCCTAAGTTACACGTAACTGCAGTTTGTCTGGATCTGTTCCTTCTTACTCTTCCCTTCCTCTTTTTACGCATTCTACTTCTGGCATCATACAGATTGGAATCTCCTTGAGGCAGAGACTCTAACTTTTTCATTATGTCACATTGTCAATCTCCACACTGTATGGTGACATAACAGCAGTATGCTATTATTAATGGTCATGGCCTGTATCCAGATACCTTGTATTCAGGGTAGACCCTTGGAAATCAATGGACTTGTCAGTCATGACCAACTTAATGCCATTGATTTCCAAGGGTCTATTCTGAGTTCTTAATCAGATACTGTGCTATATCTATATACCAGTGCAGTGGAAACAGACATTACATCCTTCTGAACAACTGGAAGCTGGCTAGCTTGAATGTAGTAAAGTGATGATAATTATTGTATTTACCATGATATACTAGGCCTAGGCCCAACTGCACACTACAGGATAGAGATCTTACATGAAGGTGACAGCGGGTGAATATGACCCCATATTTATCTAGAAGTGTATTCATGGCACCCATTGCACAAAACCAAGCAAAGTGCAGGTAGTTACAGAAAAAGCTCTTAGATTCATTTTAGCAACTCCATTAATGCAAACTTTAAATTAATACACAACTCTTCTTTTTTTGCTTTTGTTTCCATCTCACAGCAGACAGTTGAACCATTCATTTTTTAAAAAAATAATTGAAGGCGACCCTTGAAAGAGAGCCATTCAGTCCAAAACAAATCAGAAAACGTTTGAAATCTAATTGCAATTTTGCAAATAAAGATGAAACCGCTCTTTGATTCTAGTTTGCAAGGAATTTTGGAAGCTTAAAAAGTTAAGTGTTATTCAAGAAGTAAAACACATACAAATCACAAGGGCCAGATCTACTGTTAGCTGCCTTAAAAAACTTATATATAGAAGTTAGATCTCCTTGGGGCTCAGCTTAGCCAAAAACCCAGCCTTAGAAATGACAAACACTAATCCAGATTTTTGTCAAGTGCCTTAACCATGAATGCGACCTAAATCTCAGTACTTGTATTTAATATAGATTGAGCTTTCTTGCCTCTTGGGCTGCAATTCTGTGTATGCCTACCTAGGAGTAAGCCATATTGAGCATAGCTGGTCCTACTCCTGAGCCAACATGCAGTTGCGCTGCTCTAATGATAAACTTCCTGCTCACCAACGTAACGCAAGTCATCAATGAAACGAGGGATTCTCTGTTGGCCTATTTGCTTGCCCTGTGAATGCTAGAGATAATGGTGCTCAATAAAGCAGAAGGCAGTATTATTTTTAGAAATGGGTTGGGGGAGATATATGTTGCAGTACAGCTAGCATGGGAGGATTTAAAAGCAATGGACTGAACATGGAAAAGGAGGAGGGCTAAGAGAAACCCAGTTGTCTGTGGGTTCTCTAAAATGGAAGATAAAATGCTATTCCCTCCCGACCCCCCCCCTCTCTAAAAGGAAAGTCAGGTGTCACATGAAATCCGTCTACAGTGCATCGAATGAGACGCGCAAGCCCTCTTCTGGTTTCCTCAGTAGTCTTCCTTCTAAGAGCATCTATTTTTAGGCTGGAGCATATAAATCACTGCAGTTCACACTATGGCACACCATTTCCTTAGAAAGGAATGCTAAAAAAACAGCATTATCTACTTCAACTGATCCTGGCCACCAGCATATTTTAGGCATCTGCATTGGTTTTTAAATGCCATGTGTCATCTAACTGAAGGGTATTTCATCAGGCATCTCTCACAGCCAGCCCCCCCACTCACCCTACCGTAAGAATGTGAGGGCAACCTCCTCACCTCATGGAAGCATTGCTTTGGGTCATCTAACAAAATGAGGCATTGAAGAGGTAGCATAACCTTCCAGTTTTAACAGCTAAAAATAACCACCATAAAACCCATAATCTACTGAATACAACAGGCCATTAGATCAGTCATTCAGCAGAATTACCAGCTATGTTCCAGCAACTGGCAGTGTTTTTAAGTATGCTTTTAATACATCAGCTACATTCATATCCAGTTAATGGAGATGCACATTAATACGGTACCCAATTCAGCTCACAAAAAGAGACACACTGTAAATGCAACATATCGAATCAAAGCCTTTCCGGTGCTTTTTTTTTTTTTTTTTTTTTTTTTTTTGCTCCATATAGAGGCATTGTTCACAATCCATTGCACACACAAGCGAAGTGCAAGCAAAAAGATGCACAAATACACCCATACATGCAGGCAGGCAGGCAGGCAGGCAGCATTCACCCAGAGAAATGAAGGAAAGGCATTTTCACTCAACTAGCATTCATTACATTTTTTTTTAATGGACAGGACAGGACAGCACAAGACGAGACAATGAACCATAAACTATGGGTTCTAATAATTTAAAATAAATTGGGGGGGTGTTTAAAAAAAGAAAACTTACATTGATTTTTGGCAATTTTCCTTCGGTCATTATACACAGCAGTTGGGCTGTGTACAGAATACCTGATCCAAAGAGAAATATAACCACATTATGAAAAGAGACAGGGACGGAGGAAGAGGAGGAATTAGGTTAGGCATGCAGCTGTTAACAAACGTTAGAAGAAAGCACCTCTCTGCCGGGTTCCCCACTGCCCCCTCCAGTCAGAAAGACTGGGATCCAGTAAAGCTTTCCTGCCACTGTCTGAACTGGGAAAGAAGGGGAAAGCTCCCTAGCTACCCTTGCCCTCCACTGAAGTGGGGAGATGGGCAGGGAAGAGAATAAATAAATAGCTATTCAGCCTCAAATGCTCATGCAAAAAAGGCCAAAACAGCGTCAGAAATATCCAGAGCTCGCCTATTCCCCCTCCCTCTTACTTGACATGTGAAATTCAGAATGAAGGGGGAGAAGGGATGGGGAAGGAGGGAGGGAGGGAAGGAGGGAGGGAGGGAAGGAGGGAGGGAGGAGCTGGAAATGAAATAAAGGAGAGTTTGAAGAGAAGAATAAATAAAAATAATTTATCCTGTCAGCCTGGAAGGATTCAATGTACTAGCCACCAGGAAAGCCCAATGGGTCTGGCATCAGCAGCGGTGGCATGAGAGACTGCCTCCCCCCCCCCCCAATCCAGAGCATCAGGAGGGAGGGAGGGAGGAGAGATGTGTCAATGCTCCTCTTATCTTGAAAGGATCCTGGAGCTTTAAGGTGGTGGATTACAGATCAGGAGGAAATATGCTCTTTTATTTTTATTTTTAAAAAGTACAGTGGTGCAGGAGTTGCTATGATACAGTCAATAGCTTTATTCTTGGATATTGTCGAAAATAATGCATCTGAGACTTTTATCTATAAAGTACATGTGGTCACAGCTGCTAGGATTTCTCTCTCAGATTTGTCTATGGGGAGGGGAAATGCCATAGTTGGAGGGTTCCTATACATCCAGGAGGGGAACAGTGCTCAAATTATGGGGTGGGGGAACACATAAGGTGGAGGGGATTGATGAAATACGCAAGCCTCACTCCTTGACTATTGTCAACTGTATCCAAATTTTGACACCCCTGGTTTCACCTAAAGCTGTAGCTAAGGGAACATATCATCACAAAAGATCAGAGAGGCGAGATCCCCCTCTGCCCCGTCTTGTGGTTTGAATACCAGATGAAGAGGGAGCAACTTTGCAAAATTTGAGGGCTTCTGATGCCATAAAGCAGGATAGCTCAAATTTGCATGACAGGTGGGTGACATATTGTGCAGCAGGTGTATGCAGCACCCTTTTCTAGGACTACAAAGCATAACCGAACGCCGTTGCCTACAAAACTGACCTCTATTCTCTCTTATAAAAATAATGACAACTCAACATAGGGAACTTGTGGCTCTCCGGTTGTTGGGACTTCAGTTCCCATCAGCCCTAGCCAACATGCCCAATAATCAGGAATTATGGGAGCTGGAGTCCAGCAACATTTGGAGGGCACCAGGTTCTCCACCCCTATTCAAAGCTGAGAAAATACTCATTCCCTCTTTAAGGCTTATTCTGCCCATCAAACAAGCCAAGTTACCAAACCCAAAACGCAAAATTGCAGTTGCAGTTTTGTCCGGTACACACTAATGTGTGCGTAAGTCTCAGAGATCTCAGTGGGTCTTTCTTTTAAGTTATATACTATATATGTATATAATCATATAACACTACAGCAGGAAGGGACCAAACCAACACCCTGCAAACTGGGGTACAAGTAAGTATCATGGGTTGCTGGTTCTTGTTTTGTTTTTAGTACTATATCTGCACAGCTAATCACAAAGTTCAGCTGCTCTCAGAGTTCTCTGCCAACTCCAGGCAAACACACTAAAAGTAGGCAGAGTATTAACAATGGGGCTGTTTTCAAAATGTATTTTAAAACATATTCAGCAAGCATTTACTAATAATTCTTCTGCAATCCTAGGCAGCTTTACCTGTGAATCAGTTCCATTAGACTCATTAAGTCTTTTACAGTAAACAATATTGAATTGAGGCTTTTAACGTCTTAAATCCACCCCCAATTTTAACCCACTTCAAGTTTCCTATCTCCACCCCCACCCTTAAACTCCAGGTGACATGACATAATGTCTGAATCTGGCATCCAGGGTTCTTTATGTGTGGGGTGGGGTGAGGTGGGGTGGGGGAGAGATCTGATTCTGAATTGCAGAATTCCAGACAAAATTTAGAATTCAGGCATCTGTTGCTCTGGCAAGGAGTATCAGCATTAGCAAAATAATATGCCTGTTGCTATAAACTAACAGGCACCACCAAATTAAAGCATCTAAAGGTACTTCAAGCTTGATTAAATGCACCTCCAAAATAATGAATAAATAAAAAGCACCAGTGATGTAATCAAAATGAGTCATGAGAGCCATGCCAAAAGAAAACAGATCCTTTGCATACTAAGTGTTCACACATCCATATGCACACACATGCATAGAGCAAACTGCCAACATCTGGACATGGAGAAATCTGATTCACCCAGGTGGTGGAATTTGACAGTTGCCAAGTGCTGCCTGTAGTTATTTGTTTTGGCTAAACTGAACATCAGAGAAATAAGCAGCATTCTGAGATGCTAATAAAATCCATGTATCTTATTTCTTCCTCTTAGAACTCATTCCGCCCCCCTCCTAGTTCCACCATTCAGTCTTCATGCCAGATGAATGAATGAAAGATATTAACTTTATTATAACAATCTCCTGTTTCCTGGAAAGAGGCATTGGATAAGAAAAGAGAACCCTGCTAAATGCTGCTGTGTTAAGGGGACACCAACTTGTGTGTCTAAATACTCAGGGAGGGAAATATTCCAAGCCAAATTGTCTCACTGAATATTTATTTTATTTTTAAAGACCACCCACCCAAACTTGAATGCAATAACACCTGTTCCTTCTCTTAAAGCTACAAGTAAGAGAGAAGGGAAGAAATCAGGAAAGCTGGAAATCCAAGCAATAGGTTATGAATAAAAAGCGATATCACAATATATTTCTATATTAACACTTGTTGTGAATGTCAGTGAATTTTTTATTCCTAAATTTGCCAAATCAATCATAGGTAATGAGAATCACTCAGTGTTCCCACCCAATTTTATTCTCTTTTTCTCTGTGATTTTATCAACTTGGTCATGTTTTAGTTATTTTCAAACACCGGCACTTCTACCTTTGTAAAATTATGTGCCGGTGTTTTAATTCATTTCAGACACCAGCACTTTTAACTATTTAACCATAGTGTGCTAAATGGTAACACACACACACACACACACACACACACACACACACACACACGGCAATGGATGGACATGATGTAAGCAAATAGAACGAGATAAAATTGCCTGTGCCGTTTCTTCCTGCAAATAAATAAATAAAGGGCAGGGAAGACTGCAATCAACCATACCCTTTCTATATATATCACAGCTTCAGGAGACATATGACACAAAGGTACATTTTGTACCACTTTGACTTTGTTTCATCATACCTGCATCCCTCATACCTCTCCCCACCCCGCCATGCAAAGCTATCTTTCATGGAACAATTTCATTTTCTTTTTAGGAAGACACCTCTTTGCCAGAGTCTCATAAAACATAATTTAGCACTTCATTCTCAAGGAAATCAATGTGAATTAAGTCACCCTAAGCGACCCATATTTGAATCTTGTTATCTAAGTGGTGCATAAAGCTTTTTTCCCCTCTCCCCTCCCTACCCCCACTCCCCCATCCACCTTGAAAGACCAAGTCACTGTGAAAAAAATATGGCTTCAAAAAGAAAGGGGGGGGGAAGCATGCTTTAAAAGGAAACAAAACACCTCTTCTATTTGCTTCGCCAGTCTGCAAAGATGGGAAGCACACTAATAGCCGAAGCCCAGCTGGTTGTGCTTCTAGTGGGCTGAATGGAGCAGCTGTGAATAAGCAGTGTAAAAGCAGATCTGAAAGGGTTGAAACGGGGGCCAGAAGGTCTGAGGATTCAAATCACACTTCCAAGGCAACCAAATAAAATAAACCTCTCCCCCCCCACACACACTCTTATTTCCCAATAGCTGACTAAAGCTTTCAATGACATTCCTTTCCTCTCAAACCTCTTAAATATATATCAGGAAAATGCAAAGCTGAATGGGCACTCTCTCCACCCCTGCAATCTCCTTTGCAAAGGCATTTGATTCCCACTTACTTGGCACAAAGCAAGCCTTATTTTTGTATTAAGCTAAAGCATTCCAGTGCCCCTTTTCCGCTTTAAGAAGTAATAATAAATGTACATGCACACACTATATTAAAACTAGCAGTGCATCCATTGCTCATTATTATGATGCAAACCCACATTTCACTTTGAAATATTTATCTCCCACTGATCGTTTGCAAACAACAAGAAATATAAGCAGGAATTAATTCAGTATAGACAGAGATATGGAGCTATAGCAGCACTCTGTATCTACCTAGATAGGTAGGCACAGAGACATTGGCTTAGTGTGTGTGTATATATATCTGTATATCTATAGCCATCAATATAGAATTAACTGGGCATTAAGCAGATACACTTACAGGCATACTTAATAGACAAGACATGACAAAAGATTTAGGGAGAGATAATATACCAACGTCATACAGATCACAGCGAGGCCATGTTGATTCTCAAAGCTGCTCTCCCCCCTCAGTAAGGAAATTCCTTTCTCTCTCTCTCTTTTATGTGTGTGTAATCTCTCCCTTTCTCTCTGGATGGATTTTGTTTGTTAATTTGGAAACTTGGGATTTTTGTTTTGTTTTGTTTTGAGTTTTGCTAGTGGTATGCTGCCGCCGCCTCCTTCGCTGCCACCATCACCAACTCAGGAGCAAAAAATAAAAGGAAAAAGGGGGGGAGGAGAAGGGGGGAGAGAGAGAGAGATCAAAAAAGGAAGGAAAAAACCACACTCCAGAGTCCATTCAACGGGTGCCCAAGAAGAACATGAGGACGACATTGACCAGCAGGAGCACCACGATGACAGCGAACACCACCACCGTCTGAACATCCAAGGTCATGGTGCAGTGCAGAACACTGTAGTGCTCCAGATGTGGAGCTTGGAGGCTTGGAGCTGTCAACCTCTGCTCTGTGAGACTGTCCATACATCCACCATGCTATAGGAGAGGAGGAGGCAAGGGAAAGGCACCGCTTCTCTAGCTCTCTGGCTCCCTCTTTTATCCGCTGGCTCTCTCCGCTTGCGGTTTTTTTTAGGGTGGCTGGTTTGGAGGATGATGTGGTGGTGGTGATAGAGGCTCTGTTGGGTCTGCCTGCTTGTGTGTGTGTTTGTGTGGAGGGGAGGGGGAGAGCGTGCACGCGCCTGTTGCTTTGTATATTCCTCTCTCTCTCTCAAGCCCCTGCTGGAACCTGCGATGCAAAACAGCAGCAGTATCGCCAACTAGTTGAGCGCTGGAGAAGATGCACAAGGAAGGGAGCAGGAAGGGAAGGTGCCACAGAAGAGGGAGGGGAGTCTCCTCAATGCTTTCTTTCTTTTTTTCTTTCTTCGCTTGAGATTGCAGGATGCTGTTGTTGCTGCTGCTGCCGACTCCCGCAAAGGTCCTTCTCCCCCAGGAGCTTGCGTGTGTGTGTGGCTTCAGCTCTTGGGTAGGGTGGGGGAGCTGCCTTTGCCCGCTCAGTTCGCCAAGGCAGCGCCGAGCAGCAGAAGCCTGGCCGCGCTGGAGGGCTCTTCAAGCCGCCGCCGCCGCCGCCACTCCTGCTGCTGCTGCCGCATCTCTCGTCGCGAGGCGGACCCCCTTCGCATACGAATCAATTGCCAGGAGCCAGGCGGGCGGGCGGAGGAGAGGCGGCGCTGTCACTCAGTGGCAAGGAAGAGAAGGAAAGGGTAAAAGGAGGAGGAGGAGGAGGAGGAGGAAAAACTGGAGAGGAGCAAAAGCTCCAAGCACGGAAAAGCAAAATCCAATTTCCTTCTCCTTCCTTGTTCCTGCAGAAGTTCCTTCTTCTTCCCTTTCTTCTTCCTCCTTCCTATTTCTCCTTTCATCCCCCCTTTCCCCCCTTCTTTCTTTCTTCAGTCTTCCCTTCCCCCTTCCTTCCATTCCTTCCTCTTCCTTCCTTCCTTCTCCCTTTCCCCGCCCCACATTTCCTCCTTCCTTCCGCTCTTTCTTTTCCTCCTGACCTCCCTTTGTTCCGCAAGGGAAGGAGGCGGCAGTGACTTAGGAGCAAAAGAAGAAAAAGGTATTGGATGCTATATCTGGCGGGGTAGGTCCATCTGGTCCAACATCTCAATTC
Organism: Podarcis bocagei; assembly: GCF_964188305.1. Classification (NCBI taxonomy): domain Eukaryota; kingdom Metazoa; phylum Chordata; class Lepidosauria; order Squamata; family Lacertidae; genus Podarcis; species Podarcis bocagei. The sequence continues at coordinate 24,745,444 of NC_138140.1, forward strand.
CAGCGGGGCCGGAGGTGGGGAAGAGAACCAGGTGCCTCCGGATTCCGGAAACCTCACATGCAACAGTGTGCTCCCATTACTATTCCCGCATCCCAGCGGCTTGTGTTCGGAGATAGGCATCCTCTGAATACAGAAGTACCACTTAGCTATCCTGGCTACCAGTAGTCACTGACAGGATGTCCCTCTATGAAACAGTTTATTCTTTTTAAAAGACTTGCATCATCATCATCATCATCCAGTTTTGGGTGCTCCACTTTCAACTTTCAGCTTAGCCAGCCAGGCCCTTTCCCAGCATACTCCATTCAATTATGGTGCAAAAGTAGTGTCACATGTCCAGGCCTTCCGCTTCCTCCCAACACTCACCCCAGCATAATGGCAGCTGCATTTTGCACCAGTTTCCAAGCCACTTCTCGAAGTAGCCCCATGTAAAGTGCATATATCCGAAACTCTGGTCTTAACACAACCACAAAAGTGCCACAAGAAATACAGGCATTCACTATTCAGAGGCTCCTGGGAAGCATTTGCCCACTGAGACCCTCCACTGCATCTTTGCATGAGACATTGCTGAGGGTTCCCCTCCTTTCTTACAGCCTTAGTCAGGGGTAGGTAATTCTGCATGGTGAATTGCTATTATGGCTCAGTCACAACTTCACAGCAATCTTAATTGCTGAATATTTCTATCAATTTCTGCCTGCATTAAAACATTTGTGGTCGTTATTAGGTTCATCTATTTGGCAATTAATTGGAACAATTAAATATAATGATAATTTGTTTTGCTTTTGATGCTTTTAAAGGCAAATGTTTCATGACATTGTACTGATATATTGTTAACCGCCTCGGAATGCACTCAATGAAAGAAAGATGGAGTAGATGTGTTGAAATAAGTAACTGAAAAGATTCATGTTGGGAATGAATGAGTGTTGAAGAGGAGTCCGGGGGTGGGGTGGGGGTGGGAAGAGGCACTTTTGGAAACTCAAAACAGCCAAAAGGAAAACTATGAAAACTATGCTGTCACAAATGGAACCCCAATTCTACCACCGTTCTAAATTCCCTGGGGAGCCTCCAAAATCTTGCCTGAGTTCAAAGCAGTTGTGTTAACAAGCACAGCAGAGTGCAAACGCACCAGCAGGAGTGCTGGATTGGCACTGATGGCACGTTTGCACCATACCAACCTTCTTGCCACAGTGTCCCTCCCTCTCTCTATCCCAATATACTGCAGCAACTCAATTGGACTGATGTCAAGTGAGAGGCACAGCCTCACCATGTCATTTGCTGCCTTTTAAAGCCCTGATTTAGGACCAAGTTAACTTAGGGGGCATCTGCACCCATACTAACCTACCCATCCCTTAAAATCTATGTTGGAGGCTCAACAGTAAAAATCATTTGGCTGGTAAGCACAAGGAGCAGTGCCTTTTCTGCAATGGCCCCTCACAGACCTCTTTTGAATGAGTTCTAAAGACTGGCCCTTGGGAATTAAATGTAAGGCTGGCAGTTGATTTAGAACAGTTGGGCCATGTGTCCAACACCAGTTTTAGTGTATTTCATTGTGTTTATTTACCTGCTTGTAATCAAGTTGAGCAGTTTTATTCCTACATTTTAATTATTGCTATTGATGATTTTAGTGATTGTGAGATGATTGTTCTAAAAAGGCAACCTATAAACCTTTTAAAGTGATCAATCAAAAAATGCAAGACCTCCCTACTTAAGACAGTCTCCTTCCAACTCATGGAGGGCAGTGAGAACAGTAACAAGGGGTGGGTAGGGCGAGGGGTTTCTAGTTCAGTAGTACCTGCTGATCCACCTAATGCATATAGTTTTACTTGCAAACCAAATGCCGCTGCTGCACCAACCCCAGCCAGCTACCTGCCACCTGCCTGCCTTCTTACTAGGTTGGAATAGAACTGGATGACAGCTCCTTTCTCCTTGGCCTCAGTTTTGTCCTTTGTAGAACTCAGCAGGGGTAAGAATTGGGGGGAAACTGGAATGATTTGGCTCCACCTGTCATTGGCTCTGGCTCCCCACCTTCCACTCTGCAAGTCCCAATGGGCACCAGCCATCACTGTAGAAGGAGTTTCTGGCATAGAAGAGCTTCATTGTTTCAGTTTCAAATGGTGCAGCCCAGATGCCAGTTGACTGCTTTTGAAAGACCCAGTCCTAAAGTCTTTGCTGAACTAATGCAAACATGCTTCTCACTGATATACTGGGCTCATGCTCAACCCATGCATTCTGCACAGCACCATGGTGTTATGTAGGCAATAAGCAATGGACATTGAATCTGTTTGCATCCAGACAGGTGTGACTGCTGACATCATCACAGAATGGGTGAGACTATTTTGCATTAGAAGTGGCATCAGCCCTTGATTCTCTCATGCCATGCCTAAGAAGGAAGGGTTGGCTCCACAGCCATGGTGTGCATGGCTGCAGTCCTATACACACTTACCTGGGAGTAAGGCCCGTTTAAGTCAATGGGACTTACCAACAAGTGGTTATGCTTAGGATTCTGCTGCTAAATGGCTGGACTATTGCAGTTTTAGGAATCAGGAATTTATATTTTTAAAAGCTCTTTTCTTTTCTTTTTATCTTTCTCCCCTCAAATAATGCCAGAAACAACATTTATTGCTTGATTTTCAAATGAAAGAAAGAAGTAAAATAAATTTATTGAGAAATTTTAATAAGCAGGGCATAATAAATGTATTGCCCCACTATAAATTTTGTTTGATTCATTTTCTAACATTTGCATCCCACTTCTCTTCAATCGCACAACCCAAGGAGGCATGTGTATGGTTCTCAGAAGGTCTCCCATCCCATCAATGACCAGGACCGGCTTCTTTTCAGCAAGGGTAATAGGCTCATGTGCCTTCAAACCATACAAAAGAATGGCTGTTAATGGGACAACATGGTTTACCTTTGCTTTGTGCATACTTGAGAAAATTTGACTGCAGTTTAGGAAGAATGTATCTTGCAGCCCATTTCTTTTCTCTATCTTTCACACTCCAGGCACCCCTAATATTTTGGCCTCCTATAAGCCATGACTGCATCTCCTCTAACATTTCTCCAATGAAAATAGGGAGATCCTAAGGAAAAGTGGGACATTTTGGGATCAAATCAGAAACTGGGATGACTTCTGTAAATCTGGGACTGTCCCTCGAAAATAGGGAGACTTGGAGGGTCTGAGATTGTCACTGCCATGATCCAGGTCCGTTTGTTCTCCCCCAACAGCCCCTGTACTAAACCTTTCTCCTGGTGAGTCTCTGATGCTGCCCCAAGCAGGCTCTTTCAGTGCCCTCCATGCCCATCATCAGAGTGAAATGCAAAAGTATAGAGGTGACTGAAGAGGTCCTTGATTCACAATAGCTGCTAATCAGCTTAAGCCTCATGGAACATATTTTGTATTCACAGCACAATGGCATTAAAAGCCTTGCTAGAAGATGGAGGCAGTGTGTGGGCAGAATTGATGCCATTTCATTCATCCTGATCCAGAATAGCAGGAGAAAATGGAATGAAAAGGGGTGAAGGTGTGTGTGGTGGGGAGGGGAGGATTAGAAGGATCCAAGAAGGCTGTCGAAGGAAGAAGTACCTTCAGGAAGCTCTTGAAAAAAAGAGATGAAGCAACTCTGAAAGAGCATATTGAGACTCCTGCTCTATCAAATGACTCCAGCCTCTGCTCCCCAACTTCTCACGCACTAGCTTTTGAAAAGGCATTTATTTATTTATTATTTATTTATTTATTTATTTATTTCCATTTATGAATTATGAAACTTCTGAAATGATTCAACAATAATATTCCTGGAATTCAATGGCCCAAGGGTGGTCAAATGCTTCTGGGAAGACTTCAAGCAGGGCTTATAGACAATAGCCTTGGCTGGTTTTTGCCTCAACCCCGTATCCTGTAAAGTATACTGCCTCTGAACATGGATAGTCCATTATTAACTTTTGTGATGAATGGTGTGCAATATTTATTTAACAGTAATTGTTCCCACACTTCCTCCATGGAGCACAGATCAGCAGTGTGCATTGGTAAAGGCTATGGTGGGAAACATTGTGCAACACAGTGGTGCAGCCTAAGACCAAACACTAGAACTGCCCTCCTCCTTGGAAAAAGGAAGGAAGGAAGGAAGGAAGGAAGGAAGGAAGGAAGGAAGGAAAATGAAAGACAGGCAAAAGGGTAAGTGGGAATTCAGTCTACTGGTTTGTCTTTAAGATAAAAATCCATGGTTACAACGAAAATTGCCCTCACAGTTGCCATTATTTTCAAGAGGCACCAAGGGGGGCTGTTCTTCCAGGGTTAATACCACCTATTTAAGGGGTGGGGATTTTTGCTAAGGACCATGGCTTAAAACTCCCTTTGCAATGTGGCTCCAAATGAAACTGGGCATCCTTACACCTGCTATTTAAAAAAAGTCAAACTTGGATATGTTTTCTAGTACCTTTAGCTGCTAATGGCCAGTTGAATCATAGGAAACTGTCTTATAAAGAATCAGACCATTGGTCCACCTAGCTCAGTATTGCTTACTGGCTGACAGTGGCTTCTTGGGGATTTCAGACAGGGTCTTTCCCAGCCCTGGGAGCTTTGAAACTGCATGGAGAATAGATGCTGTGCCACTGAGCTACGGACTCTTCCCCAAGGAAGGTCTTACATTGATAAGTTTATTGAATGGTGATGTTTGTGTGTTTGTTTTGAATATGTAACCTGCAATGGGATCACTCAGCAATGAATTACAGGATAGAAATTAAATAACAATGACAACAGCAATTAATCATTCAAAAATTGCATCTCCTGCTCTGTTATTTGGAGGCAACTGGACACCATCAGAATCTGTGCCCTATTGCCCCATACAGTGAGCCAACAGGTCTGCAAGTCCTGGACATTCTTGGGCTGTGATGTGATCTTGGGCTGCACCCATCCAGTCTGCCCATTGACTCCTCATCACCTGGTTGACCACCCTGACTTTAGGCTACCTCTCCTTCCACAAGTGGGCAATGAAACGTTTGAACTGGTAGTCCTCCTAAAGATTTGTAGTTGAATGCCTCTACCTTATCCTGTTCTGCACCCCAATTAGCATTTTATTTAAAATGTATGCATCTAAAAATTAGCACTCCATGAAATGTATATTAATTGCTTTTTTAATTTATATTTTATCTCAACAATTATAACTCTAGGAATTATCTAGCTGCTGCAACTCTCCTCTCCTCATATCTAAATGATTATGATGATTTTCTGCCTCAAGATGGTAATCAAGAGCCAAAAGAAAAATGGCGCACTGGAAACTATATAGTTAGTTAGATTTTTAAATAAAAAGCAGAACTAAAAACCTCGCAGAAGGAGTGGCAAGAAAGAGGGAAATTTTCAATCAGCTGGCCTTGTAGGAGGAAATGGTTTAACGAAGCTGTTCGCTGCACAAATCCACCCTCTTGTCACAACGAGGGGTCAAGAACATCCTTGTTCAAGAGGCACGTACTTCAGTTGACTCTTCATGATCAAGGATAGGAAAATAATGTTGCGGCCTTCATCAAAAACTTGTGAACCACAAAGTCCCTGTATGTCTCATACAAACTTTTCAGACAAACACCCCTTAGCACATCGTCTATTTGTTTCTCATTTTGGTCAGCTGAATTAAACCCACTCCTCCAGTTACTTTTAGAGGTCAATTGGAAGACGCAATGGAATGTCAAACACTTTCTGGAGGCGTGAAAAAATAATAACTTGCATCCCTTGGGCAGCCTTCCCATCATACTAGGAATTGTAGTCCAATGCACCCAGAGGGCACCAGGTTTGTTTATTTATTGTACCGGTATTTATATCCCACCATTTTCTCCAAGGAGCTCAAAGTCCTTCCCCTATTTAATCCCTACAACAACCCTTCCTGTGAGGTAGCTTAGGCTGAGAGGCAGAATCTGGCCAAAGGTCCCCCAGTAACTTTCATGGCTGAGTGAGGATTTGAACTCTTGTCTTCTAGTGTGATACTTCAACCACTGCACCATAATGTAGAGGTATGTTGTCCTAGGACAGGTGTGGGGTACCTTTGGTCCTCCAGATGTTGAGCTATAACTCCCATTAGTCCTGGCTATTGGCCTTGCTTAGCTATGGCTGATGGGAGTTGTAGATTAGCAACATATGAAAAGCCAATTTGTCATAGGGCAACAAACTGAAGAAACCAAACATTATGGCCATATCTTCCATCCAAAAGGTGTGGGGAAAGATTATAGCCTGGTTTATACATGCAGCAGAAGGAGGTGGTAGTCTTATGGTGAAGGAATGGGACAATACCACTTCCATTCTTGAATTCTCCCTTGCATTAAAAATGGATAGCACACCAAGAACAACATGGGCTTAGACATTTATTGTTCCCTCTTTATTGGTACTACTATCATAGGCAGATCATTTGGTATGATATTCTTGCATTTTTAAATTTTATTTATATTAATTAATTAATCTGTATTCTGCTTAATGGCAAAATAGGCTTCCTTACCAACTTAAGAGGGTAAGAAGGGGCATTAAAGACACGTAAAGCTCCTCTGTGGCTGTTATATGTTAATGTTAAGCATTCCCTGTTGAAAATTAATGGTCTGAATCTCCTTTAAATGGTAAACTTGTTACTTAATAATTATCTCAATACTTCACTTCAGGGCCCCCACCACGAATCTATGCAATTTCAAGTATATTCCAGCGCAAAATGGTTCAAGTTGATTCAATAATCAATAATATTCAAGTGATTTCTTGCACTATCCCATTCCTGTCTCTAAATGTTTAGAATAGGTTTCAGTCTGTCTAGAGATAAGGGCCCAGAGTTCAGTGATAAGCTATAAGCTCTGCATGCAGAAGATTCCATAATCCATTTCTGGCATCTTTGACAAAAAAAGTTCAGATAGCAAGAGATGTGAAAGATCCTGGAGAGCAGTTGCCAGAAAGGTGAACGGTCTTGTCTGGAACAATACAGCTTCCTAATGTATGCTATTTTTTAATCTGATATATACTATATCAGCGGTGGGCAGAAGTTAGATGGAGTTACTTGCAGATCTCTAGCAGATTTCCAGTAAGGTCTCTGATTCACATTTGTTTAGCAACAGCCAACATTTTATTTCCTAAATTTGAAAAAGAAAATAACCTGCCATAAACAAGTAAGGTAGAGGGAATCAGGAATGGGATTTTGGGGTCCCCCATGAATTTAATTTATGTACTAGGGGAGTAAAAATCTTTGGCATCCTGGGTTGTGCCAATGCTGGTCCTATTGAGAATAATGGACATGACTTACTGAGGTCCATTATTTTAATAGGTTGACTTAGTTGGAGACAACCCTCTGATCCTTAATTCCAAATTTATGTATACCTGAGGGCTTAGGCCAAGCATGGGCTGCTATTTGCCCCATAAGAACATTTCCCCCAGGCCACAAGAAATCTGTGGCACACCTGATGTCATATGTGTGTGGCTAAAAAGGAGTAATATGGAGCTTAAAGGGAGCTATTGATGGTTTATTGGCAAGTGGGGTGCCCTGTCAGTCCCAAATAGCAGATTAGCACTGACAATGAGTACCTCTTGGATTGGCTGTACTAAGGAGTAGCCTACTGGAACACTGGAAATTTGTATATACGAAATCAGACCACATTGCTCTACCTAACTTAGCACAGTCCACATTGACTGGCAGTGGCTCTTCAGGGTTTCAGGTAGGAGATGCCATTGAGGACTGAATCAGGGACAGTCTGCATGCAGATACTCTACCTCCAAGCTACAGTCCTTTGCCCGGGGGTACAACTGAAGGGGCTCAGCTGACTGGTGCTGTCAGCAAACCTCACTTTGGCCATTTGCAGACATGGGTTGAAGCCAAACCACATGTGCAAATGGACATCACAGGGGCTTTCTCCAATCAAAGCCGAAAGTTGGCCTGTGGGAGTTTGGATAAAATATGGTATATGGTTTTGTCTGAAAGACCAGCTTACCAAAATAGTGTAGTATGAGGGACAGCTAAGAAAGGTAAGCTTGATACAATATGGTGGCCCTTTATAGCCTATGTTAACAATGTGAGCATTTACTACAACCTCATCAAGGCAAATTACATTACTGAGGTCTTACATTAGCAGACTGAATTCTGGCAGATAGTTTCTTTTCATATTTTTAGGCCACTTTGGCTTCTTCTTGACTTCTCCTTATTTCTTCCACTGATTTATACTTTGGTTTTTCAAAGTACTCTGCCAGAAGTATGCATTACTATAATGCAGTTTGTTCTGTTAATAACATCTCAGTAAAACTAATTTATGCATCTTTTTAAAAGTTGGTCAGTGGGAGAGGGAGAGAGGAATTAAGGATCTGGCCCACCAGCTGGATGCAGTTCTCTACCCCTGAGCTAAAGGAACACACTTGGCTGCAGACAGTGCTCCCAGCTGCCAAACAGCAACACAAAGAAGCTTCTACTAAGCCTCCAAAATGTGCTCAGGCTTACCAACTACTTATGCATTGGGACTCCTCCCACACTGGTCTCCAGCTAAGACTGGTATCAACTGGGCAGATCTGGCCTTCTGCAAACCACACTCGTAGTCCAAGGACTTATTGTCACCAAATGCCCCTGTTTTCTGGAACCTGGACAAATAGCTGCCTGTTCTTTTGTTGTTAAGTTTGCCCTTAAGCTGTTACGTTTGCCCTAATATATGACCAAAAGCCAGGAAAAAGAGGTGTGTCTCCAGCATTCACATAATGAAGATGCCAGATGCACCTCTCTGAGGGAGTTCCACAATTTTGGGGCTGCCACAGAGAATGCTATTTTATGGATCATCTTCAGTCTAAGCTTCTGAGGGCAGTGGAACCACAAAGAAGGCCCTCAGCAGATCTTAGCACCCAGGAGGGTCTGCAGGCAAGGAAGGGGTCTTTCAGGTATCTGGGGCCTGATTCATTCTGGGAATGCCTTGCTCAGAATGTGTTTGTGAAGGGTGCTGTGTTCCCCCACCTACTTGGAGACTCAGCAGAAGAATCTCCTGTCTCCATACAGCTCCACAGCTATCTATCAAAACGCAAGCAGGTGGAGTAGAGGTTTGCTAACAGTTGGTAGGAGGGGGAGGAACTTGGGTAGTGAGCCTTGATGTAAGAATAGGAATGTGGTAAGTGTGTCCAATTTAAATATATGAAACGGTAATGGATAGGCTGGCAGTGATGCCTCCATCAGGTGGCAGTTCTTAAGGTAACATTAAAAGGCTGCTCATCTTATGAAAGGAACTTAGGAATCATAAAATGGTATAGTTGGAAGGGACCCTGAGGGTCATCAGTTGCAGATGAAGTCTAAGGGATGAAGCCAGTGATGATGCTCTGCCTCCACGGTCAGAGGCAGCGATGCTTCTAAATACTAATTGCTGGGAGTCACAGATGGGGAGAGTGCTCTTGTGCTCAGGTCCTGTTTGCATATTTCCTACAAACATTTGTGTCGCCACTGTGAGAACAGGATAAGAGACTAAATGGGCCATTGGCTGGCTTATTCACTGTTATCTCCTTGGTTGGCTTTAAAAGAGGACTGGGCAAATTCATAGAGTATAAGGCTAGCCCTGGTTGCTATGTTTCCCCTTTGCTGTCACAGGCAATAATGCTTCTCAAGACCAGATGATGGAAGTAACAAAAAGGAAGAGTGTTGTTGCACTCAGGTTCTACTTGTGTCCATCACTGTATTCTTTTTGGTGCCCGCTGAAGACATTCTTATTTAGACAAGCCTACTCAGGTGTTTAGAAAGTTTGTATGAGTTTAAATTCATTTTAGTCTGTTATTTTATGGTTTTAACTTTGTGTGTGTTTTAAATCATGGCTGTAAAAAATTTAGTGGTAATTTTATCAGGGGTGGTTGTGGTTTGTTTGTTTTGGGGTTTTTTTGTAAACTGCTTTGAGGTTTTTTTCTAAAATCAAATGGTAATACAGTGGTACCTCAGGTTAAGTACTTAATTCGTTCCGGAGGTCCGTTAACCTGAAACTGTTCTTAACCTGAAGCACCACTTTAGCTAATGGGGCCTCCTGCTGCCGCCGCGGCACCAGAGCCCAATTTCTATTCTTATCCTGAAGCAAAGTTCTTAACCTGAAGCACTATTTCTGGGTTAGCGGAGTCTGTAACCTGAAGCGTGTGTAACCTGAAGCGTATCTAACCCGAGGTACCACTGTACTGTATAAATTTTATGAAACAAACAAACAAACAAACTATGAAAAAAGGATGGTGTGATCCAGCAGCCTTTTCTTATGTTTTTGTGTTCACATAACAGAAAGGTTATGGATGGAAAGGAGGAGGAGATGGAAGGGGGGGTGGGGGGAGGAGAGAGGAGCAGCATCATGTAGCTGTTCTGGGCGGGTGTTCCAGAAATCAATACTAGACAATTACTTTGTTGCATTGCTGATCAGATGCTTATCTTTCATTTTCTTACTGGCAACTGAATTATTTTATGAGGTTGAAGAAGATACTCAAAAGATTTTAGCAACCCAGTACCAATGACGCATGCAAAAATACCCTCATGGGAAGCTGGCATGAATAGCCGTAGATTAAACTGCTTTTTTAAAAAAAGATGGATGGAAATCAGTGTGCTCAACCATTAAACAACTGAGTACAGTGGAGAGAAGCTGAGCAAGCCTGAAAAAAGGGATGAAAGGATTTTTAACATTCTGATCCCATATTGTTTTGTGGCTTTGCTCTGCCTGCGTTTCCCACCTCCTGAATCCCAATTGAACCAGGAACATTTCTAAAATTAACTTTGGAAACGGAGCACACAAAGTTAGCCACAGTGTCCACCGCCCACCCCCTGCTTCGGCTTTATATATCACCAACACACATGTGCGTGAATAAAGCTACAATGTATGGCTTTCTCTGGTTGTCAGGTGATAGTTAGGAACTGCTGGGTGAAAATCTACTACAAAACGGATACACTGTTCTTTCTTTGTTGTCACCTCATTTTGGTGGAATAGGTTTTCCCTAGACAGGATGGAAACCCTGAGGATGTTGCAATGAAATATACTGGAAGATTCTTCTGTGACACTTATCTTTCCTGTTGCAAACGTGTTTCATTTTGAGAGCCAAGCTATAGGCAATGTTTTTCTTTATATGTTTTGGATGGCAGGATTTCCAGGATAGGTCGGCATAGGTGTTAGTGGGTTTGTTTCAGAAATCAGCTGCTATTTTGTTGTTCTCAGTGGCAAGGAGGACATCAAGGAAAAGGATGTGTATCAGTGGTGCTATTTAATGAACACTTGATAATTGGATAAATGGAGTTGATGTAACTTATAAATTGTTCTAAGCACTGTTTTTTCATTTGTCAGGGAAATCTACCCCTTGCTAGCAAACTCTGAATGACCTCTTCTTATAGCATTTTACTAGCCTCCAAAGCTACAATCCTGAATCTCATCCTTGTAGTTCCAAATGTTGTATCAACTGTGTGAAGCTACCTTCAAAAGCACCAGTATGGATAGATCCTGCAAAAAAATGGGTTGTCATATCTAATAAGGAGGTAAAACTACAACCAAGCTATGCACACATTTTAGAAACCACAAATCTGCAATTTTGACCCCCAAAGTGAAGCAACCGGTTCATAAACATTTCGGTTCTGAAAACCACAACCTGTCAGACTTATAAATAATTCCTCCAGAGATGCCAACAGATCCAACAGTGTTAGGAAAGGTGTACACACTGGACACAATAACATTGCACGGCTTCAGCTTGGAGCGTAGTAGCAGCATCACTTGGCTTCAGTGAATGATGCCCTTCTGAGCATTCAATCTTCAAAGCTCTGTAAGTACCACTTTGAAAACAGCATCATTTTCATCAGAACAGTTGATGAAAGCAGAAGCCAAAACATTTTGCCACATACATTTTTTAAAAAACAAACAAAAAAACCCTCTGTTTTGTTAATCATAGATTACCCATATCTATCTATTTATACCTCTCACTGTTTCTCTCCACCAGTCTTTCCCAATCTGATGCCCTCCAGATGTTTAGGACTACAAATCCCATCAACCCTAGCCACCACAGCCAACTGATGGGAGTTGTAATCCACAACCTTTGCAGAGCATCAGATTGGAAAAAGCTATTGTGGATGGATAAAAACAATGGAGAATTCCTAATGTATCAGATATCAGTTTCACTTTGAGGGGTAAAGAGACCAGGTAATTCAGAACTCCAGAATCCAGGTAGAAATTTGGATGAGGATTATTTTTAGAAGTCTCCCTTGTTTAAGGAATATAGCTTAGAAATTAACAATGGTATGCCACCATCTGAAATCAATTTATAGACAGGGAAGATATAGGTTGGGAATGAATGATTACCAAGATCAGGTTGTCTGCTAATTTTATCTGTGTCTATACTTCCCTAATGCCTTCAGCACAACTTATTTAAGTCATCTAGATCTCCTTCCTCTGCTACCACTTTTTGGTAATGCACCTTCTCTTCAAATACCATCAATAAATCACTGAATTTATTCATTCTTTATTGCACTGAATAAGCTATCTTGAACTGATCCACATAATGGGTTCATCTACCTCAGCATTGTCTCCTTCACAGGTACCTTCCAGATGTTGTTGGAGCTCATCATTCCTGACCCATGCTAGCTGGGATTGACCAGAGCTGGAGAAGCAACAATATCTGTAGGACTATTTTTTCAGGGACTCATGCAGAGGAGACTCATTCCACCACCTCCTACATGAGATCCTCTCAGCTGGAGATACTTAAGATTTTCTCTGAGCATTCTGCTCCTGAGCTGAATTACAACCAACCATGATATTTAGTTGGTTTGCAGTGGAGGCTGATCCATTAGGGTGAATGAGGCACTGCCCCACCAATCCCAGTCTACTCTCAGACAGCCCCACCTTCCTGCCTTCTTACTTATACCAAGGGTGTGGTGCATCTGCCTATGGAAGTAACTATTACACCACACTCGTTTTGCACCTCAGCCACATCACTTGATCACCATCAAAGCTCTCAATGGTTACTAGCCATTACGGCTATGCTGTGTCTCCATTGTAAGAGGCAGTAATGCTACTGAATACCAGTTGCTGAAACCACAGCAGGAAGAGGGCTCTTTTGCTCAGGACTTGCTTGCAATTTTCCCACGGGCATCTGGGTGGCCACTGTGAGAACAGGATGTTGGACTTGGTGGGCCATTGGCCTGATCCAGCAGGGCTCTTCTTACATTCTTTTCTTAACTTTCTCTTCTTAGTCTCAGTACTGCCCTTGCAGAACTCAGCAGGGGCTAGGATGAAGAACAAACCAGAATTGGTTGCCTGCACCTTCCATTGGCTCTGGCTCCACTTCCTGTCAGCTTCTCTGCCTTCCACTCTGCCAGTTGCAAAAGTCACAAGCTGCAACTGGCTGACTGAGCATGGTTATTAAGTAATTAAAAATGTTTTTATTCAAAATGCTCCCTCCATTAAATTTTTCATACAAACTTAGAGGCACCCCCTGAGATGGGTAATTCTTCCTCCTCTTCTGAGACGATGTCTGCCCTGATGCATTCAAAAGTGTAGTCCACCACACAGACATGCAAGACTGTGGTGAAAATGTAACAAGAAATTCAACTCTTCAATATCTTCCACCCAAGGCATACTGCCATTGTGTGTAACACATGGAATTTCTAACAACACTCTCTATGTGTGCAGAAGTTGTTGTTGTTGATGATGATGATGATATCCCACCCTTCCTCCACCAAGCTCACGCTCAAGGAACTTTTATTCTCATAACACTGTGTAGCTGATTAGGCTGAGAGACACTGACTAGCCTGTGGTCATGCAGGGAGCTTGATAGCTAAGAGGAGAGTTGAACCCTGGCCTCCCAGGTGCTACTCCAATTTGCACATCAGCTACATCACAGTGTTTACATCAAAACAGCACCTTCTCTGCAACAAAACAATAATGTGCTAACTTGATGCCACAATAAAGGCATAACGCATTGAACAGGCACATCCGCCATTGCTCCAGTAAGTGAAGTTGGCCTTGCTGTGCAATGCTTTGGCTTATAAGATTTTATAGATGCATTCTTCTCTTGGTTTTTAATAATAACATTCTCTATGATGGGCACATTAATGGAGTGGAGAGCAAAGAGGAGCATCTTCGTTTCTAGGTTCGTTTCTAGATTAAGCAGGAATGGGGCAATTGTAATTTAATATAATAGATCATGTATTTTTTTAAAAACTGAAATGGGTGTTTTTCCATGGAACCCTAAACATGCTTATATAAAAAAAAAATTAAAAATCCCAATCAGTTTAATAGGGCTGAATCCCAGGTATGAGTATGTAGCATTGCTGCCCCATCTGCTTAGCTCAGGGATGGGGAGCCCGTGACCCTCCAGACACTGCTGGACCTGAACTACCATCATCCCTGACTAAGGTTGGCCCAGATGGGCAGGGTATAAATATTATTATTATTATTATTATTATTATTATTATTATTATTATTATTATTATTATTATGTGGAGAAGCTGCCTCAGGCATCAGGATCCACCAGGACAACAGATCCAAGAAATGCACCGCCCACTCCCGGTGCCGCTGTTGTGGTGACAGCAACACATTCCTCGGAGGCCAGATCTGCCGCTGCCTCAGCAACAGGGGTGCTAACTTGAATTGGTAGGGGCAGGTGAGCCCTGCCCCTCATAATCAATCATATGATTATGATTGCACACCAATTTGAATAGCAATGCCCATCAACTTTGGGGGGGCAGCCCCTTCAAATATTTTATTGGGGAGGCCAAAGCTCCTTCAGCCCCTAGGAATTGACTCCTATGCTCAGCAGCCCTCCCAAAGCTGCCTCTACAGTGGCCTCTTGGCGAATAGGAGGTGCTACTGGTCTCCTCCCACCCCAGGGGCTGCCCTCTGGGGTCTCCTGGGGTCTGCACCTGCCCAGGGTGATTCAGAGTGCCCCTCCCCCTTGCAGTGGCATTTAATTCCCACTTCAACCATTGGGTAAGGTTTATTTGACTCCCCCACCCCTTGTTCCCAACATAGATCTTTATTCCCTCCTTGTTCCTAATTTAGATCTCCACCCCCCCCCCCTTGTTCCCAGTGTAAATCTTCATTCACACCTTCTTCTTCACTGGTGGGAGAGGAGGTGCCGTTCTGTGGTTTGCCTCAGGTACCAAAATGTTTTGGGCCAGCCCTCTCCCTGACCATTGGGCATACTGGCTGAGGCCGTTGAGAGTTGGAGTCGAACAACATATCACAGATTCTTCACCCCCAACTTAACCAATTTACAAAACTGATTTACTTGCTGCCTTTGCAATGGGCACATATAAGAAAGGAGTTGCATCCAACAGTGGCTTTATACAAGTGGAAAGCATAGCCTAGTGTTTGTGATTCCACTCTGGCACCAAAACCGCTCAGCAACTGCACCCTTTCAAATAATAATAATAATAATAATACTAATAATAATAATAATAATAATAATAATAATAATAATAATAATAATTGTACCCCGACCATCTGGCTGGGTTTCCCCAGCCACTCTGGGCAGCTTCCAACAAAGATTAAAATTACATTAAAATGTCACTCATTAAAAACATCCCTGAACAGGGCTGCCTTCAGATGTCTTCTAAATGTCAGGTAGTTGTTTATCTCTTTGACATCTGATGGGAGGGCGTTCCACAGGGTGGGGGCCACTGCCGCGAAGGCCCTCTGCCTGGTTCCCTCTAGCTTTGCTTCTCGCAGTGAGGGAACCGCCAGAAGGCCCTCAGAGCTGGACCTCAGTATCCCATGCTATTCCAAAAAGTGTTTCAAGAGCAGGATTTCTGGGGTGCTGGGTGTTGCAGGCAAGGGGGGAAGGCAAAAATCTTGTTCCCTGTTTTGTGCAAGGGGAACTGCTTCCACTAAGGCAAAACCACTAGACGAAAGGAAAGAAGGAAGGAAGGGAAATTTTCTCTATTTTCTAAAGATTAGTAGGATGCACTGGCCAAACAGAACATGTTTGAGAATCAGATATACACTTACACAAATCAGGGTGTTTAAGCTGTCAGCCTATTTTTAGATATAGGAAAAGAGAATTATCAGTTATACCTTCAAGGCCTCTTTTGAAAACATCAAACAGTAGGGAATGTCTCTCATTATTTCCAATTACAACTGCCCTCACCTCTCCCCACACCACAGGGAAGACAAAATAGCTTTATTCCCCCATAACTATTTTTCTTCCGAAAATGTTACTAGGCAAATCAGCATGGCACAGCTTGAGTAGCTCTGGCACAGCGTGGGAACAAGCAAGGGACTTTGCTTGAATATTACATTCTGTGCGTTGGGGAGGGGGGCAGGGGAAGCAGGAGGTAGATTGTGTGGGAGGATAAGAGTGGGCGCAGGAGATGAACACTGTGGAAGTTAAGCAACCCTCACTCACCGCCACCAGATGCATCTGAAGGATCATGATTCAGATTGCAGATTTATCTAGCGCTATTTGCATCAAGCTATTCAAGGAGATGGGTGGCCTCAAAGGAAGGGGGCACAGCTGAAGCAAAGTATAGCCTAGTGTTTGTGCACAAGGGAGGCAGTGGTGGCATTGAGGTTAGAGTGTTGGACTAAGACCTGGGAGAGACCAGGCTTCAAATCCCTACTCAGCCATGAAGCTCACTGGGTGACCTTGGGAACCACTCATGGCCTCTCAGCCTAACCTACCTCACAGGGTTGTTGTGGGGTCAGATGAGGAGGTGGAGAACTTGTACCACCTTGAGCTCCTTGGAGAAAAGGGTGGGGTATAAATGCAATAAAATAAATAAACATGCTCACAGGCAGAAGGTCACAGTTTCAGACCCCAGCATCTAGTTTGCGGCTCAGTCAGTAGAGCATCAAGGTCTCAGGGTCATGGGTTCGAGCCTCATACTGGGCAAAACATTCCTGCGTGGCAGAAGGTTAGACTTTATGACCTTTACGCCCCCTTCCAACTGTACAATTCTATAACCCTATGATTCTAACCTTCATATCAGGTAGTAGGTAATGGGGAAGACCCTGCCCAAAGCCCTGGAGAACCACTGCAGGTTGGTCAGAGTAGACCGCAATTGTGCTAGATCAGGGTTTCCCAAACTTGGGTCTCCAGCTGTTTTTGGACTGCAACTCCCATCACCCCTGCCTAATAGGACTAGTGGTCAGGGATGATGCAAACTGTAGTCACCAAACAGCTGGAGACCCAAGATTGGGAAATCATGTGCCAGATGATCACATAGAATGATCTATATGACGTAGTTTTGGATGCTCCAAAGAAGGATATCTATTGCCATAAAACTTCAGGGTCCAGGTGAGGCTTATCTGAACCAGGTAGTGGAAACCTTCCTGCCTCACTGTCACCCCAACAGAACAATATCAATATATCAAGGTTGTGGGAAAAGAGAGGTGTGGTGTGGACCACAATCCACAAGAGCTGACTGAGGCACATGGCAGACAAAAGGATCCAGCCAAGTCTTTGCATGTCGCTTGTGTCGGGCCACTTTTGAGAACTGGAAGGCTGCAAACATGCACACAGAAGCAGGAGGGATATTGTTGTTGTTGAAGCAAATGCTTCCTTGGGTTCACATATGCATTCTGATTTCAAGGGAGGCAAAGCACAGTTCATTTGAACACTAAATGATGCCCTCAGTCTCAGGTCATTTTGTGGGGATAAAAAGAAAGGACAAAAGCTTGTGGAGCCCTATAATACTTATCTGGGGGTGAACTCAATGGGACTTACTTCTGAGTAGATGTGCATAGGATGGCACCAAAATGCCGAAATCCTATGCAGTCACTTAACCCAGGAGTAAAGCATAAGGGGACTTACTTCCGAATAAGGATGCCTGGCATTATGTGGTACGTACATCCCTCAGCAAATGCTTAATTATAAGGCTCAGGGTTGCTCCTTTCAAAGAAGGGAGCACAGGATTGCTTTGCAAATCCTCGCGTTGTGGAGCTGTGCATTCTAAGAATCTGAAGGACCTCACAGCTGGGTGGGTGAAAGATCCCCTCCTCCCTTTGCCCAAGTCATTCGCCACCAAATTGCACCGGAATGGAAACAAAGAAGAAGCGGCGGCAGCTTCTATTTTTAAGCTGCCTTGTCGTTCTATAACCCCTCAATACATTCCTCTGCCAGCACAAAGCTGGAAGACAAACCTTAAGAAACGCTCCTATTCCAAAAGAACATCTCCATTAACCTGCTACAGATCGCAAAGCTTTCACTTGCGCACAATCCTTTTAACAATAATGCCCCCCCGCCGCCGCCGCTCACAAAAAGTCCACCCCCCGCCTTCTTTCCCTTGGGCACAGACCTCACGGCAACTCTCTGCGCCCGGGAAAGGGGATCCCCTCTCCACACACAAGCATCCTTCCTGAAACCCAACCTTCCTCCCCTCCACCTCCTTGCAGAAAACCAAATTCCGTTAGTGCCCCCCCTTCCTCCTCCACCTCCGCTTCGTTGTCTTGGAGGAGAGGATCCATAAAATGGCCACGGACCTATCGAAGCTATCCCCAAAGCAAAGAGAGACTCCTAAGCGAGGGGGATGAAAACGAGGACACCCAACTACTGCAGGCAGAAAGAGCAGGGTGGGGGCAGTAGGGGTGGGAGGCAGAGAGCTACCTGAACTCACCATGGCAGGTCCATTCCTGAGCCACTGCATCTTCTCTTTGGATGTCGTCCTCTTGGTTATTAAAGGGGGAGGAGGGGAGAAGCCTGCCTGACGATGTCTGGAAAGAAAGAAAGAAGGAAAAGAAAGAAAGAAAGAAAGAAAGAAAGAAAGAAAGAAAGAAAGAAAGAAAGAAAGAAAGACCCCCCCTCCTCCTCGCCTCTTGCCCAGTCTTTTCCAGCCCAGCAACTCAGGAAGGAGCAGAGATCAGCCGCCTCTTTGCTACCTGGGAAGTTATGGCTTCATTTGAGGAAGGAGCAGGATTCCCCTCTCTCCTCTCTCTCTCCTCCCCTCCTTTTCCAACTCTTTCTTTGGGTTCTTTCCCCCAACCACTACCTGTGCTTGGGAAACTGGGTATGCTCAAGGGAAGGAGGGAGGGAGGAAGAGGGAACAGTGTTGACGTCCGGTCCCCCCTCACCGTGCGCGCAGAAAAGAGGGGTGGGGGTGTGGGGGACAGCAGAGACCCAAGTGGGGTTTGTAATGCTCTCTCTTTGTCTATGCCCCCTCCCCTTGGCTTTGCTGCTCCAGGGCTCTCTGCCCATCCACCCCACACACCACAGCCTTTCTGCTAGGGGATCTCCCTGGTGTGCAGAGTCAGCAGATCTGCTTGTGTGCACACAGTTCACTGTTAAGCTTTCTGCTGACATTTGTGGAATGGCAAGAACTGGCTCTTAATGCCTTGTGGCACCCCCCACCTTTCTTTCCGCCTCCCACCCTTCCCATTTACCAGGGATTCTCTACCTACAGTGGAGGAAGTGCCTCGCCATCCACTAATACCCTCCAACCTGTCCCTTTCTATAAATCTCTCCCCCTTTTTTAATGTGCCTGGATTTTAAGGCAGGAATTCCCTCCTCCCCATAACATTTATGCAAGATCACTATATGGACAGAAAGAGAGGTGAGCAAGAGCAAGATAATAAATCTCTCTCATAACTCTAGAACTTATGGACGTCTAATGAATGTTGGAAGATTCAGGACAGATAAAAGGAAGGACTTCTCCATGCAGCACATAGTTGAACTATGGAACTCGCTCCCACAGGAGGCCTTGATAGCCACCAACTTGAATGATTTTAAAAGAGGATTAGACATTTTCGTGGAGGATAAGGTTCTCAATGGCTACAAGCAATTACAGCTATGCTCTGCCTGCATGGTCAGAGACACTAGTGCTTCTGAATATTAGCTGCTGAAAACCACAGAAGGGGAAAGTCCTGCTCTTGTCTGCAGGTCCTTCTTGCAGTGGCAGACCTTGGAGTCTCAATTTTCAGCAGCACCCTGTGCAATACCAAAATTTGACATGCCGCCCCACCTCTTGCCTTCCATTGTACCTCATTGTTGCATTGCCCCCTGCAGGCACACTGAGACTTTATGCCCAGTGTGACTGAATCAGTTGCACTCCCCTAAATTCACCTCTGCTGTTTGCAGGTTCCCCACAGGTGCCTCGTTGGTCACTATGACAACAAGATGCTGGACAAGATAGGCCATTGGCCTGATCCAGCAGGGCTCTTCTGATGTTCTTTGTATTCCACAACAACACCATTCTGCCACCCACACCATCCACCCGTTGCTTAAATCTAGCTGAATGAATGAAGTCTACCACATGAAGTAGGGACATAGGAATAAACCAAATACTAAATCAAGACTATTGGTCCATCCAGCTTTCATTGTCTATAGGAGAGACCATCTTGGAAGACCTACCTCCTGCCTTGCAGGCCTTTTCCCCCCAGGCTTGGGAAGGCAGGGCCCAGACTGACTCCAATTACAAAAGCTGAGGCTGCTGAGTGGACTCTTGAGCTGGGGTATTGCTTAAGGGGTTTTGTTGAAGATGTGTGCTGTTGCTGTTATTGACATAGATTATTTTTTTTTGCATGTTTATTTTTTATCTTATGATTTATGGGGAAATTGTTCAATTTGGTTGTGTATTTTTGATGTTTTATTTATTGTTTATGACTACATGTAATTATGTTGAGCATGGTTTAAACTGTGGAAAGGCAGTATAAAATTAAAATTATGTATGTATGTATGTATGTATGTATGTATGTATGTATGGCAAGCTTCCCCAACCTGCCCTAGCCCTTCAGAAGTTGTTGGACTACAAATCCCAGCAGCCCCTGCCATCATGGACAAGAATCAGCAATGATCAGAGTTGGGTTGAGGAAGCCTGATCTAACGCTGATTGCCAGCAGGTCTAAATGGCTAGATATTATATTTATATAGCTTTTAATGAAATTATACTGCTGCAGGATTCAAAAACACATTTTTTAAAAGCAGCGGTTTTAACCCTCCACCTGCTTCCCTTCCGATTAAAAGTATGGCATTAAGTAAAAACAAAAACAAAAATTATTGTACAAAGAGACTTGTCAGTCTGCTAACTCACACAAATGGGCAGTTTATTGCAATAAAAATTCAGCAAATATAAAAAAATGAAAAGAAGCAAATATCTGATAGGTTTGTAAAAAGCTTTGTAAATGTTAGCTAAATGTTCATACAAAGATGTACTGATATCATAGAATTCGAGAGTACTAATGCAAATGTAGGGAACATTTCTGAGCTGAGGATCACATTGCCCTGATGGAAAGTTGTAGTGGGCAGGACCTGCTCCAAAAGTGGCCAGTCCTGCACAAAATCGCTTGACACACTCTTGGCATGTGCACACACACAGAGCTGTTTCCCATGGAGACGGAGGCATATATTAAATTCTCAGACATTCTGTTCAAGAGTCACTTTCCATTTTATACAATAACTTTGTAATAAATTGGTAAAGAAAACTCTCTGGCATCTTTTATCTGTCCTCATTGTGCAAAAGGTAAAATAACTTGGTAATCCCAGAAGAATGCAAATATCATCAATGTACAGGTGAGATGCAAGTCTTATCTCAGAGGGATTTAAAACCTCCAACTTCAAAATGCAATTGCATCCCATTAATTTCATGCACACAACTGCAAAATGCAAGTACACTTTTTACATATCTGCAAAGAATATGTCTACCTCTCTGCTGAGCCATTTCCTTCCCTGCTTTGATCTTGCAGCAGACATTGCTGTGGAGGTACATTTATCTTTTTAAGCAAATAAGGTGGCCAAGGGTTTCCCCTCATTCACAGACTTCCAGGACTTGTACATGATCATGTACATGATCATTACCAGAAGAAGAGTGAACTTCACCTGGGGTAGGATCACAAGCAGGGCCACCTCCTAAGATCTTAGTGCACAAGCAGGTTATATCTTTCACGTAGTGTCTTTTAGATTGTAACAGGAACTGTTTTTAAATTGTTTACAGCACTTGATAAATTTCAGGCTTATAATGCATGATAAATAGATGTTGATGGTGAAAATAACAACAACAACAACAACAACAACACACTAGAATTGAATTGCATGCTTTGATTGTCTCCTCTGACCTTGCACAATGTTTTAAAAATGAAAAAGAACAGCAGCAATAGTCGATGTCCCATAATGCTAACAAACTAAAGCTTAGCACAAATAAGCAAATGGAAAGGAGTTCATGGGGGGCCACGATCGGCCCACGCATGAGGGAAGGTGAGATGACCAGCTCAGGCAGCAGAATCCACTGGAACAGCAAACCCTGTTGTTGATCTTTCTTCCCCACTTGTTCCTGTTGTAGATCGTCCCTAGCTCCTTCATCGCTTGTGGGGAAGGGGACACCATTTTGGAGTCAGCCTCAGGTGCCAAAATATCTTTGGCCAGCCCTGATGGGGGCTCTGCTGCTCCCTTGATCCTGCTGTTCCTGTGCGACCTGGGGCAAAGTCATGGTTTGGCTTAGTTGCCTTAGTATTGTGTCTGACCCTAGGTTTATGGTTTGTCTCCCCCAGACAAACCATGAGCAGTAAACCAAGAGCAAACCTTACGTACAGCTCATGGCATGTCAGGAACAAGACAAACCATGTGCCAAGATTCAGACATTATGCTCAGTCAAACCATGGCTTACCTCTGGGTCTTGCAGAAGCAGTGTGAATGGGAGGGAAGCACAGCAGCCACAATTTCTGCTCCGTGAACATTCATGTTTGCTTGTTAACATTAAGCCATGGTTAGACTTAGCATCATGTACTAACCATGTCACTGTTGCCTTCATTTTCTGCACAAATGGGACAGAGAAAACCACAGTAAACAAGAAAAAGACCCAGGAGTCCTATCTCACTGCCGGTTCCTCAGCATGGATTACTTTCGTATCCACAGACTATACCTGCTGGCATTTATTATAATTATTTCTAATTTAAATATTGATGCTCATTTATTGTTTACCAGATTTATTATTTTTTAAAGCCCCATTTCAGAAAAGGAACAAGAATGCCAGGAGTGTGGAAGCTTGGATAGAGATGTAAAGGCTGGAACCAGAGTTGCAGACTGACCATCAAATCCCTTTGCCAATGCAAAACTGACTTTGAAAGGAGTGAAAACACTTTGAGGATCACACATGCCTGTACCAATAATTTCAAGCTGTGCTTTGTTGGATACACTGAATGAGAAGATTGGTTGTGGCGGACAAACATTATTGAGAGACAGGTTGCCCATCATTATTAACCTACCCATCTTATGTAAAGCCAGAAAGCAATGCTGGGTGTGTCTTATAATATATCCTCAGCTCATGCATAAATCATGCCCTGCCACCATAATAGATGAACTGAGTTGGCACCTTCAAACACAACCAAGAATCCTTTGTAATGTGCTGGAGTGTGGTGGCAGATGGTATGGGCTGCTTGAATGCTAACAGGGGCTAAGCAGGTCCTTCAGGGAAACAGAAAGGCATCCATCCTGATGTGTAAATCAGGGGCACATTGGCAGAAGCTGGGAGATGCTGCAGGGCAGGCTGACTCTCAATGATACTATGAGGAGTGGCTATGGGAGAAATAGTCTGCTGTCCAGGAGTCTGGATTTTTGACCCAGAATATAAGGAGGGATCATGGAATGGTGAACAGATCTTGCTTCCCCATTAGGTTTCCAGTGGAACCCCAAAGTCAGCTTGGCTCTTGCTCAGGGGAAAATATGCTTCTGCTTCCAGCTTCCAGCCTCAGCCCCAAAACTCTTGCATACAACTCTCACATACCCAGCTCCCCTTGGCCTATCATTCTCCACCTGGGAAAGGTCTCTATGGCTTTATTTGGAAATGCTAAATGATGGTACTTAACTTGCCAACTAAAGGCATTACAAAGGAACTGGTTTGTCTGGTTTGGCAGGCTTCCCATCCAGATGAGTGGGGTATAAATTTATTATTACTATTATTATTATTATTATTATTATTATTATTATTATTATTATTATTATTATTACTACTACTACTACTATTATTTCCTATTATACATTCTGCTCTCACAGATGCAGGATTGCAGATTTGGAAGGGGTCCCAGGATATCATCCAGACTGACCACCCAAACTCCTAACAACAGCAACAATCTGCATATTAAAAAGTCTGTGCCCTGTGAAGTGGATGGAGATGAGACCTTTGTCAGTTTACCAAAAGTATAAGACAAAAGAAAACATCACTTTGTAGTAGTGCCAAATATTTAAATCAATATATTCCTACATTCAGCTTCAATTTGGGGTGGGGAGGAAGTGTTAATCTTCCTTTCCCTTTGTTCCTTCCAGAGAAGTCACTAAAAGCAATACTAAGCTCAGCCCTTGGTGTTCCCAAGCTTCGCACAGTTCTGTGCATGCTTCCTTGGGAGTGCGTCCCATTGACCTCAGTGTGGCTTAACATCTGAGTAAATAAGCTTTGGCAGACCACAACACCCTTGAGTCACGTTGTGACTGCAGCCCAAGCACTGTCCATTCTACCTTCAAGGAGCTTTATTTATTCAGGCATTATACTTTGCCCTCTGCCTCACCAGCTCTCCTAAGGCCCATTTTATTTGCTAATATTCTTCACTCTCCTCCTTCCCCCTCCCCCAAAACACACACACACACACTCCGACACCAGCATTTTCAACTCCCAAGCCTACTTTAATTAAACTTTGGGGTCCTGTTGCCAGGGAACGCAGTTGGTTGCCAAGGCCCTCTTATTTTGCAAGTGAGAGTTAATAACCAGCGGTCAAATTAGACTCACAGCATAAAGAAGAACATGCCCCAGTTCACAGCAGCAACATGCCGGTCTGGGAAAGTGTTTTTGACAAGAAGATGCGAAATTGGGCAAAGCTGCATTTACTGGCAGGACCACTTTCTATTCTGGGGAAATGATGCCAGCAACTAACATACCACCTTCAGTTCTCCAGAAAAAAACAACTATTTATTTTTTTGCCTCCTGATTCATGGAGACTAGCACCTCTTCCTTTACAAGTGAGGGCCCCTCCATAAATCCTCATTTTTGTTACACATTTCTGATTTTATCTATTTATATTGTTGCACACAAACCTATAATAATAATAATTTAATAATAATAATTTATTATTTATACCCCGCCCATCTGGCTGGGCCTCCCCAGCCACTCTGGGCGGCTTCCATAAAAACCAAAAACACAGTAAAATATCACACGTTAAAAACTTCCCTGAACAGGGCTGCCTTAAGATGTCTCCTGAATGTCAAGTAGTTGTTTATCGCTTTGACATCTGGTGGGAGGGCGTTCCACAGGGCGGGCGCCACTACCGAGAAGGTCCTCTGCCTGGTTCCCTGTAGCTTTGCTTCTCGCAATGAGGGAACCGCCAGAAGGCCCTCGGCACTGGACCTCAGCGTCCGGGCAGAATGATGGGGGTGGAGACGCTCCTTCAGGTATACTGGACCGAGGCCGTTTAGGGCTTTAAAGGTCAGCACCAACACTTTGAATTGTGCTCGGAAACGTACTGGGAGCCAATGCAGGTCTTTCAAGACCGGTGTTATATGGTCTCGGCGGCCACTCCCAGTCACCAGTCTAGCCGCCGCATTCTGGATTAGTTGTAGTTTCCGAGTCACCTTCAAAGGTAGCCCCACGTAGAGTGCATTGCAGTAGTCCAAGCGGGAGATAACCAGAGCATGCACCACTCTGGCGAGACAGTCCGCAGGCAGATAGGGTCTCAGCCTACGTACCAGATGGAGCTGGTAAACAGCTGCCCTGGACACAGATTTGACCTGTGCCTCCATGGACAGCTGTGAGTCCAAAATGACTCCCAGGCTGCGCACCTGGTCCTTCATGGGCACAGTTACCCCATTCAGGACCAGGGAATCCTCCACACCTGCCCGCCTCCTGTCCCCCAAAAACAGTACCTAGTCTCTGAGCAATGCAAGACTCCAGGGGTTCCAGGCATTTACCCAAGGTTTGTGTTTCCTTGGAATAAGAGGCAGTGGAGACTGTGGCGCCTTTATGATATATGGCTTATTTACACATATATACAACCTGAGTCTACATTGGAGAGGCTCACAGCATTAACACTCCAAGAGGCTCTTGCTTCTCTCAGCCCTGGAATCTAGCAGAAATCAGGCATAGTTCTGCCTCCCAGCTGCCCAGCCTTCAGCCTGCCAGCTTCTAGCTTCTACATCACATAACTCTCAACCTTTGTGTTTCTAAATACAGGTGAGTTGAGGCAGGGAGCCCCACCCATATGCTTTCTGGTACAGAGAAACTTCCTTTGTTACCTTAATGGTCCATACATAGAGGGCCATTACCAAGAATTTTGTCTGGCTCTTTCAATCATTTGAATTTGTTTGATTTTAATCCTTCTGGATCCAGGAATTAGAAGGGGTTGGGGCATACAGCCTATTCTCCCAACCCCAAACTATTATTATTATTATTATTATTATTATTATTATTATTATTATTAAAAATACATACTGCTTGATTGTAAGGAAAAAAACTTGAAGCAGTTTACAAAAAGAATAAAACAATTGATTTTTTAAAAACTTTTGAAAAAGTACCTGTCAGAGCTGCTTGAAGATCCTAGCTCACAGAGGATCACGCTAGCCAGCGATCATTAAGTAAAAGTCTTTATTGAATTGCAGTTTCCATTCTCACGCTGCTGCGCGCAACTCTACGTCTAGTAGCTAGATCGGCGAAGCTCCGTCTGAGTCTCCGCCCCTTGTGCACCAACTTAATATCCTAGCCCTGCTCCACCTTTTCCGCCTGACTGTCCTCCTCTGGGTCCCTCTACCCCCCGGGGTTTCTTCCTTCCTGGATTCTTCTGACGCTGACCCGGACCCTCCTGCCTCCTTGCGCCGGGCTTTAGGACCTGGTTCCCTTTCCGGGCTGCTTACTGCGCCGCCTTCCTCTGCATTTGAACTTGGCGCGCGCGCCCAACCTTCCACTTTCCTCTTAACCGTTTCTTCGCTCCCCGATGGAGGTGTGGCCACTCCTGACTCATGCCCTCCCTCCTGTGGTGAGCTGCCAGCGCTTGCCCCCTGGCTCCCTTCTTCTTCCCTGCTCCCTGGCGGTGACGCTGGTCCCGATTTCCAACTGCTCTCCCCTGAGTCCCCTCTGGCTCTATCTTCCTGGGGTGCCCCCCTAGACTCCCCCCTTGCCCTGGCCACTGGTGCTCCTTTCTGTGAATCCTCTGATTCACTGGAAAGACTAGGAGATCTCGGGTCGTCGTCATCACTCATCTTTTCTTCTGCCTCCTCCCCTTCGCTCTCTGTTTCCTCCCTTGGCCTTGCCTCTGCTCCTAAATCCCTGACATCCATCCCCCCCTCGAAGCCCCCCATTCCCCCCTCCCCTCCTTCCGGTGCTGGAGCTGGGTGCTGCTGTTGCAAAGGGACGAACGTCGGATATCGTTCGCTTCCCGTGGCGGGCCTCCATCTGAAGTCTCGCGGGTCTTCCTCCCTGCTCTCGTCGACGACGGTCACCTCCGCTTCCATCTCTGTGCCGCCGTGCTCGAAACCAGGGTCGTCCCCGAAAACGTCCATGTCCGTTTCTCCCTCACTTCCTCCTGGCGGCGTTGCTCGTCCTGGGCCTTCCAGCCACCTTCTGCGGAACTGCTCCTCTGGTCTATCGTCCCACCAATACGAGGGTTCTGATGCAGATCCCGAGGGTGACCCCTCCGGGGAACGGACGTCTTGTGTCGGGTCCTCTTCCGAGTCGAACCCCCGGAAAGTGCTGGCCGAAAGCGTGGGCGTGAAAAGCCAGTCGTCGAAAAAGTCTGCTGGCATAGGTCTATGTGGGAAGAGGGCATGAAACTCGTCTTTGAGTAGAGGTTCGTCCAAGGCGTAGCCCGGCACCCAGCTGTTCGCACTGGCCGGGGTGCCCTCCTTGGCGAGAAAGTATTCTACCCCCTCTTCCCCCCATCTGGAGTCCAAAATCTCCGTGACTTCGTTGATGCGCTCCTTCTGTGCCACTCCCGCGTGCCCTGTTCTGTCTCTGACCGGACTCGGCGCCGTTCCGGGTTCCTGGAACCTGTGCGGTGCCTTGTAGGGAGTGAGCACCAATCTGTGGAACACCGGATGCATTCTGGAACCCTCCGGAAGTGCCAGTCTGAAAGCTACCGGGTTGACCTGCTCTTCGACTTGGTAGGGCCCCAGTTGTTTATGCCCTAGTTTCTTCTTGGCCAACGACCTGGCCGGCACTGCGTGGGCTGCTAACCAGACCCAGTCTCCCACGTGGAGCTCTTCGCCAACCCTTCTGTGTCTGTCCGCTTGTACCTTGTATGCGTGTTTGGCCAGCTCCAGGTGGCGCCTCAGCTGATCGTGGACTTCCTGCAGCTCCGACACGAACGCATCTGCCGTCTGCGGCTCCCCCTCCCCCATTCTTTCCAGTCCCGGGAAGGTTCTGGGGTGCCTCCCGTTGTTGGCGAAGAACGGCGTGACCCCCGTGGACACGTGCTTCGTGTTGTTGTAGGCGAACTCGGCAAGCGGCAGGTAATCCACCCACGTCGCAGGCTGTTGATTCGCATAGCATCTCAGGTACTGCTGCATGATGGCATTGACCCGCTCCGCTTGCCCGTTGGTCTGCGGGTGTCTCGCCGACGCCAGGTTGATCTTGACGTTCAGGAAGCCCATCAGCTTCTGCCAGAAATTCGAGATGAACTGCCGCCCGCGGTCGGACAGAATAGACCGTGGCAGACCGTGAACCTTGAACCCGTGGTCTATGAACAGTTTGGCGGTTTGCTCCGCCGTGGCCACCTTAGCACACGGAATGAAATGGGCCATCTTGGAAAACAGGTCCACCACCACCAGCACTGCCGTCTTGCCCCTCGAGCTGGGCAGATCTGTGACAAAGTCCAGAGCCACCCTTTCCCAAGGTTCGACTGGAGTTTGCAGCGGTTCCAACAGTCCGGCCGGCGGTCTGTGCACTGGTTTGGCCCTCTGGCAGGTGTCACACCTCGCCACGTAGTCTGCGACCTCCCCTCTCATTCCAGGCCACCAGAAATCCCTGGCTACTAATTCCACCGTCTTCTCCTTGCCAAAGTGCCCGGCCGTGGGCGCGTCGTGCAGCTGCTGCAGCACCTTGGCGCGAAGGTCGTCTCCCGGCACGTAGATGGCCCCTTTACGGATGAGCAATCCATCTCGTAGCTGGAAACCGTCGGCCACAGCCTTGCCCCTTTGCACCTCTGCCATCTTTGCTTGCGCGAAGGAGTCATCCTGCAACGCTCGTCGCACCGCCTCCAGGTCCACGGTGGCCGCGGCGCACGCCCATACTGTTGGTGCGAAGATGTGCATGGCTGCCGCTGGCGTTGCGTCCTCCAGATACTGTGGCTTACGGGAGAGGGCGTCCGCCATGATGTTAGTGTCCCCCGGGACATACTCTATGCGGAAGTCGAAGTTCGCAAAAAACTCAGCCCAGCGTATCTGCCTCTGGTTTAGGAACTGTGCCGTGCGCCAGTGCTCCAGATTCTTGTGGTCCGTGCAAACCTGCACCGTGTGCTTGGCGCCGATCAGGAAGTGCCGCCACGCTTTGAACGCTGCATGAATGGCCAGCAACTCCCTGTCCCAGATGGTGTAGTTCTGCTCGGACTTGCTGAGCTTCCTGGAGTAAAACGCTCCCGGTCGCCACACCCCCTGCTGGTCCTTTTGCAGCAGGACCGCCCCCACGGCTCTGTCCGAGGCGTCTGTCTCCACCCTCATCGGCCTGCTGGGGTTGACGTGAAGCAGCTGCTCTTCCGACGCGAAGAGACGCTTGAGTGCCTGAAAGGACTGCTCCGCCTCCTCCGTCCAAACGAACTTCTTTTTCTTGGAGCTAAGCGTGTCTGTGATGGCCGCTGTCTGCATAGCGAAGCCCTTGATAAACTTGCGATAGAAGTTCGCAAAGCCGACAAACCTTTGGACCTCTTTCCGGTTGCGTGGGCTCTTCCAGTCCAATACCGCTCGAACCTTGGCGCTGTCCATGGCGAGCCCCTTGTCAGACAACTTGTAGCCCAGAAAATCCACCTCCGTCACGTCGAATTGGCACTTCTCCAGCTTGGCGTAGAGCCTATGTTGCTTTAGTCTGGTCAGCACTTCCTTGACGTGCCTGTCATGCTCCTGCTGCGATTCCGAAAAGATCAGGATGTCATCTAAGAAACAGACGCACGTCTTGTAGAGAAGTCCCGCCAACACGTGATGCATGAAAGCTTGAAAAACGTGGGAGCCATTTTGCAGTCCAAAAGGCATAACTCTGTATTCGTAGGTACCCAGTGGCGTGAACATGGCCGTCTTCCACTCATCCCCCTCCCGCATGCGAATGAGGTTGTACGCCCCTCGCAGGTCTAATTTGGTGAACACTTTCCCCTTCCGCACCTTCGCCAGGAGGTCGTCGATTCGGGGCATGGGGAAGTCCGACGGCTTGGTCACACTGTTTAAAATGCGATAGTCCACGACCAGTCTTTTTTGGGGCGTGTCTCGCTTTTTAACAAAGAATACAGGACTGCCCCCCGCTGCCTTGGACTCTCGGATGAAACCGCGCTCCAAATTATGATCGATGAACTCTTTGAGTTCCTGCAGCTCGTCCTCCGACATGGAATACAGTTTCCCTTTAGGCAGCGCCGCCCCCGGCAGCAGGTCAATTTTGCAGTCATATGGTCTGTGAGGGGGTAGCCTGTCCGCCTCCTTCTCGCAGAAAACTTCCAAAAATTCTGCGTACTTGTGGGGAATCGCTTGCAGCGTGCCTAGCAGCAGCTGTGACTCCTCTTCCTCTCCTTCCTGCCGGTGCATGATGCAGTGTTCAGCACAAAAGGAAGAGCCGAAGACCAGCTGCCTCTGGTACCAAGCCAGCGTTGGGCTGTGCTTGTCCAGCCAACTCATTCCCAATACAATGGGCGTATCCGATAGTTGAGTGACATTGAAGCTGATGATTTCTTTGTGATTCCCAAGTCGCATCGCCATTGGCGGCGTCTGCTTCACCACTTGCCCCCCTAGCAACTCCCTGCCATCCACCGTGACAACCTGCAGGGGCAGTGTGGCCGGCAGCAACTGTATAGCGTGCTTGTCGACAAAGTCCTGCCCTATAAAGTCCGCGTTGCTGCCCGAGTCCACTGTGATGGGCACGTCCATGGTGATTCCATTGGGCAGCTGGAGAGATGCGGTGAGCCTCACCACTGGTTTGGGCGGGAGGGGGTTCACGGGCTGTAAAATCTCTGGGGACTGCGGCACTAACACGTCTGGCTGGGCCCCAGGGCCTCTTCCTCCAGCCAGACTGCTTCGTTTCCCTGCTGTGTTCCTCCTTGCTGCGTTGCTGCAGTCACCATTGCCGAGGCTGCAGTGAGCTTGTGGAGCCTCTGGGGACACTCTTTCGCCATATGCCCTGGCTCCTCACAGACGTAACACTTCCTGTTCCCTCTAGGAGGCTTCGCTTTCACTGCTGCCGGTGCTAGGGCTCTGGTTGCTGACTGAGCCCTTGCACCTCCAACCTCCATAGGTTCGGCTCCTCCTCCTGGCGGAGGCGTGGATTGCGCCCGCGCTGCTTCTCTGGGAAGGAAGGAGGGGCCCCTGGCTGGTTCGCGCCCTCCACGCCCTTCGTCCCTGCTCCACGGGCGTTCTTCCAGCCTCACCCCCACTGCCAGTGCCCTCTGAACGACCTCCTGGGTGGTTCGGGGTCTCTCCCCCCTCGCGATCTCATCTTTAATCGAGCTGTGCAACCCCTCCCAAAAGAGGTCTCTTACAGGGGCCGAATCTCTGTCCCATTCCAGGGCACTGACCAAGGCGAAAAAGCGGGCATGGTACTGCCTGACGCTGGCCCTCCCTTGTCTTAGCCCATGCACCTCCTTCCGGGCAAGATCCACGTCAATGCTTGATAAAAAACACCCATCCATCGCTTTAATAAAGGCATCTGCATTCTGGAGCGCCGGATCCTTATCTCTCCATAAATTGCGTAGCCATGCTTTAGCATCCCCATGCAAATGAGACATGATGAATCCCACTCTCTCTTGCTCATCTCTAAAGTCTTTATGCAGCAGTTGCAGTGCGCACAGTACGTCTGCTCTAAAGTTGGGATACTGTTGCAGGTTCCCATCGAAGTGAGAGACCAGCCCGCCTGTGCGTCTCGCCAACCCAATTCCCTCCTGCCGGGGTGTCTGCTTTGTCAGCACAGCTAACCTGACCTGGAGATCCCTGCAGGCGGCAGCTGCCTCCTCCTCTCTCTTCCTGGATGCGAGAGCCTCGGCATTCAGTTGTGCCACTGCTTTTCTGAGTTCCTCTATCTGCTGCTCAGCCGTCATGTCGTCTGCCGTTCGTGAGCTCGCTAGTGGGCACCTGCTTCTCTCCCCTCCTCGAGGTTGTAGATGCCCACAATTGAGTGAGACGGAGCTTACTGTCAGCGCTGCTTGAAGATCCTAGCTCACAGAGGATCACGCTAGCCAGCGATCATTAAGTAAAAGTCTTTATTGAATTGCAGTTTCCATTCTCACGCTGCTGCGCGCAACTCTACGTCTAGTAGCTAGATCGGCGAAGCTCCGTCTGAGTCTCCGCCCCTTGTGCACCAACTTAATATCCTAGCCCTGCTCCACCTTTTCCGCCTGACTGTCCTCCTCTGGGTCCCTCTACCCCCCGGGGTTTCTTCCTTCCTGGATTCTTCTGACGCTGACCCGGACCCTCCTGCCTCCTTGCGCCGGGCTTTAGGACCTGGTTCCCTTTCCGGGCTGCTTACTGCGCCGCCTTCCTCTGCATTTGAACTTGGCGCGCGCGCCCAACCTTCCACTTTCCTCTTAACCGTTTCTTCGCTCCCCGATGGAGGTGTGGCCACTCCTGACTCATGCCCTCCCTCCTGTGGTGAGCTGCCAGCGCTTGCCCCCTGGCTCCCTTCTTCTTCCCTGCTCCCTGGCGGTGACGCTGGTCCCGATTTCCAACTGCTCTCCCCTGAGTCCCCTCTGGCTCTATCTTCCTGGGGTGCCCCCCTAGACTCCCCCCTTGCCCTGGCCACTGGTGCTCCTTTCTGTGAATCCTCTGATTCACTGGAAAGACTAGGAGATCTCGGGTCGTCGTCATCACTCATCTTTTCTTCTGCCTCCTCCCCTTCGCTCTCTGTTTCCTCCCTTGGCCTTGCCTCTGCTCCTAAATCCCTGACATCCATCCCCCCCTCGAAGCCCCCCATTCCCCCCTCCCCTCCTTCCGGTGCTGGAGCTGGGTGCTGCTGTTGCAAAGGGACGAACGTCGGATATCGTTCGCTTCCCGTGGCGGGCCTCCATCTGAAGTCTCGCGGGTCTTCCTCCCTGCTCTCGTCGACGACGGTCACCTCCGCTTCCATCTCTGTGCCGCCGTGCTCGAAACCAGGGTCGTCCCCGAAAACGTCCATGTCCGTTTCTCCCTCACTTCCTCCTGGCGGCGTTGCTCGTCCTGGGCCTTCCAGCCACCTTCTGCGGAACTGCTCCTCTGGTCTATCGTCCCACCAATACGAGGGTTCTGATGCAGATCCCGAGGGTGACCCCTCCGGGGAACGGACGTCTTGTGTCGGGTCCTCTTCCGAGTCGAACCCCCGGAAAGTGCTGGCCGAAAGCGTGGGCGTGAAAAGCCAGTCGTCGAAAAAGTCTGCTGGCATAGGTCTATGTGGGAAGAGGGCATGAAACTCGTCTTTGAGTAGAGGTTCGTCCAAGGCGTAGCCCGGCACCCAGCTGTTCGCACTGGCCGGGGTGCCCTCCTTGGCGAGAAAGTATTCTACCCCCTCTTCCCCCCATCTGGAGTCCAAAATCTCCGTGACTTCGTTGATGCGCTCCTTCTGTGCCACTCCCGCGTGCCCTGTTCTGTCTCTGACCGGACTCGGCGCCGTTCCGGGTTCCTGGAACCTGTGCGGTGCCTTGTAGGGAGTGAGCACCAATCTGTGGAACACCGGATGCATTCTGGAACCCTCCGGAAGTGCCAGTCTGAAAGCTACCGGGTTGACCTGCTCTTCGACTTGGTAGGGCCCCAGTTGTTTATGCCCTAGTTTCTTCTTGGCCAACGACCTGGCCGGCACTGCGTGGGCTGCTAACCAGACCCAGTCTCCCACGTGGAGCTCTTCGCCAACCCTTCTGTGTCTGTCCGCTTGTACCTTGTATGCGTGTTTGGCCAGCTCCAGGTGGCGCCTCAGCTGATCGTGGACTTCCTGCAGCTCCGACACGAACGCATCTGCCGTCTGCGGCTCCCCCTCCCCCATTCTTTCCAGTCCCGGGAAGGTTCTGGGGTGCCTCCCGTTGTTGGCGAAGAACGGCGTGACCCCCGTGGACACGTGCTTCGTGTTGTTGTAGGCGAACTCGGCAAGCGGCAGGTAATCCACCCACGTCGCAGGCTGTTGATTCGCATAGCATCTCAGGTACTGCTGCATGATGGCATTGACCCGCTCCGCTTGCCCGTTGGTCTGCGGGTGTCTCGCCGACGCCAGGTTGATGTTGACGTTCAGGAAGCCCATCAGCTTCTGCCAGAAATTCGAGATGAACTGCCGCCCGCGGTCGGACAGAATAGACCGTGGCAGACCGTGAACCTTGAACCCGTGGTCTATGAACAGTTTGGCGGTTTGCTCCGCCGTGGCCACCTTAGCACACGGAATGAAATGGGCCATCTTGGAAAACAGGTCCACCACCACCAGCACTGCCGTCTTGCCCCTCGAGCTGGGCAGATCTGTGACAAAGTCCAGAGCCACCCTTTCCCAAGGTTCGACTGGAGTTTGCAGCGGTTCCAACAGTCCGGCCGGCGGTCTGTGCACTGGTTTGGCCCTCTGGCAGGTGTCACACC
Source organism: Podarcis bocagei (assembly GCF_964188305.1). Taxonomy (NCBI): domain Eukaryota; kingdom Metazoa; phylum Chordata; class Lepidosauria; order Squamata; family Lacertidae; genus Podarcis; species Podarcis bocagei. The sequence continues at coordinate 24,780,023 of NC_138140.1, forward strand.
TCGCCACGTAGTCTGCGACCTCCCCTCTCATTCCAGGCCACCAGAAATCCCTGGCTACTAATTCCACCGTCTTCTCCTTGCCAAAGTGCCCGGCCGTGGGCGCGTCGTGCAGCTGCTGCAGCACCTTGGCGCGAAGGTCGTCTCCCGGCACGTAGATGGCCCCTTTACGGATGAGCAATCCATCTCGTAGCTGGAAACCGTCGGCCACAGCCTTGCCCCTTTGCACCTCTGCCATCTTTGCTTGCGCGAAGGAGTCATCCTGCAACGCTCGTCGCACCGCCTCCAGGTCCACGGTGGCCGCGGCGCACGCCCATACTGTTGGTGCGAAGATGTGCATGGCTGCCGCTGGCGTTGCGTCCTCCAGATACTGTGGCTTACGGGAGAGGGCGTCCGCCATGATGTTAGTGTCCCCCGGGACATACTCTATGCGGAAGTCGAAGTTCGCAAAAAACTCAGCCCAGCGTATCTGCCTCTGGTTTAGGAACTGTGCCGTGCGCCAGTGCTCCAGATTCTTGTGGTCCGTGCAAACCTGCACCGTGTGCTTGGCGCCGATCAGGAAGTGCCGCCACGCTTTGAACGCTGCATGAATGGCCAGCAACTCCCTGTCCCAGATGGTGTAGTTCTGCTCGGACTTGCTGAGCTTCCTGGAGTAAAACGCTCCCGGTCGCCACACCCCCTGCTGGTCCTTTTGCAGCAGGACCGCCCCCACGGCTCTGTCCGAGGCGTCTGTCTCCACCCTCATCGGCCTGCTGGGGTTGACGTGAAGCAGCTGCTCTTCCGACGCGAAGAGACGCTTGAGTGCCTGAAAGGACTGCTCCGCCTCCTCCGTCCAAACGAACTTCTTTTTCTTGGAGCTAAGCGTGTCTTGTGATGGCCGCTGTCTGCATAGCGAAGCCCTTGATAAACTTGCGATAGAAGTTCGCAAAGCCGACAAACCTTTGGACCTCTTTCCGGTTGCGTGGGCTCTTCCAGTCCAATACCGCTCGAACCTTGGCGCTGTCCATGGCGAGCCCCTTGTCAGACAACTTGTAGCCCAGAAAATCCACCTCCGTCACGTCGAATTGGCACTTCTCCAGCTTGGCGTAGAGCCTATGTTGCTTTAGTCTGGTCAGCACTTCCTTGACGTGCCTGTCATGCTCCTGCTGCGATTCCGAAAAGATCAGGATGTCATCTAAGAAACAGACGCACGTCTTGTAGAGAAGTCCCGCCAACACGTGATGCATGAAAGCTTGAAAAACGTGGGAGCCATTTTGCAGTCCAAAAGGCATAACTCTGTATTCGTAGGTACCCAGTGGCGTGAACATGGCCGTCTTCCACTCATCCCCCTCCCGCATGCGAATGAGGTTGTACGCCCCTCGCAGGTCTAATTTGGTGAACACTTTTCCCTTCCGCACCTTCGCCAGGAGGTCGTCGATTCGGGGCATGGGGAAGTCCGACGGCTTGGTCACACTGTTTAAAATGCGATAGTCCACGACCAGTCTTTTTTGGGGCGTGTCTCGCTTTTTAACAAAGAATACAGGACTGCCCCCCGCTGCCTTGGACTCTCGGATGAAACCGCGCTCCAAATTATGATCGATGAACTCTTTGAGTTCCTGCAGCTCGTCCTCCGACATGGAATACAGTTTCCCTTTAGGCAGCGCCGCCCCCGGCAGCAGGTCAATTTTGCAGTCATATGGTCTGTGAGGGGGTAGCCTGTCCGCCTCCTTCTCGCAGAAAACTTCCAAAAATTCTGCGTACTTGTGGGGAATCGCTTGCAGCGTGCCTAGCAGCAGCTGTGACTCCTCTTCCTCTCCTTCCTGCCGGTGCATGATGCAGTGTTCAGCACAAAAGGAAGAGCCGAAGACCAGCTGCCTCTGGTACCAAGCCAGCGTTGGGCTGTGCTTGTCCAGCCAACTCATTCCCAATACAATGGGCGTATCCGATAGTTGAGTGACATTGAAGCTGATGATTTCTTTGTGATTCCCAAGTCGCATCGCCATTGGCGGCGTCTGCTTCACCACTTGCCCCCCTAGCAACTCCCTGCCATCCACCGTGACAACCTGCAGGGGCAGTGTGGCCGGCAGCAACTGTATAGCGTGCTTGTCGACAAAGTCCTGCCCTATAAAGTCCGCGTTGCTGCCCGAGTCCACTGTGATGGGCACGTCCATGGTGATTCCATTGGGCAGCTGGAGAGATGCGGTGAGCCTCACCACTGGTTTGGGCGGGAGGGGGTTCACGGGCTGTAAAATCTCTGGGGACTGCGGCACTAACACGTCTGGCTGGGCCCCAGGGCCTCTTCCTCCAGCCAGACTGCTTCGTTTCCCTGCTGTGTTCCTCCTTGCTGCGTTGCTGCAGTCACCATTGCCGAGGCTGCAGTGAGCTTGTGGAGCCTCTGGGGACACTCTTTCGCCATATGCCCTGGCTCCTCACAGACGTAACACTTCCTGTTCCCTCTAGGAGGCTTCTCTTTCACTGCTGCCGGTGCTAGGGCTCTGGTTGCTGACTGAGCCCTTGCACCTCCAACCTCCATAGGTTCGGCTCCTCCTCCTGGCGGAGGCGTGGATTGCGCCCGCGCTGCTTCTCTGGGAAGGAAGGAGGGGCCCCTGGCTGGTTCGCGCCCTCCACGCCCTTCGTCCCTGCTCCACGGGCGTTCTTCCAGCCTCACCCCCACTGCCAGTGCCCTCTGAACGACCTCCTGGGTGGTTCGGGGTCTCTCCCCCCTCGCGATCTCATCTTTAATCGAGCTGTGCAACCCCTCCCAAAAGAGGTCTCTTACAGGGGCCGAATCTCTGTCCCATTCCAGGGCACTGACCAAGGCGAAAAAGCGGGCATGGTACTGCCTGACGCTGGCCCTCCCTTGTCTTAGCCCATGCACCTCCTTCCGGGCAAGATCCACGTCAATGCTTGATAAAAAACACCCATCCATCGCTTTAATAAAGGCATCTGCATTCTGGAGCGCCGGATCCTTATCTCTCCATAAATTGCGTAGCCATGCTTTAGCATCCCCATGCAAATGAGACATGATGAATCCCACTCTCTCTTGCTCATCTCTAAAGTCTTTATGCAGCAGTTGCAGTGCGCACAGTACGTCTGCTCTAAAGTTGGGATACTGTTGCAGGTTCCCATCGAAGTGAGAGACCAGCCCGCCTGTGCGTCTCGCCAACCCAATTCCCTCCTGCCGGGGTGTCTGCTTTGTCAGCACAGCTAACCTGACCTGGAGATCCCTGCAGGCGGCAGCTGCCTCCTCCTCTCTCTTCCTGGATGCGAGAGCCTCGGCATTCAGTTGTGCCACTGCTTTTCTGAGTTCCTCTATCTGCTGCTCAGCCGTCATGTCGTCTGCCGTTCGTGAGCTCGCTAGTGGGCACCTGCTTCTCTCCCCTCCTCGAGGTTGTAGATGCCCACAATTGAGTGAGACGGAGCTTACTGTCAGCGCTGCTTGAAGATCCTAGCTCACAGAGGATCACGCTAGCCAGCGATCATTAAGTAAAAGTCTTTATTGAATTGCAGTTTCCATTCTCACGCTGCTGCGCGCAACTCTACGTCTAGTAGCTAGATCGGCGAAGCTCCGTCTGAGTCTCCGCCCCTTGTGCACCAACTTAATATCCTAGCCCTGCTCCACCTTTTCCGCCTGACTGTCCTCCTCTGGGTCCCTCTACCCCCCGGGGTTTCTTCCTTCCTGGATTCTTCTGACGCTGACCCGGACCCTCCTGCCTCCTTGCGCCGGGCTTTAGGACCTGGTTCCCTTTCCGGGCTGCTTACTGCGCCGCCTTCCTCTGCATTTGAACTTGGCGCGCGCGCCCAACCTTCCACTTTCCTCTTAACCGTTTCTTCGCTCCCCGATGGAGGTGTGGCCACTCCTGACTCATGCCCTCCCTCCTGTGGTGAGCTGCCAGCGCTTGCCCCCTGGCTCCCTTCTTCTTCCCTGCTCCCTGGCGGTGACGCTGGTCCCGATTTCCAACTGCTCTCCCCTGAGTCCCCTCTGGCTCTATCTTCCTGGGGTGCCCCCCTAGACTCCCCCCTTGCCCTGGCCACTGGTGCTCCTTTCTGTGAATCCTCTGATTCACTGGAAAGACTAGGAGATCTCGGGTCGTCGTCATCACTCATCTTTTCTTCTGCCTCCTCCCCTTCGCTCTCTGTTTCCTCCCTTGGCCTTGCCTCTGCTCCTAAATCCCTGACAGTACCTCAAACATTAAAAAATAATTAAAATCAACAATAAGCCAAAAACCAGATTAAAACACAAGTCAATGCTTTGCGTGTCCAGATAGGATTGTCTAAATGAAGGTGCTTTTAGCAGGTGCCAAAAAGAGTACAGTGAAGATGCATACTTTGTATCAATTGCCAGGGAGTTCCAAAATGTGGGTTCTGCCACACTAAAAGATTGATTACTTGCAAAGCAGAGAACTAGTGTTATGTGGCATCTTTAACAGTTATCAGGCAGTTGGAGGATGGATGACGGATAACAGAATGAGATTGAATCCTGACAAGACAGAAGTACTGTTTTTTGGGACACAGGGGGCAGGCTGGTGTGGAGGATTCCCTGGTCCTGAATGGGGTAACTGTGCCCCTGAAGGACCATGTGCGCAGCCTGGGAGTCATTTTGGACTCACAGCTGTCCATGGAGGCACAGGTCAAATCCGTGTCCAGGACAGCTGTGTACCAGCTCCATCTGGTACGCAGGCTGAGACCCTATCTGCCTGCGGACTGCCTCGCCAGAGTGGTGCATGCTTTGGTTATCTTCCGCTTGGACCACTGCAATGCACTCTACATGGGGCTACCTTTGAAGGTGACCCGGAAACTACAACTAATCCAGAAAGCGGCAGCCAGACTGGTGACTGGGAGCAGCCGCCGAGACCATATAACACCAGTCTTGAAAGACCTACATTGGCTCCCAGTGCGTTTCTGAGCACAATTCAAAGTGTTGGTGCTGACCTTTAAAGCCCTAAACGGCCTCGGTCCAGTATATCTGAAGGAGCGTCTCCACCCCCATCGTTCTACTCAGACACTGAGGTCCAGCACCGAGGGCCTTCTGGCAGTTCCCTCACTGCGAGAAGCCAAGTTACAGGGAACCAGGAGGCACAGGTCAAATCCACAGGCCTTCTCGGTAGTGGCACCCTCCGTGGAACGCCCTCCCACCAGATGTCAAAGAGAACAACAACTACCAGACTTTTAGAAGACATCTGAAGGCAGCCCTATTTAGGGAAGCTATTAATGTTTGATGTATCACAGTATTTTAATATTCTTTTGGAAGCCGCCCAGAGTGGCTGGGGAAATTATTATTATTATCAGTTCCCCTCATGGTGGTAAAGGCACAGTTATACCCAGTGCTTTTTTTCTGGGGGTACGCAGGGGTACACATACCCCTAAACATTTGTGAATCTTTGTACTTTTGTCCATTTACTATATTTATTTTTCCCAATTTGAACTATAAAATGGTGATTTTCTTGAGTCAAAATGAGAGTACCCCTAAACATTTTAATTAGAAAAAAGCACTGGTTATACCTGATACACTTTCAATAATATTTGCTGCTGCAAATTGTTTGGGGGAGGAAATACCATTTCACTTCCAATCAGTGCATAACCTGTAACTTGCTGCTGAAATTCTATAACTTCTAATTTCACAAATGTTCAGGGTGGGTGTGTAGTGCTGCTTTTGTTTCACTATGCCCTCTTCAGATAGCAATGATGTGGTAGTATTGGGGAAGCATTGCAGAATGAATAAATCCACCACTAATGCACTATTATTGTGCTAATAACACATTGCAGAAGACACACACAATAGAACACCTGTCTGGAGGGGCCCCAGAACTCAGAATCCTTTGAAACAGGATGGTCACTTATATGCATCATAACAAATAATAACATGGATTTTCATAAAATATGCATATTATATGCATCACCATACTGGAACAACTTTGGCCAAGTAACCTGCACACCTGCTCAGTTTGCTGTCCAGGTGTTACTAACTGTGGGTGGGTAACTTCAAGGCCCCTGCTTGCTCTCCTTTCTTACAGTTCTTTGTTTTCAAAATGGGCAGCTCTTCAGACAGGACTGTCATGTTCAGAGCCCTGGCAATGATGGTTTTGAGGTCTGCCATCAAAGGCAAGCAAAATATGTGGGCCTTTCCTTGAAGCATATGAGGATGTAACAAGCTGGTTCTTTCTACTGACATAAAAATCACCTACAGTGGTACCTCGGGTTACATACGCTTCAGGTTACATACACTTCAGGTTACAGACTCCGCTAACCCAGAAATAGTACCTCGGGTTAAGAACTTTGCTTCAGGATGAGAACAGAAATCGTGCTCCGGCGGTGCGGCAGCAGCGGGAGGCCCCATTAGCTAAAGTGGTACCTCAGGTTAAGAACAGTTTCAGGTTAAGAACGGGCCTCCAGAACCCGAGGTACCACTGTATTCAGTAGCAGGACCATATCCACACCATACCTTTAAAACACTATGATACCACTTTAAACAGTCATGGCTTCCCCCAAATAATCCCTGTTACCCTCACAGAACTACAACTCACAGATCACCCTGTGAAGAGGGAATGATTGTTGAACCCCTCTGAGAATTGTATTCTGGTTGCTCCAAGCTCAGACCACATGGCTTTCACAAGCCACTTTCAAGTTCCTATAACAATAATTTACAAACTTTGACCACTGTAACTAAACCATGTTTTACTACCTAGGCAGCTTTTTCTACATACTGTATGGAAAAGCACATGAACCTGACTTCTGAACAGTTTGTAAGTAAAACATTTTTTAACTTGCAAAATGCATGGTATTTTCCTATGCTGGGGTAAGGGGGGAATTCTCACAAGGCCATATTTTAAATGTCTAACAGCCTATATTTCCATGCTTTACTTTCCTGCATATTTCTACTGAGGTTCTCTCAGCAAAGAGTTCTTCCCCCAAAGTTGGATCTTGGCATCAAGGAATTCTCCCCCTCCCCCCACGTCCTGCACCAATGAAAACAACGTACAAGATGCACTATATTTCAGAAATTTCCTAGCAAATTTTTTTACTTAAGTAAAAATTATATATAAATGTGTTATTAGCAGAAATTCACAGTGAAATGTTGATGAATTTTCATGCGGATTTTTTAATGCAAATTGTTGCAGAAATGTGACTAACTGAATTTAATGTTAGAAAAATAAGAAAGTGAGGGAACCGTAATTGACAGATCAATCAATCCCTAGTAATAAGGAACAATAATATTGCTGCAGAAAGCTAAGTGAAAGAATTTGAGTCTCCTCTGCTGCAAATTAATGAACTGATTTCATTTTGAAGTTACATAAAGTGAGTGAGGAACAGTCTTCACCAGCCTGGTGCCCTCAATATGTTTTGAGAGGTTCTGAATGCTGTGCTGTCTGGGGCCAATGGAAGTTGTGGTCAAAAACATCTGGAGGATACCAGGTTTATAAGGGCTGCTGTAAAATGCTACCTGGGGACCCCAATGAAAGGTTGGAGGCAGTCTGGGTTGGAACAAAATTGTCAAGCAGTTTCACTTCTCCTTAAATAAATGCACTTGAGAATCTTGGGAACAGCCAGATTATGAGCATGTGGAAGAGAACGTAACTAGGTCTTTGAACTACCAACTTATCCTACAATTGAAAAGGCAGGTAAATATCCATTGTGACAGTGATTTTCACATTAGGATCCACGGAGTTTTGAAAATGCAAAATGGGGTGGGTTACAGAAAGGAGTGTGCATACTTTCTATGCCTTTTAACCACAGTTTTACCTGGAGCAAGAAGAAGGTACTAATATAAGTATCTCCTTGACCTGAAGAGTTTCACCTGCTAACTGCTGCCCCTCAAGCCACAGTTCAAGAAAGAGAAGAAGGGACTGGTTAAAGATCTGACCATTCTACAGAGGAAGCAGATACTTTTCCTCAGCAATTTTTAATAGCAGAAGGTGGGGTAACCAAATGACCTTGTGATTGAGAATGTGTGTGTGCTTAAAGCACACAAGAATGACCCCACATTCATCTGTGAAATGAGACAGTAACAGTGGGCGTACTGTAAGTGGAGGAAAAACTGACTCAATTTCTGCCAGCTACTGGCACTGGCACAGATCTAAAGATGCAAATGTGGTCATGGTGACCTGGAGCAATATACTGTCCACAGAAATATAATTGCAATCTAATTCATCTAGACTTTTGAAGGGCACGTAATGCCAGGCAGAAGATGTAATTCACCACAGGTGGTGGGCAGAGAATTTATTGGTCAATGTAACTTTAAATGAAACCAACAAGGGACATACTGTAGTTTTGCTTGCATTAACTTTCCAGTTAGCCCTCAAAACACATGAAATGGTTTTATTTTTATTTATTGCACAATTGTCTTTTGCACTGCCTTCCTCTGTAGGGCTCAGGTTGATGCACATGTGGGTAATTTATCTTTGTCCTCACAGTGACTCTGTAAGAGTCTGGCCCAAGTGAGAGTCTTTGGTCCAGTAAGCTTCAGTGCTGAGCATGGATTGATGCCCCACCCCATCCAAGCCTCAAGTGTGGATACCATGCCTCTTACTCATCCTATTTTTAACTTGCCTAGTCCCCAGTGGGTTAGTGCTTAACAGCATAATGCATAAGAAGACAAAAGAGCTCTGCAGGATCAGGTCAAAGGCTCCTCTGGCCCAGCAACCTGTGCCTGTGACAATAATAGGAAATCCATTCATTCAGCATCCTGTTCTCAATGAGATGCCCATGGGAAACAGGGCCAGAGTGGACTCTCCCTACTTGGGATTCCTAGCAACTGGGATTCTGAGGCAGCATACTGCCTCTGACGGTGAGGGTCAAGCAAAGCCACTATGCCTATCACCATGAATCTGTCTTTTAAACCCATCCAGTCCTTCTGAACTAGCAGGACCAGGATAATATTCAGTGTCAACATCATGGCCTCATGGTGTTTTTTTAAAAAACAGAAGCATTGTCTAGCCTGACAATGCTTCAATTTTTAAATGGCTGCTAATCTTGCTGACTTTTCAGAAACTAGCAGGGCTTTTGTATAGTCTCTTGTCCATCCACATATTGCTGTTTAACCTTCTGTCTGGCCCTCAGTGTGATTTAAATAAATAAAGTGTGCCCATTACACAGATTAAAAGATCAGCAAACAACAACAACAAACAAACAAACAAACCACAGCTGGGTATCATATTCTCCTATTCCTAGGAGGGAAAGAAGCTTTCCTCAAAAACAGTATCCATCGCACTGGGAGTTCCCACCTCTTAGCAAAGCTGGGCTCCTTTTGTTATCCCTTCTTCAAAATTCATCAATATTCCATTTGGGCTCATTAAAAACTGCACTCTTTTCAGTGCTTTGTCATTTCCATCCCATTCAGGCAGTGTCTGACTCTGGTTATGTAGGTAGCTCTGCTCCTGCATGGACTGAATGGAGAACTGTAGGTAAGATATATAGACACAAAATATGCATAGAAAGATGCCATTTCAAGTGAGTTCCAAATAGATTCTTTCCAAAGTTTCCCTCTTCTCCAGCATAGGAAAGGACCACACACTGCTAAGCTAGAAATGGTTTACAGTGGTACCTCGGGTTACATATGAATCATAGAATCATAGAATCATAGAGTTGGAAGAGACCACAAGGGCCATCGAGTCCAACCCCCTGCCAAGCAGGAAACACCATCAGAGCACTCCTGACATATGGTTGTCAAGCCTCTGCTTAAAGACCTCCAAAGAAGGAGACTCCATCACACTCCTTGGCAGCAAATTCCACTGTCAAACAGCTCTTACTGTCAGGAAGTTCTTCCTAATGTTTAGGTGGAATCTTTTTTCTTGTAGTTTGGCTCCATTGCTCCGTGTCCGCTTCTCTGGAGCAGCAGAAAACAACCTTTCTCCCTCCTCTATGTGACATCCTTTTATATATTTGAACATGGCTATCATATCACCCCTTAACCTCCTCTTCTCCAGGCTAAACATGCCCAGCTCCCTTAGCCGTTCCTCATAAGGCATCGTTTCCAGGCCTTTGACCATTTTGGTTGCCCTCCTCTGGACACGTTCCAGTTTGTCAGTGTCCTTCTTGAATTGTGGTGCCCAGAACTGGACACAGTACTCCAGGTGAGGTCTGACCAGAGCAGAATACAGTGGCACTATTACTTCCCTTGATCTAGATGCTATACTCCTATTGATGAGGGCCAGAATTGCATTGGCTTTTTTAGCTGCTGCGTCACACTGTTGGCTCATGTCAAGTTTGTGGTCAACCAAGACTCCTAGATCCTTTTCACATGTACTGCTCTCAAGCCAGGTGTCCCCCATCTTGTATTTGTGCCTCTCATTTTTTTTGCCCAAGTGCAATACTTTACATTTCTCCCTGTTAAAATTCATCTTGTTTGTTTTGGCCCAGTTTTCTAATCTGTCAAGGTCGTTTTGAAGTGTGATCCTGTCCTCTGGGGTGTTAGCCACCCCTCCCAGTTTGGTGTCATCTGCAAATTTGATCAGGATGCCCTTGAGTCCATCATCCAAGTCGTTGATAAAGATGTTGAATAAGACCGGGCCCAAGACAGAACCCTGTGGCACCCCACTAGTCACTCTTCTCCAGGATGAAGAGGAACCATTGATGAGCACCCTTTGGGTTCGGTCAGTCAGCCAGTTACAAATCCACTGAGTGGTAGCATAGTCAAGACCGCATTTTACCAGCTTCTTTACAAGAATATCATGGGGCACCTTGTCAAATGCCTTACTGAAATCAAGGTAGGCTATATCCACTGAGTTCCCTTCATCTACCAGGCTTGTAATTCTGTCAAAAAACGAGATCAGGTTAGTCTGACATGACTTATTTTTCAGAAATCCATGCTGACTATTGGTGATCACAGCATTCCTTTCTAGGTGTTCACAGACTGTTTTCTTAATGATCTGCTCCAGAATCTTCCCTGGTATTGATGTCAGACTGACTGGGCGGTAATTATTTGGGTCCTCTCTTTTCCCCTTTTTGAAAATAGGGACAACATTTGCCCTCCTCCAGTCTGCCGGGACTTCGCCTGTTCTCCAGGAATTCTCAAAGATGACTGCCAGTGGTTCTGAGATCACATCTGCCAGTTCTTTTAATACTCTTGGATGCAGTTCATCTGGCCCTGGAGACTTGAATACATCTAAACTAGCCAAGTATTCTTGTACTATCTCCTTAGTTATTCTGGGCTGTGTTTCCTTTGCTGAATCATTTGCTCCAAATTCTTCAGGTCGGGCATTGTTTTCTTTATCGGAGAAGACTGAGGCAAAGAAGGCATTGAGGAGTTCAGCCCTTTCTGTGTCCCCTGTTTGCATTTCACCATCTTCTCCTCTGAGTGACCCCACTGTTTCTTTGTTCTTCCTTTTGCTACGAACATACCCATAAAAGCCTTTTTTGTTGCTTTTAACCTCTCTAGCAAGCCTGACTTCATTCTGTGATTTAGCTTTTCTGACTTTGTGTCTACACGTGCTGGCTATTTGTTTGAATTCCTCTTTGGTGGTTTCCCCCCTTTTCCATTTTTTGTACACATCCTTTTTTAATCTTAACTCAGTTAAAAGTTCTTTAGATAGCCACCCTGGCTTCTTTAGGCACCTTCCATGTTTCCGTCTCATTGGTATTGCCTGACGTTGTGCTTTTACTATCTCCCTCTTAACAAACTCCCAGCCATCATGAACTCCCTTTCCTTTTAGTATTACTGTCCATGGGATCTCACCCAGCACTTCCCTAAGTTTTATGAAGTCGGCTTTCTTAAAGTCAAGAAATTGAGTCCTAGTATGCTTGGCTGCTCCTTTCCGCTGTATAGTAAACTTCAGAAGAGCATGATCACTCACGCCTAATGATCCTTCCACTTCTACCCCACTAACCAGGTCATCAACATTGGTTAGGACCAGATCTAAAATGGCTGTTCCTCTTGTTGCTTCTCCCACTTTCTGGACAATAAAGTTGTCTGCAAGGCCAGTGAGGAATCTGTTTGACCTTATGCTCTTGGCTGAGTTTGACATCCAACAACTATCCGGGTAATTGAAGTCCCCCATTACTACTATCTCCCTTCCTTTTGCATGCTTGGCCATCTGTTCCAGGAAGGCATCATCTATGTCCTCCGTTTGGCTTGGGGATCTATAGTAAACTCCCACAATGAGGTCTCTGTTATTCTTCTCTCCCTTAATTTTGACCCAAATGCTCTCACTTTGGCTTTGAGGTTCTAAATCTTGGATCTCTTCACAGGTATACACATCCCTGACATATAACGCCACTCCTCCTCCTTTCTTGTCTGGTCTGTTTCTCTGAAATAGATTGTATCCAGGTTACATACGCTTCAGGTTACAGACTCTGCTAACCCAGAATTAGTACCTCAGGTTAAGAACTTTGCTTCAGGATGAGAACAGAAATCGTGCTCCGGCGGCGCATAGGAAGCAGGAGGTCCCATTAGCTAAAGTGGTGCTTCAGGTTAAGTACAGTTTCAGGTTAAGAACGGACCTCTGGAACGAATTAAGTACTTAACCCGAGGTACCACTGTACTTATAAATTCTCCAAAGATCAGATTCATGTGATTCTCCATATAGCATTCAGAAAAAGTTGCTCAGGCAGTAAAATTTAGCTTAGTTACAAAGTGGTGAAAGTTCCTACATTATCAGTATAGGAATGCAAGAGTGGCTTGTGAGAGCCATGAGGTTGAGCGGGAGCAACCAGCTCAAACCTCTTCATGCACAGAGCTTTTCAGTTAGACTGGGGGAGAACAAAGGCTTGATTGCCTAGTTTCTCCCAAGGTGAGGGGAAGTGGACAAAGCACAGCTTACTTTATAGCATTCACCCCTTCATGTATTAATTAGACTTAAGCATGTTGGTTATATGAGGTTGCTTATACAGTGGTACCTCGCAAGACGAATGCCTCGCAAGACAAAAAACTCGCTAGACGAAAGGTTTTTTCATCCGCGATTTGCCTCGCAAGACGAATTTCCCTATGGGCTTGCTTCGCAAGACGAAAACGTCTTGCGACTTTGTTAAGCCGTTTAAACCGTGCTTCGCAAGACGAAAAATTCGCTAGACGGCAAAACTCGCGGAACGAATTAATTTCATCTTGCGAGGCACCACTGTACCACAAGAACCAGTGTGGTGCTTGGAAGTGGGTGGCATGAGTTCAGGAACCCACTAGGGTATTAGGTTTGACAAATGGATAAAAGTTTATTGGAGCAACTTCCTGGGGGACACAGATGTGCGGCAAGAGGTAAAGTGGGTAGATGTGCTGCCTTTCCCTAGGAGACATCACTGAGCACACCTCCTCCTCTGAACTCTCTTGTTGTGTCCCATCAGGCTGAGCCCCCAAGCTCCCATCATCCCTCATAGGCTAGGAAGCGAATGTCCCTGGGTCTCCTGCCTCATCAGATCTAGGGGATTCTCCATCAAGTGGACTCTGCTGCATAGTCACATTACCCCTCCTCCCACTTCAAGTCCTTGTCTTCAGGTGCCTCCATCCCCTACTCTGAATCAAAGGGAACCATGACAAACAGTGAGACCTCAAGCGCTGTGTTTGGTCCCCAGCCTGAGTTTCCCCATCGTACAATATGAATGGGGTATGAGGGCCTCCTATTGCCCTCCTAGAGTGACAGCTCCCGGAGTGATTTAACAATCAATCCCCCTTCACAGGGAACTCTGGGAATAGTAGCTCTGTGAGGGAAGAAGAGGAGGAGGAGGAGGAGGAGGAGGAGGAGTAGTTCGGATTTGCTATCCTGCTTTATCACTACCCGAAGGAGTCTCAAAGCAGCTAACATTCTCCTTTCCCTTCCTCCCCCACAACAAACACTCTGTGAGGTAAGTGAGGCTGAGAGACTTCAAAGAAGTGTGACTAGCCCAAGGTTACCCAGCAGCTGCATGTGGAGGAGCAGGTACCTGAACCCGGTTCACCAGATTATGAGTCCACCGCTATTAACCACTACACCACACCAGCTCCCAGTTAGCAGGGGTCTCCTAACAACTTTCAGCACCCTTAACAAACAACAGCTTTGGCTGTCTGAAGTGGTAGCATGGTGCTTTAAAGGCATGGTATGAATGTGGCCTCAGATTAAAAGGGGAGAGAAGGATCTGCATCTTTTTAGGCCAGTTAACGCATCGTGTCATAATAAATGAGTTAGGCTCTGGTTGGTGACTCCATCTCATTTCAAGGGGATTGGGGATTAACAGTGACTAAAGTGAAGAGTGTGATTCAGAGAATTGCCTATATGTTCCTGCTCATTTATGGATTTCTGCATTTCCACTGTTCAGCATCCCCATCTACAGAGTTATTTGCATTTCTACTAGCGCTAACAAAAGACACTGCCAATCATTCCAGATTAACTTCTAACTGGAAAAAGCCATTTTGTGATTTATTAGCATAGGCTCAGCAATATTTTCTATGGCCAAATTGCACACATGGTTCTAAAATAATGAATCAGAGTGGAAGTGGGGGTGCCCAGATGAGATTATTTGCATGAATTTTTTGAAATGGTCCACTTTGGGTTGCCTCGGCCTTCAAACAAAGCTATGTAATTCATGCAAATGACTCTTATTCGAAAAGGGCATTTAAGCCATGCAAATCTGAATAATAAACATTTATTCTCCTGAAAGTACCCAACACATAATTAGAATAAAATAATGGAAACAGTTCTTCCCCATCATCACACACAAAAATATACACAGGCACAATAGGTATAAATGGATGCACAGCGCCCCAGTGAGAGAGAGGGAGAACCCAAGAACATCAGGAGCCAGCTATCTGTTGTTGGCTGCTTCCTAGCGTGACTCCTGATCTGTCTTGCCTCCTTGCAGAATTGAAGCCCCGACTGAGTCCCCAACAACACCTGACTAGGTCATCAAGCTTTGTTGGTGACACCAAAGAGGCTTTACACTTTGGGGTGGTGAGAGGATGAGGGCCTGTTCCCCTGCCAAAGAGAACAGGGGACTGCCTGCACCTAGCATCAAAGTTGCACTTTATTTTTACTGGTATAGCCAGCAGGTAGGTACCAGAAGTGCATCTGCACAGTTCAAGCTAGTGTATCAGCTGCACCCATATTCATTGAGATGTCTCATTTGGCAACAGTAGTACACACCTTAGTTACATCCTATTTGGATTGTTGTAACATACTCTACGTGAGGCTGCCTTTGAAAAGTGCTCAGAAACGTCCACTGGCTCAAAAAGCAACCCAAAGATATAGGGGGATAAATTAGGGCTCCCACCAACTTCTATGGGGGAAGCCATGTGCTTTAAATCTGTAGTGTGTATGTGACCCATGGGCAGCAAACTGGGGTAAATGTAACAAATCAGTTTCAGTCAGATCAAGATGAAGAATGTGTTTTGCAATCTATGTAATGAATAAAAGGCTATGTTCAGAAATGCTATTTTGAGAGAAAATATATTAAGATATATATTTAAATGTGGGTTTTAAAAAATGATGTATTCAAGGGTAACTGGGATGGAATGGACTTATGGTTAGGCAAATAAGCAAGAGATAAGGACCAGAAAAATAGACTGATCCACTCATCCCTAGTAGTGCCAAGTTGAGCATAAACATCCCTGAGCTACCAGCACTACTCAAAAAAGATGGGGAGCTCCTGTATCCCACCTTCCCATAGCCCTTGTCAAGGGCTAGCTGAGTCCTTATGTGCCGTGACCCAGCCGGAGAGAGCTCTAGCCCCAAATCCCTTGGTTCACAGCAGCTGCTGACTAGCCTTTGTCTAGTCATCCATCTGACAATTGGCCAGACATTGTTATGCAGTGGGAAGAGCCTTAATCCCTCTATGACAAGAGGACCTAAAAGAGCCAGCACAATGAAGCTAAAACTCTGCTAGCCTGGCATATTCATTGTCAAGAAGTCTCACCATGAATGATCAGGCAATGGATATGCAATGGAAAAGTGCAGAGGGTGAAAAGCGTCATTCAGGAACAGAAGCCATCTCATTATTTAGTGGGGCTCACAAGATTACAGTAATATAGCTCCAGGCCATATACACTCTTTCCCACCACCCTTCATCTATTTCTATTCCTTCTTCCCTTTTCAGCCTAGGGGCTGCCTTCCCTTGACCATAGTCATTCTGGGGGCCACATACCAGGGTGGGAGAAGCCAGAGGTAAAAGTGTGTGGGGGCAATATGTGTGACTCTTGTCTTTGTACAGAAGGCTACATTCCAGCCATGCGAAAACTGTCCACATCTCCATCCTCCATCCAGGCAAGCAAGAGGCATTGACTAAGTTCAAGGGAACACACTGTTTTACTAATGCCACCAGCTGGTTTTAGCCAAACACAGAATCCACTTTACAGTTATCACTCAATTCAGTTATCACTCAATTCAAGATGAAGAATAAGTTTGCACATAACAAACTATTACAGAAACACTCAGTAAAGAGACTTCAACAAATGTCAATATATCTGGACCGCCTTAATATAACTTGAAAACTGCAAGCCAAAGATTTGGCTGGTTATTTCATACCAATATAGCAGCTTTTGGCTACCTGGAGATCTCTTCTCTGTCCAGTCACTTGCATAGTTTCTCTTGTCTGACTCTTACTCTTTGCCCCTCACTATTCTCTTCATCTCTCTGAAACACTCCATGCTTCTTTCGTAGCCTCCACTGTCCACTTAAGGAGGGGTAAATCTATCACCATGTGATGTTCACATGTTTTGATCCATAATCCACTTATACATTACTCTGGGGTTATTGTTTTTAATTTTTAAACTCAAAACACCCATTTAAATGCCTATTTGGTTCATATTTTACTTTATATTAAAATGTCCATTTTCTCTCTAAAAACATGTATTTAAAGAGGTGCAAAAGCTATGTTCTAACATTGGGAGGAGTACAAGGTCTGGTGAACAGATGAGTTCTGCAAATGCACCTCTTCTCTTTTTTGCATAAATTCTTCCAGAACACTTTGCACAATTTGTTCTGCTCTTTGTAGCCACAGAAAAGGACAAGGCACTGAGGCCCTGCTTCAAGTTACCCTCCTTCCTTTTGGAACTTCCATGGGTATTGTCCACTTGCTTTCAATTGTATCACTATAGCCACATGGACTAGGAACTTGATATTTAATTTAGAGACAAAGCTGAGATTCTCAGGGAACATAACTGAATTCAGCACTCAGTTCCATATTCCTATACTTTCTCTATAGTTACACACATCCTGTTAATGTTGTGCGACTAGTTCCATTTGCTATTTAGTGCTTTTCTCTATTTTAGGGAAACTGCTGAACCCTAAACAACCAACTGTTACTTGAAGCTAGCTAGAAAAGCATTCCTTCTGCTGTCCAGACCACTGACCAGATCTTTCAGTCCATTAGACAACTTCCCTATGAAACCCTTTTCTCCCTATAATAAAGCTTTTGTTTTTATAAAACAAAGTCACCAAAAACAAACTCTAAGCTTCTTGAGATTAAAGGTGTTATCCAATGATAGTCCTGCTCACTGTAGACCCACTGAAATTAATGGACAACTTAAGCACACTTATTTCAGTGGGTCTGCTCTAAGCAGGATTTAATTAGACACAGTCCACAATCTGGTGTCCTCTTCTGGTTTGGACAAGGAGCCACAAGGTAAGGCAGCTGGTCAGGAGTTGGAGAAACATAAGTGGACAGCAAAGGTGAAAGCCAATTTAGGCTCTTTAAGCCTCTGCCCCCAGACTACACCTCCCATGTGCCATTCCCTTGTGTAGAACTAAATTTCCTGTTTTTGTTTGTTTGCTTGTTTTTGTTTACTTTATAACATTTATGCAGCACTTTTTTAAAAAAAGCCCACCCTCAAAGGACTTTACAAAAAATAAATGAAACAATTATCAATAAAAAAAAATTAACAACAAAAAGTTGTTGTCAAAATGTTAAAATAACAAGAGACTAAAAATTTGCATAAGTTTTCTAAACTTCTATAACAGTGAAGTACCTGCCTGGTATCAAGAGGTGGGGAGTTCCAAAGGGCCTAAAAGGGCCAAGCATCTGGCCTGGAGAAGGCGGCTCCTCCTACATACCAAGGCCTCTCGCACTCCTTGTGCCGTTGGACCTGGGATGTATGGTCAGAAGCATATGGTTCCTCAGGTTCAGCTAACACAAAGGTGCTAGCTTTGCCTATACAGGCTCTGCTGCTATGGGAGGCTTTTTTGTGGGCTCTTGGCTGTCAGCCTGAGGCTCAGCTGCCTCCCAATCTCCAGTGGGAGGCTTGGAGCCTTAAACCTGGCCTAGTTCCTTAGCTGGTGACTCTGCAGCCCCCAACTCTGTGCCATGACCACTACTGGACTCTGTGGTCATGATACCTGTTAAGCCCATAGCTGTCAACATTTCCCTTTTTTTTAAGGGAAATTCCCTTATTCCAAACAGGATTCCTCGCAAGAAAAGGGGAAAGTTGACAGGTATGGTTAAGCCCCTTTGACCCTCAACAGCAACCTGTCCTACTACTTGCAGAAGAGTCTGGAGAACAGTCTAATCCGGGGGTCGGCAACCTGCGGCTCCAGAGCCACATGCGGCTCTTTAAAGCCTTTGCTGCGGCTCCGGGGCGGAGGCGCGAGGGGAGGGCGCGAGGGGAGGAGGCGAGGGGCGAGCGCGAGGGAAGGAGGCGAGGGGCGGGGGGAGGGGGCGAGGGGAGGGCGCGAGGGAAGGAGGCGAGGGGCGGGGGCGAGGGGAGGGCGCGAGGGGAGGGCGCGAGGGGAGGAGGCGGAGGAGTTAGTTGCCTGAAGCCACTGTTCAAAACTGGTCACTGTTTTGAAGGGGAGTGAAGAACACACACTCAAAAAAAGGTAACTTGTTAATTTAATGTTTATTATGTTTACTGATTTGTGCTTTGTGACTGTTTGAGGTGGGGGTTTTTTCTTGGGAGGCTGGGCGGCGCGAAGAGAGGGAGGCTTGTGGTAGCGTCGGGGCTTGTCTCTAGCAAAGTAAGTCCTCGCTATTTGGTCACATGCGCAACATTGTGGCTTCGGAGCTCCAACACTTGCTTTGCCGGCTGCTTTCAAAAGCGTCGGAATCAGCTGTGCTGTTGCTGGGTAACCGGATCGTCCCAGCAGCCATCTTATCTACCCATGTGGTCTTCTGAGGCGGCCGCCATCTTACTATAGGAAATTCCACGTGGGAGTTAGTTGCCTGAAGCCCCTTTTTAAACTTAAGCAGGGGAAAGTTTGGTGAATAGCTAACACTTTCCTTGGGGAACGTTATGCAACAGCTTATTGCTGGTCTTTGTCGTCCCGCCTTTGTAAGCAGGCTGCATTGAAAGGGGGCATATACACTGGTCACTGTTTTGAAGGGGAGTGAAGAACACACACTCAAAAAAAGGTAACTTGTTAATTTAATGTTTATTTCTATGAGGAGGAGTAATTCTGAGGGGTCAAACAAAGAAATAATAAAAAGTGTCAAAAAAGGTATTTTTATAATGACGAATGCCTCATTATTATATATTATTTACATCAGGCACTGATTATGATTTATGGTACACTGGGCCCCTGATTAATTTTCTATGGCATTCTGGGGCATTGGTTATTGGGCATAGCAAGTTGCGGTCGCGTGGAATTTGTGCTTTGTGACCGTTTGAAGTGGGTTTTTTTTTCTTGGGAGGCTGGGCGGCGCGAAGAGAGGGATTATTTTTATAATGACGAGGATGA
The DNA here is from genome assembly GCF_964188305.1 of Podarcis bocagei. Lineage (NCBI taxonomy): Eukaryota > Metazoa > Chordata > Lepidosauria > Squamata > Lacertidae > Podarcis > Podarcis bocagei. The sequence continues at coordinate 24,799,564 of NC_138140.1, forward strand.
CATTGGGCCCTCATTATTAATTATTATTTATATCAGGCACTGATTATGATTTATGGTTCACTGGGGCCCTGGTTAATTTTCTTTGGCATTTTGTGGCATTGATTATGCAGTCGCGGTCGTGTGGAATTCCACGTGGAGTTAGTTGCCTGAAGCCCCTTTTTAAGCGAAGCCCCTTTTTAAACTTAAGCAGGGGAAAGTTTGGTGAAAGTTTGGTGAATTGCTACCAAGGAGTGTGGTGGAGTCTCCTTCTTTGGAGGTCTTTAAGCAGAGGCTTGACAACCATATCTCAGGAGTGCTCTGATGGTGTTTCCTGCTTGGCAGGGGGTTGGACTCGATGGCCCTTGTGGTCTCTTCCACATATGTATGTGAGCAGGTCTTCTCCAACATGAACTATATTAAAAACAAACACCGATCACGCCTCACAGATGACAGCTTGCAAGCCTGTGTGAAAATGAAGGTGACGTCTTACAGCCCTGATGTGCAGACACTGAGCACTGAGGTTCAGGAGCAAAAGTCCCATTAACCTGGTTACCTGGTTGTAAATTAAATATTTTAATTAGCTATTAATTTGTCCTTTTTTCTTGAGATTGACAGCTGACTGCACGATCCTGTATATATAGCATTAAGGCCAGAAACAATATATGCAGTGTTATATTTGTTTTAAATGTTGCAATGTTTTTGCGGCTCCCAGTTGTTGTTGTTTTTTCGGAAACGGGTCCAAGTGGCTCTTTTTGTCTTAAAGGTTGCAGACCCCTGGTCTAATCCCTCTCATGAGCCATTTCAGTGTTTGCATATAAAAACAGAATTTGCTCACCAAAACAATGTCAATCAGTGTCAACAGGGATGCTTTGCTCTTTTCCAAAGGCGATCTGTGCCCTCTAAAGTATGAGCAAAGATCAAAACAATTTATTCCTGAGTTTGTCTTTCTTACTGATCTGAAATGTTTTTGTTCCACCATTCTAACAGTAATTAAAAAGGCTTGGAAACAGATAGATAGATAGATAGATAGATAGATAGATAGATAGATAGATAGATGATAGATAGATAGATAGATAGATGAATATATGAGTATAAATGGACTCAAAAATAAATACATTAGGAGAAATTGCTTGCAAAAATGTGTGGATCAGGTAAATTTGCATTAAAATGTGCATAATAGGAGATACCTTCAATAAAATGCTGGTAGATTTCCATGACTACTGATGTGGGCATTTGTGAACTGAACTTAGGATGTACCTTTGTGATGATACCTATCATCTGAATAAAGGCATGAGCTTGGCTAATTTTTCCTTCCACCCACCTTCCAAGTCTCCCATTACCAGCTGACCTGTACCTTAAGATCTGTGAGAGAGCCCCTGCTTGCAGTTCTATCAACAGCGACAGCTGTGACATCTTAAAGCAGGACCTTTGATGTAATGGCACCCCATTTGTTTCTTTAGGCCCATGAAGATGAATTTGTTTCTTCTGCTGATGGACTTTTGTGTTATGGTATCTGTTGACTTTATGGTTTCCATGTGATATTACTATGAGGTATTGCAATGAATTGTTTGCATACTGCTTTTTAGCAACCTTTGGATTGAAGCGTAGGTTATAAATATAGTCACAGGTCAGGAGGAGTCAGTCTGGGTGATACTCTTCCAAACCTGTGATCTCATATATGTAGGGTTGGAATATTTAAGAGGAAAAGCTGCCAAGCCATTCCCTTTTTTAAGGTAATGGCCTTGGTTGGCCAGTTCAGTACTTCCATTTACATGTCTTAAAAGCTACCATAGAGATAAATGGGTGGGTTTCTCCCCCCCCCCCCAGTTCACCTGCCTGGATGCCACATAATCCTAGGATGGAGAACAATAGGCTGTGGGGAGGGTTGCGGGGCTGTGTGAGACAGAAGGTTTTAACTGATACTGGAAGCTGGAGACACAGAGGCTTGTCTTATTCTGTGTCTTATTCTGTGTTTTGTTTTACAAAAATACTCAATCACCATCAAAAGGGATACCAGACTGGCATTAGTTTGCAGCTTCCTATGGAGGCAGTGAGAGATTTTACTTTCTTGGGCTCCATGGTCACTGCAGATGGTGACAGCAGTCACAAAATTAAAAGACCCCTGCGTCTTGGGAGAAAAGCAATGACAAACCTAGACAGCATCCTAAAAAGCAGAGACATCACCTTGCCAACAAAGGTCCGTATAGTTAAAGCTATGGTTTTCCCAGTAGTGATGTATGGAAGTGAGAGCTGGACCATAAAGAAGGCTGATCGCCGAAGAATGGATGCTTTTGAATTATGGTGCTGGAGGAGACTCTTGAGAGTCCCATGGACTGCAAGAAGATCAAACCTATCCATTCTTAAGGAAATCAGCCCTGAGTGCTCACTGGAAGCAGTGGCATAGCGTTGGGGGTGCAGGGGGGTCCAGCCGCACCGGGCGCAACATCTGGGGGGGGCGCTCCACGGGTTAGGGGGCGCAAAATCCACGGGTTAGGGGGCACAAATTACTTTCCTTGCCCCGGGTGCTGACAACCCACGCTACGCCACTGACTGGAAGGACAGATCATGAAGCTGAGGCTCCAATACTTTGGCCACCTCATGAGAAGAGAAGACTCCCTGGAAAAGACCCTGATGTTGGGAAAGATTGAGGGCACAAGGAGAAGGGGACGACAAAGGACGAGATGGTTGGATAGTGTTCTCAAAGCTACAAACATGAGTCTGACCAAACTGCGGGAGGCAGTGGAAGACAGAAGTGCCTGGCGTGCTAACGACTAAACAACAACAACAACAAAAGTCCTGCAGCTACGGGAGGAGGCATGAGATCAAGGGGGCTGTTTACATAGTTTTATTCCTTGTAAATCCAGATGTTATCTGTAAGAAGCCTCATCTCTTGGCACTACACAATTCCATACTCTGCCAGTTTCAACCATTCCCATGTTACGGTGCAGATGGTGTAGCTGTAGCAGCAGGGATACAAACTCTTTAAGATGACATATCCCATCAAAACAAGGAGTCCGAGTTCAAGGCTCTGTTGCTGTTATCCCCAGAATGTGTTTGCTCCTTCCTTTGGAAGCCCCATTTTTAAAAAGTCTACCAAGCATCGAATTGTCTTCAAGATTCATAAAGTGATCTGGCAGACAAAGAAGAGCTAGAGAGATGTCCGAATCCCTCAGAGATGACAAACAGCCCTTCTGCAGAGTGCCGAGGGAACACCCAGGATGCAAACATTTTCTCAGGTTCCAATGAAAATTCAGAAGCATTAAACATTAATGAGGGAGTCTCACCCTACCCTGCACTGGATCTAAAATTAGAACTCTGGAAAGAAACAGTCGAGCAAGGAAACTTTCCCCATGGCTTTGCAAAACTGCCCACTAAGCAAAACAATCCCTGAACAGCGTTAAGAAAGCAACATGACAGCACTATTACAAATTGATGGTGCAAAACTGAAAGTCTTAATAGGGATACTATAGAGAAAGAAATGTAGGAGACATTCTCAGGGAAAAACATCTTAGAAAAACAGATTTAACATTCACAGCATTGCTAGCAATGATTGAAAGTTCCAGGTCTTTGGTCATCCAAGCACTTAAAATATTGCTACCTGGATCAAGCTCAGATGGTGATCTTTAAGTCTAAAACCTTTTTCATTGCATTCTTATGTAAGCACAAGTCATCCTTTTTCAGAACAGGGCGCTGCTTCACTCAAGTGGTTTAGAGAAGGACTGAAGAAGATGCAACCCTCCAGAAGTTGTTAGACTCCAACTCCAATCAGCTTCAGGCAACATGATCAATGGTCAAGGATGCTGAGAACTTCACATGCCTCTTCTGTGAGAGGTTCAGAGGGTGGCAAGACAAAAGCAGGCCTTTTCCTTGGTGGCTCCCCGCTTAAGCGATGCTCTCCAAAAGGAGGCCTGCTTGGTGCCTTCATTGCATATTTTTAGGCACCAGGCAAAAACATTCCTCTTCTCTAAGCCCTCTGGCTAATTAAACAATCTGTGCCCTTTTAAACTGTAGGTGGGTTACTGTTTTGTTAGTTAAGATGTTGCATATTTTTGTGTTCTTATATTGTAAACTGCCCTATGATCCTTGGATGAAGGGCAGTATAGAAATTTAATTAATTAAGAGCCTTTCACATGGAGGATGGTGCAAGTACATTTTCTCCTGCTCTGGAGGGTAGAACCCCAGCAAATGGCTTCAAGTTACAAGAAAGCAGATTCCAATGAAACATAAGGAAGAACATTCTGGTGGTAAGAGTAGTTTGACAGTGGAGTGGACTCCCTTTGAAGGTGGTGTACTCTCCTTCATTGGAGGATTTTAAGCAGAGGTTGGATGGCCCTATGTCCTGGATGATTTAGCTGAGATGTTTGCATTGCAGGGAGGTGGACCTGATGACCCATGGGGTCTCTTCTAACTCTACAATTCTTTGATTCCATGAAAACAAACCATGGTGAGCCTGCTGGGCTGGATGCAGGCATTCAAACAAACCACAGCTTAATGTTATGTGAGAACAAGGCGAACATTAGAAATGCTACCTTTAATGTTGTTTTCTGTGTTCCTTGTTGCACTAAAGCACCAAAGCCAATGTTGCCACCTGCAGGTGCTGTCGATCGGGAGCCACTGCCTGTCCAAGTGCCAAATCTGAGCTTGTGGCAACCCCTCAAAACAGCAGCAGGACCTCAAATGAAGAGCCCCAGCAGCCCTGCATATGCATGGTTGGATCAAACCCAAAATATCTATTTAAGAATATTTCCTGATTTGCTGGACTTTGGCCAGCAGGCTACATTTCAGCAATAATTATAAACTGAACCTATAAATAAATAAAATATGCAGAGAAGTATCTGTAGGCACTGGAGAGTTAGCTTCACAATGGGAAGAAAATAAGCTGTGTTTAATATTTAATCATACTTTTAAACATGAAAGCATTTTTTAATTTTTAATTATTCAGACAGTTTTAAAGGACCACTGAATCTCCCTCAGCCTCATAATTTGGAATTAAACTGCTTGTCTTGATAAGGTGCTCAAGTTGATTAATAGATTCTGCCCCCTCCTAGCTAAGATGGACACTGTCAGCCAGCACTTTGTAAATAAAGCTGCCAAATGATTGGTGGAAAATGACACATCATGCTTATGTGCCTTTAACAGAAGTGCAACCAGATAAATCAACCAGTGGAGGCTTTTGTTGTTGTGTTGTGTTTTGTTTTGTTTTGCAACATGGAGATAAGCATGAGCAATTGCTAATATCTACAGATCATGCTGCTGTTAGAGGCATGAGAGCACTGATTGGTTAAAAAATATTTGGCAACCCTACTTTAGGAGCATTATCTTCTTGCACTGAATCTGCCCTGACTCATTTCTCATACTGCAGAAACACAGGATTTATGGATTTAACACAAGCAGAAACTGTATATGACCCAGAAGGGCTGGCATGTCACAAGTAGAAGCACCTGGAGGACTGGAAGCTAGGTTTGTCTACCTTGATCCTCTCACCCTGCCAATAGTGGCTGGCACCAATGGGGCTGGTGGGGCAGAAAGCATGGTGGCAAACTGTAAGTGGGGCCAGAGCCAATGACAGGCAGAGCAAACTAATTCACGGTTTGTCCCCGTCTGCTTCCCTGCAATACTAAGGGAGAAGAAGCCGACAGGCAGTGTCACCCTTGGCTTGGTTGTAAGAGGGCAGAATGAGGTTGGTGGGACAGTTACCCATTCAGTCCAGTGGCCTCCACTATACCCCGCAGTCAGGGACTGGCAAATCTGCCAATTTTGACTTTTCATTTTTTCCACTCTTAAGACCAGTTTTCCACCTTTCCACAACAGAGTGCAATTATTTAATTTGTATTTGAAAAGCCCTCATGGAAACTCATCAGTGTTTTAGCGCAAATTTCTCCTGATAGTTTCCTGCTTGTATGCAAGTTTCCTTAACATGCACATTTTTGCTAAGCAATGTCCCCTAATATAAATGCATTTTTGCACATTGTTTTCCATTCATATGTGCATGTTAATGTACACTTCACTCTAGCATATCCATTACTGTACATTACACATGACTTGGCTGAAGAACTGTACCACATAATTTGGAGAAGTAGAAATTTCAAAGGTTGGCTGTGTTTCAGTTTGTGTACTTGTTTTGGAGAGTGTGAATTAGTTAGGCTGCCTTTAAATGTGAAGTGAATCTAATTTCTCTCCAGTATTCATTTATCTGACAGATGCTTGCACCAATGTTGTGAGCCTTTGGTATGAGTCAAAGGGCTCTTGTGCTGTGACTCCTTGTGTGGTATGAGAGAGAACTGCTACAGAACAAGAAAGTAAATACGTGACTTTGTAGATCACTTGTTCTTTTTGCAGTTTCTGGCACACTGTCTATTACACCTCTGCAAACGTCACAGTTGTTTGTAATGATTAATTTGCTGCAGCGGGTGCAGTTTAATTTGCTTAACTGTTTCCTGACATTCTGTTGCTATTACAGTGGTACCTCGGGTTACATACGCTTCAGGTTACACACTCTGCTAACCCAGAAATAGTGCTTCAGGTTAAGAACTTTGCTTCAGGATGAGAACAGAAATTGTGCTCCGGTGGCACGGCATCAGCAGGAGACCCCCTTAGATAAAGTGGTACAGTGGTGCCCCGCAAGACGAATGCCTCGCAATACGAAAAACTCGCTAGACGAAAGGGTTTTCCGTTTTTGCATTGCTTCGCTAGATGAATTTCCCTATGGGCTTGCTTCGCAAGACGAAAACGTCTTGCGCTTTTTTTTAAAGCCGCTTGAAGAGGCGCAGTTGCGACGGACTGTGCTTCGCAAGACGAAAAACATCGCAAGACGAAAAGACTCGCGGAACGAATTCTTTTCGTCTTACGAGGCACCACTGTACTTCAGGTTAAGAACAGTTTCAGGTTAAGAATGGACCTCCGGAACGAATTAAGTACTTTACCCGAGGTACCACTGTACCTTGTAATTCTGTATATGAAATGCATTCTTGAAATGTGGTCTTCTTAGTGGTATTTTGAATTGTTATAGGTTGGCAAAGCAATTTTTCTTGTGTTATTTTGTCATTTCTATGGATTGTAAACGGACTTGAGTACAGCAGTTTTGAAAAGTGGTATAGAAATGAAAATGAAATTTATTTCCCCAACATTAGCAAGCAGTGCCTGCACATTTTCACACTATTTGATGCATTAGCAAATGATTTATTGGGAAGATGAGATAGGGAGGCAAACTGGGGAAGGTATATGGAATGGAGTATCCTGGAAAAGGGGGTAGCTGGCTGGCTAGAGCTCTGAAGAGAAGCTCTCTATGCTGCATAGGTGCCAGGGGCTCTGGGTGCTCCAGCCCCCACAACAATCCCCAGGAAGGGGCCAGACACCCACAAGTTTTGCGCCAGGGCCGTACACACCACAGGGGCGTGCATGCCCGATATCTGCATGCACACTGGGGTGTGTGCCCAATATCAGCCCGCCCACTGACATGCAGGTGTGACATCAGACACATGCTGCCTGCTGCATGAGCGGTCCCAGGCACCCACGGTCAGGCCTGCAATATTTTGTTGCAGGTCCCATTTGCATTGCTAGTGAAAGTTTAGTGGAAATCTGTTCTCAGCCTCTTTAAACACCTCCCCTTCACACCCCACTATTGCAAACACTGCTAGAACAAACAAGACCATCTTTTGCTCTTTTCTGAGATTCAGGCACAGCCCCTACTGAGCTGAGTCACTAGCCTGGAACAAGTTTGTTCAAGTGGGTCTCTGTTTCCACTGCCTTCCTTTCCCAGCTTGCAAAAAGACACGCAAGAAAGCTAATATTGGACATTCCAGGAATACCTACCAAACTATAAATGGATCTAAGGAGATGAAAGCAGGCATGGGATGAGGAAGTGCTTCAAGAAGACGGTGTTGGCTTTTCTTCTTCTTTATGTCAGGCAATTATTATCCCTTAAACGGCGGCCTTTGTTCTCATTTAACAGAAAAACCTGAATAAAGTAACTCACTTGGTGTGCAGTGACATTTCTAAGGAAGCATCTGTTAACACCAACTGTGCAGAGTGAGAGGGTTGGCCTTGGGCATTCGGGGCACAAAGACACACACGCACAAAATAGTGTGGAACAGGGATGGGAAATGTGTGGCCCTCCAGAAGCGGCTGAACTACAGCTCCCATCAGCCCCAGCAACCATGGCCAATGGTCAGGGATGATGGGAGTTGTAGTCCAGCAACATCTAGACAGCCAAAGTTTTCCCATCCCTGACTTGGTGGAGCAACCCATCAGGCTACTATCTTATGCATACCTAATTGAAATAAAAAGGAGTTGATTTATTCATTGGTTTTCCTACTGATGTTCTGTTGCTGTTTTTTTAAAAAAAATCACTCAAAGCAGCTAATGAAAGTGAAGAACAAAATTACATCAAAAATAAAGCAGCACTAAAAGCAGTAATTAATAGCAAATGTTAAAATGAATGCAAGGCAAAAATCCACAAAATAAAATTAAACTTTTTTTCAAAAGTATTTTTTTAGTATCTTTTTTATTTTAAAGATGCCTTTAAAAAGAGAAAGCAGCTAGCAGTCCAATAACATTGTGATTTTGTTTGGTTTCTTTGCTATGAGGTAGAAGAGCAGATATGGACAAAAATGTAGCTTGAGATTTATTTATTAATGTGTGTAGTGTAATACATATATGAATGAAGTATTCACTGCAATCATGTTTGTAATTCATCTTGTGTGACAGAGTTTATTACATTTGTGAAAAATTTAAGGGGGTGTGGCTAGCTGGAAAGCTAAATAGTGGCATTATTCTGTGTCTCCAATTGCCCTGGGATGCAATATAACCAGAGGGAATAGGGTTGCCATACGTTTGGATTTTGCTGGACATGTCCTCTTTTTCAGGCTTAAAATTTATATTTGGCCGGAATTTTAAAATGTGGCAAAATGTCTGGGGTTTTTTGCTTGGTGGCGTGCGAACGCTCACCTGCCCGTCAGCATCCGCCAAACCCTGTCTCTTGGCACACGAGTGCTCGCTTGCTTGTTACCCTCCCTCCCCTGGCGTGCCTCCTCCACATCCCCCCTCTCCTGCTCACTTTTTCCATCCCTTCACCCCCTTTGGGGGGGGTGTCCTCCAGAAAATGAGGCTATCTTTGGCTCAGGGAGAGCCTCCTTTCCCCCAACTGGAACCTAATGATTTAATTTCCCCCCCCCCCTCCTTCCTTTACCTGCATCTCAGCTGTGCTCCCCAACTTTTTCCCCCAAACGGGTTTGTTTTCCTCTTGCTGCAATTTCTAATCGCTGTCCCCTCGCTCACTCTCCCTTTCTCTGCTGCTGCATTCCCTTGCTCCCACCCCAGCCTCTCACCATTGTGTGGCTTTTTCAGTCCTTTGCCTCTTGCCTCCTGCCTGGACAACCCCCTCCAGCACACCCCTCTCCTCCTCCTCCTCCAGACCCTCTTCCTTTCCTTCCATCTCTCTCCTTCTACTGGGATCTCTCTTCCATTCTCTCCCCTTTCTCCACTTCCTCGTCCTTCCAAGGGCTTCCTCCTCCACCACCTGCTGCGTCCTTTTTCTCTCCCCCCCTCCCGCAAAGTCCAGCATTCTACCCCCTACACTATGGTGGCTGCCTAGCCTCTGCCTAATGACTTCCTGTTAGTGAGAGCCTCATCCAGGGTCTGTCCATCGCTTTAAACCTCTCTTTGCTCATGTGATCTTCTGTTTGTTTTAGGGCCATAGCTCAGTGACAGAGCATTTGCTCTGCATGCAGAAGGCCCCAGATTCAATCCCTGGCATCTCCAGGTAGGGCTGGGAAGAGTTTCTGTCTGAAACCCTGGAGAGTTGCTGCCAGTCAGTGTAGACAATACTGACCCGGAAGTTGGCAAACATGTCTTCTTTTTTTGCTCTTCAAAATACGGCAACCCTAAGAGTGGATCCTACTGACATCTAAACAAAAAGTTTTATACACCCCAGCAAGGAATAAGGGGACCAAAAAGCAAATCTGTGAAGTTAGATCTTCAGGAAGAAATAGATGGAGCCCTTTCTGAGACTTAGAGAAGGCCTCAGATACTGACATGACCAAAAGCAAGATGAGGGTCCCCAAAAGCGGGAAAATATCTGCCATAATGGAGGAGGACAGAGACTCAGATGAATACTAAGGAGCAGCCTTAGCTCCATTCGAGCAGAAATTTGATATGCCATCTAACTAACTGTCAGATATTCCTAAAACAGCAAATGATATGCACAATCTTGCTCTAATCAACCAGTCTGAGATCCAGCTCTTACAAATGACTGAAAATTTAGCAATGAAGCTGGAGGGACAATTGGACAGGGATAGGAGGGGAAAATGTAGTATACAAGGCCTACCAGAGAACCAGGAACGGGGAGGGGGGATGGTACATGGTGCAATTCATTACTGACTAGATACTCTCCCTAAATTTAAACATACCACTGTCCCCCAATGACATATAAAGAGCCCATTGCGTTCCAGGAGGCAGAATGTAGCCTACCTTGATTTCAGCAAGGCATTTGACAAGGTGCCCCATGATATTTTTGTAAAGAAGCTGGTAAAATGTGGTCTTGACTATGCTACCACTCAGTGGATTTGTAACTGGCTGACTGACCGAACCCAAAGGGTGCTCATCAATGGTTCCTCTTCATCCCGGAGAAGAGTGACTAGTGGGGTGCCACAGGGTTCTTTCTTATTCAACATCTTTATCAACGACTTGGATGATGGACTCAAGGGCATCCTGATCAAATTTGCAGATGACACCAAACTGGGAGGGGTGGCTAACACCCCAGAGGACAGGATCACACTTCAAAACGACCTTGACAGATTAGAAAACTGGGCCAAAACAAACAAGATGAATTTTAACAGGGAGAAATGTAAAGTATTGCACTTGGGCAAAAAAAATGAGAGGCACAAATACAAGATGGGGGACACCTGGCTTGAGAGCAGTACATGTGAAAAGGATCTAGGAGTCTTGGTTGACCACAAACTTGACATGAGCCAACAGTGTGACGCGGCAGCTAAAAAAGTCAATGCAATTCTGGGCTGCATCAATAGGAGTATAGCATCTAGATCAAGGGAAGTAATAGTGCCACTGTATTCTGCTCTGGTCAGACCTCACCTGGAGTACTGTGTCCAGTTCTGGGCACCACAGTTCAAGAAGGACACTCACAAACTGGAACGTGTCCAGAGGAGGGCAACCAAAATGGTCAAAGGCCTGGAAACGATGCCTTATGAGGAACGGCTAAGGAAGCTGGGCATGTTTAGCCTGGAGAAGAGGAGGTTAAGGGGTGATATGATAGCCATGTTCAAATATATAAAAGGATGTCACATAGAGGAGGGAGAAAGGTTGTTTTCTGCTGCTCCAGAGAAGCGGACACAGAGCAATGGATCCAAACTACAAGAAAGAAGATTCCACCTAAACATTAGGAAGAACTTCCTGACAGTAAGAGCTGTTCGACAGTGGAATTTGCTGCCAAGGAGTGTGGTGGAGTCTCCTTCTTTGGAGGTCTTTAAGGAGAGGCTTGACAACCATATGTCAGGAGTGCTCTGATGGTGTTTCCTGCTTGGCAGGGGGTTGGACTCGATGGCCCTTGTGGTCTCTTCCAACTCTATGATTCTATGATTCTATGATTCTATGAATCAGAATCAGGGAAGCTATAAGAGATGTGTTCCCTGAACACTATAAACTCAGTTTTCAGCGCTCTGTGGAATGTTAGAAACCTAAAATACGGCAAAGCCACCGCTGAAATATCCCAGGATATCAGCCCAGCCACACTGCGGCAGTGGAGGGTTTCCCCCTTACACATCGGCACTAAAAGAAGCGGGCATAGCATATTGCTGGGGCTTCCCTTTTAAGTTGATGGTCCAGCACAAGGGCAGAACCTGGGTTGGGAGTGATAAGCCCATACTTAAAGAGCTGCAGCTCCAAGCGGCAGATGACTCTCCCCAGTGCCTGTTCTCAGCTCAAGCATGCAAGAGCAACATCTCAGGCTGGACAACCAAAAAAAGGCAAAAAGAAATAAGGAAGCTCTAATTAGAAGTAAGAAATTGTTTTGTTTTGTTTTGTTTCTTATGTGTGAAAAGGATCTGGACTCCACTCTAACAAGCACAACAGTAAATTGGAAGAGCCCTAGTCCAGAGACGGGAGGAGAGAGCAATTAAATTTGATCTTTGTTTTGTTTTGTTTTTTTAAAGGTACACATATACTGAAAATATTCCATCTGAGGGTTTATACCAGGGACTCTTGATCAGGCTGTGCATGAGCTGCATTCCCTTCTGGACAATTTTCTGACGACCACATGCAAATGCTGGGTGAAACCAGAGGTATAAGTATTCAGAGCAAAGAATGCAAACCTAGCGCAGTAAAGCCTGCAATGATTAGCAGCAGCTCTCCAACTTCTCAGGGAAAGGCCCTTCAGGAACTTACTAGCCCAGATCCTTTCAGCCAGAGATGCCAAAGCTGAACCTGGGTCCCGGAGCATGAAAAACATGTGCTCTCCCCCTCAGCTTTCTAAGACAGATGCAATTTCTCCCAGATTTCTCATTAAAACAGATACGAAGCAGAGGAGTACTGATAAGTGAGAGAGGGTTTCCAATTTTTCTTTGCATGTCAGTTGCCCCCTGAAAAGTGCTATCCACCCACCCCAAACATGAATTCATTTGAAATCCATTTTTCTTCCTAGCTGGGCTCTGGAAGCGAAGGTAGCCTGGGTGCGGAGTGAGGCCTTTGCAAGGGAGAGATCAGTGGGGGCAGGTAGTGATCAGCAACCTTCCCCATAGCCTTTCCTCCTACACTTAACATACTGTCCCCCACCCACTCACCCTTCCATAGTCAGGTCACCTTGGCAAATGCAAGTTTGGAAGCAAACACTTGCCAAGGCAAGGTGGTGTTCCACCTCCATCCTAAAACAGAAGTGTCAGCTGACAAGGAAATGAAAATAAAAGATCTCCTTCCAGGCCTGCAATCTTTCACAGTGAATATTCAGACATCGCAGCCCTCAGACGTCGATGCCTCCCACACATGCTGTCAGGAGAGAGGAGTTAACAGCTTTCAAGACTCCTGAAAAGTCTGATTCATTGCTTTCCCACCCAGCAGGAGCCTGAGTTCTCCACTCTCCCACAACCATTCAAAATATGAGGTGGCAAGCTACTAAGTGTGCAGTCTTGATCCTAGCAGGCCCCGAGACAAAGGGGAGTTTGTGATTCCTGCTGCGCGCCACCGGTATTCAGAAAAGGGCCCTTGACAGCCCACAAGAGTGTGCAACAGGCATACTCCAGGTGGCCCACTCTTTCCACATGATGCATGCATGGCACAGCAGATCCTGTGAGGCTGGCGAACATGTCACTTACATTGAGCAGGTGCCCTTCAGCATGCCCCAGATTTGTGTGTGTGTTGCACAGGAATTCCTCAGCAAACGCCACGCCCAGCATCACCTGACCTTGGATTCTTAGGCACCCCTCAGTGCCCACAGCCACTGATACGTGACCTGGGCTCCTCAAGGCACTGCAAGCCTCTGTTTCAATGCCCTGCAATTCCCTAGAAGAGTTCTACACTGGGGGCATGTGGTGGGGGGCTTACAATTATGGCCATTAGCAACATGACACTGCCACCTGGTGAGACCTGGTGAGCAAAGGGGTCTTTGGGTGGAATGGGGGCAGGCCCAAGTAGATAGCACTTGACAGAGTTGCACCTGTTCCTGGCAGGTGTGCAGAGGTTTCCTGACACACAGTGAGGGGTTGGAAGTTTGGAAATCACAGTTGGAATTTATACTTATGGGTTCACAGACCTTGGTTTTGGATACAGTCTAAGGACCAAACCATTTATTACATTAGCTACGAATTTGTTACATGCCACCTCAGTCTCCAAATGATGCGAGATTCCAGGGATTCCAGGAACGCAGGGTTTCTGCTTCTTTTGGGGAATGAGGCCTCACAGAGATGGTGGTGTCTTTTTGATATATGGCTTATTTACACATATATACACCCTGAGCCTGCTATGGAGGGATTCACAGCATTAGCACTCCAAAAGGGCCTTGCTGCCTCCATAGCCGCAGCCTAGGGAGAGATCCAGTATCATTCTCTGCCTCTTTTTCTCTAGTTCTCATCACAGCAACTCTGAGTTTAATCTCTCTAATTTCTGGCTTTATCTTCTAACTGAGTTGAGGGAAAGGCCCACCCATTTGCCCTCTCACAGGAAACTCCTTTGATCCTTTCTTTCTTAATGGCTTATCCCCCAAGCTATCACTTCATGCTGGAAGCCTAGTCTGGTTTAATTAGCTTTTAACACTTGGTTTTAATTGGTTTTTAACACTATGTATGAGAATTTGGGTGGGTGGGGGCTGAAACCACACTCTAAACTTAAAGCAATGACCTAATGCCTTCTGAATGTTGTTAGACTACAACTCCCATCATCCCCAACCATTTGCCATGCTGGCTGGTGCTGATAGGAGATGAGGTCCAACCTCATTCCTGCCTTGGAGGAATGTCTGCATGTCTCACGTAATGTGTATCTTGGTCCTGGATGAATGAACTTGAAGCAAAACCAGTAGCCAAGGAAGCATCAGTTACAACTTCCTTTTCCTATAGCTGTATTAAAGAAGCAAGCATTGGAGGGAAAAGTGGCCAGAGGTGTGTGTGAAGGAAACTCTTTTCTCTCAAGGCAAGGGTTTCCCAGCTTTCCTAATTATAGCACACACACGCAGTTCCGTGTGAACTGCGTCACTGAAGAGATAGCTTCCTTGTTCTCTCTGTAGTACAACTCCTCTTGTGAACCCACAAGTATCCATCAATCAGAGATGAGGAAGATTTATATAGTTACATTTTGAGGTCTCTACATGGACAAATCAAAAGGATGCCATTTCCCACCAGCATCTAATGAGGTCCTTTGCTATACGTGGATATGTATCCATGGAGACAGCTCGTATAATGCTGCAGTTTGAAATAGTGTATGTACAGACAGTTCCAACAGGATTTTTCTGTGGTTGTTTTTTTTATTTTATTTTAAAGAATCATTGCAAATTATTCTTTTGCCCAAGATTTAAATTGAAATAGTTCCACCCAGGCCATCTTGAGACTACTGTAGGTAGTGGTATTCTTTCCTGAAACTGAACCCTGAAGTTTCAATCCCTGGAGCTCAAATCTCCCTCTTATTACTGTTCCTGCGACCCCATAAATTATTTAAAAACAAACACATTGCTTGTTCTTAAAAGTGCGTAAAAGTCATAGCATGCAAAACAAACAAGATATGACTGTTGAAGTATATGCCTTCTTTCCCAGTAACTAATGAAAACTCCACTCCGGAAGAGAGGCATTGCAATGCAGAGCCAGTAGTGATGTCGTGGTTAGAGTGTTAGACTAGGCTGAGTAGGCAGTGTAGCAGAATCAGCTTCCTGGTGGTTTAGAAAACTCATGTTGGTGGCATAGGGAACAAAACTGAGGACAGTCAGTTTTCAAAGGCTCTCTCCCCTGTCACTGGAGCAATGAGAGCAAGTGACATACCTAGGGACCCTTGCATCCTTGTCAAGGAGCTGTATCTGTCCCTCCCCCCACATCATTTTACTGCAATAGTTGCATTAGAAATGATAGCATATTATGTGACCCAAGTACTCAAAGCATCTGGAGGGCAAGGAGGAAGGGTGAAAAAAATTGCATGCCTTTGTGCCATGGTGCAAAGACGGGAAGCTTCTCCCATGTTTGATCTTAGTGTGACAGCGGAGACACATTGCCACATACACATATATGCAGGGATTTTTTTCAGCTGGAATTCACAGAAACTCAGTTCTAGCAACTCTCAGGTGGGTGCCACTGCCATTCTAAGAGAACAAGAGAGGCATTCATGGTGAGTTCCAGCACCTTTTTCTAGGTAAACAGCACTGCATATGTCACACTCCATAGTTTGATGGGTGATTTTTGTGCACCCCTGGGCCTGGGCCCCCAGTGAGGGCTGGTTTTGCAAAACCCTAGGTATGCCTCTGATGAGAGCTAGTTAGTCAGCCTGGCTAAGAGAAATGGTGGGGCCAGGGTCCTGTGTCACAATGGTCACCCAGACACAGGTTGAGAACTAAAGTCACCTCCTCGCCATACATTTAAAGCGCCCTTATACATTGCTAACTGTCATGGAGAAACCTGGGAATGAATGTTTGTAAAGGGTGCTGGGAATTGGAGGTCTGTGAGGTCAGCACTCTTTTGGAGAAGAAGCCATGGCAGGTGAAGTGGTAAAAGAGTGCTCCAAATGTGTTGCACAGATGTGACCCAAAAAGTCTTCCTTTCAAACTGGTCAGGAGCCCATATGTGAATCTGGCTGCAGACTGGAGAGGAAGAGGGAATGCTCTAATAGGCCTTGGGAAGTTGCTTGCTTTCATGCTGTAAAAACTTTTGTCCGAAAGAGTAAAATGGACGAAAACAAAGCAAAACGGAAAGCTGTGGAGGATTTTGCTTTGTTTGCCCACCCCTACCTGCTCTCCCATGATTTGAAGCTCCATTTAGGTTTAAGCCTCAAGGAACTGACATCAATACTTCCATTTCAGCCCATTTTTTCCCTTCTTGTTCATCATCCTTTTCTTGCAGAAATGTGCATCTTCAAGTTGTCAGTCTCTGATGGTTTTATGTAAGTGTTTAAAAATTGAGCAAGCTTCTTAACTTAGATTTAGTTGTGTGTTCATTCTCTCTCTCTCTCTCTCTCTCTCTCTCTCTCTCTCTAACACACACACACACACACACGACCACCACAACCATAGATGTTCTGCCAGATTGTACCAGAAGTAGCTTTGCTGCAGAGAAATCCAATACAAAGAACCTGGGGGAGTGGCAAGGCAAAAGACAGAGATGGCAGCACATCTGGGAAAACCTGAAGAAATTCAATGGAAACACATACCTGAGCCTCAAGTGTGCCAAAGGAAAACCGAACAGCATGCAAGGAAAACATTGGCGGTAAGCTAAAGTTCCCCAGTGAACTTCATGGCCAATCTGGGATTTGGACCTGTGGGCTCATCTACACTCACCTTTGCTCTGCATTTCTAAGCACAGGTCTGGCCTTTCCAGGTACCTATTTGTTTTTAGGCACATACCTCCATTGTCTCCCTGGAAAGAGGGATGCCAATAAAAGCTTTCCCTGTGAAAACCCACTCTTTACCATTGAATTGGAGCAAACAGCAATCCACTGAAAACTCAAATTGCTGTTTGCTCTGATTGAGTGGCAAAGATCGGATTTTCCTGGGGAAAGCGGTGGAGCAAAAAAAGAAAATGCTCAGACACCACCTGGAAAAGCGCACACCTGGAAAGATGGCCTAAGAACATCAGAATGTAATGAGAGTCCGCTGGATCAGACCAATGACCCATTTTATCCTGTGATGTCTCTGCTAGGATGAGAGATAGTGACCGACCCAAAGTCAACCTGTGGCCTTCATGTTTGAGTGGCAATCTGAGTTCAAATCTCCTTTAACCACTATTTCACACTGGCTGTCTAGGCCCTGTGAAATAGACCTAATGGCAGGAGATCTGAAGATGGATCTCCTGTCTTTCTGCAGGACAATTAAATGTTTTGTGGAAAGGAGCATCCCTTGCCCCCGTTTGTCTAGTTTAGGTGCCCTGTTACAGCTCATCTGTGCTTCTAGCAATAGGGTGGTGTAGTGTAGTGGTTTGACTGTTGGACTAGGACCTGGGTGACCAGGAATCAAATCAGCCATGGAGCTCATTGAGTGATCTTGGGTCAGTCAACCACTTTCAGCCTAACCTACCTCACAGAGCTGTTGTTGTGAGGAAATAACGGGAAGTAGGAGAACTACGTGTGCCACTTTGAGCTCCTTGGAGGAAAGATGGGATATGAATGCAATAGACAGATAGTAATCCAACTGGGGTTTCTGAAGTACAATCTCAGCCCCCAAGTGTGCAGATATCGTTGGATAGTGCAAACAGAACACTTAAACTGCTGACAGAGGAAGAGGAAGAGGAAGGAGGTGGAAGAAGAGAAGGAGACTTCCATCCCCTGTGGTGCTTTGGAGGGTTCCAGGGAAAACACTGCAAGGTTTACCAGCCCTAATAGCTGACCTGGGCTGAAAATCAGCATGCGTAACTATACAGAAGAAAGGGAGATTAGCATTGGTTGATTAGCCTGTCGATTAAATAAAATCATGAGGATCCTCTCTGGGTGGCTGTGAAATAAACAATGCAATGGCAGCAAAGATCAGTCTATCACAGAGCCTTTCCTCCCCTCTTACATAGAGGTTTTAAATTAAAATAATTATGGGCTTATCATGAGTCCTATCCATTCTCTATATCGCTTTTGAGATTTGTTTTGAACGCATGCCCGGGTGATATGTTTGCATAGCTTGTTCTGCTTTCCTTGTCTGTTATCAGGATGATGATAATTGGAGAAATTGTCTGCAGGTTTAATTGAGGATCAAGGGCACAATCAGAGATGGGGGCAAGAGAAATGGAGAGCATTAACACTGACTGACCTTGGAAGTTGAATGGAAATCAGTGGTCCATTTCCCTTTTTCTGCTCGCCATGCCTTTTAATGGTTCCTTTAAGGCAGAG
Organism: Podarcis bocagei; assembly: GCF_964188305.1. Classification (NCBI taxonomy): domain Eukaryota; kingdom Metazoa; phylum Chordata; class Lepidosauria; order Squamata; family Lacertidae; genus Podarcis; species Podarcis bocagei. The sequence continues at coordinate 24,818,047 of NC_138140.1, forward strand.
GTTTTCAACCTTTTTAAGTCCACGGCTCCCTTGACCAACTACATTCTTTCTGTGGCATCCCTGTGGGGCTCAGGAGCCCAGTGATGTCACCCCTTGCCTGCAGAGCTGGCAGCCCCTTTTTCAAACACCCTCCTTTGCAGAGTATTCCCTTAGCCTTCTCTCCCCTCTGCTTGGAGGTCCTCTGGGCAGCTGCTGCTGCCATCCCTGGTCTCTGAGCTGCCCCACCCCCCAAAGAGAGGTGCCTCCCAGAGGCACCGTTCACCCAGGGAGCTTATATCCAGGGCTGCTGCAATAAAAAGCTGTGCAAGTCTTTGGGTGGCAAAGATGTGAGAGGGCAACAGAGGAGGGAGGGAAGGAAAGGGGGGCAGAGACCATTGTTGCCTGCAGCATCCCTGACCATCATTCAAGGCACCCCAGGGTGCCACAGCACACTGGTATGTGTTAAAGAATGGCTTTGCTAAAGCAACTCTGTGTGTGTGTGTGTGTGTGTGTGTGTGTGTGTGTGTGTGTGTGCACATGTGCTCTCCAGATATTCTGAACTGCAACTTTCATCAGTTCCAGTATGACCAAATAGTGAGAGCTGATGGAAGGTGTGGTCCAAAACATCTGAAGGGCACCAGGTTGAGGAAGGCTGTTTTAGTATTTTGTCTCATTTTACGTTTCTGAGCACAATTCAAAGTGTTGGTGCTGACCTTTAAAGCCCTAAATGGCCTTGGTCCAGTATATCTGAAGGAGCATCTCCACACCCATTGTTCTACCCAGACACTGAGGTCCAGCGCTGAGGGCCTTCTGGGGGTTCCCTCACTGCGAGAAGCCAAGTTCCAGGGAACCAGGCAGAGGGCCTTCTTGGTAGTGGCGCCCGCCCTGTGGAACGCCCTCCCACCAGATGTCAAAGAGAACAACAACTACCAAACTTTTAGAAGACATCTGAATGCAGCCCTGTTCAGGGAAGCTTTTAATGTATTACTGTATTTTAATATTTGGTTGGAAGCAGCCCAGAGTGACTGGGGAAGCCCAGCCAGATGGGCGGGATATAAATAAATTATTATTATTATTTGTAGTAGTAGTAGTAGTAGTAGTATTCTGGCCAAACTGTTTTATTTAATATATTTGTTTATCCTATCCTCCAGCACCTACTGTTTTCAGGATGGCTACCAGCATTATCAAAAATAGCATGCAATAAGCAATAAAATAAAAGACCACCAAAAGTTACTTCTCAAACTGTTGAATTAAAATATTTAAATAGTTATAAGACTTGAGGATATGCAAAGCTCTTCCTCACTTGACCCCCACAAACCCTTTCATTGGCTGCATGTGATGTGGAGGGCATGATTCTTTGCTGGGGCTTGTCATGACTCAATAAGTCCATGATCCCCAGAATGAAACGATGCCCTATGCGTCATTTGTATGTAAACAAGAGTAGACTCTGCAGGATCTCTACCACCTGCTACTCCTTCTCTCTTCTGTAAGGCAAGATTCCCCATCTGCTTTAGAAAGGTGAAAGGGGGGTTCAGAAGAGAGACGAAGGGGAGCTGTGTGTCCTGATTTGACACAGGCCCTGCTCTAATGAGGCTCCTTTGGCAACCTGAGAAAAGGCCTTTTCAGTGGTGGCTCCTTGCTTGTGGAATGCTCTCCCCGGGAAGACATGCCTGGAACCATTATTACACATCTGCAGGTGTCTGGCAAAAATATTCCTTTTTCAGCCAGGCCTTTTGGCTTTTGACTATCTATGGACATTTGTGTGTGGAAAGGGGGATGTTTTAATGTAGGTTTGGGATATTTTTGCTGGTTTTAATGTATATTTGTGTTTGTTTATTGCTTAGAATATTGTAAGTCGCTTTAGGTTGCTGTAGCAAAAATCCAACTAACAACATTTAATAAATAAATAAGTAAGATGCTTGCATTTTGGCTCAGTTGCACCCTGTTTCACCCAGTCAGTAATCTTTAAAAATCCTCTAATTATTTATTGTTGAAGCCTGATCATAATTTGAGTAAGAAGCCTGTCATGCTTAAAGATTCTTGTTGGGAAATACTTTGTAGCTTATTTTTCTCCCTTTCCTTAAAGCCTCCACGGACCATTTGCTTGAATTATTGATTGAAGCCATGTGCAGGCTTGTGGAAGCAAAGGTGGTGCTCACTGAATAATAGTCTTTGCATTATCCCCTTTGATCAATATGTTCCCATTGATTGCATGGCCTATTTGAAATGTGCTGATTTTGTGTTTACATTTGCTTCTGACAGAGGCTCTTGGGGCGGGGGGGGGGGGGCATTTCTGAAGAGTAAGATATATCTCAGTTAGGATTCCTAGTCTTCAGCCCTCAAAAAAGTTTGTTTTATTTTTTCTTCATTTGCCTCTTGATTGCTGCAGACTTGTGAGATCAGTTCCCATCATTCATGTGCTGCCTAGCAGGCTCACTGTATGCTATGTTATAAATGTTTTTAAAGGGGGGGGTGTTATTATGTTCCTACACTCCAGATTATCCCAGATCCCATCATCCCTGGCCATGGTTGCTGGGGCTGATCAGAAGTTGAGTGCAACAGCATCTGAAGGGCACTAGGCTGCTCCAGATGTTGCAGGACTTCAACTCCCACCATCCCTGGCCATTGGCCATTGGCCATGCTGGCTGATGAGAGAAGAGTGGGCAGGATGTGGGGTTATCAGACCGGCCAGGTGACAAGAGGCTGATGCTGTTCCTTTTCAAGGCAGAACTGTCTGCAGAACTATGTGAACCGGGTTCCGTATTAACTCCATTCCACCCCCAAATCCACTTTGCCAGACTGGCTATCATGCTTGATCATAATCTACATACATTTGCCTGAAATGAAAGATCAGCTGGTCTATTCATGGATACAGATCTACAAACCATCTTTCTATCTGGAAGTTCCCAAAGCAGTGAATAATAAACTATGAAACAAAAACTATGAAAACAAGAAGTACCCAATACAGGCAACTCCCCATTTGTGCAGGGGTTGTATTCCAGGTCATTGTGCATGTCGCTGGATTGCGCATAAGCCTACCCTTGCCCCCGTTCCACCCCCTTCCAAGGCCAAAAATGGTGCATGTGTTGGTGGTCGCATTAATGCAAAATGGACATGGCCTATAGCAGAACATACAGGGCATCCAAAATGACCGAGGGGATGGAGCAACACCTCAGTGAGAAAAAGTTGTAGCACTTGAGACATTTCAATTTAGAGAAAAGCAAAGTAAGAGATGACAAAATAGAAGTTATATAAACTTCTAATTTATAAATTTATTGTATAAATTGTGTAAGGAATGTTGAAAGTGGATGGCTGGAGAACAGTTTTTTCTCCCTCTCTGATAACTAGAACATGTGGACTCCCAGTGAAGCTGAAAGTTGGAAAGTTCAGGACAGATAAAATAAAGTACTTGTTCATGCACTGCGTGGTTAAACTATGCAACTCACTCCCACTGGAACTCACTCCCACTGGAGGCAGCGATGGCCGCCAACTTGGATGGCTTTAGAACTGCCAACCTAGCAGTTCGAAAGCACATCAAAGTGCAAGTAGATAAATAGGTACCACTCCGGCGGGAAGGTAAACGGCACTTCTGGTTCTCCAGAAACAGCTCTGGTTCTCCAGAAACAGCTTAGTCATGATGGCCACATGACCCTGAAGCTGTATGCCGGCTCCCTCGGCCAATAAAGCGAGATGAGCGCCGCAACCCCAGAGTCGGCCACGACTGGACCTAATGGTCAGGGGTCCCTTTACCTTTACCTTTAAAGCTATCGAAGGCTGAAAGCCACAATAGCTATGGTTTACCTCCACTGTCAGAGACAGTTTGCCTCTGAATGCCAGTTGATGGAAGCCAAGGGAGAGGGTTGAGTGCTCCTGTCCTTCTTGCGAGGTTCCCATTGGAGCATCTGATTGGCCACTGTGAGAACAGGATGATAGACTAGACCAGGGGTTGTCAACCTGATCCCTACCGCCCACTAGTGGGCGTTTCAGGATTCTAGGTGGGTGGTAGGGGGTTCTACGGAACAAGCTGAATCCTCCTTCCATCGAGCACTGGTGGGCAGTAAGGAAATTTTACAATCAAGAAAGATGCATTAGTGGGCGGTGGTATAAAAAGGTTGATTACCCCTGGACTAGATGGCCTGTTGCCCTGATCCAACAGAAGGCTTCTTATGTTTGTATGTGTTTAAATATGGGAATGATGCCACTGCAGGGGAAGACAGTTGCCAACAGGGTCTCTGAATGCTACCTCTGGGCAGGGATCCAGAGGCCTAGGGGGTCAAATACAGTCCTCCAGGCCACACCCCTCAGGGGCCCAACTTCACACCCTCCTTGAGTGGTTTTGCTTGGCTGGAATTCAATCTCAGACCCTCCAAGTGTCCCTATTTTCCAGGAACAGTCCTGGATTTACAGAAGTCATCCTGGTTTCTGATTTGATCCCAGAACGTCCCACTTTTCATTAGGATGAACCCTGAGCTGTCTGAAGGCAATCCTGTATAGGGAAGCTTTTTAAATGTTTTATTATGCTTTTATTTATGTTGGAAGCTGTCCAGAGTGACTTGGGCAACCCAGTCAGATGGGTGGGGTATCAACATTAAAACAACAACAACAACTTGAACAGGACGTCCCTATTTTCACTGGACAAATGTTGGAGGGAATGCAATCTTTAATTCTGATAATGGCTATTGCTTGCTTGAATGGAAAATAAAGAAGGGTGTATGCGAGGGTGTGCAGAAACTAGCCAGCCTACTGCTCACAGATAAAATGTATATTAATTGCTCTACAGTGGTACCTCGGGTTACAGATGCTTCAGGTTACAGACACTTCAGGTTACAGACTCTGCTAACCCATAAATAGTACCTCAGGTTAAGAACTTTGCTTCAGGATGAGAACAGAAATCTCACGGCGTGGCAGCAGCAGGAGGCCCCATTAGCTAAAGTGGTGCTTCAGGTTAAGAACAGTTTCAGGTTAAGAACGGACCTCCGGAACGAATTAAGTACTTAACCCGAGGTACCACTGTACTTACTTACTTCTGGCCCTGCCCACATGTGGCCCCTAGCAGGGTAGCCCAGAAGGGACTGTGACCCTCTGGCTGAGAAAGGTTTCTCTGCTCTGCACTACGCTATCAGATGAGTGAAAGGAAGGTATTGAAAATCTGTTTCAAAAGTGTACTGTTCAACATTTTGGTGACATAGATGGGCTCTTGTTCTTTCACACACTAAAACAGAGGCTAGAGAATCATGCAGCAAGCAGCGTATTATGTAATTACTGGGCAAATCCACGGTGATCTATTGCTGAGTGCCTCTGATGGAGACAGCATATTGTAACAGCTCTCCAAAGACAGCACGGGCACTTTAATAATATCCTGTGTAATTTAGGGACTGTTGATACCCATCAAAGCAGCACATTGCCTAGGAACGGATCACGGTTGCTATAGCTTGGGTTCTCCTGATTGCTATGGGCACCACCCAGATCTACCCAATTCAGGATAATTTATACCTCATCTGCAAATCCTCAGCCTTAAATAGATTCTCAGACAGTTGTAAAATCTGTCCAGTATTTCAAGGAACATGTGAGGTCATGCAGCAGGGGTCATCAACCTTTTGGGGTCTGTGGATTCACATTTATTAATTGTTGTGGGTCTTACCCACCCAGATGCTGCAACCCATTCTATCAGCTATTGAATAAATGTGAAATTCATTGTTACTGTTTTGAATATCACTGTGGTATTATGGTGTGTCATTTAAGGGGCTGAAACCTATTTTTTGCAAATTTCTTCAGTGAGGGGTCTTAAAAATACGTTTTGGGGTATGAAGAATTCAAACCTGCTTTTAATTTTTTTGTGACTGGAAAACATTTAGCTTGGTAAATCTGTTCTTGATGAAAAAGCACTTAAACTGTTCGTGGTAAACCAAAGAATTTTAATTTTACCTTCTGAAAATGTCAGGTAATACTAAATAATAATAGTAACAATAATAGATACTAATATACACTAATATACAATATAACTGCAAGTACTTGAGTTCATGAAAACAAAGGGCTAATGGCCTGAAAAAGTTTGGGAACCACTGAGATAGGCCTTTGGGTCTGATCCAGTCATTATCAAGGACTCTCAGAGCTTGTGGGATCAATCGACTTGTGAAACTGCACACTGCAAACCCTTTCCCTCAAGCCCACCCCCTTTTAGCATTCACCTTTGGCAATATTCTACCTAATTGCAGAACAACTACAGCACCGCAGCTGCAGTTTGGGCGGTACCTGCCGCATCCTGCTTGATATTCAGTTCACTACCATTTTTCCATCTTCACGCCAGCAGTCCCTTCAGCAACCCACTTCCTCACACATTAATGTCAGAGGGATCAAGTACATCAGCAGCAGGCCAAAACATAAAATAAAAAATCCTCTTTCTCTGCTGCTAAACCAGGAAAGCCAGCTTGATGCCCTCCAGATGTGGACTGCAACTTTCACCAGCCCTAGTCAGCATGTCCAATAGTCCAGGATGATGGGAGTCAGAGCCCACAATATGTTGGCTACCCGTGTGCTAAGCCAGGGTCTGGAGGGTGGTGCTCCCAAGATGCTGGGCATGCTTTGAAAAATCCACTGAATCAAACTAGACCCTCCACCACTCTGCATTCACATGCCAGCCTGACACCCTTGCAGGTCACACATCCCCGGTGTTTTAATGCACTCTGAATAAGGAGTGAAGACACACACACACACACACAATAAGAAAATTTAGGCTGTCTGCCATATCTGCTTAGTTTCAGGTAAGCAGTTTTAAAAAAAGAAAGCTTTCTCATTCTGCACAGCTTTCAATGGTACTATATGAAGATTTGATTCTGCTCTTCCTACTGACAAAGCAGGAGCTAACAACCATTTTAGGCCCATGGGCGCGTATGAATTCTCGAGCAAGTGCTGGAGTACCTTCTCCCTACTCTCCCAGATCAGCCCCCACCTAGAGACACTGACACACAAGCAAAGCATGCATGCATTTACTTTGCTTTTCCAAGGGGCCATGAGTAACAGTCAGATGTAGTAGAATTTATCTGAGCCTTGAAAGGCACATAGAGTTGAAAAATAAAGTTCTACAAAGGCAACACTGCAAAGAGGAGAAGGAAGCTGATATGGCAGGGCCATTCCTTCAGCTGGTGAGTGAGAAGACAGGCAGGCCAGGGATGGGGCTGACTGAAAACAAAGTGAGTGGGGAAGTGCCCCATTTGCCCTTATGGACCAGCCTTCCTGGTTAGGCTGAGACAGGCTTCCATCCTAATATCACACAGTCAGCTCAAGCCTGACTAGGGATATGAACCCAGGTTTCCTAATCCAACACACAAGGTCCTCCTTCATGAAGAAAAAATGAGAAACACACACATACAGTCGACTTGCAGCTTACGTGCATTTAACCTGTGCAAATTCAGCTTTGCATGCTTGGCTGATAAAAATAAAAATAAATAAAAAGGGTTGGGCATCCGGGAGGGGGAAATCCCATTCTTAATTCCACTCACCATTGCGCGCACCTTGGGAGAGTGTTTGGAGGTACAGCGAGAGTGTTTAGTAGCCTTGGAGTGTGTGTGTGGTCTTGGAAGAACATCTGAAGGTGCAGGGAGAGTGTGTTTTAGCTTTATGCACTACACCTGGAATGTAGCTCCAGCAAAAGTTGAGAGTCATCTATATATATTTGAGCCATACACACATCACTTTTAAACGGGAAGCAACAAAAATTGACAGAAGTAGGTTTGTGTTGCTTTATTTATTTTCAGCCATACTGCACGGTTCCCAGCCCCACCTGGAAATGCCAGGGATTGAACCAGGGACCTTCGCACACAAGGTTCTACCAATGACCTATAGTTCTTCCATACAAGATGCTGCTACACTTCCTCCCTCTGGTCACTGCTTGCATGCTCAGAGAGGGCAGGTGGAAAGGCAGAGGCACCAAGGAGTCCCCAGGGCCAACTGTGGGCCTCCAGCACAGATAGCCCTCCAACAATGGCTAATCCGGATCTTGACCCTGCGGTGCAGGGTAAACAAATGGAAACGTGCACCCTGTCCCCACTTGTCCTGTCACTCCACTTCCTGACTCTATCCAGTCAAAGTGATGCAGTCAGCAGCTCTTCCAATCACTTGCCTCTTTTAAAAACACACACACACACTATGGTCATGCAGACACACCAATTGTTTTTCCCCGCCCTTCCGTGGATCTTTCTTGAACTCATCCACCCTGAGCTGTTTGAGCTGATGATAGACACTAATGTGGCATGACAGCTTGAAACAGCTCCCTCTTTGCTTTCCTTTTTTAAAAAAATATCTCCCAGCTCCTCCTATGAAACACTCTGTGTCTGTGTATATTTGCTTGGCTACTGCAAGAACATGATGCTAGACTGGATGGGTCTTTGACTGGACACATGTCAAGATCAGGAAAAAGGAAAATAGCAAAAGGTTTGCACACAAATCTCTCTCCTAAAGACTGCAGCAAGGTGGCAGGCACAAAAAGCCAAGTTAAGTACCATCCTAACTTTTAAGATAGATTTTGAATTTTGCCAAATTGGTCTTTATGTTATCAACTTGAAAAATAGATGTTTTCTCCTATTCTACTAAAATCAATTATTTCCTAAGAAAGTTTGATATGCATACACACACACACACACACACACACACACACACACACACACACTCCAAATGTGCCCATGAGCCTAAAGCTGGGAGTCCCTAAACTACACTTTCTCTTCCTGGAATAAAAGTCATTCCCCTTCCATGTAAAGAGCTGCTTTATACAAATCAAAACTGTGACCTCTCTACTTTGAGCAGCAGGCACTTCCCAGGGGAGCTTGGTGAGAGCCCGCAGCCGGAAGGGGAAGGCTATACCTGCATGCACCTGCCCACCCAGATCTGAGGGTGAGGGTGAAATACTGAGCGTGACTGAGAGGAACATCAGCAGAAGGCAGGAAGGGGCCCAGACAGAAGGGGCCCGGCTCTGATCCAGCTGTGTACATGTGTGAGCTTCACATCACCTTCATATCAAGTCATAGGCTTACATATGTGACATGAACATCCCAGGAATCTATCTCCACCCTAGGGGGATGAGGGTTTTTTGCCCCTCACCCTCCCTTTTGAGGTTTGTCATGATCTTAATTCCGTTTTTCCATACCAAAAAGCTTGGAGCACTCAGCTGTGGGAGGCTGATGGCCAATGCTGCACAATGCTCCCTCTACAAGGGCTTGAACCAAGTCATTCATTCCCAAGCCATGGAAGGGGTGAGGAACCTGAGTCTCAGACGCCAAATGCAGCCCTCCATAGTTCTCTACCTGGCCTCCCCAGGGCACACCCCTCACTAGCCCTGATCCTGCCCCCTCCTGGAGTGTCCTTGAACAAAGCCTTATGCTTTGACTGGGTGGAAGAAAATGAAGAGTTTTGTGTAGAAACATCTGGTTTTTCTGTGGGTGGGTGGCATATAGCCTACGACACAAAGGTCAGGAATCACATCTATTGCTCTGCCCACTTTTGCCTCTGCGCCCTCCCTCCAGTGGCATGTGGCCTCTGGAAAGTTGATCATGAAAGAAAGCAGGCCCTAGGCTGAAAAGGGTTCCCTGGCCCTGAACTAGAGATACCACTGAATATGGGAACAGATACATTGATGTGCTGGAGCCCCTCAAGAAGAGGGTGGAGAAGAAATCTCCCCATATTGTTCAAGCAGGGACTGCTGCTCACCATTTCTTAACCTTTTGAGCACCTTCGCCAATCTGGTGCCATCCAGATATTCCAGAGCACATTTTGCTGGCGGGGGTTCCTAGGAGGTACATTATGAGGGCACCTTTGCTTCCATTCCCAAAGCATTCCAGGAAGCATAGCTAGCAAGTAGCTGCAGACAGAGCCAAGTGCCGCTAGGCTAGGCAGAAACCTTTCTTTTAACATTGGAAACAAAAACACCTTCAGTCACCTCAACAGATTAATGTAAGTTAAGTGTGTATGGGGGGAAGGAACAGAACCCAAAATGTTGGGGAAATCCTCTGCAAAAAGAAGCACAAAATTGCATCCTGTTTTGTTTTGCAGGGATCCATTTTGTTTTGCAGAATTTCGATGAAACTGGAGAGAGGGTTTTGGCCCAGCTCTAGCTCAAACAAGACCCCAGAATAGTAACACAGGTGGCCTTTTACTGAATCAGACCTTTATTCATCTACCTTAGTACTGCCTGCACTGACTTGCAGTGGCTCTCCAGAATTTCAGAGAGGAGTCTCTCCCTGCCTTGAACTTGGGGCCTTCAGCATGCAAAGCAGGTGCTCTACCACTGAGCTACAGTCCTTGGGTAGTGATTGGTTAATGCATGGGGAAAATATATATATTGATGCTCCTGAAATGTGCAGAGCTTGAGACTGAAGAAAGAGACATAAGGGGAAGAGCAGGTGAAGATTTCTGGCTCTTCTACACACATGCAAATAAAACCTCAGAGTTGACTGGTGCACTGGCATTAAAACTAATTAACCCAGATAAATTCACACCATTTCCTGTTCTCCTGTCTGTCATCTCCTCACCTTAGATAAGGAAGGCTGTTGCTTACTGTCATGATTAAATACAGCTCACGTCTCCCCATGCAGCAGTTGACAATCTTCCCCACCACCACCACCCCGAGGAGAGAATTACAGTGTCAGCCATGTTTCGAAAAACAGCAAACAGAAAAGCATCTCCTCTAAAACAAATCGCTCATTCAGCACCCTGCAAGGAGCTGAAAATACAGCAGTTCCAAAGCCGGAGCAAGAAAGAGCACCCCAACCTCTTTATCGCCATGCACCATGCAAACTAAGAGACAATACCGCCAGCGGCCCACCCTCATCTTTCGCTCTCTGGAAATGCAGCATTTACACCGCTTCCTTGCATATGCATTAAAAAAAGCAAAGTGAAAGGAATTTGGAGGGGGCATCACCCAGAAGGGACCCTGTCCACAGACACTGTGACTGCCAACTTCTACTCCTCCTCCTGCCTCTAGAAATAAGCAGTAGTTGTTACAGAGAGATGTGCATCCCTTGTGAATATTAAATGCTTTCTCCCCACAGCAGGTTTGCACTTGCTATTAGCACAGAGGGATGTTTACGAAACCAGCATACTGCAGATGCAGAATTTCCATCTTTTTTAAAAAAAAGGGGAGAGAAAAGAAAGTGATAAGCAGCCCAAAAGGGTTTTTGCTTTTGCTTTGCATAGGAAAGTACATTTAATGCTATTTGCTTATGTAACCCATGTGGTTAGGGGACAGGAAGAAAATGGTTGCAATTTCTCATAATACACACATTTTTGCATAGTAATTTTCTCTAACATACCATATTTTTCCGTGTATAACACGCCCCCGTGTATAAGACGCCCCCTATTTTGGGGTACTCAAAATTAAGAAAATGGGGGGAAGATTGCCCCATTGTATAAGACTACCCCCCACTTTTAAACATTTTTTAAAGTAAAAAAACCAACGTAGCCTTATACACGGAAAAGTACGGTAATATTTTTGCATGTTGTTTTCACTATTATAAGCACTTTAAGGAACATTTTGTGCTGTTATATCCATCTTTTGTACACATTACGCGGCTAGAGAATTGTATTGCAACATTTGAAGGAGGGCAAATTTCAAAGTATGGCTGTGTTTTGCTGCACACATTTTTTTTCAGAAAGTGAAAATTAGGTAAGCCCATAATGCAAACTGAACTGAATTTCTTCCCCATCTCTAGAGACCAGGGGAAGAAGCTTCCTTCATTTGCTCTCCCCCTCACACACTGCCTCTAGTCCCATTCTCTGGCCAGTTAAAGCCTTAAGGTTTGGAGGGTATTTGGGGGAGGCGAGGGGAATATTTTTCAAACCTCAGATTAAGAAACGTGAGAACATGAGAAGAGCCTGATGGATCAGGTCAACAGCCCGTATAATCCAGCGTTCTGCTCTCGCAGTGGCCCATGAGAAACCTGCGAGCAGGACCAGAGTACAAATGCATTCTCCTCTCCTGTGGTTCACAGCAACTGGCATTCAGAAGCATAGCTGCTTCCTACCATGGAGGCAAAACTTAACCATTGTGGCTAATAGCTGCTGATAGCCTTGTCTTCTATGATTTCATTTTAAAGTCATCCAGGTTGGTGGCCATCACTACCTCCTTGTCAGAGAGGAAAGTTCCATAGTTTAACCACTCCCTGCGTGAAGAATAACTTTCATTTTTTTCTGTCATTAATCTTTCAACATTCAAATTCCTTGAATATCCATGAGTTCTAGGGTTATGAGAAACAAGGGGAAACTTTCCTCTATCCACTTCTTGCACCTGATGCATAATTTCATAAACGTTTGTCATATTACATCTCACCTGCGTCATCTCTAAACTAAAAAGTCCCCAATGCGGCAACCTTTCCTCATGTCAGGCTCCATTCGCTTGGACATTTTGATGGCCCTATTCTGCTTTTTTCTGAGTCAGTTTTATTCCAGTCAGTCCAAGATGAGCAGGGGCAATCTCGCCCACCTCTGGCTGCAACTCCTGGTCATTAGCTAAGTGCCAAACTTTGGGTCTGCATATGTGACCATGTGGGACGGCAGAGTCCCGAGGAAACAGAGAGGACTGTTCTACTTCAGACTGCCTATGGGTGAAGTCAAATTGCAATGCCCCTCCCATATAAAAAGAAAACAGCAGAGAAACAGCAAAGCTCCAGCCCATTTTTATGTGTCATCTAGTCTTCTATTTGCAGGGAGTTTTCCACTTGAAGGGAGTTGTCAGGGACCAAAATTGACAGGGACCAGAAACAGTCTGATTTGTCTACCCCTAGTTGGATGCTTCCATCTCTCTCTGAGCTGGGCTTATGTTTGCCGAAAAGAAATCCCTTCATTATACAGGGCTTATCCAGCCTTAAGCTTCTGGCAACTCTGTCATGATGGCATTTACTTGCAGGTAGGTGCTATTGATTTTTAAATAGACCAATATTTGTGTGCTTGAGCAGCCACATTTTTGCTACCTTCCACGAAGATTCAATAGATATCTTTTACCAAGGCGAAGGGCTGCAAATCTTACTGCAGCATTACAAACCTTACAAGGAGCTCCATAATTAGCTGGTCCTGATTTACAGATATTATTTTGGGCTACTGGAGATGGATGGAACCGTAAGTGCTCCCATCATCATGCCCAGGCTTACAAACCCCACTTGCCTCTTTTAACTTGGCAGACCTGATTTATAAACCCAATGGAAGATTTTAGGAGATGCTCTAAGAAGTGCTGTAATTCAGGCTCTGAACAACATGCATCAGCAGTTGGATGGAGAACAAGGCTCAAGAGGTATTTGAGTATGCATTTCAGACAGGACACTCTCATTTGAACTTCATATGGCAGAGGCACATAGTTGTCAGGGGTGGCAGTCTGAAAGCTAGCAAGTACCAACCAAAGATGTAATCATGCTGGGACAGACACTATTAACAGCAGCTAGAGCAGCACCAGAAAGACCTACTGCACAGCCTAAAAAGTGAGGTTAGAAGAATCAGTAGCTTGATGAGTCCCAACATTATGTGGACTATATGGAACTGGCGGAAATGACCGGCAGAATCTGAGACCAGGGAGAAGAGTCGGTGGAAGAAGATTGGAAGAAATTTAAAGACTATTTACAGAAATACTGCAAAATTAATGAATGTTAGAATGATGTCGGAATGAAGTTAAGTGGTTTTTAGCAGCAATGTTATAAAGGAAAATGTAAAAATGGATTGTTAACAGGTGATAATCTAAAGCTATAATATATTAAGATAAAGGATTAAGATAAAAATAAAGAGGGAAAGGATTTGCTGAATTAACTAATTGAACTGGAATACAAAAAAGGGAGGTGTGAGGAGGTCTGGGAAACAAGTAAATGAAAGATAAGATATGGAAAGATTGATTTGTTTTTAACTGTTTTTATTTTTCTGTACTTTGTATTTCTTTCTCTCTTCTTTTTACTTTTGTAACATTTTGAAACTTTAATAAATATCTTTTTAAAAAAAGATGAGTCCCAACATTATGACTAAAATGGCCACCACATGGTAGGGGTGTTTATATGGAAATGTGGCCATATGAATGGGCTGTAGGGTGGAGTGCCAAGTCCAGCTTCTTTTCCATGGTGTCAGCTGGGTTTCCCTTTGCAGCCTCCTTTCCTTTGAGCTGCAGCTTTATGGAAGGGCCTGGATCAGTACTAGAGCATCAGCTTTGAATGCAGAAGGTCCCAGGTTCAATCCCCAGCATCTCCAGGTAGGCCTGGAAAAGAACCCTGTCTGAAGTCCTGGGCAGCTTCTGCCAGTCACATAGGAAGTTACCTGATTGGTCCACCTACCTCAGTATTGTCTACAGAGACTGGCAGCTGCTCTCAATGGTTTTAGACTGGTGTCTGGCCCTACCTGGAGATGCTGGGGATTGACCCTGGGGCCTCCTGCATGTGAGGCAGAAGCTCTGCCGCTGAGCTACAATATTAAGCTAGATGGACCAATGACTGAAATCTGTGTTATCCACCAGAGAATCAGTGTGGTGTAATGGTTAAGCAAGTTGGACCAGGGTTCAAATCCCCTCTCAGCCATGAAGCTCCCTGGGTGACCTTGGGCCAGTCACTGTCTCTCAACCTAGCCTACCTTGCAGAGTGGTTATAAAGATGAGGCAGTTGCCTCCCTCTGCCTAATGGTAGAACCAGCCCTGGTGCACAGCACACTTCCTCTTTTCAAGTCCCCACTCATTTGCTTCAAACACCTGAACAGAGCTCTTATTTTTAAGCTTTTAAAAACGCTTTCAGATTCATTCAAGTGCATGGAATATTGTCATAGGAGATTTCCCAAGATTCATTTTAAAAGCATGTGAAATCTCTGCATTAAAAATTTTCTCCTATGGCTCGCAATGCTGACAAGATGATGGAGATTGTAAATTAACATGTTAGCCATGAGAATGCACATCAATTCTAGGAACTGGTTTCATTATCACACAAGGGCAACGAAACAGTGGATATGGTAATTTATGGTTGGTGCATTTTCGTCTCTTGAATGAATAGAGAATGTGATTTATTAAAGTTGGCTGACCAGAACTATGCATCAGATAGAGCCAGCTCCTGGAAATGGTAATGTTATAGTACAATATGATGCACTTGACAGCATGCCTGGATAGGGCTTGTATACTGTACAACAAGATGAGTTGTACACTGTCACATCCGCTCTCGATGAACAACAGTGTCGTTTTCTTTGTTTAGGCCTTTGCCAACACCGCAGGCAACTAGGAGTTGCTGCCCATGCTTACTCCACTTGTCAACCCTACCTGCCAACTGGACCCCCCCTTGCCAATCCCCATTTTTACAGGGATATATTCTGTCTGTTAGGGACACGGGTGGCACTGCGGGTTAAACCACAGAGCCTAGGACTTGCCGATCAGAAGGTCGGCGGTTCGAATCCCCATGACCGAGTGAGCTCCCATTGCTTGGTCTCTGCTTCTGCCAACCTAGCAGTTCGAAAGCACAAAGTGCAAGTAGATAAATAGGTATCACTCCAGCGGGAAGGTAAACAGCATTTCCGTGCGCTGCTCTGGTTCACCAGAAGCGGCTTAGTCATGCTGGCCACATGACCCGGAAGCTGTACGCTGGCTCCCTCGGCCAATAAAGCAAGATGAAAGCCGCAACCCCAGAGTCGGTCATGACTGGACCTAATGGTCAGGGGTCCCTTTACCTTTATTCTGTCTGTTTGTGAGGGTCCTATTGCAATATGCAGGCAGCCATTTTAATCAAAGCCAAATGTAAATGGAATGACAAGATTCACCATCAGCAGAGGCTTGACAACCATATGTCAGGAGTGCTCTGATGGTGTTTCCTGCTTGGCAGGGGGTTGGACTCGATGGCCCTTGTGGTCTCTTCCAACTATGATTCTATGATTCTATGATCTCCCTCCACCTCTGTCCTCCAATTAATGGGATTCTTCTCTATGGATTATATTTCAGCTGACACAATAAATGAAGAAACAAGGAGCAATTAAAGGTGGCAGCCTTGGCAGGGAGATAAAGAGGCTCCCAAAATTGAAAACCTTTTTCTGCAAGCCTTTCCTTCCCAGATGTTACTGTCCAAAGTACAGCAAACGGTCTCATCGACAGCTGCAATCCCTTGAAAAGCATTTTCTCCCAAGCCGTGTAAAAATAAAAAATAAAAACCATCACGCACAGTCAAGCCAAGTAATCCTTTCCATATAGCAAATGAGTACAGAATAAACATGTATAGCCTCTGCACACACTTTTGAAGTTTAGAACAGCGCCTATAAGGTTCCTCTACAATATACTTGATGGGTGAATATGTCATTATCTCACCACTGCCCTAAGGGACACCAGGCGTTTCATGGAAGTATGCAAATATTTCTCCTGACACAGGGACCCCTCACCTGCCCTTCTCCCCCATTCTTAAGTTTACATTACTTCCTTTCTTCAGCATGTTCCTCCAGTAGGCATCATATCTCTTTCTCTCTGAATAGGGATTTCAAGGTCAAAACACTGAGTGTTAAACACAAATACATGTGATAATAAAACCTTTTTGTAAACACACTGGAAAGAGGGTGGTAATTCTGAAATAGAGAGGAGAGGCATGTGATTTCTTTATCCTTTAAAAAAAGATTTGCTGCATCCACAATTTACCTCCTATCCTAACTGGCAGCACTTACAATAACCAGTTGTAAGCACTTACAATAACCATTTCCTGTTAAATGATGCACCGCGACTGAACTCCGGGACTCTGAATCTGCATGCCACCAGAAAGTCTCAAGGTCTGAGGTTCAGGAGACAAGCTCTAGGCTATTTTTCATGCCTCCTACCCCACATTCCACATACAGAAGCCAAACGTATTTAAAAAATACAGCAGGTTACGTTCGGAGTCCCTGTTTGCATAAGCGAAAATCGTGTTATGTGGGGAGCACCCTCCAAATACCATTTAAGCGCCTTCTCTGCCACTCTCTCCAATCCAGACCAAAAATACTGTATCCAAAAATATCTGCAACCAGGATGGAGGTTTAGGAGCCAGCTGGAGGCTGGAGGACGCGTGGAAAATTGGTGGCTGCAGCTGCACTACTGCACGCATAAGCTATTTGACGGGAAGGCTGAGCAATATAAACAAAGTCCCACTGTCCCTCCTGTCTCTTCAGGGCTTTCACCACTCTCATTGACATCCTCTTCAGGCTCAGAGGAGGGTCTCTTCAGGAGTCACGAGTACTCTCCAGCTCTCGCCCACCATTTCCAGGTTTGAATTTAATTATTTCCCGTGATGCATGTATACGCACAAGTTGATCGCACATAAGTTGGTGGACACCTGTACCATTACCCAGAATCTACCATCTCACTTTGTCTGACGGTTGGTCTTACGCTGTCAGGAGAAACCAGGCAATTCTTATCAAAACACACATTTCCACAATCTAGCCTGCAAGCCCTAGAGTACAACATGTGCACAGAAGTTCGAAATTCAATCAAGGTGCGAAACAGCCCTGCAAATTAACTGCATATGAGAAAAGCACTTTGTAAAGAAACCAGTTGCATAGACATGCTGCTGAGATCATTTCCATTCTATTGCCACAAAGGATAAGGAAAAAGCAGATCGAAGCCACAAACAAATTCAAAATTACTTCGTTTTTCCATCTGCAAAAACTAAGATTGCCGAAGATAATATTCCAACAGTAATATCCAACAGAAATGGGGAGGTTAATGTGCTAGTTTTTACTGAGTCACAAAATAATTCAGTGACTAATTGCTAAGAATAATAACGCTTTAAAACAACAAGAATGTGCTGCTGCCGAAGCAAATTATATTTACGCAAGTTATACAGAGTCATCTTCTTCATCTTCTTTCACAGCTAGCTATGCAGCAGATAAATGATGCTGTCGACGCAGTTAGGCACACATTTTCAGATGGTGACTTACTTTATTGAGTAGCAACTGCTCCCCTCCAGGCTTGAGAGGTCTCCATCTACGCCTGCCATTCTTCCCAGCACGATGCACCTCCAAGGTTTTCGACCCCAGATCACTCTCAGCTGCCGGGACAAGTTTCAACAAAAAGTGGGATGAAATAAAAACATATTTGGAAAAGCAGATTTATTTTTCTTTCTTTTTTTGCAAACTTGTTTCTCCCCAGTTCTTGAGTTCTAAATCTTTTGAATCGGCTAGAGGGAATTTGGGCATGCCAACATCTACTCATTGGGCAAGAAAGAATATCATAGAAAGTTTGAGCAGACCTAGCTTCAAATCCCCCTCAGCTCTGGAGCTCACTGCATGGCCTTGGGTCAGTTATCGCTTTCAGTCTAACCTACCTTGAGGGGTGATTGTGAGAATAAAATGGGCATAGAGAGAAAACAACATACAAGGAGAGGCAAGATGAAAATTTAGTAAATGTTTAATACGTAATTATGCAGAGGGAAAGAAAAGCTCAGAACTCTACAGAACTACGTATTAAAACTCTGCTGATAACTTTCTGCTTGAAACTAGGTTGAGGACCCCTCATAGAGGGAAGAATCTATTAAGACATAATCTATTCTGGAGAGGGACCCATAACAAGAGAAACATAAAGTGACAACTGGGTCCACCAAGCCATGACAGACTAAAATATTTGTAATTGTGCACTCCCTGGAGAGAGAAATTGGGGCTCCCTGATCCTTCCTGTCCAAGCCCTCACAATGTGACATATTAAGATAGCCACCAATCAAGAAGTCATCCTCCTTAAATTTCTCGAAAAGAGAAAAGGTGTGTATTAAAAACATCCGCTGATGGGAGTTTGGACCATAGATAGAAGCAATAGTTAAGGATTTTGATCCCAATTTCCCCTTTAAGAATATGCAATGTCTCTTAGGATCTGAGTGACCCTTATTAGGAAGGAGGCATCACATTGGGCATCCCAGAAGCTGAGAAATGCCCCCCAAAGTATCTGTGAGTCAGCAAGCATGTCCACCTAGAATGAAGGTGTGTTTCCTGCCGGCAGATTATGTTTGGGCAGAACTTCCAAAGGTTTTCAGAAACTCCAAATCTCTTTATGGGATTACCTAGTCCCCATACATTCCATGACATAAAAATCCCATCCCCCTTATTCCCCTCCCCCATTACCATTTTGATAAGTAACCTGTCATTCCATTTATACAAAGTTCCCTCTTTTGTCCACAAAAACAAACCGATTTCCTTTCTGGGTCTTCAAGAGTTATTTTTGTACTATTGTATTGTGGTGCCTTAAAGATTCATATTGTCCCCATTTTTCTGAGCTGCAATATATTCTTTGTTGCCATTTTGCTCTAGTCGATTGGCCCCTAGGAGGCACATTAAGTTACCATTCTTTAGTGAGGGAGTAAATCTCCCCTGGTATTTTGTCCTTATTTTAAAGAAGGTTAACTTCCTCTGTTCCCCTGCTCAGATCTCTCTTGGTTGCTCATTATCTCTATATCTTCTTCTTGAATAATTATGCCTTTATCAAGGCCTCGTAGAGTGTATCTCAAGGATGATATTCTGTCAATTATTTTATCTTGTGACTGATTAGGTAAAGCTAAGAAAGAGTTTAGAAATCTTATATGCTCCACAGAAAGTCTCTAGAATCATTTTCTACATAGGGTAGGTGCTGCTTTCTACAATGGTGATTTACATTTTTGTGATAATCACAGATTCAGGGTTCCTCCAAACCAATAACATCAACAATTTCATTATCATTTTGCTTAGGTCTCCTAATCCTCATGGAACACGGGTGTACAAACGGGGTTTCCAAAGAACCTGATCGTTCCCTGATTCCATAATTTATGTCTTTTTACCATATACTCCTTTTGCCATCTGCCATTTCTGAAATGTCACCACAGAGTGCATGATGGCAGTCATAAAAAGAGGTTCTCTATGCCTATTACATCATCAATATTAAGAATCCCTGGGATTAATTCATCCATTGAATGCAGAAAGTGAATTAAGCATCAAGCAATGCTTAAAAAGAACAAAGAAGAGCTTTCTTTTCATCCAACCATCTCCATTGCCATCTTGACCGGAAGTCAGATCACTCTGACTAATAACAAACACAACCAGTGAGCGTGCAAACAAAAATGCCTATCATATTCGCCAGATTAGTTTCCATTCTGGACATGAGATAAAAAAGTGAACACTAGGAATTTATGCTCCAGTTTACACAGAAATTATCCAATCTCCTTACTATTGGCCATGCTGGCCTAGGCTACTGGGAGTTCCAAGTCCAACATCATCTAGAGTGCAACGGGCTAGCCACCCCTGACCTGCAGGAACTTTCTAAAATAAATTACAGAAATGGGGCGTGCATAGTCTCTTGATGATTTCTGTTCCGTCAGTTCACTGCATGACCAGTGTGCACTTGCGCTCCTTTGCATTGGTGCACCACATCAAAGAACCTTGGGTACAACCAGGTATATAGGCATGCTATTCAAGATGGCTTTTTTAAAAGCAGTACTTTTAAAACTGTGTACTTGCAAGGGGTGGGAGGGAAAATACCTGTGTAGGAACAAAGAATGCTAGCACAAGTGGTGCATGGAGGGTGTTTTCAACAATATTAGGGGTAAACAATGGAGGGTTCTCTAATGCAGAGATGGAGAATGTGTGGCCCTCCTGATGTTGCTGGACTCCAACTCCCATCAGTCACAGCCAGCACAGCCAGCCAAGATGATGACAGGTGTAAATCCAGCAACACCTGGAGAGCAACAAGCTTCCCCACTCCCTGTGCTCTTATGCAACAGTGTTCCACTCCAGAAACAAGAATAAAGGTAAAGGGACCCCTGACCATTAGGTCCAGTCACGGACGACTCGGGGGCTGCAGTGCTCATCTTGCTTTATTGGCCGAGGGAGCCGGTGTACAGCTTCCGGGTCATGTGGCCAGCATGACTAAGCCGCTTCTGGCGAACCAGAGCAGCGCACGGAAATGCCGTTTACCTTCCTGCCGGAGCGGTACCTATTTATCTACTTGCCCTTCGTGCTTTCAAAGTGCTAGGTTGGCAGAAGCAGGGACCAAGCAACGGGAGCTCACCCCGTCGCGGGGATTTGAACCGCTGACCTTCTGATCGGCAAGCTTGAGGCTCTGTGTTTCAAAACTCCAAAATCTGGGGGAGAACACAGATGAGAATTCTGGAAGCATTCCTACTGAGGAATCAAAGTTTCTAAAATTAAAAGGTATGATTTGAATTAAGCCAAGAATTAAGCTCCCCCTAGCTAGTGCTGTAAGAAGAGCAGCCTTTGAGATTTCCAGAGAGGCACGGCTGCCTTTTGATAGGGTGCAAAGCCACATCCTCCTTTTTCGCACTGTTCTCGCTTGGAAGTGACACACAATGGGAAGCAGAGGCTGCAGAGAAGCGCAGAGACCACGTGCAAGTCCACAGCTGCTGCTTAGGCAGGCTCCTGAGTCAGCAGGCTGCACGTGGCTTCAGCACATCACAAACTGCACATGTGGGGGTTTGTGTGTTCACTCCCTCCCTCCTTTGGGCTTGTCATCGCTTTAAGGGAGAAGAGCACCTACCTAAAGCAGCTGGATTTGGGATGAATTCCTCAATAAAGTTCAGTCTGTATTTTGCTAAATTTCCTCCACTACACCAGACAATACAGGTGCACCCCATATCAGTGGCGTAGCGTGGGTTGTCAGCACCCGGGGCAAGGTAAGTAATTTGCGCCCCCCAACCCGTGGATTTGTGCCCCCTAACCCGTGGATTTGCACCCCCTAACCCTAACCCCCAGATGTTGCGCCCAGTGTGGCCGGCCCCCCCTGCACCCCCCACGCTACGCCACTGCCCCATATTTATCTGGGAGTATGCAGCACTGTAATGCAGCCTCTCCTAACCTGGTGCCATCCAGATGTTTTGGACTACAACTCCCATGGCCCCTGAGCACTAGGGCTGATGGGAATTGTAGTCCCAAACTTGGGGAAGGCTGCAATAGATCTATGACCCAAAACTAGAGGATCCGGCAATGGGTGGGTGGGAAAGGAAAGAGCAGTGGGTTTGAATAGGTAAAACATAGTTCAAATCTTTGTTCAGGAACTCAGCTGACTAGTAAAATTCACTAATACACTGAAATGAAGTCATTCAATGAGATTAATTCATTAAGGATTATTTGTATCACCTCGAGGCAGTGTTCATGGTTCATTACACACACACACACACACACACACACACACACACACACACATTATCCTCACAACAACTTAGCAATGTAGGTTAGGCTGAAAAAGAGAGAGGGAGAGAAAGCACAACTGGCTCACCCAGTCATGCTGAGAAGGAATTACAATGCAAGTCTCCATAGTCCTATCCTGAAACTTAAAATCAATACAGTGTAATGGCACAACAAGGGAAAATTGAGATGCAGGCTGTAAACCTGGGGTGGGGAACCTGTGGCCCTGTTGAACTCACTGAACTAAAACTCCCAGCAGTGGCTGGGGCTGGTGGGAATTGGAGACCCACAACATCTGAAAGCAGCATATGTTGAAGAAACAAATAAAAGAAAGATGGACAGTGGATAGCACAGCATTGACAAACCATTGCACAACGCATTTTTTTTTCCTGAATTCCAAGGGGAGGCACCCATCATTCAACATCCTCACAGTCATCACTTTTTAATATGCAAAAGGGTCCAGAACCACCCACCTTCAGAGAAACAGCTCCCCAATGTTTCTGATAGCACGCCTGATTGGGAGGAGGGAAGCAACTCAAACAGAGACACAATCTCCAGCTTTCCTCTAAAAAGTGGGAAATACTGCTGCTCTGTACTGGGAGGGACTGAATGATGCAAACACACCCATTGCAGAGATATGGAGGAATTGAGCCTAACGGGGTTAGCTAATTAGAAAGGAATGGAGCCAAAGCAGATAATCATGAAGAGATGAAGTGTGGTAATTATGCTGTATCTGCAGTAGGAATGATGATAATCTAAGCATGTATGATGCACAGACTTCAGTGGAAGCTGATCAAAGGAGGCAGGCCCAGAGCAGTGACTCATACAGAGATGCAGCAAACAACATTCTCTAGTCAAAGGGCTCGTCCTCACTTTCGCTTGTGCCGTGTCTAGATAGCATGAGTTTGAGTGGTTTTCCATTTGACCCACACTTTCTAGCCATAGGTCTGAGTAGTTTTCTCATTGCCCTGCTCCTTTCCAAGGGAAAATCTGCTCTTTAGTGTTAGATCAGAACAAATGACGATCCAGGGAAAACCCAAATTGCCGTTTCCTCCAAATGAACACTAAAGAGTGGGTTTTCCCCGTGGGAAAACAGCACAACAAGAGGAACTGTAGATAAGCCCTAAGAGTGGTTAATTTTGCTGCATCTCTGCATCAGGAGTTAATGAATGACCCAATCACAACCAATGGATAGACACAAAATTACTTGCTTCCAGCAGAAATTAATTGAAGAGGAAAACAAGAGTAGTGATTCATGCAGAGAAACAGTGGGACTTCCTCTATGGATGGGAGCTTTGGGCTCACAACAGTCTTTAATGAATCCATTTCTGAGTTTGGGAATCAATGGGATGGGGCATTAAACTTGGACCAGGGAAGACCTAAGTTCAAATCCCCTTTCAGCTATGAAGTCCATTCACATACTTTCCAACTAGCCTACGTTATACAGCTGTTCTGAGGGGGGAAATGGGGAGGGAGATGGAGAGTAAGACCCATGTTTTCAAGCATTATGTTCCATTTTGAAACCTAACTTTCATGGAAATCAAGTGTCAGAACTTCAACATCAGGGGCATGACTGAAAGAGATTTAGCCTTTGTACCTCAAACAGGACTTAGCTCCAAAGATGATCAAAGGAGCATAAGAGGAGTCTGACTGGATTAAGACCAGACTTCACCAACTTGCCCTCCAATGTTTCAGACTATGGCTCACACAGCTGGGGCTGAAGGGAGTTATAGTCCAAAACATCTGGAGTTCACTGTGTTGGTGAAGCCTGGATGAGACAGAAGGCCCATCCCATTCAACATCCTCATGGTGATGAACTCAGGTGCCCCTGAGAAGCCTAGAAATGCAATGTAAAGACGATAGCCCTCAGCTGCTGTTGGTCCCAGCAGCTGGTATTCAGTGCCTTGCTGCCTCTGAAACCAGAGATGGTATATATCACTATAACAGCTTGTAACTTCACTGTGAATTTGTCAAATCACCCTCTAAAGCTAGCAGCCACGCCATGTCTGTTGGCAGTGAATAACTGAATGTTGCGTAAAGAACTGTCTATCAATTTATTTAGATGACCCAAAGAAGGGAAAATGTGCCCTAATGCACTTTCTCTCCACTGTGCACAATTTCACAGCATTCTATCATGTTCCCTCGCCGCCATCCCTCATGCACCCCCCCCCCGTTGCAACCTCGCCTTTCAGAGCAAAGAACTTTGCTTCAAAACAGTCCACGCGAAACATTACTTACCACCAGCACTCAACAGTAACTTCCGCTGCCGGCCAAGCTGATCCAGCCCCATTGGGGTACTTTGGGAGAGTGGCACAGACTGGCATCTGTCCAAGAGGAGTTTGAAAGGTGGAGATTCTGGTGATGGATGAGTTGGGTGGGACAGTGGCTGGGAAGGGGAGGAAAGCAAAACAAACGGGAGTTAAATTATTTCCCCAAAAATTGCAGGAGTATTAAGAAGGCATCAAGATGCAGGTATAAGAACATAAGGGGAGCCCTGCTGGATCAGGCCAAAGGCCCATCAGGTCCAGCATCCTGTTGTCATAGTGACTCTTTTGGGAAGCCCACAAGCAGGATCTGAGTGCAACAGTGCACTCCCCAGTTGCAATTCCCAGCAACTGGTACATGAAGGCATACAGCCTCTGATAGTACAACATACAGAACATGGCAGATGTAGCACAGCCATTGTGTCTAGCAGCCATTGAAATCCTTACCCTCCATTAATTTGTCCAATCCATTTTTAAAGCCATTCAAGTTGCTGGCCATCAGGATCTCTCATGGGAGTGATTTCTACGCACTGTGAGCTTTTTACCACATTACACAAGGCTGTCTAGGGAACTGTCCAGAGAACACTCACAGGAGAACTGAAGCCAACCTGATGTGCATTGGGATGTACATCTTTGCCGCATCCCCACATGACATCCTCTGTGTACACTTTAAAATGCAGTATGTTCCTCTGCTCTGTCAGAACCTAGCCACATTCAAAAAATAAGGTGCTCTCCTCTCACATATACATTTATGTTACATTGTGTTATATTCGCAGGGCCAGCTCAAGACATTTTATTGCCTGAGGCAAAGCAGTCACTAGTACCCAACCTCTGCAAGTCAAGATCCACAGTTCCCAAGTCAAGAGAAGTTACTCTGGTACCTGAGACAGGAAAATCGCACAAGCACCCCCACAGTAAAAATATACTTTTCCCTGACAGTAAAAAATACAAAATAATAAACTAAATAACTACCCATTTGTCTAATAATAAGGCCAGATAAACAGTATCAAAAAGAGGAGATCACACAGAAGATGCATACACAAAAACAACCTTGATACAAATAGGGATGGGTGGATATGTAGATTTTGGTCTGTCTCGGTTCCTTATTCTTCCAACAAACCTACTTCCTCCAATGATCAAACTTTCTACAACAAGGAAAGTGACAGGAAAATGCATTGGGAAATGTGAGATACAGTGGTGCCTCGCAAGACGAACACCTCGCAAAACGAAAAACTCGCAAGACGAAAGAGTTTTCCGTTTTTGAGTTGTTCTGCAAGACGAATTTCCCTATGGGCTTGCTTCGCAAGAAGAAAGCCCATAGGGAAATCTCCAGGGACATCTTTTAAAATGCTGGCGGTCGGGAGCAAAGACTTTCGCCCACCGCCGGCCTTCAGAAGAGCCGGCGGGGGGCAAAAGTCTTTGCTCCCCCCCGCCTGCCTTCCTGGGACAGCGGAGGCTTCTCCGCTGTACCAGGCGATCTTAAAATGCTGGCGGGCGGCAGCGAAGCCTTCGCTGCCGCCCGCCAGCATTTTAAAATCGCCCTGGGACAGCGGAGGCTTCGCTGCCGCCCGCCAGCATTTTAAAATCGCCCCCGGGACAGCGGAAGCTTTTAAAATGCTGGCGGTCGGCAGCAAAGCGCTCCTGTCCCCGGAGCTTGCGGGGCGGGAGGTGGGGAGAAGGGCTTTTCTTCCCACCGCCAGCCTTCAGAACAGCCTTCTGAAGGCTGGCGGTGGGAAGGAAAGCCCTTGTCATCCCCCCCCCCAGCCTTCAGAAGAGGTCGGGGGACAGACTGTCCCCGGACCTGGTCTGAAGGCGGTTTCCATAGGAACGCATTGATTGATTTTCAATGCATTCCTATGGGAAACCGTGCTTCGCAAGACGAAAAACTCGCAATAAGAATAAACTTGCCGAACGAATTAATTTCGTCTTGCGAGGCACCACTCTAACAGTTTCTTTGGCACAACATCATATAAAATCTTCAAAAAGAACTCAGGATAAGCACTTATAAAATAGCCAACATCATCCAATCTTCCTGCAAAGAAATAAAAATGCTCAATAAGCATGGGCAGCCTGATTTCTGCTTAGTGCTTCTATTTATTTCATCACCACCTCTCTGTGTCTATCCGGCTGCATCCAGACCCATGAGGCATGGTCAGACCCTGTCATCTCTAAGCTTTATGCCCCTTTAAAGCTCCACTCCTCATTGCAGCAGGCATAAGCTTTTACCTTCCTGGCTCCCTCCTCCCCAAGTTCCTTAGAAACACTTGAAGCCTTTTAAAAACCTCTTAGATCCAGCAGCCTTCCAAACCTCTCAAAGTAAGAATGCAGAAAGCAAGACTTCATTTCCATTATAAAAGCAGCACTGAACCAGCATTCAGGGTTCTGCACAGTCTTCCTCCCTTTTCAACCAACTCTTCTTTCTCAACCTTGCCCATCATCCCTACCACAGAAAGCAGCAGGCCTCATAGGGGCAATAGCTGCAAAAGATGATTGATGGCATAAGTGCATTACCTACTCTTGTGAGGGACAAGTTATTTAAAACAAAATTCTTATTGATTGAGAAACAAGAGACTCCACTGAATGAATGATCCCTCCCTTTGGTCAATCTGGGGAAAGTGAATACGTATTACACTTGTAAACCACGTGCCCTCCTAGAAGCTCAATACAGCATACAAGGGGAATTGCCCCTCTTTTACCCACAAAACAATTCTGAAGGTAGCCTAGGGTGGCCTGAAGGTTACTCAACAAGAGATGCAGCTGGGTGGGACTTTAAGCCAAGTCCAACACGGTATCACTACATCTGAACATCGTGTGACCCACCCAACCAAGAACAGGTCACCAGCCCACCATGAACTCAGTAATCTTCCTTCCCTCCTCTTGCCTTGGACTACATGAACAGCAGGGGAGAAGGGTCACCCAATGTCTGAAAAACCACAGGAGACTGCCACCATGTTGGTGGGCTACAGAATTACGGATGCCATTATGCAATTCTCTGTAACAAGTTTTGAAGACCTATAATAATTGTTTTAGAAAGACCAAACCTCCAAAATCAAACAGAACAAAAGGAAAGCCAGCCTTTGTTGAAATTCAGAAGTGGTTTATTAACCACAAATCATTCATACCCTTAGAATAGCTTCCCTACCTATTTTTATTCACCAGTTCTTGTCAGTTTTCCAATACAGTAGGCTGACGTGAGGTTTAATGACTGAAACTTCTGTTATGGCCAACTGTTGCTGCCAATATACTATTACATTAAAGTAGACACAAATACAGCGGAGTAGATTGATGCAGTGCTATCTAATCAATCCTAAAGCCTGTATCTGAGCCTGCTCCGCTGTCAATCAATGCCACTGTTCAGGCGCGGTAAATAATGTGGGAGTCAGGAACTTTGCAGAAATTTCAGTGAACAGAAGCAAATGGGAAAGTGCCTTATTTGTATGCACTGGGAGTTGGGCTGAGGAGATGTGATTGGAAGCCAAAGCAACAGCCACGACAGGATCCACATTCAAGGTCATTGCACCAAACATGCTACTGTTCCTGGGATTTCAAACTTGGAGAAAATGCTTTGCTAAGAAGCAAAACCAGCTGGAATCTGTCGATGCTGAATGTTTAGCATGATCCTTTAATTTCTTATCACAGTGATTGCAATCAGATTACACAGCAATCCTTATCATCAAACAGGCTCTGTGAGCAAGAAATGATGTATAAGATTGAATGCTCAGTGGTGTCTGTAAAAATAAAATGAGAAGTGTTTCTTCAAGGTGGTGCTGAACCTTAAACATGAAACTAGAGATCAGCAAATACGTTGATTTCAGGTTTCCCCTGGTTTCTCATTTTTCCAATTTTAAGTCTAGTTCTTCGCAGTCCCACATCAGTCTGTGAATCTTTTATTTTTAATGTCCTTGTGAAAATACAGCAGGATTAGTGTGACTTTCTCCTAATATATACATTTATGATTTTGCTGAACACAAACATATCTGCAGAGCAATTTTTCCTAATATGCTATAGTTCTGTATAATATTTCCATTTTTCTGCACACTTCACAAAGCTTTCCAAACTTTTCATGATGGTGACACACTTTTTAGACATGCATCATTTTGCAACACAGTAATTCAGTTTTGCTAGAAAACTGGAGGTTAAACTAACCCCTTTCCTGCCCCGGGAGGAGTTTGGGGGAGCAACAGTAATGTGTTGCAGCATACAGTTTGGGAAGCTCTGCCCTAGTACCTCAAATGAGCAGTGAGCTTTACATGCCCTGAAATTCTTCTCCAGCACAGATCAGATCTGAACCAGACTCTATCTCATATTTTATTTAAATATATATAAAAAAATCTCAAGCAACTAATTAGGAAAATTATACTTCCAAGATCCCTAAAAACAAAAATACTCATTTGACCAGCAGCCTGTAGAGGGCAGTAAAAGATTACAATGAAAAAAGTTGTCTGTATTTTTAACTTTATTTAACTATGAAAGATATAGATGCATTAGATTGAAGGCTCAGTGAGAGTAAAAATTCTCTACATGTACCTGATTTTATGTGAGAGCCTTTCACCAGCATTCTTTGCATCAAGCTGTTGGAATCCATTTCCTCAGCCCTGGGCAAACCTGCCACTGGAAACTTAATGTTGCCATACAATCATAGAATCTAGAGTTGGAAGGGGTCCCAAGGATCATCTAGTCCAACCCGCTACAATCACAGTTAAAGAATTCCTGACAGATGGCCATCTGACTTCTCTTTAGAAAACTCCAGGGAAGGAGTTATTTACATCTTCTTTACAAAGCAATAGCAGAATCTTTAAAACCTTTAAAATGTTGAATATTTAAGCATGGCTTGAGGCTCAATAAAATAGGATAGAGAGGGTCAGTGTCAAAAAACAACTGAGTGTCATGAGCCTCATAGTGTTGTTGGGCTTGAACTTGCAAGCTCTGACATAGGAGAAGGGAGAAACAGAGGAGGGGGGTGAATGGTGGGAACCTGGCCTGGAGAAGGGAGAGCTCCTCTTTCCACCCCAACATCACTCACTTTGGAAGGGGGTGTAGAGTATGGTTACCAGACTTCCCTGTTTCCCGGGGACAGTCCCCAGATTTTCAAATCTGTCCCTGGACAAAATCCATCCCCAGAATGTCCCCGGGTTTCATTTAATGTCCCCAGATTTATATTTTAAGTGTTGTAGATTTATTAGTAGGGAATGAATGTTGCGTGATTGGTTCAACAGCACAAGACACATCATGTGGGGACTTCTGGCAAGGCAAAATGGCGGGCGCCATGGCAGCAAGTAGCTCCTGAAGCCAGCCAGAGCCAACTGCACTACCAGGCTGGCTCCAGGTTGCTGAGGCTGCTGCTGCCACCGCCACTGCTGAGGGGGAATTAGGGACACCCGGCGTGTCAACTGGGGAAATCGCTGACACACACACACCCCGCGAACCAAATCAAGCTGGGAGTGAGAGCACCCGGCCGACTGCCCAGCAGCGCTCCAGGGCCAGGAAAACCCCAGAGCCAATGTAGGGAGAAGGAGGAGAGGAGGAGGAGAAGGAAGAGAGAAAAAGTAAGGAGGAAAAAAGAGAGGAGCCCCGACCTTGCCGCACCACTGCCGCTGAGGAGGAGAGGTAGGAGAGCACCGGGAAGGACACGTGGCCAAGCCCAGGCCAACCCGAGCCTACTCCACGGTGGCTAGCACTCCAAGAGAGCAGGCCAGGGCCCAGAGGAAGGCCATGTGACAGAGGAGACCACAGAAGAGAAGATATTACTTCTTCATTTTTTAAAAAAAAATAACTTTTTTTCTCTTTTCAAAAAAAAAAATACGTGTCCCCAGATTCTTTGGAAAAAATCTGGTAACCTTAGTGTAGAGGACTCTCCCCTCATGGGAAGCAGAGGAGGGGTTTGATAAGCCGAGGGGGGAACCTGAACAGGAGGGCTCAGCCTTGCCACCTAGAACTAGGTGCTACCTTTGCAGATGGGACCCAGACCCACTCTGAAGTAGTGCATTCAACAGCTTCAACATTCCCATAAGGTGAGAGAGTCTCATGAGTGAGCATCCCACATCCTGCCTTTAAATGCTGCCAAGAGGTGCAGGAAAACTTGTTGGGATACCTTCATCACTTCCATTCAGCTCTGAACTTCTTGCCCTGCTCTTGAACTCCTGCATTGTGACTCCTGAGCACTGCGTCTGCTGCCGAACCTCTACAACTCCTTGCCTGAATAAGTATATCTTCCTTATGTACAAATAAAAGTTGTCTGTCTGCATGTGTTGGACAAGACACCAAACTGCACAATTTAGTTCCAAACTAGGTGTCATTTTAATTTTCTGAATGTAATTAACCTGCTTTATTTTTAAAGTTTTAATTGCAGCTGTGCATGTATGGAAGAAATCAGGACTGTGCCGCATGGATGATTAACCCTTTCCCCCACTTGCCTGTGGTCTTGATGACATACCCACATCCACACCAGAAAGCATGAATGGGAGATTCCCCCTCAAGGCTAGAATGAAGCTTATGGGTAGATAATTTTCATCTGGACTGGAGTAGGAAGGCAAAGTCTTTTTCAAAACTCTCCCACATACCACAAGCCTGATCCTGATGTTTCTCCCTCCCTGAAAGCTGCAGATTAAACTTCAAAGTGAAGCCCATTGATTGCACTCACACCAATAAAGTAAGATGTTCTTTGGCTCTTAGAGCACACTGCACTGCAATTGCCTTGCCAAATGAGCACAGGGTTGGGAGGAGATAGCCAGCACCAGGTCATTCTGTGACACCACATTCCTTCTTTGTACTGGCACCCTCCCTCTCACATCAGAGAAGATGCTGTAGGAATGCAGACTAGACCAGGGTCATTGCTAGGAACTGAAAAGAAAGAGTGGGAGAATCTGCCAATTTCCCTTTCTCCCGTTTTCTCATTTTTCCAATATTAATTTCAGTTTGCCACATCAGTTTGCAATTTAAAAAAAAGTCCTTGTGGAATTTAAGCAGTGTTTTAGTGTGGAATTCTCATGATGTACACATTTTTGTATGCAATGCTGCCTAATACACACATTTTTGCAAAGCATATTTCCCCTAATATTTACATTTGCCTTAACATAATTCACATATGTATGTTGTTTCCACTAAATGTACAACTTTTAAAGCACACTTTACCCTAAGCATGCGTATTTTTGCACTGATAATTATTCGTCCGGAGAACTGCCAGAATTGGAGAAAATGTGAATTTCAAATGACAGCTATGCTTCAGTTTGTGTATTTTTTCAGAAAGTGCAAATTAGGTAGGTTTACCTTTCAATGTAAACTGAACCAGATTTCTCACCCATCCCTAAAGTCAAGGCAGTGCAGATGCACCGGCAGAGCCAGTCTGGTGTGTTTGCTCCATAGCAACCTCCTCGCTGCCTTACCCCTCCCCATCTACCTCTGGGTTAAGAAGCAACAGCAATGCGACCAACTAGAAGTCTGGTGCATGGAAGCAACCCATTATGCTGTCTGATGCTGATTATTGGTAATTATTTTTAAATGTGCAACTGCAGTAATTATAAATTTACTGTGCAATTTTTATTATTTGTTTGTTTGCTTATTTATTACATTTCTATTCCACCTTTTTTTTCTTCCACGGAGCTCAGTGTGGACACAGCTTTTCCTCTCCTCACTTTATCCTCACAGCATCCCTGTGAGGTAGGCTAGGCTAAGAGACAGTGATTGACCCAAGCTCACCCAGTGAGCTTCACAGCTGAGTGGGGGCTAGAACACTTGTCTCCCAGGTTGTAGTCCAGTGCTCTAACCACTACACCACATTGGGTCCTCAAATCTGGGTCAAATCTACACAAATCTGAGTCATTTCTTGTCTTTTTTAAGGGATGCGCTTCCTCTTTTTTAAGCAAGCCTTTATAAAACAATACTTCTATGATTTGTCAAAGCAGTTTTCCATTATGTCTAAATGGGGAAAGTGTGGTTTAAGTTCTGTCTACAATCATGAAACAACAACTTGCAATCCTTACCGGTAGTCAGAGCTGAAACCAGAGTTTCCTGATTCAGATACTAATAGGAAACTATGGTTTAACAAACACGAAAAATATTGCATCAATGTGCACAAAAGAAGGGAGGATTCATTTTTAGTCTGATAAACCATAGTTTATCAGACTGGGATTACTACATATGAACAGGGCTAGACAGTAAAAATGCAAAACAAAAAATGCAAAGCAAAAACCCACATAAGCAGCAACTAGTTCAGATTTTCTCTAACTCTGCTAGCATTATGCAGTAGCTGGATGTTCATTACTGAGTTAGCCTACAGACAAAGAGCCAATGGTTTCAATAATTGGGTAACAAGCCCTAATTTAAATGTGGAAAAAGCAAAGTGTCAATATATCTTTTTAAAAGTTTAACAGCATGTTACTTACTATATTTTTTTCTACCATTTTTAATGTGTTGTAAGCTGCCAGGGGAAACCCAGCCAGATGGGTGGGGTATTATTATTACTACTACTACTACTACTACTACTACTACTACTACTACATAAGTGACTTTCAATTGTAAAAAAAGAAAAAGAAATGCAAATACAAAAGTTTAAACATTATTTACTAAAGGAGCTCATCCTGCAATATTATTACAAAAAGGAGAAGTCCGACTTCACCATACAAAACAGTTGAACACAACTTCAAGCTAGGCATCATTATACCATATGGTTACAAATAAAAATCAAATGCCTGGGTAAAGTGGAACATCCTCACCTAGCACCTAAAAGTTGAAAATAATGGTTCCAGCCTCACCTCCCTGAGGACAGCGTTCCACAATTGGGGAACCACCACTGAAAAGACTCTTTCTTCTGTTGCCACACTGCACACTACCCCTTCAAGGGAATTGTGCACGAGAATAGGCCTCAGATGGCAACTGCAAGATCCAAGTAAGTTCATGTGAGAAGATGAAGTCCTTAACATATTGGGGTCCTGAGCCATATATATTTTTTTTCACCAGGTGAAAATCAGCAGAGGGGGATTTTTAGGAAACAATTAGCACGTAAATTCGCTCTATGCGGGGCTGCCCTTGAAGCTGTCCCAGAAACTCCAGCAGGTGCAGAATGCTGCAGCGAGGCTCCTTACGAGGTCTCTGTCCTGGGAGCATATTCACCCAGTGCTTTTCCAGCTACACTGGCTCCCGGTGGAGTACAGGGTCAGATTTAAGGTGCTGCTTTTGACCTTTAAAGCCCTTCACGGCCTAGGACCCTTGTACCTACGGGACCGCCTCTCCCGGTATGCCCCACGGAGAGCCTCAAGGTCCATAAATAGCAACACTCTAGAGGCCTCGGGCCCTAAGGAAGTCACATTAGCCTCAACCAGAGCCAGGGCCTTTTCAACACTGGCTCCGGCCTGGTGGAACGCTCTGTCTCATGAGACCAGGGCCCTGCAGGATCTGATTTCTTTCCGCAGGGCCTGTAAGACAGAGTTGTTCCGCCTGGCCTTTGGCTTGGAGCCAGTTTGATTCCCTCCTCCTCTTTCTTTTTTTTTCTTCTTTCTCCTCCTGTGACGAGGCTGCGTTTTAATATTTTAATGTTTCAATATTTTAATGTTGTATTTTAATCTTGTTTTAAGTTGTATTCATTCAACTTGTTTTTATTATTGCTTGTTAGCCGCCCTGAGCCCGGCCTTGGCTGGGGAGGGCGGGGTATAAATAAAAATTATTATTATTATTATTATTATTATTATTATTATTATTATTATTATTAAATTAAGGATTTAGTAGCCCCTTCTCCTCCTCCCCCCTCCACTAACAATTGCACCTTTCTAATCCAAGTCATTGAACATGCAGTTTCCTACTCCACACCCAGCAACAAAAGGAAGGCCACTTTAATAAGCTACTGTGCTGAGCACCTAGTAAGTCACAATTCCAGGCTAATGTAAATACAGGTAAGAATGGGTGAGATACCCATTCATTTGACATTTTAATATAAAGCTACTTAATTTGCACTTCCTAAACCAAAACAACAGGGGTAGCCAACATGGAACCGTCTGAATATTTTTAGACTCCAGTTCCCATCAGCCCCAGCTGGCAGGGCCACTGGTCAGGGATTATGGGAGTTGTAATCCACAACAGCTGGAGGGAACCAACTTGGCTGCCTCTGCAAAGTGTCATGTGAAATGCAGCTATCCTTAAAAATTCAGACTTCTTTGAACTTTGCAATATACGGTAGTTATCCAAGCAAAAATATTGTACAACCCACCCACCCCCACCAATGTATTAGGGGAAATACACACACACAAAAATGCTCACATTGATATAAATAATGTCCAAAAATGCTTTCTATTAGGGGTCATTGCTTGCAAAAAATGTGTGTATTAAGTAAAAAGGTACATGAAAGTACACAGAAATTCCCTTAAAGACTTAATTTTTTTTATTGCAAATCAATGTGGAAATGTGGCAGGCTGAATTTAAGGTTGGATTTAAACAAGAAACTGAGAAAGAGAGAAAAATTAACAACGTTTGCCCATCACTATGTACAGTCCTATGCTTCAAGCCTGTTTCCTGAAGAAGTTTCCCTAGCCATCAAATCCTTGTGGGAAGAACAGCAGCCAAAAGGCCGATTAGTATAAACATTCCAAGAGGCTTTTTCTCTGCAGCATTTTTAAGTCTGGTGCCTGATGCCACCCCTTCTCCCAAACATGGAAGCCGGTTGACAGCTATTCTGCACTCTTCCCTAACTAGAACGCCACTGAACTACATCTGTTTTTCTAATTCTCTAGACATCACTTTATCTGAGCATGCAAAAACGGATTGTTAAAGGCCAGGGAGGGATATTTTTGTATCCCTTTTGCTCTTGATGTTCCTCTGGCCAAAAATAGCAAGAGGCTCCTGAATGCTTGAGGCCGGAAGGCCCAGGAGTCAACAGGTTGCTCTTATCAGCTTGATCCCTGCGCTTGTTGGGCTTTTTCGGGGGGGGGGAGGTTCCTGTTGTATTGTGTCAGCCCATTCGCTGGACTGGGAGCGCTTTCCCCCCCCTGTAAACTGCGGCAAACCAACCACAGGAGAGAGAAAAGCACAAACCATGCACGTATTTTGCACACATTCACAGGCCTGCCCTGTGGAAATCATGGAAATGCAGTGATAGAGTTGAACTGTAAGATTACAGGGATTCAGCTACCCTAACTCCTTGCTAGTTGTCAAATTTAGGGGATTAACCCGCAACAGAGAGCAACTGCCAATTACCGGTACATGTGACAACTTTTGTCGGGAAACCTTTGAGTGCTTTCACATCACCCTGACAAAAATGGCAAGCCAGGTCAATGCGCTAGCTTCCCTGCGGGTGGGTTCCTTACCAGAAGGGTGAGGTAGCAAGGAGGTCAGCACAGTGCAACCTGGCATTTATGCCTGTGCATCTGTCCTGTGCTGTGCCTAATTTCATTTAAGTGGTAAGGAAAGCAGAGGGAAAGGGGGTGGATTTAAAAGGGGGTGTATGCTCCTCACTCTCTTTAGACCCTGCTGGCAGGTATCCTCCACAGATGACCCCAAATTGCCAAGAAAACCTCAGTTCTCTCTACTTGAAGTGTTCTGTACATTTCAATTTGAACAAACGAAAGGGTGTTTGCACAGAATAGAGGCCTAGCACGTTGTCAGAAGCAGACGGGCAGAACTGAAAAGATATGTCCTCTATCGAGAGAGAAAATGCACAGAAAGAACTACAGATAAATAAGCTCTGTCATACCAATAACAAACTTAGTTGGTCTCTAAGGTGCTACTGGAAGGATTTTTTTTATTTTGTTTCGACTACGGCAGACCAACACGGCTACCTACCTGTAACTACATTGAGAATAGATAGACAGAAAGATAATGCAATAATAATAATAATAATAATAATAATAATAATAATAATAATAATAACAAATACACATCAAGGTGCAAAATTTCTGCAGCACACTTGCCACTGGTGACCAATAGCTCCTTTGCAACTATGCTTAGTGCTTGCTTTTTAAAAGTCACAGTTCTTTCAGTACTGCCTTCACCAACCTGGCGCCCTCCAGATGTTTTGGGCTACATCTCTCATCAGTCCCAGCCAGTACTAACATGCTAGATAGACTGATGGGAGTTGTAGTCCAAAACATCTGGAGGGTATCAGGTTGGAGAAAGATTGTTCTAATATATTACACTGTTGGGTCTGAGTGTCCCTCAGTACATAACATATAGGTTGCAGAATGCAGCTTTTCTGATCACAGAATTCGAAAGATCTGCAATTAGCACATTGTGCACACATAGCTTTGCTTTAAGAATAGAAGGAATAGGGGAAGAGGAAATAAACGAGATTTATTTGACATACTGCCTAATTGGAGCAAGATACTACCTTTGCACTGTTGAATTCAGCGAAGGGGACAATTGTACACACACTCATCTGAACTGGATGACGAACTCCCCTGCATTCAGGGCGTTGTGCTTTGCGAGCTTTCCTCACCGGATCCGGATGTAATTGGAAGGTGTCTCCGTTCATTTTGATGGGAAAATTCTCCCGATCTGGCACTTGCTGGCTATAGCTTTGGCAGCATAAAGAAGCAGATGCAGAAGGGTTGTGAACATCCTCCAAGATGCTGCACAAACCTTGAGTAGCAGACAGAGTAGTGCTAATGTTCTCAGTATCCACAGGATAACTTTCTGAATTATGGGCATGTACTCGAGTCCTTGCTAAATCCTGGCTGTCTGCTTGTACAGTAGCCAAGGGCGGTCCATCCCTTGGAACACTCTCCAGGATCTGGCTATGTGCTAATATAGTCCCAGCATCTGTGATATCTGCTGGTGTCATCAGCTCTAGGTCTGGGTTAATTCGTGAAATTCTGACCAGGTGCTCTGCATCTGCTGCAGTCCTATGGAGAGATCTAGCATCTACTACAGGACAAGCCAGATCTGGAGCATCAACAACACTACTTGGTACAGCGTCAACATCCTCTGATACAATGCTTAGGCCCAGTGTACCCTCATCAGTTTTACAAAAAACCTCCAAATCCAGCTCAGTGTTGCAAAACCCTTCATAATTCAGAGAGGCATTTTTGATATCCCTAACATCCATCTTAGTCAAATCCTGAGTCTTTAAATCACTAATATCCAAGCTCTTGGGGTCCACTGGGGTATCAGCAGAGTGTTCAGTATTGCCTTCTACCCAAGACTCTAATGCCCAGGTGCCTACTGGAGCAGCACTTAAGCCCCAGTTGTCTACTTTATCAAGAAGTGGCTCTTGAACCTGTGGCACATCCATAGACAGACCATGCACATCAAGAAATGAACAGTCACTGAGAAAGCCTGTTTGGCAAAAAGCTGGCAAACCTATGGCAGGGGGTGAAACTTCATTGAAACTGCTATTCTCACTGAAGACTTCATGGGAATTCTCGGCATCTGTGCTTTCCTGGGGTGGCCCTTTACCAGCGGAACTTTTTGAACTACGGTTATCCCAGATTCCGGAATCCGGAGACAATCCTGGAGAAGAGAAACTGCTGGCTTTATCATTTATGATAACCAGAGGCTCCTGGGGAGGAGTTGATTCCTGCCTTTGGCGTCTGGAATTGGAGTTTGGCTTTTGTTCTTTCGAAGAGCCCCGCCATTTCCTAGCAAAGCTGTTGAAGAATCGGAGAACCCCACCAAAGTGGCTGCCCTTAACCCTTTGAGACTGGCCAACGCTCTCCTCACATCCCACATCAAAGTCAAAATAAGAAGTGGGATCATCTGTTGCATTTCCCATGTCCTGAAAATTAGGTTCCCTGCTTATGTCGGGCAGCTTTTCACTGTCCTTGCTTGTCAATGAAATCCCTTTGATGTAACTCCAGACCCCAGAACTTCTTCCTTTTTTAGTTTCAGAAGCAGCTGCAGAACATCTCCTTTGAGAGTCCCCTTGTGCAACACCAGATTCCTGAGAATTCTCACATTCTAGAGCCATGCACCTCTGAGCCGATGGCATTTTGTGACAGTCATTATCAGTACTGTCGCTGTTTATTTCAGTGCCAAAATTCTTGTGCCATTTAATTTCACTGGCAGCGATATCTAGCACGCAGCTATTCACCTCAACATCTTCAAAAGAAGAATCCAAATCCTCAATATGACCTGCATAGGAATGGCGGTATGGACGCTGATTGTTACTTAGCTTCTTAATTCGGTGAAGTGCTTTTTGCTCAAGATCTTCCTGAGTTTCCACAGATATAATAACAGCCTTGGTTTTGGACATATTCTTGGCCATACCAGATGATCTTAGCTTCTTGAAAGACCTCACCCTTTCCATTAAGGACATCTTACGATTTTGCTCCAAGATCTCCGTATTATCTCCAAAGAGGATCATGGACTGAGGTCTCTTGGAATTCATAGAGGATGCTTTCTTCAGGTTGACAAAATTCCAAAGCCGACTGCCCTTGCTCTTCTTCTTATGCTTGGTTCCATCCTCCTTTTCATCATCATTGAAATCACAAGAATTAGAATGCTTAAAATCACTGGATCTTTCCTTTTGATTAGTTTGAAAAATCTTGTTTCCATATCCATTTGGAACTGGCCTAGAGCAACCATGTTGGCAGCTGTCAACGAATTCCATACTGACAAATCCAATGTCCGAATGTCACAGCTCCATCACCACCAGATGCTTACGTTCTGCAGAGCTTAAGGGGGTAAACAGAAAACAATTCAATTAGTTTCTGTGCCTTTTTTAAAAAAAGTAAGCCAGAGAAAGGAAAGTTGAATTTCTGAAAATGGCATCTAACAGCTGGATCATTACAAGGACTAATTTGCAGACCACTCACAGAAATTCCCAAAAAGCACAGACACAAAAATTTAAAAACTTTCTATAAGTTGAATAAGTAATGCCTTTGAATACATTTCTTAATAAATCACAGGAATATTCTATCTAAAACAAACATTTCTGTTTGTTTCCAGTACTGCTGAATATACATGCTGTCAAGGAGTGAATAAGGAACAATATTGACCTCAACTACTACACCTAATGCTATAAAACACACATTATCTCCATTGTGAAACTGGAAGTGCATTCCAGGTGGCTTGGTCCTGTGGTTTGGCCTTGCATGGCTGATTTTTTTTTTAATGAGTAGACGGTATAAAGCCCTCCTGATCTGGATCAGGACTGTGACATTGGGGAGGGGAACTTGAACCTTATCCCCACCCCTGCCTGGCACCTATTTGCAGTGAGGAGAAAGTTTCCAACAGCACCAATGGGGCTTTCTTCCAATTAGCTGGTGTATGGGGAGCAATTCCAATTGGGACTTCAGTAGAAACAATGGGAATAAGTTGTTTCCCCTCCCATGGTCCTGAGTTGGCTTAGCTTCCCCTTCATTCCAGCCATTTGTAAAAGAAAAAATAAATCATTCATGGCCAGCCACATAACAAATGTCACATCTAGTTTGGCCCCCAGTGTCAGCACCAGGGGTGGGCGCATGGTGGAGGATACTGGGGACAGGGAACAAAGAGGAACCAGCAAGAGCAAACCTAGTCCCACAGGTTATATATCTGAAAAAGAAATAAAATAAGAACCACTGGTCACAAGGTTCAGTTCAGACCCCACAAACAGATGTGTAGTGCAGTCAGTTGACAAACTGCTCAAACAGATGTGTAGTGCAGTCTTGGTGGTGCACTGGAAGCACATGTGTGCACTGGAGATAGAGGCCTGGTATTGCAGGAGAGAAGAGGTTGACTAGACACATTCAGAGAAGACCCATTGACATTAATGAATGTGACTAATTTAGGT
This sequence comes from Podarcis bocagei, assembly GCF_964188305.1. NCBI lineage: Eukaryota > Metazoa > Chordata > Lepidosauria > Squamata > Lacertidae > Podarcis > Podarcis bocagei. The sequence goes on from NC_138140.1 coordinate 24,858,082, forward strand.
GCATTAATTTCAATGAGTCCACCCTGCATATGACTTAGCTGGATTCAAGAGGTGCTAGAGCCAGATTTCTGGGAGCTCCATTTTGACGCAGCCTCCTATCTATGCAGCATCTTACGTGAAGCACCCGCATCTAACCACTTAGCAAAAAATAAGAGACTTAAGCCTGCAGACTTAAGATCTAAAATTGTGCTCAGTAGTTTTTAGGCAGACACTAAATTTGTAGACCATGTATGCCTTGGTTTGATGAAGACAGAAAATATGAACATGAAAAATGGCCCTTTTACGAAGATAAATGCACTCCTTGCAAAGCTTTGGCAATGGCTAGGCACTCTTTCTCCTGAGGCCTCTTGCAATGTGTATTTGTGTGTACATATCCTACTGGGAGACGAAAGTGCACAAGAGGCCAATGCTTTGATTTTCCTCCATTTTTGATCCTTGCCAATTTATGAATGGCTGGGCTTTTCATAGAGCTCAAATGGAGAGAAAAGGAGGGATGAACTGAAAAGGAAGCATCCATTCAAACAGGATGTTTATGTTTCATAACAATAAGAAAGTACATCAGGCTTGTTCTTTCCATCTAAAGAGAACAAGTTGCAACAGGGCCAGATCCTGGCTGGGTGGTACCCACAGGAGTGTGGGAGTGCCAAGTGCCTTCAAGCCAACAGCAAGCTATGGTAGCCTTCGTGGTGCCAAGTCTCCACCCACCACCACCTTGAGGCTCTCTGCATACTCAAGTCTTCCATAAACAAAGGGACAGTGCTAGGAGATTTCCCTTTTGCTTGTCAGTTCAGGAGTTGATTCACAAGAACCCTGAACTTCCAGCCAATCACTAGTTTGTAAGAATAGTTTAGAATGATTTTTAGGAGGAGGAGGAAGAGAAAGAGATAGACAGTGACATTTGTGCCAATACCTAAGATTACTGTACACAACAGGCAGACCCTTTCAACTTTAAAAAATAAGAAATAAATACCAGGCATCTCTCTCTATAAGGTGTCTCTTTGTACCAGCAACAGCATAGTGCTTATTATTATTATTATTATTATTATTATTATTATTATTATTATTTAACTCTACCTCACCCATCTGGCTGGGTTTCCCCAGCCACTCTGGGCGGCTTTCAACAGAACATTAAAAAAGAATAAAACTCCAAATGTTAAAAACTTCTCTAAACAGGACTGCCTTCAGATGTCTTCTAAAAGTTGAATAGTTGCCTATTTCTTTGAATTCTGACAAGTGGCCGTTCCACAGGGCGGGCACCACTAACGAGAAGGCCCTCTGCCTGGTTCACTGTAAACTCACTTCTCGCAATGAGGAAACTGTCAGCAGGCCCTCGGAGCTAGACCTCAGTGCCTGGGCAGAATGATGGGGGTGGAGACACTCCTTCAGGTATACTGGGCCGAGGCCGTTTGGGCTTTAAAGGTCAGCAACAACACTTTGAATTGTGCTTGGAAATGTACTGTTTGCTCAACAAGGGCAGTGATTGCATTTTTTGAGATCAATTGTCTTTGAGAACTAGTTATAGATTATAAAACAACTACCTGACATTCAGAAGACATCTTAAGGCAGCCCTGTTCAGGGAAGTTTTTAATGTATGATATTTTAGTGTTTTTTGGTTTCTATGGAAGCCGCCCAGAGTGGCTGGGGAAACCCAGCCAGATGGGCGGGGTACAAATAAATTATTATTATTATTATTATTATTATTATTATTATTATTATTATTATTATTATTAAAATAAGCCACATTGGATCCTGGGGCAAATGGTCACTGATACTGCTACAGAACAGAAAAAGACAAGAGAATGGAGCATTTGGGCCATTGCTTTGTTGGACATGGAGAGCACATAACATTAAGCACAGAGAGTTGCACTTTCCCAAAGGTGCCAAAGCAAGCTAAGGAAGTTCCGCCTGGCTTCAACGTACAGTACTCATATCCGTTCCTCTCCAGGAAGATAAAAAGAGAAGGGGGGGGGGAGAGAAACTGAGTAACAATCATACAACCCTCAAGAGAAACCTCTCTGCTCCAAACATTCTTTAGATCCAGGCCATACAACTTCCCCCTGCCCAGAAAAGGGAAGAAAGCCCCCCAGCATTTCCGCCAGTATATGCTGCATTCAAAAAATAGGAGGAAACAGATGTTTGTCATATAGCGACAGGAATATCTCTTTCATGGTACAGCTTCTTCAATGCAACTGGGGCAAGTAACCAGTGAGAGCCTTGCTGTGTGTTTTCTGTGCGTGGCAGTGTGGAGATAGTGGCAGGCTAAGTTCTGAGAGTCCTGAGAGTCCTGGGCAGGGAAGGCACCTGCAAACACAGTCCACAATGCTCTCCTTTGTGCAGTGTTGATTGCACAGGGAGAAGTATGCCAAAATAGATCTCTTACGACAGCCCTGGACAATCACCTCACTTTGCATAGCAGAAGGCAAGAGTGATAGGCAGGAAGAGAGGAAATAAATGCATTGTATTAGGGGGAGTGGCTTGCAAAAACACATGCATTAGTTAAAACTGCTTACAAAAATGTGTATAATTAGTTAAATTCACAGTGGTATGCGAATGATATTTATAAATTTTAAAAAATCACAAATTGCTGTAGAAATGTGGAGAACTGGGAAAATGAGAAATTGAGAGGACCCAAAGTGGACAGATTCATCCATCCCTATCAGTCACTCATCTCACCTTTATAGCTGCACCACACTGTCTTGGCCCACCTGTGCTTCTGGTTAACCCAGAGCAGGCATGAGGGGTACGCTTGGGCCAATGCAGCCTTGCTGGTCCCTGTGACACTGCTGTAAACAACTGCAGAGGTGAAGGAGGCATTACAGTGGTACCTCGGGTTAAGTACTTAATTTGTTCCGGAGGTCCGTTCTTAACCTGAAACTGTTCTTAACCTGAAGCACCACTTTAGCTAATGGGACCTCCTGCTGCTGCCGCGCCGCCGGAGCACGATTTCTGTTCACATCCTGAAGCAAAGTTCTTAACCCGAGGTACTATTTCTATGTTAGCTGAGTCTATAACCTGAAGCGTATGTAACCTAAAGCATATGTAACCCAGGGTACCACTGTTAGGAGGTGCTAGCAGGATGTTAAGTAGGCTAGAAATGTATTTGCTCTCTCTAGCAAATGAGCCACGTTACCTTGCACAGCAGAATCAGAGGCTCATTTGATCTGGGGAGCTCATAAGATCACCAGAAGGAGCCTTAATTGACTGATGCCATGGTTGCCCAGTGTTTTAGATGAGGGCACTCCCAGTTCTACCTGGAGCTGCAGAGATTGAACCTGGGCATTTCTGTGTGCAAAGCAGATGCTCTACTAAGCTATCACCCTTCCCCAATTCCTTGCATACATCAGATACAGCAGCCTATGTAACAACTCAGGTCACTGATCAACTCAGAGTTTGGGATCTCACGACATCAGCTGATGCCATAATACAATTGGTTAATCTTTAAAGTGCCATGGGATTCTTCTTCATGCAACAGGCTCATCATAGCTACCTCTTTTATATCAGTTTCTTTGCAGGGCAGGGTGCTAGGAGTCAAACAGTGATTGTTATGTCTGCTGAAGAAAACCCTGGTATTCTAGAAGGCCAAATGAAAAGATATCCCAGTACCAAGTCCCTAAAGGAAATGAAGGTCTGCTGCAGGAAGAAGCCATGGAATTAAAGCCACGGGGTTTTTTTTAATACATCAGCTGAAAAACATGTTGTATGTGAAGCATTAAGCTCTTTTATTAGCAAGAAGGAGACAAAGTGAAGGAGGAGATCAAACAGCAGAATGCAAAAGCTTTTTCACTCAAGGAAGGTCAACAGTTCAAACCCTACCCTGGGCTGCAAAAATTCATCTGATGATGATCCTTGATATCAAAGTTATTTCAATTCAAACAAAGCACCAGATCACCTTGGACAATGTGATATAACAGAGGTAGCATCATTGCCCAGATCATGGATCATAGTGTGGACTCTACTTCCCATCACCCCTGATGGCTGCAGGGGCCCAGGTTCCCCATCCCTGCTCCAGGTAATAAGACAATGATCAAAGCATACAAGATAGCAACACACCTATGGCATTCCTTGCTAAAACATCTCTAGCCAATGAATGAGCTATTCCTATGTTATGTATTGGAGGTGAGTGGTAAGTTTGATATGTGAATACCTACTTAATTCCCTTGATTCCAACAGGACTGGATCAGCTTAAAATGGTTAAATAAACACCAACTACCAACTGTGGGAGGCAGTGGAAGACAGGAGTGCCTGGCGAGCTCTGGTCCATGGGGTCACGAAGAGTCAGACACGACTAAACGACTAAACAGCCAACAGGGGCAACCCAGAGGGTTCTTTCCAGATGTTGTGCACTACAATTCCTTTCATCCCTGGTCACTGGTCATGCTGGCTGCTGTTAATAGGAGTGGAAAGCACCATTGTCGCCTCCATGTGCACAGCCTCAGAGTACAAGGTTTGGAGTGCAGGGAGGGCGGGTAAGCTAAAAAAAGTTTCAAACTCCTGAAAATCTGCTATGACGAAAGCCAATAGAGGAGCAAGAATATCAAAGGGCTTTGTAGTAGCTTACAGACTAAAAAGTATGAAGGCAGAAGCTTTGTTGGACTAGCTAGACTCCACTTCATCTGATAAATATATGAAAGGCTAATAAATCTCTTTGTTTTTATGATGTAACAGTACGGGGGGGGGGGCGCATTCTGCAACAGACTAGCACCACTCTCCCACCCCTGGAGGTTATCACCATAGAGCAGCTGGCACACAATTTAAGATGAAATGGGATTAAAAGTCCCCCCTAAAGTGAAATATCTTGGAAATTACAAGTGTTATTGAAATTTGAATTAAAGCAACTTGTATAGCAAATGTAGAGTTTCTGCTTAAGAGGCACAATTGAGAGGTTTTTGTGGGAAGCCAAGACTAATTAAATTTAATTGGGGGGTAGGTGAGTGGGTGGAGTGCCTGAAGTGGGAGACAAGAAATATGTAAATAGATGCTGCATTGAAAAGGGCATCTCTGTCAAACCATCATCAATTCTCTTGAAAGCTATTGTTTATTTCCAGCCACAGACACATCTTATGTTTTGACTGGGCTTCAGTTGTATACCTTTTTTTTATGAAACAAAGAGAGCAGCATGTCTTACGGCTATCATGCACATGCAGAGTTAAAGAACAAGCAGGGAGCCTTCATTTAGGAGAGAGAGAGCACTGCACATTTCTTCATTGTTCTAATGCTCAGTGCAGCAGCTTCGCCCTGTCCAATACAAATCAAATAAGTGCTGAAACTGATCAAGCTAGACACAACGCATCAGTGTAGATGAGACAATGCAAATATGCACTTGCCCTTTCTTGCTTTTTTTTTTAAAAAAACAACCACCATTATTTTTTCAAGTTTCAAATTGCTTTGGGCACAGGGATGGAAGAGGGAATGTGTGCACAGCTCATCACAGGAGTTATTCAGTAAGTGCCCTCAGCATCATAACAAAATTTACACTCTCTATTGCAGTAATGTTGGTTACCACGTATTGTGGCTGGTTTGGCTTTGCTAAAGCCAGAAGTGCTTTTAAAAGATCCAAAACATCTAAAATAGTTTGTGCAGGCATTGCAATGCAGAAATTTCATGAAATTCACTTTTAAGGGTAAACCTACTTAATCTGCACTTTCCAAAACAATATGCAAACTGAGCCTCAGACATCCTTCAAAATTCACTTTTCCAATTTTGCAATGCACTTCTCCAGCCAAGTGATATAGAGTGGTACCTCGGGTTACATACGCTTCAGGTTACATACACTTCAAGTTACAGACTCCGCTAACCCAGAAATAGTAGCTCAGGTTAAGAACTTTGCTTCAGGATGAGAACAGAAATCGTGCGGTGGCAGTGTAGTAGCAGCAGGAGGTCCCATTAGCGAAAGTGGTAAAGGTAAAGGTACCCCTACCCGTACAGGCCAGTCTTGACAGACTCTAGGGTTGTGCGCTCATCTCACTCTAGAGGCCGGGGGCCAGCGCTGTCCGAAGACACTTCCAGGTCACGTGGCCAGCGTGACGAAGCGCTCTGGCGAACCAGCACCAGAGCAGCATACGGAAACGCCGTTTACCTTCCCACTATAAAGCGGTACCTATTTATCTACTTGCACTTAAGGGTGCTTTCGAACTGCTAGGTGGGCAGGAGCTGGGACCGAAGACGGGAGCTCACCCCGCCGTGGGGATTCGAACTGCCGACCATACGATCGGCAAGTCCTAGGCACTATGGTTTTACCCACAGCGCCACCTATGTCCCAGCGAAAGTGGTACCTCAGGTTAAGAACATTTTCAGGTTAAGAACAGACCTCCAGAACAAATTAAGTTCTTAACCTGAGGTACCACTGTGCACACAAATGCATACATTAATGAAAATAACATACAGAAATTCACCGTAGATGAGAAAACTGTTCTGCAAAGATGTATACATTAGGCAGAATTGCACACAAAATGTGTATATCTAGGAGGGCACTAAAATGAGGATTCATTTTCATGAGGTTTAAAAAGAAATGCAAATAGCTGCAGAAATGTTAAGATTGGAAACCAAAACTAATAGATCCATCCATCCCTACAGAAGCACCATAGAGCTGGTTTGTGTATCCTCAAACAACATCAGCTTTACCACAGGTTCAGCCCACCCTGTTGGCCAGGTTATCACACTAAAAGACCAATTTATTACAAGTGTGGAATGAGTATTATGTGGCACATCTAACAGTGTCAGTTCTGCAGGTCAAGGCAGCCAAGTGGGCAAATGTGGGGTAAAGAAATCCTGCAAGCTGCAGCGTTACTTAGCCACTTGCATTTTGATGAAAAACTGCCTCCAGGCCTCATTCTGGAACAAACTCCTGATTTGGGTCAGACCCTCGTGACATTTTCATGCTGAAAATCATTCCCCTTCCAAATGCTATTTGCTTCCATGGGTGCTGTTTACAATAAGCATCCCAGTCGGGATGTCAAGTAGCAGCAGAATTTAGTTCTGGAAGCAAAGTGGCATGAGGCATTGATCCTCATGTTCTGGAACAGTTGGGCTGGCTGCTTTTCTTTAAAAACAAAAATGGTCAATTAATGCATGCTTTTTAAAAAACAAAAACATGTTTATTGCAATGTGCAGTTTTGCACTGAAGTGTTTCCAAACAGCTTACTGAAAACATGTCTGACCAGGAAACTTCCTCTCCCTCATGTTATAAAAATCAGATGTGAACAAGGTGGAACCTCTACCCATTCCTTGGCATGGCCTTGCAGATCAGACTCCCCGTCTTCAGGGAATGAAACTGAGGTCTCAGAGTCAGAAATTCATGCAGGGCCTGCCCTGCAAAAATATCCTGTGGTGTCAGTGCCCCCTCCAGCCCAAGGATGTTGCATTGCCATCCTTTGACTCAGAGGACTCAAGTCACAAAAGCCCCAATCCAGCCAGAATCTCTATTGCTCTATTGGACATAAAAGACTGCTGGAATGGGCTGGGCCTCTTTAACCGAAGAGTACCCTTCAGTGAAAGAGGAGCTTGCAAATGCAAAAAAAAAAAAAAAACCCAGGTGCTCCTGGGACGCAGGTGGCGCTGTGGTCTAACCCCCTGAGCTTTGGGCTTGCCGATCAAAAGGTTGGCGGTTCGAATCCCAGCGACAGGGTGAGCTCCCGTTGCTCGGTCCCAGCTCTTGCCAACCTAGCAGTTTGGAAGCATGCCCCCCCCCCAAAAAGTGCAAGTAGATTAATAGGTACCGCTCCGTCAGGAAGGTAAATGGTGTTTCCGTGCGCTGCTCTGGTGTCAGTTCAGTGTTCCGTTGCGGCAGAAGCGGCTTAGTCATGCTGGCCACATGACCCGGAAAAACTGTCTGCAGAGCGGATAAACACCGGCTCCCTCAGCTTGTAAAGCACGGGTGTCAAACACAAGGCCCGCGGGCCGAATCCGGCCCGCCAGACCTCGCCATGTGGCCCGTGTTTGACACCCCTGCTCTGAAGGAAAGAGGGATTTGTTCCCCCGCCTTGTGCCTCGCCCTCCCGGGTTGCAGGCGTGGGATCGCTGCTGCCCCCTGCCGATCAGTGCCCCCACATGGTACCGACCTCCAAAACAGCGCACCCGGGAGAGAGAAAGAGAACGATTTCCCTCTCAACCCTCTTCCTGGAAAACAGAAACGGGCGGCGCGGAAGCCTCGTACGGCAATATAACTTTACACGTGTACAGTGGTTGCGTCGGAATTCTGAATCCTTCACTTTCGCGGTGCAGGCGGCAGAGCTCCGGTCTCCATGGGGGTGCAGCATAATAGTCGGATTTGCCTGCTAGATTTACAACAAGGGCATCACGAGAAACGCTTCGAGCAACACCCCCGCCCTACCCCCGCCCTCCCACCCTTTCTTCCTCATTCACCCCGCCTGTCCCCGCCAACTTTCCTTTCCCCTCCCGCAAAACCGCGCCTTTAAATCCCACCCATGAACGTGTATGAAGCTGGTGAGCACCCACGCGCCCCCTCCGTCCTGTATTGGAAGGGACGTCCCCTCTCTCCATCCCCATTGGCCGAAAGTTTGGGAAAGGGGCGGGGTTGGGGAATATTCCGCTTCCCCAGGAGCCGGTAAATCTCTCTTTTTTTTAATGTGCGGTATTTTTTCCTCGCATGTTTCCTGGCGATGAATTCCCATCCCCCTTTCTTCACGGGAGCCGACAGCCTTCACGGTAATGAAACACTCCCACCCAAAATTTCTGGCCGGTTGCTCCAAGCGTCTGCCAATGAATTCGGAATTCTGCAAGACCTCTTGTCCTGCACTCTATGAAACAATATGAGTTGTTTCATAATTCAAGAGAGGAATGGTTTAGCAATCATTTTTAAAAATCCGCTTTAATTTTTTTTAATTCAAAAACCGCACTTTTAATTCTGGCTTCAGTCACCAGTCCCTCCTACAAACCTAGGCAGAGAGAGCTGATTGCCTCAATAGACACATGCCTTCTGGCTGTGTCCTTCTACTGGGGGACAGAGTTACCTATTCCAGGCATGTCCAATGTCTGTTTTGGGGGGCCTAATCCAGTTTGGGGGGGTCAAATCCTAAAAAAAGCTCAACAACTTTGGTCGGCCCTCACGCATGTTCACTTCATCAAATCTGGCCCTCTTTGAAAAAAGTTTGGGCACCCCTGTTGTAAAGCGAGATGAGCGCTGCAACCCCAGAGTCGTTTGCAACTGGACTTAACTGTCAGGGGTCCCTTTACCTTTACTTTACCTTTCAGTGAAAGTGGAGCTTGCAAATGCAAAAAAAAAAAAAAAGTGCTCCTATAGAGAGAGCTGAAGCAATACAAGAGCTCTGGTTTCCTGTAGCATTCATCCAGAGCTGTGCCCCAACACTATGCAGGATCAATGCTTGCAGTAGGACCCACTCCACCATCCTAAGAAATAACCCATCTTTGCACAATATGGATTGTGCCACCCATGCCTCATTAGAGAACAAAACAGTTTGGCAGTGCATTTATTCGGAAGCAAGTTAATGTGATTTACTCCCCAGCAAGTGCCTATAAAATGACATCAGTCCATGCTGTGCCAGTACTGTAAATAAACCCTACAAATGAATGCAGACAAACCAAACTTTGTTTATACAAAGTGTTGCCCCAATGCCCAACTCACCGCCTCATCCAAAACATGAGACAAAACTCTTTTTTCATTGGGGGGTGACCCAAGAGATCACCCATTTCCTTACTCACAAAATAGCTCACAGACTATCATTTCCAAGACTGGGCTGATTGCGTGCTCCTCTCTTTCAGTCCAAACCTTTCCCCAGAAGGCACATATCCGACCCCATTGTTCCTGTGCAGCCATTTGAAAGGGTTATTTTTCCCTTACTCCTTTTGTGTGTGTGTTTTTGGAGTTTATTTGCTTTGTACTTCCTCCTTGCTGTGGAATTACTACTGGGGGAAGTGAAGACACAAAAGAATAGAAAAAATAACACCAAACCAAACCCAACATGGAAATGAAGGACAAAAGGCCTTTCTGGCTGCTTCTGGAATCCAGGGTGACTCAACTCAACACAGACCCATCTGACACAAAGTCAACACAATGGGATGAGAGTCTAGTTTTCTAATCTGGAAAACCAAGAAGATTCTACTTCCAGATTATCATACATTGCTACTGCTTTCCTGATAAATAAATTCAGGCCAAAGTACACATTAATAGAAAAACACTTCTTTTTAAAAAACAAAAAACAAAAAAAAGCCCAAGTGCACATAACCTTGCCACATTTATTTTATATAAATAAATTCATTTATGAATTGCTTCCCATAAGATATCCAAAAGTGATTAACAATAAAAACTTCAATAAAAACTATAGCAATAAAATCAATTACAAATCCAGTACAGATAGCAGACTGGAGTAAGAATCTCCTCTGAAAAGGCTTGTTGAAAAAGGAAGAGATTTGGGGAGGAATTTTTTTGGCAGCAGGAGATACCCTGAAGAAAACATAAGGACCTAATTCATAATGTGCTCCCAATCCACATACGGTCCCCAGATCAGCACAAAGTTAAACTATGGAACTGGCTCCCACAGGGGGCAATGATGGCCACCAGCCCAACAACTTGAATGGCTTTTTAAAAAGACTGAAAAATTCATGGAGCATAAGGCTTATCAATGACCACTAGACACAAAGGCTGGGCTCCATCTACATTCTGTACACTCCTTGGCCAGAGGCAGTATGCCTTTGTACACCAGCTGAAAGGAATTGTAAGTGGGGAGTGTGTTGTTGCACTACTGCTTGTGGGCTTCCCAAAAGAGGCATCTGGTTGTCCAGTGTGAGAAGGATGCTAGACTAGATGGGCCATTGAGCCATTAGCCTGATCCAGCAGCTCTTATCATTAGCCCTTCTTATCATTAGCCCATAGCTCTTCTGTTTCTTGGCTCCTGCCTCATATCTAGAGTGAGATTTGCCCAAACTCCTGTGAACTGTAGTTATATGCAAATAAAGCCAGCGCTTACATTATTCCACTCCATTGGTGAAACTCCTGTCTCGATGCACTGTCCTCTCCCTGATGAATATTGCAGACTGGCAAATTCAGGTTGGGCACCTGCAGTTGATAGGGAGCAACAAACCTGCCTCCCCAAAATGTCAAGACTTTTTTGCAATCTGGAAAGTGACGGGGGAAATGCACTGGAAATTTCGATACTACTTTTGGTTTGATGCAATGCTATCTAACCTTCCCCCAAATATATCAAAAAGCTTATCTGCTAAATAGCCCTTCCCAGCTAATCTCCCAGCAAACAAATCAAGATGAACGCTAAATAAGCAGTTAACCTGAGTGATGGTCTGAGTGATGGTTTTGACAAGTTACTCGATACAGTACTATACTTTTTCCAGATGTATTTTCCCTTTGCATTTGAAACTTCCCCGGAAGGAACAGCTACCTCATTTTCCTGTTAATGCTCCATTTTCCCCTTCTTAATTTAGAATACATAATTTGTTCCTACAAAAACCAATCAGTGTGTGTGTGTTTGTGTGTGTGTGTGTGTGTGTGTGAGAGAGAGAGAGAGAGAGAGAGAGAGAGAGAGAGAGTTGCTCTTTTTTGAAACCTTTACTTTAAATTGTGCCCAGGTGGCTTCCTCCCATTGTTTTCAAATATATATATATATATTAAAAATCTAACAAAAGGATCATGAGATTCAGAGTGAGTTGAGAACCTACAGCCCCAACCACAGAAGGGCTTTCAGGAATTCACAAGATATTTTGACCCCCAGATTGATTAGATCAGCTTTCACCCACTTGGTGCCCTCCAGATGTATTAGACTCCAACCTCCATCAGTCCTAAGCCAGGATAGTCAAAAGATTCTGATGAGAGTGGCAGAGGGCACCAGGTTGGGGAAGGCAAGCCTATGAAAGCAGCAGAAGTGGCAGATGATGGCCACTTTGAGAAGGAGTGGCACATATTTTTTGAAAAGTATATAAATGCATGTTACATATAGGCATGGATGTATCTCAATTTCAGTTTTTCTGTTTCTCTTTTTTGCAATCCTAATTTCTGTTCTCCACATTTCCACATAAGTTTTCATTTTTGATGAAAAAATGCCTCATGAAAATTAATGAACATTTTGATTAATTTTGAATTTCTGTTAATATATACCGTTTTGTATGTAATTTTGCCAAATGCACAAATTTTTCTAAGCCATTTGCCCCATTACTATGCATTTGTGTGTGTTATTTTTATGGGCATATGCCTTTTTTGGCACATGAGTATATGCCTTTTTGTACAGATTACTTGGCTGGAGAACTGCATTCCAAAATCCATAGAAGTTAAAAATTTGAAGGAAGGAGACTTTTCAGTTCACATATTGTTTTCACGTACTGTTTGACCATGGTGATAGTTCAAGGATACATTCCAGTCAGGCAAATGTGCTGAGGGAGGGAACAGAGATGAGCCACTGAGGAATGTGACCGAAGAAAAGTCCCATGAGCCAGACCTGGAGGGCCACACTTGGCCACCCACACCTGAGGTTCCCCATCCTTGTTTTGGTCCCTATGACAAACATCTGTGGCAAATGCAGCAAAGCACCCTTCTGGTGGGAGTTCTGCATGTACCACTTACATCTCTGCCAAATGAAGTCAGAGGCCAAATACCACAGAACTTTTAGGGCTGCTCAGGAAAACAAAAAAGAACACCGCTTCCTCTAAGGTTTACCGCTCAAACCAAATTTTGTAGATTATTTGACATTCCTACCTCCTTCAACATTTCACTTCTGGTATGAACAAAAAGAGGAGGATGCTGTACTCTTTTCGCAGGGGCTGGTCTCAAGCAACAGAATACAGCCAAGGTTTTGTACGGAATGGCATTTCTTTCAGCTCACTTGTCAGCATGGAAAATCATTAAGACAGCAGGGTTGTGGGACGGGGGTGGGGCGGGCATAAATCCCGAAAGGACAGCAGACATATATTCCCTACAGCCAGATTGTTGAGGAGGGAGGCTTAAGGTTGAAGACTGGGCCAGTAAAGCTCCTCTGGCAGAAAAGAATGACAAAAACCGTACAATCGAGAAAACACGTGTGGCTAATTCATTACTGAGCAGGGCACTCGGGAACATCTGGGCCCAGCTCTCTCTCTCTCACGCACAGTCCACAGCTTCGCATAGACCTCCTAAGGACATCCTGTATGCAGCCCTTTCTTTTGCATTCCACATCATTCCAGACAACCCTATTACACACAAACACACTGGGACCACAGAGGGTGGGAGATAGATTTTGAAGGTGGCAAGCTCCATCTTGAATATTAAAACCAATCCAAAACACAAACCTATTTAGATTTGACATTAACACCCCTACTCTCTTTAACACCACTTAGTCAGCCCCATTGGCTTCAGCAGAATTCGCATTCCTATGGATGTTCTCAAAATTATGCCCTCTCTTAGCTGAAATTGTAATTCAATGTTCTATTTAAAATGGATTTGTTTTCAATCTACATTTCTGTGGATGTGGAGAAGTGGACTTAAGACTAAGAAAGTGAGGAACTAAGAGAAACCAAAATTGACAGATTAGCCCATCCCTAAACTCGGCCCTCCAGATGTTTTGGGACTACAATTCCCATCATCCCTGACCACTGGTCTTGTTAGCTAGGGATCATGGGAGTTGTAGTCCCAAAATATCTGAAGGGCCGAGTTTGTCTATGCCTGCTTGCCCTTTGGCATTCTCTGTGTTTCTCCATTTATACATTCAGCTGCTTCTTCTTTTTGTAATGGGCATATTTTAAAGTTGGCAGCAAATATGCCCCCCCCCAAAGCAAGTAGAAAAATGGAATATCTGAAGTAACCCATGGGGAGTGCAGTTGTATCTCAATGAGCACCAAAGCTCCACTTTGAATCCTGAAAGTAAAGTGACTTTTTGCTGCTGATGAAGGCTATTTACACAAGGAGACTGGGAGCCAGAGTTCTTGTATGAACCCACCAAAATTCTGTTGGAGCTCCCCACGTTGTTACAGCTGGGATTCTAGCATCTGCTTACTGGGTGGGGCAAGGTTTACTAATAAGGCCCAGAGGGCATTTCAGAACCACTATTTCATCTCTAGGGAAACATACTTAGACACAGACAGGCAGACCAACAGCAATCAGTCACCTATTGTTGTTAAAAGGAGTTTACATAGATTCATAGGAGTACAGGTCTACCAACAGCTGCAAGCTAGGATAGCGACATGGCTCTTCCATGTTCAGAGTCAGTGTACCTCTGAGTACAGGGAATGAGAAACACTCAGTGCCTTGCATGACCTGCTTCTGGACATCTCGGGGCATCTGGCTGGTCACCATCAGAAACTAGGAAATGGAACAGGTAAGAAGGGAGAAGAACTTTGTTTGGTCTGAATTTTAAAGCAATCTCACATAATTCACAGTTCCGAGACTTTAAAAAACTCAAACATCTGCATTTTATAGGAGCGGGTGCTGAGTGCACAAGGCTGAGTGTCCTCACTTTAGAGCAGAATTGGATGCAAGAGGAGTATTATAGGGGAAAGTACCTGAAATGGGTAGGGACGTGGGTGGCGCTGTGGTCTAAACCACAGAGCCTAGGGCTTGCCGATCGGAAGGTCAGCAGTTCCAATCCCTGCAACGGGGTGAGCTCCTGTTGTTCGGTCCCAGCTCCTGCCCACCTAGCAGTTCAAAAGCACATCAAGTGCAAGTAGATAAGTAGGTACCGCTCCGACGGGAAGGTAAACGGCATTTCCATGAGCTGCTCTGGTTCACCAGAAGCGGCTTACTCATGCTGGCCACATGACCTAGAAGCTGTCTGGGGACAAACGCCAGCTCCCTTGGCCTATAGAGTGAGATGAGCGCGCAACCCCAGAGTCATCCGCGATTGGACCTAACAGTCAGGGGTACCTTTACCTGAAATGGGTACAGTTTAGATCCAATATTTTTCATTTTTTTCCCCACCTAAAGGGGGGGCGGGGGAAGCCTGCAGAAAACAGGATTAGTTTATGACTGAATGCCTGCGTCATTAAAGAGGCTGGTTTGTCCATTCCTTGGAACAGTTGGTCATGAATAAGCAGGGCTCCCCTTAAGTGATGAAATCAAACAAGGTCCATGTCAATGAGCCTGGGCCAAAATTTCTCAGAAGAGAATGTTCTAAGAATTTCCTTTTTCAGTCTCCAACAAACTGTTGCAAGATTCTACCACCCCAAGAATGCTCCGTGGAATGGCCCTCCTAACTTATCTACCAGTATATGTAGTCTCAGTGCCAAAGGGTTCAACCTGGAATTTTGACGTGACAAACACACTTTCATTGTTTTTGTATCTGCTGTATATGTGCAGGTGCCAAAACCAGACAATGTTACTCTGCAACCTTTGGGCAATATGAGATTTTTGGCTCTGTTGGCATCTGTCTGTCTTGAGAGACAATGGAGGAGTACTCCTTTAGGGGAAACGTCAAACCAATGGAGAGTTACAGTGCCTGTTGTGGCTATAGAGACTGATACAAAAGAGACATGTTTTGTTGCAGCTGGGGCACATGAACGCATCTAGTCATGGTGCTGCAGATGAATCATGGCATTTCTTCTCTCTGCACTCCTCCTAACTGTCATTTGCCCCAGTGTTTCAGGAACTGGAAGTTGAAAATTCTAATGCAGTAACACACATATGAAATCTCAACAGTTCTGCTGGCTAGAAAAGTAGTGTAATATTTCTGGCACTGGGTTTGTGCAGCTTCTGCTCTGCTGCAACAGTTTTATAATATTTTTGCCTTTCAATCTTATTTCTCTTTTAAGAATCTTATTTTTTTCATATATTGTATTTCTGTGATTGGAACACTGCACTGGGATCTGCTGGGTGAATGGTGGATGGTCTAGAATTATTACTTTTTAAGTTAATAGATATAAATAAAACTGCTTAACCTATTAAAGGCTACAAAAACTAACATTAAGAGGAATAATGTCATTGCTGAGCAATGTTGCTAAGAAACGGTGACATGTCCTACATGTCCTCTTGCCAAAGGTTTTTGCTTAGAGCATTTCTTTCAAGAGAGTTAAAGAGTTATTGAGTAAGTTAAAGAGTTAGTTTGGGAGTCACAGCATTAGAGAATGATTGTGTTGGAGAGGGAAGTAAAGTGATTTGGTAAACCATTACAACTATTAAAATAAAAGCTGTAGTGGCCTGGGTTGCAGGAGATCAAGGACCCATTACTACTTCCGCAGCGTGATCCCAGAGGGGTGCTTGTCTCCAGCATCCCAGAGCCTTCCAGTCAGCATGAAAGATGAGGTTTTTAGCCACCATGAAATCTTTTCGCCGTTTGTGCTTATTGGAGTCAGAGTGAAAGGTGGTGAGTCAGCCACTGAGAATTGGCTCCTATGGTCACTCTGGGGAAGGTATGTGGGAAGAATAGCAAGGAGCGGTTCTGTATGCTCCAAAGCTTCAGCTTCAAGATACAGTGGTACCTCAGGTTAAGAACTTAATTCGTTCTGGAGGTCCGTTCTTAACCTGAAACTGTTCTTAACCGGAGGTACCACTTTAGCTAATGGGGCCTCCCACTGCCGCCGCGCCGCCGCTGTGCGATTCCTATTCTCATCCTGAAGCAAAATTCTTAACCCAAGGTACTACAGGTGAAACTCAAAAAATTAGAATATTGTGGAAAAGTTCATTTATTTCAGTAATTCAACTTAAAATGTGAAACTAATATGAAATCAGCATCCCCATAAAGCTCGTCTGCGGAAGGAAGCATGAAGTGCTCCAAAATCTCTTGGTAGATGGCTGCGTTGACCCTGGATTTAATGAAGCACAGTGGACCAACACCAGCTGATGACATGGCTCCCCAAATCAACACAGACTATGGAAATTTCACATTGGACTTCAAGCATCTGGCATTGTGTGCCTCCCCATTCTTCCTCCAGACTCTGGATCCTTCGTTTCCAAATGAGATGCAAAAGCTGCTCTCATCAGAAAAGAGGTTTGGGGAACTGTGTCATCATCTGGTGTTGGTCCACTGTGCTTCATTAAGTCCAGGGTCAACGTAGCCATCTACCAGGAGATTTTGGAGCACTTCATGCTTCCTTCTGCAGACGAGCTTTATGGGGATGCTGATTTCATTTTCCAACAGGACTTTGTCACCTGCCTACACTGCCAAAAGTATCAAAACCTGGTTCAATGCCCATGGGATTACTGTGTTTGATTGGCCAGCAAAGCCACCTGACCTGAACCCCATAGAGAATCTATGGGGCATTGCCAAGAGAAAGATGAGAGACATGAGACCGAGCAATGTAGTAGAGCTGAAGGCTGCTATTGAAGCTTCCTGGTCTTCCATAACACCTCAGCAGTGCCACAAGCTGATAGCATCCATGTCACGCCGCATTGAGGCAGTAATTGATGCAAAGGGGGCCCAAACCAAGTACTGAATACATGTGCATGCTTCTACTTCTCAGAGGTCCAATATTGCTCTATTTGCAGTCCTTGTTTTGCTGATTTCATTTAATATTCTAATTTTCTGAGATTGTTAATTTGGGGTTTTCATCAGCTGTACACCATAAACATCACAATTGTAACAAATAAAGGCTTGACATATCTCGCTTTGCATGTCATGAGTCTATCTCGTATATTAGTTTCACATTTTAAGTTGAATTACTGAAATAAATGAACTTTTCCACAATATTCTAATTTTTTGTGTTTCACCTGTATTTCTGGGTTAGTGGAGTCTGTAACCTGAAGCGTCGGTAACCCGAGGTACCACTGTTATGTTGCACAAGTTCTGATATGTACAATGCAACTTAAACACAACTTAAGGCACTCCGAAAAGAAAGGTATTAGAGCACTCCAAATTGTTTGCCCAGCCACATGCACAGAAAATAGAAGATCTAGCTGAAAGGCAACACATGGGAAAGAAAGAGACAAGTCTCTGACTGAAAAGTGACTTCAGCGGACAGCAATAACATCCTATTTAGAAAAGGGAGATAATAATTTCTCTTCTCTTTCGTCCATTCCCATGAACAGGGTTTCTTGACTCATCCATTGGTTTGCCAAAGGAAGCAGATAACAAACCAGCCATTAACAACATCAAGCATCTTGAAGCCTGGGAGAAAGGTACCACCAGCACCTCCATCCTTCCTGCTTTTGAAGTGAACATCTGGATTTAATAGTCAGTGTCACACAGCAGGGTTTGCCAACTTGGCAACTGCATGTGCATGTAAGAAGGAACATAGGAAGCTGCCTTATACCAAGTCAGGCCATTTGTCCATTTTATCTAGTACTGTCCATACTGCCTGGCAGCTACTCTCCAGAATTTCTGGCAGGGTTGTCTCCCAGCAAGAAGAAAGTAATGGCTGAAAGGATGTGATGTACTTTATGAACCAGTACAGTGGTACCTCGGGTTAAGAACTTAATTCGTTCTGGGGGTCCATTCTTAACCTGAAACTGTTCTTAACCTGAGGTACCACTTTAGCTAATGGGGCCTCCCGCTGCCACCACGCCACTGTCGTGCGATTTCTGTTCTCATCCTGAAGCAAAGTTCTTAACCCGAGGTACTATTTCTGGGTTAGCGGAGTCTGTAACCTGAAGCGTATGTAACCTGAAGTGTCTGTAACCCGAGATACCAGTGTAGTTACTAAAAAGAAGGAATCAGTAGGGAGGAAGAAGAGTGGGAGAGGATGAGCAGGTTGTCTTTCTATTACTGCCCAGTGGATCAGCTGGTTCCTGCATCTGATCTAGGAGGAAAGGGTGTTTTGGGGAGGCACTCATTATGGTGAGATACCCAGAACCTCCACTCACAATGGCAAGGGGTTGCTGGTCTTAACTCAGTTATAAGAACTGTAACTTTGAGAACATGTGCTTAAGCTTGCTTTTCCCTCCTCCCTCCTGTTCCTTTTTCTTTGTGTGTCATCTATCTTTCTTTAGATTACAAACTGCTCTTAATGCTTTCTTTTTTTCCTTTTGCTAAAGGGAAGAGTCTAAATGCAACAAATTAAGCCAAAAGCCCTATTTCCATACTCTAACACACACACACACACACACACACACACACACACACACACACACACACTGCCAGTTTTAAGCCCATTATCCCCCTTCTCCAAACTTCTAAAAACAGCAGTTAAACAAACAAACAAACAAACAAACAAACAACAACAACTTGTTTATTTATATGCCGCCTATCTGACTGGGTTGCCCCAGCCACAAAAGGTAGGGCTGGGCATCATCTGTAGTTCAAACATTTCATTCACAACCATTTCTGACCAATGAGATTCCTCTTCTTTCTGCTTTTATTCCAGAGGTTCATATACTCTCCATCCCATTGCGATATTCCCTTCCCCTCTGGCTTATGTAGGCAGCCTGGCGATTTCAACCTTGTGCTTGCATGCTGAGGCCAAAGTATGCCACATTGTCAGCTCTGAGGGAGAGAATAGGGTCCTGCTGAATAAGAGAGCACAGTTTAGCCATCCAGGGCTTTCACGCAAACAATGAATGTGAAAGCTAACAGGATTTTCTTTTGAAGGGCGCTGTTGTAGTGGGATTTTCTAAAACACAGCAGGGATGGTGCAAGAGGAAAAGAGAGAGGCAGTGGGGCTGAAGCCTCCACAATTCAGCTTTGAAAACCTGTTTACCCACCTATTAAAGCTCTGCACAAAAACCAGAGGCTCGCTCCAAGTGTCAAAGTGACTAACAGCATGATCCTACACATGTCTGTGCAGAAGTCAGGCCACTGAGTTCTGCAAAGAGGCATACTTGAAGGTAAATGTTGTTACAGAAATGGTCAAATTAGACATCATGGCAGCAGATTAATGTATTTAATCTAGAACCATCTACACTGTTTAGGACATCTTCCTATGTTCCAGGGGGAGAGTTTAGCACAAACACTGGACCTGCACATCTCCCTGCTTTCTGTGGGAATGGGGCAGATTGGGGCCTAAAACACAGATGTCCCACCATTGTCTAGTTTGGCCCAGAAAGTGTGGAAAGGCAGATCTACTCAGTTGTAGACTGATTGAAATTAAAGAGCCTATTAGGCAGTTTATTCTGTTCTCATGTTTCCCTGTTAATTTCCACATTATGTTTGAACTTTCAGACAATGTAGAAGCCACATCCAGAACTATAGTGGAATATAGTGCAAGTTTAGCCCATATTGCCATATTATTTGCAAACAGGCTTTTTCCCAGAAGCAAATAAAGGCAGTGACCAATTTGTGTGGGGGTTATGTTCCATGGCACTGCAGGCTTACATGAAATCACATATAATAGGAACATCCATGGATAAAGGCTGCAAACACCCTGTTCCTCCCCTGCCCATTTTTGTGATGTTTTCAGGTCATTTCTGGGTTCAGCGCGGTTGTGCACATATCAGATGTGCCTGAAATGGTTGTGGCCTGTAATACCAACATGAGCACTAAGCTTGCACTATATTCCATTATAGTTCCAGAAGTGTCTTTTACATTTTTTAACAGCCAGGAAAAAATAAGGAGCAGGAATGAAGGAATTATTTTTGGATGGAAGAATAAGACAACTGTAGGTGGTATCAGGAGTTGCATATAATAAGGTCAGGGGATACATGCAGCCGTGGGGGGCCTACCTGTGCCACTGACAGCTAGCAGAGCAACTAGGAGTCTGAGCTGTGAACCAGACATCCACATCTCAAAACTTGCCTCTGCCTCTCAGGCAATCCACAGTCAGTCAGTCTCAGTTCCCGCAACTGCAAAATGGGAATAATACAGTCACCGCCCCCACCCTATGTAGGGTTGTTGCAAAAGTGACCAAGTGAATGACTGTGACACTATTAAAATGTAGGAGTCCCACTACTAAGGGTTGTCTCCAAAGTTAGTTCTACTCAGAAAAGGCCCACTGAAATTCATGAACATGAACCTAGGGCCATTAATGTCTACTCTGAGCAGATATTAGTTGTAAGGTAAAGGTAAAGGGATCCCTGACCATTAGGTCCAGTCGTGACCAACTCTGGGGTTGCGGCGCTCATCTCACTTTATTGGCCAAGGGAGCCAGCGTACAGCTTCCGGGTCATGTGGCCAGCATGACTAAGCCGCTTCTGGCGAACGAGAGCAGCACATGGAAACACCGTTTACCTTCCCGCCGGAGTGGTACCTATTTATCTACTTGCACTTTGACGTGCTTTCAAATTGCTAGGTTGGCAGGAGCAGGGACCGAGCAATGGGAGCTCACCCCGTCGCGGGGATTTGTACTGCCGACCTTCTGATTGGCAAGTCCTAGGCTCTGTGGTTTAACCCACAGTGCCACCCAAAGGACACGGTAGTCAACCCTAAATTTTACGCCAGCTCTTTGTACCTGCCAAAACCCACCCAATCTTATCCTTTACCAGAGGTGAGGAACCTTGCTCAGCCTATGGGCAGCATTCCCTCTTGGGCAACCTTCAGGGGGTGTGGCTGCATGCCAGTGGTGGGAGGGGCTAGAGTGAAAATGGGAGGAGCAACGGACGATTGACTCTTATCTTTGTACTGTGGGCAGTACTCCAGCCAGGCAAAATGCAGAGATTCCTACACCTACACCTCTCTCCAACCTCCATATAGGCAAGCAAGAGGCATTTTTGTAGTTCAAGGAAAAGGCCAGGCAAAAGCACCCAAGGAGGGCACAGAGCTGTACTGGTAGGGCTGTGGCCTAGAGAACATGGCAAGGGCCCGACAGAGGGGCTTAGTGGGCCACCATCGGCTCCTAGGCCTGAGAATCCCATTGTGCTGTATGCATTGGGGAGGATCAATTAAATTTCTCCCTGAAAAGGGTTGTCCAGACTGCACCCTCTCATCCCTGTTCCAGAAGGGAAGGTGGTCCTTAGGTTGAAAAACACTCTATACCCGTGACTAAGACCATGTTGTTCCAAGGTTTTCTGGAGTTGAGCAGAGAATAGGAATTGTGCCCTGCCTAGAAGGTTTATTCTCCATAATTTCACCACCATAGAGAGCTGCCTGTACTGGGTACTGGGTCAGACTGGCTCCACTTTCATCACCATCCTTCAGTAAAACCAACTCCCCAAAAAACAAAAACAAAACCCACTGTGCTTACTGCATCCAACAAGAAGCGCCGCTGTAGAAGTTATAAGAGTTTTACTGAGATAAACTTGACATTTTTTTCTCTCCTCTCCTTCCCCCAAAGCTAGTCATTCAAGGTACTGGTATGGGAGTAACCAACATTCCAAAAAAAAACACCGTCTGAGCAAGTTCAAATCCACTGTACGGAGCATTCAGGTTTTTAAAGCAGCCATGAATCAGCATAGCCCTGCCTAGTGCTAATATTTGCATTGCAGGCCAGCCCTTTTAAAAATAAAATGGGCACTGGTGTTCAAAAACAGCAATAGACAAACCCCTGGGAGGAAAAAGGCTGATATATTTCTCCTGAGAGGGGTATTTATATTCTTTAGAAAACATTACTCTTCCGGGACCTTTTGAGTTAAAAATGACAGAAAAGGTATTAAACAGAAAATAATTTCATTTGTACCATGTGAAATACAAAAAAGAGGTTTCATTAGGACAGAAGAAAAATCCTAATGGATCGGGGGGGGGGGCTTCTAGTCCACCATTCTGCTCTCACAGTGGCCAACCAGAATCAAGAGCACTCTTGCTGTCTTTGAACCTCAGAAACTGACATTTGGAGGCACCCTGCCTCCTAAATGCAATAAAATAAATGAAGTTTACTTTACTTATTTAAAATATTTATCTCCTGCCTTTCACATTGCTGCAGCCTGAACTATTCAAAACTATTCAAAACCCAATGCAATGAAACACTCACACTGGATTACTGCAATGCTTTCTATTTGGGGAAGCCCTTAAGCCTGGTTTGGAAGCTGCAGCTAGTGCAGAATGCAGCAGCATAGCTCTTCATCTGAGAGGCACACCGTGGTGTGAGCATATATTACATCTGCTGAGGAAGGTACACTGGCTGGCTGGCTACTTAGCTAGGTTTAAGGCTTTACTGTTGTAGTTCATAAAGCCCTAAACAGTTTGGCAACAATTTATTTGAAAGAGTGCCTTATTTTAAAGGCATGGATGTGTTTCTATTCCCCCCCCCTTTGATTTCTTAAATTTGGTTTTAATTGCATTTTTATAAGTTGCTTTGATCACATTTTTTCATGAAAAAATGACTAGTAAATGCAAGAAGGAAGGGAAAGAAAGAAGGAAGGGGGGACAGCTTCCTCCTTGGTTTAGCACAATGTTTGTTTTTCTCCCATCGACCACTTGAAAATTGTGTTTTTCTCCCATCGACCACTTGAAAATTGACGGAGGTCTCATCAAACCTTTTTCTTTGCTGGTGTTCAGGGTAAAGGTTTAATGCTCATCTTTTAAGCTTTGTGTATAGATTTTTACGTTAGTATGAATTTTAAAAACTCACTTGTATTAAGATGAACAAGGTCTAAATAATGGATTATTAAGGTTATAAGGACGTGCATGAACAAGCATTAAGCAATGAAACTAAGAGGAGGAGGGGAGGGAAGTCAATCAAAAATTATGGTTTAATTTTTTTGATTATGATGGGGGGGTTGTTTTGTTTTTTGCATTTTTCTTTTTCTTTTTCTTTATATATTGTTGCTGTTATGTTTATTTTTGATGTTATCTTTTTGGAAAATTAATAAATTGTTATAAAAAATATATTCTTTGCTGGTGCAGTCAGAGTGCAAGCAAAACTGATATTTTTATAAGCACAGTCTTGCCTTTCCAATGTGGTGGATGTCATTGGTGAGAGTGGTTTCCTGATTCACAGGGAGATTTTAGAGTGATGGGGGAGGGATGTTAGCAAGAGGTGTGGGAGCAGAATGGAATGAGTGATGCTCGATGAGTAGTGGTACTGCAATATTTCTGTTTACGTAGTGAGAAAAGTGGTTGGGAGGACATGTAAGGGAGAATCTGGGTGTGATATGTATCTGTTGGTGGGGTGAATGATGCATAATGTGAGTCAGGATTTGCCTTTGCAAAGGGAGAGTGAAGAGATAAAAGAGCTCTGACTCAAAATGTTTTCGAAATAGGCTGCTGTTCTTGCTTTTGGGGAATTTTATTGATTTATTTGGTACTGTGGTTTTTAATTCGTTTGTTTGTGTGTGTGTGCGCACACACACACTTTTGTTGTTGCAAACCACTTGGAGATGCTTTTGATGTTCAGAGGTATATAAATGCACTTATGGGTTATATTAGAATAAAAATTAAAATATTACGACAATCACAGGCCTCAGGTAAGAGGCCTTTCTAATAATCCAGCCCCAGTTAAAGCAGCCTTGATCTCCTGAAATTGATATTCAGCAATCATTTGTGGCATCAAGAACAGATACTCCTAACTGTGTAACAATTGGACCACAAGCAGTCCATGGGCAACAGTTTGAGAAATTCTTCCTTTGATTATTTGGCTGTTAGCCAGACAAACAGATACGAGATAAAGATGAAGGATTACTGGAATGGTTTTTGTTGTTGTTACTGTTTCTTCACCTTAGCAAGACCTCTTACTTGCTTGCTTGCTTTTATTTAAAAGGTGTTTACCCTGCCTTATCGCAAGCAATTCAATAAATTCAATTAAAAAACAACATAAATAAAAAATGCAGAGAGGAAAAAGACATAAACAGCAGAATAAAACCACATCCACCATGAAAAACAGAACAGACTTCAGAACTCACATTATTCTCATTAAAACCACAGCAGAGAAGGTCAGCATCCAAAGACCATTAGGAAGAAACATTAAAAGGGGGCTGGCAAATAAATCATGAAAATACCTTTTCTTCTTCTTCTTTTTAAAAAGGGTCTTTCCCATACAGCAGAAGACTTGGGATGGAGCTGAGATACAAGACCACAAAAGCACAAAGTTGGAAGCGGTGGGTAAACTATTTGGCATGGGGTGGGGGAACATGAAGGACAACCATGTGGCAGCTTTACTCATGCATAGGCTGCCCTCGTGAATGCCTTAGAAACAAGGCCTGAAAAGCAACTCACCCTGAGTTTGTGGTGGGTCGACTAATGGATGGATTCCAGGGCATGAAGGAGATTATACAGGGAAGTCAGCGCCAGGATAGGGAAGCTTTGCTAAGAAGCACTGACCGCAAGATGCAGAAGAAGGAAACAACACTTAAGGAACACTTAAAGGACACTTAGAGCTCAACCACACTTCCCTTTGTCCCAGTTTATTCCATTTGCCCCTTGATTTCTAGGCACGGGTCTGAGAGGTTTTTCTTTCATCCTGCTGCTTTTCCCGGGAATACCTTGCTGATTACTGCTGAATCAGACCACGTGTCAATCTATAGAAAACTCAGCTGACATTTGTTGTGATTCAGTACTAAACAGCGGGTTTTCCCAGGAAAAGCAGCAGGACAAAAGAAAAAACCTCTCTGACCAGTGTCTAGAAATCGTAGGGCAAACAGAAGTGTGGATCAACCCACAAGGGGCTGCTTCATACGGAAAGCAAAACAGCAAAAGCCTGAAAACATAAGAAGAGCCTGCTGGATCAGCCCAATGGTCCATCTAGTCCAGAATCCTGTTTGCACATTAGCAAACTAAATGCATGTGGGAAATCTGCAAGGATTGTTTGAGCACCAGAGCACTCTTCACTCCTGTGGTTCCCAGCAACTGGTATTGTGAAGCATAATGCCTCTGGCAGTGGAGGCATTACATAGCCATCACAGCTAGTAGCCGGTTATACCCGTGTCTTCCACCAATTTGCCTATCAAAACATAATTAAATAAAAACAATTTCGGGTTTGCAGTTTAACTTGTTAAATTATTTTTTTCATTTGTAAATCTAGCAAGGAAAGAGGAAAGAAAGAGAGAGGGGGGAATGAAGTAAACTTTAAAAAGAAAAAAGAGGAGGGTGAATTGTGCTAACAATAGTATTAACAAAAATAGTACTGCACAAAAACAAGGCAGAGAGATAAGGTAAGAAAGTCATAACAGTAATGAAGTGTGTGCTTCAAAGCCACACAAGGAAACTTATCCCACAGCTCGTGTGCGGACTCTGGACTAGAGCAACAAGTCACATGGCCATTAACAGAAGCTTACTTACAGAGTTAGACCTTAACAGTAAAGAAAAAACCCAGTCTAGCAGATGGAAGCATCATCACTGCAGAAGGAATTGGACAAGGTTTTGTGAACTACAATAAGCTAAATGGAGGAATGCTAACCATACCAGTGCAGGGTATACTATACGTTCCCACCTTGGAAGGAGGGCTCCTGCCAGTTAAGCGCTTGGCTTCCAGAGGGCTCATAATCAAGTCCCAGGGCAACAGATACACAGTTCAGAAGGGGTCAAGCCACAGCAATTGCAAATGAGCAGCTATATTACCTAAGCACAGCAGAGCAACAACCGAGTGTCACTGCACACAAGCAACATGGTGGCTGCATTCACTGGGGGAATTGCCGCCTGCGGCACAGATGCCCAGAAAGTCTAAAAGAATTAGAGACAATTACAGTGGACATAGGATCGCAAGGAACCTGCATGTCTCTTTAGTAATATTTCAAGATGCTCTGAAAAACGAGAGGCAAATGCAGTTCCCCAAAACAGGATGGTGTAGAAGATGCCCAAAGGTTCTAAAGAAGGGGAATACAGCATCAGATTTGCCTCACAAGTCCTTGGGGAAAGGTGACATTTGGTAGGCTTCATCAGGGAACACACTTTACAACAGCCTTCCCCAACCTGGTGCCCTCCAGACACCAGGACACCTCCCAAACACCACTGGGACTGATGGGAGTTGTAGTCCAAAATGCCTGGAGCCACCAGGCTGGGGAAGCCTGCTCTTATGTAACTTTCACATCCCTCACAGCTCTGGAAGAGAACTCTGCACCAGCAACATGGTTCAGCAAGAGAAAGCAGGCAGACAGATTCTCCAGTTTGTGGTATATTATAGAATAAGGTGTACTGAGACAACCTAATTTTACAGACTTTGCTCACCAGAACAGCCTATTATGTGATGTATTATTACGTGACTGTAAAAGGTACACCGTATTATTAGGTGAAAGTAAGAGGCAGGATTGCTTTCACTTGTTGGTTTCTTGAGCCACATGTATATAAATCTCTCTATATTTTAAGTGCTCCAAAGCAGCATATTCCCACTGTATAAAAGTGCAAAGGCCTGGTTTGTTATGCTTGGAGTACAGTCAGGTAACCACAAAACCTCAAAGACCATTAGTCACACACCTGCAAATCAAAATACATTAAATATATATTCACTGTGTGTCATCATCTGATCTATAAGGGCTTAGAATACTTGTAGTACTGTAATATATACTCAGTGAGAGCAAGAATCTTCAGCATTTAGATCTGGACCATTTTCACACAGAAAATCTGACATGGAAAAGGTGGAGCCTCTCCCTTATACAGTAATCTGAAAATGTATAAATGTCATCAGTGCAGCATAGAGAGAGGAAGAGGCCTGTTTTTAACTGATAATTACTGACATGGGTATTGCAAACATAGCCTTCAGTCACCCCAAGAGTCCAGCCATTTTCAAAACTGACATTCCATTGGAGCGTGACTCAAGTTTCTGCCTCTTCATTATTTAAGCTCAAATCTTATCCACACTGAGAGGAAGTCCCATTGAACAAAGTGGGATGCATTCCTGAGTAAACATGCATAGGATTGTTCCCAAAAACCATTGCCCCTTGATTCCATAAATTAATCCTCAGTGACCCCCACCCTACAAAAAACATTATTTATAATAGCGATTTGCACATCCCACTAAGGAAGATAACAACACAATAACATTCAAAAAGGGATTAATTGCACATTTATTCAAAATCATGTTTCTGGATACATTTCATATGGCATCCCTGTGCAGAAGGCTTTACATGCACATAGATGTAAGTGAGAGAGAAACAAAAGGCGGAAAAGTAAATGAACTACCCGCTGACTTTGTCAGACCAGTTGTGTTCCTAGACCTGCAGTCTGTTTCTCACAGTGGCAAGCCAGATGCTGCTGGGAAGCCCACAAGCTTAAAGGATGAAGAAAACAGACAGTCCTCTTCTATCATTAGCCCAGCAACAACTGTTATTGAGAGGTAGACTGCCTCTCAACAGCATGGCTCCATTTAGACATTATAGTTAACAGCCAGTGATAAAAATCACCTGCTGCACAAATTTGTAAAAACCCTTAAAGAAAGACCTCTCAGCCTAAAGCAGGGGATAGTCAACATGGCATCCTCTAGTTTTTTTCTGGACTATAGTTCTCATCATTGCTTACCACTGAACATGCTGGATGGAGCTGATGGGAGTCCAAACAACATCTGAAAGGCATCCCCAGACTGTAGTCATTGCCACCAATTGCAGCAGAAAATTTCACAAGTCAATACAGTGGTGCCTCGCAAGATGAAAAGAATTTGTTCCGCGAGTCTTTTCGTCTTGCAATGTTTTTCGTCTTGCGAAGCACGGTCCGTCGCAACTGCGCCTCTTCAAGCGGCTTTAAGAAAAAAGCGCAAGACGTTTTCGTCTTGCGAAGCAAGCCCATAGGGAAATTTGTCTGGCGAAGCAACGCAAAACTGAAAAACCCTTTCGTCTAGCGAGTTTTTCGTCTTGCGAGGCATTCGTCTTGCGGGGCACCACTGTAATGGAATGCAGGGAGAAGTACTGGGGGTAGTGGTGCATGCCCTGTACTAGCTGTCAGTTGATTTTCAAAGTTGGGGGCTAATTAATAAAAATTAACACCAACTGAAAAAATGAACTCACAATGAACTTGTCCACTTTGGATGTGCCACAAGGCAATGCACTGATTATGCTGCAAAACAGACACTCACTTTTAAAGATCAGTGCTAGCTGTTTTGGCATGTTAGAAAAATTCCCAAGCCCTTATTATGTCAATACTTTTATTAGGCCAAGCAAAATGTCACCAAACCTTTGACTTCCACAGAACCCTTCATCAGGAGTGGATGTTTAAAAAGCTGGGATGGGTGAGAGAAAGAGAAAAGGATGTTGAAGTTAAATCAAGCCATCTAGGTCTGCATCTGATAAGTTTTCAGATGGTGGGAGGGAGGAGCTAGCAGATATTCAAATAAGGTGCTTCCAGGTGCTTTTTAAAAAGAGAGAGCCAAAACTGCATACACACATTCCATCTGCAGCAGCTGCCCTTCTGTCCATCTGCCCTTAAATTGGGGGGGGGGGGGTTGAGAGGTTCCCAGCTAGATAACACCAGAACTTTAAGCATGTTTGCTAAAAAGTAAACAGGACTCACCAGCCAGTGTGTTTATAGGAGTTCAGTCTTCATAGCAAGTTTACTCAGAAGCACATCCCACTTATGGTCAATAGGACTTACTCAAAAATTATGGCACACTACGCCCAAAGTTAGGGATTAATTGTTCTCATTAGGTCTACCTCCTAATCATATGAAGGTTGGCTCAGAAGTCAGTCCCACTGACTTAAATGCTTGTGCTATCCCAGGGTGTATGTGTGAGCTCAGGTTTGCAACTTGATCCTATACATGTTTACTTGGATCCAATACGGCTGACAATAGCATAGAAAATGGGTGGGCCAGGCTGGGGGGGGTATTGGTCCTCTACCAGGACTTGATCTAAGGTGGTCACAACAACAGCAGTACCATTACCATATAAAGAAGAAGAAATGGGTCCTTAAATGTATATTATTGTTGTTGTTGTTGTTGTTGTTGTTGTTGTTGTTGTTGTTTTTAAGGTGGGTCATGCTGTGCCTGAAAAAAATTGAGATTACTGAAAGCCTAATGAAGTTTAATAGGTCTGACCTCTGCAGCCTACACAACCTCCCGGTCCTATACATGCTCAGGATTCAGTTCCACTGCACAGATGGGTCTTTCCCATAAATCACTCAGTGGACCCGGGTCTTAAGCCTGCTTGAGTTCTGTGGGGCTGTCACCCCAGGGATCTTCAGCCAGAGAACTCTTTTCCCAGCCCTTATGAAATAAACCCGTTGGGTTATATAGATATATAAACGGCATTTGATCTATTGAAGCTTAGGGGCGGGGGGGGGAGAGAAAGAGAGAGAGAGAAAAAATTAACTGTTCTTTTCAAAGTCTAGAGGTAACCCACCCCTTCAGACGACCAAGAGAAAGCGAAGCCCTCCCGCTCCCTCCGCGGCTCCAGTGGCGCCACCAGGGCAGGACTTCAGGGCAGACGTTCACGGCCCCCGACTCTGCAGGGGCCAAAAAGAACTGGTCTGCCTCGCAGCATTTCGCATGATGGGAAGCAATGCGCGTTGCCCTCGCACCATACGTCCACGAAGTCTGGAGCTCGCAACGACTCGAAGTTCCCCGTGTGGTTTTACCTTGTCAAGTTTTGCGCGGCTCCTCCGCACGCGGTTCTGGCGCGGCCTGCCGAGGCTGGTGTCAAGGAAGGCGCCAGCTGGTTCCTCATTCCAGAGAAGCAGGCTCTAGCGGCGTCCCCGCAGCGGCCGTCTGGTTTCGCCGCCGCCGCTGTTGCCGCCGCCGCCTCGTAGCGGAGGGAATTTCCTCCGTTCCCCAAGCGCGGCTGTTCTCTCCCCGCCGCTCCAGAAAGGAATCCGAATACAGAGGGCAGTTTCCGCAACCCGAACACCAACACAGACAGCTACACACCCTTCCTCCTTCTCCTAGCCGAATCTACTTTTCACTGCTTTGCAAAACGTGCTTTAACTTTTTTTTTAAAAAAAGTACTATTATTTTTCTCCACCTCCTTTTCCTTGTCACGCGTTTTTCCCCAGGCCAAACTGACGCGCAATACGCATTGAAGTTGCGGGAGAAACCGGAGAGCGAAAGAGGCTGCTCTGGGCTTGCGGAGACACGTCGAGCAAGAAGCGTGGAGCAATTGCCGCTGCCGCCGCTATCCGCAAAGATTCACACGAGTCGGGAGGGAGGGGGGGCACATGCGTGTGAATTTGAGAACGCGGGAAGCCTTAATCTGTAAGGCTGGTTCCTCAGAGGCAGCCGGTTGTCCCGGGGCTCCCGTCGGAAAGCGACACAGTCTGGCCTCACAGCTGCTACTCGCTGGCTGTTGAGAAACTTCCCACCCCTTCTTCCTGCCACTGGGATCGCTTGACAGGCTTCTTTTAAGGTTGTTTTTTTAAATAAAAAAAAATAGTACTACACTTATGACTTCTAGGAGCTCAAGGTGGCGCTCTGCATTTTATCTTCATAACAACCTGTTAGGCTGTTTTGCCTGAGGGACAATGCGTGGCCCAGTGTTACCAGTAAGCTTCATGGTTGAATGGAGAGTTGAACCCCAGGCTCCCAGGCCCTGGTCCACATAATTTCCTTCCACCTTATTCAACTTTCTGGAAATAAGCAGGGAGAGAAGAGAGGAGGTCTGGCTTCCTGTCTCTGACTAGTCTTCTTTGTAGAGTGAGGTAGGTAAGTAGGTGGGTGGGGACCTTTCTGGCATCAGACACCTTGAGGGCAATCCTATAAACATCTGCCATGTCTGCTCAGAAACCATTCCTGTCCAATCCCTGGCGTGCATTAACTTTAAAGTACCGTATGTCCTCTGAAACTGGTTGTGTTTTTTTTAAATAAAATTTTACTGGTTTTACAATTTCAAATTCAACAATTATTTTCCATAAAAAAGAGAAATACAAAATATCCAACATGGAATATAAGAACTAAAATAAAAATTTAAAAACATCTTTTCGGAGGTTCTCTGTAACCTCCTGACTTCCATTTCGTTTCCTGGTTCATTGAATATATTATATACCATCAGTTTTTATTGTTTCAGTTCAAATTTCTTTCCATAAACTTTATCTTATTTTAATTGCTTGCAAGTGTTTAGTCAAAGCCTGCCAATGTTTCTACTTGTTTACAATATTTTTGTACATATACAATAAATGCCTCCCATTCTTTTTTAAATTTCTCAATGTCATTGTCTCTGAGCTTTTCTGTAAGTTTTGCCATTTCTGCATAGTCCATCATTTTCAATTGCCATTCTACTATTGTTGGTATCTTTCTTCCACCCCTCTTAATGCTT
Organism: Podarcis bocagei; assembly: GCF_964188305.1. Classification (NCBI taxonomy): domain Eukaryota; kingdom Metazoa; phylum Chordata; class Lepidosauria; order Squamata; family Lacertidae; genus Podarcis; species Podarcis bocagei. The sequence goes on from NC_138140.1 coordinate 24,889,873, forward strand.
AACAGGGTTAGGGGGAAAGTTGTTGGACTACAACACCCATCATCCCTGACCATTGAACATGGGGGCTGGGGACTGGTGGGAGTTGGAGTCCAGCAAAATAAAGAGCACCAAAGGTTATCTTCCCCTGATGTATAGAAACATAGGAAGCTGACTTGTACTGAATCAGAGTCCTTGGCCTGTCTGACTCCAGAACTGTCAACACAGACTGAAAGCAGTTCTTCAGGGGTTTCATTCCCTGCCCTACCTGAAGATGCTGGGGAATGAACAAGGGACCATCTGCCTGCAAGGCAGATGCACTGCCACTGAGCTATGAACCTCTCCCCATGATTTGGACCACTCTTGATAGAGTGAAAATGAAAGAAAGAGTATTGTAGCAGAATAAAAAATTAAAAAATGTATTATGACACAAGCTTTTGTAGATGACAAATATGTGGCATGCAGGCATCTTTTGGAACTCCCTGCCTATTTATATATCAGTGTACTCTTTTTAGCACTTGCTAAAAATATATGTAGAATGTTAACATTTAAGCTGCTAAAATTAAATTTTTTAATTATTTTGATTGCACTTTGTGCACAGTTTATATTTGTTTTAAACTCTTTTGGTAATTGTTTTTAACTCTTTTGGTAAACTTCTTTGAGGGATATTTTTACAATCAAATGGTATATAAGTTTTAATAAAACAAATATATCATTTAAGTATGTCTCCCTGTCCCCCAAAGTCTATCATTCCTTCTAATAAGTCCAGATAATCAAAACAAAACTTTTAAAAATGAGCTATGGGGCACTGGACTCATATGCTGATTTCACAGCATATGAAAGCTGATGGCTATCAGAGAAAGTTAGAAAGTGGTTGCTTCCATCCTGGAAAAGTTATTTCTTTCGTATTCTCCCATTTATATACCACCTTTTCCTCCAAGGAGCTGAAGGTTTTCCTTCATATTGTTTTCCTCCTCTCCATTTTATCATCACCACAACCCACTTAGGTAGGTTAGGTTGAGAGAATATGACTGGCCCAAGGTCACCCAGTGAGCTTCGTGACTGAGTGGGAATTAAAACCATGGTCCCCCAGGTCCTATTTTAAAACTCTGACCATTACACTACACTTTCTGTACGCTGCCTTTCAGAGGCATTGCTAGCTGGTGGCTGAAAAGAGAGGAATCCCAGGCCTACAGGGCACAAACTTGCATATGCTGATTGGTTTTTAAAAAAACTTTCTGCAAACATTGGGATTCTCTTGAGCCTGCTAATACATCCTCCTTCTGTGTGAGTGGTACTGTTTTTGCTACATGAGGATTCACACTTGGAGCATGAGTATGCTTGTGATACACAGGAACATCTGATAAAACCTACCATCCTCTAGGCATTATTGACTCCAGCTTCCATCAACCCCATGGCATGGCAAAAATTCACAACCGAAGCTCCCCCCCCCCCCATCCCATCACTGCTGCCATGATTTAAAACACTGAGCTTTTGCCTATAACCAAAGTGGTAGTACCCCATACCAGTCTCATAAACACCTACCTACCTCAGTGTGCCCTTAGGAAAGATGGACAGACAAAAAAAAGTACTTCTTCACACAGCACCTAGTTAAACTATGGAATTCACTTCTGTGGGAAGCACTGATGGCCACCAAATTGGATGACATTAAAAGTGGATTTGACAAATTCATTGAGGATATAGTGATTACCGTCTGCTTCCACTGTCAGAGGTAGTATGCTTCTGCATACCAGTTGCTGGAAAACCACAGAAAGGGAGAGTGCTGTTGTGCTCAGATCCTGATTATGGGCTTCCCATGGGCGTCTGTTTGCCCACTGTGGATACAAGATGCTGTTGGCTTGATCCAGTGAGGCTCTTCTTACAGAAGAAATGGAGATGTCACATTTGGTAAGGGAGGTGCACTTAGTTTGGGCATGTCCACACAGGAGATACCTACTCTTCCAGTCTGGTGCTGCACTGAAGCCCTTAGCCAGAAATGCTGGGGTGGTGCTTATTATATATAATCTGTTAATTTTAGCTGTAATGAACTTGGTCCTCTAGCTTAATGAATAGGAAGCTTGAGGGAGGCACATACACCACCAAACAGGAGAGGCTCCCCCAACCTTGTGCCTTCCAGAGGTTTTGAACTACAATAGCCACAGCTGGCAGGGCAGTGCTAGCTAGGGCTAATTGAAGTCCAAAATATCTGGTCACCAGTTCGGGGAAGGCTGCTGTAGAACACTATCTATCATCTATCTTTCTTTCTTTCTTTCTTTCTTTCTTTCTTTCTTTCTTTCTTTCTTTCTTTCTTTCTTTCTATCTATCTATCTATCTATCTATCTATCTTTCTACCTTTCTACCTTTCTACCTTTCTATCTTTCTATCTTTCTTTCTATCTTTCTATCTTTCTATCTTTCTATCTTTCTATCTTTCTATCTTTCTATCTATCTCTCCATCCATTAGGGCTATGCATGCTCCTCAATCCAATTTCTAGAGCCGAAATTGATTTGGGGCGGGGGATTTTCCCTGCCTCCTCCCAGACCCATGTATAATCAAGATCTCCTTCCCCTTCTCACTGCCACACTGTAGCCAGCAGGACTGGACCCTCTGTTTACCAGCTGGTGACTGCAAATCTCTGTAGGCAGCAGGATTGAGCCACTGGCTCACAGCCTAGTAAGCAGTGTATGCAATTCTACTGCGGATTGCTTTGCCAATGCATCTCCTGTGGAATTACCTGATCTGACCTGAGGCTATCTGAAGCATACTGAGCCAATGCCCTGTTCCGCCTGAACTATCTACTATCTGCCTGAACTATCTACTATCTACTGTCCACTCCACTAGCCATGCACAATTGCACATGCATGCACAGGGCCAGATTAAGATCTTTAGAGGCCCAAAACACTTAAAAGATTTTGGTGCCCCAAATATATCTAATTCAAAATATAAACAATCATAAACCATAAAATAAAATTTCAATTTTTGAAATGAAACAAAACCTATAGTAAGATGGACAATAATGTTTATTTTTGTATATTTACACTTTACTTATATTTGAAAAATTTTCTCCTACATTTTCTAATTGCAAAGTCTTTGATCAGATCCTCAAAAAACCAATCTTCTGTAACAGATCTGCTTCTATACTCAGTAGAGATAAGGCATTCAGCCTGTCTTGTTGCATAGTTGTTCTGTTGGGATTTTTAATATACTTCAACTAAGAAAATGAGTGCTCAGCTGAGCAATTTATGACCATTAATGTTAAAAATCCAGCAATGGGAAATTTCTGTGGTGCCCCACTCCCCCATTCCTTTGATGCCCTAAGCTTGTGCTTATTTTGCTCAAAGGTTAATCCAGCCCTGTGTGTGCAGAAAGGGATCATAGAATCATAGAGTTGGAAGAGACCACAAGGGCCATCGAGTCCAACCCCCTGCCAAGCAGGAAACACCATCAGAGCACTCCTGACATATGGTTGTCAAGCCTCTGCTTAAAGACCTCCAAAGAAGGAGACTCCACCACACTCCTTGGCAGCAAATTCCACTGTCGATGTATGAGGTCTAGTCCTTACTCCGAAGTAAGTCCCACCGTGACATTAATAATGTCATTAGGAATCATGTAGGTTTGCTTTTTAAAAATAGATACCACAAGCAAGATTATAAGTTGAAGGTTTCCATTCGCAGCCACAATTTCCACGAAGTTCACACACATAGCAATTAGCACTAGGAAAAACATCTTTCATTTACACCAATGGGAGTTTTCTCCTAATGCTAATTGCCTGGCTGCATGGGTGCAGGGAGACCACAGCTGAGAAAAGAAGCTTAAATCTCTCTCTTTTTTTAAAAAAAAAGATATTTATTATAAGTTTTAAAATTACAGAAAAAAGAAGAAAAGAAAACAACAAAAAATTTTAACAAGACATACATTACAATACATAAAAAAGAAAAAAAACGTAAAAACCAATACAATACAGCAAAAAAGAACAATAACATTAAAACACACATCCAATATTCCATATCTTTATCTTTCATTTGCTTGTTTCATCAACCTCCTCACACCTCCCTTTTTGTATTCTAGTTTAATTAATTGTTTCAGCAAATTCTTTCCATCTTTCTCAATTTTTGTTAAATAATTTATCTTAACGGTCTAACCTATTAATTAACTCAGCAAATCCTTTCCATCTTTCACTATATTCTGTCATTCAATTTACCTTAATTTCTTTTAACCTTATCTTACCATAAAATACCTTAAAACTTAAAACTTAATACCTATTTATACATAACTCCTTATATCATTTCTACTAAAGCCAAATAGTTTCATTCCAACATTTTTCCTCATTAATTTATTCATTAATTTTACCCTAATTCTCAAAATATTTTTTTAAAAAAACTTTCTTCCAATCCTCATCCAACGTCTCTTCTTCCTGGTCTCGGGTTAAGTCAGTCCTTACTGTCCATTCCATCTAGTCCATCAACCTGGTGATCTTATGTCCGAGGCTCTTAAGTCTTTTCCATGTCCCTTCTGCAGATCTTCTTCTTGTTTATACCTGCACTTTACCTTGTCTTTTGTTGATCTTTTTCTTAATTTCTTTCCTTTCTCATTGAGGAGTAGGTCTTGGGGAGACTCCAACCCAACAATATCTCCGTCTCCCCTCAACAGATCAGCCCATTCTCCACAGTCAGCACTGTAGTCCAGAAAGTATTTAAAAGCATGTTTCAAAGTCCCTCCAAAGTTAACAGCCCCCGCAACTCCAGACCCCCCCTGGCCCAAAACCAAATCCCAAAAACCAAAACGTCCCTGCCTAGGGGGATCCATCCAACTTCCCATCTCCCAGCCAAACGATACTCCCTCTCTCCATATCTGACTTTCTCCAGGTTCAGTCTTCAAAAACAGCAGCTTATGCTCCTGCAGGGCCTCGGGTTTCTCCATTTGTGTTACTTGAGGTTCAACAGCAACCTCCTCCATTATCTTCTGCCCTTGCACTTGCCCTGTCAAAACAGATTCCTGGGTTGGTTCCTGAATGGTTTCTATATGAGTATTCACTGTTTGTCCAAAGTTTTTGACTGCAACAGTCATAAAATCCATCTTCTCATGCAGCTGCTCCAACAAAGCACTTGTCTTGCAAAAAGCAAGCACCAAAACTTCTTCTAGACACATTTTTATCCAAGGTCAGAGTCTGGTCTCACGATCCTTAATCTCCACAGCTGTGAAATCCCCAGATCGACTCCAGCAACAGTTTAACAAGCTCCCTCTAGAGGAGACAATTTCTATTTATCCATCTTTTGAAAGCAGGTCCAACAAAAGAAAGTTACTTTCATTTTTCAAATATTTTGTTTCTTTTGAATGCAAAAGGCAACATTGGAATCAATATGTTTCTCTTTTTTAACTATCTGTCAAAAGACTTTCCATTCACAGTCAATGAACTTCCCCAAAAATTTCTGTCTCTGACACCCCGTTCCCAGGTTTGAGACGGTGGAAATTTATCTTTCTTTACTCTCTCTCCTGCAGGCTTAAACAATCTAAGATTCCCCCCCTCTTCTCCTGCTTCCAAGAGGGGTTTTGATGGTTATAACTGAAGGAAACTTAGTCCTTTATATACGACTTTCCTGACTTTAGCTTGCAAAGTTTTGCTTCAGTCTATTTACAAAAGCGGAAGGCGGACTTCCTGTTTAGAACCTTCCCGCTTCAGTGCCAAATTAAAATGTTTCTTAGTCCAATTTTCCGTTCTACTCACGGGTACTTGTTTAGAGTCCAATTGTCCACAGGAAAAAAGTCAGCGCTCTCTGGCAATGGCTGTGCGGCTTCACTCCGTAAAAGTAGCGGTCGATTCAAAACACCGCGCCGCTCACCCCACGTCGCTTCGGATCCCCGAAAAGGGGTTTCCCTGCGAGTAGGGGAGGCACTCTTGGTGTCAGCCGAATCCCACGTTCCCAGGCTTCCTCCGCCTGGGATTTTTGAGGGGTCTCCGCCTTCGCCGCGGCGGCAAGACCCGATTTTCACGGAGCGGGTTCCTCTCGGTCAGAGGAACTCCGCCATTGCCGATGGCGCTAACCCGGAAGTCAAGAAGCTTAAATCTCGCTTTCCTGTGCTGCAGTTTCCCATGCTTGCCTATTATTTAACATAAAACGTAATAGTTAAATGCTGCAAGTGGTGAGGCCTGTTGTTTTATAGGATAATGTGCATAGGATTGCAGCTTCCAGCTCACTCCTATGTCCCACCATGTTTAGATTCTACATCCCTGAAGAATCTCTTATCTAATCCAAAGCCATACCAACATCCCTTTCTCACACACAGACATACACGTCTCATTTTGGGGGCTCATTTGTCAGTTCAGTTTTGGTATGTTGCCAAAGTCTGCTGACATAATTTCAGGAGCATGGATGTAGGAGTGATCAACAGCCCAGTGCAGGAGAAGGGTGGCAACACCGCTGCCACTGCCTCTCCTCCACTCTGCCCACAGGCCAGACTTGACCTGACAGTGGAGCTGTGGCTGGGCATGCTTTGACAGCTCCCTTGCATGCCAAAGGCAGGTTCCAATGAGTAAGCATGTGGGGGGCCACTTGGCCGTACCCCCTCTCTCGAAAATGTGCCCAGGGCCATGGCCTCCCTAGCCTCCCAGGCTACGCCCCTGATTACCATTCCCTCCTCCTGGCACTAGGAATGGGAGGAAATAGGAACACTCTACTGATACAGATAATAATGTCCCTATGTTCTGAGGAATGGTGGAGGGTAAGCAGATCAGTTTGACTCAGCTCACATTTAATGGCGAATGTGCCCAATCCATAGTTTCTGAAATAATACATGAACTGACACACAACCGCCCTTTGAAATTTTGCAATGCAGTTCAACAGCCAAGTAATATGTATCGTAGTAGTAGTAATAATAATAATAACAATAATAAATTATTTATACCCCGCCCATCTGGCTGGGTCTCCCCCGCAGCTCTGGACGGCTTCCAACAAAGATTAAAAATATATTAAAATTTCACACATTAAAAACTTCCCTAAACAGGGCTGCCTTCAGATGTCTTCTAAAAGTCCGATAGTTCTTTATTTCTTTGATATCTGATGGGAGGGCGTTCCACAGGGCAGGCGCCACTACCGAGAAGGCCCTCTGCCTGGTTCCCTGTAACTTTGATTCTTGCAGTAAGGGAACCGCCAGAAGGCCCTCGGTGCTGAACCTCAGTGTCTGGGTAGAACAATAGGGGTGGAGACGCTCCTTCAGGTATACTGGACCACTACTTCTCAGTAGTGGCACCCACCCTGTGGAACGCCCTCCCACCAGATGTCAAACAGAAAAACAACTACCAGACTTTTAGAAGACATCTGAAGGCAGCCCTGTTTAGGGAAGCTTTTAATATTTGATGGATTGCTGTATTTTAATTTTTTGTTGGAAGCCACCCAGAGTGGCTGGGGAAGCCCAGCCAGATGGGCGGGGTATAAATAATAAATTATTATATATTATTATTATTATATCCCTCTTAAAGAGTATTTTGATTGGCATTAATTATCCTGTAATATTCTGCTGATCTCCATGCCATTAAAAAGCATCAGAAGCATATGCTGGAAGATTAAACATCTGGTAAAGAGACAGAAGAGGTCCCCTGCCCACCCCCGGGGTTGCTGTTGACAATCTCAGCTTCTGTTTTAGGGGCTCCACCATCTCAACCTTTAAGAGCAGTTTTATCTGCACACATTTATGTGTTACAATGCTGTGAGTTTCACCTGATGAGTTTTGCAAATCAGGACAGCATCTGAAAGAAGTGCAGTTCTCTTTGGCAGTTGTCTGGTAGTTATCTGCCTCAGTTAAATTTAAATGAACATGCAGATTTTATGAAACCCCAACATAAGTGCCTTTCTGAGAAGTAAAATATCACTTACAATTTTAAACACAAAGGCTATCTCAAAAAAGGGGGCAGGAAAGGCTCCTTTGAATGTTTTATGCTTCTTTTTTAATCCACAGCTTTTATTAGACCCAGGCTGATCATTGGATTTTCATTCCATTTAAATTTGTTTTCAAATTAGGCAGGGTGGGTGTGTGCTGAATTAAATTGTAGTGTTAGAAGGGGATTACCCCTTGTAGTTTTGTTACAGAAAATCTGCTCTGCAGAAGGGAATCCAGAATACCCCCTTCCAGAAAGGTGGTTTTTTTGTGTGTGTGTATTCTACAGTGCAATAGTAGTAGATTTATACTGGGCCATCCACACATCATTCCACTTTAATGATTGTTATAGCAATTATTCTCAAAAGTGAGGTGGGGTGAGTGAGAAGAAACGCCAGAACATTTGTGGCATGAAAGTTACAGGATTTCAGCAGATCCTGAGGCATGCATCTATTAGAAACAAAGGAAGTACAGTGGTACCTCAGGCTAAGTACTTAATTCATTCCAGAGGTCCATTCGTAACCTGAAACGGCTCTTAACATGAAGCACCACTTTAGCTAATGGGGCCTCCTGCTCTGCCGCCACGCTGCTGCTGCATGATTTCTGTTCTCATCCTGAAGCAAAGTTCTTAACCCGAGGTACTATTTCTGGGTTAGCAGAGTCAGTAACCTGAAGCATCTGTAACCAGAAGCATCTGTAACCAGAAGCGTCTGTAACCCGAGGTACCACTGTACACTTCAAAATGTTTACAGGTGCAAACCTGTAAACTACTGGCCATGATAGATAGCTATGCTCTGCCTCCACTGTCAGAGGCAGCAATGTTTCTGAATACCAGTTGCTGAAAACCACAGGAGAGGAGGGTGATCTTGTGCTTGGGTCTTGCTTCCAGATTTCCCACAATTAGCATCTGGCTGGCCACTGAGTACAGGATGCAGGACTAAATAGGCCACTGGGCCGATCCAGCTGCAGGGCTCTTTTTATGTTCTTTTATAAGTTCTTAAAGCAGGACTGCCCCAATACCACCCTGGGCGCCAATAATAATGGATGAACAATTAAAAGAACATCTGGAAGGGCTGAAAGATATGAAATAAACAAGCCCCAGCATGAGGCAAAGGAACTAAATGGCAACAGCAGCCTGAGCTATCATAAGTACTGATTCCTATCCTCTCCAACCTTTTTTAAAAAAAAACACACAAAAAAACAGCAAGCCTGAGAATGGGGTAAAATAAGCTCCTGCCACTACGTGGGAACCCCACCTGCCACTCCTTCTTTGGGGGTGGGCCTCTGCCCTTCCCCCACAGATTTTTGGAGGGACAGCCTCTTCTCCCTGAGAGAGATCTTGCCATTAACTTGCATAGGGGAAAGGCATAGATCTTTTTCAAAAGCATACTTCTGTCCCCTCCCCAAACCATTGTGACAGTAATTCACATTTATAAAAGCTAAAGCAGAATGCAAAGTTTCCTTCCCTCGCAAGCCATGACTATTTCACTTGCTTTCATTTCTCAGAAGAAATGGCCACTGCATTTTGAACCAACTGAAGTGTCCAATTCATATTCAATGGCAGCTCCACATACAGCATATTAGCTCCTTCTCCATTCCAACCAGGCGTGCCAACTTGAATAAAATACTGGGGGACCCAGGTAAGCCCTGACCTGCATAATCGATAACATTACACAGCACATGCACACGATTTGAATGGCAAAGCCCATTAACTGGGGGGACCCCTTAAATATCTTAGGGGTGGTTGTGAATGGACCTTGGCCCCTAAGGAGTTGGCTCCCATGACTTAATATCTTTATGCCTTCCAGATATTGCTGGACTACACTCCCACTATATGCTGGCTAGGGCTGATTGGAATTAGGATCCAGCAATGTCTGAAGGACACAACAGTGGCCTACCAGTCTCTAGGCTCAGCTGCTATCAACATTCTGTAACTTTATAGGTTGTAGTCATGTAGTTTGGGATATATTTTTTAAGAGAGAGAGAGAGAGAGAGAGAGAGAGAGAGAGAGAGATGAAGACCCCCTTGTATGTTAAATCCACTATATTAGCTTCCCCAACCTGTTGACCTCCAAATGCTGCTGGACTTCAGCCCCCATAACCCCTGATATTGGCCATGGTGGCTGGAGTTGATGGGACTTGGAGTCCAACAATATCTGGATAGCCACATATTGGGGAAGGTCACAGTGTTTTATTTTTCAGTGGCCCTGTCCACACTGAAGAATGAAGGCTAAGGAAGGAGCTTTATAGGTAAAGATGGGAGCCTATTGGATGCTCATGTCACCTGTTTGTTACTAGGTAGTAGTTGCAGTATAACTCTGTGTTCTCTACACCTAGCACAGGGGAGAATGATGACTTGGCACAGCTACCAGAGTATGAGGCTCAATATCTACAGTGCCTTCCTTTGTGAACAACTTGCACTTCACCTGCATATTTTGTAGCTTTTGACAGAAAAGCATTGCAATTTGGCTGGTTTATGCACATGTCAGATTCTCCATAAATCCACTCAGCTCACCCGCCAACTTGGTCCCAAGACTTGCCTATGCTATTATGCACCATATTACACCTAGCCATAAATACTGGGGGTTGGATCCAGACAAACAAAGGTCCCATCAAAATCAATGAGGACAAGTTAATCATGACTTTACCTACTTACATACCACTGATTTCAGCACGAACTAAAAAAATTCCTTCCAGTAGCACCTTAGAGACCAACTAAGTTTGTTATTGGTATGCACTTTCATGTGCATGCACACTTCTTCAGATACACTGAAACAGAAGTCACCAGACCCTTATATATAGTGAGAGGGTGGGGAGGGTTATTACTCAGAAGGGTGGTGGGAATGGCTGATTGGCTGATAGGTGTGGTAAACCTGTTGACGACTGTTAACGACCGCAATTGGTCTTACAGGAAAAAGCAAGGGGTGAGATGGCTAAAAATATCTTTATCATGTATAATGAGATAAGAATACAATGTCTTTATTCAGACTAGGTCTCTCCATGGTTTTAAGTTTGGTAATAAGTTGCAATTCAGCACTTATTACCAAACTTATTACCAAACTTAAAACCACGGAGAGACCTAGTTTGAATAGACATCAGCAGGTTTACCACATCAACAGGTTTACCACGCCAATCACCCATTCCCACCACCCTTCTGAGTTTCAGTGTATCTGCACACAAAAGCTCATACCAATAACAAACTTAGTTGATCTCTAAGGTGCTACTGGAAGGAATTTTTTTATTTTGTTTCGACTATTGCAGACCAACACGGCTACCTACCTGTAACTAAAGCAGGAACTAAGTTCGACTAACTCCGCCAAGATCCAACCCTGTATTAATAATGGGTTAGGAATACAACTCCTGTTGTTTTTACAGTCCGTGGAAAATGATGATATGAGGAGGGTGTTCCCATATGGTGCATCACCTATACAAAGACTCATAGGGAAGAGCCATGACTCAGTGGCAGAGGACCTGTTTTGCATGCAGAAAGTTTCAGTTTCAGTCCTCAGCATCTGCATACAGAGCAAGGAAAGTTCCTTGTCTGAAATCCCGGAGAGCCATTACCAGTCATTTAAGACCAGCGGTTCCCAAAGTGGGTGGTACCACTTCCTGGGGGCAGTGAGATTACCTAAGGGGGGGGGGCACTAAGAGGTAAGGGATGGCAGGGGTGACTGAAGGTGTAAATGACTACCAGATTTTGAAAAACTGGTATCACTGGATCAAGTTCATCAATTTTGTTGAATTAAACTAAACATTTTTAACTGGATTTTGAATAAAACTACGATTAATTGTTACTATTTTGAATGTTATTGTCTTAGTGAGTTGTGCAAACAGCTATTTAGAACAATACTTTTTATCGAGTAGGGGACACTGAGGATGAGTTTATGGAACCAAGAACACAATGCCCCCAAAAAGCTTGGGAACTACTGGCTTAGACAACACCAAGCAAAATGTACCAGTGATCTGACTAAGTAAGTAAGGCAGTTTCCTGAACATTACATTAACTACACCATCCATCACTGAGTGTCCTTTTCTATTGTTCAGTTTCAGTTCCAGATTTTGTGTGAAGGTGGGAGAGGTTTGGGCAAGATCCACTGACTCTCTGTACCACAACACCGCTCCCTTCGAGAGCACAACACATGTGGAAGATACTGCTTCTTCTCCTTACCATTGCCAGTGCTTGCAACTAAGAAATGTATATTTTCTTGTTATGATGAATTAAATATTGAACTGTGTGAATTTTGGTTGGGTTTGTATAGGTACGGTAATACAATGCTGACCATCATTCAAGGAAATCATTGGTATATGAGGGATTGATTGTCTCTACAGAGTCAAAATCTTACCCACAACTACCACTTCCAAGACGTGTCAAATCATTATTTGATGCAGCAGTGGGAAACCAGTGGCCCTCCAGTTATCATTGGATTCCAATTCCCATCAGCCACAGCCAGCATGGCAAGCAAGGGAACTGTAGCTCAGCAACAACTGAATTGTTACAGATTTACCACCATTGATTTAATGGTGCCTCCTCTTACAGTTTGATACGAGCTGTGTTTTAGCAGGTATATATAACAATGTTACTAGGTTTGCCTCATTCCTGATATATTTACTATGGCTGTGCACAGCTTCTCCCCTCCCAGCTGCCCTGCCCTAGGTAACACCAGGACCACCTGCTCCTCATCAGATTCAGTCTCAGTTAGTTTGGGGGTGGGGCTAATGTTTAATTAGGGTTTTAAAACTAAGGAGGGGAGAGTGAGGAGACATTACATCTTCTTTACCCCCATCAAGCAGATTTAGGGAGGGTGTACAGAGAGGGGGAAGTTCTGTTGCACAAGTACAAATCCTTGTATTTATAGAACATATTAGTTAATACAACCCTTAATTATTATTTCTATTATTATTTAAATCAGTCCATTGGAGGAAACCTGGGTTTAAGCCACCCTCACCAGCATGTGTGATTTGAGCCTTCTTCATTCTACACCAGAGAATTTTGCTGTATCTCAGTTAGAGATGGGGGAGATGTTAGGTTTGGTTAGAGATGGGGGAGATGTTAGGTTTGGTTAGAATATCAGTATGAACCTACCTATTTTGCATTTTCTGAAACAAAATGTGAATCAAAATTCACACTTCTCCACCCAAATAATGTTACTTCATATATTAAATAAACTAATATTGTATGTAAATGCATTGCATTATCGGAAAGTGTTTGCAAAAATGTCTGTAACAGGGAAATTGTATGCAAAAATGTGCATATGATGAGAAATATTTCACAGCTCCTGCAAGATGCTTATTTCATTGCATTTCCTCTTGACAAAATGCCTCCCCACTTTGTCAAAAGCAGAACTTGTTAATGCATCAGAGTAATCCAAACATCCTTTTTAAAGCCTCTATCAGGGCCTGCCTGACTTTGGTTCCTGAGAATTTGTATAGCTCACTTCCCACTGTTGTTTTTTTAATATATATTGCTGCTCAGGGTGTTCATTCACTCTTGACATTCTCCTCTTCAACCAGATATGCCTTCTTCTGTCACCTTTTTGCTTTTCAAATCATTAGAGGCCTCCACATACAGCCACTATTTTGCCACCTTTTCCCTGCTATGTCTGTCACAGGGGCACGTACATTATTTTAGTCATGTTTCTACCAACAAGCACCTGCCCACATGAATGGATTAGTCTTCACGTGCATCTCAACCCACCTTCACACAGCTTTTGGGAAGGACCATACATGACAGAAAGAACACTGAGTCATCCTCCTAGAGACCTTTAGCCAATTAGGAGAGAGTGAGGATGGTAAAGAGAGAGTTTGGCAGTTTAACAACCAAATAGGACCTGGTTTATGATCCCACTCACTGGATCACCACCTTGTTGTGGTGAGTGGACTTGCACATTCCTATGTCCCTTGTGAGCAAAGCCGTCAGGAGTCTCATACTCCCAGCAGGGTCACCCAAGGCGGTAAGGTCAAAGGGGAGGAGTTAGACAAAGAACGATCCAAGAAGTCCTCAACGGCAAAACAGGCAGAAGATAACAAGTAGTATGTTACAACAGCTGTGAAGGCAGATGAAGGTTGCATCAGATTAGAATCTACCAGTCATTGTGATACTCATGCCATCGGAATAGAGCCTTACTGCGAAGACTGTGCGTTGGTCAGCGTGCACTGCTCTACACACACAAAACAAATTCACTCACAGGTGTCTTCCAAAAACCCATTCCAAACCCAAAAAAGTCCCATGGTGATCAGCAAATGGTAACGGGGCAGATCCATGAAATCTGGAAGCCCCTAGTCATGAACCACCACATGGGCAGTGGATACAGATTCATGCGCTCTGACTCAAGGAATGAGGCAGTTGAGCAGCTCGGCAGCTGTATCCATGACTGAGCAGCCCTATTTAGGATCCACTCTGCTCACCCCAAAAATGGAGAGGGGCTAGAAAAGGTTCCCTAAATATAGTCTGCCTTCTTTTTTCCTGACTGGGTCACCATCCAGCAGTCGTAAAAGACAAGTGAACTTTAGAACATGGATTATACAGACTTTGTTGGATAACACAGATTGCTATCAAAAACGATCTTGTTAAGCTCTTGTCAGGAGTCCCTACTGGCATTAATGAGCAACTTTCAACCCTTCAAATAAAACTCGCCAAAAACCAACAGGCTACTATTCTAAGAGCTTGGTGTATGATAAAATTATCCTCCTGAGTGATTTTAATGCAAGAGTTGGGCGAGATTTTGATCTGTGGCCTGGGACTATCGGGAAAGAAGGAATTGGCAACAGCAACCAGAATGGATTCTTACTTTTGACTATAATCTTGCTGTTACCAACACATTCTTTCAACAACAAAAATAAATTTAAAACATCATGGAGGCACCCTTAGTCCAACCACTGGCACCTCTTAGACTATGTAATTTTCCAAGCTGAAGACTGCCATGATGTGCTCCTTACCAGAACTATGATGAGTGCCGATGACTGCTGGACAGATCACTGATTAATACGCTTCACAATGGCTATCAAGATTATACCTCAACACAGGCGTCAAGGAAGGAAATCAAGGCACAAAATGAACACCCAAGTCCTTCAAGATCCCATTAAGCGGGATTGCTTCCAAATGACTCTTAAGGACCATCTGCTTTCAGAGTTCCCTGATAACATCAAGGAACACTGGACCAAGCTAAAAACATCCATTATTGCAGCCTGTGAACAAACTATTGGATATCAAACCAAGAAACACCAGGACTGGTTTGATGAGGGTGACAGTGAGATTGAACACATTATTGACAGGAAACGGAAGACCTTTCAGATCTGGCAAAGAGAAAGAAAATGTGCTACTAAGGGGGGGAAAACTATACCAATGCTAAGGCTAAGGTTCAAAGAAGAACCAGAGAACTAAAAAAAACCTGGTGGACACTAGCTGGACACTCATGATGCACAGAGTTACTTAAAGCCACAAAGACAATCTTGTTGTTGTTTGTTGTTTAGTTGTTTAGTTGTGTCCGACTCTTCGTGACCCCATGGACCAGAGCAGGCCAGGCATTTCTGTCTTCCACTACCTCCCGCAGTTTGGTCAGACTCATGCTGGTAGCTTCGAGAACACTATCCAACCATCTTGTCCTCTGTCGTCCCCTTCTCCTTGTGCCCTCCATCTTTCCCAACATCAGGGTCTTTTCCAGGGAGTCTTCTCTTCTCATGAGGTGGCCAAAGTATTGGAGCCTCAGCTTCAGGATCTGTCCTTCCAGTGAGCACTCAAGGCTGATTTCCTTCAGAATGGAGAGGTTTGATCTTCTTGCAGTCCATGGGACTCTCAAGAGTCTCCTGCAGCACCATAATTCAAAAGCATCAATTCTTCGGCGATCAGCCTTCTTTATGTTCCAGCTCTCACTTCCATACATCACTACTGGAAAAACCATAGCTTTTACTATACGGACCTTTGTTGGCAAGGTGATGTCTCTACTTTTTAAGATGCTGTCTAGGTTTGTCATTGCTTTTCTCCCAAGAAGCAGGCGTCTTTTAATTTCGTGGCTGCTGTCACCATCTGCAGTGACCATAGAGCCCAAGAAAGTAAAATCTCTCACTGCCTCCATTTCTTCCCCTTCTATTTGCCAGGAGGTGATGGGACCAGTGGCCATGATCTTCGTTTTTTTGATGTTGAGCTTCAGACCATATTTTGCACTCTCCTCTTTCACCCTCAATAAAAGGTTATTTAATTTCTCCTCACTTTCTGCCATCAAGGTTGTGTCATCTGCATATCTGAGGTTGTTAATATTTCTTCCGGCAATCTTAATTCCGGCTAGGGATTCATCCAGCCCAGCCTTTTGCATGATGAATTCTGCATATAAGTTAAATAAGCAGGGAGATAATATACAGCCTTGTCGTACTCCTTTCCCAATTTTGAACCAATCAGTTGTGCCATATCCAGTTCTAACTGTAGCTTCTTATCCCACATAGAGATTTCTCAGGAGACAGATGAGGTGATCAGGCACTCCCATTTCTTTAAGAACTTGCCATTATTTGCTGTGGTCGACACAGTCAAAGGCTTTTGCATAGTCAATGAAGCAGAAGTAGATGTCTTTCTGGAACTCTCTAGAGCAGTGTTTCCCAAACGTTTTTGGGCAACGGCACACCTGTGTACTAAAAAAAAATCTCGCGGCACACCACCATTAAAGCCCCGCCCCGTGACGTCAGCGCGCAGCGTCACGCCGGGAGGGACGCACAAAAGTGAACGTTTTTTCCCTCGGCAGCTCCTCTCAGCTGCGCTCAATCCGCCTCCGCGCAGGCTGAGGGAGGGAGGGAGGGGCGCGTGTGACCCGTCTCTGCTGGGAGACCAAACCCAGCGAGACAGAGTCGCGCGGAGGCGCCCAGGCAGCGCTGCCGGCTGCGAGGAGGAGCGCCAGGCAGCAGCAGGAGGCGCGGCCTCTCCTCGCCGCCCCCGCCCCGCCTCTCGCCGCCCGACTCGCCCGCCTCCCTCCAGGCATCTCGCGGCACACCAGCCGGTGTCTCACGGCACACTCGTGTGCCGGGGAACACCGGTTGGGAAACACTGCTCTAGAGCATGTTTGCAATTTGGTCTCTGATTCCTCTGCCTCTTCTAAATCCTGTTTGCACTTCTGGGAGTTCTTGATCCACATACTGCTTGAGCCTTCCTTGTAGAATTTTAAGCATAACCTTGCTAGCGTGTGAAATGAGTGCGATTGTGCGGTAGTTGGAGCATTCAGAGACAATCTATGGGCCAATAAATAATGGCATGTGCCCCCTATGCTCAACAGACAGTAAAGGTAAAGGTACCCCTGCCCGTACGGGCCAGTCGTGTCCGACTCTAGGGTTGTGCGCTCATCTCACTTAAGAGGCTGGGAGCCAGCGCTGTCCGAAGACACTGGTCACGTGGCCAGCGTGACGAAGCTGCTCTGGTGAGCCAGTACCAGCGCAGCACACAGAAATGCCGTTTACCTTCCCGCTATAAAGCGGTACCTATTTATCTACTTGCACTTAGGGGTGCTTTCGTGCTAGGTGGGCAGGAGCTGGGACCGGAAGACGGGAGCTCACCCTGCCACGGGGATTAGAACCGCCGACCATACGATTGGCAAGTCCTAGGCACTGAGGTTTTACCCACAGCGCCACCCGCGTCCCCAACAGACAGTACCACACTTCTAAAAGATAATGAAGCTATTGCACTGCACTGGAAAGAACATTACCAGCATCTCCTTAATGGCAACTCCCCTGTAGCTGCTGATGTCCTCTCACAAATTCCACATAAACAAATTAGAGATGATCTTGCAGTATCTCCAAATCTGGGAGAGTTGTGTACAGCTATTAACCAAATGAAGAATAATAAAGCCAGCTGACCTCATGGGATATCTGCCGAAGTCTTCAAAGTGGGTGGAATTGAACTTAACAACTTCACAAGCTCATCAGAAGATGACCTCCAAACCATCCTAAATATCTTTGCAGAAGCTTACAAAAACTTGGTTTATCATTCAACATCCAAAAAACCAAAGTGCTGCACCAACAAGCATAAAACAATTGCTCTGCAGTGCCACAAATCCAACTAAATGGTGTAAAATGTTGGAAAGTGTTGATCACTTCTCCTATCTGGCAGTTATCTTTCCACAAGGGCTGACATTGATGCCGAAATCCAGCATCGCCTGAGCTCTGCGAGTGCTGCTTTCTCCCAATTGGAGTGCAGAGTGTTTGAGGACCAGGACATTCGCAAAATGCTTTTTTAGAAAGCTACTGTACTACCAACCTTACTGTATGCTTGTGAAACATGGACACTTATAAATGCCATCTCTAACTCCTTGTAAGATTCCATCAACAATGTCTCCGAAAAAAATTACACATCACTTAGGAAGATAGGCAAGCTAATGCCAGTGGACTGGAAGAAGCAAAGTTCACCAGTGTCAAAGCAATGATTCTTCAACATCAACTTCATTGGACTGGTCATGTTGTTCCGATGCCTGATTATCATCTTCCAAAGCAACTACTCTATTCCGAACTTAAAAATGGAAAGTGTAATGCTGGTGGTCAACAAAAGAATTTTAAAGACTCTCTCAAGGTAAATCTAAAAAAAATGTAGTACAAACACCATCAACTGGCTTGCAAGTGCTCCAACTGGAGAACAGCCTTTACCAAAGGTGTCATGGAATCTGAAGACACTCGAACTCAGGACGCAAGGGAGAAACGTGCTAAGAGGAAGGCACGTTTGGCAAACCCTCACCATGATCAACTCCCACTCGGAAACCTATATCCCCACTGTGGAAGGACATGTAGATCCAGAATTGGTCTCCACAGTCACGGACTCACTGTTAAAACCGTGTTCATGAAAGACAATCTTACTCGGTTATGACTGATCGCCAAAGAAGAAGAAGTAGCTGGGTGTGCTTAGAGGTTTGTCAAGCAGGATAAACCTGTTTAATTGCCTACAGCCTTAGGATACGGAAAAGGACATGGAAATGGGTTAGTGGTGTTTTACAGGCAGAGTTAAAATGAGCAGCCATTCTAGGAAGACATATTTTTAACAAAAAACAGTTCTGTTGTGGAGAATAACAAATAAAGTTCTTAGAAGTAAAATTATTGTTCAAACCTGAAACAGCATTTCTGACAGAAGTTATGTTACTTTAATAGTGAAATTGTCAAGATTTATCCCTCATGGGCTGTTGGTTAATAAAAATGTGCTTCATGTTTCCATCATGCCTCAGCTTTAATTTATACTTGGTTGAGGGAATAAGGTATCATGGGAACCCCAATATCAAGAATCCTTGCTGCAGATTTACATTATGCACAGCCACATATAGAGAATCCCTGAATTCTAAGTTGTTTAGACAGGTAATAAGGTTAAATCACTCCAGACTTAGTCATGTTGCCCTGCTCCCATCTTCAGCAAAATTGTTTGTCATATTATAGCCTAGTGGTACAGCATATCCCTTATACACAGAAGGTTCCAGGTTGAATGCCTGGCATTCCCAGGTTAGAAGACTCTCAGGGTGATGGGAAATCCTTTCACACAAGGCCAGGGTCAGATTCACTGTGAAACTAATTCCAAAGGTGTCCCAGAAGCTATTTTAGTTCACATTGCTTTAAAATTTTGGTCTAGTAGACCTAACTTAAGTGGCCTCCCAGCCAACCAGGACTTAATGGGTCAAACGGCCAGGGGTGAAACGCTCATGCCTGTCTGTATGCACTGCAAGACTTCAATAGTAGAATCTGGAACTACATTACTGCTTACTAGCATGTAGCATCAGATTAGATTAAACTGCAGCAGCGTGGCGGGCATGTTTCATGGAAAAGACTCCCGCTATGGGAGTCAGAAAAGCTCTGTTGAATCTACGCCCCACCCCACCCATCAGATCCTGCCATAGGATTGCCCCCATAATGTGTGATCTGTTGTAAGAAAGAAAGAAAAACCAGCAGCCAGGTTGAAGTAGAAACTGAAGTGCCACTCCATCAGGAGACAGCCCCTTCACCTCTCCCTCCTGTTCACACTTTTAACCTGCTGAAGAACTAATGGTGTATCACATGACCTATTGTCTCAAATTGTCTCAAGCCTGTGTGTTTTGGTAGCTATTTTATGGGCACCCAGCAATATGTTTGTGTCGTAGGAGGGCAGCTGGAATTGAAGCCCCTGTTAGTTTTAAAAGGCATGATTCTGGTATTTATTTTCTTTATTTTTTAAAACCAAGCAAATGGAATTAGTTGAGGGTGCAACCCAAGCCAGTGCCCTCCAGACAATATAGGATACAACCCCCATCAGCCCCAGTCAACTCAACTGTAGTCTGCTCATGGCTAGGGAAGGCTGGTGTAACCTGTGGGTGAAATGAGTCAGGACAGGAGTGACTCTCTTTGTTATCAGAGGATTGAGTCACCATGATCTAGTTCTCACTGTCCTGAATGATCTAGCCCACTCTGTCCTGGGCTGCACCACTTGAGACTGCAGGGTGAGACTGCAGGGTTGGGGGCAGGACTCACATGACTGCATCCTTGTCTATACCACCACCACCCCAAACACCTGTGCAAGTAGAGCAGATATAAGGCTGAATTAGAGCATTATGTGCAATGCAGGGAATATCTGTATTCTTCATGGGGGGCATCATTAAACTCCATGAGCCCTCACTCTAAGTCTGAAGTGGTCCAGCTTTCCACACAGGCTTTCCGCTACAGTGAGAGAACTGGGCTTTTGTCAGATTAGACGTCATCTGTTTATGAACCTTCAAGCAGGAAGCCACAGTAAGAGCTGTTCCTGGCAAGGAAAACATCGGCTCCTTCTTCCCTTAGGGAGTGTGAAGGAATTGTGAGTCAGAAGCAGTGTGTGTGTGTGTGTGCATGCGCGCACACACACGCGCGCACACACACACATATTCCTGCAAAGTTCCTCTCTGGCACGCCCTCTGCTCTTTAAGTTCCCTTTCCTTCCGTGAAAAGTTATCATAAGGGAGCAGAATAAAAATAGTCATGACACAATGCACTCACAGAGACTGCTCTTCCAACCCTATTTCCCTCATTTTTATTTTTTTTAAAGCTTTGCCTCCTAGTTAATTTGAAAAGGAAATATTGTCTGGCTGCCAACTAACCAGTGGAGGGCAAGTGGAAGAGGAGGGGACAGTGCTAGGCATTTTTTTAAAAAATAACTAAATTCAGAGAAAAAAGAAGCAACTTTATGCGTTTGTTTTAATAAAGTTGGAATTTTCTGACCACAGTTCTACAGTACACATCTTTTTTGTCAGGGACACGTGCTTGAACTCTGGAAAAAACAAACAAACAAACAAACAAACAAACAAACAAACCACATGAACTAATGTTATAAAGGCCTAGTGCACAATTTCATAGGCTGTTGTGTGGGATGGTGCATTCTTCCTACTCGACTATGCAAACACACACACACACACACACACACACACACACCCCACAGGCTCTGTTGAGCCAAGGGAGGCAGAGTGGGTGGCACCAGAGAAATGTGGACATTTGGCAACAGCAAGTATGAGGCTGCTGTGTGCAGTTCCTTCATCCGACACTAGAAACCAAGAATATGCTCCATTTATCAGCCACAGAAGAAAAAAGAAAACTGAACTGTTCCTGCTGCCCAGGAGGTATGAAAAGGAAAGGGCATATAAGTAAGTGGTAGAACATTTCCGTTGCATGCAGAAGGCACCAGGTTCAATCCCTGGTATTTCCAGGTACAGGTGGGAGAGATTCCCAGTTGTAACCCTGGAGAGTTGCTGCCAGTTAGTGTCAACAGTACTGAGGTAGATGGACAATGATCTGACTCAGTATAAGGTAGCTTCCTATGAAAGTAAAACTGGGCAGTGCTACTTCAGGCTCATCGTTAATGTTTATGCAGATATGCATCAGACAGATCAAGGGCTTATTTGAATATGCAGAATCAATGCAAGACAATCACTTCTGAATTGCATCACCGCCCCAAAAAGGGGAAACCCATCAATCTTCAGATTCCTATGTGTACAGTTGAAATGTTAGGATATTAAGTATTTTCTCCCCACACCTGCATGAAGACAGGAAGTATTATGTGGCATTAACTATAAACTTATTTATTTATTACATTTATATCCAGTCCTTCCTCTAAAGAGACCAGGGTAGTGTACACTATAACCACTATAACCCAGCCTTCCCAACCTTGGGTTTCTAGGTGTTGTTGGACTATACATACCAGCATTTCTCACCATGGGCCATGCTGGCTTGGAATTTTGAGAGTTGATGTCCAACATCTGGAGACCCTTGTTTGGCTCTCCATGCTGGCTTTCTTTATTAACATGGTCTTGCTCAACCTGGTGCCCTCAAGAAGTCTTGGATACCAACTTCCATCATCCCTGACTATTGGCCAGATGGGAACTGAAGACTGAAACATCTGGAGGACACCAGGTTGGGGAAAGCTGCAATTACACAAGACGAATTAACTTGTTTTGAATTAAACAATTCTTCACAGTGTTGATGCTTCTCTCTAAGAGGTAGACAATATGTTGCAGACTCCAACTTCCACTAGTCACAGTCAGCATGGCCAGTGACAGGGGATGATAGGAACTGTAGTCCACAGCATCTGGAGGGAAATACACTGACTATCCCAAAAGATGACAGCCGGTCAGTGTGAAACGGATGCTAGGAAATGGAAAAGAAGCACTAGCACCTCTTAGACTATGGCATATTCCCCATGTCTGAATGCCCCCCCCCACTCCAGAGACTCATTTGGGCATTAATTATATTTAACAATTAAAAAGCTAATTGAAACAAAACTAAATTCCGTCCCCCAACAGACCCTTTGGTGCCTATTGTAATAAGAATATATTATTACTCCTCAGCAGGTAAGTGTAGTAAAGAAGTAACAGTTTACAGGTAAATCTACTCTCTCTCTCATATCCTTTTTTTTTTTTTAATCTTTAATGTGGATCTGGACAAAACAGCCTTCAAATGGAAGAGTATCCTCCCTGTGCAAAGCAGGGCACATGTTTACCCTAGTTCTATCACTATATACAGTGGTACCTCGGGTTAGGAACTTAATTCGTTCCAGAGGTCCATTCTTAACCTGAAACTGTTCTTAACCTGAAGCACCACTTTAGCTAATGGGGTCTCCCGCTGCTGCCACGCCGCCGCTGCACGATTTTTGTTCTCATCCTGAAGCAAAGTTCTTAACCAAAGGTACTATTTCTGGGTTAGTCTGTAACCTGAAGCGCCTGTAACCCGAGGTACCACTGTATACAGCTATCATTTGGTAGCATATGGGTTTCTTTCATCCCCTCCTGCAACTTTTCATTACTGGGAAACTCTTGGCATTGTGAAACAATTCCATGTTCTAGACAGCCACTTCTCCAGCACTGGGATTGTTCCAGCTTTCCAGAATCTGCTTGGATGTTGCAAAGGCAGCTGAAGACAAGTAGCATGTCTGTACTAGCACAAGCTGTTGCTTTAAATTAGGTTAATGGCTTCTGGGCAGGAGCTATTGAGGGTGTGACAACATCAAGGGAGGGGACCTCAATCTGGCAATGCAACAGAAATAAAACCACTCAACAGATTCCTGCATTGCAAGGAATTGGACTAGATGACCCTCAGGGTCCCTTCCAACTCTACATTTCTACAAGTCTTTTCTCTGTAGCTTCTGACAACATAACTGGACCATTTCTATGGCAATTTTGCATGGCTCTGTTCAAATTAGAGCTTTAATTGCTTTGATTGGAAGATGAATGGGTGACAATCTAGTAATTAGTGTGTGGTGGTAGTTTTAATTGGCAGGACCAAATTTTAATTGGTTGGACTGCAAGTAAGGAATAATTCCTAATTATTATTATTATTATTATTATTATTATTATTATTATGTAAAGTTATCTATTAACTAAAGTTACTTGATTTTGGTGTACAAATGTAAAATAGGGTTGGGAAACCTGTGACCCTCCACATGATGCTGGACCACTGACCATGTTGACTGGGAATTATGGGAGTTGGAGTCCAATAACATCTGGAGGGCCACAAGTTCCCCATCTGTTCTTTAAAAGAAAACTAGGAAGAGCTTTAACAAGGACCTTGCCTTGTAACAACAACAATGGTAAGTTTTGTTCATTAAATTGTTCATTATCTTATTCTTCCTCCAATAATGCACCTCTTGTGAGGCAATATACACATATGTTTATTTAAATTTTATTACTGACTTGAGTAGCTGCTTAAAAGGCAGATGATTCATTAGCAAAGAGTTATGTAACTGATTCCTTTCCAAGACTTTCCTGCCCCGCACCTCTGGATTAAGGGGGAAATGTAGCTTTTGGGGCACAATATTGTTTTGGGGCATGACTGTTCCACTTTTCATTAAAGGGGTCTCCTCTAAGAAATCAAAAGGTTCATGGAAGATGTTCAGAAGTAATGAACATAATTGCTTGCAGTATATCACAGGAGCACCCGGTCTCTGTTCCTCTAGGCATATAGATCCTGGCTAATACTGGCACCTGTGATCAACCTGAACAACAGATAAAAGCACCCATAGCTTTTAGGGAGGATGCTAGGATGAACCCCAGTTGTAAATCTTCCTGAGAAGCATGTGACAAGATCTGGAAGGCTACACCTGCTCCTATAAGTGAGCAGCCTAATTGCATGCAATGTGCAAGTGCATTTCAGAGCACCTCAATGTTGTAACTTGATTAAAAAATAATATTTTGAATGTAGGATGCTGTCCTATGTTACAGTGACTCTACAGGGTCTTTAAGGTCTTTTTTGTCATGAGTGTCTGTGGGGCAGGGGGGCACCCCCAAATCCTAAATATATTTATTTCAGTGTACAAAATACATGCACATCCAGCTAGTCATGAGTTACTGATTTGTCCATGCCTCCTTTCAATTAGTAAAGGGACCCCTGACCATTAGGTCCAGTTGTGTCCAACATTGGAGTTGCGGTGCTCATCTCACTTTATTGGCCGAGGGAGCCAGTGTACAGCTTCCGGGTCATGTGGCCAGCATGACTAAGCCGCTTCTGGCGAACCAAAGCAGCACACAGAAACACTGATTACATTCCCGCCGGAGCGGTACCTATTTATCTAGTTGCACTTTGGCGTGCTTTTGAACTGCTAGGTTGGCAGGAGCAGGGAGTGAGCAACGGGAGCTCACCCCATCGCGGGGATTCGAACCGCTGACTTTCTAATTAGCAAGTCCTAGGCTCTGTGGTTTAACCCACAGTGCCACCCAAGTCCCCTCCTTCCAATTAGCTTCGGTCAATTATGTCAAGGGTGCTCCCTAGCCAAAGGAATGCACACAGCAAATAGTTAACTCTTTATTGTCAAAGCTAACACTTCGAGTTGTTCCTATAGCTCTGAATACCCCCACGCAGCAGTCTAGCGTCTAGACAGCTATTCCCAGGTCTGTGCTGTATGGAGCAGTTGCTGCAACAGGGGACTGTGCCTCCTACACCAGCTTATGTACCTCCCCCTGGCCTGACAGGCCATTTACCTGGGAATAAACCTGAATAAACTCAGCGAGTCTAACTTTTGAGAAGGCATGTATAGAACTGCACAATGAATCTAATACGATTTATCATTTTGTTTTTTTACAACAACAACAACAACAACAACAACCAACACTGGGTTATAGGCCTACTTTTCAGATCCAGGCATGAATAGCCCCAAGCAATGCACCTGGTTTTAGTTCAGAGTGGGGAAAGTGAGCCTCCATTACCATAAGTTTAAGAAATGCAGATTTTGGGCCAAACAACAGTTTGTGTTAAGCCAGTAATTAGCATTTCTGCACTTGTTTTTTCTTGCCTAATAGCAAGAGTGAGAGAGCCTGACTAGGGCCATGGCACGGAGAAAATAGATTTCACTATTTGCCCCCAACATGGTCCTGATTCAGATCAGCTTCACATGCATACCTCACCTCTCATCTGCCCCAGGAGAAAAGGTGCCATGCTGGAGTTAGATCTGGAGATGTGGAGGCTCTATGCACACTCTTAAAGGCTTGTGAGAGACTGCTAGAGACATGCACTAGTCTTGCCACACTTCAGAGGGTGGTGTAGTCAGGCATTTGCCCCTAAGTAGTGCTTCCTTTTTCTTTCTGTATAGAGCATCCAAGACAGAAGTGGGGAACCTTTCCTTCCAATCAAAGGTTGCATTCCCTTTCTGGACAGCCTTCTAAAAGCTGCATGCCAGTGGTAGGTGGCCTTTGGAGTGAAAGTGGTCAGAGCAATGAATGTAAATTTTACTTCTGCACAGTATGCTAGTGTCTTCACACACCATTCTCTATTTTTCAGCTGCACAAGCAAAAGGCATTACCAGCATTCAAAGACTCTTCTGAGTAAGGCTGGTGTGGGGCATGACCTGTGGAAAGCGGGTATGGCTGAGAAGGGGGTGTGGTCTGGGGGGAGTCCCAAGCACTGGACAGAAAGGTCTGGTGGGCCACATTTGGTCTCTTGGTCTGAGGTCTCCCATCCCCATCTAAGAGCATGGACATCATTAGGTGGCTCAGAGTTCTGTGACCTTAGTCTTTTGCACTGAGCCTCCCTCCCTTTAAATTTTTTATTAGACTTATTATTATATTGTTATGAGTTTGGAGTTTTCCATTGATGTGACCTAGAAATAAAGCAGCAAACTGGAGAGAGGATATGAGCAATGTTTGAGAGCAATGTCTGATCTCTGTTTGAATCCAAAGCTGCAGTTATGCAGAAAATTGACTCTTTAGGGGTGTTAATGCTGTGTGCCCCTCTATCATCGACTCAGTTTGTATATATGTGTGAATATATACCATATATAATAAAGGCAACACAGTCTCTGTTGTCTCTGTTGTGCCTCTTTCCAAAAGGAAACATGAACCCTGGGGAAGTGCCTGAAACCCCTAGAATCTCACATCACTCTTAGATTGGGGTGGCATGCAAGAGTATCATTATTACTTACTATTACTTATGATGATGGCGAGGGGAGCTGGGTACACTGCAAAGGCCCCATCCACCTGCCATCTTAATTTGCTAAAGACATCTAATACATATAAATTAGCATATGCAAGTTTGAGCCATGAGTCTATGCCCTAGTCCCAGGAACATCCCATCTAAGAGAAAGCATGAGACTATTCTTGGCTTCTTTGGAAAGCAAACAGCAACCCCAAATCCTGGGTGTTGATTTTCTTCAGACACCACCCAAGCTTCTCGGTCTTGAACAACACAGAGAACATAACATAACATAACATAACATAACATAACATAACATAACATAACATAACATAACATAAAATATAGAGCATCAGAGGACAGCTTCCTAGAGCAGATCTCAACACCAGGCTGGCAAATATATGCAGTGGTTTCCCAGCTGTGGTGGATAACACCATTGTATTGCCAAATCCTCAGGGGCATTCCAAAGCTTCTTTCACACTAGCTCACATTGGCAGGCATCATCAACAATTTGGCCAAATCACTCATAAAAAGAACACAAGAGTAGAAGACCGAGGAAATAGCTTCCCATCACTCTCAAACCGTAAGAAATCAGGTACAGCATAATTCACGGAGAGAACAATGTACGTAAAACATACATTCAAGGACAGGGAACAAGGACTATCTATAGGCTTAGCATATTGACAAGTCCTCTAGAAACCAGAACGTCTGTCAAAGACATAACAAAAGACAGACATTCCTAAAGTCTAGAAGGATAACAGTCTTGCATTATTTATTTGAAACATTTTTTATACTGCCAGTCATGAAAGGATTTCAGGATGGTGTACACTGTACATACAACATCTGCCCATCATAATGCAACAAAACTATCACTATAACTGCCAATTACATGGAATACATATAACAACAAATTACGAAACTCATACTGATCAGTGTGTACAATATCTTATAATAAACATTTCAAAAATTATTTCAAAAGGTCTGGCCATATTCTTGTGTGCACTGAAGGAGGATTTATTTCTGTCATGTTCTGGTTTCGTTACAAAAACCATTGATGATTGCCAAGTATTATAAAATGAAAAGGGACTAGAATTTCCTCTGGCAGCTTTGAGTCTGCTTATCAGTTTCTCAGCCAATGCTACTCACCATATTATTTGAATATTTAAACCTTCCTCATGTTTCCGACACTTGGCAACTTCCATGCTCGCTGCCATTAACACAAAGGAGAGCAAATCATTGTTCAGTGACCCCCGAGGGTAGGTAGCTCTTATGCCCACAATGCTAGTACAGGTGTCATATCTATTATCATTCCACACATTATTTACATTAACCGCCCCCCACAACCAAAAATATTTTTACAACCTCCCCAATGCCACCACATGTGGACATAGGTACCTAGAGTGTTACATCTCCTCCAGCAGGCTTGATTAACTTGGAAATTCTAGAGAGCTGTGCTGGTGTGTTGGACTACCTATGTAGTAGCTTCAGAGTGGATTTCCAGATCTTGGAGGAGAATGATTTCAATTGTCTCTTGGTCCACAGCGCTTTCCAATTTTTGTTTGAGATTTGTATACCTAGGTTGGTTTCCCAGAGTACTCTGCCCCACCCTAAAAATCTAAGTAACTAAAACAAATAACACTTCTCTTCTAATTCTCCTAGCCTCACTCTTTAGTTCCTCCCCTTTCTCTAACATGTCTCATGCCCACATTGCTTGATGATTTTTAAGCCAGCAGCAAGAGATGTCACAAGGATGGCACTGTTACCTTGGCAACTGGAGCTGGGTGGGGGTGATTAGCAAAATCAATCCTCTTGGCAAACTGGGAATATCCTCTAACCCACCCTAGTTTAGGATATTCCACCATTCTTCAGCAGAGCTTCTCTTCCTTTGAGAAAAATAAGTGGCTCATGTATATCTAAACTAAACTTTAATAATAAAGAAAACTGTAACAAAATAACATAATGAGACTCTCAGTGCTGGATTTACGTATAAGCTAAACAAGCTATAGCTTAGGGCTCCACTCTCTTGGGGTCCCCCAAAAAAATTAAAGGGAAAAAAACCTGGATGTACATTTCCAAAATACAAGATAAAAAACAAATAAAATAAAACCTACATACAGCAACAGTGTTTTGTGTTTTGTAGGTTCCTGTTTGTTATCTGCAAATGGCTTTAGATACCTATTAGGTCCATAAATTACCATATAGCATATATTCAACACAAAAAACAGCGACAATTTGCTGTTGACAAAGGACAGCTGGACATATAAAGGGCCCCATTACCTTCAGTAGCTTAGGGCTTCATCAAACCTAAATCCAGCCCTGAATGAGAGAAACTAAATACAATATGAGGCAAGTCTGAGGCAAAAAGCAAGAAGAGGCAGTTGGTCCCTCTTAACTGACATTCTTAACGGAACACAGACTGAAGGGAGGGGCTGATTCCGGAGCAAAACACACAAGCCCCGCCCACCACATACCAAACACTCTACTGATCAAATTAGACCCCAGTGTTTTCCTTATGGCAACTCACCTACCTGGACCATTATCGCTGATCCTCCAGAGTCTTGGTGTTTCTTTGAAACTTTGAGGCACCTGCTGTTCTGACTTCATTAAACAACATTTCTAAAGGGAAACCATCCCAGCCTCCTTCTATGCACAGCATAAAACTCATACCTCCAGTGTCTATGGGAAAGGTTGTAGCTCATTGGAAAAGCATCTGCTTTGTATGCAACAGGTACAACAGACCTGTGGGACAAATCAGCCACATATACTGTAACCAGAATGCTTAGCTCTAGTAAGTGCATGAAGGGGTTAAGGCCATAGAGTAAGCTGTTTTCCCAGACTTAACTAGGTCATGCCCCCTCACCTTGGAAGGAAGGAAATCAAGTCCGTTTGTTTGTTTGTCTCCCTTCTTTGCACTATGCAACTGACCAGGAAGGACATATTTGCTGATCACTCCAAGTCCAGATGCTTGTGTGGCTTAAACAAGCCATCTTTGTGTTTCTATACAAATAAACTGGAAACACTTAGTCTACCATGTGAACTCCATGTGTAATAGAGGTCTGGATTTCAGTAGTCTGCCCATGAGATCTGCAAGACTTCAGGAAATGACCAGGCCATCTCGCTGCTGAAGATTCCTTTATGTCCCTTCCAGCTCTACAATTTATAATTCTATTATCTTCACACACACACACACACACACACACTTCCTCCACCAGTTGACCTCAGCAGATGCTGCTGACTGATAACCCTCCCCCATTTTTTGCTCACAACAATCCTGTAAGGTAGGTTAGGCTGTGAGGCTGTAATTGACTCAAGGTGACCATGTGAGCTTTATGGGGAAGCTGGGATTTGAACCTGATATCTGAGTGTGTTACCATGTGCATTGGGCAGACAAGGTGGGGGCAACACAGAGCTCACACAATTATCCTTGGTATCAAAATTGGAATGCTAAAAGTATGTAACCTTGAAAACTCCAGAGGCCCAAAACACTGCAACTTGATGCTTGTGTGCTTCAGTGTGTGGGGACTACAGAGTGGTATGTATTGGAGTTGTGCTTAGAAGTCTGGTTTTGTACTTTATCCAGATAAAGCAAAATTTATTCCACACCATCACCTCCATGTCATTGTGCTGGTGGTGGCAGGGTGGGAGTGCCATTGTGTGGTTCGCCTCAGGTGCCAAAATGTCTTGAGCCAGCCCTGGAAGGTTAGGGTAAGAACAAGGAGTTTAGGCTGATGGCAGCTGGTGCTCAGGCTTCCTCCATAAGAAAAGTCTTGCTAGATCAGGCTAAAGGTATATGTAGTCCAGCAGTCTGTTCCCATAGTGGGCAACCCAATGCATTGGGGGTAAGGCCACAGCAGGAAGCATTCTGCTATATTCCATAGATTTTTATTGATCCTGAGTTGTCTGAAAACTTTGTGGCCACTTTGGGAGATGGTACACTTGCAAAGCATTAAGTCAGTGATTTCAGTAAGTATATACCCAAAATAATGGTCATGAAAGCCAGAGAGAGAGAGAGAGAGTGTCCTGGGCAAGGTTTTCTCCAGCAGGAACTTCCAGGGAAAGCCTTGCATCCCCTTCCTGTCAAACGAGGCAATGGGGTTGCCAGGTATTTCAGTGGTCAGATCAGCCACAGTGGGGACTGGTGGTGAGACTGGCAACCGTATCTCTCAGGAGTGCCTGGCTTTGAGAGAGAAAGTGCAAGGCAATGCAGCTGCCATCTTACATTACCCACAGAATACCTCTGGGCCCAACGCTTGGCACTGCATGCCTCAGTAATGCTATGCTGGGGTCCAATAGTTGGAGAAGTTCAATTATTGTGGGTTTGCTGTGTTTCAGAAAATGTGAATAAGGTGGGTTCACCTTTAAATGCAAACAACTGGGTTTCTCCTCCATCTTTGACTGGGTAGGTTATTTCAATAGCAACCCTGCTCCTCCAGGGAGCATTTTGACACTACACACAGAAACAAATGCCCCCAGTACTCGGTCAAGGTCCATCCAGTTCACCTTAGCAGTTTAATATCAGGATTTGATTTACACAACAGGCTTTGAAATCATGGCCTGGAGGGGAAAGGGTCCATCTCCTGTTTCTAATTTATTTTATATGGGGTGGGAGGAGTAGAAGAGCAAGGAGAAGTCCAAGCAGGAGGAAATATATAAAAAGCTGGTGCCTAGGAGACAACAACCTCTGTTTCCTTTCCGTTCTGTGTGGACTCGGCGTCTCCCGTTCCCTAAGGTATTATCAAAGGAAGCACTTCAGTCAAGAGAAATAGACAGTACTGCCTCCTTCAACAGCCACTTTCTCTGGTATTTGATGTGAGATTTCTCTCAGAAATAAATAGAACCCAGCTCCCCTTTGCTCCATTCTCTTCCAGTGAGCTGGCCTGTCACCTTTGATGTCACTAGGCAAAGACGAGCCTCAGACTAAATGGCGCCCCAGACAAGAAGCATATTCAGGCTCCCCTGCCTGTTTTTTCAATATTTGAATGCTTCCTACCCCCTTGCATTTATAGCCCAATTCAAAATGCAGCTTTTGCATACATTAATCACCCCACTGTATGATACATTTTGATGCATGGATCTGATCACTATTGCTTGAGTCCAAAGGACAGCTCAGGAGGCCTTTATTTATTTCATAAAATTTATACACTGCTTGATTGTAAAACAAAACAAAACAAAACAAAAAACCACAAAAAACCACACGCCCTCAAAGTGGTTTACAAAGTGGCATGTCAAAGAGCAAGCCAGAAGTAAGAACCAAAGGATGAAGAACAAATGGCTGCATCAGAGCTCATAAAAAACTTGTTCCTCAAGCAAATCCTAATCAGAACAGCTGGCCCTTTTAACTCCTTCCTGCCAAGGATTCAATAGTCAGCATGGATGGGCAAAATCAGTCTAGGGCAGAAGAAGGGAACCCTTTTCAATCCAAGGACTACATTCCTTCTGGGGCAACCTTCCATGCCCACCATGGCATGCCAGTGGTGGGTGGGTGGACCCACAAATAAAAGTGGGCAGTGCAACAAATGCAATTTTTACCTTTTTTACAGTAGGATAAGTTCTACACACATTTACAGATCCCGCTTGTTTTCCATGCACACAACTAAGAGGCATTATTGGAGGTCAGGGACACATTCAAGGCACTTGGAATGTGCAGCAGGGCTAGTGAGCAGCGTAGGCTGGGAACAGGGGTGTGTGTGAGGACTAGGGAAAGTTCCAAGGGCCAGACAGAAAGGCATTGTGGGCTGCATTTGGGCCCCAGCTTTGAGGCTCCTCCCACCTCTTGTTTAGGGCCTGAAGGACCTTCACTGAGAAGGCACCTTTTGAAGTTCATTGTTTCATCCCATGGGGCCACTGCAGAAGGATGCAGCAATTTTCGATTGCCTGTGAAAGATAGAGATGGGGGAGAATTTCAGTTTAGTTCACATTTTAATACAAACATGCCCTCAAATGATATACAAATGGAATATAGCTGCTGTTTAAATTTCTCACGACTTAATTTTGCAGTGCAATTCTCACAGCAAAAAACTGTAAATGTGTATATCAGAGGACAGTATTGCAAAACATTAGTGAAGTAAACATGCATTATATATGGAGAAATTTCTTGCAAAAGCATGAATATCAGAACAGAAGAAATGTGCACTTAAGAGATAGCAAACCCATGGACAGCCAGTTAAAAGCAGCCCACCTGATCCTTTCCCCTAAAGAATTACTCCATTGCCTGTAACAGCGTCTGGACACTTAGAAATTAAGTAGGTGCAGAACCAGAACCACATACACCTTTCATTTTATCACCACTGCTCTAGCAAAAGTTTTGTCTGCTTGTTTTTTTAAAATAT
Source organism: Podarcis bocagei (assembly GCF_964188305.1). Lineage (NCBI taxonomy): Eukaryota > Metazoa > Chordata > Lepidosauria > Squamata > Lacertidae > Podarcis > Podarcis bocagei. The sequence continues at coordinate 24,922,892 of NC_138140.1, forward strand.
ATACTTTGCCTTTTGGGGCCAAACAGAGAAACTATGTAAAGATGGGGCAAAAATGTGCGAGTACAATGTACCGCTGAGGTGAAGGGCAATAAGCTCAGTAGTGGTATAGCATCTGCTCTGCATGCAATAGGTTCCAGGCTCCATCTCCAGCATTTTCAGGTATAGAATGTCCTCCTTCTGAGACCCTAGAGCATGGGTAGGCAAACTAAGGCCCAGGGTCCGGATCCGGCCCAGTCGCCTACCAAATCCAGCCCGCGGACAGTCTGGGAATCAGTGTGTTCTTACATGAGTAGAATGTGTCCTTTTATTTAAAATGCATCTCTGGGTTATTTGTGGGGCATAGGAATTCATTCACCCCCCCCACAAAAAAAAAATAGTCCGCCCCCCCCAAGGTCTGAGAGACAGTGGACCAGCCCTCTGCTGAAAAAGTTTGCTGACCCCTGCCCTAGAGAGCTACTGCCAGTGTCAGCAATACTGAGCTAAGATGGACTAACTCAGTACAGTGGTACCTCGGGTTAAGTACTTAATTCGTTCCGGAGGTCCGTTCTTAAGCTGAAACTGTTCTTAACCTGAAGCATCACTTTAGCTAATGGGGCCTCCTGCTGCTGCTGCGCCGCCAGAGCACGATTTTTGTTCTCATCCTGAAGCAAAGTTCTTAACCTGAGGTACTATTTCTGGGTTAGCGGAGTCTGTAACCTGAAGTGTATGTAACCTGAAGCGTATGTAAACCGAGGTACCACTGTATACTGTATGTGCCTAAATTCCACACACAGAAGCTAACAGGGTAGTCTACAGAATTCTTCCTAAGAAGTAAAGGGTCTCTGCAGATGTCATTTTTATTGTGCATTCATAATAGACACAAGGCATCGCTGTCAACGTTGCCCCTTTTTTAAGGGAAATTCCCTTATTCCGAATAGGATTCCTCACAAGAAAAGGGAAAAGTTGACAGCTATGACACAAGGAGGTTATACACGATCCTGCTTTTCAATACTGTTTGCAGCTGCAAAAGTTTCAGTGTAGACATATCCGGTAGCTTCCCCCTGGCATCCTGTAACTTTTTATATCACAAATGTTCGGGGGGGGGGGGTTGAGGGGGTCCTGTTTTTGTTGAGCTGCAGTGCAAGAGTGCCCTCTAGGTAGCAGTAATGTGGTAACAGTAGGGAAGCATCATAGAAAAATTAATAAAGCGGAATGAGGTGCTGATAGCCTACTATAAATCCACCACTAATGCATTATTATTGTCAGGAGACACCCACAAAATAACCATCACCCTGGAGTGGCCCTAAGTCCCACGAAATTCAGTGGTGACTTACTATGGTGTTTTGCAGCACTCTGTAACATCTACCTGCGCTCATCTGCAAGGGGCATATGTCAAGGGATTGTTTTTCTTGTAAAAGAAAGAAAAAAGCATCTTGTGTTTCTGTTACTTGTTTTGTCAGCCTCTCGAGGCACTAGAGTCCTCTTGCAGCAATAGTCACCTTATCAGATATGTGGCTATATTATTTCTATCCTCTGGGGATCAGGTATAGAAGATGGTTAATTTCAGGTGTGTTCATTGGTTTTTGTGTGTGTGCGGGCAGAATTCATGTGGGCAACAGCCTAATTAATCTCCAACCTAAATTAGATTATGATAGAAGTTATGTGTAATGGTTGTCAATTGACCAGAAAATGCACCCTCGGCTGCTCCTATGCCTTTAACAGCAGCTTCATTTGCAGGAATCAGCAGGTGAAGTTTGATGCAGGGTCCTAAGAATTAGGCTCACCTGCTAATGTTGGCAGTGAGTTTTTGCTGTTCAAACACAAAAGCAAAATAACATAACTAAGCCCGAGACAATTATTATGATAGAAACATCTGATTGTCCAGTAACCTAACATCTTCATCACACATAACCATTTAAAGTAAACTGCACCAGCTGCAGTATGGACACTTCCCGACGGTCGTTCTCTTGAGGTGGGATTCAGTCATATAGCAACAACTTCAGGTTGCACAATTATAGTTGATGGGGAGGTCTTGGCAATAATTACCCTGCTTCCTTCAAAAGATCAGGTTTTTGTGATAAGGAAAATAATGAAACACTGCAAAATGTGGGATAATACTTGTTTTGATAGCATCATCTAACCTTTCTGCAAACCAGAATGAATCATCATTAAATATCCAGTGTCCTCTAATCTCCCAATAAACAGATCAGAATGAATGCTCAATAAGCAGGCTAATCAAGTAGCACCCTGGGTAGAATGGCAAGGGTCAGACACTTGGTGTTTCAGTGCCCATGGGGATATGTTTACATTGGCGCGTAAATGCACTTTCAACAGCACTCAGATAATTTGTTAGATTTTTAATTTTAGTTTATATTGTTTATCAGCCACATAGCAGCCTCTACCAACCTGGTGCCATCTAGATGTTTTGAATGACAAGTTCCACCAACCCCTCTGACATCCTGCAAAGCGAACAATGCATGTTGGGAGGACCGCATGCCACTCTAACAGCATGGGGTGGTTATCATGAGGAGAGGAACTCTGTCAGATGCCTAGCTACGAAGATGCAAGGGTTTTTTGTGGTTTGATAACATACTGGACATCAGAGCTGATCTCGCAAGATAGTTGTTCAATGATGTATCATTGCATTATCAGTTGGTTTTATTGTGGCTGCATTCTGCACTAGCTGCAGTTTCTGGGCAATTTTCAAGGGCAACCCTACACAGAAGGCATTACAATAATCTTTATAGGAGGTAAATCAAGTGCAGGGCAGTAGCAAGCAGAGGCATACCTAGGCACCCTTGGCAAAGAGCTGCATCGGAAGTCCCTTGATCACTGCCGGCTCTCCCACCTTTCTTTTCTTTCTAAGCCCTGCTGGGTGCTCTGCTCACACTTCTGATAGTGCTGCTGGCCAATGCCAGCCGTCAGATTTCTCCATCAAGGCACCCAGAGGAGCCTGTGTGCCTTGGCAGCTGCCCAGAGCAGTGGAGGTGCAGCCTAGGGAGCACGTGGGTGGGTGGGTGGGCTCATAGCCACTCCAAGCCGGACTGAAAAGGCACAATTTTTTGTATGCCTCTGGGCCTGTTGGTCCCTTGGCTGGGGGCCATCATGGCCAACCCCTAGATTACACCCCTGGTGGCAAGGCTGTCTAGCAGAAGTAACATAGGAGACATATTTTGTACACACACGTATAATTTTTATATATAATTATATATATATGATTTTAATTAAATTTTCTGTTTTACAATTTAAAATACTTATTTTAAGTGACTTCCCCTCTTCTCTTTTCATGGTTCATTTTATATATCATAAATACCTGCATATTTTACAAAAACTATACCATTTAGTATTCCATTATTGCATAAGAAGGGAGGGTAATAGGCTGTGAAGTTTCCAGTTGACCATTGGTGTTCAGATAGCAGACTGAGTGGCACACCTGTTACCTGGGCAGTCTTCCCCACAGTGGTGCAATGTGACATGTTGCAGGACTGTATCTCCCATCATCCCTGACCACTGGCCATGCTCGCCGGGGCTGATGGGAGTAGGAGTCCAACACCATCTGAAGGGGAGGGCACCCTGTTGATGGCACCCTGTTGACTGCATCGTACAGTCATGTCATACACATCTGTCTTTGTGGCCACACTAGAAGAGTCCCTGGCAAACGCAGGTAACAGGTACTGTGTGGCAGGAGTAGAACTGAAGCAGTGATGGGGCAAGGGCAGAGGTTGGCTGTCATTACAAGCACCCAAGAGTTCCTGTTTTCATCTCTGGTGTGGCAAAGAAGGTGGAATCTCTACAAAACATGCCTGTTCTTTCAGAGCAGGAAGCTCTCCTACCAATAACAGCTGGTGGTTGTATTTCACAAGGAAAATGCTGCTTTGAAATCCACTCCTGAAAAGCCTGGGTCCCAAGTGTGCCAGTGTTAGAGATGTGGAGCGCTGAGGTGGAGGCTGGCAATGAGCTGCAGGAAATATAAGGTTTGATCATGGAGGAGCTGAAGCTCATCAGTGAAGCATATGCTCTGCATGCAGAAGGAACCAAATTTGATCCATAAGGGCATCTCTAAGCAGTGCTGAGAATGTCCTCCATCTGAGAACCACTGCTTGTACTGAGCTTGATAGACAAATGGTCCGATCCAGTAACCTCCTATGTGCCAAAGCACAAAGAGAAGACAGAGTTGAAGAGTGTAGCTGAGGCATTTGGACCAGGCCCAACAATTTCACAAAGAGGCTGAACAATTGACCTTTCCCTATGATTCTCCCTCCCCTAAAAATATCTCTGTTACAGGATGCAAACTAATTGGCTGTGCTCAGCTAGGGGGGAGGGGGAGAGGCTCGTTGCTTTCTGACTCATCCACTCAGACAACAATGGACAGGAGAAAGTTCACAGTGTCGTCATTGGGTTCTGCTTTCTTGACCACAGCTGAACTCTGGCACAATGAGGGCACAATGTATTGCCTGGATGAGAACTCTGGGTTTGAAATATTCTGGTACCAGGAGGGGCCAGAGGGAGCGGCTGGTGTTGCTGCTCAGAGGTGTCATAGAACAGGGACAAAGTGCTGTTAGAAGAAGAAGAAGAAGAGTTTGGATTTGATATCCCGCTTTATCACTACCCGAAGGAGTCTCAAAGCGGCTAACATTCTCCTTTCCCTTCCTCCCCCACAACAAACACTCTGTGAGGTGAGTGGGGCTGAGAGACTTCAAAGAAGTGTGACTGGCCCAAGGTCACCCAGCAGCTGCATGTGGAGGAGCGGAGACGCGAACCCGGTTCCCCAGATTGCAAGACTACCGCTCTTAACCACTACATCTCCTGAGGCACTTTTTGCCAATTCTCTGTGTGCCAAATAAATAAGCTTTTCTTAGAGAAAAACCCACTAAATATGATCTGCAGAGGAAGAGGTATGATACACCAGTGTTTCCCAACCTTCCAACCTTGTTTCCTTCCTGTGCCCCCCCCCCCCGCATAGCCAAGGGGGGACAGGGGGGCAGCTGCCCTCCAAAATAAGTAAAAATCAATACAAATCTGAGGTTCTGACCCCCTCTTACAAAAGCTTTCCCCCCTAACAAAAATCCTGGCTACACCCATAGCCCCCCTCCTACTGGTAGAAAGGTAGCTATTTAAATGTTTTGTTTGTAAATGGAACATGTTTTATTTATAGTTTATACAATTTATACAAAATTCAATTACATAAAATGATAGGAACATACTGAAATATTGTTGAAGCAGAAGAACATAGAATCACAGAGCTGGAAGGGACCCAAGGGTCATCTAGTCCAACCCCCTGCAATGTAGGAAACTCAGCTAAAGCATTCATGACAGATGACCATCCAACCTCTGCTTAAAAACCTCTTAGTCCAGAACCAACCAAGGGAGATTCATCTTCCATGTATTATAAAAAGTAAACTCTTATTTGATCCCAGTTGTTTGACGTAGAGGGGTAAACCTACAGATACAGTCCAAAAGGTGCACAGCGAGTTCTGTATGTGTGGGTTAATTTTAAAAAGCAAGTGGTCCTCACTGACCAGGTGCAAAAAGATCTTGTCATCCTGAGGAGCCCTGGCTGCCTAGATAATAATAATAATAATAATAATAATAATAATAATAATAATAATAATAATTTATTATTTATACCCCGCCCATCTGGCTGGGCCTCCCCAGCCACTCTGGGCGGCTTCCATAAAAACCAAAAACACAGTAAAATATCACACGTTAAAAACTTCCCTGAACAGGGCTGCCTTAAGATGTCTTCTGAATGTCAGGTAGTTGTTTATCGCTTTGACATCTGCTGGAAGGGCGTTCCACAGGGCGGGCGCCACTACCGAAAAGGCCCTCTGCCTGGTTCTTTGTAGCTTTGCTTCTCTCAATGAGGGAACCGCCAGAAGGCCCTCGGCGCTGGACCTCAGCGTCCGGGCAGAATGATGGGGGTGGAGACGCTCCTTCAGGTATACTGGACCGAGGCCGTTTAGGGCTTTAAAGGTCAGCACCAACACTTTGAATTGTGCTCGGAAACGTACTGGGAGCCAATGTAGGTCTTTCAAGACCGGTGTTATATGGTCTCGGCGGCCGCCCCCAGTCACCAGTCTAGCTGCCGCATTCTGGATTAGTTGTAGTTTCCGAGTCACCTTCAAAGGTAGCCCCACGTAGAGTGCATTGCAGTAGTCCAAGCGGGAGATAACCAGAGCATGCACCACTCTGGCGAGACAGTCCGCAGGCAGATAGGGTCTCAGCCTACGTACCAGATGGAGCTGGTAAACAGCTGCCCTGGACACAGATTTGACCTGTGCCTCCATGGACAGCTGTGAGTCCAAAATGACTCCCAGGCTGTGCACCTGGTCCTTCAGGGGCACAGTTACCCCATTCAGGATCAGGGAGTCCTCCACACCTGCCCGCCTCCTGTCCCCCAAAAACAGTACTTCTGTCTTGTCAGGATTCAACCTCAATCTGTTAGCCGCCATCCATCCTCCAACCGCCTCCAGACACTCACACAGGACCTTCACCGCCTTCACTGGTTCTGATTTAAAAGAGAGGTAGAGCTGGGTATCATCGGCATACTGATGAACACCCAGCCCAAACCTCCTGATGATCTCTCCCAGCGGCTGCATGTAAATGTTGAAAAGCATGCGGGAGAGGACAGAACCCTGAGGCACCCCACAAGTGAGAGCCCAGGGGTCTGAACACTCATCCCCCCCCCCACCACTTTCTGAACACGGCCCAGGAGGAAGGAGCGGAACCACTGTATGACAGTGCCCCCAGCTCCCAGCCCCTCAAGACGGTCCAGAAATAAATAAAAGATAAAACACTATAGCCCCACACACCCTTACCTGGGAGTAAGGCCCACTGAACTCAGTGCGGCTTTCTTCTGAGTAAACACTTAGTTATTTACTAGATGCAGGTCAGCAGCACCAGACGACCCTGCTTGGCTAGGCCTGGAGAGGATTTCACCCTGAGCCTTGCAGGGGCAGATCAATGCTGCCAACAGGTTCTGCCCCTTGGCAACATCCAAAGGCCCTAATCCACTAGACGCTGGGGTGAATTGCACTCTGCACCTTGCAGAGCCAGTCCCAGGCTGCCACTGGGCCCAGCACTGGCGGCAGCAACAAGCAGCTCTGACTTGCCCAGCCCTACCCATTGCCACCCCACCACCGCACTTACTTGACCTGGGGGTTCTGGATTGTGGGCTCTACTGGTCAAAACAGAGGCCTCAGAGATCACCCTCTCCCACCGGAAACAAACCAGGACTGCTCCAAGAAAACACACATGGCAAAAAGGAGATTAGGCCCTGGTGGGCTGCCCCCTTATCAGCTCGTGATTGGCCTAGCAGATAGCCAGCCAATCAGGATTATTTAACTTCTCACTTCCCTTTGTGGTCCCCTAGCCTCACGATTTTTACCTGTGTCCCCCTTGGAATATCCGGGGGGTGGGGGCCAGGGGGCCATATGGCCCCCTATTGTGAAACACTGGGATACACAAGCATGCATAGGGTTGCTATATTTCAAGAAGTGAAAATCAGGACAAAAGTTGTTGCGCTTTTTTGGCAAAACCGCAAAAACTGAAGTTTTTGAGCTATTTTAAAGGGAAATTGCCAAAAGTGACACTGCCCACAAGGGTTGACATATGTCCGGATTTTCCTGGACATTTTTAGCAATTTCTGCCCAGACACTCCCTCTGACTGCAGTATTCCGGCTATGTCTGGGAAATTCTGGACATATGGCAACCCTAAGCATACACAGCTAAGGGTTTAACTGCCTGTTGTGAGTCTGGGCAGATGTGTCTTGATGATACCTATTGCCCCTTCCAAACCTGCAATCCTGTATCAGTGGCAGTAGAATCTGTAACCTGTTAGATCAGTTTCTTTGTCAAGGTGTCTTCACCACTCAGTTAAATACCTGTCATCCACATCTTAAAAAGTGAGCTTTGTTGCCATAGAGACAAAAGGGTGGGGGCGGACATTTGCTGCCTCAAACTGAATGTCTTTTGGGGACCGAAAGTCCCAGAAGTGTAAGTGTATGAGAAAGAGTTTTGGCTGACGCTGGGAGGTGGAGACACAGAGGCATGATTGCTCTGTGCTGGACAAAAGACAGTGAGCCTGGGGCTTCCAGGGAAACCTAATGGGGAAGCAAGAACTTTTGCAGTGTTAATGCTGTGAGCCACTCTATCCTATGCTCATGTTGCATATATGTGTAAAAACAACAAGAAGAAGTATCCTGAAGACACCACCAGAGAGCACAGAAGCCTGCCTAGAGCAAGGAGGTTCATACCCCACAACGGAACAGCCAAGAGCATGATCCTGGGCACTGGTCCTGGTTGTGAGGTGGGCCTCCCTTCTGTCTGCAATGGTTTGTGTACACATAGCTGTCAATGTTTCCCTTTTTTAAAGGGAAATTCCCTTATTCTGAATAGGATTCCTCACAAGAAAAGGGAAAAGTTGACAGCTATGTGCATACATGTGTATGAGAGAGATCTGTGGAGCAAACTGCCCAGATACCATTGATAGATGGGAAAGTTGTCACTGTACCTGAGCATCGCAAGATGCAAGTACAGCAGATTGCAGTCTATAAACACTATCAACAAATCAGTTGAGAGGAAAAAAACAAAAAACAAATCAATTGAGACTCCTGCATTGCAGGGGGGGTTGAACTAGATGAGCCTTGAAGTCCCCTCTACAAATCTACAATACTCTGATTCTATGACTGCTGCAGTGAAGGGTGGTATAAAGATACCTTAATAAATCAATAAATACTTCCTCCTTCATCCAGCCCTGTTTTGTGTAACATATAGTCTGTTACAGAGTACCTGAGAACTAAAAATTGTGCACTCTTTTCTGATCTTTTGGTTGATCCGAATAAATTTATTGTTCAGTTGTTTATTCTGAAGTGTCTCGCTCGCTCCCCGATTATGGACCAATATGTTTTTGTTTTTCGATTTTATTTGCTCATTATTTAACAATAGCTAAGAAGCAGAGACAGGGACAGGAATGCAACGTTGCCACTAGGGGTCACCGTAACACCAAGCAGAAGTTGGAATTTTGTGAAATGAAAGCTTCCCCTTAACGTATTTCTTTTTGGGGTTCATAATACGGACTAATTTCAGTTTTTAAAAATAAAGTATTGGCATTGCCAGATATTTAACTTGGGATCTTTTGAATACAAAGCATATGCCTGATTTCACAGAAGATACCAAAAATTAACCATGTGCTGGGGGGGGGGGGATACTTCCTTTTGTCTGTTCTGAATCTCCCACTGTTTTGCTTCATTGGATGATTCCTGAGTTTTAAGGCTCCTTCAGACAACCTGCTTATTAAGCATTCATCCTGATTTGCGTACACAGAATGTCAGACCATATCCTGTCTTTATCCGGAGCATTTTATTGGATTGTTTGCAGAGTAGTTATACGACAATGAGCAGCCATCCTGATTTGCTTGTAAGGTGTGTGTGCATGTCTTCCTGTTAATCACCCATCCCATAATTTTTCAGTGCATTTCCCCAACTTGCTCACCTGCTTTCAGCCCTTAATTACTGGCTCTGCAGCTACAACTAACTTTATAAAGTCACCACTCGCATTTCCCTAAAAAACAAAGAAAGCCCTAACAATATGCCAGGAGACTGGATAACAATACTGGAGCGTGCTGCAGGGTCATAATACACTACAGTGGTACCTCTGGTTACGTACTTACGGTAATTCATTCTGGAGGTCCGTTCTTAACTTGAAACTGTTCTTAACCTGAAGCACCACTTTAGCTAATGGGGCCTCCCGCTGCTGCCGCGCCGCCAGAGCACAATTTCTGTTCTCATCCTGAAGCAAAGTTCTTAACCTGAGGTAATATTTCTGGGTTAGCGGAGTCCATAACCTGAAGCATATGTAACCTGAAGCGTATGTAACCCGAGGTACCACTGTACTTTCCCCTGTCTGCAGTAAAGTGGGTTATAACAAGACTGGACTGTTTTGCTGGGCTGGTGTAATCCCCATTCTTTCAGCCCCCACCCCACTTCCTACAATATTAGTAAAATATCAATGGACTTTCTCTGTGCTGACATTGCTACGGTAATTTTTTTTAATGCTTACAAGGTCTACACTTTCTTGTATGAAATAAGATCAGAGTTGGAAACATCATTGCCTCTGTTGCAAACTAGTTTGGAGAGTAGGTACACTACTACCTTGTCGCAGCTGCACTCAGAATAATAATAGATTTCTCATGTTTTAAAAAATGAGCAGAATAGTATAGTACATGTATATTTTGCCTCTTTTCTTGGGTTCTACAAGGGCTACAAATTCACGGTAGGATTCAATTCAGAGTATGCCTATTGAAATTAATGGACAGTCATGTCCATTTACTTCAATGGGTCTACTCTGAGTAAAACTCGGCTGAATGTCACCTTTGCTCCCGCCGCAGCCTCTAAATGACATCTGTGAATCTGTGGATTATGGGAAAGGGGAGCAATTGCCCCCTTACCCTCCTAAAGATGTCAATCATCATTCTACTTGTCCCACTCACAGGGCTATTTGAATGCCTAGCAACCAACACATCTTGCATTGGTCATTGACTGCTAGATGTAATAGGCCTGGGAGAGCGGGGGGGGGGCGAATTTTAGTATTAGCCACAACCAACACATTTCCTGTCAAAAAAGTCAACCAAGTTGGAATGTAAGTCTTGGGTAATTGGGAATACAGTGGTACCCCGCAAGACGAACGCCTCGCGAGACGAAAAACTCGCAAAACAAAAGGTTTTTTCATTTTCGAGTTGCCTCGCAAGACGAATTTCCCTATGGGCTTGCTTCGCAAAACGAAGCTTGCCCCGGGGACAGCGGGTCTTCTCTTTTGAAGCAAGGGGCGGCGGGGAGAAGCGATCTTCTCCCCGCAGCCCCAGGTCCGGGGACAGCGGGAAGCGCTTCCCGCTGCCCCCGGACCTCTTTTGAAGCAAGGGGCTGCGGGGAGATCGCTTCTCCCCACCTGCCCCCACCGCCCGGCTTCGGAACGCTGCTCCGAAGCGGGGCGGGGGGGAGGGAACACCTGCCCCCACCGCCCGGCTTCGGAACGCTGCTCCGAAGCGGGGCGGGGGGCGGGAACACCTGCCCCCACCGCCCGGCTTCGGAACGCTGCTCCGAAGCGGGGCAGGTGGGCGGGAACACCTGCCCCAGCCACCCCGCTTCGGAACGCTGCTCCGAAGCGGGGCGGGGGGGGAGGGAACACCTGCCCCCACCGCCCGGCTTCGGAACGCTGCTCTGAAGCGGGGCGGGGGGGCAGGAACACCTGCCCCAGCCGCCCCGCTTCGGAACGCTGCTCCGAAGCGGGGCGGGGGGGCGGGAACACCTTCTGAAGGCGGGCGGGGGGCGAAAGTCTTTGTCCCACCTGCCTGCCTTCCCAGGGGCTTTTAAATCGCCCCGGACAGCGGAGAAGTCCTCCGCTGTCCCGGGGTTTTTTAAAATGCTGGGGGTGGGAAGAAAAGCCCTTGTCCCCCCCCCAGCCTTCAGAAGAGGTCCGGGGACAGACTGTCCCCGGACCTGGTCTGAAGGCGGTTTCCCTAGGAACGCATTAATTGATTTTCAATGCATTCCTATGGGAAACCGTGCATCGCAAGACGAAAAACTCGCAAGACGAAGAGACTTGCGGAACGAATTAATTTCGTCTTGCGAGGCACCACTGTACATTCTCCAAGGTTTAGGAGATGAATGAATTCTGCATATTGTGCAAAGACCCATCCAACTTTAGGTCACATTTTCATTCTGACCCTTTGGTGGATGTTCTCCAACAGCCTCAGGGGTGCCTCTGACCATGTCTAGATAGGATCTTCATTACCTCCAAAGGATTTAAGCTTGCCCCCAAACATTTCCATTCTCATACCAAAAATGTCATCCAGAATAGTTTGCACATCCTATGCCCACCCTGCAAATGTGTGTGCATGTGTGTGTGTGTGCGTGCGTGCGCATGCCTCCATTATTATTATTTAAATCTGAATCACAAAAGAGACTGTTGCCCTAGATGTGCACTAAAAATAAAGAGATTAAAAATAAACCCAGAGAATACTGTGCATTTTAATTCCTCATGAAAGCCATTGAGGGTTTTGGTTTTTTTTACTGTCATCCTCTAGAGGCAGCAAGGAACAAACAGCTTTCAAGAGAAAGGAGTATCAGATGCTGGCAGATAGTGTTGCTATGGCAATTTCAATTTTGCACCTCTGTGGTTTGATGTAAAGGTTTATGAAGGGCATCTCCTGGAAGAGTTATCACCATTATGGCTAGTGCTGCAGGTATCACCACAGACAGGTTAAAAAACTTCAGTGCATTAATTCTGCCCATCACGTATAAGAAGACTTTCCTCAAATGACTTTGCAATGCAATCCCAATGTATACTTAGAAATCCTACTGAATTCACTAAAAGTGCTCCTTAGAGAAATTGCAAGGAGCTATATCTTGTATTGCTGTTGGAGTGTATGCTAGAGAACTTGAAATCAAGAGAGCTGACATAATTATGGCTGCTACAAACATGCATATGTTGCAGGGTGTGCGTTCTGTTCTGTTATTGCCTCTGTGGACCAAACTGCATGTGATGTTAAACACATGTTAAAATAACCATGCTCAATTGGCCACTTTCATTTTTGAGAAAAAACAGCTGCAAGGCCTCATTCTGGTACTTCCTCCCAATTGGTACAACCATGCCACGTTTTTACTGAAAATTAACTTCCTGTTGGACAGCTCTCCCACCCCACCCCCACCCCATGATCTGTGGCAATAGCAAACAACTAAGGGGTAATTTTTAGCAGAAAATTGATGTGGGCTGATTCCAACCAGGAACACATTCCAGATCAGGGCCCTGGGTTGCTTTGTCTCCAAAATAAAAGCGGCCAGGTTAAGCGTGCCTTTTTAAATGTGACTAACACAACATGTGATTTGGTTGTCGTCCCCCCTGCCCCATCTCTGTGCCTCTGTAATTGAATATCTATAACTTGGACCTTTGTGGGAGGTAGGGAATGGTGCAGCTTACACTAGTCTATTGGGGGACTGTTGTCATTTAGAATCAAAGAATTGTAGAGTTAGAAGGGATCCAATGGGGAATCAGGTTCAACCCCTTGCAATGCAGAAATCCCAGCAAAAGGTGATGTTTTACGTGTCACTAGACTTACTAGCTTAAGTGGGCAAGCTGAGCAAAGGAGAGGTGGGACAATAATACCACAAGGAATTTGGGTGATATTTAGAGGTCTTAGGATCAGGGGGTGTGAGTAGGTGGTGGGTCTGATCTACAATCCTGCTGTGTTTGTGAACAGAGCAATGCACCAGCAGTAGTGCAGTGGCAAATCCTGAACTGCAGGAGCTCTTCCTGGCAACCTCTACAGCCATACCCCTATAGCTGTGCCCAGTAGATGTTGGCCCATTTGGGCAAATGGGGCCCTGCACCACCAACCTCAGATGGCCCTTAACCAGCTCCCACCTGTCTGTCTTCTTTCTTACAACCAATCCAGGAGGATGGCTCTGCCTGTTGCTCCACCTACCATTGGTCTCCCTGCCCTCCACCCATCCAGTCCCAATGGGCACCAACCACCATTGGCTACTCCTCTTAAAAGACTATGCAGCAAAAGTGAATTTTTCACCAGTGCTTGGAATTATGGCTACCACACCACGCCAGGCTTTTTCCCTCTCACCTCCTCTTACACTTTGCTTAACATCCAGTGTGATGAAGAGTTCTGGTGGACTCAGATGTTTGCTTGCTATTCTGTGACATTTTGCTTCAGCATCCTTTGGGGTTTTCAAAATAAAACAGGGAATTTAGTCTTTAGCGAAGCATGAGAATGGGTCCCTTTGAACTCTACAATTCCATGATTCTATGAATGCCACCTGCCTTGTTTCTTCTTGATTTATTTTGGTCCACTTCTTTCTGATAAAAGTTAACTAATTAGTCTGTTTCACATGCATAACACTTCTGCATGGGGACTTTATTTATTATGCTTCAAACTCAAAGGTTCAAAATTCCCTGCCTATACCATACAAGGAAATTAGGCATTCATAATATTTTTGTTTTCTTTTGTAGAAATTGTTTCTTACCTAACATAATTAAATTAATTAGTTAATTAAATTTATTAGTCACAATTTTTTTTGCCATGGCAACTTAAAGTTACTTAAAGCATTTTAAAGCAGAAAACCAAACTCGTACATGCATTAAACCAGCATAAAAATATTTATGTCCTGCTCTGTTTCTTTTTTGTTATTAATAGATGAATAAATATGAAAAAAGAAAGAGCAAGAGAGAAGGAAGGGGGGCAGAGAGAAGGGGGGGCAGTTTTCCTGCCTGTTGTTGGCTTTAACCCTGCCCATCATTTGCATGAAACCTGCACTATGTAGACCCTCTTGCCTGGTCATACCAGGAACTGCTCAAGTCTGTTCTCCAGCATTGTGCTTTTCATTTCTGTTCTGTGCTACAAGAAACTCCCCACTTCACAGTTTGCATTAAAGTTTTCTTGTCTATGCATCCTTTGTTTGATCACCTCTTTGTGATACATTTCATAACACCTCGCAGATTGCCTCTGGAGAAATGCAACCTCCCACCCCAAACAGGAGAAAAGGTTCCCCACACCTTTTTACTGCATCAGTTGACCTTTTTTTTGGAAAGGCTTTTGTTGTCGTTTTTAACTCTTACACCCCACCCTAAAGCTCTGGTGAATTAATATCGTAAGTATTGTGAAAACAGCTAAAGCCTGGGTCACTGCAACCTGATGTTATCAGTGAGCCACCATACCCTTTTCTTCTCTGCACCACTGAAATGGTTCTCCAGAATTCTTGCTTTTCATCTGCTGTGAACATCAGAACCTGTCCCTCCATGAAGCAAGTTTAAATAACTCCCACAATGAGCATCCATCACAAGTTAATTAGATAACAACAGCATCTACGTGGCTGTTATAATTTCCCATTACATCAATCTCTGGCAGAGAATGAAAGGTCATTTTTGTAAGTTGATTTGCTCTTGGGCAATGATCACAGTTTCATTGTGAGACAGACAATTATATTAAAGTTATGAAACCAGGTGGTTCAAAGCAGCCTGGATTGCTCTCTCTTATGGCTGTCCAGTAAAGTGGGGGGGTTGGTTGGGTCCAGAGAGTGGCTAATGCTTGATTTGTGTGAGGCGTTGGTGCCTACTGCCTTGAAATATGCAGTGGGGCAGCCTTTCCTAAACAAACCAACCCTGGACCCCTTGAGCTGGATTGGCTATTGAATAGTTACAAATGGGGGAGGTGGGCAGCTGCAAGCAGAGGTAGATTTAGGGCAGCCTGGCTGGTTCCACCGCAATGGCCACAGACTCATGTCAATACATTCTACTGCAAAATAAACTGTATAAATGACTGCCCAAATAATAAATTCAGTTGGCAATCCTATGCATCCTTGGGAGTAAGACTTACTGAAGTCAATAGGACTTACTTCTGCATAGACATGCATAGGATTGCACTGTCAGTGGCAGAAGCTCTCAATATTTTTATTTTTTTTAAGTATAGTAAAAGATGTGTGTATATCTACCATTTCATTGGGGGGACCTCTTGCCAAGCCCTCCAGACCACTCTTCCCAGCCCACTCCATTCATCAGCTTTGCTCTCCACCCTCCTTGAGCCCTTTGGCTGCTTGGAATGTGTCCTTGAACCGTGACAACACCTCTTCCTTGCCTGGATGGAAGAGGAGAGAGGTAGGGGGATGTGGAGGGTGGTGCTGCCTGGTGTTTATTGTGACTGGCAGGGCAGAGGAAAAGGAGACTAAGAGTCAATGGTGTCAGAAGAAAGAAAGCAGAAGAACCCCGCCCCACCCTCCCACTATATATAAGGGTTTGGCGACTTCTGTTTCAGTGTATCTGAAGAAGTGTGCATGCACATGAAAGCTTATACCCAGAACAAACTTAGTTGGTCTCTAAGGTGCTACTGGACAATTTTTTATTTATTTTGACTGTGTCAGACCAACACGGCTACTTACCTGAATGTTGTACCCAGCATTAAGGAATCTAATATAAGAAGAGTCCTGCTGGTTCAGGCCAATGGCCCATCTAGTCCAGCTTGCTGTTCTCAGTGTGGGCAACCAAATGCTGCAAACAGGAGATTCATAAGCAGGACCTGAGTGCAAGACTACTCCCCTCTTCTGTGGTTCTGAATGCTTCCGAATACAGAACATAACAGTGAAGCTAAAGCATAGCCATCATGGCTAGTAGCCATTGATAGCCTTATCCTTCATGAATTTGTCTAATCCTCTTTTTAAAGCCACACAAGATGATGGCCATCACTGCTTCCTGTGGGAGTGAGATCTATAGTTCAACTATGCACTGCATGAACAAGTAGACAACCAGGGCCTACCCATGGGTTGGATGCACATAAAAAGACAGGCAGGGAAGCAATTAAGAATTGGAAATCTACTATATATTTTCAAAGGTAGTTTGTCCGTTTGTCCTCTGCAGATTCAGACACATCTCGATATATCATTGCCAAACTCAGCATGGTAGTTCCCAAGGTGGGGGTGGGGGTTGGATGTCGGCTGCCATTTTGAATCAAGATGGGAGACCTAAATATGACCTTGACATAACTTCACCTGATTTTTGGTGTTACAGGTCCAAACTCCTACAAGTTAACTATCCATTTAAAAAACACAATACTTTTAGGTTTCTACAAATTTCCGGAAAGCGCTAGACACTCCTCATGAATAAACAAACAAACCAAACAGATGAAAACCCAGGCTCTGAAGAAATTTGATGTGGTGCATGGTAATCTACCATGTTTAAAACAAGGCCTCATAGAAAGTTTGCTCTGTTTCACTTGTGAGAAGAAATGGTTTCTACCATTTCATGTATGTGTAAGACATTTCACGCTTGTAATTTAAGGGAGGGCAGAGAAGCTGTCCCTGTTGGGCCTCTACCCAATTCAATTTTGCACTTAATTTTTACAGCCACTTACCCTCCTAATCTCAGCCTTCATTCTGTCCAAGCCATAATTGCCCGCCAATCACTCTTTGTCTGTTTATACCTCCCTCCTGCCTTTTTTCTAGTTTTGCCCCTGCCCTCCTGCCACTTCCTTAAATTGAATTAGGCCTAATTAGATCATGCAGCAAGATGGATAGCATATCACTGTCATGGCTCCCTAAAGGCACACAAGCAACCTCTTCCATTGCCACCTGACCCCCAGGTCCCCACAGGAGAGGATCCCAGCTTTTCTCTCAAGACCTGGTGACAGGTGCTGCCTTTGCTAATGGCTTTACACAGATCCAATTGAGGGGATGTTGGGTCAAAATGGGTTACACTTGCTTAGCCATAGTGATTTTAAGGACTGTTTATCATACTGACACCACACTTTTCCTCTATGCTCATAAATTGGGTACCTGACAGAAAAAACACCCTGATCGTCATTTCTCTGTGCTTTCTTTAAGATCTGCATAACAGATAAGGCTGAAAGCCATTTTATGCAAATGACTGTTGGAGAAACCCTGAAACTGAGAGATTGGAACGAGGACCCTAAAATATTAAATTAAAATGACTACTCACCCCACATGAATTAGAAATAATAATAACAATAATAACAAACCCTCAAAGTGATGGCTTTTATGAACATACAGAGTTTCCTTATATTAAGTCAGTCCATTGGTCCAACTAGCCCAGCATTGTCTGCACTGACTGGCAGCAGCCCTTCAGGGTTTCAGGCAGGAGCCCTTCCCAACAGTATCTGGAATGCCAGGAACTGAAATGAGGACTATCTCCATAAAAAGCAAATGCATTTTCACTGGGAGACAGCCCTTCCCCTTCATGCTGGGCAGCTATTTGTGTATATACCCATGCCGCTGAAGTTCAGAATCACCTTGGTTCCAAATATGTTTTTGCTGATCTTGTAAGGCTCAGATGTATTACAAATTCCTCTGAGAAGTTCTTCTCTGGCTCAGAATATAAAAAATTCTGCAGATGGACAATCAGTCATTAGGTTGATTTTGTACTATGCAGTGCAAACATTCTTTAATGTCAGATCCATACTCTGAAGAAACTCAGCATATTTATTCAGACATAAGTTCCTCCAAAGTACAGAGTGACTTGCTCTTATTCAATAACTGGGTGTTTAAGACTGCATCCCAATTAAGACTCTGAATCACTGTGAAAGTACATAAACAGCAAAGCTTTTTAGAATTGTTATATATAAAAAAGATAATCCTGCACTGATGTGTTTACGCCAAGACCATATAACACCGATCCTGAAAGACCTACATTGGCTCCCAGCACATTTCTGAGCACTATTCAATATTGGTGCTGACCTTTAAAGCCCTAAACGGCCTCGGCCCAGTATACCTGAAGAAGTGTCTCCACGCCCACCATTCTGAAGCTGGATCCTGACTGGTTGTAAGGCAAAAGGCAGGCTGGTGGGAGCTAGCTGAGGCCAGGCTAAAGTTGATAGGTCAATGCCCACTTCATGACATGGTTGCTTCAAGATTGAATTACTGCAATATGCTATCTGAGGGGCTTCCCTTGAGCTTGAATTTGAATTTTGATCTGGAATTTGCAGTTAGTACAGCACTGTCAGCACAGTCGCTGACAGAAGTGAGGCCTTGTCAACATGTAACACGTGCTCAAAGATCTGCACTGCTTGCCAGTTTGCTACATAGCCAAATTTGAGGTGTTAGGAAATGTATTTTTTTGTGAATTCTGCACTAGGAGCATTTTACCTAAGAGATTGCCTTACCCCCATAATATGCCCACTCTGCTGTTTTGATCAGTGGAACTGGCACTGTTACAGGTGCCACATAATACTCTTTCTACATTTGTAAGAACTCAATCTTTTAATGTGGCAGCACCTACACTTTGGAACTCCCTACCTATTGATATCTGGCAGGCAGCTTCACTGTATACCTTTTGGTGCCTGATAAAAGCATTTTTGTTTAGATAAGGCTACCCAGATGATTAGAAAGTTGGTGTGAGATTTAATCTATTTTAGGTTGTTTTTTTTAAAAAATAACATTTTGGAAGTCTTAAATCGTTGTTGTTAATTATTCTTACTGATTGTTTTATCTTTTTTGTAAACAGTTTTCAGGTTTGTTTGTTTTTACAAGCAGTGTACAATTGTTAGGAAATGAATGAATGGATGGATGCCCCATTCGCCCTAATGGACCAACCTCCCTTGCTCATTCGGCTACTTTGGGGGTTCCCCCTCCAGACTTTTTTTCGTCTCAATATGTTTTGTACTTCTGCAAAACTCCTCCAAGCCTGGTATTTCTTCTGTATGTGGCTGATGCAGCTTTGACTCTGTACCAGCAGCCATGCCTGAGCATCCGAAATAGCAGGAATAGCCAAGCTAAGCTTAGAAGGCTTTTTTTTTTAAGGGGTTGGAATGGAATTAAGCTTTTTTCTTTTAGTTGATTACAACACCCACTCCCAGATGATGTTCAGTAAGAATAAAACAGCTGGGAAGCCAAGAGCATCTGCTAATCTGTGTTTTTTACCTGGAACCAGCCACTGCACACACATCTGGTGTCCTCTCAGCAGCATCAACTGCCTCAATAAATCCACTTGCAGCCAAAAACAGAGGCTCATATTCTAAACCCTGTAAAGAGAGAGTTGCTTAAACTCAGCAGTGTGATCGCAAGGTTCAGAAAAGGGAAATCAATATGATCAAGGGGGTGGAGTGAGTCACCTATGAAGAAAGGCTACAGTATTGGGGACTTTAGGCGAGTAAGAGGTGACATGATATAGGTTTAAAAAATTATGCATGGCATGAAGAAAGTGGACAGAGAAAAGTTTTCCTTCCTCTCTTGCAACATTAGAACCTGTGGCCATGAAAAGAGGCTGGACACTGGAAGATTCAGCACAGAGGGAAGTCAGTCCTTTATGCATCACAGTTAAACTATGGCACCCACTCCCACAGGAGGCAGTGATGGCCAACAACCTAAATGGCTTTAAAAGAGAATTAGATAAAATTCAGGGAGAGCTATTGATGGCTATACTCTGCCTGCAATGCTTCCACATACCAGTTGCGGGGAACCACAGGAGGGGAGAGTGCTTCTGTGCTTTGGTCCTGCTTCAGAGTTTTCCACAGACAACTGTTCAGCCACTGTATGGACCGCTGGCCTTATCCTGCAGGCTTTTCTAATGTTCTTATAATACAGGAGTGTATACTGTTTATACTGTTTCAATGGGAGCTTGGTGTGGATGTCATAGCCCCCTCCCCAGTCTGATTTTTTTGGGTGCATATGGCCAAACACACACTTGGCTAAGTTCTAGCTTTCATGTTCAAATCAAAAATGGTCAGCTCCTCCCTCCCTGCAAAGCACACACACACACTTCTAGGGTCTGATGCTACTCAAAATGGAAAACGCTGCACACAGCATTACAAAGGTACATACACATGTGCAACTGTTTACCCAGATTTTTTTAAGAAATAAAATTTCTAGCCTGGTTGGGAGCATCACATTTGCTGTGTGCACCTGTGACATCCCAGTGACACCATTCATTTCAAGTGGGGAGGGAGACTGTTCAAGTAATGCATAAGGTTGTTGCTGGCCTTCCATGGTTCAGTGAAGTCTGAGTGCAAAAGCCTGGTGACTTGTTCAAGACCAAGAGCCTATATACATTTTATAAGCCAGTTACTGCTTTCATGCATTCCAAGCGGTTTGTGTGTACATTAGCTCACTAGACCCAGATCTGTTTCTCTGTAGCACTGCAGCTGTAGCCCTGAACTGGTGCCTGAAATCTATAGTGAGCTGGAAGACCAATAAACTAACATTGAATCCTGGGAAGGCAGAGGTGCTGATCATACTCTCCCTAAACGAGAAGGTTCATAGTCTGAATTCCTAGAGGTCCAGGTGACTTCAGTGGCTAGGAGTGCTTTATACCAGTTTGGTGTTTTTTTTGTAAAATAGCTACAACCATTTCTGGACTGAGATAACATGACCACTGTTGTCCATGCTCTGGTAGCCGCCAGGTGGGATAACCGAAATGTGGATTATGAGGGGCTGAGCCAGAAGATGAAACTACTGTAAGATATGGCAGTTCAACTGTTCACTGATGGTGGGATAACCACCATCCTACGCTACTACTGCACTGACTGACATTCAGCTACTGGGTTAAGTTCAAGGTGCTAGTTGAGGTGTGCAAAGCCCTGTACAGCTCAGGAAAAGATTATCTGAAAGGTGGTCCTATTCTCTACATAACCCAACTGATTGCTGTGTTCTGCAGGAGAGGGCTAGCTCAGTCAGCAGAGCACGAGATTGGTAATCTCAGTCGTGGGTTCAAGCCCCAAGTTGGGCAAAAAGATTCCTGCACTGTAGGGTGTCGGACTAGATGACTCTCGTGGCCCCCTCCATCTCTATGATTCTAGGAGGAGTATCCTGCAGGTACCATCTTCTCAAGAGGAGTGTTCCATACAGGAATCAGGCTCTATGGTGGCAACTACCCTTTGAAACTCCCTCACTTTATACATCAGACAGGCACCTTGTCCCTTCAACACCTGTTGAAGACATTCTTCTAAGTGATTTTTTAAAATCCCAGATACTATCTTATTTGTAGTGTGATTTTTTAACCTTCAAAAAGGTTAACCTTTTTAACCTTCAAAGCCCTACACGGCCTAGGACCCTCGTATCTACGGGACCGCCTCTCCTGGTATGCCCCACAGAGGAACTTATGGTCTTCAAATAAAAACATCCTGAAGGTCCCAGGCCACAGAGAGGTTAGGCTGGCCTCAACTAGAGCCAGGGCTTTTTCGGCTGCGGCTCCAACCTGGTGGAACGCTCTGTCACAAGAGACAAGGGCCCTGCAGGACTTGACATCTTTCCGCAGGGCCTGCAAGACAGAGCTGTTCCACCAGGCCTTTGGTTAGGACACAGCCTGACTCCCTCCTTTGGCAATCTTTACAATACTTTAGTTTATGGTTGCCATCAATTTTGATTTTAATTAATTCTTATGATGTTTTATAATGTTGCACTATTTTAGTGTTGTTAGCCGCCCTGAGCCCGGCTTCGGCTGGGGAGGGCGGGATATAAATAAAATTTATTATTATTATTATTATTATTATTATTTGATATGTTATTTCCTTATATGTTTGCTTTTATATATGCAAATGTTTGAGCTGATCTTGTATGTGCAATTGTTCAGTGTATGTTTTTATTGCATTGCCAATATTTTTACGATTCTTTGTGGCATGCACTAGCACTGAGACTCTGCCTATTGGAACAGTCCCAAAACATCTGGAGGGCACCAGGTTAGTGAATGCTGATAGGAAGACGTATTGCAAACTGTTTTGTTCTCCTATTTCTTCCTCTTTGGTTAAGATTATGACCATGGCATCAGCAAGGAAGAAGCTCCCGTAAAAAGAAATAAATCAAAGGACACTAATGAAATAGGATGGTCTCTTTAAAAACCCTCAGATTTATTTATTAGACTTCAGCAAGGAGGGCATACATTGCAAAACAAAGAAAAACACATTAAAAACTTGAAGATAAAATGAAAATAAAATAAACCAATATTAATGAAACTTCAGCAAAAACATAAACCAGCTGACACAGCAATGGAGGATAATGGAGTGACAGTTTGTTTAAATCAAACCGCATAAATGAGTATCTGGCAGTGTTTAAATAAGAGGCTGAAAACCTGAAACCACTTACTTGTGATAAATCCTACTGCCTTCAATAGGAATGGTTTCAAAGTTCTATGGTAAGAAGTAAAACTGGGCCTATGCATCCTAAGTCACCAATTAACTCAGGACGTGGGGAATCTTGAATCTCCATATATTATTAGACTTTAGTTCTCACCATCCCTGTCCATTGGCCATGCTGGTTGGGCTGATGTGGATTGGGAGTCCAACAACACCTGGAGGGACACAGGATTCCACCACTGCTCTATATAGTCGTCGCCGTCCCCCCCCGATCCAGCTATGTGGGGATCCTACTGAAAGCAGCAGAGTGGACATCTGGATTTGCCTTACGGCCACATTCCCTAATTTGGAGATCCATGTGTGCATCTTCTTCTCTGGATTAGGGTACATAAAATCACTTCCCTCTCAAGCCTTTACATGTAAACCCTGTACCAAAACAGCAACATTAGCCATTGACCAAAACCAGCCCCAATAATACAGTACTACAATGGAATGTTTAAGCCTACCAAGGCTTAGGAGGAACACTTAGTATACAATTCTAGTGCTTCAGTAATTGAAAGCATCTTACAGACATTATGTCACTAATTCCCATAACATGGGTGCAAAGCACACACGGCCTGTATCCAGCCCATGAAGCTACTTCCAGTGGCTCACCAGCCCTTTGCAAAAACCAGGGGCCTAGCCTCCCCCTTTGGACCTCCATTTACCTAGGAAAGGGGGCTTATCCTCTTCTGGCACAGCAATATTGTTAGGTCTTAGCACTTTAGAAAACAGGCAAAAAAGCAGATCTAACAAAGTTAAGTCAATGTTTTTCATCCCCATGACAGCTCTGGGGTGGGAGGTTTCTCCTCCTAGCCCAGTGTTGCAGCAAGGATGAAAACCACTCTCTGTTCTTCACAGTGAGGGTGTGCAACTCTGTAAAGTAGATCAGCGTTCTTATCCACTCATCACAGATTAAGAGCCAGTCAAGAGTGAATAACTGAAGGTAGTTACCTACAGAGGTGGCAGCAGGGGTGAGCTTTGAGCCATTTTTAGCAAACCAGTATGGCAGACCAGTTCTTATAACTTATTTTGGAAAATGAGCACCAAGTGAACTATCAAATTATTCCCCACCCCCAAAATAGGGAGATTATCTTCACAGCTTTACAAAGCAGATACCAACTCCCTTTTTGGGGTAGGAAGGGGGAGGGGCCCTCTTACAAATATTTTCAATTCCTGCCATTCTCAGTTATGAATGTGCGCCTTCTCTCTCACTTTAGGTAACCTGAAGCAGGAAAACTGAAACTGGTAAGAGACACCTCAAAAACACTGGGAGAAACAATGCCCCACACTGAGGGTCCTGTAGGAAAACACGCAATGACAAGACATACACTTAGCAAATGCTCTGCAAAACAGTGATGCATCAGTCTCCAGGCATGACCCTGGAAGTATTAATAGGTACACAAGGATACGGAGAGGCAAGGCCAAGTGGCTGGAACCCCATATGTTACTGCACCCATCTTCAGTCAGTGCAGGAGTATCCAAGCATTGTGAAAGGTGAAGACTGATGTTACAGCTGGGTTCTTCATGGTATAACCCAGCTTTGCGGCTAAGAGGTAGTTTCATCAGCCAGTCTGACAGTCCTCAATCTCCTTCTTCCGTTTGTGCAACAGATAGGGTTGGGCTTGTTTTTTTAAGGGGGGAATATATAGAGAACTATATTCCTCACTTGCAAAAAAGCAGAGATGCATTACTGGTTGCACAAGCCCTGGAGATAAAACCACCTCAGCTGTAAAACAATCAGTGTCAGTCTGTCCCCAGTTATGCCTGAGAAGCTGCAGGACAGGTTTATCAAAACCCACTGGCAGGAAATACACTGTCATCCTTCGAACGCTGCATCACTATTTGCCCTGCATTGCATACTTTCATGGCTGGGGTAGACAGAAGGTGGATCTGCATCTGCTGGGAGATCTCAAGGATTTCTGAATCCCAACTGGTTAAGAATAGCAGCAACAGAACAACTCTACTCCCTGCCTTAAATGGTACTGCAGAAATGTTAGAAAGCTTGGGGGTAGCTAGGAGTGCATTTCTGTATGGAAGGACTGTGAGCTCCACTTGGTTTTGCACTTCAAAGCAAAATTCCTGGGTTCAGTGGCACCTGACTTCAGCTGCTGGTCCTCAGTGAAAAGCAAAAGTATATCCCACAAGCCTGAAGGTGGTGCAATAAAGACAGATAATGGCAGGAACTGACACTGAGATGTGAACAGTGTTCTTCAACTGATACAAGGCCATATGAGGAATTTGCAGTTATCTCCTTCGAAAGAAAAGTAGTACTATTGGAATGCATTTGATTTTTACTTATTAGAACCAGTCCTCTTATCTTTGAGGGAAAGAAGAAGACTCAGGTGTTTTAAGTTTCATCCAAATTCCCCCCATAACAAAGCATGATGTCAATCCACATTCTTGCCAATGAATGTGGAATGAAAGGCTGTAGCTAACTCAAGGAGGCATAGTTTACTAAAAAGGACCAGCCAGAAAAAAATGGAAAAGGAACTTGGCTACCTTATTCAACAGAGAAAACATTTCACGGCATTTAGCATTTCCCGTTTTTCTGTTAATGTAAATCTAGGGGAGAACCATCCTAACTGTGGATCAAGTTTTCACCAAAAGGAAGGGGAGGGGGGGAATACGCAAGTTTATTAGCTTTAAGTAGCAACCAAGATGACTTGCAAGAAAAAAATGGGACACCCTTTACAGATTAAAGCAGAAATAAAGACACACACAGAGAGAGAACACCACAAAACAGTATTCGACAAGGGTTACAAAAAGTTATTAAATGCATATTAGAGCCCAGAAAAGCAAGGGGTATATGTGAATGAAAAAGGTAGGGGGACTTAAAATCTTCCAAGATGGCTGTCAGTTTATAGTCCAGCAATGACCTCTGAACAGCAATCTGCGCCCCCGCCACTGTTTTGTACATGTATAAGCAGTAGCCAATGCTTTCCCCCCTTTCAAAACTGCGAATTTCACCTTTCTTTAAAAATAGACAGTAAAAAGAACAGCCCATAAAAATTTTCCATGAATGTATACAACAACAATGAAACCTATAGAAAAATAGATAAATCTCGGATGTGCAGTGTAGGCACAGCACCTGGTAATCTGACCTGCATTATATATGTAGCATTAGGGGGGAGGGAGAAACATGTATGCCACAGTAAGCTCTATGGAGGAAAGAAGGGACATACATGGAATAGAATAAAATAAATGGATCCTAAGGCAGCCAATTCTGTAAGTTGCATTATGCAAGCAATGAAGAAACTCTTGTCTTCTGAATCTACCACTAATCAATGTTGTTGTTTTTTTGATGATCCCTTCTGGTGTTTCAAAGGAGGGAGAAACACTTGTACAATTTAAGCAGCCCATCATTCTGTGCCTTACAGTACAATCCTAATCATGTTCCATTAGAAGTAACCCCTACTGAATTCAGTAGGGCTTACTCTCAGGCAAGGTTTTTCTTCTTCTTCGATTATAGTATTTAGTCACTTCTTTCTTCCTTTAAAAAAAGGCCACATTTTAACTTAACTGGAAGGTTCTCCACCTTCTAGTTGCTTTTGGTTGCCTTGTCTTCTTTTTGAGATTCACTGACTATAACCATACACTGCATTGTATGCATGGCCACACCATAGAATTGTATAAGGGCATTATACTGCTGTAGCTTTTATTTTTCAATCCTTTTCCTAATAATCCCTAGCAAGGAGTTTCCCTTTTCCCCCAGCTACCTCATACTGGTTTGATGTTTCATTGATCTATATATTCATCATGCACCCTAAATATCTTTCCTGATTACCTGTTCTTAATCCCCTCAGCATGTGTAGAACATTAGGATTTATTTGCTCCAGTATACATCACTTTACACCCACACTGAATCTTAACTTGCTGTTTTGTTGCTCTTTCACCCCATTTGCAAAGCAACCCTTTCAGGGCTCTTTCCTACCCATTTGGACGTTCACAACATTAAAATAACAAGGTATGATCTGCAAACTCACTGCTCACTGCCCTAACTCTAGATCGCTTCTGACCAAGTTAAAAAAAGGAACTGGTCTCGGTACAGGTTGTGGGGAGATTCCACATCTTCCTTCCCTCCACTGTAACAACTGTCCACTTATTCTTAATCTGGAGGGAGGTAAGAACTGGACCATCTGCCGCCTGCTGATTGTTGGGACTTTCACAAATGTGCTGGACTTAGCTGGAGCTCAATATGATCCCAGCAAATGACTTCTTAAATTCTTAAGCAAGAGTGCATCCACAGGATCACTTAGCACAGCTTAGTTATGCTTTATCTGGCAAGACATCCTGAAGTCCTGTAGTTTTAAACACATGCTAATGGACTGTAAAGCAAATCCACCCCTAACCAACCCTAGATCACACTAGACTAGAAGTCAGCATGGGTTGGAACAGGTATCTTCAACCTTTTTAGACCCACTTTTAACCTGAATATGCATTCCGGGACCAGTTTCTTAATTTTTCATCATATGTTTGCATGGTGGTAGTTCTCCTGTTGCAACCCACGTTGGAGCAGGACACAATGCACTAGTGGGTCCCGACCCACCAGTTGAATATCAGTGGTTTAGAGCATGTGAATTCATGTTGCCTATTCCTCTAGTAATAGTACCAATGCTATCTCCACGCCCAACCACTTAACACTAACCAACCAATTGTTGCCCCATTGCAACAGGAATCCCAGCTTGAATCCCAGTATTCCTTTGCTTGAACCCAATGCCATCCAAAGGAAACCAAAGATACTTCCATTCTTAATGGAACTGCACAAGATTGCAAAACCTGAAAAGAAGCCTCTCCAAAGCAGTCCCACACCACCCAACAATTCCTACTAGAATCACACATGAAGATTCTGGACCTCTTGTTATAAAAACATGGGGAGAAAAAGAACCAGCTTCAAATGAGCATCAACAGATATTGTAGGCAAGCACAGTGCAGAACTCTGCAAACAATCAGTCTTTGCTCATCAAGCAACAGTTCCAATGACTGGAGGGAAAAGAGCTTTTTAACCATGGATAGTGGCTTGCCTCTTCAACAATTGTGGAAACAGTTCTATTAAAAATTAAAAGTCAAAGCTATGTATTTGTACACAGTGCTCTCTTTTGGATGCATTTCACCTCTTTGGATTGCAGCCAAATATTCAAGCTTTGATTGTACAGACTTTCATCTACTCATTGGACTACTGAATGTCTTCCTTGGCAAAGCTATTCTTAGTCTTAGGAAGACAACAGTATTAGTGAAGGGGCTACAGTGGGCAATGTTCTGGGTTATAGCCATAGACACAAATCAACATGGCCTTTTATTTCTTTCCTTAGAGCCATCTGATACATTACTGAGGGGTGCAAGATGAGCTGGCATAATTCTAAGTTGGACTGCTTTAGACTGTCTGGGGGAAGTCCAATTTCTGAATGTTCCCCAACTTAAAATCTTCATGGTGAACTAGCCATGAAAAAAGGCCATGCTAAACATTTCCCCTCAAAACTAATTTTTGATGTGCAGTGAGGGTTTCCCCCCCTTTAGTGTGGGGAAACAGTCTAAAACATGACCCATATCCAAGATTACTACCACATTCTGCATAAATAATTCTAAAATACAATTAGCTTCACTACTGAAGTCAACCTTCCCTACCTTCTAGGTTAAGGTTACCAGATTTTTTCCAATGAGTCCGGGGACACTTTTCAACTTCAATGGGGACTGATTTGTAAATTTGGGGACTGTCCCCAGGAAACGGGGATGTCTGATAACCTTATTCTAGGTCAGGAGTGGGGAGTCGATGGCTCTCCAGAGATGTTGCTGGACTCCCATCAGCCCCAGCCAGTTTAGTGAATGTTTAAGGATGATGGAGACAGTAGTCCAACAATATCTGGAGGGCCACAGGTTGGCCACCCTGTTCTACGTCTTTCAAGTCAGGAAGATGCCTTACCCTGAGTCAGACGATGGTCCATCTAGCTTAGCATCCTCTACACTGACAAGCAGTGGCTCTGCAGTTTCAGGCAAGCATCTTTCCCAGCCCTAAGTGAAGATATGGGAACGGAACCCAAGACCTTCTGAATGCAAAGCAGGTACTTCTACCAAGAATCCAAAAAACAAGACCATAGGAAGAGAGAAAGACGAACAAGCAGCCAACCTTTCATGCTTCTGCAACCCCATTGTCCTGCTGTCATTTCTGTGTGCCAAATCATTGTTTTTAGCCACAGACCAAATCAGATAAGATGGTAATTTTAAAAAGAGACAGAGGAAAGGTTATATAGTACGAAGATTGAAAAATCCTTTACAAACAGGTCAAATTACCAAGGCAGAATCAAACTGTTGTACACACTTGTATAAAAATGTTTTTCTTTTCTTTTTTTTAAAATTCCCCCATTAAATATGTAAAAACCAAAATGCTTACACACACACACACATTTGTAGAAGAACATTCTTATTAGCACAGAGTTGTTGGATGTTGTTTTTTTACACAAATACATTATCAACAAGAGTTACACCATTTGACAACAAACTTCACAAGATGTCTTTGGTGATGTGTTCAAAAGGAAAATGGGGGGCGGGGGGACCTGCCATGCCTCCAACCTAACCCAAAACACATTGAAGACTTGGCCAAGGCAGGCCACAGTGAAAACCTGTGTGCGATACAGTGTGGTCATTAATAGTTCTAGTTTGTGAGCAGTAGCAATTCAGAACAGAGGCAAAATGAGACAGGCCCAGCAGCTTGGCAGCTGCTTGACAAGGCTCCTTCACTGGCAGTCCCACACAGATACCAAAACATGGAGGCTTATTAGGCCCCCGGTGAGTTACTTTGCATGGCCAATTGGTTGTGTTTGGGTCAATGGGGCCATTAATCAGGCAGACATCAAGGCTAAAAGATCTATGCAATCTAACATGGGTGGATTTGCGAATCTGGACATTTGGTTCCCAGTGTCCCTGTCTTGCCCAGATACTTATCTTTTAAGCAAATGTTTACATTCCATCCCACAGGAGGGATTCTTTGTCAAATCAAGAGCTTGAGGAGAAGGACCTCATCCACAACTGCTCTGCAGCTTGTTTCCTAAGTCCCCCGAACACTTGAAAGCTAAAGCTTCAGAGGTGCAGGGGTGTGGGTGCAAGCCCCACCCTCAACCTGCCCCATGTGTACTGAGAACAAAGGTCTGACACCAGTTCTGTGAACATTCAGCTGACTGCGCTTTCTACTGAAAGCAAAGGAGGATTTGGGTTTGATGTTAATTCAGTTGCTTAGTGAAGGCAGGAGTGATGAGCAGGCTGCAAGCTAGTCTACACATTACATAGAATCACAAGACAAGAAGTTCTGGCCAGGTGCCACTCCAGGCAAAGAAAGCAGGACAGAACTGATTTGCTAGCATGCAGCTCAACGTGCATGCACTCTCAGCAAGAGAGCATGCACTCTCTGCCTTGTCAGAGCACCTCTGCACTAGCATTTGGGACAGGGTGGGCTATCAGTTGCCTAGGTTCTCTCACGTGAGGAAGCATCCTTCATAGTGGGTGATGTACGTGGAAAAGGTCGGCATGTAGTTCTCAATTGAGGGGGGAAATCTTGGCTAGCTCAGAACTCCACACACACCCTTTTGCCATGTGCTTAGCCCCCTCTGAACTTCAGGGGATGTTTAGCCACATGAGATAACAGAAAGGCAAAAACCTGGCAACCCATCTCACATGGCTAATCCTCCTTTGGAGGAGGATGATGAACAGACAGGAGATTTGTTGTGCCATGAAGTACTATAGGCAGATCTGGCCTTTGGGTAAGTACATCAACACTCTCCCAGCTGAGCCCTGCTGGAATGAACATGAAGAGCCCCACAAAGGAACAGAAAGAGCCCAGTGCAAGAAAACTTCTCGATGCTATCTTAATTAGTTTAAGGTATGCATAAACCATTTGGATTTTCCACCTCAGGTTCCTCACTCTCTTTGGCTGGCTCTGAGCTACAGCAGGAAATAAGATTAATCTTTCATAAGAGGCTGGTCAGAGGTGTTTTTTTAAAAAATAATAATAATAGAGTCTTACTACATAGTATTTACATACACACTGCTAAAAAAAGAAAGGAAGATAGGGAAGGGAAGATAGAATATAAGAAACTGCTTCATACCAAATCAGAACATTTTGCCAATCTAGCTCAGTGCTGTCTACACTGACTGGCAGCATTTGTCCAAGGTTTCAGGCAGAAACCCTTTCCAGCCCTACCTGCAGGTGCCACTGAGGAATGAACCTGGGATCTTTTGAATGCAAAGCAGTGAGGTAGGGCCCTTCCTCTGAAGTTGCCCTTGTACTGACAGCAGCTTCAAGGGACTTGGCTTTAATGTAGGATTTTCCTTTTGCTGGTCTTCTTCTCTGATTTATTAGCTAACAAATACTGGCAGGTATGGGCACTCCTTGAGCAAAGCAGCAAGTTGTGCACCACCTCTTTCAAAATGATTTCCCCTAAAAGCTACCATGCCAGATATGACTCTTCCAGAGCAAATTAACAAGAGGTCAAGGCCCGCCTTAGCAGCAGAACATTTGCTCTGCATGTGCAGCAGGGGAGGGGAACCTGTGGCTCTCCAGGTGTTCCTGGACCAGAAGACAAATCACAGCTCCCATGCTGGTTGGGGCTGATGGGAATCCAGCAACATCCAGAGAGCCAGATTCCCCACCTCCAATATAGGACACCCCAGTCTTTGGTACTTGCATCTCCTCCCCCTGCAACCAAAAAAGGCCCCTTGCATAGTGGGCTTTGAAACCCCCCCCCTAAATTTGAATCCCTGGACAGCTTCTGCTAGTCAAGAGTTGACCAGATTCGACTAGACAGATTAGTGCTAGTTTCATGCATTTCTGAGGACCCTCCTCTACTGCCAGCCTTACCTTTCAGAAAGATCACTTCTGGGTGGAAGGCCATGGCAGGTTTCTCACAAGGCAAGTTGATTTGGGGGGGCGGTCTGTTTCCTTCAAGCCCTGCTTGCCGCCTTCCTGGAAGCATTTAATGGGCCACAGTTAGAAAAACTAAACTGAACTAGATATGCCTGATCCAACAGGGGCTCTTCTTATGTCCACCTCAAGCAATAGATGTTGCAATCCCATAAGGGGCAGCTGAGTAAGAGGTGAACAGAATTGATTCCTGGGGCTCAATCCACCAAGAAGCCCTCCTGTACATCCCCACCAACAGCTCCAACATGCTTTCACAAGGTCCCTTCAAGTGGAGTTTTGATGGAGACCTTTCTGGCTGATTAAACAGTAGCATCTGTTTGCATGTGTGGAAAGATTTGGATTTTCCAATCAACTTCTTTGGCCATCCCTGCATGGAAGAGAGGAAACAGATTTTCCAATGAAGGCTACATTTGGCCTTGCAACATAGCATCTATAAGCAGAAGTCCATCATATAGCTCCCTCCAGACCATAGCTGTCAACGTTTCCTTTTTAAAAAAAGGGAAATTCCCTTATTTCGAATAGGATTCCTCGCAAGAAAAGGGAAAAAGTTGACAGCTATGCTCCAGACAGACAGCTCCCATTAGCCCTAGCATGGCCAATGGTCAGGGGTGCTGGGAGCTGTAGCCCAGCCACACCTGGGGAGCCACAGTTTCCCCATCCTTGATATCGTTTATTTACAAACAACAGAACGCCAACCTTGCATTACATAAGCCAGTTAAACCACAGTATGGTGAATACGCTTGCCCAGATTTGCATTAGAACCCAAGTATTCAAGAGTAAATTATTTTTTTTTGGGGGGAGGGGAGGCTCTGTTCTGGGGGCACACAGGAGAATTCATTTCATTGGACATCCCACTGAGTGAGATTTAGTCATAAGGAAATAATGGGATTCAAATCTTTAAAAAGGGATACAGTTTGAAACAGTTTGCTGCTTTTAGCTTAAAGCACACACACACCATATCTATTCGAAGTCTGCAGTTCTGCAGTCACTTGGGTGCCACTCCATACTGACAGCATCCATAAAATACGCCAAATTTTTAAATGTCTTCCTAGTACTTCTTTTCCCCTGGCCAAACTTTGCCTCATTAGAACCACATGCCCAATGCTTTGCCACTCTCACCCACCCACCCCTGGCAGGCAACACACTTTGCAGGTCTTATTTCATCTTCAAAATGCCACCTGATACAGATGGCTCTGCATGCACAACTGCTTGCAAGTAGCGCCCCCCCCCCCTTTGGAAAAGGGTGGCACTTACTTCTAAGTAGATCTGCACATGACTGCACTACAAGGCTGCAAACCAATGCACCCCTAGCTGAGAGCAAGCCCCACTGAACTCAGTGGGGCTTGCTTCCAGAGAAGGAATGCACAGTAGGGTTGTGCTGTCAAAAACACAGAACGTTTATTAAATAGTTTTTTCTTTTTACCACCAGCAAACCATCCCATTTCTTAAAGTTGTTACAACCACTCGTTTTTTGTTAAAAAGCATCCAGTTAGTCGGTTTTAAGAAATTGTTTTTTTCTGATTTTAACTAAAGGGCAAGCTGGACATTCCAGAGCTCTCGTACATCATATCTGAATATCTCCAAGCCAAGGTGTTGGCACCTTTCCCCTGTATTGTGTTCAGGATTAACAGTGGTTCACACTATGGAAGTGCAATTCAGCATCAACCCAACAAGAAGCACCATCAAGCAGTGATGAGTTATAACAGAAGTCCTATCAGGCACACTCTGCCTTACCCACCACTAATGAAAGAATTGGTTACTACCACCACCACCCAATTTCAAATCAAAGTTAACCATCTGTAATGTTCCAAGTCTCCCTGCAGGCCCTAGGGAACCAAACCCACCCTAATCCTCCTTTAACCCTCTCCTGCAAGCTATTTGGCTACTGTTACATTCATCGCGGTGTTCCAACAGCTGGCAGCACAAGCAGCCACCTCCAACGTGGGGGCTTTCCCTTTCTGCAGATCAGAGAGTCGGCGCTCCCACGACAATCAGCCTTGCCATCAGAAGGTCTCAGCACTGCTTGCTGTGAAGCTGGGACATTCCTTGTGTCACACCTGCAGGTTTGCACATTGCTGGCTTGTCGGGGGAATGGGTGAAGCTGGGGTCCGGGAGCAGGTCAGCCCCCTTCTCTCCCAAAGGAAGGACCCAAGCAAGTTTTTTACCTGCACTGTCCCCACCAGGCCTGTGGGAGGCACACACCTCCTGGGGCACAGCAGGAGTCTGCAGAGGCAAATTGGATGGCCTGGCCATTAGTCTGGTTGCCATCGGTGCCGGATCGCTGGCCCCATCTGCGTGAGGTTTCCCACCAGATGCCTTGGCGGATTCCTGCACCAGGGGCATGCAAGGTGCTTCCATACCTGGCTGTTCCGATGCACCCCACGTGCTCTGGAAGGCTGGGGTGCTCAGGTCACAGTCCCACGGTTTCACGCCTTGCGAGGGAAAATCCTCCCTGCATGATACATTCTGCTGCAGCTCTGCCCAAGGAAAGACAGCAGCATCACTCCCTTCCTTTCCTTCTGGAGAGCCCAGAGCATTTTCACGGTCTGCATCTAGACCAGGAGACACAGGATCCTTCCTGCAGCCACTCCATCGAGACCAGAGGTCAAAAGGCTTGAAGCCACCCTTGGAGAGTTGCAAGCTAGCCAGCTCAAACTCCAAGCTCTCAGTGTCAAGGGACCTGCTCCTCCTGCAGCTGGAGAGAGGCTCTGGCATGGGAGGACTCATCTCCTGAAGCCTCATGCGCCGGGGAAGGCTGGTGACACCCCAGCTGCAGCTTTGGAAAGAGCTCTGGAAGCACCCAGGAAACATTCTCTCGTCACATTCGGCGAAGGATTCTTTTGCAGCGTAGCTATCATCAAAGGCTTCAAAGGATGCAGCAATGTCCTCATCAGTGTTCATCCCCAGGTGCTGCTCGCACTCCCCTTCGCCTTCTTGCTCCACATCGACAATGTCGAATGTGACCATTGTTGGGAGGGCAGGGAGGTTCTGGGTGAACGCAGAGCCTGAATCAGAGCTCCCAAGGCTTTCAGAGAGGCTGGAGAAGAGAGTCCCGCTGCTGGTGAACTCCACCAATGCCTGGGAGAAGTTAACGGCCTGTTCTGGTTCATTTTCCATGTTGGGGGGCTCCCCAAAGTCAGCTTCGGTTCTGCTTGGCTGCTCATTGAGTGGACAGCTGTGCGTTTTGAAGAAAGGGAATGCCACAGAATTCTCCAGGCCACTTAAAACACCCGGTTCAAGCCCTGGATGCTCTCTATCTGAATCCAACACTGAGCTATTTTCCACGTGCTGAAAAAGGCCCCCACTGTGCACTTTAGGGCCCCCACTGCCATTGTAGTGCTTCTCTGGGCACAGCATCTCCTTGAAATCTTTCCACTCTTGCTTCTCAGTTAGAATTCCAGCATCCAGACCACTGTTCAAAGCAGGGGGGGACATCTGATCGCAGCCAAGGCCACTCAGACTCTTGTCGGTTAAGCTGGTCACTTTCGTGTTACATTCCGTATGTAGCTTTTCTCTGGAGTGGTGCTGGTCTTTGCTGAGGATATCCAGGTCTTTCAAAGTTGGCTCCCTCTGCATCTCCCAAAAGAGCAGTTGCTTCTGAATGGCAGCCAGCCTCTCCTCCTCGGTTTCCATCACTTCCCTCTTCTGGCCCATTATCTGCACCAAATCCTTCTCGTCAGGGAGAGCAAAGTCCAAGAACTGGCTCATGGAAAAGATCTCTGGTGGGGACACTTTGCTCCCAAACCAAGATTCATCAGCACGAGTGGGGCTCATGAGGGCATCATCAGGTTCATAGAACTCATACAGCGCATCGCCACTGTAGCTGTCCCTCGGGAGGCGGTCCTTCTTGATTTCTTCAAGCCCATCGCCAGTTTCATCATCAGGACCTGGAGTGGTAGAGTCATAGTACCCCTCATCGCTGTTGGGAGCAGATTCTTGCTGGTCACTGTGTGGTGTTAAGAGGTCCACGTCACCCCTTGTGCCTTCAGGATAGAGGTGGACCTCTGGCTTGCCACCGTTCACTCCCTGATGCTCACATTTTGCCATGAGTTCTGGAAGGCGTGTTTCGTATCCAGCATCTGCTTTGACGGCACCTTCCCACATCTGCTGCAGATACTCCTCTATGTCATCTGGCATGGCCATCTCCTCCCCTCCACCCTGGTAAGTAACTAGGCAGGAGCTCCTCTTGGCCACATCCCTGCCGCGCTCTGCAGTGGTGGCACTCTCAGCGATGCTGTCGATATCTGGTTCAGCTATGATGTCTCCGCAGCCGGTAAAGGAGTCGAAGCTTTTGAGGGAAGTGACATCTCCAAACATCAAGCTGAGCTGGTCCCCAGATGGGACACAGGGAGGGCTGCTGTCTAGGTCCTCAGACTGGAGAGCATCAGGGAGCTCTCCGCACACAGAGTTAGCACAGAGGGTGTCATCTGCTTCCAGCTCTGCATCTCGAGAGCTTTCGCTGCCCATCCCTCCTCTGGCTGCATCCCCTACAGAGCTGCTTTCGTTGGCCACCGGTTGGACCTCCTCTCTTGACTCATTGAGACCAGCCGCTACTCCAGGTGAAGAAGAAGCGTCATCATGAAAATGCTCCCCATGTTCTGGCGGAAGTGCAGTGCTTTTTAGGCTCCCCTGCTTCAAGACTTGCTGGGTTTCGGCACCCCTCTTCTGCTTACTCGCCCTGGGCAGTCCTTCAGCCACAGCATCCCTTGAAGTCCACTCCTGCAACTCAGTCCTCTCGGGCTCAGTGCTTTTGCTCTTCCTGTGGCGCCGGATGCTGTTGAAGAGGCCCCTGAGCCCCTTCTTAGAGCGTGGAAGGAACAAGGACTTCTCCCCACAGGGCTTCTTCTCAAAGCCCTCAGAGCTTCCAGACAGGGATGCTGATGGCCGGACAAAACCAACCCTGAGGCTGGCGTCTGCTCCCAGGAGAGCGCTCTGAGAACTCGGCAGCTGTGCAGGAGGGAAGTCTGTTCCGCCACCCGAGTTGGCCTCTTCGTACCCCACGTCACTGATGCCATCGTGTGTCTTACTCTTGCTCAGGCCCTTCTTTGCAGCTCCCTTTCCCTGGCCTTTGTTTTTCCCACCAAAGAAACTGGGCAGGGTGCAGATGCTTCGCTTCCCACCAAAGAGCTTGAAGGCAGTCTTCCTGAGCTTCCCAGCAGGTGGTGGCTGGCGGCTGGGCTCCACCGTGGCAAAGGAGGCATCGCTGTGCTCAGAGAGCTGGTCAGCTGCCCCATTCTCTTCCTGCAGACGCTGATGGTGATGGCCTTCCTCTACCAGTGGAGATTTGGCTCCAGGTTTGTTTCCAGTGCAGGCAGCTTCTGTGGCGGCCATTCTGGCATGCGGGTTTAGCTGGACGGGCAGTCTCTTGCGGCCGCATCTTCCTCAACATGCTCTGGGTGAAGCATCCTGGCTGATCTGAAAGAAAAAGGAAAGAAGGGGAGGGGACAACAGGAAATGCATCAGGAGATTATACTGGTGCTGAGCATTATTTCATCCAAGTGCATCGTAACCAAGCAAAGCCAGGGCCACAACAGCTGCCCTGTTTGGGGCTCCCATACTTCTAAATGTGGGAGGGATGTAACAAATGGGAGGAAAGCTGCCTCTGTTACATTTCTCCCAGCTGTTCAAAAAAAGCATAAGAGCCTACATTAGGTAAATAGCTGGCAGCCTTAGGTAGGAGAAATTGACAAATACACAAATGGACATTACATTTAATGTAACCCAATGTAAGCCTTATTGTACATGTGTCCACTCAACCACTTCCACGGGTGGAATTGGCACTGCAACAGGTGCCACATAATACCTGTTCTATATTTGTAAGAACTTGGTCATTTAGTGTGGCAGCACCTGCTCTCTGGAACTCCTTGCCTATCGGCAGCTGCTAAAAACATTCTAACCAGATGATTAGAAAGCTGAGGTAATTTTAACATGTTGTAGTATTTGTGTGTGTGTGTGTGTGTGTGTGTGTGTGTGTGTATTAAAGTAGGGCTGTAGTTTTTTCTTCATTTTATTGTCTTATCTTTTTATAATCTGCTTTGAGGTTTCCCAGTGTATCCAATTGTATGAAATAAATTAAATAAATTTTCAGACAAGAGGCCTAAGAAATCCTGGAATTGGCTGTTCCACCAATTTATTGGTCATATTCTCTCTCTCCTCTCCTGTGGCCCCACAACGGACTGAAGAGAGAGCTACAGGCCTCAGGGTGGCACATTTAAGAATGAAATAGAGCTCTAACATCAGGTCATCAATCAAGTCAGAGCTTTTCCCCATTCTTTTTCGGACAGTCAACATTGGTAGCAATTTTTATTCCAAGACTAGTACAGGCCAAAGCAACTGCAGGGGACTCTGCAATGTTATTAATGCCAGACTTCTATCTCTCATTAATAGTGAGCACCCACCAACTCTCTTAAAAGGGAAAGGGAAGCTGCACTGAGCACAGAAACACACAATTTAGTCTTTTAATTAATTAATTACACTGAATTTATATCCCACCTTACCTCCAAGGTGACGTACATCATTCTCCCCTTCCAAACTTTATCCTCACAACAGCATTGAGAAGTAAGTTAGATTGATACTGAGCAGTGAGTTTCATGCAGTGTTAGAAATTAACTAGGCATCAGGCACATTTGCACCTGGCTTCAACAGCTTCCGACAAAGTGAAAATGCCTGTGCTCAAATGCAGCATTTCCATCATAGTAGTCACATCAGATCAGAGACAGCTGCTTCAAAATTTTCATTTATAACCCCTATGGCTTGAAAACTTTCTACATCAGCACTGTTCTGTTTAAGATTATCTTGAGACAGTTTCTGGGATTAAATTCCAAAGCCTTGTTAGATAACTACACCCAGAGATCTGTCAATAGAGGCCAGACAATCTTCCCTGTGCCTCTACTTTAAAGCACTCAGAAGGGGATGTAAAAAAGGTTGTTCTCCAGGTATAATACCTGTGCTAACATTCATGTGAGGGACGCGGGTGGCGCTGTGGGTTAAACCACAGAGCCTAGGGCTTGCCGATCTGAAGGTCGGCGGTTCAAATCCCTGCGATGGGGTGAGCTCCCGTTGCTCAGTCCCTGCTCCTGCCAACCTAGCAGTTTGAAAGCACGTCAAAGTGCAAGTAGATAAATAGGTACCTCTCTGGCAGGAAGATAAAACAGCGTTTCCGTGCGCTGCTCTGGTTCGCCAGAAGCGGCTTAGTCATGCTGACCACATGACCCGGAAGCTGTACGGCGGCTCCCTTGGCCAATAAAGCGAGATGAACGCCGCAACCCCAGAGTCAGTCACGACTGGACCTAATGGTCAGGGGTCCTTTTACCCTTTACCTTTTAACATTCATGTGATTCCCAGGTGGCCACCTATGCAGGCACTGGCCAGACCCAGATGAGCTTCATTTCAGGAAGGGGGTTCACGTGCCTTCAGTCCATACCCTGGCAGTGCTAGGCAGTTTACACAACCCAGACTGAAGGCCTACAGCTGCAGGACCTTGCACCAGTCGCTATCACCCAGCCTGGCCTACTCCGCAGGGCTGTTGTGAAGATAGAGAAGAGTTGAGGGAGAACACATTGCATGCTGTGTTGAGCTCCTTGGAGGGCAGGCAGGATATAAATTAATAAATATGGGTAAATAAATAACTTCCCACCAAGGCACTCATGCTGCATAAGCAAGCCCCTCCCCACAAAATACCAGCTTTATTTCACCAAAGGCCACCTGACTTCAAAACACCATCTCACCTTTGGTATTGCATCACAAGCCAACTTTTAATATCATGTCAAATCACTTTCACTCTCTTGCATAGCTCTCCAGCTACAATGGAATAGCCTTTCATTTGAATTGTTGCAGCCATCGCTAACAGCCGCACAAATTCTAAATTGATGAGCTCATGTTGGTCAACTGTTGGTGCTCTGCTTTACACAACTCGTCTTCACAGAAAACAATTTCACAAGAGCTTAATGAATCTCCTGGATTCTGCAGGGGCTGGACAGCCATCTACTGGGGAGCCTCTACCCCAGGTGTGGGGAACCTGTGGCCCTTCGGATGCTTCTCACCTACATCTCACATCACCCCTGGTAATTAGCTGTGCTTGCCAGGGCTGATGGGAGTTCTAGTTTAGCAACACCTGGAGGGCCAAAGGTTCCCCACACTTATGCCAAGCGAGGAGTTATGCTTGATGGTCTATCAGGCCACCTTTAACACTCTAACCTTGTAAGATTCTTATTTACCCACTACACCACCAAATTTGAAAGGTGGGAGGCTGCCGCACCTGTCAATTACCTGATGTCAAATGAGGTGGCAATGATTGTTAGAACCTTAAAAGCACTGTGCAGGATTCTCTGCAAGCCTCCTGCAAACAGCTCTGTGCAGCACTTTGAAGTGCCAGAAATCATCTGGTTGCTAGGAACTTCAAAGCTCAGCACGCAGTTCTTGGGAGGTCCCAGAGGATGGTCAGGACTTAAGAAGAACCGAGCATGAGTCTCCTAAAGTGCCAACTATCAGCTGGTGTTTCTGGCCCAGTGCAGCCACCTTTTTAACCTGTCCACCCCTGGCATCATATAAGTCATCAGGTGACTGGCAGGTGTGTGTAGCATGGCCAAAACAGTCCGGTGAGCCAAATGAGCAGGCATTATTAGTCTGATGGGCTAGAGGTTGCTCAGTCCTGCTATAAACTGTGTTCATGCATTCGCAGGACATACAATGTTGTAAAACGAGTAGGGAGGCAAGCAGATGCAAGCCTCCAACCCCCCAACCCCAATTATGATTTTTTAAAAATGGGGTCAAATGATGGTCAGCATTAGTTCTTCTGTATGTACTCATTTAAGGCAACTATCACAAAGAAAAGCTGACAGCGATTAACATAGATGTCATTAACTACTTTTACAAAAGTGTCCAGATGATTCCTTTTGACACTAGATTTGCGTGACCTTGCCTACAGTCCTGTGCACTTAATTATGCATAGGATCTGGCTGGGAATTCTAAAATCTGGAAATAAATTATCCTAGCACAAATATAAAAACGTGTGCAAGAGATGTTCAAAATAAGTGTCTCTTGACTTTTACTTGAAACCCAGGCTTCATTTTTTCCCCTTTTCTTTAAAGGAAAAAACAAACCCTAGCTATTGATATACCTAATTGTAGATAGATCTCTGGGTGCCTTGAAGAAGATTCAGCTAGGTTTTCTGACTCTTGTGGTTTTATAATGCCCCTAGGGCCTATCCTGACCCTGCTGCTGGACTCCAGCTCATGTCATCGATGACCGCCAGTCATGCTGGCTGGGGCTGATGGGAGTTGTAGTCCAACAACATCTTGGAGAAGCTGGATTGATCAATAATAAATCTGTCAGGTTTTTTAAAGGCGTGCCACAAGACTGTCACTTTTCTCTTGTGATGGACACAAGCCACAGGTAACAGGGGAGAGCCAGTGTGGGGTTAAGAGAGTGGGAATATTATTACTTGGGAGACCAGGGTTCTAATCCTAACTCAGCTATAAAGCTCAGTGGGTGAGCGTGGGTCATTCACTGCCTGTCACCCTAACCTACCTCACAGGGTTGTTGTGGGGTTTAAGTAAGGAAGGGGCAAAACTGCGTACATCACCATTAGCTCCTTGGAGAAAAGGGTGGGGGGAAAATACATTAAATAAATAAACAATGTCAGTCTCTATGATACTTAAACACAACGCAAGGAAGCCAAGTCCCGCTGTAAATCGGCAGGACTTGAAGGACCAGCCACAGAAACACAGGTACCTGCTTTATATTGAGCCATACCACCAATCTGTCTATTTCAGTATTGTCAACACTGACTGGCAGTGGCTCTCCAGGGTTTGAGGCTGGATTCTCTCCCAGCCCTACCTAGAGATGCTGGGGATTGAACCTGGGACTTTTTGCATGCAAAACAGATGCTCCACCACTGAGTTCATTGTCCTATCAAACCTGGATTTATGTAGGCCGAGAGAGAGAGAGAAATGTTTCCCCCAGAAATTTCATATATTTGCGACTGAGTGATGGAATTTACATTCAATAAGAAGCTGCAGCCAATGTTAAGGCGTGCAATTTTACAACACTTGTGCATTTCCAAAGTGAAGTTTGACACATCCACACGCAGCATTTTAGGTGTACAATCAGGGAACTGTGTTGGGGGGAAGAAAGTCTCTTTATTTACTAAAAAAAAAAAAGCCCACCTTTCCAGGCACACCACTTTCACAAGGCTGTTTACAAGACTCTAAAACACATGAAAATAAAATATACACCCAAGGATAGTAGCAGCTGTTTTTTTTTCCATGCACAACACAATTCAGCGAAACACAGAGAGGTGTTTTCAGGGTTTGGAATTTTTAAACACCAGCAGTCATGAGGTCATGTGTATCTATGCAAGGAGGGAGTTCCGAAGTTGTGGGGCCACCACTGAAAAAGCCCTGTCCCTATTACCCACCAGCCTAACACCTCTTGAGGATTAAGATATTAAAGGCAAGAGTCCACCAAGCCAGAGAGTTTCATGGTGGAGAGGCCACACTATTCATATGCCCTTTTCCCCAGACACAGAGGGCAATAAGTGGATGGAGCATAATCACATAGGAAAGTGTCATACACCCAGCCAAACTAGT
Source organism: Podarcis bocagei (assembly GCF_964188305.1). Lineage (NCBI taxonomy): Eukaryota > Metazoa > Chordata > Lepidosauria > Squamata > Lacertidae > Podarcis > Podarcis bocagei. Next base: position 24,964,983 of record NC_138140.1, read on the forward strand.
TTTTTTACCAAAACCTTTGGCTCTCCAGGTGTGGTTGAACTACATCTCCCATCTTCCCCTGCCACTGCCCATGTTTGCTGGTGCTGATGGGAGTTGTACTTCAAGAACATCTGGAGGGCCAAAGGAAGATGATGGTACAGGGACTCCATGATCTAGCCCAATATAGTCTGCTCTGATGGACAACAGCTCTCTAGCAGAAGAGTTTCCCATCACCCACATTTTCTAAGACTCAAACCTGGTTCTTCTGCACTTAAAGCCTGTGCACCACAACAAAGCTACCACCCCATTTTCTGAAAAAGAGCACAGGAAGCTGATAGATTCTGATTTCACCGATCCTGATGCTTTCCAACTCGAAATGCTTTCTGGTTCTGAAAAGCTGCAGAAGTGTGCTTCTTAGCACTGCTACCTGGTCCTTTAAAAATAAAATAGAAGAGGGAGGTACCAGGGTCTAACCCTAGGGCTTCCTGCAGGCAAACTATCACCAGGTTTGCCTCTAAGCTATCCTGGCCTCTTAAAAATAATAGGATGCTTAAGAAGCGCGGCGCGTCTGCGGTGGGGAAGGGGTGATCTCAGCAGGGGAGGCCAGCCACCGCAAGCTCCGGCAACTCAGCAACAAAGCTACCCAGCGCCCGGCCTACCCAAGGGTGGGGGGAAAGGGAGGGAGACTGTCGACGGAGGTAAAGGAAGAGGCTAGAGAACCGGAGGAAGCCTCACATACATTCTGCGATGGAGCGATAGGTGATCGGCTCCGCTCCACAAATCCCACCCGCGCCTGTCCTTTCTTTCTTTCTCCTCCAAAAGAGATGGCAACCGCAGAAAGAAAGGGCGGCGGGGGGTGGGGGGAGAAGCAAGCGAAAAAGGCCTCCCGACTTCCTGCAGGAGTCGACACAAAAGAAAAAGACGCGTGCACACAACCAGTCCCAACACACACACACGTACACACGCGCGAAAGATAGAAGGGAGAGAATGTGTCGGTAAACTGCAAACGCGTAAATATCGCAGGCTGTTTGCGCGAGCAAGCCCCGGGCGATTGTGCTGCGGCCGGCCGGGCGCCTCTCCTCCTGGCACTTCCAAGCAGGCCAGTATAGCTTGCAGGAGAAGGGCAGGCAGGCACCCTCCCTTCTCGCTCGCCTTGCAGTCCCCACTCACCCGCCTCTGCGTGCGCTCCCGGAGCGCAAGGACCCGCCGCACAGCGCGCGTCTGGAGGAAAGTTGGCAATACATTCATGGCTCTCGCCTCGCCAAACCCAGCACGGAGCAGGGGCAGAGACGGGAAGGTGGGGGCCGGAGGCTCCCGGCTGCTACTACTACCGAGAGGCAGGGCCGGCTGGAAAGGTGATAGACGGCCACGCAGAACCAATGAGGAGCGATCGAGGCGGAGTCGGGCGGGGTTTTCTGTCTCCCGCCTGTGGTTTTCCAGCCTTCCTCCAACATTCTTTGAAATGCAAAGTGCTGCAGTTCGTAGATTAAAAGTTGTTATCACGAGTACATCTGCAATGCCAGAGTATGCATCTTTACTGAGAAGCAAGCCCCCAGTTGAGATCAGTGGGCGTTCCTACTCCACGCTCCCCACCTGCGCTCCAATCCTATGCATTAGACTTCAATCCTATTCACGGCTGGGTTGCATGGGAGAAAATCCCATCGAACTCAAGGTGGGGCATAGATTGCACTGCGATCCTATACCTCTCTGGAAGCATGTGACGTTCAACAGAGTGGAATTGGGTTTTGAAGATGCCCAATGCGCGCCGGGGGCGGGCAGCATTGGTGTATGTATGTAAGTAGATATGTATGTATTTACCTACCTTTCTTTCCTCCAAGAAGCTCAAAGTGGCACACATGGTTCTCCCCACTTTTCATCCTCAGGTTAGGCTGAGAAAAGTGACCAGCCCAAGGTGAACGGGAAAAAAAGTGACCAGCCCAGTGAACAACTGAGTGGGGATTTGAACCCTGATCTTCCAAGTCTAAGTATTTGTAAAATGAAGCATGCACTTATTTTTAATAAATGCACTTATTTTTAATAAATATATCAAAAGACAGATTTTACCCTGCACAAGGGGAGGGACAAAGTTTGGGACTAACTCAAGAGCCAAGCACGGGGTTGGCAAAGCCCCTTTTGCTACAGTTACCCAGTGTTCATTCCACATTTGTAAGAAATGAACATTTTAGCATGCCAGCACCTATGCTCTCAAACTCCCTGCCAATGGACATCAAGCAGGCACATTCGCTGTACTCTTTTTGGCACCTGCTGAAAACTTTTTTTTTTAAAAGATGAATCTGTCCAGGCATGTGGAATGTTGATATACATGTTATCTGCTTTTGTAATTTCTTGTTGATTTTATCTTTTCAAGTTTTAAAGAATTGCTTCCACTGTTTATACTGATAATTTTATTGTTCTATTCGCTTTGTAAACTTTTTTGAGGGTGGGTTGTTGTTGTTTACAATCAAGTGGTGTATAAACCTTATGAAATAAACATAAATAATTAAATCAGATGGCTGCCAGGACACTTGGGAAGTACTGTGCAATGAGCTTTGACTGGTGGGTGGGACAAACCACCAGTCAACCATCTGACATCATGACATCAAGTAAATGACAGAGGGTGCCCCACTCACTTGTCAAAGTTGGCCCATGGAAGGTGGGGACAAATAAGGACCTGGCTTGGTTAGCCATAAAAGGTTCCCCATCCCTGGACTAAACCATTCACCAGCCGAACATCCAGCTTGCTGGTTTGACCAGTTGCAAAGTTGGGTTCAGGGTGCAAATAACTCATCATAAAATGACTATCGCAGTCTTACCAGCCAAAGGCTTCTTTGCCGTCATACTGTAAAGAAGGAAACACCCTTCTATTTGGTCTGGCCCCCTTAGCCAAACAAAGGTCTGCTGTGGGCACTTTGCTGCCGCTTGTTTTATGTTGCAAACTCACAGGCAAACTGCAGCTGGACGATTCCATAGGAAAAGGTCAGTTGCCACTGGCTCTTTGAGCAGAAGTTCCCCCTCCAGATAGTAAATCTTTAGGCTTGCCATGGCAACCAGCCTCAAGTCGGTTTTCATTTGCATCAACTCTCATCCCTCGCAAAGCCCATCCAATTTCCACTGGAGTAATCAAAAGTGCAGAGCGGGAGAAGAGGAGTGTGGGAAAGATCTTTACAGGCTTTGAGTAGACAGATGACTTGCTGAGTGGACAGATGGTGCCTGTGGGCTGTTGCTGCAGCTTATAAACCAGGCGGAGAATCAAAAGTAATAGCACAAGCCAACGACCTGTGCATGACAGACCTGTGGAAAGCACTGAAACCGTTCAGCTCAAGCCAAAAGCAGGACAGTTTCATGAGTTGTGTCCTGGACCACCTCCTTTAACTTAGAAATATGGCAGCTGAGCATGTGTAGTGAGAACATTTAAGAAAGGCTTATCTGAGCCCAAACATCCACCAACAAAGGAGCTTGTTTGCTGCCTCTCTGCCTGGTTCATTGCTCTGTCCTTGCCTTGGCCTGTGATGCACCAGAGCCATTCAATTGCTTTTGCTGTAGGGATGAAGCGTAATGACCTATCCTCAGAGGGGGTTACATGTTTCCTTCTTATGAGTCATTGCTCTGGACTTATCTCCTTCCAATCAACCTCTGCTGAGGACGAGCAATCCTGCAGCATCTCCATATAGCATTTGAGTGGAACATTCAATCACTACCAATGAAGAGAAGCAGCATGAATCAATTACCTACTAGGCTCAGAGGAGTGGCATCCCCCCGCACCCCCGGCAGAGTCTCTTGCTGGATTCTAAGGAGGAGGCACACTCCAAAACACAGAGGAGCATAATACTATCAATATTGGAGGAAATAGCCTAGACATTGCGCGGCGAGTTCCCGCCCCCCACCAGGATAAAATAAAGACACGAGACACCATAGTTTAAGGTTAAATGGGCGAATTAGGCCACAACTTTATTGAATTCAGGAATGAGAGGCATTGGCTTAGGCATTGGTCCTATCGACTATCTGGCTGCAGCCCATTTGCTGGAGACACGGGGAAGGGTTAACACCATATCGGGGGAGTCTCCTGCTGAGGCACATCGACTAGGAGCTCCCCCGGGTCACCGCTCAGGGGCGTGCCTTTGGCCCACACCTCCATAGGCTTCGGACAGGGCCACGCCCCCTGGAGTCCTTTAACGGACCACCCTTCGCTCACTGGGGGAGGTGATGGCGTTCCTCCCCCCACACACATCCTCTTAACCCCTTCTTACCAATGCCTACCGCCACATGAGCAATCGCTCGCCGCCAATACTCTCATGCCTGAAACCAATCCCTTATCCCCTTAGCTATATCCATCAGCCAAACATCATTTCCAGCATCCGACAGATGCACGCCATCAAACCGGTAGAGGGCCTCACAGTTGAAACGTACAGTGGTGCCTCGCAAGACGGAATTAATTCGTTCCGCGAGTTTTTTCGTCTAGCGAATTTTTCGTCTTGCGAAGCACGGTTTCCCATAGGAATGCATTGAAATTCAATTAATGCGTTCCTATGGTCAAAAAAAGTCCAAACAAAGCCAAATTTGGTACAACAATAGTTTATTAACTGACTTTAAAGTCACACATACTTTAAAGAGCATTTCAAAAATTGAAGGAACAATAAATTAAGTTTCTAAACATGACAGAAAAACATTTAAAAATCAACAAAGTGTACTGTACATACATTTTCTAAGACTCTGGGGGACCACTCGAAGAAGGTTCCTCTTCCACTCTTTGCTTCTTGCTGAGGAACCTGTCCATGGTCTGCTGCTTCATCCGCCTTTTCAGCAGCTCCCTGAGAGGCAACATGACCGTCGTATCAAAAGTGTTCGCTTGGTCATGTGCCACGTGCTTGTTCGGGTGGTGCCGCTCTGCAAAAGCCTGCACCTCCTTCCACTTCTGGCAAATGTCCCTCAGTTCTTTGGAGGACAGCCGTTCCTCAGTTGCTTCCTCCTCTTCCAGCCAGGCCTGCTCCTGCGCAAACTCTGCCTGCAGTTCAACCAGCTCCTGGGTGGTCAGCTCATGGTCGTGCTCCTCCACCAGCTCACTGACGTCCTCCTCTGTGACCTCCAGGCCCATGGTCCTTCCCAAGGCAACAATGTCCTGCACCACTGTTGACTCTGGTGCATCAGTCACTTGGTGCCACACAGTCCGGCCACAGGCTGCGCCAAGCGCAATTCAAATTTCTCTGGCTGATCCCGTTCCAGGCCGTGGTGATCATCTTCAAGCAGGTGATGATGTCGAAGTGGTCCTTCCAGAATTCCCGCAGGGTGATGGTGGTGCAATCAGTCACCTCGAAGCATCGCCTGAAAAGCTCCTTGGTGTAGAGTTTTTTGAAATTGGCAATGACCTGCTGATCCATCGGCTGGAGCAGTGGCGTGGTGTTAGGCGGCAGGAACATGATGTTGATGAAGCTGAACTCCTCCAGCAAGTCCACCTCAAGGCCTTTAGGATGAGCAGGAGCATTGTCCATCAGAAGCAAAGCCTTCAGCGGCAGGTCGTTGTCCAGCAGGTACTGTTTGACAGCAGGGCCAAAAGCAAGATTGACTCAGTCCACAAACAGCACACGTGTGACCCAAGCCTTGCTGTTGGATCGCCACATGACACTCAGCCGCTCCTTGTCGACCTTGTGTTTCTTGAAGGCCCGTGGGTTCTCCGAATGGTACACCAGCAGGGGCTTGATCTTCAGGTCGCCGCTTGCATTGGCAAAGAAGAGCAGGGTCAGACGGTCCTTCATGGGCTTGTGGCCAGGCAACTTGGCCTCCTCCTGTGTGATGAAAGTCCTTTTGGGCATCCTCTTCCAAAACAGCCCGGTCTCGTCGCAGTTGAAGACCTGCTGTGGAACGTAGCCTTCCGTCTTCACAACCTCAAGGAACTCCGCTGCAAAGTCTTCAGCCGCAGGAACATCAGAACTGGCAGCCTCTCCATGCCTGACCACGCTGTGGATTCCAGATCTTGCCTTGAACAGGTCAAACCAGCCTCTGCTTGCCTTGAAGACTTCTGGCTCGCCTGAGGTTCCTGGCTGTTCCCGGATGAGGTCTGCGTGCAAGGCCTTGGCCTTCTCACAAATGACGGCCTCAGTCACTGTGTCCCCTGCACGCTGCTTCTCTTCTAACCAGATGAGCAGCAACTTCTCCACCTCCTCCAGAACAGCTGGGCGGTTCTTCACGATCCTGGTGACTCCCTTGGTTGCATCAGTCGCAAGGATCTTCTCCCTCATCTTCAGGATGGTCCCAATGGTCGGTGGGTTCCTGCAGTACTTCCTGGCGAGCTCCGTCACACGCATTCCACCGTTGTGCTTCCAGATGATCTCCTTCTTCATTTCCAGTGTCACCTTCTCCTTCTTCCTCTCGCCGGCCTCCGCAGCAGCAGCAGTCTTCTTGGGTCCCATGGCAGCACAGCTCTTACCTTCGTAAACTCAGAAAAAGAAAAAAAAATCAGCAATTCAAACCCAGAACCAAGTCCTTGAATTCCAAACACCCAACCCAAAATCCAAAAAAAGTTTTAAAAGTTTAACTTACGAAATGGCTGCAAATCACCAAAGTCTTCAAAATCCTCAAATGGCTGCAAAAGAAGTTTTGGAAAAGCTTTAAAAACCACCAAAGTCTTCAAAAACCTCAACTGTTCCCCCAGCCACCCACCCAGCACACAGAAATTGCAAACCCCTCCCCAACTGTTCCCCCAGCCCCTCCCCAACTGTTGCAAACCCCTCCCCAACTGTTCCCCCAGCCACCCAGCACACAGAAATTCAAACCCAGAATTTTTTTTCAAAAACAAACAAACCAACATGGCCCAATGGTCACAGAAAATCATAAAAATGCAGAAAAAACCACACAAGCTCCCAGATTCTTGCAAACCCCTCCCCAACTGTTCCCCTAGCCACCCAGCAAATAGAAATTCAAACCCAGAATTTTTTTTTCAAAAAACAACAACATGGCCCAATGGTCACAGAAAATCATAAAAATGCAGAAAAAAACCACACAAGCTCCCAGATTCTTGCAAACCTCTCCCCAACACCAAGTCCTTGAATTCTAAACACCCCAACCCAAAATCCAAAAACCCCCCAAAAAGTTTTAAAAGTTTAACTTACCAAACAGCTGCAAAAGAAGTTTTGGAAAAGCTTCAAAAATTCAGCAAACTCTTTAAAAAGCTCAAAAAGGCCACCACACCGTGTGCAATGTGTTGCTCCTCGAAGTCAAGTCGCAACTGCACCTCTTCAAGCAATGCACCCTGGGTATTAACGGTTTTACGAAAAAGGAAACAAACTTGCAAGACGTTTTCGTCTTGCGAAGCAAGCCCATAGGGAAATTCGTCTTGCGAAGCAGCTCAAAAACGAAAAACTCTTTCGTCTTGCGAGTTTTTCGTCTTGCGAGGCGTTCGTCTTGCGGGGCACCACTGTATGCCCGGGTGTTCAATGACCTTCCCACCCAGGGCTGCCACTCTCGAAAGAGGGCGAGCCCCCTCTGCGCTGGCCCTAAATAGGGCAGGCCACGCCCCCCAGCCAGCCGATTGGCTGGCTGGGGGGCAGACGCAGCCGGGATTCCCCTGCTCCCGCGGGGGCTGAAACCAGCCCCCGCTCACGTGGGGGTGGGCGTGAAGCCCGCAACCCCACCTCCTGGACAGGCCGGAAGTGGCTTTAATAGCCATTTACATTGTGATCCACCTTGAGGTGTTTTGACAAAGGATGGGATATAGATTGTTTAAATAAGTCAACATGCAAATAAATTAATTCCTATATCCTCCATTAATTTGTATAATCCATTTTTAAGGCCATCATTTCATATTGTGGTAGAAAATTCAAATGTGTAACTTTGTGTTGTATGAATAAGTACTTTCTTTTGTCTGTCCTGAATCTTGGAACATTTGCAGCTTCAATGGATGACTCTGGGTTCTAATATAATGAGTGGAAGAAAAACTTCTCTTACCCACTTTCTCTGTATCATGCTTAATTTCATATGCCTCTATCATCTCTGTCTTCAACTCGCCTTTTTTTCTTTCTGAAGTGAAAGGCAGACGGAAGCAGTTCTTATTCCAAAATACTCTAAAAGTACACTTTTGTGCTGCAAATGTAAGGAATGTGCTTCACTGTACTACTAAGATACACAATTTGTATCTTAGTAGTACAGAATTTTTGCAGAACTCTGCAAAATGGGTTGCAGAATGGGAGAATCAAGCAGCTTGACCAGAACCCAGTTAAGCCAGGATCTTGGATTTGAGGAAACAAGAGAAGAGGGGGAAACAGACATTTCGGCTTTGTAAAGGAAATATACGATCCTTTTATAGATTCTGCTGTTATATAAACATTCAAATTTTGCATGTAAATTTGTTTGGGGATTATGGCATGGACTTGTTAAACCTGACCCACCCTGGGATCAAATTGCAAGGTAGTAGATTCATTGAAAAATAGCATTGAAAAATAGGCTGTATATAGTTGGCAAAAGACTTTAGTACTTGAACTGGTGGACTGGAAGGCTTGTAGCCAGAAGGTATATTGGAGAACCAGAACAAAGGATGAAGAGATCAAGGCATGATCTCAAGAGACAAAGGAAGAAACCCTGCTAAAGGGCACCATTCTAACATCTTAAGAACTGCCTGGCTGTCATATGTTGATAGGGAATGTTTTAGGCTGGAGGGAAAGTAGATTTGCTTTTAACTCTTTGTTTATATGCTCTTCTGCTCCAAATGGAAGGAAAGCTATGCATATTTACAGCTATTCCTATGTTAAACCTATTCCCCAACAATTACCTTAAAACCACCGAAGTCTTTTACTAAACTTTTGTTATTGTTTTCATATAACTTGCATGTTGTTGTTGTTGTTTATTTTTTAAAAAATATTTATTACTTTTCCAACAATTTAAACACTACACACACAAAAAAGAACAATACAATACAATACACAAACACTACATAACACTAACACATTAAACTAACAAAACAAAACAAAAACAATTTAAAACACATCAAACAATTTCAGTATCTTATCTTTCATTCACTTATTTCAACGACCTCCTCACACCTCCCTTTTTGTATTCCACTTCTGTTAATTGTTTCAGCAATTCCTTTCCATCTTCCTCTGTTTTCTATCCTATAATTATCTTAACACATTTTAACCTTATTTTTTCCTTTAATATTCTATTAATCTATTTATACTTAATTCCTTATAACATTTCTACTAAAGCCATATAACTTCATTCCAACATTCTTCTAACATTCATTAATTTTACAGTATTTCTGTAAATAGTCTTTAAACTTTTTCCAGTCTTCTTCCACCGACTCTTCTCCCTGGTCTCGGATTTCTGCCAGTCATTTCCGCCAGTTCCATATAGTCCATCAACTTCATCTGCCATTCTTCCCGGGTGGGTAAATCTTGTGTCTTCCAATACTTCGTGATGAGTATTCTTGCTGCTGTTGTTGCATACGTAAAAAAAGTTCTATCCTTCTTTAACACCAATTGGCCGAACATGCCCAGGAGAAAGGCCTCTGGTTTCTTCAGGAGGGTATATTTAAATACCTTTTTCATTTCGTTATAAATCATCTCCCAGAATGTCTTAATCCTTGGGCATGTCCACTAAAGGTGAACTCTAATCCTCAGATTCGTCTGTATTTCTTTAAGTTCAATCATAGCAAGCGTCAACTTATGTTCATCAAGTTGCCTCTGTAGGGCTGGGACTCTCTCTCCAGTTGTGTTACTTTACATTCAGCAGCAACGGCTTTCTCCCTGGCTTCCTCTGCAGTTTGCCGTATCAAAGTAGATTCCTGTATCAATTTCTGGATGGTTTCTGTATTGGTATTATTTATACTTTCTGTATTTAAGTCGATTTTAGTAGTTGCAACATCCACTTTTGCATTTATCGCGTCTATTTTCTTGTTAAGCTGTTCCAGTGAATCATTTATCTTATCTAATGCAACCGCTAAGGTCTCTTCTGTCGACATTCCTCTTGGTTTTGAGTGTACTGGTGCAGAGGCAGCAGCAGAAGAAGCAGGGGGGCCTGATGTTGAGCCTCTCCTGGGTTGCTGCCAAGTCCTCCCAGACCTTAATGTTTTTTCAGCAGTTGACTGGTCTATTTTTTCCTTTCCATTTGCCATAGCGCTTAAAAGATTCAAGGTCAGTCCCAGAGTCTCACAGTTTTTTATCTTGCAGCTGGAAATTCCCCTAGCCCAGCTCTTATAAAGCAACCAGTTTCAAAGGCTTCCACTAGGGGGAAACAGTTTCTATTTATATTAGTTAGTAATGCCCTCTTTTAAACACAGTTCAAACAATCCAAAGTTAGTTTCAGTTTTCAGTTACTTTTACTCCTTTTTAAAAGCAGCCGGAGACCGTAGAAACAATGTATTTCTCTTATTTAGCTAACTGGCAATGAACGTTCTAAACGCTGTCAATGAACGTTCCAAAAGACATCAGTCCTACTAGCAGCCCGTTTCCAGGGTCAGAGCGGCGGTATTTTAGCTCTCTTCACTCTCTCCTACAGGCATTCTCACTCCACAACTCCCCCCCCCCTCTTCTCCTGCCTCCAAGGGGGGGGTTAATGTTCTTTACCGATGGAAATTTAGTCTTTTACAAAAGGCTTTCCAAGACTTCAGCTTGCAGCCTCATTGCTTCAGCCTATTTACAAAAGGGGGAAGGCAGACTTCCTGTATTGAACTTCCCCGTTTCGATACCAAATTGAACGCTTAAAAATCCAATTCTCCCGCTTCAGCTCTACTCACGGGTAATTACTTTGAAGTCAAATTGTCCACAGGAAAAAGTCAGTGCTCTCCGGCAACAGTTATGCGGCTTCACTCCGTGGAAGAAGCAGATGATTCGAAGCACCGCGCTGCTCACCCCACGTCGCTCCGGACCCCCGAAACTGGGTTTCCCCATGAGTAGGGGAGGCGCAAAGGGTGCCCGCCGAATCCCACGCTCACAGGCTTCTCCCACCTGTGATTTTTGCAGGTCTCCGCCTTTGCCGTGGCGGCCAGACCCAAATTCCCACGGAGCAAATTCTTCCCGATCAGAGAAATTCCACCATTACCGGAGGCACCAACCTGGAAGTCTTGTGTTGTTGTTGTTGTTTAGTCGTTTAGTCGTGTCCGACTCTTCATGACCCCATGGACCAGAGCACGCCAGGCACTCCTATCTTCCACTGCCTCCCACAGTTTGGTCAAACTCGTGTTTGTAGCTTCGAGAACACTGTCCAACCATCTCGCCCTCTGTCGTCCCCTTCTCCTTGTGCCCTCCATCTTTCCCAACATCAGGGTCTTTTCCAGGGAGTCTTCTCTTCTCATGAGGTGGCCAAAGTATTGGAGCCTCAGCTTCGCGATCTGTCCATCCAGTGAGCACTCAGGGCTGATTTCCTTAAGAATGGATAGGTTTGATCTTATTGCAGTCCATGGGACTCCTCTAGCACCATAATTCGAAAGCATCGATCCTTCGGTGATCAGCTTTCTTTATGGTCCAGCTCTCACTTCCATACATCACTACTGGGGAAAATAACTTGAATGGTCTCCTTTAATAGGCTGCCCCATGTCTAGTGCCACACGCTAAGATACCTGGAAGTGTTCTTGGGGGAGACACAGGGAATTTTAGGCCGATTGGTGAAAGACAACGACTATTTCACTTGGTGGCAGAAAAGGTGTAAAAGAAAGGGATCTACTCCAACCAGGCTGCATCTCCCTCTCCTCATCACAGCACAGGACCCAAGAAAACTGGAGTGCTGTGGCAGGCTTCAATGAAAGTGAGCATCTTCTTTCACACAATCTCCCCCACTTTGTTTTCCATCCAGTCTCACTATTCTGTGACATTTTGGTTGGTCAACAGTTTTAAGCTTTAGCCATGCACACTAATGTAACCTACCTCTTCCTCTGCTTAGCTTCTTTGGTAGTTTCCTCCTTAGGGGGGGAAATATGATTTTTTTAAAATTTGATGTGCAGAGGATTGGCAAATGGCACCCAAAATGATCTCAGCATCCCTGCGGTGAAGTAAGGGGAAGCACTTCATCCTTTCTCCTGCCTGCTACACCACAGCACAGATCCTTCCTGAGGCTCTAGGCTTGTCATACTATCAGACTCAATGCAGTCATCACAAGGGATGGCTGAACCTCAACATTCATTTAAGGAAAAAGTTCTCCCAAAGGTTTTTTGAGCCTCTTGGAACCAAAATGTGTCAAATCACAGGATCTTCTATAAGGCTGAGATTTTTGAATCTGAAAAGACAAGGTGAAAAAGAGAGCACAACACTTTCCTCTGTTGCCAGTTAAGTATGGAGGAGGAATTTGATTCTGCTTGTATTTAATGAATCATAGAATTATAGAGTTGGAAGAGACCACAAGGGCCATCGAGTCCAACCCCCTGCCAAGCAGGAAACACCATCAGAGCACTCCTGACATATGGTTGTCAAGCCTCTGCTTAAAGACCTCCAAAGAAGGAGACTCCACCACACTCCTTGGCAGCAAATTCCACTGTCAAACAGCTCTTACTGTCAGGAAGTTCTTCCTAATGTTTAGGTGAAATCTTCTTTCTTGTAGTTTGGATCCATTGCTCCGTGTCCGCTTCTCTGGAGCAGCAGAAAACAACCTTTCTCCCTCCTCTATGTGACATCCTTTTATATATTTGAACATGGCTATCATATCACCCCTTAACCTCCTCTTCTCCAGGCTAAACATGCCCAGCTCCCTTAGCCGTTCCTCATAAGGCATCGTTTCCAGGCCTTTGACCATTTTGGTTGCCCTCCTCTGGACACGTTCCAGTTTGTCAGTGTCCTTCTTGAATTGTGGTGCCCAGAACTGGACACAGTACTCCAGGTGAGGTCTGACCAGAGCAGAATACAGTGGCACTATTACTTCCCTTGATCTAGATGCTATACTCCTATTGATGCAGCCCAGAATTGCATTGGCTTTTTTAGCTGCCGCGTCACACTGTTGGCTCATGTCAAGTTTGTGGTCAACCAAGACTCCTAGATCCTTTTCACATGTACTGCTCTCAAGCCAGGTGTCACCCATCTTGTATTTGTGCCTCTCATTTTTTTTGCCCAAGTGCAATACTTTACATTTCTCCCTGTTAAAATTCATCTTGTTTGTTTTTGCCCAGTTCTCTAATCTGTCAAGGTCGTTTTGAAGTGTGATCCTGTCCTCTGGGGTGTTAGCCACCCCTCCCAGTTTGGTGTCATCTGCAGATTTGATCAGGATGCCCTTGAGTCCATCATCCAAGTCGTTGATAAAGATGTTGAATAAGACCGGGCCCAAGACAGAACCCTGTGGCACCCCACTAGTCACTCTTCTCCAGGATGAAGAGGAACCATTGATGAGCACCCTTTGGGTTCGGTCAGTCAGCCAGTTACAAATCCACTGAGTGGTAGCATAGTCAAGACCGCATTTTACCAGCTTCTTTACAAGAATATCATGGGGCACCTTGTCAAATGCCTTGCTGAAATCAAGGTAGGCTACATCCACTGTGTTCCCTTCATCTACCAGGCTTGTAATTCTGTCAAAAAACGAGATCAGGTTAGTCTGAAATGACTTATTTTTCAGAAATCCATGCTGACTATTGGTGATCACAGCATTCCTTTCTAGGTGCTCACAGACTGTTTGCTTAATGATCTGCTTCAGAATCTTCCCTGAGATTCTAGAGAAATGAGAAATGGCCTGACGTGCACTTTCAGAAACAAAATTATCAAGGGCATATAAACTCTCTTATGAGGAAAGGTTGCAGCGTTTGGACTTTTCTCTATACTCAAAAAGTAAGTAACAGGTGACATGCTAGTTCAGGGATCAGCAACCTTTTTCGACCATGGGCCGGTCCACCGTCCTTCAGACCATGTGGTGGGCTGGACTATATTTTTTTGGGGGGAATGAACAAATTCCTATGCCCCACAAATAACCTAGAGATGCATTTTAAATAAAAGCACACATTCTACTCATGTAAAAACACGCTGATTCCCGGACCATCTGCGGGCTGGATTGAGAAGGCGATTGGGCTGGATCTGGCCCCCAGGCCTTAGGTTGCCTACCCCTGTGCTAGTTTATAAAACTATACATGGGATAGAAAAAGTGGACAAAGGTTTTTCTCCTTCCTTTATAACACTAGAACTCATGGACATCCAATGAAGTTGCAGAATTTAGGACAAATAAAAGAAAGTTCTCACTCCCAGTGATGGCAGAGATGGCCAACAACTTGGATAGCTTTAAAAGAGGACTAGGTAACTTCATGGAGGCGGAGACTATCAATGGGTACTAGCCACGATGGCTGGGTGGCTGTGCTCTGTCTCCTGAGTTGGAAGCAATAATGCTTCTGAATACCAATAGCTGGAAACCAAAAGCAAGATGAGTGCTCTTGTGCTCAGGTCCTGCTTGCAGGATTCCCACAGGCATCCAGTCAGCCACTGTGAGAGCAGATGGGCCATTGGCTTGCTCTAGCAGGCTCTTACTATTCCAAAGCACAACAATCCTTTGAAATGTGTGCTTCTCTGCATTCTGCAATGGAGCTCCCCACACAAACAATCTGTACAAAAAGTACATATACTAGGGTGTCAGGGCTGCCACTCAGTCCCAGCTCACATAGGACCACGTTAGCCAGCGTTCAGGTTAAAAGAGTCTTTATTGGATTACAGGTTCCATTTCCAAACTGCAACGTGCAGCCCTACTTCTTCTAGGTCAGACCGGCGAAGACCCGTCTGAGTCTCCGCCTCTAGCACACCAGCTTAATACCCTAGCCTTGCTCCACCTCCTGCGCCTTTCCTTCCGTCTCTGGGTCCTTCTGCCCCCCGGGGTCTCTTCTTTCCTACTCTCTTCTGACGCGGACCCCCCTGACCCTTCCGCCTCCTTGCGGCGGGCTTTGGGACCTGGCTCACTCTCTGGGCTGCTTACTGCGCCAGCTTCCGCTACATTTGAACTTGGCGCGCGCGCCCAACTCTCAACCTTCCTCTTGATCGTTTCGTCGCTCCCCGAGGTGGGCGTGACTACTCCTGACTGATGCCCTCCCTCCTTCTGAAAGCCTCCGGAACCCGATATCTGGTCCCCTTTCTCCCCGCTGCTCCCGGCTGGGTACGTGGGTCCCGATCTCCAACTGCTGCTCTCTGATTCCTCTCTGGACCCTTCTTCCTGGGGTGTCCCCCTGTTTTCCCCCCTTGCTCTGACCGCTGGCGCTCCCTTCTGGGAATCCTCGGACTCACTGGATAAGCTCGGCGATCTCGGTTCGTCATCCCCACTCATCTTCCCTTCGTATTCCTCCCCCTCGCTCTCTGTCTCCTCCCTTCTCTGCGTCTCTGCTCCTGAACCCCTGACATCCATCCCCCCCTCGAAGCCCCCCCTTCCCCCCTCCCCACTTTCAAGGGTGGTTGCTGGGTGCTCCATTATCACAGGAGTGAATGCCGGATACAGTTCGCTCCTCGTCGCTGGCCGCCAACTGAAGACCTCCGAGTCTTCCTCCTCGCGTTCGTCAACGTTGAGCTGCTCCGCCTCCATTTCAGTGCCGCCGTGCTCGAAACCGAGATCCTCCCCGCACACGTCCATGTCAGTCTCTGCGTCGGTCGCTGGACCTGGCATCCCCAGCCACCTCCGGCGCCACTGCTCCTCTGGCCGATCGTCCCACCAATACGAGGTGTCGGACGCCGAACCCTCCGGTGACCCCTCTGGGGAACGTGCGCGCTGTGCGGGCTCCCCGTCCGAGTCGAAGCCATGGAACGTGCTGGAGGAAAGTGTGGGCGTGAACAACCAGTCGTCGAAGAAGCCTGCTGGCATGGGTCTGTGTGGGAAAAGGGCATGAAACTCGTCCTTGAGCAGGAGTTCCTCCAAAGCGTAGTCTGGCACCCAGCTATTAGCACTAGCCCGGGTGCCCTCTCTGGCTAGGAGGTATTCCACTCCGTCTTCCCCCCATCTGGAGTCCAAAATCTCCGTGACTTCGTTGATGGGGTCCTGCTGTGGCAATCTTCCCGCCTCCGTCCGCTCCTGAGACGGACTCGGTGCTGTTCCTGGTTCCTGGAACCTGTGAGGTGTCCTGTAGGGAGTGAGCACCGACCTGTGGAACACCGGATGCATCCTGGAACCCTCCGGTAGCACCAGCCTGAAAGCTACTGGGTTGATCTGCGCTTCGACTTGGTATGGACCGAGTTGCTTGTGCCCCAACTTCTTTTTGGCTAACGATCTGGTCGGCACTGCGTGGGCTGCCAACCAGACCCAGTCTCCCACTCGGATCTCTTCGCCAACCCGCCTGTGCTTGTCCGCTTGCACCTTGTATGCGTGCTTCGCTAGCTCCAGCTGCCGTCGGAGTTGATCGTGGACCTCCTGCAACTCAGACGCGAAAGCGTCCGCCGTCTGCGGTTCCCCTTCCCCCACTCTGTCCAGTCCCGGGAAGGTTCTGGGATTCCTCCCATTGTTGGCGAAGAACGGCGTCACCCCTGTGGACACGTGCTTCGTGTTGTTGTAGGCGAACTCGGCGAGCAGCAGGTAATCCACCCACGTCGCCGGCTGTTGATTGGCATAGCATCTCAGGTACTGCTGCATGATGGCATTGACCCTCTCCGCTTGCCCGTTGGTCTGTGGGTGTCTCGCTGATGTCAGGTTGATCTTGACGTTCAGGAAGCCCATCAGCTTCTGCCAGAAATTCGAGATGAACTGGCGACCGCGGTCGGACAGTATAGACCGCGGCAGCCCGTGCACTTTGAACACGTGATCTATGAACAGTTTGGCTGTTTGTTCTGCCGTGGCCACCTTCGCACACGGTATGAAGTGTGCCATCTTGGTGAACAAGTCCACCACCACTAGTACAGCTGTCTTGCCTCTCGAGCTGGGTAGATCCGTGACAAAGTCCAGGGCCACCCTCTCCCACGGTTCAAACGGCGTTTGCAGCGGTTCCAGCAGTCCCGCCGGTGGTTTGTGCACCGGCTTGGCCCTCTGGCAGGTGTCGCACCTCGCGACGTAGTCCGCGACTTCCCCTCTCAGTCTGGGCCACCAAAAGTCCCTTGCGACTAATTCCACCGTTTTTTCCGTGCCAAAGTGCCCGGCCGTGGGTGCGTCGTGCAACTGCTGCAGTACCTTGGCGCGAAGTTCATCTCCCGGCACGTAGATGGCCCCTTTACGTAAGAGCAAGCCGTCCCGTATCTGGAACTCGTCGCTCTTCGCCGTGCCCTTGTGCACCTCGGCCATCTTCGCCTGCGCGAATGAGTCGTCCTGCAACGCCCGCCGCACCGCATCCAGGTCTACTGTGGCTGAAGCGCACGCCCACGCTGTTGGCGCGAAGATGTGCATGGCTGCCGCTGGCGTCGCCTCTTCGAGGTATTGCGGTTTTCGGGACAGTGCATCCGCCATGATGTTGGTGTTGCCTGGGACGTACTCTATTCGGAAATCGAAGTCAGCAAAGAACTCCGCCCAACGTATCTGCCTCTGGTTCAGGAACTTCGCCGTGCGCCAGTGCTCCAGATTCTTGTGGTCCGTGCAGACCTGCACCGTGTGCTTGGCGCCGATCAGGAAGTGTCTCCACGCCTTGAAGGCTGCATGAATGGCAAGCAACTCCCTGTCCCAGATGATGTAGTTCTGCTCCGACTTGCTGAGCTTTCTGGAGTAGAACGCTCCCGGCCTCCAGACCCCCTGTGGGTCCCTCTGCAGCAGGACAGCTCCCACTGCTCTATCGGACGCGTCCGTCTCTACCCGCATCGGTCTGCTGGGGTCGATATGCAGCAGTTGCTCTTCCGACGCGAAGAGACGCTTGAGTGCCTGAAAGGACTGCTCCGCCTGCTCCGTCCAGATGAATTTCTTTTTCTTGGAGCTTAGCGTGTCCGTAATAGCCGCCGTCTGCATCGCGAACCCTTTGATAAACTTGCGATAGAAGTTGGCGAAGCCGACAAACCGCTGGACCTCCTTCCGGTTGTGCGGGCTCTTCCAATCCAACACCGCCCGAACCTTGGCGCTGTCCATGGCTAGCCCCTTGTCCGACAACTTGTAACCCAAGAAATCCACCTCCGTCGTGTCGAACTGGCACTTCTCCAGTTTGGCGTACAGTCTATGCTGCTGCAACCTCTCCAGCACCTCCCG
The DNA here is from genome assembly GCF_964188305.1 of Podarcis bocagei. NCBI lineage: Eukaryota > Metazoa > Chordata > Lepidosauria > Squamata > Lacertidae > Podarcis > Podarcis bocagei. The sequence continues at coordinate 24,982,977 of NC_138140.1, forward strand.
AACGTCTTGGTCATGCGCTTGCTGCGACTCGGAGAATATCAGGATGTCATCCAGAAAGCAGACGCACTTCTTGTAGAGGAGTCCCGCCAACACATGATGCATGAAAGCTTGAAAACAGTGAGAACCGTTTTGCAATCCAAACGGCATCACTCTGTACTCGTAGGTGCCCAGAGGCGTGAACATGGCTGTCTTCCACTCATCGCCCTCCCTCATGCGGATGAGATTGTACGCCCCTCGCAGGTCCAACTTGGTAAACACGCGTCCCTTGCGTACCGTCGCCAGTAGGTCGTCAATCCTGGGCATGGGGAAATCAGAGGGCTTGGTCATCTTGTTCAAGAGGCGAAAATCCACCACCAGCCTTTTTTGGGGCGTGTCCTTCTTCTTCACAAAGAAAACAGGACTGCCCCCTACTGCTCTGGACTCCCGGATGAAACCGCGCTCCAAATTGTGATCTATGAACTGTTTGAGTTCCTGTAGTTCATCCTCAGACATGGAATACAGCTTCCCCTTCGGTAGCGTCGCCCCTGGTAGGAGGTCAATCTTGCAGTCATATTGCCTGTGCGGTGGTAACTTGTCTGCCTCCTTCTCGCAGAAGACCTCCAGAAAGTCTGCGTATTTGTGGGGGACTGCTTGCAACGTTCCCAACTGCAGTTGTGATTCCTCCTCCTCTCCCTCCTGGCCGGTCAGGATGCAGTGTTCTGCGCAGTAAGAGGAGCCGAAGATCAGCTGTCGCTGGTACCAAGCCAGTGTCGGACTGTGCCTGTCCAGCCAACTCATGCCCAACACAATGGGTGTGTCCGACAGTCGGGTGACGTTAAAACTGATGACTTCCCTGTGGTTGCCAAGGCGCATCACCATTGGCAGCGTTTGCTTCACCACCTGCCCCCCCAGCAACTCCCTGCCATCCACCGTGACGACTTGCAGGGGCAGAGTGGCCGGTAATAGCTGTATAGCGTGCTGCTCCACAAAATCCTGTGCTATAAAGTCTGCGTTGCTTCCAGAATCCACAGAAAGCGGCACTTCGATAGTGACGCCATCGGGCAGCTGGAGAGATGCTGTGAGTTGCACTACTGGTTTGGGTGGGAGGGGGTCCGTGGGTTGCAAGATCGCTGGGGACTGCTTCAGTGATGCGTCTGGCTGGGCCCCAGTGCCTCTGTCTCCAGCCAGACATCGTCGTTTCCCTGCTGGTGTTCGCTGTGTTGCGTGGCCGCTTTCACCGTTGCGGAGGCTGCAGTGTGCTTGGAGCTCCTCTGGGGACACTCTTTCGCCAAGTGTTGAGAGCTGTCGCATATATAACACTTCCTGGTCCCTCTAGGAGGTTTAGTCTTGACTGCCGCCGGTGCAGGGGCTCTGGTAGCTGACTGAGCCCGGGCGCCTCCCACCTCCATAGGTTCCACTCCCCCTCCTGGCGGAGGTGTGGATTGCGCACGCGCAGCTTCCCTGGGAACGAAAGAGAAACTTCTCGCTGCTTCGCGCCCTCCCCGTCCTTCATCTCTGCACCACGGACGTTCTTCCAGCCTCACCCCCACAGTCAGCGCCCTTTGGACCACCTCCTGCGTGCTCCGGGGCCTCTCCCCCCTCGCAATTTCGTCTTTAACAGCACTGCTCAAACCCTCCCAGAATAGGTCTCTGACTGGGGGCGAATCCCGGTCCCATTCCAAGGCACTGACCAGCGCAAAAAAGCGGGCGTGATACTGGCGTACGCTCGCCCTCCCTTGTTTCAGTCCATGAATCTCCCGTCGGGCAAGATCCATGTCAATGGTAGATAAAAAGCACGCATCCATCGCTTTGATAAAGGCATCTGCATTCTGAAGCGCCGGATCTTTATCCCTCCACAAATTGCGTAGCCACGCTTTAGCATCCCCATGCAAATGGGATAGTATAAACCCCACTTTCTCTTCCTCATCCCTAAAGTCTTTCGCCAGCAGTTGCAGTGCGCACATTACGTCTGCTCGAAAATTGGGGTACTGTTGTAAATTCCCATCGAAGTGAGCCACAAGCCCTCCTGCTCTCCGTGCCAACCCAACCCCCTCCGGTCTGGGTCCTGGCTGCCCATGCTTAACCAATGCTTCAAACCTGGCGTGGAGATCTCTGTAGGCGGCTGCCGCATCCTCCTCCCTTTTCTTGGATGCCTGTACCTCCGCGTTCAATTGGGTCACTGCCTGTTGCAGCGCTGAAATTTTCTCTGCTTCCGTCATCTCTGCCAACCGTTGTGAGCTTGCTCCCAAACACCAATTTCCTCCTCTCGCTGCTTCTGCCTCCGCTGCGAGGTATCAGGTGTCCGAAGCTTTAATGGGACGGGTCTTACTGTCAGGGCTGGCACTCAGTCCCAGCTCACATAGGACCACGTTAGCCAGCGTTCAGGTTAAAAGAGTCTTTATTGGATTACAGGTTCCATTTCCAAACTGCAACGTGCAGCCCTACTTCTTCTAGGTCAGACCGGCGAAGACCCGTCTGAGTCTCCGCCTCTAGCACACCAGCTTAATACCCTAGCCTTGCTCCACCTCCTGCGCCTTTCCTTCCGTCTCTGGGTCCTTCTGCCCCCCGGGGTCTCTTCTTTCCTACTCTCTTCTGACGCGGACCCCCCTGACCCTTCCGCCTCCTTGCGGCGGGCTTTGGGACCTGGCTCACTCTCTGGGCTGCTTACTGCGCCAGCTTCCGCTACATTTGAACTTGGCGCGCGCGCCCAACTCTCAACCTTCCTCTTGATCGTTTCGTCGCTCCCCGAGGTGGGCGTGACTACTCCTGACTGATGCCCTCCCTCCTTCTGAAAGCCTCCGGAACCCGATATCTGGTCCCCTTTCTCCCCGCTGCTCCCGGCTGGGTACGTGGGTCCCGATCTCCAACTGCTGCTCTCTGATTCCTCTCTGGACCCTTCTTCCTGGGGTGTCCCCCTGTTTTCCCCCCTTGCTCTGACCGCTGGCGCTCCCTTCTGGGAATCCTCAGACTCACTGGATAAGCTCGGCGATCTCGGTTCGTCATCCCCACTCATCTTCCCTTCGTATTCCTCCCCCTCGCTCTCTGTCTCCTCCCTTCTCTGCGTCTCTGCTCCTGAACCCCTGACATAGGGGAAAGGGTATCTGAAGAAGTGTGCATGCACACGAAAGCTTATACCAAGAACTAACTTAGTTGGTCTTTAAGGTGCTACAGGAAGGAATTTTTTTATTTTAGAAAAATGCTTGTTAGTGAAACTACCAAAAAAACCATTGTTAGCATAATGACTTGCAAAGTGCGTAATTAGTGAAAACTACATACAAAAATGTATTTACTGGGAGAAAATGGCACTAAAACGCTAATGAATTTTCATGAGGATTCTTGTTTAGAATAATTGCCAATTGCTGTAGAAACGTGGAGAACTGAATTTAAGACCAGAAGAACGAGAAACTTAGAGAACTGCAATTCATCCATTCTTAGTTGGCAGCTAGAGTTCTAAGAAACAGATCAGGGTGAAGAAAATGATCGAGGCTGGTTCTGGAGGTAGGAGAAGGGGCAGATAGTTTTCTGGTTTTATTGCCGCTTTTTGCAATACCTTCCTAGCTAGTTTTCATTGAGCCTGGTATGGCTTCAGCCTCTAGGCGGCTTATTAAACTTCCCAAATCAAAGCCAATTATTCATCAGCTGAAAATCCATGGAAAATTGTTCATGCTTATTTTCCATGCAAACCATCTTTCTTTTTTTAATCCTTTGCTAGAGATCTGACTTTTTTCAGACCCAAGAGGGAGAATAGTAAGTGATCAAGAGAAAAAGCCCCTGATCATGAAACTTACAGGAACAAATAAGCATGGGCAGCTGTTAGCACTGCATCCAGCTGGTGGTTTCTGATTGCTTTAAAAATTGTTATCTTTTTGGTGCCCATTCAAGTATCAACAAATTACATTCCCCTTGGGTTGTCAGTTCAAATCCATCCCAGGTCAACCCAAAAGGCATTACATTCTGGATGGTTGCTTAGCTCAGTGCAGTGAAAGGGTGGGATTAGTTGGTGGTGGTGTCAAAAGCATAATGGAAGACACAGCTTTTGGGGTCTCAGTCAGTATACTCAGGCGAGATGACTAGGAGCCAATGACTACCTCCTTTAATCTCATTGTACACTTCGGTAAACAATGGTCACACCGGCTTTCCACAGCCTGGTGCCCTCCAGATGTTCAGCCCCTCCAGACACCCTTTTCATACTATATTCACGATGATTTGTGCTTATGATGCTCTCAGGGTGTAGTATGCAACCCTGTTTTCAATACTGCTTGTGCCTGCAAATGTTCTGGGATAGGCATGCTGCTCCATTTCTAATCTGCGCATGTCACAAAGCTTCCTGCTGAAATCTTGTAATTTATGTCACAAGTGTTCTGGCTTGTTTGTTTGTCTGAACTCTTGCTTTTGTACAGTACCAAGACTGCCTCTCTCAATGGCAATAATGCAGTAACATTGCGGAAACTTTGCAGAACAACTAGTAAAGCAGAATGATTTGTGAACAGCCCAGTTTGAATCCACCGCAAATGCACTGTTGAATCAATGACATGTTGCAGACTACACCGGCAGAAAAACACACACCCAATTCTGGAGGAGCCCTTAGTCGGGAGTTAAATTCCCACAATTCCTGGCCTCTGGCCTGGCTGGCTGGGGCTGATGGAACCCAGAACCTTTGAAGGACACTAGGTTGGGGAGGGCTCCCTCAGAGCCCCTTACTTTTACAGTAGAATTGGCAATTGTTTTATCATTCGTGTGTTTGCTGCTCTGGGCTCCTTTGGGAGGAAGGGTAGGATATACATTTTAATAATAATGATAGTAATTATAATGATGATGATAATAATAATACTCAAGAGTCCATAGGCTGAGGAAGGTGGGGGGCACACTTTTGCTTCAAATGCACAAACATCAGCAAACATTGTCATAGCATAGGCCAAAGCATGTTTTCTTAGAAGTAAGCCCTTACTGTGCTCAATGGGGCATATCTCCTTGTTAGAGCATTTAAGGTTGCAGCTGAAGTTTCTTTGCGGATCAAAAATAAGTGTTGTTTCTAATTTTCCATAGCAAGCTGAGTTATAAACACCCCTCCACACACACACACACACACACACACACACACACACACACACGATTGTTAAATATTGTAGCATTTCAGGGTTTGTTTGTTTTTTGCTTGGAGTCTCTTGAGCTTTGACACAGAATTTTTTCCACAAGTCAAGACAAAAGCAAAAGTCATTTTTCCAAGCGAAGCAAGAGTCAGGGTTTATGTTGAGTGAAACATCCACACAGATCAGAACACACTCCTGTTTTTCAGTCTGTTACAGATAGAAACATTTGTGAGTGTAACACTGTACTTATTTGACTGTTTTAAGATGAGGGGTGTGTGTGTGTGTGTGTGTGTGTGTGTGTGTGTGTGTGTGTGTAACCTCAGGCTCAGGGGCCCAATGTGGCACCTCAGACCTCTTTATCTTACCCTTGCGACCGCTCCACAGCCACACCCCTTCTCCCCAGGCAACACTTCTTATTGACTTACCAATGTTGTTGCCTCGTTGGAATAAGTAGGATGGGGTGTATGATGGGGTGGGTATGTGAAGAAACTTGCATACTACTGTACACAGAAAAATGCTCACATTTGTGGCTCTCCTCACTTTTGCCTGTGGCACACTGGCATGTGACCCCTGGAAACCTAGCCAGGAGGAAATGTGGATCTTGTGTTGAAAAGAGTTCCCCACTCCTGGTTTAAGGCAACCTCTGTGAAGTGCGAAGCAGATGCTTATGGGTAAGAAGGCATCTCCACCATCTCATATCCACATAGATTTGGAGGATTCAATACAACCATCTCGCCTTCTGATGCACAGTAAATATCTTCATTTGGTCCTTCTCCCATGTGCTGCTTGTCTCCATTACCTTTGTGAAGCAGGCTGGTTGCAGACCACCTCGGAGGGGGACAGTGTAGCATAGTAGTTAGAGTTTGGACTAGGATCTGGGAGACCAAGGTTCAAATCCCCCCTCGGCCATGAAGCTCACTGAGTGACCTTGGGTCAGTCACTGCCTCTCAGCCTAAACAACATCACAGAGTTGTTGTGCAGATTCATAGAGGGGGAGAACCCTGTACTGTACCACAAGCTCCTTGGAGGAAAAAATGGGAGATAAAATGTGTGTGTGTGTGTGTGCGCGCGCGCGCGTGCACACACAGGCAGCACAACCACCAGCTAATTTAGCATCCACTCTATTACTGAGGCAACCAACTCTTGCTCTCCACAATATCCTTTCTAATTGTTTCTCCAGCTTAATTTTAACTGCACAGGGCCACAGAGCTTTCCAGCATCTCCCTTAAGAGACCTGCACACTGCTTAATAGATGGCTGGTTAATAGAGTTCACAGCCCTTGACATTATAATTTGATTTTGGATTTATAAATAATGCAGACCTGTTTCTAGACTTCGGTGTTTCCAAATATCCAGAATGCTCTCAAAGGGGCATTTGGTGCCCAAACTGAACATAGTCTGAGGCCCAATTCTCAAATACAACAGATGAGTCTGTAAGCCTGTTTTTAGATAGTACCACTATTTTATTTTATTTTATTTTATTTTATTTTAATCCCCCTGTACCCACAAAACTAGCATGTTGGGAAAGTGTCTAGTTTTGAATCCTAGTAAGAATCAAAGAAGAGCCCTTCTGGGTCAGACCTAATAATAATAGTAATAATAAAAATATCAAAAATGAATAATTTATTATCCACCTATCTGGCCAGGCCTCCCCAGCCACTCTGGGTGGCTTCCAAGAGGATATTAAAAATATAATAAAAGATCAAACATTAAAAGCTTCCCTAAACAGGCTATACAGTGGTACCTCAGGTTACATCAGGTTACAGACTCCGCTAACCCAGAAATAGTGCTTCAGGTTAAGAACTTTGCTTCAGGATGAGAACAGAAATCGTGCTCCGGCGGCACAGCGGCAGCGGGAGGCCCCATTAGCTAAAGTGGTGCTTCAGGTTAAGAACAGTTTCAGGTTAAGAACAGACCTCCGGAACAAATTAAGTACTTAACCCGAGGTACCACTGTAAAGATTCATCTTGCCAAGCATTGTGCTTCACATGGTGGCAGATCAGATGCCATTCAAGGAGCCCACAAGCAGGAGTCTGAGGGCAAAATTCCACTCCTAACGCTACTCCCCAGCAGTCAATATTGTGGTACACTGCCTCTGAACATAGAAGCTTCATAGAATCATCTTGACTCATATCTACCTGCCTCACAAGACTGCCCAGTTACCGTAAGCTAGTCCTCTGTCATCAACAGAATCACATCACCTCTTCAGAACCCATCTAGCGAGGAAGGAGGAGCAAAGTATTATGGGCAATAGCTTATCTCCCAGCTTCAAGAAGGTGTCAATCCCCTCTCACTGAGAGATGTGGGTGCCTTGCAAATGGCTAAATAAGGCTATACAATTAAAGCACTATGATACCATTTTAAACATTCATAGCTTTCTCTCAAAAGAGCCTGAGAAGTATTGTTTGTGAAGAGTGCTGAGAGATATTAGGTCAGGGGTCAGCAAACTTTTTCAGCAGGGAGCCGGTTCACTGTTCCTCAGACTTTATGGGGGGCCAGACTATATTTAGAAGGAGAAAAAATGAACGAATTCCTATGCCCCACAAATAACCCAGAGATGCATTTTAAATAAAAGCACACATTCTACTCATGTAAAAACACCAGGCAGGCCCCACAAATAACCCAGAGATACATTTTAAATAAAAAGGGCACATTCTACTCACTGATTCCCGGACCGTCCGTGGGCCAGATTTCGAAGGTGATTGGGCCAGATCTGGCCCCAGGCCTTAGTTTGCCTACCCATGTACTAGGAGATCCCTATTCCCTTCCCAGAGCTACAGTTCCCAGAGAGGTTTAACAATCAATTCCTCTTCACAGGGAACTCTGGGAATTGTAGTTCCGTGAGGGTGAAAGAGGCCTCCTAAGAATGCTCAGCACCTTTGACACACTACAACCCCCAGAATTCTTTGGAGGAAGCTGTCACTGTTTTAACAATATGGTGCAAATGTGGCCTAAAATGCATCTTCCAAACAAAACCCACCTTGGTCTGAAGTGCTTAAAAGATGACTGTAACAAACAGGTCCTTGCCCCTAAACTTCCACCTGGCTGTTCATGTTGCCAACTTATATGTGAGGAGACTGAAAGTCTGCTTGGAAAACAGCTACAACAGAGCAGCGAGACTTGAACACAAATGTTCTCTTTATTTTCTTAGAGGCCCATACTCCCCCTTCCTTTTCATCCTATTGACTTTCCTTATATTTCTGAAAACTGGCTGCTGGGGCCTGTGCATGCATTTGTGCCAGACTTAAAAGGCTATTTACCCCTCACATGGTGAGCCATTACAGTGGTACCTCGCAAGACGAATGCCTCGGAAGACGAAAAACTCGCAAGACGAAAGTTTTTCGGTTTTTGAGTTGCTTCGCAAGACGAATTTCCCTATGGGCTTGCTTCACAAGACAAAAACGTCTTGCAAGTTTGTTTCCTTTTTCTTAAAACCGCTTGAAGAGATGCAGTTGCGACGGACCGTGCTTCGCAAGACGAAAAATTCGCAAGACGAAAAAACTCGCAGAACGAATTAATTTCGTCTTGCGAGGCACCACTGTATTTCCCAAACAGCATGTATTTGTAAGTTGAATTGAAAAGGAAAAGCAACAAGCCCCCTGGAACTCTGGTGAGGAGCAGGTGAGCTGGATGCTCTCTCTGCCTTGCACATCCTGGTTTCACTTCCACCAGGTTAGAGGGGACATCAGGTAGGTGTGGCAATGGCCCTCGCACAGCTGCCAGAAGTGGATGTGCAGGGTAGCCCCCCGCAGGTGTGCTTCAGGAATGCTGCTGTCCTATTGCCAGCATTGAGGTTTGAGTCAGCTCTTAGTCCAATTACCTTTTGAACATTTTGTCCTTTGTCTTAGGCGGCAAAATGTCTTGGGCCAGCTCTGGGAGCAGCCATTATTATATCTTGTGGCAGCAAACACCATCAGTGAATTGTGTGTGGTTGAAGGAGCAGCTGTGACTTCTTTCTCTTTTGAACCTGTCTATCTATTTCATCACATTGCATTTCAAGCCTGCTGTTTTTATATATATATATATATATATATATATATATATATATATATATATATATATATATTAAAAACCCCACACAAAACAGTTTATACAGTGCAGATAAAAACTAGAAAATACAATGCTATTAATGCAATATTAAAATAACAACACATTAAAACCCAATACAGGGGTACCACAAGTTACAAACGCCTCAGGTTACAAACGCTTCAGGTTACAAACTCCGCTAACCTGGAAGAGTTCCCTCAAGTTGAGAACTTTGCCCCAGGATGAGAACGGAAATCGTGTGCCAGTGGCACAGCAGCAACAAGAGGCCCCATTAGCGAAAGCACGCCTCTAGGTAAGAACAGTTTCAGGTTAAGAACGGACCTCCGGAATGAATTAAGTTCGTAACTAGAGGTCCCACTGTAATATAATACACAATCAGAATACAGCAACAAATACGAAACCAATTTTGCAGTTCCTGGCATTAGGAGTCAGTGTCGTATAGTAGTTAGAATCTTGAACTAAGACGTGGGTTCAAATCCCCACTCAGCCGTTCACTGGGTGACCTTGGGCCAGTCACTTCCTCTCAGCCTGACCTACCTCACAGGATTTCTGTGAACATAAAACTGGGGTTGAGGACAGATAAATCATGGGTGCCACACTGAGATCCTTAGAGAAATGGTGGGATAGAAATGAAATAATAAATAACTAAATAATAAAAGCTTATTTATCTTATGCTGACAACGAAAGCTCAATATCAAAGGAACTTAAAAAACAAACAAAGGCACTTACTGCATTTCTAGAGGCAGGGAGATCCACAAACTGGGTGCCACAACAGAAAAGGCCTTGTATCAGGTCATTGCTCCCTACCCTCAGGCTATACTTACTGGTGGGATCACAGCTGAGCCTCCCCAGTAGATCTCACTGGCTGGCAGACTATAGGAAGAGTCAATCCTAAAAATATTTAGGCCCAAAGTTTATTTTATTTATTATATTTACACATCACCTTAATCTTCAAAGGAGCTCGAGGTGGTGTACACAGTTCTCCCCGCCCCCATTTCATCATCACAACAACCCTGTGAGGTAGGCTAGGCTAAGAGATGGTGTCTGGCCCAAGGTCACCCTGTGAGTTTCATGGCTGAGTGAACCTTGATCTCCCAGGTTCACTGAACAAAGCTGTACAGGTCCCAATTGACTGATGGCCCCATGTTTGCATATGGAGTTTGGGTTGGGGGGATGACATTATTATTATTATTATTATTATTATTATTAGTAGTAGTAGTAGTAGTAGTAAGTAGTAGTAGTAGTAGTACACTGTTCTATACCCACAGGTCTCAGGGTGGTTTACAATATAAAATCACAACATAAAAACACATGCATTTCAGACCTCTACATGCCCCATGTTAGTTGCCACTTTTTAAAACTAAAAACAAACAAACCCAACATTCTCCTCATAGGCAAGATGTTTCAATGCCTTGTTCATCTTGGTTGCCCGTTCCTGCACACTTCCAAGATCTATCAAAACCATAATCTAATTTTCTAGTGAAATCAGTCTCCATTCCACCAGAATTAATAAATCTGATCCTTCCAGTTCCAATTCAACTGCAGGGTTGCTTACTACTTCATTAGCTGCTTATGAGAAACAGAAGAAAGAGTGAGTGTCCTAACTCTTAGGAGCTGGGACTCTGCATTTTGCTGTCTATCTCAAGACTGAAACTACATCATAGATCCCTTCAGATTCACTTCCGTGGTCCCTGTGGCAATAGAAACACAGAGCTTTTTCACCTGTGCTCTGCTGGACAGTTCTTCACACAGTTGTTGGACATCAGCTCCAACCAGCACATCCAATGGTCAACATGGCCTATGGTCAGAATTGGCTGGGGCTAGGGGGAGCTTTGGTTCAAAACATCTAGAGGGGCCCCCCAAGTGTAAAAGAAAGAACCTTAGGAACTGACAATCCATCTGCCAAGTGAGTGGCTGCAGGCCAAGGTAAGTATTTCCTGAGGAGGTCCATGACTGGAGTGCCTGGATTCCTGCCCCCCCTTCCTCCAAAGCAATTGTTGGAGCTTCCAAGATCAACTGAAACAGCAGCACTGGGATGGAGAACAGTGCTTAATCCCTGTGCCATTTTCCCAGGCTAAGTCCTCATCCATCAAAGCTGCTGTCAGCCCTGGGGACAAGGAGGAAACACAGGAACCTGTTTCCCCAACCAACTCCGCTGCAGGGTTAAATGCTTAAAAAAAAAAGTTAGGGCAATATAGGTCAGGAAAATGGCCTGAGCATCCCTTCTCCCTGCAGTTACTCCATCTACATTTGGAGCCTGCCAGGACTGCTGTTAAGTAAAAATAAAAAAAAATAAAAACACCAGGAGATCCAATCATGCATTATACATTTTGGCCTTGCATTTGGATCAATAGTGGCATCTAGTGGTAGTGATTTTATATGCTATTGTTTTTTAAAACTAACAAAACAACATATCTCATCACTCATCTCAATATCATGTGAACTAGGCATTATTGCTTAGGGTTAAGACAGAGTATGGGACGTGGGTGGCACTGTAGTCTAAACCACAGAGCCTAGGGCTTGCTGATCAGAAGGTCGGCGGTTCGAATCCCCGTGACGGGGTGAGCTCCTGTTGTTTGGTCCCAGCTCCTGCCCACCTAGCAGTTCGAAAGCACGTCAAAGTGCAAGTAGCTAAATGGGTACCGCCCCGGTAGGAAGGTAAACGATGTTTCCCTGCGCTGCTCTGGTTCGCCAGAAGCGGCTTAGTCATTCTGGCCACATGACCCGGAAGCTGTCTGTGGACAAACACCGGCTCCCTCGGCCTATAGAGTGAGATGAGCGCCGCAAGCCCAGAGTTGTTTGCAACTGGACCTAACGGTCAGGGTAACTTTACCTTTTTTTAAGACAGAGCATACAAACAAGTCAGCTAGTTATACACTGGTCCATCTTTGAGTTTGCCTTTGTTCATCAATTCATCACCTTATAAAAAAATGTACAAGCATTTTAATAATAGTTGCAAAGTTGTTCCGGGGGGTTGTGAGGTGTGTTGGTGATGACAAGGGTACTAGCTAATCAGTGCCTCCCACAGCCAGCTTTTCCACAATTCAAACCATGCCATGGACATGCAGAATTAGTTTTTAAAACCAATTTTGTTTTGTTGTAAGCTAACTTAGAAGGATTTGTATCCTGAAGAGTGGGAGTATAAATGGCTAAAGTAGATGAATTAAATAAATTCAAAACAAGAAAGGTACATTGTGCTGAGTGTTCTGAGGTTGCTTTCAAAATTGCTCTATAAAAGTTGTGTCCTTTGCATTTTTAATTAATAGTTCTTAAATATTATCTGTATTTTGTAATGATGATATTATTTCAACCTGTTTCCCCTTTTTCTGTAGTTTGCTATTTGGAGTGTGTGTGCTTTAAAATGTAAACAATGTTCTCTCTGTCCCCCCCCCCATAGAATTAATAATGTTTTTTACAAGTAACACTACAAACCTATTATTGCATTTCTTATTCCTGCCAATCAAGAAAAAGGTAACATTCATTAGAGTAGTGGTTCCCAAGCATTTGAAAATTGCTGTCAGTATTGACAGAACACCTAATGATTTTTCTTCCCATTGCAGACATCATAATGTGGTGTACTAGATGCTGTATGATTTTAAATTGCATTTTTATTCCTTCCTTTTATTTTGCAATATGTCGTATTTTATATTATGACAAATTGAATTCTGTAGAATGAAAGAAAATTAAAGCATCAATATGAATACTGAATATGCCATCTCTCATCTTTGGGAGATGGCACAAATATCCACAATCCATGGCTGCCCCACTGGAGGCAACGGGAACAAACCAAAGAAAGAAAAACAAATGTTTCCTTTTTCTGCCTCCACCTGAGCTGGCTGCATTTAAGAAATGGTGGTAGCTCTACTGAGGATCTCACGGTCTCACCTTTTCCCTAGTGGGACTGATCTGTAAAATGCAGTTTTAGCCTGCTCCCATCCTACACACAGTTATCTGGGGTGAGTGGTGGGTGGGAAGGTAAGCCTCATTAGACTCAATAGGTACTTCTGAGCAGGCATGCATAAGATCAGGCTGTTAGCAACCTTGGTAGAAATGCCCTACACTGTAAGGGGGACCAAGATCTCAAACAGCTGGTCTGGCTGGGGCTGATGCAAGTTGCTGTCAGAGACATTTTGCTGCTGCAGACAAAACACTTAATCCCCCTGCCCCAACCCCATAGATCTGGGTCCCCTCCCTCTGTCTGACCTCGCCAATGCTCCCATGTTGCTGCCAGTCCCATCACTGCACCTGTGCCCTCACCTGTAGCTGCACTGCTGGCCCAACTTTGTGGCAAGGGTGCAGTGAGTACATTGTTGGTGGCAATGAGTGGGGCTTGGAATGGGGCAACAGGGAAGCAGAGAGGGGGTCAGATCTGCTGCATGAGGCAAATGGCTTCACCTTGCCTCATGCATGGGCTGACGCTGGTTGGAATCCAGAATGCCTGAAGGACACCAGATTGGGGAAGCCTGGTCGAGAACACCTCGGCCAGGTACTTTTAAAAAGAATAACAAAGTAAGGTGTTTAATCTAGAATATATCTACAGGATACGGTGAGGTTTTCAGTTTTCATTCCACTTGATCAACTTCTGCTTAAAGAAAGAAGAAGAAGAAGAAGAAGCGTTTGGATTTGATATCCCGCTTTATCAGTACCCGAAGGAGTCTCAAAGCAGCTAACAATCTCCTTTCTCTTCTTCGCCCACAACAAACACACAGTGGGGCTGAGAGACTTCAGAGAAGTGTGACTAGCCCAAGGTCACCCAGCAGCTGCACGTGGAGGAGCAGGGACGTGGATGAGTCCACCGCTCTTAACCACTACACCACACTGGCTCTAAAGAAAAATAAACAGTGTTCTTGCATAAATGCAGCATAGGCAATACTTACACACACACACAATAAATCTAAACAATGCCACCAAATCACGCTTCTTTCTATTCTTAGAATGTTCTTTTTTTGCTTTACCCTTAATCAGTTACAATATTTGGTAACCCTGGGCAGTTCCAACTTTGATCTTCAGTTACGACCGGTGTTTGAGGTAGTTCAGCAGCGACAGTGGGATATCCAGTTGATCCACAGCAAAGGGACGGTTGGCCAGTTTTAGGAACTTCCTGATTGCTAGTCTGCATTGCGACATCAAGGATTTGGGGATAGCTGGAACGGGAGTGGGGAGGAAAAAGAGAATGGAGAGACTATGATGATTGTACTGCTCAGCTTCCAAGCCCCCCAGAACTCCTCAATGTCTGAGGCATTAGCCAAGAACAAAAGCAGGGAGCTGAACAGAAATCTGGGAAGGCACTTTAGAGCAACACCTCAGGTGTTCATAATTTTGCTGTTCTAACATTTACTGAAATCTACATCCACCTCCTCGTGACAGACTGGGAGATGATCTGTCAGACATCAGTGTCTCCTAATCCTACCTGGAGATGCCAGGGATTGAACCTGGAACTTTCTGCTTGCAAGGCTGATGTTCTACCACTGAGCTATTCCCTAGTATTTGAAGTATTTGATCAAATTCTGGAGAGCTACCCTGAAAGATATATATGGTGAGAGGGGTGAAGCCAATGCACATTCCTTATAGGAAAAGTGGCTGGAGCCAAATACTGTTGGTAGGCCGGGCCACACATCTGATTAGGCATTTACACAATACAGGTGGACGGGTCCTAAATTTGCAACTGAGCACATTAAGGGGCCCTATCTATTCAATTTAAACAGTATTTGTTAATGTACAAAGTAGTTGCACTTTAGTGAATTTAGTTGGCTGTGTTTGCTTTAACAAGTAGGTCCTTTCCAAAGACAAGACATGAATGTCACAATAAAAAACAGCGAACCAAAAACAAACCCCTGTGTTGCAATAAGAACTAATCACAACAATACAAACACAACACGTAGAAAATATATAATAGAATAATGATATCATTAGCCTACGTGTTGTGTTTGTATGGTTGTGACAATAAAAAAACAGTGGCTGTGTACACACCGTACGTTTAAAGTGCATTTCTCTCCCCAACAAATCCTGGGAACTGTAGGTTACCCCTCACAGAGCTACAGTTCCCATCATCTTAAACAAACTACAATTCCCAGGATTCTTTGAAGGTGTGTGTGTGCTTTAAAATGTATGGTGCATACACAGTCAGTAATGGATGTTACCAAATGATAATAATAATCATCAAATGGGAAAACGTTACCTCTTTCTCTGGCCAACAAATCCAGCATCTCAGAGTTCACTGAGATCTTATCGAGCACAATACCCGGTAGGTATACATTGGCTCCAAAATCTATCAGGAGTTTGACAAATTCCGCTCCACATCCGTGCCTCAAGCAGATTTCCAGCAGACTCTTTGGGTGCTTAATGCGGGTGATCATCTTCTCATCAGTGCAGTTGTAGTTGGGATCCGCACCGTGGAGCAGCAGCATCTTGAAACACTCCAAGTGCCCATAGACAGCGGACAGGTACAAAGGGCCTGAGCAGGCAACAGAGTTGGCCGCCCACTCTGGGACTCTGGCTTTGACGTTGGCCTCTGCCCCATGTTCTAAAAGTTCTTGAAGGATGTCGATGTCCCCTTCTCTTGCTGCCGTGAGCAGTGGGGTGCAATTGTTGTGGATGCTGCCAGAAGGACTGGCCCCTGCCTCCAAGAGGGCAATCACGCAGTTGAGGTGGCCGTTGTTGACAGCTGTGAAGAGTGGTGTCTGGGCCTTCACGTCCAGGCTGTCCACTTCGGCTCCATGGGCCAGGAGGACCTTGACGCACCTCACGTGGCCCTTTGAAGCCGCCAGGCGGAGCGGGGTCCCTGGCACCCCCCAGCCGCTCCTGCTGTTGATGAACCGCCTGTATCTCTCTTGGCGCAACAGTTCGTCCAGAAGTCTGTAGTTGTCCTGGGAGACGGCGAGATTCAGCTCCTGTCTTTCTTCATCGCCTTCTTCATCTTCACTAGGCTGGAGCATGGAGAAAATCTTGGTTATGTCCACCAGGCTCATCTTTGCTTGTCTCTTGAGGGTGATTTTCATCATGAACTGTGCAATGCTAGAGAGCTATAAGGCAAAGCAAATAAACAAAACACAGTCACAATGTCCTGGTTATACATGGGATGCATGTGTGATAGGGGCTCCTAGCTGGTGGGATCGGTGAGCAAAAGTTATTATTATTGTTCATTATTATTATTTCATTTGTCAATTGCTTTCCATGAGGCATGCCAAAACTATTTACAATTAAAGCACACATAGAGCACAATTGCATATTTGAAAGCAGGTGTCACCGTTTTATATATTAAAACAATTGGGGGGGGGACCAATTATGGGATGCATGCTTGTATCCCCCAGGAGCTGTATGTTCACCAATTTTGTGGAAATCCGCCTCCCCACTGTTGAGGTCAGACAGGTCCCTTTACAATTGAACTCCTGGCCTCACTAAAGAAGAAGAAGAAGAAGAAGAGTTTGGATTTGATATCCCGCTTTATCACTCCCTGAAGGAGTCTCAAAGCGGCTAACATTCTCCTTTCCCTTCCTCCCCCACAACAAACACCCTGTGAGGTGAGTGGGGCTGAGAGACTTCAGAGAAGTGTGACTAGCCCAAGGTCACCCAGCAGCTGCATGTGGAGGAGCAGGGAAGCGAACCCGGTTCACCAGATTACGAGTCTCCCACTCTTAACCACTACACCACACTGGCTCTCAAGACTTTTTAATTTTATTTCAGGAGGCATTTTAAGTTTATGGGTTTAACCCATTTTTATTTACATTGTACTGTAGTCTTTGCACACTGCTTGGGGACTATATAAATTGTCAAAATGCATAAATAATATATAAGGTAGAACAACAATTTGAACAACATCAACACCATCTCCTACATAAAATTCATTCAAATTCAGCCAGGCACCAACAGGTATCTGTTTATGGGTTGCATTTGTAATAGAGTCCTGCGGATCAGCTAATAAGCAGGGATGGGGGGTCAGTGGAGCTAACGGCCAGTTTCTGCGATTTAGAAGGCAGTCATGGAGATCAAGCTCTCTGGGTTGAGTCACACATGCAGGTACATCACAGACTGCAACAAAAAGTGGCTATGTATACATTATTATTTCATTTGTCAATTGCATCAGGGCCAACACTGATGTCATATATAGAGAACTTGGTTACCAGAATTCTATTACTTGAATTTGGAAAGAATTACACTGGGTGACTATTCATGGTCGAGCCAAAATCAGCATGCAGGTACTTACCTTTAAAACAGCTTTTGACCCAAATATATGAAGAATCACCTTCCAAACCATCCTGTCTAAGCCGTAAAAACTTCAGTTATTATTCTTATTTATTATTCTGACAGTTTATTTGTTTACTTCTTAGTTACAATAGTCCCCAAGCAGTGTCTGATAAAGATAAAAAACAGCTAAAAACTATAAAATCACATATGACTCAAAATGCCAGCTGGAATTAAAATTAAAATTCAGTGGGCACTGAAAGTTCAACAGGGAGGGGGCCTGCCTGGCCTCAACTCTAAGGGATAAAATAGAGCCCACGATACTGAATGCATGGTTTCTAGCAGATTCAAGCCATGCATCTGTGTCATGGGGGATCCACTAATAGTGGCTCCTCACAGAGATCTCAGTGATCAAACAGGAATATAAAGTATCAGGTATCCTGGAGACAAAATGTTAAGGGCCTTGAAAATGAATACAAGAACCTTGAACCTGGTCCAGTGGTGTACAGGCAGCCAGTGCAAGCTTTTGAGTTATGTGCTGGCAATAGTTTGTCCCCTTCAACAGTCTAGCTGTAGCATTCTCCATCAGCAGGAATCTCCAGACCAGGCCCAAGGATAGCTCCATGTAGAGTGAACTGCAATTACTGAATCTTGAGGATACCAATGCATAAATCAGTGGCCAGACTTTCCCCATCCAAGAACAGTTGTAGCTGATAAAAGGCCTTCCTTACTGTAGGTGTGTTTTGCAGGTGCTCATGCAGAGGTGGGGAAACACAGGGCTAATTGTGACCCTCCATGCCTTTCTATTGGGTCCCCGGGATTCTTCCCAAGCAACATCCCTCTCTATCAGGCTGCACCCCTCACTGGACCTGGTCTGCACTCTCCTCCTGTGCTTTCGACTGGTTTGAAAGTATGCTTGAACTTCCTCTTGCTTGTCTGATGGAGAGTAGTCTGTCTGTCTGTCTGTCTGTCTGTCTCTCTCTCTCTCTGCATGTGTTTGCATGCATAGAAACTTGAAACATCTGACTTTTGCATGGTTGGAATCTAACCTACTCTACAAAGTCATATCCTTTGCTCCACCCACTTTTGTCTCTGGCTCCACCCACTATTAGCACATTTCCACCCACCCACCCCAGAAGGTTGGCTATACCCCTCAGATTGAAATAGTTTTCCCATCTCTGCATTAGAGAGAGACATTACTGCAGAAGCACCTTAGCAGTGCTGTGCTGTTTTTAATGTTTTTACTGTGTTTTATTAAATTTGCTTTTTTTACATGATTTCAGATCCATTATAAATTACTTTTAAAATGGTATGTTATATGTATTTTGCTTTCAATGTTTTAGCCTTGCTTTATTTTTTGTAAGCCACTTTTTTTAAAAAAAAGCAGGGTAGCGATAAATAAAATATAAATAAATTAATAATGATGATGACGACGATGATGTGTTTCTGCATGAGTCACTGCTTTGGATTTGACTTCATACCAAAAAAAAAGGTCAGATGCCTCATGAAGGAACAGAATAGGTTGGAGCATCACTGGATATAGGGCATTGCGTGCATTTCCCCCACGCAGGGTGCCAAGCTGAAGGGGGTGCAAAATTGAGAAGATCCACAACTGAGAATATCCATTTGGGCCGCCAAATGTTGGTCTTGCACTGGACACAATATTATGAATGATTACCAAAGTCTGCCCCTTGCAGGCAGGATCTTCTGTGAGTGGCCAATTTTTACTCTTGTCCTGATGCTATTAACATTTCAATCCGTAAAAATCACAAGTGCTTCTGCAACCTGAGATCAGGGTGATAGTAGTGGGGGCTGCATCAGATGTTAGCCAAAAAAAGGGGGGCAGAAATATATTCCAGACAGCCAGGGAGGCCCTTTGGAAGCCAATTCCTAACATTTTTCACTTGAAGGAATGCCAAACTCCACCTGCCCAGCTACAAAATGCTTTAAGCTCGGAGGAAGGGTAAAAAAAGAATTTCAGATGCATTCCATCTCCGAAGCATCCAAATATATCCTCTCAGTCAACCACCCTACTCCTCCATTCCTGCTCTGAAATGAGAGGCCAGAGCCTCCTGCAAAGCATCCATCTCCAGCTGCTCACCTCGCGACCTCAGCCTGGACAAGTCCACCCTGGTTTTGGAAACAGCCACCCACAAGCCTTAGTTACAGCCTATCCAGGAAGGCCTGCACCAAGATCTTGAGGCAAGTCCCCTAGGAGGAAAGGTTGCAACATGTGATTTGGAGAAAATGGGGAGAATTTTTCCCCTCCCTCTCATAATACCCGAAATCAAGGAATACAGGAGATGAAATACCAAATACAGAACCTAAAAATCACCCACCAGCCACACCACTGAAAAGAACTACCAGTATATATTAAAAGGATTGGGGAATTGAAAATATTTAAGCTGGTGTTGAATGGGCAATATAAGAACAGGCCAATGGCCCATCTAGTCCAGTATCCTGTTCACACAGTGGCTAACCAAACGCTTATGGAAAACCCCCAAGCAGGGCCCAAGCACAAGAGGCTTCTCCCCTCCTGGGGTTACCAGCAGCTGGTTTTTGGAAGTATTCAGAACATAGGCTCCATCATGGCCAGTAAGTAGCCAAGGACAGCCTTATTATCCATGAATTTTAAGCTACGCAAGTTGGTGGTCATCATTACCTCTTGTGGACACATGTTCCATTGCTTAACTATGAAGTGCATGAAGAAGCACTTTCTTTTTTAAATTGTCCTTAATGATCTTTCAACATTCAGATTCCTTGAATATCCACGAGTTCTAGAGTTATGAGATACAGGGCAGGGGGACGGGACGGAACAGGAGTTTTCTCCAGGCCATGCACAATTTTATTAATTTCTATCATGTCGCCTCTTACTTTTACTCTTAACTAAAATGTCCCAAACCCAGCAACCTTTCCTCATAGGGGCATTGAAAAAGCCTTTTTGGATGCCCTTTTCCAGCTCTGCAATATCTTTTCTGAGGCGATGCGATCAGAACTGTGAACTATATTCCAAAAGAGCTTGCAAGCCTATATAGAAAGGCATTATGATGTTTTATTTCCAATTCCTTTCCTAATGACCCCTCACATGGAATTTGCCTTTTTCACAGCTGCTGCACACTGGGTTGGCATCTTCATTGAGCTACCTACTATGACCCCAAGGTCTCATTCCTGGTCAGTCATCTCCCGTTCAGACCCCATGAGTGTACATGTGAAATTAAGATTTATTTATTTTTTTGCCCCAACATGTATCACTTTACACTTGTTTACACTGGGTTGCGTTTGCCATTCTACTTCTCATTCACTTGGTTTGGAGAGCTCTTCACAACCCTTTTGTACTAAGGATTCTGAATTGAGTACCATCCACCAACTTGGCCACTTCACTGCTCACCCCTGACTTCAGATCATTTATTAACAAGTTAAAAAGCACAGTTCCCAATACTGATCTTTGGAGGACTGCATTTTCTACACCCCTCCATTCAAAGAATTGTCCATTTATTCCTACTCTCTGCTACCTGCTACTTAAAAGGTAAAGGTACCCCTGCCCGTATGGGCCAGTCTTGACAGACTCTAGGGTTGTGCGCTCATCTCACTCTAGAGGCCGGGAGCCAGCGCTGTCCGCAGACACTTCCGGGTCACGTGGCCAGCGTGACGAAGCTGCTCTAGTGAACCGGCACCAGAGCAGCACACGGAACGCCGTTTACCTTCCCGCTATAAAGCGGCACCTATTTATCTACTTGCACTTAAGGGTGCTTTCGAACTGCTAGGTGGGCAGGAGCTGGGACCGAACGATGGGAGCTCACCCCGCCGCGGGGATTCGAACCGCCGACCATACAATCAGCAAGTCCTTGGCGCTGAGGTTTTACCCACAGCGCCACCTGCGTCCCACCTGCTACTTAACCAGCTCCTAATCCACAAGAGGACCTATCATTTTATTCCAGGACAAAAATGTGGGCACCAGGCGAGCTTCTTTAGGGAAACCATTTCAGAGCTGAGGGGACCACCACCAAAGAGGCCTCATCGCTACCCTCCAAACTTCAGGCTGGGGCAGCATACTGAGAGAGGCCTACCATAATGAGTTTAATGTAAAGAGGGGTACATACAAGAGGGGTGTTCTATACAGTCGTGCAGGACCTCAGCTCTGGGGTCAGGAAGCAGTAGGTGATGGGACCAGCAGCAAACAGGTCCAGCTTGCCACAACATCCTTTATTTTCTTCTTCTTCTTCTTCTTCTTCTTCTTCTTCTTCTTCTTATTATTATTATTATTATTATTATTATTCTATTTAAAGTCGAGGTGGCCAGCAAGGCAAGTACATTATTAGAAATGCTCGTTTTGTTATCTTTACTTTAACCACATTATCCTTTTCTTCAACAAAACGGGGCTCATTTCTAAATCAAGGCATTTAGCTTCAGGGCAGCAGACACAAACCCTATTTTATTCCCAATCTCATGATCATGCTATAGGTGAGTCTGAAAGTAAAACTGCACGTGAGTAGAGTATTTATTTTCTTATTCCAAATAATAATAATAATAATAATAATAATAATAATAATAATAATAATAATAATAATCTGGGTTGGCCAGAATGCCTTTTAGTTTTAACATATAAGGCAGAGCTTTCTAAACTTCACATATTGGTGACACATGTTTTAGACATGCACCATTTTGTGACACAGTAATTCAGTTTTACTAGCAAACTGGAACCATACTAACTTATTTCTAGCCCTGGGAGGAACGCAGGGAGCAGTTGCACGGCACACCTACACACTGCAGCTGACACACTAACATGTCGTAACACACAGTTTGGAAAGTTCTGATATAAGGAATGTAAAGAGCATGGTGTATGGGGGGGTGGGGAATGTTAATTGTGTGCTTCACAACCAAAGTACAGTGGTGCCTCGCAAGACGAAATTAATTCGTTCCGCAAGTCTCTTCGTCTTGCGAGTTTTTCGTCTTGCGATGCACGGTTTCCCATAGGAATGCATTGAAAATCAATTAATGCGTTCCTAGGGAAACCGCCTTCAGACCAGGTCCAGGGACAGTCCATCCCCGGACCTCTTCTGAAGGCTGGGGGGGGGGAGAGACAAGGGCTTTTCTTCCCACCCCCAGCATTTTTAAAAACCCCGGGACAGCGGAGGACTTCTCCCCTGTCCGGGCGATCTTAAAATGCTGGCGGGCGGCATTTTAAAATCGCCCCGGGACAGCGGAGGACTTCTCCGCTGTCCGGGGCGATTTAAAGGCCCCTGGGAAGGCAGGCAGGGGGGACAAAGACTTTTGCCCCCCGCCAGCCTTCAGAAGAGGTCCTGGACCTCTTCTGAAGGCGGGCGGGGGGCGAAAGTCTTTGCTCCCCCCGCCTGCCTTCAAAAGCCCTCCAGGACAGGCAGGCAGGGGGGAGCAAAGACTTTCGCCCCCCGCCCGCCTTCAGAAGGTGTTCCCGCCCCGCCGCCCGGCTTCGGAGCAGCGTTCCGAAGACGGGCGGCGGGGGCGGGTGTTCCCTCCCCCCCGCCCGGCTTCGGAGCACCGTTCCGAAGACGGGCGGCGGGGGCGGGTGTTCCCTCCCCCCCGCCCGGCTTCGGAGCACCGTTCCGAAGACGGGCGGCGGGGGCGGGTGTTCCCTCCCCCCCGCCCGGCTTCGGAGCACCGTTCTGACGCCAGGCGGCGGGGGTGGGTGTTCCCTCCCCCCTGCCCGGCTTCGGAGCACCGTTCCGAAGCCGGGCGGCGGGGGCGGGTGTTCCCTCCCCCCCGCCCAGCTTCGGAGCACCGTTCCGAAGCCCGGCGGCGGCGGGAGGAGGCGTTCCCGCCCCACCGCCCGGCTTCGGAGGAGGTCCGAGGACAGTGGGGAAGACG
This sequence comes from Podarcis bocagei, assembly GCF_964188305.1. Lineage (NCBI taxonomy): Eukaryota > Metazoa > Chordata > Lepidosauria > Squamata > Lacertidae > Podarcis > Podarcis bocagei. Next base: position 25,006,117 of record NC_138140.1, read on the forward strand.
CGCTGCGCTCCCCCGCTGTCCCGGATATTTCCCTATGGGCTGTCGTCTTGTGAAGCAAGCCCATAGGGAAATTCGTCTTGCGAAGCGCCTCCAAAACGGAAAACCCTTTCGTCTAGCGGGTTTTCCGTCTTTCGAGGCGTTCGTCTTGCGAGGTATCACTGTAATAAATGTCTGTCTAAGGAAGCCCCTGTGAGAGCATTAAGGCCAGGGTCTAAACAAGGCTGTCATTGAGCATCTGCTTGGCATGCAAAAGGTTCCATGTTTAATCTCCAGCATCTCCAATTGGGGTTGGGAATGTACCCAGTCTGGAATTCTGGAGATGCTGCCATTCAGTGTAGACAAAACTAAACTAGATAGATCAAAGGTCTGAGTATAAGGCAGATTCCTATGCTACTGTGTAAAAAGGTAAAAGGACCCCTGATAATTAAGTCCAGTCGCGAACGACTCTGGGGTTGCGGCGCTCATTTCGCTTTACAGGCCAAGGGAGCCGGTGTTTGTCCACTTCCGTAGACAGTTTTTCCAGGTCATGTGGCCAGCATGACTAAGCTGCTTCTGGTGAAACCAGAGCAGTGCATGGAAATGCCCTTTACCTTCCCACCAGAGCGGTACCTATTTATCTACTTGCACTGTGTGTTTTCGAACTGCTAGGTTGGCAGGAGCAGGGACCGAGCAACGGGAGCTCACCCCATTGCAGGGATTCAAACCTCTGACCTTTCGATAGGCAAGCCCAAGCGGCACAGTGGTTTAACCCACAGCGCCACCCGCATCCCATTATGTTCCTGTGTACCCAAGCTTAATATTATTATTTGCATTATTATTTAGTCTGCAAATCACTTTCCACATAATATGCCCCAAGGTAATTTACAGGCATATCCTTCAAAACAGTCAGAATAATTTTTATAACAGTTACAAGGACAATCAAGTACAGTTTTGAAATTTGTGTTAATACATACCACAACAATTTTAATCAGCTGAATGGCCCTGAGGTGCACTTATTCCTTCCACAATCCCTATGGCAGTATGATAAATGAGGTTGGACTGGGACCTGGGAAACCAGGGTTCAAATCCTTGCTCAGTCCTAAAGTTCATTGGGTGACCTTGAACCAGTTGCAAGCTTTCAGCCTAACCTACCACACAGGGAGGTTGTGAGTGTGAAATGAGGGAGGAGGAGAACCATGTGTGCCACCTTGGAAGAAAAAGGTGGACAAAAATGCAAAAAAATAAATCTGCACAATGACTGTACACGAATGTAATACGTCTGTTGTAGGTGGAGACACGCAGTGGAACTCGGAATTAGAATCTTGAAAGGCTTGCACCACCATTTCTCAGGGCTTCCTGTCCGAAAACAACAGCTAAACCCATTCTAGAAACCAACAAATTTCACTTCCTAGCGGGGAAAAATATTCTGGTTTTGTCCAGGTACCAGGATTAATAGCCCCCTTCCCCGCCCCCCAAGTGTCGCAATCCATCCCCGCCACCTCCTCCGCTTAGTAGGCCAGGCCAAGTGGGCAGCGATCCAGCGCGTAGAAAGAGAGCCTGGGAATTGCTTGTATGCGCGCACTTGTGAACCGGCACCAACTCCCAGCCGCCCCGGGAAAAAACCGATCTGCCTCTCCAGGTGGAGGACTGAGAGTCATGGCCAGGGGTGTGGAGAGACGGGGAGGCCACCTGGCTGAAGATACTCACGAGCTGGTTGCTGGCCGGGCGGGTTGCGAGTCGCTTGGCTGTGCCTCGACGGAGCGGTGTCTGGTGAGCCGCCGGCCAGCCCGGCTACGTCGCCGCCGGGCCTCTGTGAGGTCGCTGGGGACCAGCTAGGGCAAGGGGCTGCCCCACATCGCGGGTTTCTCCCTGGGACAGAATAGCGAGAGAAGGGAAGGGGACCGGGGGGGTGGTCGTCGGGGCACCGACTAGGAAGGAAAGCGAAGGCTAGCGCCAGCCGGCTAAGTGGACAGCTGCGCTGCTGCCGGCCGCCGATCAAATAAGGGCTCTCGGGCTAATTTTAGCCCCCTGCTTGGGCGTCTTATCTGACAACTTCCATTCTTGGAAAGTGCAGCCTGCAGGAGGCAAGTTAGAAGGGCTTGGGTTGGGACCTGGACCTCGGGCCTCGCAATAGCACACGGGACGCATGGCGCAGATCAGCCTTTTGGTGCCCTGCAGGTCTTTTGGACTACAACTCCCACCATCCCCAGGGACTGCCGTCCAAAGCATAGGAATATATTGGGTCAGATCCATCCAGCTCCGTATTGCCTACACGGATTGGCAGCAGCTCTCTAGCGTTTCAGGCGCGGGTGGAGATGCCACGGGGGACTGAACCTGGGGCCTTCTATATGCCAGGCCGGTGCTCCACCAGTGAGCTGCAACCCTCCCCCACCAGAGGGCACTAGGCTGGAGAAGCCTTCCCCAGGTGATCTGTTCCCTTGCATGGGGATTTAGCAAAGGGGATGAGTAGGTTTATGGCGGTAACAAGGCACTGTCGGCAACAAGCTCTCAGGCCTGGAAGAGATTTGCAGTGCCAGGATTCAGCCCAGGAGAATGATGCATGTGGCTGCATACTCTTCCTGGCCGTAGCTGTCAACTTTTCCCTTTTCTTGCGGGGAATCCTATTCGGAATAAGGGAATTTCCGTTTTTAAAAAAGGGAAACGTTGACAGCTCTGTTCCTGGCCCTGAGTGGCCCCACAGCCTAGTTCAAGGATGAGGAGGAGCTTGGTGGCCTCCAGTCAGGGGGTGTCAACTTGAATAAAATATGGGGGGGGGGAGGCTCCAGGTAAGCCCCACCCCACATAATCATTCACAAGATGTGGCACGCACGCACACCATTTGAATGGCAATGCCCATCAACTTGGGGGAGGCCAAACCTTCTCAAATACACCTACAGACGGAAGTATCCTATCACCTCAGCCATTTCTCGACAAAAATACTTTTCAGCTGAGTTGGTTCAAACATTCAGCCACCACTTACCAAGTGTTCAGGGATCAAGTCCGGGGAAAATGTTTGCATTATTTATTTAATTATTGCAGTTATACCCCACCCTTTTCCTCCAAGGAGCTCATGGTGGCATACATGATTCTCCCCCCATCTCAATTACCAGTAATCACCACAACCACCCCATGAGGTAGGTTAGACTGGAAGAGGCAATGACTAGACCAAGTCCACCCAGTGAGCTTCATGGCTAAGTGGGATTTTGAACCCTGGTCTCTCCCAGGCCCTTGTTCCTACTCTCTAACCACTACACCAAACTCTTTCTCAGCCCTGGTTGATGCCTTTAGGATTAATGAATCTCACACATCCGGTCTGGAGAGGGAGAAGAATGTTCTGCATTGCCCGTGGCTCATATACTGTACACTCGTTGTCCCGTGAGCATCATTGGTCAAACAATTTCGTGGGACAGAAGTAAAATGAGATGGGCAGCAGAGGCTCCTGCAACTCTGAGATGATGACAACAACAACAACATTATCATCTGTCTCCCCAGTGTGTTTGGTTTATTATTAGACTCGGGAGAGAACGTGTTGCTAAAGCCATCTGCTGCAGACTCACAATGCCATTAAAGTGCCTGCAGGTTTAGAGATGTGTTTGCTTACTTGATTAACATGAGGATGGGATCTGGTGGGGAAGCTGGGCAATTTCAGAACTTGGACTTAATGCGTTTTGGATGGTTCCCTTTTAGGCCAGGTGTGGGCTTCAAAGGGTAGGTGGAGATCTACTGGTAGATCTCTGTGTGCACTGCAAGTTAGATCACAAGGATTTCTTACTCCTAGCTGTTTAATGATGGCAACAGCAAAGTGAACCACTAAATTATAGTGCTGAAACTATGGGAAACCCCCTGAATGGATTTGTTTATTTGTTTATTTATTTGTGCTTTTTATATCTCATCTTTCCTCCAAGGACGTCATGGGCTCTATCCCTTCCCCCATTTTATCCTCACAACCACCTTGTGAGGTAGGCTGAGAGGCAGTGACTGGCCCAAGGTCACCCAGAGAGCTTCATGGCTGAATTGGAGTTTGAACCCTGGTCTCAGTCCAGTCCATCACCCTAACAACTATGCCGCACTGGTTTTGCATGCAAGGACTGAGCTCAGTTCAGATCTGGGACTGGAAACAAAATCCTGAGCTCAAGATTATGTAATTTTAACTATATGTCTTCTGCGTCAGGCTTCAGCTGATGAATCTCAGGGTTACACTTTTACACCACAAATTAGATCCTGCAAGCTTGAAGTTTGCCGTTTTCTGCTTTAGAAGTAAATGTGTATCACCACCTGAGGTGAAGTGGGAATACAGTGGTACCTCGGGTTAAGTACTTAATTCGTTCCAGAGGTCTGTACTTAACCTGAAACTGTTCTTAACCTGAAGCACCACTTTAGCAAATGGGGCCTCCTGCTGCCGCCGCGGCACGATTTCTGTTCTCATCCTGAAGCAAAGTTCTTAACCTGAAGTACTATTTCTGGGTTAGCGGAGTCTGTAACCTGAAGCGTATGTAACCTGAAGCGTATGTAACCCAAGGTACCACTGTACAGTCAAACCTCGGGTTGACGTAGCTTCAGGTTAAGCATTTTCGGGTTGTGCTCCGTGGCGACCTAGAAGTAACGGAGCGCGTTACTTTCGGGTTTCGTCGCTCGCACATGCGCAGACGCTCAAAATGACGTCATGCGCGGAAGCGGCGAATTGCTACACAAACGGACGCGGGTTGCGTTCACTTCAGGATGTGAATGGGGCTCCAGAACGGATCCCGTTCACATCCAGAGGTACCACTGTATATCACTCTCTGCCTTTCTGCTGCACCCCCTTGCCCACCCTGCCACTTCTGCCACTGCCAAAACTTGGCAAGAGAGGTAGCATTCTGCCAAGGCCCTGATGCTCCTCTCCTCTGCTCCAGGGATGGGAAGGATGAGTGGAAATGTGAAGGTGCTAGACTGCCCCACTTTCACTGAACTTGGCAATGGCTAGGGGCATGGGCATAGCCAGGATTTTTCTTAAGGGGGCAGGCTTTTGTTAGGGGGGCAGAACCTCAGATTTGTATTGTATTGTCTATGTGGGGGCATTCCACAAGGCCTTCCCCAAAGGAAGGAACTGTAGTTAAGAGTGTTGGGAATTGTAGCTGTGCAAGGAATAATGTGTTTCAATTGTATTGTGTGCACACAGCTAAAAGTGCCCCCCCCCAGAAGGTGTAGAAAACAGCAGCTATGCTTACAGCTATGTGCTCCTATTGTGACCCTTGCTTTAAGTTGCATCTTGCATTGCAGATCCCACACTGTTTAGGAGGTTGGACTGGAGGACCTTCAAGATCCCTTCCAACACATTTTTTAAAAATGTTTTTAGCACATAGCTGGAAACAGTGCAGACTCAAAGGTGACAGAGGTTTCTGGTCTGGCACTTGAGTGCTCAGTGGGCCAGTCATTGAACTGTCACCACACACAGACATCCTGCAAGCTGTCATGTCGCAAGGTGTGGGTTGTATAAGGATTTCACCTCTTCTTCCCTTCCGTTTCCTGTGCTCAGCGGATCCTCTCTTGATCGAGTTCTCTTCCCTCAGTTTTCACCAGTTTACCATGTAGAATATCAGTATTACAGTGCCAGCCATGTGCCAGTGCTTGAAGGCACCAATGCACTGAATGAGAACGTCAGACCTGCTCCTGAAATACCTTCTGTAGGCATGATAGAAAGCAGCAGGTACACCAGGTTTCTGCTTGTGCTCAGTGACATAACCGGACATGTGGAATACTGTCACAAAGGGAGGCCTGGGGCATGTGCAGAGCGCTTGCTTCTCAAAACTGAACAACTGTGGTTTGCACCATGCTCTTAGGATTAGAGCAGGAACCTGTGCACTCCATAGATGTTATTGGACTCCAACTTCCATCAGCTCCAGACAGTACAGCCAGTGGTCAAGGATGATGGGAGTTGTACTCCAACAACATCTGGAGGGCTACAGTTTTCCCATCCTTAGATTAGAAGGTGGGGCTTTTGCAAGGATGGGGAGGCTGTAGCCCTCCAAAGGTTGAATTAACTTCCATCAGACTCATTAGTGTGGCTATGGGAGTTCCCACTGAGTAACATTTGGAGGGCCTAGTTCAGTGAGTGTAGTATGTAGGAGGATTTAGTCTAAGCAGGTCTCTTGGACATTAAAAGACTGCAGAAATGGTTGATCACATTAAAGAGTGTGCGGCTATTCATGCAGCGGCAATTTAGCCAGCCTTATCAGCCTCCTCCCCCCGGCCTCCCAGGGAAAGGCATTCTTGGATTTAGACTGGATGATTCCACACCTTAATAAAAGCAAACTGCCAGGAGAATTTATCTGACAGGTTGAAGGGTTTTTATCAGGACTTTGAAGTGGTAAATAAACAAACTAAATTAGTCACATGAGAAAGACGTCCTAGGATGGAAGAAAGAGAGCATTCCTTGGGGTTGGCTTTTGATTCTGGAGGCAACCCTGGCCTGATATTTCGGGCAGGGGCAAAGGAGTGTGTGTGGGAAAGAAAACAACTTATGCAAAGTGTTCAAAATTAAAAGCAATTGTCATCTCGCAAGCATATACCGGTACATTGGTACCTCGGGTTACATGCGCTTCAGGTTATATGCGCTTCAGGTTACAGACTCCGCTAACCCAGAAATAGTATATCAGGTTAAGAACTTTGCTTCAGGATGAGAACAGAAATCGTGTGGTTGCGGCGCAGCGGCAGGCTCCATTAGCTAAAGTGGTGCTTCAGGTTAAGAACAGTTTCAGGTTAAGAACGTACCTCCGGAACGAATTAAGTACTTAACCCAAGGTACCACTGTAATGCACTATTTATTTTTTAGCACAATATGTTTGATAAAAAATAAGGTAGATTATTGCGCCTCCTCTGTGAGAGGCGAATTGCATTATAATGTGATGTTTTCACTTCACACAAAAATGTTTGGGGGTGGATCACACACCTGGAGAGGGACTTTAGATCTGAAGGCGCGAAGAGCTGAGATTTTTCAAGGCTAACTATTTCACTGATCTATGCAAAAGTTAGTTTTTGTATAATGGAAGGATGGTGACTATGTTGCCTTCTGGGAATGTGTCCTGATTGTCACCCACTTTCCCTGTCCCATACAAATGAACGGAGCAAATGGAAACAGCTAAAACTAGGGGAAATGTGGGAGGAAGAATGGGCAGTGTTATGTACTGAGTTGAATAGGATCCAAAAGGCAGCAGTCTGATTGGTCCTAGAACAATAGGATTCAGAATGCAGCAATCTGATTGGTCCTAGAACAATGCAGCAGTATGGTCCGCAGGAGTCACCCAATCCAGCTACAGGTGGAAGTGAATCCACAACCTGATTGGCCTACAGTAGAATCCCAGAATTAGCCAATCACGTGTGGCCCATTGTGTAAATAATGTATATAAAGCAGATATTTTGGGGGAACTTTCATTCCTCACTACTATGAGCTGAATAAAGAGCATGAAATCCACACTTGACTCCGAGTATATTTCAGACAGACATGCTCATTTGAGGAAATATCACTTTAACTTAAGCATAGAATTGTAGAGTTGGAAGGGACCACAGCTAATGCAGGAGCTTTTTTGCCCAACATGGAACTCAAACCCATGACCCTAGAGTTCTCATGCTGTACCAACTGAGCTACTGGTCTGAATGGAGAAGGGCCAAGATTCCCAGATCCATCTCCCCTTAAAGTAAAGCAGGTCTGGGGAACATGTGGCTCTTCAGTTGTTGTTGGACAGAAACTTCCTTCAGCCCAGACAGCATGGCCAATGGTCAGGGATGATGCGAACAGTAGTCCAAAAATATGCAGAGGGCCACAGGCTTCCCAGTCCTGAAACAGAAGACTTTTGCCAATAAAGAAAGTAGGAATCATGACCCACTCACTGGGCACCACTGTTTAAGGATATTGACAAGCAGGAAGGTGTGGAGAGGAGGGTAACCAAGATGATGAAGGGTCTGGAAACCAAGCCTTAGGAGGAACATTGGAAGTTGGGTATGTTTAGCCTGGATAAAAGGAGACTGAGATATGAATAGCCACTTTTAAATATCTAAAGGCCGTTCACATGGAAAACAGAGTAAGTTCGTTTTCTCCTGCACCAGAGGGTAGAACCCAAATGAATGGATTTAAGATAACTTAAAAGAAAAGAGATTCCAACTAAACACCAAGAAGAACTGTCTGATGGTAATAGGTGTTTGACAGTGGAATAGACTCCCTCGGTACGTGGTGGAGTTTCCTTCCTTGGAAGTTTTAAAGCACATGTTGGATGACCACCTGTGCTTTTGTTGAGATTCCTGCTCTGCAGGGGGTTGGACCCTCAGAGATCAACAGCCATATTCAAAAATCTGAGGAGTTCTCACATGGATTACATAGCAAGCTTGTTTCTTTTCTGCCCCAGAGAGTGGGACCGGATCCAATGGAGTCCATTTGCAAGAAAGGAGATTCCAAAAACTAAATATTAGGAAAAACTTTTTGATGGTGAGAGCCATTCAACAGTGGGACAGACTACAGTTTTATGATTCTGTGACCACCATGGGCCTAACAGAGGAGTGGTGAACATATGTTCCTGGCATGTTTTGGGAGTACAACTCGTACCATCCTGATTGTTGGCTAGGGATAACAGAGTCCAACAACATACTATGGGCAGGCTCCCCATCCCTGACTCAGAGGCTTGCTTTCTGCTGTCTGTAGTTTAGATTGCATAGGGCAGTGCTGGGGAACCTGTGGCTTTCCAGGGCAGTAGAATTCCAGGTCCCATTAGCCCCAGGCAGTATAGCCTGTGGTCAGGGATGGTGGAGGCTTTAATTCAGCAACATTTGGAGAGACACAGCACTGGCTGAAGCAGGATCGTAAAGCATGAAATATTAGTGCCCTTCTTATGGGCGACATAATATACAGTGGTACCTCGGGTTAAGTACTTAATTCGTTTCGGAGGTACGTTCTTAACCTGAAACTGTTCTTAACCTGAAGCACCACTTTAGCTAATGGGGCCTCCTGCTGCCGCCGCACCGCTGGAGCACGATTTCTGTTCTCATCCTGAAGCAAAGTTCTTAACCCGAAGCACTATTTCTGTGTTAGCAGAGTCTGTAACCTGAAGCGTCTGTAACCCGAGGTACCACTCTATATATGCAGCAGAGCTTCTCTCCCTCTCCCTCTTTAATGTGCCTAATTTGAACAAAAAGGTTATGTTTCCCCTGCCTTTCCTGCTCTAAGCCGCTAGAGGGCACAATGGTACTAGATTTTCTGGAAAGAAGACCAACATCCTAGCATTACCAAGCTAAAGAATTGATGCCAATTGCTGGATAAGAGTAGGACGGGAACACAGATAAGAAATATTTAAGAAAGAGTTCACGATGACATGAACTGCTTGATAGTGGAACAAAGAGTCTTTGGAAGTGCTCAGTTCACCTTCATTTGAGATTTCCAGAGGGCTGCCTAGCAGTAGATTTCCTCCAGTGGTACAGGGTTGGGCTGGATAATCTTTTAAACCTTTTCCAATTCTGAGTATGATCTTATAGAAGCATCTACTTCCTGTTTTAAACTAACCTGAACTACTTATGTCTGAACTTTGGGATGGTTGGGTGTACCTTTGGTTACCTTAAACTTTAAATTAAACTATGGTTTGTTGAAAGAAGTCACAATCAGGTCATGGTTGTTGATCTCAGCTTATTAAGAAACTACAGCTAAACCAAGCTCTCCACAATTCAGACATAATGACAAACTTTGGCTAGTTTAAAACAGGGAGCAGGTGCTTCCAATTTTCTTACACCCACACTGAATGAGAGGGTGGGTATGCAGGGACTGTGCCCATAGTTTGAGCAGGAACATCGGGTAATGCCTAGGCTTACACCTGGCATCATACAGCTCTTGAGAGACCTATGCCAACACCTGGAGCTGGCTTCTGTTACAGAACTCCTAGCAACATAATAACAGCAGGTGTTGTTCAAGAAAGCACATAAACCTCCCTGCTTAGCTGGATTCAATCAAGAGCCACATGGAGAACCGTTTTAACCAGGAAATTAACTTCTGTCTGGAGACTGGTTAATCCTTCCAGGGTAGCATTTGCCATAGATTTCATTATCTGACCTTAGTTGATTCATAAATACCCCACCCCCACTACGGGGTATTTGAATACATTCAATGTTTTTTTAAAAAATGTCTCCTTTAATCTATTTCCTCACATCCCTTTGTTGTCTGGTCTGAAAGGGTTGGTGTGGATAGAATGAATATCCAGAAGGGAATAAGGTCCCTAACGTGCATGTTGCATTTGAAGCGAGTGTCAACACTTTGCCCACCCAGGTGCCACAAACCCCAAATATTTTCTTGGGTAACCCAAATCACCATATTGTTCTGTTGCCTTGATCAGGGTCATGGGAGCTTTGGATCCCTGCCATTTATTCAATTTGACTTACTGAAATGTGCATACGAATAACCTGTGTCATTACCTAAATTGCTATTAGCCCTGTGTGAAATATCTATATAAATCAGATATTCACATGATCTTCCATAATTTCCCACCTCCTTTCTCCGGTTTCTTCATGAAACGCGAATGTATTGTGCCAACATACACATATTTTCCCAGACAAATACTGCATCTGAATTCAGGTGCCACTCAGCTGAGGTGAGGACTGCAGGGCCTGCTCCCTTCCAAGGCCTTTCCCAGCTGGCCCAGGGGGTGTGGCCCATGCCCTCACTCTCCCAGCTACAGCAGGACTCCTGTGGCAGTGCCTAGAGAGTGGGGCTGGACTCATTTGGAACAAACCCTTGGGGAAGTGCAGGATTGTTCCGCTATTGCTTCCCTGTTCCAAGTGGCTAATGTGTTTTAAAATGTCCTTAAGCAGTCAGTGGCATTTTAAGTCCCCCCCTTTTGTTTTTTTGGGGGGGCAGGGGGGTGGCTTGGATATCTGGCTGGGGATTAATTTTAGTACAGTGGTACCTCGGGTTACATACGCTTCAGGTTACAAACTCTGCTAACCCAGAAATAGTGCTTCAGGTTAAGAACTTTGCTTCAGGATGAGAACAGAAATCGTGCTCCAGTGGCGCGGCAGCAGCAGGAGGCCCCCATTAGCTAAAGTGGTGCTTCAGGTTAAGAACAGTTTCAGGTTAAGTACAGACCTCTGGAACGAATTAAGTACTTAACCTGAGGTACCACTGTATAACTGTTCTGTTTTTGGTTTTTGTTGTTTTATTGGTTGTTGTATAGTTTGCGTTTTGTTTTTAAGGGGCGGGATCAGGGCTGCCTGGGAGTGGGTCCCAGCCAACACAATGGCTGGGGCAAGTTCCACAGGGCAGGAAGCACTGGGACATGATCATGGGCAGCAGGAGTAGTTACACCAAGACCAGACCATGTTATTACTGAGGAGGCAGGTTTAGTTGTTGTTTGAAGACTATCCCTACCTCCGGTTCCGGTCTTGACAGGATGGATATTGGAATCAACAAGGGAAACCCACATGACCTGAAGGTGTTGCTGTGTAATGCTAGGTCAATGATTCATAAGACCACTGCCATCCATGACTTGATTGTGGATGGAGGACTTGACCTGGCATGTGTAACAGAGACTTGGTTGGATGAAGCAGGTGGGCCTGTCCTTGCCACTGCTTGTCCACCAGGTTTCTCTTACGCACAGCAACCCAGGCCTTGTGGGTGGGGAGGGGGGGTTACAGTGATTTTTAGGAAGTTACTAGCTTGCATCAGGTGTCCTACTGGGAAGACCCAGTTCTCTGAGTGCATGTTCGTTCTGGAAGTTGGGCAATAGGGGCAGTACAGAATTCCTTTTGGTATACCGACCTCCCCGCTGTACCAAAGATTCCCTGCCCGAGCTGCTTCAGGTCGTGGCAGATGTTCTCCTGGAGACACTTAGTTTGGTTGTCCTAGGGGCTTTTAACATGCCAACACGACCTTACAAGGGGCTGCTCGGGACTTCGTGGAAAGAATGGCCTCCATGGGGCTGTCCCTGAATAAGTTTGGCCCAACTCATGGTCACGGACATGCCTTAGACCTGGTGTTCACCTCTAGTGACGTGGGTGATCTGACACTAAGTAAAAGTGAAACAAAAGAAGTTCCATAGTCAGATCACTTCCTGGTGCAACTGGACTTCTCCGTGACCCTTCCCCTCTGCAGGGAGGTGGGACCAATTCGGATGGTCCACCCCCACCACTTAAAGTCACAATACACGTGGGAAGATCTTCCAATTAAATCCCCTCTCTTTGCTCCTTCAATACCTAGCATGTTTACCTGCAATATTACTCAAACCCTTTGCAAACCTTTGATCTTTCTCTTTCTTTTTACCCCTCCTAACAACAGTTATATCTGTGTCAATTCACATGTCCTCCTTACTGTCAATGTCAGGGTGACATGGTTATCTCACAATTGCCAGCACCCTTTGCAGACTAGTTCCCAAGATTCGTAGGGAGTGTGTGCTTTCAATATATAGTGTGCACACAGCCTGATACAGAAACAGGGAAAGCTCAATTTAGGACTGGAAAATTAGAACATGGAATGAGCAGATTCTTCCCTCCTTAATCATGAAGGCCACAGCTGCCTCATCCCTGCCATAGGGAATCTACTTTTTCGTAGGCACCCACCAGTCTCAAAGAGAGGGGAGAGGCTCTGTCAATAGCTTCTTGTAAAAAGAGATGGCCAGGGATTCAATGATTGCTTATTATTTTTAAAGGAAATCCAATGCTGGAGAATTTGCTGGATTTATAATGGAGAAGGATTAAGGAGCATTTAGTTGAAGGGTAGCTAAGCTATGGCCCTCCAGCTGCTTCTGCAGTTCCCATTGCCCTTGACTACTGGCCATACTGGCTGGGCTTGATAGGAGTTGGAGTCACAAGCTGGCTGGTTGTTATTAGTTTGTTCTAGAACTGCCTTTTGCTTATATCAAAAGATCCTTCAAGCAATTGCTCTCCTCTACAAGACTTGAGATTATGCAAGCCATATTTTGCTGAATGATCGAGCCCCTTCTTTACCTGAAGCAAGATTGGCTGGTATGAGGGTCTTTGCAGGGCTGGAGTAGAGAAGCTCATCACACCTGTGCAATTCCACCCACTCCACATTAAAAAGAGGGAAGGATGAAAAGGAGCTAAACACAGTTATATTTCAGCGGGTGTTGGGATCATTCTGTCTAATAAGTATCTTTATTAAGTGTTTTATCAGGTGCCTGAAAGTGCATGAGGATGCAATACTTTTTGCACTATCGTATTTCCTGTGTTTATAAATGGTGGTTAGGAATGAATTTCATTGTGTAGACTCTGAAGTTTCCTTGAAACCATAGTGATAGGGGAGAAACCTGATCTTACTTTTAAAATTGGAGTTTTTACAAATCTGCTTTTCTTTACACAAAATTCTGGTATATTTTAAGCAGAGGGTATATATAGTTCTGCATTTCATAATCTATGCCTGACATCCACAGGTGCTTGGCATCTCTAAATTGTAGATAAATACTCATTAATAGAAAGAGGCTGAGAATGACTCCACAACGGAAGCCATTAGCCTGCCAAAGAGTTCCAAAATGAAAATCAAAGGCTTAGCATTTCATTTCTGTATTAATGTTAGCAATTTAATTATGCTAATAGAATAAAAGACTAATTTGTGTAAAAGGGCAAAAAAATTGATGGCAAGTTTTTCCTCCCCCCCTCTCTTTTTAAAAAAGTCTAAGCCCACGTAACAATTTAAAGAGCACCCAACTTCTGCAGAGTTCAGAAGGCAATGAGTACAATGACGGGATGAATAGCAGAAATGTTGCCTTTGAACCCTCTCACTGATAGGGATACATTCTTATTGCATTTTATTTACGTAACTAATTCTGTTGCAAAATAGGAATACCAAACAAAATTCACTATATACAATTTGTATACAGCTTTGCCTTGCTGTAGTGACAGTGCATAACTGCCTTTTTTATTGTGTTTTAAATACATTGCAAAAGCTGCCTTAAGAACTACAGTTAGTAGGCAGAAGACAAACAAACAAACAAACACTCCCCCCCCGCCAACTTACAACTCACAGTAATTAAAAGAATACTACAGGGTTGCATGGCATCTTGGGATTGGTTGTTCCAAAATGTTACCAAAAAACAAAACCCATTCTCTCATTAATCCAGTATTATTTCTCTCTTCTTGATTTCTAAGAGAAATAAGCATGATGTGCCAGGTTCTGAAATGCCCGTCTGTCTAGGGCGAACATGCATTTTTATTGTATTTTACAATGTCTGTTAGCTGCACTGAATTGCAGAAGGAAAAGCGACATGAGTATTTTAAGTACCTAAATATCCTTGCTGCAGACTGGCAGGAGTCAGTAAACAGAAGGCACATCTTGTCTCCCATCTGCACATCTTGCCAGTAAGTTCTGAAAGTTGTATCATGCTACCTACATTTTTGTGGCCCCATGTTTGCACTACCCCATCTAGTTGTCTTAATAAAACCACCAAAAGATCAAGTGGTACATCACACATAGTCATGGTTTAATTTCATTTAGTTACTTTGTTCTAAATATATCCAGTTCCCTGGTGCAATGCAAACTCCCGATTCAGAAATAACAGCACCTCCCACCCACCTTGCTGCCAGTTTTTGGATTGCTTTCCCCAGGCAGCTCACCTGGCACCAAATTTACTATCATTCTGGTGCCAGGTAACACCAGTTACAGTACACGGGCAGCTTTAATGACATTGCTGTTAGCTACTCAATCCACTCTTTTAGTGTGTATGTTTCAACAATTGTTAGGTAAAGGTAAAGGGACCCCTGACCATTAGGTCCAGTCGCTGACGACTCTGGGGTTGCGGCGCTCATCTCGCTTTACTGGCTGAGGGAGCCAGCGTACAGCTTCTGGGCCTTGTGACTAAGCTGCTTCTGGCGAACCAGAGCAGCGCACGGAAACACCGTTTACCTTCCTGCCGGAGCGGTACTTATTTATCTACTTTGACATGCTTTCGAACTGCTAGGTTGGCAGGAGCTGGGACCGAGCAACGGGAGCTCACCCCATTGCAGGGATTCAAACCACCAACCTTCTGATTGGCAAGCCCTAGGCTCTGTGGTTTAGACCACAGCCCCACAGTGCCACCCGCGTTACCACAGTGCTATTGTGTATTTTTTGGTATGTTTTCATCATGTTTTATTGCACTGTATATATTGCAAATCACAATGAGTCTTTTAGTATAAAGCAATATACTGTTAGGGACGCGGGTGGCGCTGTGGGTTAAACCACAGAGCCTAGGACTTGCCGATCAGAAGGTCGGCGGTTAGAATCCCTGCGACGGGCCCCATGACCTGGAAGCTGTACGCCGGCTCCCTCGGCCATAAAGCGAGAGGAGCGCCGCAACCCCAGAGTCGGCCACAACTGGACCTAATGGTCAGGGGTCCCTGTACCTTTAATATATTATAAGCAATATAGTATAAAGTCTACCCCCCCCCCAAAAAAAAAAGCAGACTGAAGATTTCAGTTTCCCTTAGGTGCTTTGTACAGCTTCCAACACCCATGACTATTAGCCATGTACTGATGTGAGCTGGAGTCCAAGAGCTTCTGAAGGGTCCCAAACTCCCCAACCTTTTTATACCTTTTCCAAAATGTGGGAAAGGCACAGATGGTGCTTTTGTGCACCAAATTTTGGGTTGAAATGATGGAAGGGAATAGTAGTATGCTCCACCAAAGAAGTCTTTGAAGGAAGGCAGCCAATGGTGAGGTTTCAGTAGTGTGAGTATGTGTGTGAGACAGAGAGAGAGAAAAAAAATGGAAAGGATGCTACCCTTCATCAGGAAGGCTGACCTTGAAACAGGAACATCAATCTTAGCATGGTACTGTCCCTTTCCCACTAGGCTTCAATTTTTAATTATGCACCGGACTTGCTGTTTACTGGGAAGGACACACAGAGTCTAAGCAACAGATGCTATCGTGCAGCTGAAACTACCTTCCTGTGTTATAAGTATTCAGCTAGCAACAAATACCATCCATGCGATAAGATTTTGAGTAACTTGAAAGGCAGCTGCATTAGATACCTCCTCCCCCTCAGTTGTCCCATGGGAACAGCAGTTCCGTTGGATTCTTTTGGTGGGAGAGTTAGAAAGCAGAGCTCATTGCATTAGCTTTGCCAAAAGACAAGCCTCGCCAGACACCTCCTGCCCCTGAACTATGTAAGCTGGTCATTAAAAAAAAAAAAAAACACCGTTTGCAAATTGGTGTCCAATTTTGATCTTCCCACTTTCCTTTGTACCCCTATTCACTGGTGTGGGGTGTGTGTGTGTTTTGGATTGTAAGCCTGCAGGGGATGGGCTGCTTGTTTTAATTCCAGGAATGGTTCTGAGACGGCACCGGTATCTTCAAACCCCACGGTTGGCGCCAAAGGTGTTTTCCAGGAAACACAATTCTTTCATTCAACAGAAACCTCTCTGGACAGAAAGAAGTGGTATTTTGTGATTCTTACCACAGCTCTCTTAATCAATATTCAAGAAATATACAAAAGCTTTATCTTTTTTAAAAAATGCAAGGAATTTATTCATTTTCATACGAAATAAAAAAAGCAATACATACAAATTAAACCCTCCATGAGACTTGTAACCACATTTTAAATAATGCAATGCACCACTCTAAGGGGCAGTAACATATTTTTCTTGTTTGTTTTTTAAGCAGTATATCAAGTGAAACTGGACCACGGAAATGTATTCAAACTGACATACAGTGAGGCATTAATCACATAGTTCAAGACAACAATATTTTAAGACAAAATATGGCCAGTATGCTTACAGAAACTGGAAAAAAACATTTCAGCTTGAATATTGGATGTAATTTAAATTTACTACAAAAGTTTCGGCAGTTTCGGAAGCAATCTCTGTATGCTCACTTTAAAAAACAGAAACAGACACACTGCACAACCCAATAATTACATTGCTCCACAAACACACATATATACATACAAATATGCACGCACAGTCGGATTAATGTTTGTGGTAAGTAGTACAGATGTTCCTACCCTCTTCTGGCAATGGGCCAAATACATTGGGGGGGGCGTGTTCCTCAGCTAGAACAGGGTGAGAACATGTGTTGCCTGCAGGTGTTGCTGGACTACAACTCCCATCTGTTGCAGACTCTCCAAGTGTCCCTATTTTCCAGGAATGTCCCTGATTTAGAAAAGCCGTCCATTTCTGATTTTATCCTGGAAAGTACTTTTCCTTAGGATGTCCCTATTTTCATTGGAGAAATGTTGGATGGTATGGAGTCCTGTGGGTCATTCAGAAGCATTTCAGCCTCCTGCTGATCCACAGAGAAGAAGCAGGTGTGTTCTGTGTCATGTCCTATTATCCTCTGCAATGCACTGGGGTTCTGTGGGAGTTGAAGGCTCTGTGTAGGTAAAATGTGCTCTTGAAGTATTCAAGGTACAAGGTGTTATTGGAAGGAAAAGAGAGAACTGCCATTATGCAAGAAGAATGACTTTTGCCATGAAACCATGAAGGCTGAATAAAGCAGGAGGAGGGATGTAAAATCAGAAGTCTGTTCCACGATTGCTCGTGTCCAACAGCTATGTTCAAATCAAATTATATAACACGCAATGACAACCAGACAAGAGCCCAAGCAATGTGTGCTGTGTCTCATTGCATCACTAATGCAAATGCTCAGCAAGAACTGGAGAATGGGGCCTCTCACCCTTGCTGTGCAAATTCTACTTTCCTTTTCATAGTCATAGTTTATGGTTTAACCTGGTAACAGGGGACACTGTATGGACTGGAAGTCATCACATCACACAGCTATCTACCTGCAGGTGTGTAGGGGGGGCAGTGTTTGACAGCAATGAACCCAGACTTACTCTGTCCATGCTACCCTTTCTTCCATGTGGTAGTGATGGCATGGTAAGCTTGGCTGAACCAAGGGATAGGGGACTTGTGAGCCTCCAGGTGTTGCTGGTCTACCACCTCCCATCATCCCTGGCCGCTGGCTATGCTGGCTGAAGCTGATGGGAGTTGGGAGTCTAAAAACAAACATGTGGAGGACCACATGTTTACCTCCTTTGTTGGGAGGCAGTAAGTTTCTGAATGCCAGTTGCTGGGAATCACAAGTGGCTAGGGTGCTATTGCGTTTGGTTGCTGCTTTGGGGCTTCCCATAAGCATCTGGCTGACCACTGTGAGAAGATGCTGGGCTAGGTGGGTCACTGGCTTGCTCTACCAGGATCTTCTTATCTTTACCTATTCATGGCATAATCACTCACCATTACAAGTAACAGCTCCCCACCCAGTTGCTGGTAGCACTCTACAAGGTTATAGGTGTCTATGTGGCATCATGTTGCCCAACTCCACATACTGATCATAAACAAGGAAGCAAGCAAGCAGCCAACAGGAACTCACTTTGCTTCGACAGTATTAGCCAGTGCCCATCTTGTGTTTTCATAAAAGACTGGGGCAGCAGCAGCTATATTGTGAGTTCTGAGATTTTTCAGATTTAGGGTTGGAAAGTTGTGGAGAACAAGGAAGGTGATGAGGAGAAAGGGATAGTGGGAGCTGTGTCAATGGAAGAGAGACTGGAGGAGGCAGGTTCACCCCTTCCCCAGGGTCCGGCAGCCCCGGGTGGGGTGGTGGGAATTCCTCCAACAGAGAAGTCAGTATCAGTGCAGTCTGGGGAGGGCATCAGCCAACTACTCGGGGGGTGTGTGTGTGTGAAGGATACAGAAATGAAGGGCACAGCCTTGTCATTCAGGACCTCATGGCAGCTCTGCAGGTGGGAAGACACCCCACCATCACCAATGCAGTGCATGTCTGCAAGTTCAACATTCACACAAGGTATAGGGATCTCATGAATTAAGCAAACCCCACCTTTAAAAGCTTGGCAGTTGGTTGTGAGAACTCTGGCTTCAGTGCATTTCTGAACCTCTTGCCCTGATCTTGGACTCTTTGAATTTGGAATGCCTGCTTCTAGCCCAACGAATCCTGCCAATTACTGTCACTTTCTCAGAGCTCTGATCCTACTATAATTCTATGCTGGTCACTGGGTCTGTACTGTTACTTCTGCTTCACTAAAGATCTATTCCACCCTTTCAAGGAAGAGCAGCTGCCATTGTGTTTTGAGTGGGAACCAGGAGAGGCCTTGCCTTCTCTTTATAATGTCCATGACAGGTGTAATGTAAACACCTGGCACTGGTTCCCCCCCTTTGGCATTTTTTCCTAATTGCGATGGCATACTGAGCAGAAGGAAATACAAGGGAGTCAAATAAAGACCAGAGGTAACAGTGATGCAAGGGGGATCAGAAAAGACAGACCTTTAGGGAAGACCAGTGGGCGTGATCAGGTAAATCACTCCACATATCCATTGAGAAAAGGAGCCTCATGAAACCTATTCATGGATAGACTTGGGCAGACATTTTCAGACTTCCCATTTCCCATTCATCCCTAAACACTATTTTTAGCAGCAGGTAAGAGCTTTAAGAAATCTAGACTCTGCTTGGTGCCACAGTGGGAAGCCAATTATATCTGATATAGGAGGCCCAAGGACGTGCTACAGCGTTTTCAACAGTCTTCTGTATTTCTGTTCTTGACATGGAAAATGTTGTTCATAATTAGAGAAGTCAAAAATGATCCAACTGCTGGAGAGAAGAGCTACATTATGCAGTCTGGTGAAATTGCCTGCTAATGCACTACACGTCAGTGCAAGTGACCTGGTACATTCAGGTGTGTGTAGACCTTTAGCATACAGATCTTACACACAAACTTTAAGTAGAAAGTGTACTGCTCAAAATAAAAGAAGCCTATTTTTCTTTCGTCTCAACTCATCTCAGAGCTTGCCTACATAAGAATTACTTGCATCTCTTAACTGAACCAGTCCACCTCTGGTACAGACATATACGTGAAGAGATACAGCCTACCTCCAGAATGTGTACATCTGTCCACATGCAAAGATAGTCTTTCAGATATGCACATCTCTTGGAGAGAAATGTGAGCAAGGCATAAGATGGAAAGTTCTGTCATGTGACAACGGTCTTTGAGAGCAGAAGCAGTAAAGTGTTGGAAAAGGCTGAAAAGTGCAGATTCATTCTTCTAGCTGACTCATTCTAACTCATTTCCTTATGTTGTTTCAATTACAGGAAGTCACATGGAGCCAGGAAGGATAAATACATGGGCTCGGTGTGCACTTTACTTCTTTTTACTTTGCTCTCTTCCATTATTGTTTGTACAGTGTTTGTAAAGAAGTCTGTTTACCTCAGTACAAGTTTTTCTTTTTTACTGTGAATTTTGACTCTGCGTTCTGACTTCGCTGTGCGACAAGTTCAATATAAGAAGAGCCTGCTGGATCACCACAAAGCACATCTAGTTCTGCATTCTGTTTTTCAAGCGGCCAACAATGCCTAAAGAAAACCCACAAGTAGGATCAGAGCACAAGAGAAGCCTCCCAGCATCAAGTGAAGATAGAACATAACCATCTTGGCTAACAGACATTGATAACTTTATCCTCCATGAATTTGTCCAATCCTCTTTTATAGCCATCCAAGTTACTGTTCATCACTACCTCTTGTGGGAACAATTTCCACATTTCAACTATTTGCTGGGTGGAGAAATACGTTCTGTCCTGATTCTTCCAGCATTGGATGTCCCCGAGTGCTAGTATTATGGGGGACAAAAAACTTCTCTCTACTTTCTCCATGCCACAAAATCTTACTTGCTTTTTCTCCAAACTAAATGCTGTAACCTTTCTTCATAGGAGAGCTGCTCCACCCCCTTGATCATTTTAGATGCCCTTTTCATAACCTCTTCCATGAAAAATATCCTTTTTGAGGGACGTATTCCAAGAGTGGCTGCATCATAGATTTGCATTATTTGAAATATGATATTGGCAGTTTTATTTTACCATGGTATCCACTTTTTTCACAGCTGCCACACACTGGGTCAACATTTTCATTAAAATACCCACTACAACCCCAAGGTCTCATTCCTGGTCACTCACCAGCAGTTCATCCCCCAAGAGCATATACAGTGGTGCCTCGCAAGACGAAATTAATTTGTTCTGCGAGTTTTTTCATCTTGCGAATTTTTCGTCTTGTGAAGCACGGTCAAGTCGCAACTGCACCTCTTCAAGCGGTTTTAAGAAAAAGAAAACAAACTTGAAAGACGTTTTCGTCTTGCGAAGCAAGCCCATAGGGAAATTCGTCTTGCGAAGCAACTCAAAAAACGAAAAACTCTTTCGTCTTGCGAGTTTTTCGTCTTCCGAGGCATTCGTCTTGCGAGGTACCATTGTATATGTGAAATTAATTATTATTATTTTGCCTCAGTGTACATAACCTGACCCTTGCTTACACTGGACTGCATTTGCCATTTTACCACAATCCCTTTTTGCTTAAACCACTTTGAACGATTAGGTATCATATTTTGTTTTAATAATATCTATAGAGAGAAAACAATGAAATAAAATCAGTTTATTAACAGACTACTTCACATTAGCAAGGAATGTCTGGCTATCTCCTCTGACGAAGTCTGAAGGAAAAGGGAGAGAGCAAATTGATCTCTGAATATAATGAGAGGTAGATGCTACAGAATCTGTTTCCAGCATTAAGGGAACATTTCAGTTCTTACAAAACATTTTGTAACTGAGTTTGACAAAATATAAGCTTACTTGTGTACAAACATGAAATAACTTCAGAGTTTGTAGGGCAGCAGTTGAAGAAGGAGCAAAAAGGGTTTTCTTGTGTGTGTGTGTTTCTTGTGGCTGATTAGCTGTTTTCCCTGTGTAAAGGTCAGAGGGGGCAGGGTTTCTGTTGAGGCAGGGGATTAGCTGTGGGAGGAGCTTATCAGAGTTTGTAGGGCAGCAGTTGAAGAAGGAGCAAAAAGGGTTTTCTTGTGTGTGTGTGTTTCTTGTGGCTGATTAGCTGTTTTCCCTGTATAAAGGTCAGAGGGGGCAGGGTTTCTGTTGAGGCAGGGGATTAGCTGTGGGAGGAGCTTATCAGAGTTTGTAGGGCAGCAGTTGAAGAAGGAGCAAAAAGGGTTTTCTTGTGTGTGTGTGTTTCTTGTGGCTGATTAGCTGTTTTCCCTGTGTAAAGGTCAGAGGGGGCAGGGTTTCTGTTGAGGCAGGGGATTAGCTGTGGGAGGAGCTTATCAGAGTTTGTAGGGCAGCGGCGCGCGCCTAGCGGTGCGCGCAGTTATATCCATCTTTTAGATTTAGGGGAGCTAGTCTCAAACGTTTGTTGGGGGAGACCTAGGGTTTTTTTTTTGTGGGCGAAGTTATTTGTCCTGTCTTCAAGCTTTTTATGATGGAGGACCTCTGTAGCCACCCCCAACAACACGATCTCAAGATGGAAGGGGAGGGAACAGCTGCAGTCGCCTGCGATTCCTGCGCAATGTTTGCCATCTTGCCAAAGGTTGCAGGCAGCTTCACCTGCAGCAATTGCATGTTGATTGCCCTTTTAAAAGACAAAGTACAGCAACTGGAGGAACGTGTAGCTACGCTCCAAAGAATTAGAGAGCTGGAGCTCTTCTTGGAAGCAACAGAGCACACCGTCCCCACCAAGGAGGAGACAGGGGACTCCCCTGAGAAGGAGGCTAGTTCATCAACACAGGAGCCAGATATATGGAGAAACGTGACTCAAAGAAGTAGGAGGCCCAGGGTTCACTCTGATTGTTTAGAAATACACAATCGCTTTGAGGTCCTCTCCCCTAGCATGGAAGACGAAGAGCAGACTCCATTTGAGGATCTCTCCCTCATTACAGTCGATCAGGTACATGAAGACGAGCAGCAAAGTCAGTCCTCAGGGAATGTGCAGGCGACCTTGGAACGGACAGCTCACGGAAGAACCCCGACCAAACCCAAGAGGAGGCGTGTAGTGGTGATAGGGGATTCCCTACTGAGGGGAACAGAAGCGGTGATCTGTGGGCCTGACAAGATGTCTCGGGAAGTGTGCTGTCTCCCCGGGGCTAAGATCCAAGATGTAACTGAACGACTGCAAGGAATCATAAAACCCACTGACAAATACCCCTTCCTCTTGGTTCATGTGGGAACCAATGACACTGCAAGCAATAGCCTCCAGAAGATCAAAAGAGACTATGAGGCTCTCGGCAGGAAATTGAAGCAACTAAATGCACAAATTGTCATCTCGTCTGTCCTCCCAGTTGAACGACGTGGCCCAGGGAGAGAGGGGAAAATAGTGGAAGTGAACAGCTGGCTTCGCAAATGGTGTAAACAGGAACGGTTTGGATTTTTAGATCACGGACTGCAGTTTCTTGAAGATGGACTTCTGGCAAGCGATGGGCTGCACCTCACAACGGTTGGGAGGAATGTTTTTGCCAAAAATCTCAGAAACCTCATCAGGAGGGCTTTAAACTGACTAATGTGGGGGAGGGAGACAGTGCTCCTGAAGGTAGGAGTCTATCAATTAATGAAGATGATCATCCAAATGTCATAGACCAAATGGAGCAAACAGCACGCGGACCTAGTGGTGGGAGGAAAAAATCCTTAAATAAGAGACACGGGGGAATGATTAATGGACTTCAATGTCTGTACACTAATGCGCAAAGCATGGGAAATAAACAAGATGAGCTTGAGCTCTTGGTACAGCAAACTAAATATGACATAATAGGCATCACTGAAACCTGGTGGGATAAGTCCCACGATTGGAATGTAATAATGGGGGGATACAATCTATTTCAGAGAAACAGACCAGACAAGAAAGGAGGAGGAGTGGCGTTATATGTCAGGGATGTGTATACCTGTGAAGAGATCCAAGATTTAGAACCTCAAAGCCAATGTGAGAGCATTTGGGTCAAAATTAAGGGAGAGAAGAATAACAGAGACCTCATTGTGGGAGTTTACTATAGATCCCCAAGCCAAACGGAGGACATAGATGATGCCTTCCTGGAACAGATGGCCAAGCATGCAAAAGGAAGGGAGATAGTAGTAATGGGGGACTTCAATTACCCGGATATTTGTTGGACGTCAAACTCAGCCAAGAGCATAAGGTCAAACAGATTCCTCACTGGCCTTGCAGACAACTTCATTGTCCAGAAAGTGGGAGAAGCAACAAGAGGAACAGCCATTTTAGATCTGGTCCTAACCAATGTTGATGACCTGGTTAGTGGGGTAGAAGTGGAAGGATCATTAGGCGCGAGTGATCATGCTCTTCTGAAGTTTACTATACAGCGGAAAGGAGCAGCCAAGCATACTAGGACTCAATTTCTTGACTTTAAGAAAGCCGACTTCATAAAACTTAGGGAAGTGCTGGGTGAGATCCCATGGACAGCAATACTAAAAGGAAAGGGAGTTCATGATGGCTGGGAGTTTGTTAAGAGGGAGATAGTAAAAGCACAACGTCAGGCAATACCAATGAGACGGAAACATGGAAGGTGCCTAAAGAAGCCAGGGTGGCTATCTAAAGAACTTTTAACTGAATTAAGATTAAAAAAGGATGTGTACAAAAAATGGAAAAGGGGGGAAACCACCAAAGAGGAATTCAAACAAATAGCCAGAACGTGTAGACACAAAGTCAGAAAAGCTAAAGCACAGAATGAACTCAGGCTTGCTAGAGAGGTTAAAAGCAACAAAAAAGGCTTTTATGGGTATGTTCGTAGCAAAAGGAAGAACAAAGAAACAGTGGGGACACTCAGAGGAGAAGATGGTGAAATGCAAACAGGGGACACAGAAAGGGCTGAACTCCTCAATGCCTTCTTTGCCTCAGTCTTCTCCGATAAAGAAAACAATGCCCGACCTGAAGAATTTGGAGCAAATGATTCAGCAAAGGAAACACAGCCCAGAATAACTAAGGAGACAGTACAAGAATATTTGGCTAGTTTAGATGTATTCAAGTCTCCAGGGCCAGATGAACTGCATCCAAGAGTATTAAAAGAACTGGCAGATGTGATCTCAGAACCACTGGCAGTCATCTTCGAGAAATCCTGGAGAACAGGCGAAGTCCCGGCAGACTGGAGGAGGGCAAATGTTGTCCCTATTTTCAAAAAGGGGAAAAGAGAGGACCCAAATAATTACCGCCCAGTCAGTCTGACATCAATAGCAGGGAAGATTCTGGAGCAGATCATTAAGCAAACAGTCTGTGAGCACCTAGAAAGGAATGCTGTGATCACCGATAGTCAGCATGGATTTCTGAAAAATAAGTCATGTCAGACTAACCTGATCTCATTTTTTGACAGAATTACAAGCCTGGTAGATGAAGGGAACTCAGTGGATATAGCCTATCTTGATTTCAGCAAGGCATTTGACAAGGTGCCCCATGATATTCTTGTAAAGAAGCTGGTAAAATGCGGTCTTGACTCTGCTACCACTCAGTGGATTTGTAACTGGCTGACTGACCGAACCCAAAGGGTGCTCATCAATGGTTCCTCTTCATCCTGGAGAAGAGTGACTAGTGGGGTGCCACAGGGTTCTGTCTTGGGCCCGGTCTTATTTAACATCTTTATCAACGACTTGGATGATGGACTCAAGGGCATCCTGATCAAATTTGCAGATGACACCAAACTGGGAGGGGTGGCTAACACCCCAGAGGACAGGATCACACTTCAAAACGACCTTGACAGATTAGAGAACTGGGCAAAAACAAACAAAATGAATTTTAACAGGGAGAAATGTAAAGTATTGCACTTGGGCAAAAAAAATGAGAGGCACAAATACAAGATGGGTGACACCTGGCTTGAGAGCAGTACATGTGAAAAGGATCTAGGAGTCTTGGTTGACCACAAACTTGACATGAGCCAACAGTGTGACGCGGCAGCTAAAAAAGCCAATGCAATCCTGGGCTGCATCAATAGGAGTATAGCATCTAGATCAAGGGAAGTAATAGTGCCACTGTATTCTGCTCTGGTCAGACCACACCTGGAGTACTGTGTCCAGTTCTGGGCACCACAATTCAAGAAGGACACTGACAAACTGGAACGTGTCCAGAGGAGGGCAACCAAAATGGTCAAAGGCCTGGAAACGATGCCTTATGAGGAACGGCTAAGGGAGCTGGGCATGTTTAGCCTGGAGAAGAGGAGGTTAAGGGGTGATATGATAGCCATGTTCAAATATATAAAAGGATGTCACATAGAGGAGGGAGAAAGGTTGTTTTCTGCTGCTCCAGAGAAGCGGACACGGAGCAATGGATCCAAACTACAAGAAAGAAGATTCCACCTAAACATTAGGAAGAACTTCCTGACAGTAAGAGCTGTTCGACAGTGGAATTTGCTGCCAAGGAGTGTGGTGGAGTCTCCTACTTTGGAGGTCTTTAAGCAGAGGCTTGACAACCATATGTCAGGAGTGCTCTGATGGTGTTTCCTGCTTGGCAGGGGGTTGGACTCAATGGCCCTTGTGGTCTCTTCCAACTCTATGATTCTATGATTCTATGATTCTAACTCTTATAATAATTATTTCCGTACTAGTTTGTTATGGATCTTCCTTCCCTGACTTCCTTCGTCCACTCCAAATGTTACATTTCATGGCACAAGTTAAATATCTTAAAAGTTAGGGATGGCTAGTTCCCTCCCCGCACCCCAATTTCATTCCATGGATTTACTGGGTAATGCATGACTTTCTAGATTGGGCAAGGACTATAAAACCTGTGAATTTGTAGCAGGCACTGCAGTTCTTAATTCACATATTTCTCCTACTTCCATGTGACTAATGCACACACCAATGGAATCCAGATTGATTAAATCACAGCCAGGAAAAATGGATCTCAACCTACCATAGCGATGGGGAAAGCTTTTTCTCTTGAGGACTGTATTTGCTTCCAGATGGTGGTGAGTCGGGCCAGAACTCAAAGTGAACAGGTCCCCCCTGTCATTCCACCCCACTCCAAAAGAGGCTGCAGCTCAGTGGTAGAGCATCTGCTTTGCATGAATAAGGTCTCAAGTTCATCTCCAGGAAGGGCTGAAAAGAGACTCTGTCTAAAATCCTGGGCAGCTGCTGCCAGTCAGTGTGGGCAATGCTGAGCTAGATGGGGCCTGACCTGGTATAAGGGTCAAGGATCTGACTTGGTATAAGGAAGCTTCCTCTGTTTACCTCTTCCTCAACACATACAAGAAATTAGTCCAAGAACCACAGATTGATCGTTCCTGATCTACATATCAGGATTCCCACAGCTTAATCAGTATATGTACTAGGCTCTGGTGAATGTATCTGTAATGGGGGGGGGGGGGAGTAGACTGAAAACTGTGATGAGTTTCACATGAGATCAAACAAAACACCTAGGAACTCAATTTTTTTGGACTAATGATACATTACTGCCACTTCAGCAAGTTTAAGGTAATATGGAGTAATGTGGATCCCCTCCACATTGATTTATAAGAAATTCAGATGGGGATAATTTTGTAAGCTATTTGAAAACTTATCCTCTTGTTTACCAAGAACTAACATTAGAGTTTTCTATCAATCTACATGAGGAAAGGAACTTTAATACTAGATGAAAGGCTAGAAAGGCTTAGAGATCAAAACTACAAGGCTGGAAAAGTTTATTAGATTGGATGGGATTGTGTTTAACAAAATGAAGGAACTAGATATACAAGGAAGGAAAAATATATTTTAAGAGGTGTCGCCCAAAGAAAAAGATAGCAACTGGTGATCTTCTTGAAGAAATGGAAGAAAATGTGATCACTTCAGGCTAGCACAGAATGAAGATGTTTCAGTAGTGATAAAAGACAGATAATGAAATTTATGACTGAGTCTTAATGGCAAGAATCCAAAATCTCAGCAATCAGGCAAAGATTCAAGTGCTTTCAGAACTTTCTCCAGAGACATGAATCACAGCTTCAAAGCTTGCAACTACCATTCTTTCAGAAGACTGAATTTAGTTACTAGGAGATAGCTCAGTCGGTAGAGCATGAGATCTCAGAGTTGTGCATTTGAGCCCCACGTTGGGCAAAAGATTCCTGCATTGCAGGAGGTTGGACTAGATGACCCCCATGGTCCCTTCCACCTCTACAATTCTATGATTCTAATGCTGTTTTCCATTCAAATCACACTGGTCAGATAACAGGTGCTTTTACCCCAGGAAAAGGCAAGTTCATTTTGGAACACAATGAACAACATTAATACTGAAATTTAAACGGAATCACTTAGCAAATGCTATATTATATAGTAGTATTAGAAGATAATAGGTGCTTATTACAGAGGTACATTTGAATGCATAGTTTAACATTTTCTCACCTTTGACTGGAATGTCTTACTCCTACATAATTCATATTTTTAAAAGTTGCTTTCCTTTTAAAAACAGTGTAACAAAGGACTTAATTTATCTATACAGCAGGGGTGGGGAACCTCGGGCCCAAGAGGCCAGATGTGGCCCTCCAGGCCTTTTCCTCTGCTTGGGACTCTCACTATGCTGCCCCACAACATGAGGCCACCCCCCACTCAAGCCATGCTACTCACGAACGCTCTGGTACATGCTTGAGTGTTTTTGCATGGCTGGAATCTGTGCTTGAATGACAACTATGACTCTTGCTTGCCTGCATGGGTAGCTGTAGTAACATCCAACTTTTGTGCTCCTGGAATGTGGCCTGCTGAGAGTCACATCCTTACATCTGCCCTCTTTAGGCTCTGGCTTCATTTACCACCAATATGTGGCTTCTAGAAGGTTCTCCGGGAAGGAATGTTGCCTTTGGGCTGAGAAGGTTTTTGCACACCTGCTTTACAGGAAAGAAACTACAACTTGTGTGACTTTTAGTGCCCATGGATTAGCATCAATATATTTGGTCACACATTTGCTTGCTAATAATTGTTATGTATGTGTACTGTTTCAACTCTCTTCATCAGGACCCGGTGCTTAATTAGGGTTTCAAGTCCTGACTTTTCTTCCCTTTTCTATATTCTGAAAATGAAGGTTTTTTTTGTGTGTTTTTTAAAAAAGACCAGCAGGTCAAAAAGCAAACAAGCAAGATAAATATGCATTAGCATAAGCTTGCATCTTCTCTAGCAGCATATTGTTAATGGATTTCTGAGCAGCAAGGCTAAGAGGAAGTGAGGCGAAATGTTCTCGTCTAACCAGGCAGAGATTCTTAAGAAGCACCTTTATTAGAATACCAGAGCTCAGTGTCCTGGCAAAGCATATACCATTCTGGCAATATTACATGCGGAGAAAATGCCAGGCTGGTCATAAACTGTACAATATTTCAAAATGTATTCCCTAAAACACAGTCCTGAAATCAGCTGCTAATGGCAAGTCAGGAACTGTGACTAACTTATGAAGAGACTTTTTTTCTATCATAATAGGATACAGTGTTTTAGTGCCTGGAATCTCATTTCCCTGGATAAGTGCAGAAGATTCCAAGGAGCAGTGCTTCACTTTGATCCACTCCTGTTGCCAAGACTGCAAATACACAACAGTGGGGTGGGGGATGGGGAGTAAAAAACAAATGTAGGATGCTACACTGTATGTTAGTGCTTTGTGGAAAAATTAGGATTTTGCAAGTGCAAACTGTTCTTCCTCTTGTTAAGTCAGCAGGAATCTCCAAGCCTACGTATCACTATTTTACCCAATAAGGAATGTATTAAAAGAAAGATAGGGAACCTGTGACACTCTAATTGTTGCTGGAATACAGCTGCCTCTCATCTGTTCCAACCAACACAGAGAATGGCCAGGGATGATGGGCATTGGGATCAAACATCTGGAAAGCCAAGGTACCCCACCCCTGATCTATAGCATGGTGGCAGTTCACTCACTCAGATAAGGAGTGTGCCACTAACAAGCATAAAACAACACAAATCTTGTGCATCTATTTCAATAATGGTGGAACTGGAAGCACTACAAACTCATACATTTTATTTCCAAATCCTTCACTCTGGGAGGTCAATAGCAAATCACACAAGGCAATTCCCAAGAGATGAAATGGGAAACCTCGGTCCCATTTTGTCTCAAATATGTCACAGTAATCACACTTTGGTCCAGCTCAGATATTTAGGAAGCTGACAAGAGGCTTCCCATGGTAGAATAATAGGTGTGCTGCCCTCCTTCCTTCCATGCATGAACTAGGTGTTCCACAAGGTTAATGAATTCATGTGATTCATTATCCTGAAAGCCAGGAAGATTGAGAATGTGTTGTCTTATGTAACTGGGTTTCTGTGCACATGTAACACTGTAGGTGGGGTGGAGTGGAGAGTCTGTGCACCCACTCCTATACCAGCAAAGATGCACAGTAACCCAGACAGTGCTTGGACTAGACCTCCAGGAATGAGTGGAAGCTAAATGGCATGTCACTGAGCAGCCAAGACTTTAGATGCTTTAAGACCTTTGACCATAGTCTATCGCCACTTCATCTACATGCCACAATATTATTCAAGCTCATTAACATTGATAAAGATATAAACTATCTGCTAGACAGGTTCAAAACAGGTTGTTTTGTGTTTTAAAAAAGGTATCAATAAAAAAGATCACATACTTGCACATTACAGCCACATATCACAGTAATAAAACATCACATTGCTAATGGTTGGACACGACCGTAATCTCTAGTTAAAAAAAGAACAAAGAACAAAAAAGGCACAACTGCTTACAAAAATATGTGCAGGGGCCAGCAAATATTAACCCAATGTTGCCACTGAATAGAATTCCCATGCAAGGTGTCAGAAGCCAGCCAAGGAAAGCCTAATATGGACTGGCATTTTCTTCCATTCGCTAGTAGCTCACAATGCTTTTGAATCCATGTATCTGAAACCTTGTGGCTTTAAAAAACTTCCTCATCTTGGAAAGGGCTACCTGCCTCAGAAGCCATGTGTACTTGCACCAGAAAAAGGAACATGTGTGGCTGTTCTGGAAGATATGCCCAGAAACTATTTGTGGCAGCCCAAAAGCCAGCCCCATGCAAACCCATGGGTTGCTCTTGAAAGCCTTTGAACACCAGCCTCCTCCCTTGCTTCCAAAATACATAACACAACACTTAGCCATACGTGAGTGAGGTGGCTCTCCCAGCGCCAGGCCACAGGTCTTGCATGCTTTATTGCCAATTTTCTATGGCTCAGGGCAGATGCAAAGATCAGTTCAATGGAGATTTCTTGCTCGAGCCTCAGGCTGGATGGTCCCATGGATGCTACTGCTGCTGTCGCCACCTGGAATGTCGCGGGGATTAACAAGACCCTCTTGGCTCTTCAGCTGCTGATCAGGTTCATCTCCCTCCTCCCTTGCCAGGATGCCATTAGCCAACAGGGCAGGAGGCTCATCCTCATAGTCCTGGGGTGTGTTGAGCATTGGGGACTTGGAACAGACAGTTGATGCAGTAACCATTTTGGATAAGATGGAAACCTCATCTGGCAGCGGTCCCTCTAAGGGAGGCAACTTCTATATCAGAAGAAAGAATGAACTATGAGAATAAAAGCATTTTTGAGACCAGCATACGGAGCATCATTGCTTTACAAATATCAGATCTTCTGTTGAAGCAGGTCGGAATGGAGGAAGGAAAGCACTTCAACACCTAGCTGATATTATGTACCTATTGGGTAACATCTTGGACTAACCCTAACTGGTCACAGTAAAATCGGCAGACAGCATTATTAAAGATAGAATTACAGAGCACTTGGAAGACTCCCACACAGCTGGTAAACCACCAAACCAAAACACAGCCCACAGTAAGCTTCACAAGTACTGTGGCTTTGCCGGCTGCCTAGGACTGCAAAGGCATGGATATACTAAGGCACAGTTTGGGATAATTCCACACCTACCTTCCAGTGAAAAGTGCCTCCTTTTTCCCAATCTCGGTTGTATTGTGAAGGCCTGCATTGCAAGATTAGGTTTTCTTTTTCTGAACACGTATTTCATTGCTGTTGCACTACTTACATTTTCCAAGTCAGTAGCAACACCCTCCAGCTCCACTTTCTGGCTGATGCAGCCAAGGAGATGATCCAATACACACTGTTTTGGGTGCATTCCTTTGTCAAAGCGGTTATACATGCCACACCAGAACCTCAAGGAAAGGGGGAGAGAAAAATAGAAACTAAGATCTGTGAAGGGGATGATGATGACGACAATGTAAGTGTGTTTCCTTATTACAGAAAGCGATCTGAAGTTTTTATAAGGTGTAATAACCCCCATCCTCCTCATGTTAAATAAACCTGATAGGAAGAGGTACACTTCAGAATTCAAAAGAGTTTTCAACATTTGATTGATTTAATATTTGTATGCAGCTCTTCCAATAACACTGAACTCAAAGCATCTCACAATAACAAAGCATTAAACATTGGCAAACATTTCTCTCTGGGAAGGGGCTTCTTCACCCAGTGAAGCAGCACAATCCCAGGCAACAACTTTTTTCACAGTTCTGGCCACAAGGGAATTGTGTCCATGCCTTTTGATAGACAACACTGTGTACAACAGTATACACAATCAGTTATTTCTACTGGAATTGCTTCTAGTGAAGGATTTCAAACATGCGTTTTCCTTGTTTTGAGGTCAAGCAAAGCAATAAAATTTTAATTTTTCCTTACAGCAGCCTTCCCCATCCTGGTTCCTTCCAGATGTTGTTGGACTATAACTCCCATCATTCCTGCCTATTGGCTGTGATGCCTGGGGTTGATAGGAGTTGTAGCCCAAAACCTCTGAAGAGCACCAGGACTGGGGGAGGCAGCCTTAGTCTCTTCATTTTCATTATGCAGTTACAAAATTAAAGCAGAATCAGCAATGGGACAACTCAAGAGTCAAGGCAGCAGCAAGGTTCCTTGTATCTCTAATTACTTTCCGCCAATAAGCAACTTTTGTTGTTTAGTCGTGTCCGACTCTTTGTGACCCCATGGACCAGAGCATGCCAGGCACTCCTGTCTTCCACTGCTTCCTGCAGTTTAGTCAAACTCATGTTAGCAGCTAATAAGCAACTTACTGGAAACTAAATGGCAGTGTGTTCGGCCGGAGTTCCTTGTAAGCTGCAAATCCCTTATAGAGAGGGTTTCTGAACTCCTGCTTCTTCTGGAGAAGGAAAGGCCACAGGGAATGAGTCTTCTCAAGGATTCTAGGAAATAAAAAGTGAGTGACTACAGTAGCCAGTTTTTGATGATAGGAGATATAAACAAAAGGATCTAGTGAAGCAGAAGGGTGCTATAGAGGGAGAGAACTGCTGCAATTCAGCCAATCATAGGAAAGAACTAAAAGTGACATAAAACATGCTGCTGCCACCAAAAATGGCAGCCCTGTGTCAAGTTCCTGCGTCCCTACCATGAAACATCCCTTTCAATCTTCCTGTCACCATTACATTGTACACTTTCCCATCTGCAGTAAAACGAGGGAGGTGAAATGAGCGGTGTGGTAAGATCAGAACACAGGTTAGTTTCTTGGCATATTACAGAAGGATATTACAGGGGTACCACATTCAATGGCACGCCCAAATTCTTTGTCATCTGTAACTCTATCCATATACAGTCCCCCTTTACAGGTCTGGGATAGCAGTTCATAGGAGGCAAGACACACCATTGGGGTCTAGTGTCAGCTGCCCTCTTATCTTCTTGAGCTTCCTGCAAATCCTGAAGGTTCACATGGAGTTCCAAGAACACACCTCAGGCTGCTTCTGTGCGGGAGAACATTATGCAAATACCCTGCTGGATGAAACCAAAGGTCCATCTAGTCCAGCATAATGCTCACCAAAGTGGCCAAACAGATTCCTCAGTGAAGCTCACAAGCAGGACATAAGGGCAATAGCACTTTTCCTGCTATTACCAACTGCCCAGCAGCTGCCTCTGAACATGGAGGTTCCATACAGCCATCAACTTCTCTCTTATAGATTTGTTTAACCCCCTTTAATGCCATCTCTAAAATACTTTCTGACTCAACGGGACAATGCATTTAAGAAACACACACACATTTGCAGGGGCCTCAACTAATGTTTTTAGAGCATTACAGTGGTACCTCGGGTTAAGCACTTAATTCGTTCCAGAGGTCCGTTCTTAACCTGAAACTGTTCTTAACCTGAAGCACCACTTTAGCTAATGTGGCCTCCCACTGCTGCTGTGCTGCTGGAGCACAATTTCTGTTCTCATCCTGAAGCAAAGTTCTTAACATGAAGCACGATTTCTGGGTTAGCGGAGTCTGTAACCTGAAGCA
This sequence comes from Podarcis bocagei, assembly GCF_964188305.1. Lineage (NCBI taxonomy): Eukaryota > Metazoa > Chordata > Lepidosauria > Squamata > Lacertidae > Podarcis > Podarcis bocagei. The sequence goes on from NC_138140.1 coordinate 25,040,035, forward strand.
TATGTAACCCGAGGTACCACTGTACTCCCCAGAGTTCAGGTGGGTTTAGGGAAATTATTCCTTCATTTTAATAGTCAGGGAACAAAGGAGAAAATACTGAATTTTGCCGGCTGGAAATGCCAACTCACTTCATATCTTCCCGGTCCTTGTGACAGGTCCCCAGGAAATTGCCGAACTGGCAGGAATAGACGTGATCGTGAATTTCAAGAAGACACCGCTCATTAAAACCAAATGCACAAGGAAATTGTTGCATGAGCTGCCAGGTACATTCAATGAACTGGGTGAAGACAGGAGACACTTCCTTGGGGTCACCTTCTAGGTGGCCACACCTGGAGAGACAGAAAAGTTTGAGGGTATCATCAAAAGCATTGCTGAAGGAAGACAATAGATGTTTAACCTTCAGTGGATCCTCATCCTTCACCAAAGAATCTGGTCAGAGGTGTGGAGAATTCAGTTATCCTTCACAAAACTTCTACTGTAATTTTAGCTGGGGGTAGGGAAAAGACACATTTTTAGGACCTCAAGGAGAGAATCAAGAAAGGGGATTATCTGGTGGAGAAGTAGCAGGAATAAACACTCTGGAGAGATTATTCTGATAGACCAGCTGACCTTATGATTATTGGTAAGGAGGTCTGGGCTTATCTGATGACTAGACAGAAGTTCAACCTGTAAAATTATGTGTGCCAGTTTGAACTCCCTGAAGGAAAGGCACAATATCAAAGTACTATTATGGTGCCTTGAATGATTATAGCAATATCACTGAATATTCTGTAACAACTAAGATGTTAGTAGGCTTTTCTATGGTGACATTCATGCAACAAGTTTTGGCTTAGCGCAGAGCTGGCAGGGAAGAACTGGGTAAGAAGTGAATGATCTTCCAGGGTTCTAAATTGTGTGAGGAAACTTTGTGGATAGAAACATTTTCAAAGCATTTTATTGGTTCTTATATTTTATCTCATCTATATTGTTGTACACTACCCTGATATTTTATGATGGGGTGGTGTGTGTATGCGCATGCGTACAGGCAACTCCCCACTTGCACACGATCAGCATGCGTGTGACTGACTTGCGCATTGTTTCTGGTAAGAAAAGGGGGCAAGGCGGGGACAGAACAGGCTGGAACTTGTTTGTGCATGTTCTGATGATGTGTGCAGTGACCAGGAACAAAACCCCTCAGTAAGTGGGGGACTCGTGTGTGTGTGTGTGTGTGTGTGTGTGTGTGTACACACACCACCCCTGCTTGATAAGGTTATGCTTGGGGATGGGCCACAACCCAGTTTTAGAGCATCTACCTTGCATGCAAAAGGTCTCATTTTCAATCTCTGTTGTCTCAAGGTAGGCCTTAAAAAGGCCCTGTGTGCTGTCCTGTGTAGATAATACTGAGCTAGATGAACCAACCATCTGACTTAGAAAAAAGCAGCCTCCTACATCCCTAATTGGTGAGGGGTTTAGAGAAGCTGCACAACCTCAAAGGCAGGACTGAGTGTAAAAAAACGTAGTCCTTTGCAGCCAAGCAACTCCAGTTGCTAAGCTGGATGGGAGAGCGCTTAGAGAAGTTTGTCTTATCTGTGGAATTTATTAGCACAAGTCCTTATCTTTCCTTGTACCAGTTCCACTCTAAGGAGTTCATCAGGTGCTATGCAGAGTTTCTCTCTCTGCATTGTATCCTCACAACAATTCTGTGAGGTAGGTTAGGCTGAAAGCTAGTGGTTCAAAGTCACCCAATGAGCTTCAGTGCTGAGTAGGGATATAAATGTTGATGTCCCTAGTCATACTACAGCCCCTTAACCACATTGTAACATCAACGGAAAGCACTTGGCCAAGAAGAGCATATACAAGAAGGATCCCCTTTCCAGACATTCTAATCTTAGCACACAATTTGGATTTTACCTGTGTGAGAACTTGTGGCCCATTGCAATCCATTCCTTTTCTATCAGGACCTTTAATGATAAATTAGAGACAGAAATTAAATTACAAAGTGGCTTACAAAGAAAAATAAATGGCACCATTCAGGGCAGCATATCAGGACTTACTTCGGGCTAAACAAGTGTAAGACCAGGCTACCAGGTCCATCAGAAAAACCAACTGTGTCTAGACACCGTCCATTTGACCTTTCAGTGTGGCAGCACCTACACTCTGGAACTCTGCCCATTAACATTAGGAAGGTGTCCTTGCTGTACTGTTTATAGCACCGGCTAAAACCTTTTCTGTTTAGGCAAGCCTACTACAGTATGTAAAGCTGACATGTAATATTATTTTATAACGTACCGTATTTTTCGTCCCATAGGACGCACCTAGTTTTTTTTGGGGGGGGAATAAAGGGGGGAAAAATTCCTTTATTTCCCCCCCAAAAGCAGGTCGGGGAAACCGAACCAGGTCGAGGAACAGCGGGATGGCGGTGCTGCACCTCCCTGCTATCCCCCGAGCTTGTGGGGCTGGCCGATGTCTGCCCGGGGCGAGGGGCGTGCTGCTTCAGGGTGCCCCGCCCACCGGGCGGCAGGCTGCTATCTGCAGCGTGGGGAGCCCTGCGGGGAACTCCTGCAAGGCTCCCCACGCTGTGGATGTCTGCCCAGCGCGGGGGGTGCTCTGCTTCAGGGCGCCCCGCCCGCCGGGCGGCAGGCTGCTATCCGCAGCGTGGGGAGCCCTGCGGGGAACTCCTGCAAGGCTCCCCACGCTGCAGATGTCTGCCCGGCGCGGGGGGCACTCTGCTTCAGGGTGCCCCGCCCGCCGGGCGGTAGGCTGCTATCCGCAGCGTAGGGAGCCCTGCAGGGAACTCCTGCAAGGTCCCCCACGCTGCGGATGTCTGCCCGGCACGGGGCGCGCTCTGCTTCAGGGCGCCCCGCCCGCCGGGCGGCAGGCTGCTATCCGCAGCGTGGGGAGCCCTGCGGGGAACTCCTGCAAGGCTCCCCATGCTGCGGATGTCTGCCCGGCGCGGGGGGCGCTCTGCTTCAGGGCGCCCCGCCCGCCGGGCGGCAGGCTGCTATCCGCAGCGTGGGGAGCCCTGCGGGGAACTCCTGCAAGGCTCCCCACGCTGCAGATGTCTGCCCGGCGCGGGGATCGCTCTGCTTCAGGGTGCCCCTCGCGCCAGGCGGCAGGCTCCTATCCGCAGCCTAGACATCCCTGCGGGACCTCCCGCAGGGCTGCCTAGGCTGCGGATGTGTTCCCGAAGCGCCGGGCACTCTGCTTTCAGGGCGCCCGACGCTCCGGGAAGCAGGCTGCTATCCACAGCCTAGACAGCCCTGCGGGAACTCCCACAGGGCTGCCTAGGCTGCGGACGTCTCCCTGAAGCCTGGAGGGCGAGAGGGGTCGGTGCACACCGACCCCTCTCGCTCTCCAAGCTTCAGCAAAAGCCTGCATTCGCCCCATAGGACGCACCCAGATTTCCCCTTCATTTTTGGAGGGGAAAAAGTGCGTCCTATAGGGCGAAAAATACGGTATATTTAACTGCTGGTTTTATTTATATTTTGGGTTTCTGTTTTACAGTAATAGGTTTTTAACTCTGCTTGCGTTTTATTTATTTATTTATTTATTTATTTAAATATTATTATTATTATTATTATTATTATTATTATTATTATTATTATTATTATTATTATTCCACCCTATACCCTGGGCTTTCAGGGTGGTTCACAGAATAAAATCAAGATATAAAACTATAAAATACATAATAAAAATAACAACAACTCAATAGCACCCCCCCAAAAAAATACATTTTTAAAAGGGCATAGGATGTAAATCAGATTATTGTATATTTTATGTAAACTGCTTAGAGGTGTGTTTTTTAAAAAATAATAATCAAGAACTATGCAGATAAATAAATTTTAAAAATCGCAAGCAATGACTGATCTATCTGGAGCAGGAATTGGGCAATTTTTAACCCAACGGGGCTCTGAAGCAGGAAGAGGGAAAAGAAATCCTCAGCCCACATTTTTCAGTAACTGAAGACCCCACTCCCTTTTCCTGAGAGTACTGGGACAGGTCTTAAGTGTGCTCTCACTGTGTTCTGCAGTCCATTTCAAATGCTGCAAGTCATTCTTAATAAGGCAAGGGTGCCCTCCTGGATGCAAATTATCCAGAACAGTCTTTCCCAAACTTGGGAGTCCAGCTGTTTTTGGGTTACAACTCCCATCATCCCTAGTTAGCAGGACCAGTGATCAGGGATGATGGGAACTGTAGTCCGAAAACAGCTGGAGACACAAGTTTGGGAAACATTGATTTAGACAGAGGACAAGGGAGTAAGGTTTCTAGGGCAGAGTGCAGTTAAGCATTTTGGGGGGACAACAGCTTTTGCTTTTAAATTGTGGATATGTTTGTCACCCCTGGGCTCCTTTGGAAGAACAGTGGGACATAAAGCCAACAACCAAGATAGTGAACAGCAGCAGCAATAAGCTCAAGCCTCAGTGCAGGAGCCACCTCAATGCTCTCCCCAATATTGCTCAGATTTAAACAAATTACACTAACACAAATCAATCTGAAGTTCTTTCATTTAAGATTTCTAAAGGTTCTCCTCCCTCCTAAATACAGAGAAAGCTTAAGATTTGGGGGGGGGGGCTAGAAATCATACCCGCTGGTGGAGGAATGGCTATGAAAACTAGCTACGAAGAATGGAGAAGAGGGTCTCATTGTTAGCACTGGGACCCTCTTCTCCATCCATGGTAGCTAATTTTCCATAGGAGTTGGGATGGGGAGAAGCGGGAAATGGTAGCTACTACGAAAGCAACAGCGTGACGTAAAACAACAGAAGCCAAAAAGGTAGCTAATTGTTCCTCTTGCACTGTGAATAAATGTCCTGATTTTATTATACCATTGGTGTGTATCTAATTAACTTGGAAAAGGGTCCAGTGCAGCAATGGCAGCAAACAGCAGCATGAAGCCTAGCATCAATAAATAAAGACGCAGTCAATTCAAAGATCTTCATCGTTAATTGTATCTCTCTACTACCCGAAAAGTAGCTGCTTGATAACCTTTGGAATATCATAGCAATTTCAGTTCTTTGTTAAATCATGAAGCTCTTGCCAAATGCAGGTCGTTTCAGGGCAAGATCAGAACATCAAGAATTCTGAACATCAGCGTCATGGAGATGCTTTAATAGGGTGAGCATTGTGTGCAAAATAGCTCTAAGTGCCTGGCTATACATGAGGAATGAGGCAGTATAATTCTGAACTATACCACATCATGTATGTGTCATATTCTTGAATGCACTCCCACTCCACAGAAAGCTTAAAGCATGTAATAAACAAGTACTTCAGCATGAAAGATTTAAACACGGCCCTTTCCCTAATGTACTAGTGTGCTATAGGATTTTTTTATATATAGGGGAGGGGGAAGAATGAACAACTCCACCTTCAGACTGATGTGGTATAGCCCGGAATTCTACTACCTCATTCTGCACAAGGGAAGGAGCAGCCTATTAAAGGACTGTTAATATAGCCAAGCAACATTTATCAGATCTCTTACAATATTTTCCTCTGCAGGAGGGCTTCTAGAAAGATGCCCAAGGAAGAAATGCATGTGGAGACACAGTAGATCTGAAAAATCCTCATTTCCCTTCCCACAAGTGATTTTTGCTTTCAAAAGCAACACCACCACACATTTAGATTTCCAATTCTAAGACAAGCATTTCTACATGATATGGGATTGCTCCAGCAGCCCTCCCATGGAAGAAAACAGAAAACATACACAGATGCATGACTCATCTCCTCGAAGACCAATTTATGTCAACCTCAGAGCGACATAAAAAGCGAAAAACCATTTAGAATCATGAAATGCCTCCAGTGAGTATTTTTTAAGTGCCTGGAAGCATTCTGAGGTACACCTTGGGATCAGATTATGCAGTGCCGCACATATGCTTGTATCTTTAAATATATGAAATGCTTGTTGGCAACGCTGTGCTTATACAATGAGCATATGCATCTCTAATGTAGGACAGACCACGTCAACTTAGAATCCTGACTGTGTGTAGCCCATGATATGGAAATTCAGCAACACATTCCAATATGTAATATCGTTCTTTTCGTTCAAAATAAATCTACCCTCTAATAAAGCCACACAAATATGAATTTGAATCTGATAGCCAATATGTAATGAAATCTTTGAAGCCAGAATGAGTCATATTTCTGTCATCCATTGTGCTGTTTATTTTTAGACTGCAAACCTGCATTCACTGTGGTGTGTGTGTGTTTTCAAAATTAGCATTTTAACTGCCTAGTAAGTGTAAGGAAGCTTTAAAAATAATGCTGGTTGTGATTTAACATACAGGTCATTTTGCACAGTAATTCTTCAGCATTTTGCACAGTAATTCTTTCCTTACTATGTCGAGTAGCAGTAGCAGATATCAGGCAGACATAAGCTGATGCATATACCGTATTTTTTGCCCTATAGGACGCACTTTTTCCCCTCCAAAAATGAAGGGGAAATGTAGGTGCGTCCTATGGGGCGAATACAGGCTTTCGCTGAAGCCTGGAGAGCGAGAGGTTCTCGCTCTCCAGGCTTCAGGAAGCTCTGCACAACTGTCCGGAGCCCGGCGCCAAGCCGCGCTGGCCTCCGGAAGGTCGTGCAGAGCTGCCTGCCCTCCCGGGCTTCGCGCAGCTGTGCGACCCTCGGGAGCCCGGCGCCAAGCCGCGCCGGGCTCTGGAGTGTTGCGCAGCGCTGCCTGCATTCCGAAGCCTCGGGCGCGCTGAAGAGCGTGCCTGGGCTTTGCACAGCTGTCCGCAAGCCTGGGGAGACCGGCACGGCTCCCTAGGCTTGCGGATAGCAGGCTGTTCTGGGGGCTGGGGTCGGGGGAAGCTCGGGCTTCCCCCGCGCCAGCCCCGTGCCTGGGGGGGGAAAAATATTTTTTCCCCTTTATTCCCCCCCCAAAAAAAAACTATGTGCGTCCTATAGGGCAGTGCGTCCTATAGGGCGAAAAATACGGTAGTTGCTAACTTTGTTTACTTTATAATCCTAAAAGGCAGCTTACATTACAGGAATTTGAAATCACAAGTCCCCCAGCACAGTTCCTCTAGAAGGTTTTAAGCCGTTTTCCTCAGTGGATTATAAAGCTGTAGCATTCAAAAAGAATCTTGTTGTAAAAACTGGGGAGTAAACCCAAAGAGTGCTAATAAGCAACCTAGTACAACCCTTCACTTCAGTTCTCAAAGAATGCTAATAAATGAAACAATCTCAGTATCAGCTATCATTCTTGGTTAAAACTGAAAGGGAGAGAAACAATTCATTATGGTGGTCTATCACACATACCCTCAGACTGAATAAAGACAAACATTTACGCAGAAGTTTAACTGCAAGAATAGATGGCTTTAATTAAAAAATATGTATGAGCTGTATGAAATAAGGGAGAGCCGCCCCCACAACTCACATGAGTCTTTACTTCAAGTCTTATCAGACTGATGTTATGTTCATATGTGCACAGAGAAAAATGCCCTGCAAGTTCAAAGTATAAAATAGTGACATTGATGCATACTACTGCAGTAAAAGTGCAGCCCTGCCCAGTGGAACGGCTTTGCCTCCCATCTGCTTAGCTGTGGAAGAAGGAGAGTAGGCACAACTGCACATCACTGCCTGGCCCATAAGCATTCTGTTAGCTGGTACCAGGAACTGCAGCTGCCCATGCCATAACTTGCCTGCTCACCTTCACTCAGTGCTCCTGAAGACAGTTCAAGAATGTCTTATGCAAATTAGGGTAAATTTGCAAAAGATGATTTGTACTGGATTTCATTTTGGATCAGAACATTTTCTGATGCCCTAGAGAGTGTTCTAATTTAGCTTGTTTATTTTACATGTTTTCAGTAAACAAAGCTAAAACCTTTGAAGTTGTCAAGCTTGACTAATACTGTATTTGCAATCAGTATTCATTAACTTAATTAACTTATGAAACAGAAAAAATTCTGTTGAGACATAAAGCACCCCAAAAAAATTCCATCCCACATCACTGCTTGAAAATACAGTGGTACCTCGAGTTAAAAACTTAATTTGTTCTGGAGGTCCATTCTTAACCTGAAACTGTTCTTAACCTGAGGTACTACTTTAGCTAATGGGGTCTCCTGCTGCTGCTGCACTGCCAGAGCATGATTTCTTTTCTCATCCTGAAGCAAAGTTCTTAACCCGAGGTACTATTTCTGGGTTAGAGGAGTCTGAAACCTGAAGCGTATGTAACCCAAGGTACCACTGTATATAAAGAAGTCAAGGGGCATGTCATATATGATATATTAGAATCCCCCAGTCCCACCACTGTTCAAATTAATTAGATTTGTCATGTGCAACTGCACCATGACTTCTCCAAATCACAAGCATTTAACAGACGCAATCAGATGCTTTAATTAGGATTTGTTTACACATAGACCAATTCTAAGCATTTACATGAATCGACCATATGGTTTAAAAACAAAAAAGCGAAGACAGATCTTCTCCGGCTCTTACCATAAATCCCTTAAAGGTCCGATAAAAGGGGTCCAAGAGGAGGCTGGCCACTGAGCAGACCTGGGCAGTGCGATCCCAGCCATCAGAGCAGTGCACTAGGACAGTGGCACCTTCATCTTTCACTGCCTATGACAGGTGAGATGGCACACACAAATAAAAACATACCATATAAACCTCCTGAACATTTCACAGCAAAATATTTTGACTGCTGCTTTAAATAAAATGCTGGATTACATGATACCAATATGGAGAGAAGGCCAAACAATGAACTATGAAGCAGGTGGAGCCTAGAGGACAGATGGGGAACCTGTGATCCTTCGTACTGGACTACAACTACCATCATCCCTGACTGTGGACCATGCTGACTGGTGCTGATGTGAGTTGGGAGTTCAGCAACATCTGGAGGGCACAACATTTCCCATTTCTAGTCTACAGAACACATGATCCCCTCCAACATCCCCCATTTAAGTAGGTGGCCCTCCATTTGTTTTTAATAGCCTGGATATGAAAAAAAACAAACCTATGATTTCCCCTCTATGCTTCTTGCCATCAAGGACTTTAACGATCTGTTAGTTTTTTCTGCTGCCCTTAAGAGTGCCCCAACACTGAACAACTTCCTAATCAAGCTGAATAGTGGAACTGCCTCCTCTTGAGCACACTGAAGTGCCAATTCCATGTAAAAAGTCATGGAACTATGACAGGTTTAACACAGAAGACCTACTTTCCCTAGTGTTCATTCAAGATCTGCCTCGCCCAAGCACAGCCCAAGCAATAAAGCTTTCACTCCTGCTCTCCCATTTCTCTGATGACGTATATCTTTGGAAATTCAGAGGTGGGCCTTACCTTAGCAAGAAAGACACCAGCATCCATTACAGCTTTAATGTGCCGTAACCAGCCAGAGTTCTCTAAGCCAGTAAGGAAATCACTCATTGAAGGAGATTTCGTTTCACACACTAAAGGAACAAAAGCGGAAGGTATGATAAACATACAACTGTCTCTATCATTATGGAAGTTTCTTCCAAGCATTGAGAAATTGTTTGTGTGAAGGCCACTCAGAAATTGCTACCCAATATAAATTCCTCCTTCATGTAGTCAGAAACTAGGGAGTCTTTCAGCCATGCACCTTGCAAAAGGCTGATTTAAAAGGCATGTTAACTGAGAAGCAAAAATTGTGTTTTTAATAATCTCTTGGGAGCCACTCACAAGTGGCTGGGGCAACCCAGTCAGCTGGGTGGTATATAAATAAAATAATAATTACTAATATTAATATTATCAGGTTATGTGCTTCGCTTAAAAAAAAAATTTGCAGATTCCTAAACTTCATTCAAGCATGGATTCCAGGGCAGTGTGCATAAAAATTCTAAATATCAATACAATATTAAAATAATAAAAATGAGATGGGAATAAAATCTGAGGAATATTAATCCAAAACGAAGTGGCAAAAGGAGTACACACCATTCGTCCCTTCTGTGGGAGGGTATGCCAAATCCAGGGCAAAACCACCAAGAAGGCCCTATCCTTTGCAGATGCATAATGCATCTCTCCAAGAGATGGAACTCACGGATATGAAAACCTTAATGCTTGGGCAGGCTGGAATGGAAAGAGGCACTCCATCACTGCTATGTACCAAAGGTGAAAAGCCTTTGGGGCATCCAGTCACCTCACAAGGTATCCTCCAAAGTGGAAACACAAACTTGTGTGCAACAAAGTGCCATCAGGTACCATTCTGATTCAGCTGGCAGCTTGTGAGAAGTGACAGAAAGCCAGCTTATTCACCCTGCATGATCAGATTTCCCTTGGTGATATCATGACTGGGGAGAATCCTGTCTCCAAACAGCTTGGCCAGGAATGATTCGACCCTCCTCCTCCATATAAAGAAGTTGGTCACTTCTGATTTCACAAGGAGGACTCTGAACTCTGCAGCTCAAATAGTTCAAACCCTCCTTTCTCAATGTGCTTTAAAATTAAAATGCAGGTGTTTATCCCCCACCAGCTTTCATCTCTCTAAATATTGCTTTTTAGAGCAAGCTGTAACACCAGCAAGCCACTTCAGCAAGCCGGGAGAGCTGCCAGGTTATTTACTCTCCTAATCTCTTGCCTGTCCCACACCTGCAGAGTACACAGGCTCCTGTGTCTACAATAATTGCCTGTCTTGCAGCAACGTAGCTCAACAGGTGATCATCGCAAGTGGCCAGCCAAAATAAAAAAACCAAACACACCTTCCAGTAGCTTCTGCAGGCTGCTCCTCATAACATGGATGTTTTCGATACCAATGAATTTAAAACGAATGTTGTCGTAGTTATCAACATTCTCATAACCCTTTCCAGCAGCTCGGTTGGCCATGGCATTCAGCTGGAAAAATTGGGTAGCAAAAAATGATTATGCACAGCCCTTTCTGATACATACACACCCACCGGCCCTCTTTAGCATTATTTGAAAAAGTAACTTAAAAAGTGGAATTCTTCCTATATACAGTGTGGTGTCTCACAAAAATTTCTAAGACAGAAACCAGAACATTATCAGAACTGCAAGGCTACAATCCTACCATAATGTTTTCCTCTTTCCCCTAGGGATGATAAGTATTAAATGATGCATCATTGTCAGTATTTTTTGCCACCTGCTGCAAGTAGCAGCCAGTTAAGAAGAGATAAATCTGCCTTCCCTGACTTGGTGCCTTCCATATGCTTTGGACCATAACTCCCATTGTGCAGGCTAGGGTTAATGGGAGTTTCTGCCCAAAACATCTGGACAGCATCGAGTTGCAGAAGGCTGATTTAAAAGGCATACTAACTGAGTAGCAAATATGAAGTGACTGGCAGATCCTTTTGTGCATGTGTGAGAAGCATCAGTAGTGTCAAGAGCTGGTAACGCTTTTTCCGCTGACGGCCACATTCCCTTGCGGATAATCTGTTGTGGGAGGTACATGCAGTGGTGGGCTGGGAAGAACAAAATGTGAGCAGGTCACACTCTTCTCTATCTTTTTGCCAACCTCTTTCCTCTCCTTTCCCTCCTTCTTACCACCTGCAAGAAGTTAGCCCAAGGTCCACATGAAGCAGTCCAAGGACTATGTAAGGCCCACCCATGAAACTAGGAAAAGGATGTCATGATTCTCCTCCCTAGCAGAATCCCTTTATGGCCACACTGTGTTTAGGCAATGTCAAAGTCAGAGTGTTGACCACACAAGTGTCCCCAGATCCCATGAAGTGATACCTTTGGCCTTGTGTCTACAACATACATGAAGGGACTTCCTGGATTGGCTTCCCTAAGTGCTTGCAGCAGCTGTTCATCCTCTGGGCAACGAGCACTTAACCCAGACAAGGGCTGACTACAACGGCATATTGCAGCCTGAAAGACACAAGAGTATGTCACGTGTAGCAGGTAAGAAGTTCTCCAGCACAGAATTGTGCAGTAAGGCACCTGCTTTTCTCCACCCACAACTTGCAGATAGAAGCAGCAGTGTATTAAGCAATTGCCTTGGTCTACCAACATGCATAAATATTATGAGAGAAACTTTTATGAGAGTATACAGAAGTGACACAATTGTGGGGAGGGAAACCAACTTATCTTTTAACAGCTGTTTGAAGTTTATCTGGCCTGCCAATGTTTAGGAGGGTTAGGAGAAACAGCTTTAATTCCAAGAATACCTCCTTTTGGATGAGACAGTGCCTTTTGTGAAATGAGATCATCACCATCATATCCATTTACTTTTGATCATCATTCTTCTCCCAAACCAGTGCCAATGCTGAATAACCAGAATACTGGCATGAAAACGCATATACCACCAACCAAGGGAAGTTCCCCCAAAATGCAGTAACAAAATAATTCTGTCCATATTTGAACCTAGGGCACTGCAAGGACAGCAAAGTTAAAAGCTAAATGCTCAGCATTTTATTCCACAATGAGAACCAGTGCCATTTAAATCAGGCCAACAATGAATAAAAGAGGGTTCTCTGTTGCAAGCTATTTCCTGTTTCAAAAAGCTGAGATTAGCAGAATTGAAATATAATTAGCTGAACATTGCCCAACATAACCAGATCTGTAGTTTTCAAGAAGAAAAATGCTGTTCTGAATTGATCTGAATGAAGTGTTGCCACTAAGTTCTGTGCAAAATGGAACTGGGTAAAAGAGTTTCAGGTGAGACCAAGAGCAGAAACTTACTGCTGTCCATGGGGTTTCCCATAAAGAGATTCTGGCAAGGCCCCCACTGAGTCACCACAAGGCCAGAGCCAAGGCATCTGTGTGCACTGAAGACTTCACCAACACTTGCAGGCTGAGTGTGTATAGCCAGGAGCTGGTTCTCCCCATCAGTTCTGCATTGTCTCCCTAGGACAATGTGGGGTGTGTATGGAAAAGGAGACACCAAAAAATTGCTGTACATGCCTCAGTCAGCCAAGAGCTAATAGTCATCAGGAGCCAGTAGTTGCTGAACCATCTAACTTTACTCATTTCACCTCCACATCCCCTCCACAAATTGTGGATGAAACAACACTGGAAAATCACAATTCTGGGCTCCTGATTTTAGGAGTCCAGTTTAAAACTGAAATAATATTTAATTTTAAGAAGCTGCTTTTCCTCATCTCTTCTCTAAATGAAATTTTGAAAAAGAACATCTAGTCAATTTAGGATGGGCTCCCCAAAACTGGGCAAAATAATTTTGGCCATGCTATGTTGTAAAGCAACAAATCATGGCCAAAATTATTTTGCCCAGCCACTTCTGTAAAATGTTGCCAAGAAGTCATATGGTATGGTAGAGGAAGAGAGAAGACATGAGCAATATTTACATGTGTTTAAAATGTAAAGCTAAAATAGTTTCAAGGTAGCAATTTCAGTACAAGAAGACAAGATTGCCCTCTGCATCAATAAGAATTGTCTAAGGCTTGATCTATCCTAGCGGTGGGGAACCTGTGGCCCTCTGCATGTTGCTGGACTTCAGCTCCAAATATTGATACTGATCAAGGAAGATGGGACCTGTTGTCCAGTAATGTCTGGAGAGCCATTGGTTCCCCACCCCTAGTCTACACATACAGCACAATCAGGTTGAGTCCCGAAGAAGACGACGGGATTGACTATGGAGGAAGACCAAAACCCCATGAAAAGCAGAGCATGTGTTACTAACATTATTCTCTTTGTAGAAGTAGGAAAGTGCTGGTATCCGACCCCGGCTTCGAAACTTTGAGCTCCCCAGCACCGTTGCCCTAGTAGCTGCTTTAGGCACCACTAGATCTGGAGAGTATGTGCTGCAAACCTAAGATACAAAAAGAAACTCAACATTGATATTAAAGCTAAGTCAGCTGCAAATGTGTGAAGGTGTTTAGCAGTATTTGTTCAGAATCAGCAGGAGTAAGATACTATTGCTACAAGCAAGCAAGCATGCCCCCAACACACCCATTCTAAATTGCTCTGACTGACAGAACGCACAGCATTACTGCTCATTATGATCTAGAAGAGAGGGACCTTTCTGCAAGTTCCCTGGACATGTAAGGTCAGTTTGATTAACAAGTCAGACCTTTTCAGTTGTAGTTTCACTGTTGTACAATTTCCCAGGGAAAGCTCACCAAAGCCCAACAGTAACTGTTTTCAGGAGATGTGTTACAGGACCCTTTTATGTGTGGTTTGTTTCAACAGTTTTTTACAGAATGCAAGGCTAGAGAGAAGAGTAGGTTTTCTCCCTGACCTTGTACTGTTTCTCATAGATTATTATCTCCTTAATACACCTTATTGCAATGTAGCAACACAAAAGCTTGTATCCCAAAAACAAGTGATGCATAATTAGTTCAGTTTTATCCTTCCTTAACATATCCAGCCTTATTTTATAAAATTATGGGCCTTTTCCAAATGGCTTTCCAGCCTTCCTGAGCCCCATCCATGGGATGTCCAAATCACTTAAGACATATTTAACCAAGTTAAGAGTAAAGGGAAAATAGAAGGGGTTTTAGGGTTGGTTTTCTTTTTTGAGATTCTTTGTCTGCTGCCCCCAGAAATCAAAGGTTCCACCTCTGTACTTTCAGCATTCAGCTTCATTCTATTGGCCCACATCCATTCCATCACTGCCTCCAAGCACTGGTCTAACACCTCACCCGCCTCTCCTGATCCAAAGGGAACAAAGAGATAAAGCTTGGTGTCATCTGCATATTGATGACGTGTCACTCCAAATCTCATGACAACAGCTCCCAGAAAATTCAAATAGATGTTAAACAACAACAACAACAATAATTTTATTATTTATACCACGCCCATCTGGCTAGCTTTCCCCAGGCACTCTGGGCGGCTTCCAACTGAATATTAAAAACAATACAGTGTCAGACACTAAAAACTTCCCTAAACAGGGCTACCTTCAGATATATTCTAAAAGTCAGATAGCTGTTTATTTCCTTGACATCTGATGGGAGGGTGTTCCACAAGACGCACACCACTACCGAGAAGGCCCTCTGCCTGGTTCCCTGAAACCTCACTTCTCGCAGTGAGGGAAACGCCAGAAGGCCCTCAGCGCTGGACCTCAGTGTATGAGATGAACAACGGGGATGGAGATGCTCCTTCAGGTATACTGGGCCAAGGCCATTTAGCACTTTAAAGGTCAGCACCAACACTTGGAATTGTGTTTGGAAACGTACTGGGAGCCAATGTAGGTCTTTCAGGACCGGTGTTATATGGTCTTGGCAGCCACTCCCAGTCACCAGAGTATGGGGGATAAGATGGAATCCTGCAGGATACCAGAGAACAACTGTCATGGTGCTGAACAGTAGCCTACTTTCTGGAAATGGACCTGGAGGTAGGAGCAGAGTTACTGAAATACAGTGCCCCCAACCCTTACCTCCCTGAGCTGCCTCAAAAGGATACTATGGTCAACAGTATCAAAAACTGCAAAAAGATCAAGGAGTAGGAGCAGGGACACAGTCTCCACATCTCTCTCCTGATAAATGTCATCAACTAGGATGACAAAAGCTGTTTCAGTGCCATGACCAGGTCTGAAGCTGGAAGGGATTGGATCCAAGCAATCAGCTTCCTTTGAGCATGCCTGAAGCTGGACTGCCAACACCTTCTCAAGCACTTTGCCCAGAAAAAGGCATATTTGCCACTGGAAGATAGTTGGTATTCTTTTGCTTATTTATATCCTGCCTTTAAGGATATTCATCTTTTGAAGCAGCTCACAAGTAAAATAAATAATACATGAACAAAATTAGAATGAAAAATGTAACAAGCCATTGGAATGAAACACTGCATTAAGCTGCCGTCTGAACAAGAATTACCTCGTAGTCTTTGTTAAAATCGGTTATTTCCCAATAGTCATTTGGAATCCCCATGCGCTGGTAGTCTACTTTGACATCTATCAGCTTCCAGCCCATCTCCCGGTTCTCTTTGGGCATTTTGGGATTGTAAGAGAATGCATAAAGCTCTTCCGGTTTCACTAGAGCACAAAAACAATTTTGAAAGAGGAAAAAGATAAGTGATTGTGTAAGCCAGAATCCTTCATAAATCACAGGTACACATACACACACACACAAGTGGAATCAAGAGTAGGGATGGATTACTCTGCAAATGTGCTCTGCTTGGTTACTTGTTTTTCCAGTTTTAGGCTCAGCGTGCTTTATTTATGCTTTTTTAAAATAGATAAATAAATGTACCATTTTTAAATGGCATATGCTTTTCTTTTCAAGTCAGCACAAAATCTGTACTCATTTTTTTGGCAATTCCCCTAATATAATTCCTTTCTATGGGGTCTGGGTGGGGACAGTTCATTCACTATTATACATATTTTTGCACACATGTTCCTCTAACATATGCTTTTTATATATACACATTTTGGGTGGGAAAACTGCATTACAAAAAACTGCATCACAATTCAGAGAAGTGTGAATTTAAAAGGATAACTGTGTTTTGGTTTAGAAGGTGTGAATTAGGTAAAATAGAATCACAGAACTGTCAGGTTGGAAGGGACCCTGAGGATCATCTAGTCTAATCCCAATGCAGGAATATGCAGCTGTCCCATATGGGAATCAAACCTGCAACCTTGGTATAATCAGCGCCACACTCTAACCAACTGAGCTATCCAGCTGATGTTTGAGCTGTAGCAGTAAAACAGAACAAATTTCTCCTCTATCCTCATTGAGAGGTTTCCTTTGTGTTCAGTTTTGTTCCAATTTCAGATTTTGTTTTAACAGCCTCCCCCAGCCTTGGGGGGAAAAGCCCTTAAATTACTAATTCACACGGCATTTACCAATGTTCCCTCCTATTCATCTACATATACATATGATTGTCCATTCCACTGTTAAAAGAAAGAACAAACTTTCATGAAGCTTCTGCGACAGGTTGAATGGGAGGTACATGGTTTTTAGGTGCCAAGAAAGAATATTTCTATTTGCCCAGGCCTTTAGGCTCCTTCTCAAAACCAAACCAAACCACTGATACTTTTATTGTTTATTGTTGTTAAAATTTTGGTGCTCTGTGAGGTTATTTTGCTATTTCATTGTATTTTAAAGTTTATAAGTTTTTATTGTGAAAGACCCATGGATATATTTTAGACTAGCATTATTATTATTATTAATCACCATCACCATCATCATCCAATTTCCCCCCAGTCTGGGAATTGTAGTGGCTTATAGATGAAAATACAAAAACACAGATAAAATAGAAAAAAGCTAAACCCTAAATTCTACACTTAAGCAGGAATATCCAGCTGCACAAAAAGAAGATGGGGGACATCTGGATTGTACACAGAAAGGATCTAGGGATCCTCGTAGACTACAAATTTAAAATGATACAACAGTGTGATGCAGCAGCAAAATAATTAACACTATTCTACGCTGTATCAAAAGAAGTCTCTTGTTCAGCTCAAGAACAGTAACAGTACCACTCAAGTCGTCAAGTCAAGTCCTTTTATTACGGTCAATGACCGCGATAAAGTATCAAAAAATAGTACCACTCTATTCTGCCTTGGTCAGACCACATCTGGAATACTGTGACCAGTTCAGGGTGCAACTATTTAAGAAGGATGACAAGCTGAATGTGAGCAGAGGAGGCAACCAAGATGATCAAGGGCCTGGAAACCAAACCTTATAAAGAACGGTTGAGGAAGCTGGGTATGTTTAGCATGTAGAAGAGGTGATGGAGAGGAGATATGATAGCCACTGTCAACTGTCTAAAAGGCTGTCACTTGGAAAATGAAGCAAGCTTGTTTTTATCCTGCTCCAGAGGCTAGGATGTGAATACTGGACTCAAGTTATAAGAAAGAGATTTCAGCTAAACAAGAGGAATAACTTTCTGATTGTAAGAGCTAGTCAACAGTGGAATGGACTTCCTTGGAAGGCTGTGCACTCTCCTTCATAGAAGGTTTTTAAGCAGAGTTTGGATCTGTTATGCATGGTTTAGCTGAGATTCCTGCATTGAGGGAGTTGCACTAGATGACCCTCAGGTTCCCTTCCAAATCTACAATTCTATGGATGTGCAATAACCCCAAAAGATGCCTTTGTACATATATGACCAAAACCTGTAGGTAGCCACATTGGTCCTTTGGAGATGAAGTCAAACATAAAAGCATTTATAGTACTTTTATCATCAGAGGTTAAGAAAGCTTTGCAGACCCTTCTGGTGAGGCAGACATTTGACATTATCAAGATTTCTGTTCCCTCATACATAGTACAAGGTCAGAGGGGGCGGGATACCTTGCTCTTTTCTCTGGGAAGAGGCTTGTTTTGGTTTTATGTTTGCATTCAACAAGAGCCAAAACAAATCCAAGGTTTCAGCCCACAGGGATCATATTCTCAGCCTAACTCCAATCTTAGTGTAGAATGTGAAAACATGTAACCTTGCTGATTAGGACCAACCAAATAAGTCTCCAAAAAAGAAAAGAAGGAAAATGGGAATAAGCAAACTTTTGCTGGATGTTAAAGAGGGAAAAAAGAACCAGGGAGAAGACATCCAGCTTGTGGGCTTCCCAAAGGCATCTGCTTGGCCACTATGAGACAGGATGCTGGACTAGAAAACCATTGGCTTGATCCAACATGTTATTCTTATGTTTTTGGGAAGCAATATGCAGAATTAATTAGATTAGGCTCATGTTGCACCAAAGACTAATGAAACAGGCAGCAATGGCTGCTCTCCCTTGGAAATCAGAAAAACAAGCTGTCATTCTGTGGTGTTTCTAGCACTAATTGGAACACCTGGGTTTTGCTGCTTGTGTGTAGGTGCAAAGTTGATCATGTGGGTGCCTGAAACTATCAAGTTAATGCAAAATGCAGCAGCTTGGCTGTTCACTGTGCAAACATATCACCATCTTATTGCACCACTGCTTTAAAAAATTGAACGCAAGTGGAGGAAAGATCCAAATGAATGCAATCAAACACTGGTAAGGGCTCATCATTGAGCCTACCTAGTGGCAGTGAAGGCAGAAAAGAAGGCATACTATGCTGACTCCATTGCATCCTTATTATGTCATCTGGCAGAGCTTTTCCGGGTTGTATGGGGCCTTTTATAGGCTGGCCCAAAGGAGGTGATAGAACCAACAGTAGCTCACTATGACTTGTTTGCAAAGCATTTTGAGGATAAAATTGCTTGCATCCACCAAGACCTTGACTCTGCTGTTATAGCAGATGGCTCTCATGGGGTGTCTAGAGCACAGTCTAGTCCTGTTGTGTTGGATGAGTTTCAGTTGGTAAGGCTTGAGGATGTGGACAAGGTGCTAGGATCAGTCAGGGCAACCACTTGTGCTCTAGACCTTTGCCCCTCTTGGCTGATAAAAACCAGCAGGGAGGGAACAGCTGGCTGGACCAGAGAAGCGATGAATGCATCCTTCCGAAAAGGGGTGGTCCCTGCCTGTTTGAAGGAGGCAGTGGTAAAACCACTCCTTAAGAAACCTTTCCTGGATTCAGAAAACCTAACTAACTACCGGCCAGTTGCTAATTTCCCTTTTCTGAGCAAGGTTCTGGAATAAGTGGTTGCAGACCAGATTCAAGCACTTTTGGAAGAAATTGATTTTCTGAATCCATTTCAATCAGGGTTTAGGCCCAGTTTTGGCACAGAAACTGCTTTGGTTACCCTGTATGATGACCTCTGTCGAGAGCGAGACAAGGGAAACATGTCCCTGTTTATTCTTCTCGACGTCTCAGTACCATCAACCATAGTATCCTTCTGGAGCAACTGTCTGAACTAGGAGTGGATGGCACTGCTTTGTGGTGGTCCAGTCCTACTTGGATGGTCATTCCAAGAGGGTGTTGCTTGGGGAATGCTTTTCAGCCCTGTGGAATCTTCAATGTAGGGTTCCACAGGGCTCAATCACATCCCCCATGTTGTTAAACTTCTACATGAAACCGCTGGATGGGGTTATCTGGAGGTTTGGAGAACTGTCAGCAGTATGCAGATGACACTCAGCTCTATTTCTCCTTTACAACTGCAGGTGATGCAGTGGAAGTGCTGGACTAGTGTCTTGCCTTGGTAATGGACTGGATGAGATCCAACAAACTGAGACTCAATCCAGATAAGATTGAGGCACTGTTAGAGGGTGGTTCCCTAGACCAGATGGGTGGGAGGTCGCCTGCTCTTGATGGGGTTACACTGCCTGTGAAGGAGCAGGTTCATAGCTTGGGGATACTACTGGATCCTTTGCTGTTGCTCGAGGCTAAGGTGGTCTCAATGGACCGGAGTACCATCAGTGGTCCAGCTATGCCCCTATCTGGACAGGGATAGCCAAACTACTATTGTCTATGCTCTGGTAACCTCAAGGTTAGATCACTGCAAGGCATTATATGTAGGACTGCCTCTAAAGGGTTTGGAAACTTCAACTACTGCAGAATTCAGTGGCCAGGTTACTCACTGGAGCAAGACAGTTTGAGCAAAAACATTCCTTTTTAACCAGGCCTTTGGTTGATTTGACTGACATCCTATGCCCTTTTAAAATGTGTTTTTTGGGGGGTGGCTTATTGGGTTGTTGTTATTTTGATTACACATTTTGTAGTTTATATTTGGATTTTGTTCTGCGAACCACCCTGAGACTTCCAGGAAAAGGCGGTATATAAATTCAATAAATAAATGTATAAAATTTCACTGACTGCCCATTAACTACTGAGCCAAGTTCCAAGGGGCTGGTACTTTTACACAAAACTTTATACAGCTTGGGAGTTGATTCCTAAAACAGGATCTCATCTCTTATATCCCTTATATCCTCTGCAGGAGAAGGCATTCTGCAGATACCATCTCAGCAGGTCTGCTCCATATAATGTAGGAAGTGGGACTTTAATGTGGCAGCATCTACCCTTTGGAACTCCCACCCATTACTTATCAGACAGATGCCGTCTCCACTGGTCCCTACTGAAGACCTTCCTTTTTCAGTTATTACTGTTAAATTACAATGAGATGCTTCACAGGAAGCAATTCATAAAGAAACTGAAATAAATAAATATGTTTGCTTATCATCTGAACCTGATAACCTCATCTGCCTAGAACTGTTACAGCAAAATGATGCTCTTGGGTTTGCTGGGAAAACATGGTAGCTCTCTGAAACATTGTCAAACTCAGTGACAGCTTTGAAATTCAAACAGATCAACAATAACTCACTCCCTGCCTTTTCACTCCCTGCCTTTCCAGGCCTCCTTCCTTTCCGTTGCAAAATGCAAATCCAATCGATAACTTATCCTGTTGACTCTCAAGTAAGCAGATTCTCCAGAGACAGATTGGTCTCTGCCAGCATCTGATAAAATAGTCAGATTGCCAAACAGGTAATCTTCAACCGTCAGTCACCCACTAGTGAATAATGAGTAATTATTTGTGCTCTGCTGAGGAAAGACAGTGTGGGATTCTGTGGAGGTACTGAACCACAACAAAACTATGGGTATTCAAGCACAAAAGAAACAAAAACCACGATGCCCTAAATTAGAGAGAAAATGGAAGCTGCTGGCAGGACTCTCTAATGCAGCCCGCCCCCCAATCTGGTACTCTCCACATGATTTCGATTCCCATCAATTCCCATCAGCCCTGTTCTGGATGGAACTGATGGGAGATGTAGTCTAAGTCACCTGGAGGACACTAGGTTGAGGAATGCTGCACGTGAAAGGTATTCTAATCTCAACAGTGTCAAATACTGACCCAAGGAGCTTCATCAGGCCTATGCAGGGTCCCCAATACAGCCTGTAGGATTTCTTCCAGATCCCACACAAATTGCTCTGTCTTCGAAGGTGAGGAAGCCAGCTCATCCATGGCCCATTATTACATGCAATAAGGTATTAAGTGCAGATAATTTTTTTCTGTTATCATATAGGTCCTATAAACGCTGAAACAGTATCTATTTTTTCCAGTTTTAGTGACTAGAGTAGGGTTGCCATATGTCCTCTTTTTCCAGGACACATCCTCCTTTCCATGGGTATGTAAAACGAGAGTCGTTATAGCAATCCATAGTTAAAAGTAGAAGTCAGCAAATGTGTTCTCTTTTTTGCTCTTAAAAATATGATTCTAAAATGAAACTGATAATGTAATTGATCACCACACAATCCAGGCACTTTTCCCTCTCAACAATAACTACTTTTGAGGGTTGCTTTGTGGTTTATTATGGATTTCATGTGTTTTATTTTCATGTGTGCTTGTGCTCTTAAATACATTGTAAGTCACTTGGAAAGCTTCTTTGTGCGACAAGCAACTAACAAATTTAATTACTACCCACCAACATCAAATCACTGCAGAAATCTTTTAAGCAGAATACAAATACTCTTGACTAGCAATCAGGAACCTGCAGCCCTCCAGATGTTGCATGGCTACAGTTCCCATCATTCTTGACCGGCAGGGACTGATGGGAGTTAAAGTCCAAAAACTTCTGGAGGGCCTCAGGTTCCTACTTTAGAGGGCCAAAAGATATTTTTTTTAAGCTTTAAAGACAATTTTAATCTATACAAACACCAAAACAAAATTAATGTTTTAATTATTACCAACATCCTGAGAGGAGAAAATGCAAAGTATTTCCACTCTTTTAACAGCGATGGAAACAGCTGGAGCTATTGATGCTTTCCTTTCTTCCTGTCTGGTTTAACAAGAGCTCAAAGTTCAATAACCAAAGCTCATCATCAACAAGCACTTGCATTGCCAGGGTATGAAATATAGGAATCAGACCATTGGTGTATCCACTCAGTACTGTCTGCCTTGGCTGGCAGTGGAAATCCAGATAGACAGGTGTCATTTTTTGCATACCTGGAGATGCCAGAGATTGAACCTGAAATCTCTGTCATGCAATGCAAGTATTGTATCACTAAGCTAAGTTCCTTCCTTCATATGGAAGCAAACTGCACTTTCCAAGTACCTGGTTGAGAAAGTTTCAGCAGGGAAGTGTAGACTTCATGGCAGTCCCGCTCATGACCAATAATAAAGTGAGCAACACGAAAATTCTTGCAGTGAATAAGCAGTGGACAGCCAGATGCGGTCAGAGGCAGTTTCTCCACAGTAGCAATATGGTGGTGGAGAATCTGTAAAAAAAAAGAGGAAGAAAGCTTAGAGGGTCAATACTGACTGCAGCTTAAAAAGCCATTCTGACTGAATTCTAACTGAAACTAGAGACTATTTACATTTTAGAAAAACCAAATACTCAGTATTTATGACTGAGAACTACATCTTGTCATGAAAGATGTAATTTTACTTCTAGAAAGTTAAATCTCTCAGTTATGCCATCATACACCATAGGAACACTATTGTTTACTAAGATGCTTAATTTCATAAGCATGAATTAAATCTCAGCTGGTACAGATACGTTGAATCAGGCTCATAAACAGCTACTTTCCTGGGGCGAGTGTCTACAGGCAGGGGTGCTTTATAGGAGTAGATTCTCTTTTACTTTGAAGGCACAAATGACTAAGATAGGGATGTGTGGGCAGGAAAACTGTGGGCCAGATGGGGGAATTGCAGACAAAAAATGTTGTATGACTTATTTGCTAGCCTGCTTTAAGATTTTCCTTTTCATGAAATAAGATTAACATAGTGCGAGAAAAAATATGAAAAGGAAACTATTAATTGGGGTAGGTGGGTGTGTACTTGTTGCAGTATGGAGATACCATTTTGGTAATGCAAAGTTGAGCAAATGTTGCTTAAATTTTATAGTTGCAAACTTAAGTCCTCAGCCAATTGATGTTTATCTCTAACAATTGCTATGGGCTTAATATCATGTTAAAAACATTACCAACAACACTATAGAAACAGTATCAGAGGAAGTATGCTCCTGAATACTAGTTGCTGAACAACAAGCTGTGCTATTGCCTTCACAGATCGCTTCTGGCTTCCAATACACATTGAAGAAACTGCTGATGGTGCTGGACCACTAGCGCTGCTTTTATCCATATGCTCATGAAATGATCACCAGACAAATCCTGAACACATCATAGTACATTAAAAGCTCTGAACAAATTAGGCTTGTTAAATAGACACATGGACATCAATACAGCCCTTTAGGTCACAAGACACCCCCAACCTGTCTCCCAGTGCTCAGCAAGAGAGTTACACTGCACTCTGACATTACCCATGTTTCCTTTCGAACTTCAGCCGAAGCATCTACGTAGATTAAATGTGTTGCAGTCAGGTACAGTGTTCCATTTGCTGGCTTTCTGTTGGTGTAACGATCTAGTAACTTGACATTTTCTACCTGTAGGGTAATAATAAAAGGAAGAGTGCCAGGGGATGGGCATTAGTTTAGAACATTTCTAAAATATCTGCAGTACACCAGATAAGTTGTAGAACGTAAAAGTCATCTGCGCTGCCCAGATAGGGTGCACACTTGTGAGATTTAATGTTATCAATTCCCATCATTTTTATTTCATTTTTAAATTGTTTTATTTCATTTTTAAATTAAATACAACATATAAAAAGTGGTTTTAAAGAAAAGTGGAGGAAAAGAGAGCAAAAAGAGATATAGTATATCATTATAACTGTTAACAATTACAATTTTTAACCTACTGTATTTTGTATAATGGAGTTCCAAATTTCATTATACAGTGGTACCTCAGGTTACATACGCTTCAGGTTACAGACTCTGCTAACCCAGAAATAGTGCTTCAGGTTAAGAACTTTGCTTCAGGATGAGAACAGAAATCGTGCTCCAGCGGAGCGGCGGCAGCAGGAGGCCCCATTAGCTAAAGTGGTGCTTCAGGTTAAGAACAGTTTCAGGTTAAGAACAGTTTCAGGAAATATTAAAATTACAGTAGGGGTAACATAAAACCGGTGATGTAGAGATAAAAGTGGTAAAAAGATTCTGCAGAAGAAAACATTGGGATACAGCTCAAACCGTGGTGGAGGGAAGTCAGTTCAACAATACAGTATGAATTTAATGTCTTTGTTATGTGACTTTTTTGTGCCTTTGTATTTTGCTTTATTTCTTTCTTTTTTCCCCTTTTTTTCTTTTTTATCCTTTTTGGATTGTTTGTGGTCTTTTTTTTGGTGTATATGACAGAAATAAAATAAAAAGAATTTTCAAAAAAAAAGAAAAAAGAACAGTTTCAGGTTAAGAACAGACCTCCGGAATGAATTAAGTACTTAACCCGAGGTACCACTGTAATTGTTTATGCAAAGTCTATGTCTATAAGCAATCTTCTCATAGGTGGCAGGTGTAGTCAGGTCTTCGAACCATTTAATAAATGTACATAGGAGCCAACTCCTAGGGGCTGAGATCCCTTTTGCCCCCCTTGAAAACTTAGAAAGCACTGGACATTGTAAAAACGCATTTTAAAGAAACATTATCCTTATTAAATCTCCAAAAAAAAATCCTTTTCTATATAAACATGGTGGAATACAACAAATTCTAAATATTATTTTTTGTTTTATGTCATAATTTAAGGTCCACTAACACCCTTGGTATAAGAGTTAAAAAGCTCTCCCATTGTCTAGGCCATATAAGTACCTCCAGTTCTTTATTCCATTTATTTCTTAACATCTGCATATCAAATTGATTTATTGATAACAAATAACTATAAAAAGTAATTGTGGGTTTTTTTAGTTTTAAAATATTTAACCAGTTCTTCTAGTATCTCAGGTGTCCCAGAAGCTGAAAATGCTACTGGTCCAAACAAAGTAGCATAGTTAACAAATGTTGTAGCTGTAAATACTGCCATTGGGTTGCATGCAATAGCTACTGTTTATCTTGTAACACAGTGTATGTTAAAATTCATCATCTATCAGTTGATCCGAAGTCAATATGCCCACTTCCATCAAATTTTTCCACATCACCATCTTTCCCCCAATTTTTAAAGGGGTCAAATCCTATTTTTTAAGACACTGCATTCCACAGCTCTCAGACATAATTGTTTCAAGAGATACCAGAGTTCTAATGTATTTTGATCCCAATACTATCCACCCAACCAAAGATGCTATGTATGGTATATTCCAAAGTTGCCCACTTCAGAAAATTAACACCAATTGTTAGCTTCTAGTATTTAATTCTTTTGTTTATTTCTAAACCTCATACTACTATTCCTCTGTTGATGCAAATGATAGATGCCTTTAGTAAAATATCAAGATACTCTATTAACTGGTCCAAATCGGAATTGATGCCTATAGGTGAAAATTTGCTTGCCCAAATCAATTTTGTATTTGTACCAAATCTTATCAAATCTTTAGGTATGTCTATGCCAAAATATATCTCAATTAGTAACATGCAATATAATTAAAATATAGGGAGAGGTTTATTCAGATATTGATAGATGAGAGTCATTAAACCTCACCATTTGGGGAAAAGTGAATGCTCTCAAAATGAACATTATTCTCAGATTAATTTATATTCTGACAGGATCCCAGTTCATATACAGTATCTGGAAAATATGTTCAGAAAATAAATTCTTTGCTTAGAAAATTTCTATGGAGTTATTCAATTCCAATAACATCTTTATAGAAAATGCAAATCAAGGGGGGAGGATTCATATTCCGAATGTGGAGTTTTATCACCAAGCTTATTTACTTTCAAGCATTCAACATTAAATGAGAATGCTTTGGTCTGAACACCAGGTTTTTAATTATTGAGCATATGGAAACAGCATTATTATTATCATTCAGCATAGATACTCATATTCCAGGTGGGGAACCAGTTGCAACAACCATTCACCTGATCACCCGTGATGAGGAAAATAATGACTTTTAGGCAAACAAGCAAGGAAGATTTTCTAAGTGCAAATAGTGTTAGCTCTCAACTCCTTTTCAGCACCTCATTGTGTTTGTAAGAACTCTATCCAAAAGAATCATGAGCCAGAGCTCTGTAGGAAACACTCCTACTAGCTTTGATAGCTCTTCCGCCAATGGCCTTGCTAGCCTGTGCAACAAAGAATGGATTTTTGGATCACTGGCAAAAGAGCTTCCAAGCACAAGTTCCTGCTGCTAGAGGACTCCTTGGTATACAGATAATACGAAAATAATCGAAGAGGAAATGGAGAGGATTGCAGCACAGCTGACTCTGGATTCATACTCAAAACAACCAACTTGTGACATATATCATATTTTAAGATGCCACAGTAGTGATAGCAACCGAGCCAGTGATCCCTCCTGTTTTCTCATCTGCAAAGTGAATATTTCATTAGTAGTGAACCTAGCCTAAAGAGAGAAATGCCTACCTGTTGAGCTTTTGGGGCTCAAGGTTAAGCAAATCACAGCTGGAAGCCTGCTTTTGTTACTTGCCTCACATTTTTGAGATGGGTCAGGTTATAAAGCTACATATATGAATTAAACAAGTACACTTCAGAATTTTCCTGCAACCTTGGCATTATCAACACCACCCTCTAACCAACAGAGCTATCCAGCATTAGCGTTGTCAAAAACATTAGAACTTTCATGCTTTCTATTTTAATATGCATTTGCACAGCTCAATGTTAGGACAGAAAGTCAGGATAGAAACTGTTGAATAAAAAATGCTATGGAGAACTAAATCTCTAGCTTTTTCTCTGCCATGTTAGCATGGTGCAGGCTAAGGAAAGAGCTTGTCATGTCCCCCATGCCTTCTGAAAGGCAACAGCCAGCAAAACAGGAAGTTGGAGTGTGGATGTAACAAGTTAAAAGGACACAGCAGCAGCAAGATGGCTAAGCCAAGAGATTCCTGATCCTGATATATGAATGACTCATTGGGACCCTTTCATGCGGCGTTTGCTTTTCTTATCTATTCCATTCAGATAAACCACTATTAGGTTAAAGAAAAATATTGCAGGTAGATTTCTTCATCTTAGGTAAGAGTACGATGCTTTAGTTAAAGAGACACCAACTTTTTAAAGTCATAAATATTTTAAAATGGGGGTGGCCAACTTGTGGCCATCCAGATGCTTCTAGACTACAAGTCCCATAATTTCTTATCATTGTCCATGCTAGTTGGAGCTGGTGTTTGCTTATCATTTCTCAGTGATGTTGCTTATCATTTCTCAGTGAAGAATGCCTAAACTATACAGTACAGTGGTACCTCTGGTTATGTACTTAATTCGTTCCGGAGGTCCATTCTTAACCTGAAACTGTTCTTAACCTAAAGCACCACTTTAGCTAATGGGGCCCACCACGCAGCTGCTGCGTGATTTCTGTTCTCATCCTGAAGCAAAGTCTTAACCTGAGGTACTATTTCTGGGTTAGCGGAGTCTGTAACCTGAAGCGTATGTAACCAGAGGTACCACTGTGAATGCTTCCATGCGCTTGCTAGATAATGTTCATTCCTGAATTCAGAGAATGCTCCAGCAAGTGCAAAACCCACTAAACAAAGTATTTTCTTCACATTCTTCAATATTCAACCAAAGACTTCAAAAGAAAAAGTTTTGGAGCAGTAAGTACAATTATGGATGTTGCTTTTAATTTATTATAGTTCTCGATTTAGTAGCATCTAAATTGCTGTGGAGCCAAGCAACTTTATCCTCAAATTGTTTAGCCATCTGGTTACAGCTGGCGACTGTGTACAGTGGTACCTCGGGTTACAGATGCTTCAGGTTACAGACTCGGCTAACCCAGAAATAGTACCTCGGGTTAAGAACTTTGCTTCAGGATGAGAACAGAAATCGCTTGGCGCCAGCGCAGCGGCAGTGGGAGGCTGCATTAGGTAAAGTGGTGCTTCAGGTTAAGAACAGTTTCAGGTTAAGAACAGACATCCAGAATGAATTAAGTTCTTAACCCGAGGTACCACTGTACTCCAAAGATCAACCCTTGCCTCATCAGAAATAACCAATCTCTGAACACGGAAAAGGTTTGCTGGATGGCTCCCTGAGGATGCAATGGAGGCAACGGAGTAGGATCCCTTCACGACCCTCACCACTGTGTTGAAGGTCAAATTATGAGCATGTGCTCAGTCAGCTCCCAATCAAGTTTTAAACCACTTGTGCTCCAGCCCTTGACCATTCCATTTCATCAACCACCATTCTTCAGTATACTAAGGAGTAAAACTGACTCCATAGCACCCAAGGGGGTACTCAGGAGTGAATTTGTCAAAAGACCCACGACTCACTATTCCATAGTGAAGCTATGACCTACAGTAAGCATTCCATAGTGAAGCCATTCTCTACAGTAAGCATGGGAACAGAGGTTACTGGCCACCTAGCATGCTTATATATTTACATAGTCTTATTTACATGGCTGATTTAAATACAGAAAAACTACAGGAAAAAGCACAGGAAAAAATGTGTAGTGAGTCCAAAAAGGCAATGATACGCAAGACTACGACATTTTTACACAAGCTCAAATGTTTGCAGAGTATCATGTCAACAAGCTAAATGAATAGATTAGTACATTTTACCAATCTGAATTTTGCTAATGAATTTCAATCTACCATTTAAGGTGCTAAAAGTGGGAAACATATTCTGCACATGCTCAGAATCCCTGTGAGATGCCTGCACAGTCTGGCACCAATTATCCCTGCTTTCAAGACCAGATTCTAGGACCAAGATCTCAAGAAGCCCACCTTATGTGGATAAGTGGCAAAGGTTGGGGAGCACCTTGGGAAGCAGGCTCAGGGTTTCAGTATGCATTAAGGGAGAACAATAAGCACACATTTATAGAAATATTATTATTTTCAGTGATGAGCTGAGCCATTTCCAAGACTTGTTGAAAGCATATTCCATTATGTCAATGCTAATCAATTCCAGTTCACCAGCAATAATGTAACATCTGAAAGATTATGGGAATGCACTCTATTACAAGCTCAAAAACTCTGAGATTACATTACACTGCATATAACTATGCTTCTAACCACTGCCCCCCTTCAACACCCCAACCAGCTGCTGAGACTAAGATCTGGGAGTCTGGAGCAAGGCTGGATGAGAATGAGAGTCTGATTAGGTTTTGTTGTGGGAGGAGGAAAACATCCTTAAGACTAACAATTCCTGTGTACAGGAAGGCCAGGTGGTGTTATCAAGACCTAACTCCACAGTTTAGCAATTCAGCAGCAGCCTCAAGGCTAGCATACAGTAATACTAGTGCTGTCTGGTTTGAAAAGGAAAACAAGGATTCCTGGCAGGCTTTAAATGGGTATCATCATCATTACTATTGCTACTACTATATCACTTAATGCTGAAACAGGCTTCTAAACGATATAAAAAGCACAAAAACCAGTCACACAAACATTTAATGTAAGCATTTGTAATTAAGATGCACAATAAAATAACCCCACTACATCAGTACGGGATATTATCATTACTGAATGATTTCTATTTTAAAGTTATGTATTTTAATAATGTTTCATTTTGCATATTCTACTCATTGGTATGTATGTTTATTTATTTTTTAGTATAGTGAGATTTTTTAAAGGGTTGTAGCACGCACCCTCCCGTCCTGGCCAAGCAAATAGGAGATTAGGGCATAAGACACCAGAAAGGCGAACATGAAATGCACTCTGCACGTGCTCAGGGACCCCTTACTTTACACTGCATATGGTTTACCAAAAAGGGGGGAGGGATGGGGGGGGGGAGAAGGAAATATCCACAACAGGCCTTCCTCACCATCTCCTCCTCCGTTATGTGGGGATGGGAAGGACTAGCTGAAAATTTGGGGGATGGGGGGGTGGCTGAAAAAGCCTCATGAGGAGGAATGGCCAGCACCTGCCACATTTCTCTATCACACACACATCACCCCTTACCTTGGGCGTCGTGATGTGCTCCATGGCTGAGGGAGGCCCACCCCAAAGCTGGGCACCTCTCCCCGGTTACCTCGCGGCGGAACCCTCGACCGAACCTTCCCCGCCCGCGCCGCGAAAAAGGAAAACAAAAAAAACCCGGCCTCTTCCTCAGAACCTCAGCCCCGTCTCTTCACCGAACCTCGCGAGATTCCGAGCCCGACGGAGGCCTGCTCCGTGGCCTGAAACCGCAAGCGCCATCTTGCGTAAGGGCACCGTTCACCACGCAACCGGCGGAGGAGAGGACCTCCACCAAGGCTTGAGTTCGAAACACGCCGCTTGGTAGTAGAGGCCGGGGAAAGAGATCCAGGGAGAGAAACACGTTAGTGCTATCATCATCATCATCATCATCAACAACAAATGATAATAGTACACAACTGGCTGTGGGGAAAATTGTGGCCTTTGCTGCGTTGCCTATTTATATTCCCAAATTTTCCCAAAATACGGAGCAGTCTTGAAAATAAGTGTAAACAGGTATCCGTCAATCAGAGAGCCCTGGCCCTATACACGTTTACATGGAGCGAGCAAGTCACATTGCACAGGATTGCAGGATAATGGTACAAGCCTAAGTATATTCACTCAGATACAGACTGCACCGAGTTCAAATTCAAAAACTATATGCATATGTGCAAGGTTGGAGGATTCAGGATGGATACAAGACAATACTTCTTCATGCAGTGCTTGGTTAAGCTATGGAACTCTCTGCCACAGGAACAGAGACAGCCCTCAACCTAGATTGTTTTAAAGGGGATTGGACAAGTTCATGGATGAGAGGGCTATCCATGGCTGCTAGCAGCGATGACTGTGCTCTATTGCCATAGTTGCCAGCAGCAATCCTTTTGAATACCAGTAGCTGGAAGCTGCAGGAAGGGAGAGTTCTGCTTTGTGCTTGGGTTCTGCTTGCAGGTTTTCCATAAAAGCATCTGGTTGGCCACTGTGAGAACTGTGGATGACATGCAGTCAAAGCTAACGATGTGTATTCTTGCTAGTTAACATGTGGTTAAGACCATAGAGCTGCACTGCTGATAGGCAGCCCATAGAAACAGGATTGTTAGAGAAGGCTCTGTATGATGTCATGTCCCCTCCTCTCCTGGGAGATAAGAAGCAAATATGTATGTATTTTATTAAGTAGTGGGTTGACAAAGCAGACGACACAGAGATTTCTCCAAGTAGTTCTTTATAGTAAGCTGGAACTGAACTGAACTGAACAGCTCAGCCAGCCTGCTTTTATAGGCAGCCGGCTGTCAACATTGTAACAACACCCCAGGGTTTCCCACCTAAATTAACTGACGTGGACCTGAGTGAAAACTACAGTAGTACCTCTGGGTGCGAACGGGATCCGTTCAGGAGCCCCAATTGCATCCTGAGTAGAATGCAACCCACAACTGCGCATCTGCATCTGACGTCATTTTGAGTGTCTGCACATGTGCGAGCGACGAAACCCAGAAGTAACGCATTCCATTACTTCCAGGTCGCCGCGGAGCATAACCTGAAAACGCTCAATGTGAAGCATATTTAATGTGAGGTATGACTGTATATACACAGTACCCCTGGTGGCCAGGGTGAGAACTTCAATACATAACACCCCTCCCCACCGGGATAAGGCATTACAGTGGTACCTCAAGTTAAGTACCGTATTTTTCGCCCTATAGGACGCACTTTTTCCCCTCCAAAAATGAAGGGGAAATCTGGGTGCGTCCTATGGGGCGAATGCAGGCTTTTGCTGAAGCCTGGAGAGCGAGAGGGGTCGGTGCGCACCGACCCCTCTCGCTCTCCAGGCTTCAGGAAGCTCTGCGCAACCCTCGGGAGACCTGCTCTGAGGGTTGCGCAGAGCTGCCTGCAGTCCCCGGCTCAGCACGGCTCTGCGCGGCAATCGGGAGCGGGGCACTAAGTCCCGCCCCGCTCCGGATGGCGGTGCAGAGCTGCCTGCCGTCCCGGGATCAGCGCAGCTCTGCGCGGCCACCGGGAGCCGGGGGCGAAGCCCGCCCCGCTCCAGATGGCCGCGCAGAGCTGCCTGCAGTCCCGGGACTGCAGGCAGATCTGCGCCGCCATCCCGAGCGGGGCGCTAAGTCCCGTCCCGCTCTGGATGGCGGTGCAGAGCTGCCTGCAGTCCCAGGATCAGCGCACTTCTCCCCATCGCCAGCCCCACAAGCTCGGGGGACAGCGGGGAGGCAGAGCGTGCCTTCCCACTGTTCCCCGACCTGGTTCTTCCAGCCCCGCACCTGGGGGGGAATAATTTTTCCCCCTTTATTTCCCCCCCAAAAAACTAGGTGCGTCCTATGGGCCGGAGCGTCCTATGGGGCGCAAAATACGGTACTTAATTTGTTCCGGAGGTCCGTACTTAACCCAAAACTGTTCTTAACCTGAAGCACCACTTTAGCTAATGGGGCTTCCTGCTGCTGCCGCGCCGCCGGAGCCCGATTTCTGTTCTCATCCTGAAGCAAAGTTCTTAACCTGAAGCACTATTTCTGGGTTAGCAGAGTCTGTAACCTGAAGCGTATGTAACCTGAGGTACCACTGTAGTTACAGTCATAGTGGTTCCATTACATACAGCAATACCCTTATTGGTTTCAGTAAGGCACATAAGCATATTAATTGAGCCTATGCATCATACAGCTTTACATGTGCAGTTTGTCCAGTGAACATAGTCTTTTAAATAAACTGGGTGCTTGGAAACCCTGCCAGACCTCCAAGGGCCAGTACCAGAGTCCGGGTGGCTGCCCGATTCTGGCTGTGACTGTGGTGTGACCAAATGTGGCATTGAGCCCAAGTTCCCTGGCTCCGCTGCTGTCGAAGGAACCATGAGTGGACTCGGTGGACGGTCAGGCACGGCGGTGGTCTGAGTCTCTGGAGAGCCAGGCAGACCCACCGAAATGGCTTGGCTTGGCTCCATGCCCTCAGTTTGTGAGGAAGATGTAGGTGGAGCCTCGCCTTCCATTAGCGACCGCTCCGGAGCTGGGGCCGCAGTTGGGAGCACAGCGGTACTGTCCAAATCCCCAACCCTGCGCCTTAGCTGGTCTATGTGCCGGCACCACAAGTGTCTGTTCTTGAGTGCCACCTGGTACGAACGGGGCCCTGTGACTCCCACTACCATGGCTGGCACCCAAGGAATGTCGCCCACAAAGTTCCAGGCAAAAACCTGATTCCCCAGAATAAAGGACTGTGGCACATGAGTACAGCCCGTGGGCTCGGCCACATCAAAGTCTGGGTGCAGCCAGTCGAGCAGAGACGGGAGGTGGCGGCCCATTAGCAGTTCAGCCAGGCTCCGCCCTGTGGCTACATGAGAGGTGATGTGCTGCATGAGCAAGTATTCAGTGACCCACTCGTGCCATTCCCTCTGTTCCAGGCATGCCAGTGCCTCTTTTGCTGAATGCACCATTCTTTCTGCCTGCCTGTTGCTGGCTGGGTGAAATGGTGCTGTTAGAGCATGGCGGATGCCTAGCCCCAAGAGGTACCTTTCAAAGGTGCCCGACGTGAACTGAGGTCCGTTGTCCGAGACGAGGACATCAGGACACCCAGGAGTTGCAAACAGGCTCCGCAGCACCCGGATGACGGCTTCGGTAGTGGTGGAGGGCATCAGGGCAACCTCCAGCCATTTGGAATAGGCGTCCACCACTACCATAAAGATCCGGCCGTGAAAGGGGCCGGCAAGATCAATGTGCATCCTCGTCCAGGGTGCCGTGGGCATCTCCAGATGTTGCCCTTAGCTGCCGGCGGTGCAGGTCTCAACTCTTGGCATTCTTGACAGGAGTCAACCCACGAAGTGATGGCATCGTCCATGTTAAGCCACCAGACATAACACCGAGCCAACGCCTTCATTTTGACAATCCCTGGGTGGCCGATGTGCAGAGCCTTGAGGACGCATTGGCGGAGTCTTGGGGAACCACGACTTGGTCTCCCCACAGTAGGCAGCCGCGATGAGCCGAGAGCTCGTGCTGTCTGGTTGCAAACGGCTGGAACTCTGGTGCAAAAGACCCTTCTGGCCACCCCCTCTACACCCAGTTGAGTACACGTTTGATGATGCAGTCCTGGGCAGATGCAGAGGCTACATTGGCAGCCGATACTGGCGCTGCTGGAAGGTCCTCAATTAGGTGGAGCGATGAAGCAGGAGCCGGGTCTTCCACAAGCGCTGGAAGTGGGCAACGACTGAGAGTGTTGGCGTGACCCATCAATTTTCCAGGGTGATGGACGAGCTGGTAGCTGTAAGCTGCCAGAAAGACAGTCCATCGCAGCATGCATAGCGAGAGGACCGGTGGAGTTGGTCGATCACTGGCGAGAAGCCCCAGGAGCAGCTTGTGGTCAGTGATGAGGTCGAACCTCTTTACTCCAGCCACAAGTGCCAGTGCCTCCTTGTCGAGCTGGCTGTAATTCCGTTCAGCCGGAGACAGCGTCCGGGAGAAGTAGGCGAGCGGTGCTTCCCTACCATTTTTTTTTAAAAAAAAATAAAAGCTCAGGGGTGCCAAATAAGACCTGGTGCCAGGTTGGTGGCCCCTGCCCTAATGGACTAGCCTCTGCTGACTATAATCAGGCAGTGTGAGAAACGAAGAGTGGAAACGATGCAACTAACTTACAAATTGGAATTCAGCTATGACAATTCATTGTAGTCACATTTCAGTGATATCCTCTTAGTTAGCAATGTATACTAATAACTTTGGGGGCTCTCAGCTGCAATGGGTCCTAATTCTATGCATATGGCACATATCTATATAAAGTGCTTTTTTCTTTTAAAAAAATGTTTAGGGATACTCTCATTTTCCTACTCATCTTGAAATACTGCCCCTCAATGAGGCCAAACGTAGTTTCACAAAATGTTTAGGGGTATGCATACCCCTGTGGTTTAGAGCCATGCCTGAACTGGCAAACCATAGTTATAGTGTTTGTTCCATTTCTAGAGGACCTTGAACTAAAGAAACTACAGTGCCAAACAGGTGGAAGAGTGAAGCAGACAAGCAGCTTTAAACCATAATTTATCTGCATGTTTGCCAAAAAAGCAAATCTCCTTTACACCCACAAAGGTGGGGTAACCTTTTCTGACAGCATTCCTTGGGTTATTCTGAAGAACACAGCTCTTCTGCAATAAAAGTATGTTTCATTTATAACTTTAGCTTAAACATATCTAATACTAGACATTTAAAGTGAGAAGCAGGGCTTTTCCCAATTCCCTGAAATCTGAAATGAGTATGCTGTAAGTCGGTTAAAGCAAAATATTTTTTTGCCATTACATTTAGCCTCCTAGGTTGCTGAGACCCAGGCTGCACAAATTTAGAACTTTCCCCTTTAATTAAGGCCTTGCTAGCAGAGCCTGAAAGCTACAAAGGAGATAAGGCAATGCTTAAACAAGTGTGTTGTTCTTGCTGTATCTGGATATTGTGAATTGAAAGGAATGAACAACAAAAATCCCCTGATGTTCAATCTGCTTCCAGCAGAGCTGAGAAAGCTGATAGATGAATCTTGAGCTGCCTATCCCATGCAGTTTTCTTTAGTTTGTTTGCAATTAGAGCAAAGTGAATAATCACTAATGGGTAATTTATTCCACTGTATTTTCCAACTTTTGATCTGAAGAAGAACTGCAGAAGAAGAAATCCTAGCCACAGGTCACAGGCACAAAGCTCAATACTGTAAACAAGGTGCTGAAATCTAAAGCTGGAGAAAACAGCTAATAAGAAAACTGAAAAGTGAGGTGTTTGCAGAAGAATGGATCTGCTCTGGATCCATTCCAGTCCGGCTTCCGCGCTGGTCATGGGACCGAGACGGCTCTGGTCGCCCTAACAGATGATCTCTGCAGGCAGCTGGATCGAGGCGGGTCAGGGCTGCTGATTCTTCTAGATCTGTCAGCAGCCTTTGACATGGTCGATCACGAACTCCTGGACCACCGCCTTGCCGACGTGGGGATCCAGGGCACAGTCCTTCAATGGCTGCGCTCGTTTCTCTCTGGTCGGGGACAGAGGGTGGCGCTTGGGGGGGAATTGTCATCACGCCACTCCTTGGTGTGTGGAGTGCCTCAGGGTGCAATTCTCTCCCCGATGCTTTTTAACATCTTTATGCGCCCCCTCGCCCAGCTTGTCCGGAGTTTTGGGCTGGGTTGCCATCAGTATGCTGATGACACCCAACTCTATCTGTTGATGGATGGCCATCCTGACTCGGCCCCAGACACACTGACCAGATGTCTGGAAGCTGTGGCTGGATGGTTACGTGGGAGCCGGTTGAAGTTAAATCCTTCGAAGACAGAGGTCCTCTGGCTGGGGCGGGACGATATGGGATCGAGGGGGCAACTCCCATCTCTTGCGGGGGTGCAATTAGTGCCAGCACCGGCCGTTAAGAGTTTGGGTGTAATCTTCGATACCTCCCTTTCTATGGAGTCGCAGATTACAGCTATAACAAAGGCGGCATTTTTTCATCTCCGCCAAGCTAAGCAGTTGGCCCCTTATCTCTCTCGTCCTGACCTAGCCACTGTGATCCATGCGACGGTCACCTCCAGACTGGATTATTGTAACTCGCTCTATGTGGGGCTGCCCTTGAGACTGACCCAGAAACTCCAGCGGGTGCAGAATGCCGCGGCGAGACTCCTTATGGGGTCTTCGCTGCGAGACCACATTCATCCGGTATTATACCAGCTGCACTGGCTCCCGGTGGAGTACAGGATCAGGTTTAAGGTGCTGGTTTTAACCTTTAAAGCCCTATACGGCCTAGGACCCTCGTACCTACGGGACCGCCTCTCCTGGTATGCCCCACAGAGAAACCTACGGTCTGCAAATAATAACATCCTCAAGGTCCCAGGCCTCAGAGAGGTTAGGCTGGCCTCAACTAGAGCCAGGGCCTTCTCGGCTGCAGCTCCAAACTGGTGGAATGCTCTGTCAAAAGAGACTAGGGCCCTGCGGGACCTGACATCTTTCCGCAGGGCCTGCAAGACAGAGTTGTTCCGCCAGGCCTTTGGTCAGGGCGCAGCCTGACTCCCTCCTCTGGCAACCTGCACATAATTCTGCTTAATTGGTTGCCATCAATTTGATTTAATTAATTTTTATAATGAAATATTTTTAGATTGTGTGATTATTTGACTGATTATTTTATTGTTGTTAGCCGCCCTGAGCCCGGCTGTGGCTGGGGAGGGCGGGATATAAATAAAATTTATTATTATTATTATTATTAAGAATTATAATCATCATAAAGTTCTAATGCAGTGCCGAAAGTGACCACGCTAGATTCTCAAGCTGGCCTTCCTGGGGAAGCTATTCCACATTTGTGATGCCACCCAGGAGGAGGCCCTGTTTGGTACACCCCTATGTCGCCTCTCATGGGGACTGAGTCTAGGAGTTTCCCTAAAACAGGAGTAGTGGGAACATGGCTTGTTCCTTTGGCAAAGTGACGGCTTAGTTCCAAGTCTTCCCGATCAACAGGGTTTTTCCTGCTTGGAAGTCCTTAAATCCTATTGAGACCACCCACCTTTCAATCTGCATACAGGTAATGTCTCCTGATTCTCCTGACTGGAGGTCGCAGAAGCTCCATCACCTAAGGGCAAATTATGGGAAGGGCCATCATAACTACTAATTTAGAAAAGACCCATATCTTAATGTGAATTCATCCACTTCTGTATACAAAGGTCCCAAGTTCAATCCCTAGCATCTCCAGGTTGGGCTCCCTGGTCTGAAATCCTGGAAAGCTGCTGCCAGCTAGATGGATTCAGTATAAAACAGCTTCCTATGCTTCAGCCTCTACCAGCAGGCTAGTTGACAACAAAGCACAGGGAGGCCTTAAAGCTAGCAAAAGCAGGGACTGGGGTTCAAATGAACACATTCAAAAAATTAGGGAAGTGCTTAATTCCAACTGGGCCACAACCCTTCATCTGCTAGAGTCAGAAATGAAAACCCTTTCAACTCACTGATATATCTCTTACTGCCAGTTTGGTGGTGGAGCTAGAGAAGCTGACAACAAACTGGCATCACAGATGCATTGGCCTATGCCACCGCCTTATAGGATGTCATAAGGAATATGTTATCAGCAGAGTATTGTGCTAGGTATTCAGAGAACATCATGGCTAATAGACATTCATAGATATTCATATCCTTCATGAATTGGCATTGCCATCAGGGGGTTTGGGTTGGGTGTTCATCAGTATGCAGATGATACCCAGCTCTACCTCTCTTTTAAATTGGAACCAGTGAAGGCAGTGAAGGTCCTGTGTGAGTGCCTGGAGGCTGTTGGAGGATGGATGGCAGCTAATGGATTGAGGTTGAATCCTGACAAGACAGAAATACTGTTCTTGGGGGACAGGGGGCGGACTGGTATGGAGGACTCCCTGATCCTGAATGGGGTAACTGTGCCCCTGAAGGACCAGGTGCGCAGCCTGGGAGTCATTTTGGACTCACAGCTGTCCATGGAAGCGCAGGTTAATTCTGTGTCTAGGGCAGCAGTTTACCAGCTCCATCTGGTATGCAGGCTGAGACCCCACCTGCCCACAGACTGTCTTGCCAGAGTGGTGCATGCCCTAGTTATCTCCCGCTTGGACTACTGCAATGCACTCTACGTGGGGCTACCTTTGAAGGTGACTCAATTAATTGGTGACTGCAATTAATCCAGAATGTGGCAGCTAGACTGGTGACTGGGGGCGGCCGTCGAGACCATATAACACCAGTCCTGAAAGATCTTCATTGGCTCCCAGTACGTTTCCGAGCACAATTCAAAGTGTTGGTGCTGACCTTTAAAGCCCTAAATGGCCTCGGTCCTGTATACCCGAAGGAGTGTCTCCACCCCCACTGAGGTCCAGCACCGAGGGCCTTCTGGCAGTTCCCTCGCTGTGAGAAGCCAAGTTACAGGGAACCAGGCAGAGGGCCTTCTCAGTAGTGGCGCCTGCCCTGTGGAACGCCCTTCCAGCAGATGTCAAGGCAATAAGCAACCATTTTACTTTTAAAAGACAACTGAAGGCAGCCCTGTTTAGAGAAGTTTTTAATGTCTGATGCTGTATTGTTTTTAATATTCTGTTGGAAGCCGCCCAGGGTGGCTAGATGGGCGGGGTATAAATAATTTATTATTATTATTATTATTGCCATTCAAATGGTGTGACTGTGACACGTCTTGTGATCGATTATGTGGTCAGAGGGAGAAGAAGGAGAAGACTAGGAGGAGGAGTTGTCAAAAGCTGAAGAGGTAACAAGGTCTGGTAAGAAGGAAGAGGCCTGAGCAGAGTGCAGTTCAGGGAATCTCCCCCTCCTGTTGCGACCAACCCCACTCCCTGCTGGTCTCTGAGAATGCACAGAGAAATGAAAAGAGCAGAACAGAGATTAGTTGTGTGCAGTCACAGATTGGTACTGTGTGGTAAAAACCTTGGTGAGGAAGAACCTTAGAGAGGGGTGGGAAGGTGGGGACCTTCAGTCCTCACAGCTGCTTCATTGGGGCAGGACCTTCTGGGAAGAGTTTGGATTTGGATTTGATATCCTGCTTTATCACTACCCTAAGGAGTCTCAAAGCGGCTAACATTCTCCTTTCCCTTCCTCCCCCACAACACATACTCTGTGAGGTGAGTGGGGCTGAGAGACTTCAAAGAAGTGTGACTAGCCCAAGGTTACCCAACAGCTGCATGTGGAGGAGTAAACCCAGTTCATCCGATTACGAGTCCACCGCTCTTAACCACTACACCACATTGGCTCACCACACTGGTTGTTGAGACCACTAGGCCTGAGCTTTATGGTTGGTTTCCTTGAATAAAGATTTAACTTCACTGGCCTCAGGTGATTTGTTGTTTTTGTTTTCCTTGCGTGGCACATGGGTTTGTCATCATGCCTGTTGGAATGTGTGGTTGGGATCAGCTGTTTTTCTACCTGGTGGCTCAGTTAGGGTCCTTTCCCAATGGAATACTATCTATGGAATATTAGAAGAAAGCCACTAGGTGAGAGGTCCAGCCAGCTCAACCCAGCAGCACTGCAGTCCGTACTCTGCCAGCTCAAGAGGATGGGAATGGCTAGTGTTTGGGCAGCCACAATCCCACCTTCCCTCAACAAACACGGCCAAAGGCAGTCACCTCGCTTTGCCTAATTGTAGGGCTGGCACTGTCATTGTAACTACACTGTTTGGATCAGTGATGAGAAACTGCAATTGCCCTCCTGACACACTTAGAAAACAAGCAGATCCCGGGTACCCAAGAAGATTGTGCAGCGAAGCCAACATCAATTCAAGCCACTTGGGGAAAAGGAATACAGACTGAACTATGTACAACAATAGTTGTACAACAACAATTGTGGGAAGGGGAAGAGAGATTGATTGGAAGGAAAATCCAGACAACTTCAAGAGAGCCAGGGGTTCAGCAGGCCAATAGAGAAGAACCAAGATTTTGTAGCATCTTTTTTATTCTCATAAAAATTTTGACCAACTGCATTATTGACCAACACATATACCCTTGCTTTAAAAAAAGGAGCTCTGCTGGACCAGGCCAAAGGCCCATCTCAGCCAGCATCTTGTCTTCACAGTGGTCAATTGGTTGCCATGGAAAGTCCACAAGCATGCCCCAAGCACAACAGCATTCTCGCCACTGGAATTCAGAGGCACAATGCCTCAGACCTGAAGTCGAACACAGCCATAACAGCTACTAGTCATTGATAGCTTTCCACATCCCTCCATTTCCTACTCCTTTCAGCTTCCTAGTTCTTCATCATTACTCATCCACAAGAGGACCAACCCTCTTTTCACAGCTAGATCATCATCATCGTCATTTTGATTTATATATTGCCCTTTTATATTCCTATACAGAAGGTGCTTTATAAGCTGAAGAAACAACAAAACATAAAACAAAGACAATTTTTTAAACAATACGATCCAATGCAAATAAGTCAAAATAAAAAATATGGCTCAAACAACTTAAAGCCATATTAAATAATTCATTAGACTATAAAAGTACAAAATAAAATTAACTCTCAGAATATCAGCAAATAATAATTGTACAGAAATTCACTCTAAACAATTGCACTAAATTATTATCAATAAAAAGAACAGCAAAATTACAATACTCAAAATACCACAAAAGATTGAGTTGAGCAGCAAGGTCACAGAACTTACTCCCCTCTCTGAACTCCTGTTCTCTCTTCCCAGATCCCCAGCTGGACTTGATTGTACACATTTTTGCTGTTTTTGATAAGGGTCGTGAAAACATTGACATGATTAGAGAAACAGAAAAGCAGCAGCAGCCATTATAAGAAGATGGGTAGC
Source organism: Podarcis bocagei (assembly GCF_964188305.1). NCBI lineage: Eukaryota > Metazoa > Chordata > Lepidosauria > Squamata > Lacertidae > Podarcis > Podarcis bocagei. The sequence continues at coordinate 25,081,715 of NC_138140.1, forward strand.
TGCCTTTTACCTAGTCCAACTACTGGGTCATCTAGATCAGTATTGTGTACACTGACTGGCAGAGTCTGTCTTGGGTTTCAGACAGCGAGTCTCTCCTTGCCCTATCTGGAGATGTTGGGGACTGAACCAGGGACCTTCTGCATTCGAAGCAGATGCTCTACCACTGAGCCCAAACATAGCGAAAGCAAAAAGGAGAGCATAACTTGTTTTGGCAAACCAACACTGGGAATGTGTCAGAGTACCCTGCATGTGGAATCACTGATACAGCAGATTCCCAGTTGCTCAAAACATCGAGCCCCCCCCCCCCCCAAGTTGTGGGAGGTTGTTCTAGAACACATAGAATCATAGACTTGTAGAGTTAGAACAACACATAGAATCATAGACTTGTAGAGTTAGAACAACACATAGAATCATAGAATTGTAGAAGGGACCCTGAGAATAATCTAGTCCAACCCCCTGCAATGCAGGAATATGCAGCTGTCCCATACGGGGATTGAACCTGCAACCTTGGCATTATCAGCACCATGTTCTAACCAACTGAGCTACCCAACATGGGAGTGTGATTTCACATTTCAAGGGAAGTCAGGCAGTAATAACAACCTGGTTCCTTCAACCCGCTGGCATGGTGGGACTGGCCCTTGGATGTGGAGAGACCATAATTTGGGTTGCCATATTTCAAAAACTGAAAATCTGGACACAAAGGTTGTTGAGCTTTCTCCTGCCCCCCCCCCCCAGTTGTTGAGCTCCCTCCCCTTCAAATTGTTGAGCCCGAAATCTACACTACCAACATAGGCTGCCATGTCCAGGTTTTCCTGGATATTCCAGCGATTTTTAACTGGACATATGGCATCCTTACCATAATATTTATGCAGGTTCATGTAGCACAAAGTGCTCTTCATAGGATAGGATCTGTGTGGAGCTGATCACTTCACATTATCTTGCACATGTGCATCACATTGCATAGGTGTGAAGTAGGAAACCAGTCTCTCTGATTACATTAGGCAGTGAGAACCTGTGTCCTTCTCTCCCATTGCTTCTAAGATAGTATTTTCTTGCTGATTTAATAAATAATTAAATTTATTAGTCACTTTCATCATGAGATTATTTAATGAGATTTACTTCTGAGTAGACATATGCAGGAATACACTTTTAATGCTACTTTTCAGAATCAGGGTCCAGCTGAACTTTAATCAAAGTTTTTTTCAGTGCTGCCCTGTTTTATTCCTGTTCAAAACGCTCAAAATACCAGATGCTGAGTAAAAAAAAAGAAAAACCATATTAGAAGTAAGATTTTGTACAATTTCCTTTCTTGGATTCACAGGTTAGTTTGTGTCAGATTGAGATGTGTTAAGGAGAATTAGAGGAAAATTTAGATTAGTTAATCTCAGTCCAAAGTAATCCTTCACAGAGTTTTCTCAATGCATCAAAACCCAGATATTAAAAAGGGAAATACAGAAATCAACCTACTATTTTTGATGCCAACCTTTAAGGTAAAGTTTTCCAAATTTGGGTCGCCAGCTGTTTTTGGACTACAACTCCCATCATCCCCGGCCACTGGTCCTGCTAGCTAGGGATGATGGGAGTTGTAGTCCAAAAACAGCTGAAGCCCCAACTTTGGGAAACCCTGTTTTACCGTGTGTGTTGCAGCAAAGAGGCTTTTCTTAGCGCTAAAAGTAAAAAAGTAAAAAAATCAGAACACTTCTAAGAAGTCCGTTTGAATGTAACTTCGGGAGGAATTTTGTTAAATCAAGTGAGATTGTGCGCTTTTTGCAGTTCGATATGGAAAATCATGCCACATTGCGTATTTCTCTATTTGCATTGGCAGCCGGGAAATTGAGAGCCAAATTTGTGCTTCAGTGCTCAGTGCCACTTTTTTGTTGTTGTTGTTAAGTTATCCTTGTTATAGAGAGCATGAGATGCTTCACCTCAGAGTCGTGGGTTCTAGGCCCACATTGGGCAAAAGACTGCTACATTGCAGGGGTTGAACTAGATGACCCTTATGGCCCCTTCCAACTTTACAATTCTATGATTCTATGAAGAAGAAGAAAATGCTGCACACATTCATTATTGGGAAGTGTTTGGAGTCTAGGTAGGAAAAGAGGGTTAATCCCCACCCCACCCCGCACATTTATCTTTATTCCTTGTCTTAGCTGCGAAATATGAGAACGGGATACAGCGTTATTTGCTTGCTTGCTTATATGGAGGACCGCTCTAGACATAATTTTTATTGTGCGTTCACAAAAGTGTGTGGGGCAGGTAGGAGCAGCCCCTCTTTCAGTACTGTTTACGCCTGCAGAAGCTTTGGGGTGGACATGCTGCCTCATTTTCAACCGACGCATGTCCAGAAAATTATTGCTGAAATCCTGTTACCTTTTGCATTACCACACGTTCTGGTTACTCCTATACCGACTTAAATCTGTGATTCGCTTTTTGGGTCTGGGTCTTTTTTTCCCCTCCCCCCCACCCCACTTTCATTGCGCTACGGTACAAGAGCACTCTTGCAGATAACAACAATGTAGCAACGCAGGTATAGGATCACAGAATAATTAACGCACTGTTATCGTGCCGATGATATTAATTGCACCTGCAGGCCCCCATCCCACCCCGTCTGGCCCAGAGCCATCAAGTGGGCGGGGGGGGTGAGCAAGCCCTGGGCTCAAGGCGCTCCTAGCTTTCTTAGCTGCGAAGGAGTCTAAAGAACGATGTTAAGGGTGAAAACACGTCTATACCTACTTAAATTTGTGTCTGTGCTTGAAACACATACACTTCTCACCTACTCAGGATTTCTTTTTAGAAGTACTGTCATTATAAAACAAAGCGAGAAGACTATAACTTGTGCTGTCTATGCCCCCCAGTTCTTCCACGCCGTCCCCTGCCCCCACAATGAGAAAACAAAATGCATACCCATGAGAGCGCAATAAGTTGGTGGAACTCTCACAGGCAGTTTCCAGGGAATTCTGCCTTGTTTCCTTTGGTTTTCATGTGACCCTGGGGTGCTCGTGCATGTTTCTTTAAAACGCAGAGCGACTAAGGCCTCGTCAAGGACAGTTTGATGTAGGGAAGAGGCGAAGAGGCTGTTTAGTTAATCAGGATTGTTAGACGGAGAGAGTGGAAGCAATTTGTTCGTGGAGAGGAGCAGCGACTTTGGAAAGGTGGTGTCGCGCGCTGAAGGGATCCCTCGAGTCCGTGTGCACCATGGCGAAGGCTGTGTCTTGGATCCTACTTTTTTTGGCCATAGAAGTCCAATTGTGCCCCGAGGTCGAAATGTGCCCAGCCTGGAGATACGGGTTCGGAGCCGTTGACTCCAAGGAGCGCGGCGGGAATGACATCTTGCCTCGCTGTTACGAGTTGGGAAAGACCGGCTTAAAGAAACAGCAACAGAAGCCTGCCGCAGGTCTACGGATAACAAAACTTCCGTTTGAAAGTCCCGCACGGCGAGGTAAGCCTACTTCGCCCACCAACTTGAGGGCGACTTTTTTTTTTTTGGGGGGGGGGGAGATAGGAAATACGTCTGTCCTATTGAATAGCTATATTCCACACCCTCTGCAGCCTCCTGGCTTTTCCCTTCAGATCAAGGCTCTAGCCTTCTCTTCTCTCGCTCTCCTTCCCCTTGGGTTAGTGGTGTAGTGGAATAGGGAAGGGGGGCACGGGGCGCCGGGACAATGCTCTTCGCTCCCGGTCTGCTCATTGGGAAAACTCTGCACGCCGAACAAATTAGCTTTTCTCTTAAAGATAATCCCCCAACCTCGTCTTAATGTGGATTATGAACCCCTCGCTCTCACCTTCTTTAATTCAGTCTTATACACTCGGAGCCCCTGCTGTCCCATATTTCCTCCTGCCTGACGGAGATTCCCTGCGCTTTGCAAATTTAGGAGCGCATCTTACATAAACGAGTAAAACAATAAAATCATCAGTAAAACCAGCTATTTAAAAGAATCCAAAAATAATTAAGATCCACAATAAGCTAAAATGACTAGCTGGGGGGAATGGGATTTCTGCAACAATGGTTGACTAGCCTTTTCTTCTGTCATGGATGCTTTAGCTGAGATTTCTGCATTGGAGGGGTTGGACTAGATGACCCTTAGGGTCCTTTCAACTCTGATTCTATGACTTTTCTGTTTTCCAGGTTCCTTCCCGTTTTTCACTATGCTGGCTGCTGTCACATTAGCTTGGAACACCTTCTGCCATTTCAGGATGAGATACTACCGTCGCAGAAGAGACCTCCAGGATGAGGACACATTCGATGAACCCCTGGAGCAGATTCAGCTGGACTCTCCTCCACCACACCATCTCATTGACATTCCTCCCCCTTATATTGCAGGCCCTCCTCCCCCCTATTTTGAAGGCCCCCCTCCTCCCTATGTTGATGGCCCCCCTCCCTCTTATGAAGAAAGTCAATCACCATCCAATGTTGGCGCCTCTGTGTTTTTTGGGAATCCACCCTCACAAAATCCCCGCCTAGCTTATGTACAGTATCGTGTACGACGTCCTGTAAATGGAGAGAATGGGCCTGTCATGTGGCTTATCTTGCAAAGAGATGCTGCTGAGAATGTTTCAGCATCATACCTGGAATCCGATTCTGATTCTGATGCTGAGCGCTGATGTATGGAGAGGGACAACTCTGTTTCCAACATGGTTGGAATGGGTACAGTGGCAGGTCACCATCAAGTTGCTTTTGCGATGCAGAAAATGGATAAACCCCCAAAATGATCTTTAAGAGTGTGTTCTTCACCAACCATGTTAGTTCTCTCAAACAGTATTTAGGTTTGTTGTGATTAGGAACAGTGTGGAGATGTTCACAACCTCACTGTTGCATACCAGTCAATGCAGCATTCAGGGTGGGCCAATGCCAGTCTAGATATGGAAATCTGCATAGTTACTATGGGAGGTGTGTATTACAACATTAAACTTTTGAGCTGTAATGAGAACTATCACTTGTTTAATTGTATCAACTGCATTTGTTTCTAGTATCAAATATATTTGTATCAGATGCTTCTGTTTTGTAACAGGCTCATGAATAAAAATGTGTATAATGGCTTCTGTGGCGTGGTTTATGGTTGAGATTTTACTGCAGGTGGTATGTTTACAGCCTAAAGTTGTAGCTGTCTCCTGTATCTCTCCTACTTTGATGACCATTTGGTGACGCTATTCTTCAATTGCATGTGGGCTGGAAATGCATGGAGTAGGCTAAACCATCCTTATATCTGGGAGGTTTGCCCGTGCTTCCGAGGCAAAGACTGCAGGCTAGTGTGCTGTGACGTACTGGACAGGATAAGTGTGTGCGCTTGATTACTGCTGCCCCCTTGCCTTCCCTACCAGGATTCAATATCTATTGTGTGCAATGGAAAGTAAAGCAGCAACCAGCTGCTCCACCTGCGTATTCTCCGTGAAGGAGCCTAGCCTGACTATATTTGGCATCATCATTTGAAAGGCGCCTTAGCGGCTTGTGGCCATCTAGTTGCACCCGTTATTGAATTAAGGTTCTACAATGCAGGTTTGCAGGTTCTACAGCATCCCTGATGGTGGACTCTTCTTAAATACTGTACCTGCAATGAGGTATGTGTGTGTGTGTGGGAGGGGGGTAGTCTGTGCCACTGACAAACTGCTCTTATTGTTAGGGCATTTCTCCTAAACTTGCTTCTCTGTGATTTCTATCTCCAATTATTCATGGAGTGGCTTGAAGGGTCAAAACACTACGGCTGCAATCCTATCGCCACCTACCTGGGAGTAAGACCCATTGTGTTAAATAGATCTTGCTTTTGAATAGGATTGCATTCTAAGGCACTTTGAGCAAATATGCAAGCTACAACATGCTGGTGTACATACATTTAAGTGTACACCAACATGCTTGTAGTCCCCACTGTAAAGTTTAATGTTGAGAGGCTGGCGGGGGGGGGGGCAGGGAGGGCCACTGAAAGGTTAGAAAAAACACCCTGCACTAGAAACTCACATTAGCTTTTAATGTCTAATGCTGTATTGTTTTTAATATTCAGTTGGAAGGTGCCCAGAGTGGCTGGGGAAACCCAGCCAGTTCGGCAGGGTATAAATAATAAATTATTATTATTATTATTATTATTATTATTATTATTATTAAGCGTAATATTTGAGGACAAGAATATAACATTTTTTCCTAAACACAAAAATGGACAAAACAGAAAATCAAAGCCAAGCTCATGTCCACAATGTAACTTCAATGTACAGTTCTTGTTTTTAAAGCAAATTTCCTACTGCACAGGTTCCCTGTCAGACACTCCACACCGAAAAACAACAATGACTCCCAATTGTAAACAAAGTGTCCTTGGTCCTTGCTTATATCCTTGTATTAGTGTTGATCTCTCCATAGCAGTTAGTAGTTCTCTACTATACAGTAACTAGTAGGACAATCCAATGGTCCTTGTGCCAATGCAAATCCCAATTCACACCAGTAACTTACACCCTTGCAAAGGCTATGGGATCATTCTGAATGTTATCAATCTATTCCTGCCACCTCATATAATTTGTGCTGCCAAAGTGGTACCTCCCAAACACCAGAGGTTGCATTAAACCTAGCGCTATGCAGAGTAGATTCACTGAAACAAGTTAGTCCTGTTCATTAACTTCAGTGGATCTATTCTGCATAGAACCATGGGCATCTCCAGTTTTCACCAAGATTTTCACCTTCAATGCCCTTGACAAGAGGAAGGACTTCTGCACACACTGTTGCATCACCGAAGGATGGAACTCCCTGCCACTAGCTAAGAGGATGGCTGCCATATTGGACGACTGTAGGAGAGGATTGGAGAAATTCATGCAAGATAAGGCCATCAATGGCTCAATCTTACCCCCTAGGAGAAGAGGCAGTATGCCTCTCAATAGTACCAGCTGTTGGGGATCATAGACAAGCCTTTAGCCTTATCCAGCAGGACTCTTCTTAGGGGGGAAGCCTGAGCACCAGCTGCCAGCATCTCAGACTCCAGGCCCTCACCTTAACCTCCTCATCAGCAGCCTCACCTGGTCTGGCTTCACTGGCAGGGATGACTTTGTTCTTCCACCACCTGAAGCAAGGGAGCTTCCACATTCTTTTGGAAGAGGCCCCTAAAGGGGTTGCCTTTGCAGTCCTGTGAGACAGTAGGTTTTGCAGGCATTTAAATCTAGAAAAAGATGTGGGGAAAGATGAGAATGAGAACCTTAGACCAGAATGTTAGGTGTGGGTAATGTTCTCTGCTGAGACCATTGCAAGGAACCATTGCAGAGTAGCCAAATCAGAAATGTAGTCCAGGGGCTGAGTCAGGATCCATTTTAAGGGTGTGGGGGGAAGGCTTTATGATGCATGGGCAGAACTGAGTTATCTGTGATACGGTCTGTCAGTTATGTAATTTTATTTATTTACTTGATGGGGCAGATGCCCCCTGCACCCCCTCCCAGCTATGCCCAAGCTCTTGAACTGCAGTTTGCAGACATTGCCTCTACCATTTTAGGTGCATCAGGATCGCTGGAATGGGGGAGGGGGGACTGCAAAAGTCTCTACTGATCCCCATTAAAGCCCCAATTATTATTCCCACACTGCAAACAATGGAGAAAGCAATCTTTGATACATCAGGATGAAGATGCCTCTAGGGGTATCCTGAGCATCAGGGTAGAAGAGAAAAGTGAGCAGAAGAATGTTGGAGCCAGAGTAGATGGAGGGTGTTTACTGAGGCTGACAGTTGTAGGGATGACAAATTTGGGGGTGGGGTGTGTGTGTGAGAGAGATAATGACAGCAGATGAAGTGGAAGGGAGAATGGAAACACAGGGGCGCTTCATTAGCTATGAACCCCAAAGTTTGGGATCCTCTCCAAACCAGTGCCAAAGTTTTGCAAATTTTTTTGCAACACAAAGCCTGCAGTATACAGTGCCCTCCTCAAACTAAGTAATTGATACTCAAGTCAGGAGTATCACCTAAAATCCCAACATCGTCTGATTCCAAACCAATGCCAAATGATACTCCAAACCGGTGGTAAGGTTTTGCAACTGATTTGCAGCATGAACCCCTGGCTTGATGTATCTATTTCTCAGTTGGAGGGGCATTGCAAAATACAGGATTCATGCTGCAAATTGTTGCAAAATTATTGCAAAACTTTGGTACCAGTTTGGAATGAATTGTACAATTTTGGGTTTTGGGGGTGATACCTATGAACCCCAGTTCACTGAGTATCATTTACCCAATTTGTGGGGTGCTGCAAAATGTGTGGCTGCACTGCCAAAGGCTGCAAAATGATTGCAAAACTTTGGCACTGTCTGGAGGGGACCTCAAATTTCACACGTAGTTAACTCAGCTGTCTGCCTTGGCAGACAATAGAAGAGTTAACCTTTGGAGGTAAAGTCAAACTATTGGAGACTTACAGTGCCTTCTGTGGCTGCAGAGACCAATACAGGAGAGACATGTGTTATTGCAGCTGAGGTAGATGAAGGCGTCCAGTTTTGCTGCTACAGGTACACTCCCTGTGTATTTCCCAGAGAGCATATCTTCTCTCTGCTCTTCCCAGTGGTCATTCCTCCTCTGGTCACTTCTGTGGATACAGGACCTGGCTTGCCTGTCTCCAGGCACTATGATCATCTGCAGAGTTGAAATTAGAACAGTGATTACTCTATTCTCCCACCTCCCTGATAACTTATTTTGAAATTCTCCCTCAAAGAGAGACTCATATTATAACTGTCTCATCTCATTATTGAACCTTGTGATCAAATCTGGAAACCTTTTCCTGCTTGCTGGACAGAGGGGTAAACTGTTTCATTTCTCTCCCCGTTTTACAATATGCAGAATTAAATTCTTCATGCTCTGGAAAAGTGGGGTTTGCTAAAGGGTCTTGAATCACAGAGTTGTGCTCACAGGTTAACAAAAGTTTAAAATAAAAATGAACTCAAGTAACAAAGTTAGGAGCAGTATTTTCTGCAAAAGGGGTGGGTGGGGATTTCTTTGAAAATAAAAGCAGCTGTGCTGGATCATGCCAAAGATCCATTTATCCAGCATCCTGCTCCTCACTATGGCAACCATATGCACAATGAAGCCCACAAACAGTGTTTGGGGTCAATAATGCTTTTCTGTTGTTTGTCTCCTTCAGAATATTCACTGATAGACTGCACCTCAACTTGGAGAAGGAAATGTAAATGTCAGTTGATTGCTATGTGGCCATCTAGAGGCCATCCAGCCCAGAATAAGCTGAATCTGTGGCTAGCAACAGGAGAGGGCTTTTGCCTTTGTCCAGAACCACCATCAACAACTGTGAACTAATTTTTTTTGAAATGTCTACACTTACTGGCAATGGCTCTCCAGGGTTTTAGACAGGAGTGTTTCCCTACCTGGAGATTCCAGGGACTGAGCATGATACCTTCTTCATGCCATGCAGGTGCACTACCACTAAGCAAGGGCCCTTCCTTCTATGACATAACTCCCCCCCCCAAAAAAAATTGTAAGTTCATTTTCACTTCATCCATACCTGTGCACACTTCATTAGGTGAAATCTCAATTGCACCTAGAAAGGAGTCTCCATTGCACATGCAGACTCACTACTAAGGCTGCAATCCTGTAGCTGATTACATGAGAGTAAGCCCCATGGAACTCAATGACTTACTCTCGGATAGACATTACAGGATGTACTGCAAATGTGTAAGTCTTGGAGAACTCAGGACCTTACTTCCAAAGAAAGTAGATGGAGTGACTATGCTTATTCTAGAATATTCACCAACACCATAGAGTGTGATGATACACTATTTGCAGGCAGAAGGAGGTGTGGTCGAGGGCTGGGATCAGAACCAGGCCAGCTGCAAGGAGTTGTGCCTCATTAAGGGAAGTGCTCTAGAGATATAAAGGCTGCTTCTGGGGCAACCTTGGCTGTAAAAGAACAACATTTGAAAAAGAGGCGTTACTGCAGTGGACTCTCTTGCCTGGAGAAGAGTGTACCGTGACCATGGCTGTGTTACACCTCCTGCTTCTGCTGTTGGTTGTAGGGGGTGTCTCTACGAAGATCAATGATGCAATGTGCCATGCCTGGACACAAGGGATAGCTTCGCCAGTTAAATCTTTCTACTGTCCTGAGGATATGAAGTTCTGCTGTGGGACTTGCGCCACACCCTACTGTTGCTCCTCTGCAAAAGCCCAACTAGACCAGCAGCAGTGCCGCCAAGCTGCTCCTTATGAAGTGATCACCATGATTTCATACACCATCCGGCCTCTTAATCAAGAAGCTACAGTGGGTAAGTAACACTACTTTAATGATGTTTTTGAGAGTACCTTGACCAAATAAGCAGATTCTAGAATGGGATACGCTTGCTGTGAAGAGAGGAGAGACCCTAGCATGGGTGTAGCCAGGATTTTTGTTGCGGGGTGGGGAAAGCAGGCTTTTGTTGGGGGGGGGAACCTCATGTTTTTATTGGTTTTTATTGATTTGGGTACCTTGACCAAGTAAGCAAATTCTAGCATATTTGGGATACACTTGCTGTGAAGAGAGGAGAGGCCCTAGCATGGGCGTAGCTAGGATTTTTGTTGGGGGGAGGAGAGCAGGCTTTGGGGGGGGGGCAGGACCTCATGTTTTTATTGGTTTTTGTTGATTTGGGATGGAAGCTGCCCACCTGCCCTCCCAGCTATGCCCATAGGCCCTAGCTCAATGGGAAGGGAGCTAACAGAGTAAAGGAGCAAGCATCTGCTTTGCAGACAGAAGGTCCCATATTCAAACCCTTTCATTTCCAGGAAAGACTTGGAGAGAAAACTGCTTAAAGCCCTGGAGAGCTGCTGCCAGTCAGTGTAGTCACTGCTGAGCTTGATGGACCCAATGGTCTGACTATGAGGCAGCTTTCTATGTGTTATGGATCTGTAACTGGTTAAGAGACAAGGTGTTTAAAACAAAAAAGAATGGGGAAGAGCTCTAAAAAGATCTCTCCAAACAGGGTAAATGGGTAATAAAATGTGATTTACTGTAAGCAAGTGTAAAATGATACATTCTAGAATTTAACCCAGTGCAATGCATTTATGGAAAAAGGTGAATACTTTGTTGGGAATCACTAGGAAGGGAATTGAAAACATGACTGCCATGGTGTGTTTTTTTTGGGGGGGCGCGCAGCACACTCAACCCAATCACGTCATGCACAAATGCTGGGTACTTTACGCACACTCTGCGTGCATGCCAAGTCACATATTCCTCCCAACACGTCACATGCCTCACAACATGCTCGTGCCTTGTGCACATGCCATGTGATGTGTGCATGTTGGGCGCGCACACAGTACAACATGCAGACAACATCCACACATGCCATGTCAAATGCTCAATTCATGTGTGCATGCCATGTGACATGTGCAAACTCTGCACACATGCCATGCTCATGTCATGCATGCACACTGTGCAACATGCTGATGTGCTGCACTCATACAATAACATTTAGGAGGTAAGGTGGCCAAAACATTCTAAGTCTACCCTATCACGGGCACCATTGGGGGGGGGGGAAGGGACACTCAAATTATTGAGGGGGCTGGGCCTCATCAAAATTCCGTGGCTCCATCAAAATACCCTCCTTGGTAATTTGGGGGTGCCCTTGGCCGCCACTGTGTGCATACATCACCACAGAATTTTGAGGGGACCCATCCCCCTCCTTGGTAATTTTGAGGTGCCCTTGCCCCCCAAATGGCACTGTGTGCATACGTTGCCACAGAATTTTGAGGGGACCCATCCCCCTCCTTGGTAATTTTGGGGTGCCCTTGCCCCCCCAAATGCCACTGTGTGCATACGTTGCCACAGAATTTTGAGGGGACCCATCCCCCTCCTTGGTAATTTTGGGGTGCCCTTGCCCCCCCAGACGGCACTGTGTGCATACGTTGCCACAGAATTTTGAGGGGACCCATCCCCCTCCTTGGTAATTTTGGGGTGCCCTTGCCCCCCCAAACGGCACTGTGTGCATACGTCGCCACAGAACTTTGAGGGGACCACCCCCCTCCTTGGTAATTTTGGGGTGCCCTTGCCCCCCCAAACGGCACTGTGTGCATACGTTGCCACAGAACTTTGAGGGACCCATCCCAATCCTTGGTAATTTTGGGGTGCCCTTGCCCCCCAGATGGCACTGTGTGCATATGTCGCCACAGAATTTTGTGGGGGCCCAGTCTCCTTCTTGGTAATTTGGGGGTGCCCTTGGTCCCCCCAATAGCATTGTGTGCATACATTGCCACAGAATTTTGAGGGGGCCCAGCCCCCTCCTTGTAATTTGGGGGTGCCTTTGGCCCCCCTGATGGCACTGTGTGCATACATTGCCACAGAATTTTGAGGGGGCCCAGCTCCCTCCTTGTAATTTAGGGGTCCCTTGCCCCCCGATGGTGCCCATGATGGTCAGACTATACTTGGAATGTCATGTACAGTTTTGCCCACCTCACCTCTTTAGTGTTATTGTAGTGCTAGAATGAGGCAATGCATGTGGTTAAGGGATAAGAACATCTCCCTTTTGGGAAAAGTTATATTTGGGGCTTTTCAGTTTAGGAAAAAAAAAAAAAAACCAATGGAGTACCTTGGAAGGTGGTGGATTCTCCTCCCTTGGAGATTTTTGGACAGAGGTTGGATGGCCAGCTTTTAGAGACCCTTTAACTGCAATTCTTGAATTGCAGGAGGTTGGACTAGATGACCTCTGGGGTTCCCTTCCAACTTTACAGTTCTATGATTCCATGTATAAAATTGTCAATGGTAAAGAGCAGGGGTGGCCAATTCCCAAGAGACTGCGATCTACTCACAGAGTTAAAAACTGGCAGTGATCTACCCCCTTTGGGGGGGTTCAGGTCAAAGTTTTTGAATTTCATGGAGGAGGAGGAAGGTCAAGCTTTTTAGGGGTGCAGGGCAAAGTTGTTGAGCTTTTATTTAGGGAAGCCAAAGTGATCTACTCTGATCTACCGCAGATGTCCCAGTGATCTACCAGTGGATCACGATCTACCTGCTGGCCATGCCTGGTGTAGAGAAAGCAGATAGCAGTAAAGTTTTATCCCTCTTGATGCTACAACCTGAGCCCATCCTAGAATGCTAGAAAATCCAGGGCTAATTAAAGAAAGTGCTTTGCACACTGCGTGCTTAAACTATGGCATTCATGCCAGCAAGAAGTGATGGTCATCAGCTTGGGCGGTTTGAAAGAGGATTAGACAAATTCATGGGGGACAAGGCCATCCATTGCTAAGAGCCATAATGGCAGTTTTCTCCCTCCACTGTTGGAGCCAGAATGCCTCTGAAAGCACACTGTTGGGAATCACAAAGGGGAGAGTGCTGTTGTACTTGGGTCTTCCCATGGGCAACTGGCTGGCCAATGTGAGAAGAGGAACCTGGGCTGGACAGCCCTTTAGTCTGATCTGGCCGGGCTGCTCTTTTGCTTATGTATCATTGCTTAAAGGAAGAGAGAGAGATGGGTCATCTTTAACAAGTGGTGACTGGAGCCTTCTTCTGTTTCCAGGTCGGATCATGGTTTTCCTTTTCGCAATGATATGCGGTGCCGTATTATTATTTGGCTTGTACCGCTGTTGTACCAAGGGTTACAGAGAGATTTGGCGTCGGAGGAGAAATCGCAGTCTTGCAAGAGCAATCAGTGACTACTACAATCGGGTCGAAGAGGAACGTATTGATCCACTTGATACGCTTGATGTCCCTCCATCTTTCTTTACGGTTATGCCACCATATGATGATGATGATCAGCAGTCCAACAACAGTGATTGGCGCCCTCGAGAAGATGTGGATTACCCCCCGCCCATCTCGGTTGCTCAGATCCATAATACTGCAGATGCCGAGGCTGAGACCTGCTTTTTGGGACACAGAATTGTTCCTGAAGCTGCTTCTGAAGCCAACCTGGAACTGGAGTCATTACTGAAAGAATGATGTATGGAGGGCGGGGGAAACAGATCTGCCTTTAAGAATATTTATTTGCATGTCATGCTGGATCATTATGAATTGCTATATGAAATTAATATATAATATAAATATCAAATAAATCACTATATGAAATATATAATATAAATATCAAATAAATCACTCCTATAAATTCATGCTTAAAACATGTGTGTCTGGTGTTTTGTCCTGAAAATGAAACCTTCTCCTTCAAAATGACACTTGAAAGGTCTTCTTCAACTCTAAAAGGCCCGATGTCTAAAAGGAAGTAGCGTGTATGGGATGATTTTGCCCAACCCTGAGGTGAGGAGGCAAAGGAATTGCTGCCAAAGGCCTTGCATGATCCCTTGATGTGAAGAGCTAGCTCTTGCTATCATTGCAGCCATCTATAAAGAGACCAGGAAACAAGAGCCATAGAGGTTGTCCTCCAAGCAAACTCCTTAGATGCTGCTGGGGAATAAATACAGTAGTGAGTTTTTGTTGAGGTGCCCTATGAAACTCTTGGGTGCAAAGGGAAGGTACTCTGGGCCACCTTAATTCTAAGTGGCAGCTCCTTTTTGAGGTGCAATCTTTATTGCACAAGCCAGGGACAGGTTTGCAACATTACTATGGGAGGTGTATACCACATGATATCCTCAAGGCCTTTTAAAACTTGTGAACTGTACTGATGGCTTCTGTATACCAATCCCAAAGGGGCAGAATAGGCAAGTGGCAATGTATGCTTGCTGGGGCTGATGAGAGTTGCAGTTCAGCAGCAACCAAAGGTCCAAAGTTTCACATACCTAAATTATAGGAAAAATAAATGTATCAAAGAAACTTAAGAAAATAAAATACAAATGGATAAAATCCACTAAAAGCCAAATTTAAAGGAAGAGTTTTTGTACAATACAAGTTTCAACAAAACAATCAGGACAAGTATTACTGCTTAAATAATTTGGGGTGAAATTTCTGCTGGTTGCTAATTGTTGGGCAGTGCATGCACTGATGCTGGCCCAACTGCACTGGCTTCCAATTAGTTTCTGGGCCTAATTCAAAGACCTGGTTTTGACCTATAAAGCCTTAAACGGCTCAGGACCGCAATACCTCAAGGACTGCCTCTCCCCATATAACCTGACCCAGATTCTGCAATCATCATCTGAGGTCCTTCTTCCTTTGCCTCCTCCATGAGAAGTCCAGAGGGTGGCAACATGAGAATGGATGTTTTCAGCAGTGGCTCCCCATTCGCGGAATGTTCTCCCCTGGGAGGTTCACCTGGTACCTTCATTATACAGCTTTAGGTGCCAGGTGAAAACACTCCTCTTCAACCAGGCCTTTGGCTGATTGATATCCAATGCCCTTTTAAATGAATTGTGGAAGGGGCTCCCCTATGTTATTGGTTTGCTTTTGTCTTATTTTTATTATGTATTCTGCGTTTTCTATATTGTAATTTTATGTTGTATATGACCCTGAGATCTACAGATGAAGGGCAGTATACAAATCTAATAAAATGAATAAATAAGCACAATTGGTTGTGTGGTGGGGCAAAATTGCCTCCCTTTTGAACCCTGCCCCCCATTACAAAGACAAACATTACTGAATACAGTGGTACCTTGGGTTAAGTACTTAATTCGTTCCGGAGGTCCGTTCTTAACCTGAAACTGTTCTTAACCTGAAGCGCCACTTTAGCTAATGGGGCTTCCTGTTGCCGCCGTGCCGCCAGAGCACGATTTCTGTTCTCATCCTGAAGCAAAGTTCTTAACCTGAAGCACTATTTCTGGGTTAGCAGAGTCTGTAACCGGAAGTGTATGTAACCTGAAGCGTATGTAACCTGAGGTACCACTGTAGTTAGCTGACTAGCAAGGCACTCTTAAGGACTGCACTTCTTGCCCTGCACACTTTTGAACTGTGGCCACACCCATTCTGATGTGCAGCTGACCTCTCCCCTGTAGGTTGGATGGTGGTTCAATGTAGTCCTTGGCCCTAAAAAGTTTATTAATGCCTAATCTATCCCAGTAATGTCTATTCCAGTCTTCTCCCCTAGCTTAGTGTACGCCAGACATTGTTGGACTACAATTCCCATCAGGCCAAGCATCACTGGTACTACCATTCTGCAGAGGCGGTTGCCTCAAGCAGAGGAATCCTTGCAGGATCCAGGAGTGGAAGTTCCCACTGCTATGCCTGCTACTTCTGAGGCCTGTGGCCTTTATCATGTTAGATACAGTGTTTTGAGAAACGCATTGTGTTTACTAGTTGTTTTGACTGCAAAATCTTCTACAGAGTTGCAGGGGCAGAAAAAACGTGGGAAGACCTTGAGGCAGTAAGTGACCAGCCGATTTCTGTTTCCAGCCTCAAGTTCACTTAGGTACATATACATGTTAGTAATCTTCACAATCTCTGGGGTTTCTTTCTACAAGCTGAGATGCTGCTTGTTTCCACAAGCAAAAATCCATTGAAACGGGGCACATACTCTATAATGAAGGCTACCATGAATAATGCTATACAAATAAATATATCAAGATTTCTCACGTCATTTGTATAATCACAAAAATAGCATAATAAATTTGGGGAAATATCTACAACATACGTTTCATTATTAGTGGTCAATGTATAAGTTCTCAGTTCATGAATTGGTTTAAACAATTAGGACGAGGAGGAGGAGGAGGAGGAGGAAGAAGAAGAAGAAGAAGAAGAAGAAGAAGAAGAAGAAGAAGAAGAAGAAGAAAAGAAGAGGGGCGGGAATGGTGAGGGGGGGGTAGTTATGCTTCTATTATTCTACTTAGTGCAGGGGGGGCCCTTGTGTCAGCATTACTTGTATGGGTTCTCTTATTATTCACTTGTTGTATTTCCTTGGTGGTGAGAGTGTGTGGCTTAAGGTGTGGTTGGTTGTCTTTGGTTGGCTGTAGTGAGAATTGTTTTTGTGAGGGAGTGGGGTGTAAGTGTGTATTTTTGAATCAGGTTAGCTAGATTGATATGTATGTTGTTGGCAGATTCTTCTTGTTGTTTTGTTGGGCTGTGTATGTGATAAAGGGGAACCAAACCAGGTTGAAGGCGTATTAGTTTTTCCTAATAGGGACACGGGTGGCGCTGTGAGTTAAACCACAGAGCCTAGGACTTGCCGATCAGAAGGTCGGCGGTTCGAATCCCCGCAGCTCCCATTGCTCGGTCCCTGCTCCTGCCAACCTAGCAGTTCGAAAGCACGTCAAAGTGCAAGTAGATAAATAGGTACTGCTCTGGCAGGAAGGTAAACGGTGTTTCCATGCGCTGCTCTGGTTCGCCAGAAGCGGCTTAGTCATGCTGGCCACTTGACCCGGGAGCTGTACACCGGCTCCCTCGGCCAATAAAGTGAGATGAGCGCCGTAACCCCAGAGTCGGTCATGACTGGACCTAATGGTCAGGGGTCCCTTTACCTTTTTCCTAATAAAGCTGTTTAAGGACCTCCAACACTGCCACTCATCCCTACAGTGTGGACCAGGACACAATCAACAGTGAGAATCAAGAGCATAACCATCTGGAAAATCTTGGACCTCCTCGACTGCTCTGCTCCTCCTCCAAAACCCAGTACCACATCCTACTGATTCTCAGCCACCATATCCTAACAATGAGCTGCGACTGCCATATAATGTTGAGGTTCCTCATGGCATCATGCCATCTCCATGGCCCAATTCCACTACTGAGTAGTTTCATCTTGCAAATTATGGAGTTCCACAGGATGAGGCAACAGTGCAGTTTAATCATGCAAATACTAGAAACACAGAGGTTCAGTTTTTACTACATGGAGTTGTTCATGGACATCAGTGCATCCTATGGACCAAACAGTAAACCAGCAGCATAACTGGAGGTGCACTTCTACGTAATGAAAGAGATTGGTGCACCCACCGAAGCAAAACTCCACACTGCGCAACCATAACTTGCTTTTATTACTATCTGAAGATCCCAGGGCAGTGTACAACTTTAAAAATATAATTTACATAGCATAATAATAAAAAACAATAAAACAACCACAGAAAATATAAAAACAAAAGTCTCTCCACATTTAAAAGGCCATAGATTGTTTACTAGCTGAAGGCCTGGATAGAGAGAAATGTTTTTGCCTGGTGCCTAAAGACATGTAATGATGTTTCCAGACTAGCCTCTCTGGGAGCCACCACAGAAAAGGCATGTTTGCGATATGTCAGCCTATGGACCTCTAGAGGAGAGTGGATACTAAGAAGGGCCTCAGGTGACAAGCACTGGGTCCAAATTGATATGAGGAGAGGTGGTCCTTAAGGTATTGAGGTCCTGAGACATGTAAAGCTTTATAGGTCAGCACCAGCACTTTGAATGGGGCCCAAAAGCAGCATTATATGCTCGACTTGTCTTGCCCCCATGAGCAACCTGGTTGTCAAATTTTGTACCAGCTGAAGTTTCTGAACCGTATTCAGAGGCAGCCCCATGTATAACATATCAGAGTAATCTAACATAGAAGTTACCATAGAGGAGGCCACAGAAGTTATGCTATCCCTGTCCAGATAGGGCCGTAGCCGAGCCATCAGCTGAAGCTGACAGAAGACACTCTGTGCCAGCAAATGGGATCCTCCTTAATGAGGGTCCTGGTTGCGTGCAGGCCCCTAAGCCACCCCCACGGGGAGAGTTGTTGCCAGGCATGGCCCAAGCCTTAACCGTTGGGCCCCAGGATCGTGCTTGGCTGTTTGGGCCAATCGGGGCAGTTGGCGCGATTCTTGGGGCCTATAAAAGCAGCAGCGCGGCATAACTAGGGGAACTTGCCTCATGCTGCCGAACACCCTCCCTCCCTCCATAGTTTTAGGTGCTGCTGCTTTGGCCTTGCTTTGGATTGGGTTGCCTGCTTTGTAGCAGGGGCTGGGTAGGAATTTTTCCATTTGGCAGATTGGATGTAGCCACTTGGTTTTTGCCTACCCCCTTAGCAATCGTCACAACTTTGTAAAGTTTGGTGGTTAGGCATTGGCTTATTGAAGTGTGTGGGAGGGGAGGTGCGGCCATCACCTGCCCCTCCATGAATAACAGTATTCCGGTAAAGGAATCTGGGGGTCCTGGATCTCATCTGAAGTCTGCTTGAGGGGCTAGGGCCATGCCAGGACCACAGGAACCCCGGGGTGAGCTTCGTTGGTCTTCATCGATGTTGCTCTCTCGTTTGGTGTTTACCCTTTCAGACTTCCAGCCAGAGAGGCAGGAGTCAGTTATAGTCTGTTGCCAATGCCTAAGCCAACACAGCTCACTTTGCTGTAATCAGTAAAGTTGTGGCCTAAATTTTGCCCAATAACTTAAACTAAAATTACGTGTCAGTGTGAAGTTATTTCAGGGGAAGGGCTTGGGGGCCTCGGAGCGCAAAACCACCTGGGCCTCAAGTGACAGCAATGGATCCAGGAGCACCCCAAAGCTACGTACCTGCTCCTAAGAGGGAATGTAACCACCTCAAGACCAGGCAGTCTCCCATCCAACCAGTCTAGGGAACCACCCACTAACAGTGCCTCTGTCTTATCTGTGTTGAGCTTCAGTCTATTGTCTCTCATCCAGTCCATTTCTGAGGCAAGACACCGGTCCAGCACATCCACAACCACACCTGTAGATGTAAAGGAGAAATTGTGACAGGAACAAACACTCTAGATCCCCATTCAGCTGGACAGAAAGCCTGAAGAGAGGAAGAGGATTTCTGTAGACCGCAGTACTCCCTGATCCTTGGCCCTCAAGTTTGCCCCAATGCTGTGTGAAGTATCCAGGTGGGGACAGCTGGGGAAGACTAACTCCATCCTGCTCACCCACCCAGGTCTCAGTAATGCAGGCCAGGTCAGCCTTCTCATCCATAGTCAAGTCATGGATGAGAGACTTTATTCATGGCTAATCTGGTACTCAACTGCAGCAGCCATAGACCTGAGGGCTGGCTGATAGGACCATCACAATTCTTCCTGTTGGAAAGAGTGTTGGCACACAATCACCAATTGTCTCTCATGTCTGTCCTTTATCCTTCTTGCCCTACCTCCCACACCATACCTCACCTTGCCCAGAACCAATGTGATTGGGCCCCCACAGCTCTCCCCAGTTCTTCCTCCCCAGGCACATTTTCCCACCTCCCTAGAGAGCTACCAAGAAAAATAAAAAAATAAAAGTACAACCAATCCCAGACTTAGATAGTTTGGCCTTGTAAACCCCCCCCCCCCGTCCTTACTGGAGGGTATAATTTTGGAGGAACAAGGGTTCTGATCCATTGGCCTGAACATATTCCTTCTAATATCATCACTGAATCCAGTGCAGTTAGCCTATCTATCTCTTCTAGGGGAACAGATCTAGATATTGTTGGAGTATGGGGGCGGGGGCTCTGCCCCATGGAATCTCTCTTGTACTTCCACTCCAATAATTATTTTTACTCTACCCATCCCTTACTCCAATATATATATAGGTGAAGTACTTCAGATCTGATGCCCTGCAAAGTTATTTTTTACATTCTTTTAGTTCAAATAACAATTCTCTGTTGGCAGACAAGTAGATCAAAACCCAGAATTTATCCCACTGCTAACTGAGGTTGAACTCCAGGCAGAAATCAAGCCATTTTGGGTTGTCTCTGATGGTAGGAACAGCGCCCATGCCGCTCAGGCATCCAGAGTGGTGCACATGCCATGCACCTGGGGGACGGGGCAAGCTGCCCAGAGAGGCGATTGGCATGGTGATCGGTGCCCATTGGGGGCAATCAGTGCAGTAATCGGAGCCCAGGGGGTGATCGGTGCGGCGATGGGTGCCCAATGGGCGCAATGGACACAGCGATGGGCGTCCAGGGGGATGAAGGGTGCGGCGATGGGCACCCGGGGAGCGGAGCAGTGATCCGCCATGGGGGGGATTTTGTCACCCTCCTCAGAGATGACACCCGGGGCGCCCTGCCCCCCTTCCTGCACCCCTGGTTAGGAAATGGTTTTTGATGTAAATATTTGAGCCTTCGAGAAAAACATGGTAGTATTAAACATACTTTTAAGGCCCAACATCAGGACAAATTTGAGGGCCAAGGAGTAGGGGGTTGTTGTGGTCTATAGAAATTCTCTCTCTCCAAGCTTTCTGTCCAGCTGAGTGGGAATCTAGAGTGTTTGTTCCTGGAACAATTTCTCCTTTACATCTACAGGTGGGTGTGCTGGACCAGTGTCTGGCCTCAGTAACGGACTGAATGAGATGGCATTGTACAGTGGACGCTCGGGTTGCAAACGTGATCTGTGCAGGAAGCACATTCGCAACCCACAGCTTTCACAACCCGCAGTGCCGCATCTGCACATGCGTGGGTGACGCTTCTGCACTTCTGTGCATCTGCAAAGAGCAATTTAGCACTTCTGCGCATACACAAGCGCCAAAACGCAGAAGTAACCCGTTCCGGTACTTCCAGGTTCGGTACAGTGCGCAACCCAAAACTGCGCAACCCGAAGCATCTGCAACCCGAGATATGACTGTATATTCTTTTCCTACAGGGCAGAGTTAGTTCTGTGCTGCCTCAGCACAGATTACTAAACTGGTAAGTACAAGACAGGGTGTAAGTACAACCCAGAAAGTTGTTGGTTTGGCTGAACTACCCCAGCTGCCAGTATCAGGGAAGACACCATCTCATAGCTGGATAGCTCAATTGGTAGCTCGGGGGGGGGGGGAGACTAGAAAACCCTCGTGCTCCCTCCCAACTCTGCAGTTCTATGAGTCTATGATTCATCCCTGCAAATGATGGTTGTGTTGCACTCAAAGCACAGATGATGCCCTGAAAATAATCTCTGCAAATGGGACCAGTGAAGACATGATGTATCATTGTTGAACTGCTACACAACAGCTTGTTACGTTTACTTTGGGACAGGGGTGGGAGAGATGTATTTTGAGTCAGCTTGATCTTTCCCATAAATGATTTTGTTTGCATGTCTGTTCCTACTTTTCATATTTATTGCCTACATAGAGACAAGCGGGGGGGGGGGGCACCTTTGTGCAGTTACCATGGGAGTTAATATGTCATGTATTATTCCTTGAGCGGTCAAGTACAATATTTTCCTATTGCCTAGAATAGACACACAGGGGGGGAATGTGGTTCCAGCCTGGGAGGACATTGTCATACCTGCTGTGGAGCCTTCTCTCCCCCTGTGTGTGACTAAGTAGATGGGCATGAGCCTAGCTGACCAGATAAAAGGCTGGCCACACAACCATCTCTCTCTTACTCCCTTACTTTCTTACTCTTACTCTTGCTCTCCGGACTCTTAGCCAGCACATGGCTCAAGCTTGACAAGCAGAAAGTCTGAGATGTAGCTCAGACGTCTTTTCACTTAAATCCCAAGATAAAGCCTGCCTTCAGATGACTGCTGTGAACTGAATGTGAGTAAAACTTTGTTCTTACGTTTAAAGAAGACTGTGTTTTTGTATTATTATTTTAAGAGGGAAATAAATGGGAAACTTACCAGGAACAGTGCAGACTGGACAAGCCAGACTGGATTGCTTAATTAAAGGATTCTAATGAATAATCAACTTTCTTCCAATAAGTTGCAAAGGGAATGTGCTCTGTTGTTTGCTCCCTAGTGTGAGTGAGGAGGGAAGATATCAAAACAATACATCCTCTCCTACCTTCCTTAACATTCCTACATTATGTTGTCCCAAAGCACTTTTGTTTGATCTTGAGATTTGTATGACCACTTCTATACATGACCCCTCAAGAAGCAAAGCAGGCAAACCCTGATGGGTGCCTCACTAATCTATTGCTCGTGCGATGCAGGAAGCTGTTTTTATAGCACAAACACTTGTCCAGATTTATGTTTACAAACCACATGTACCAATTCAATAAAAACATGTGATTTGATATTGGTCTCTGTCTTAAATTGGTTGGTCTCATTCTTGGGTCATCAACGTGGTGCCCACATGTACCCACAGAGGCCCTACCTTGTGTCCTCAGGGTTCCCTGCTTTCTCTGCCTCACCCTCACAAAACTAGGCTTTAAAGAAGCTATCAATGGTTGTCAATAGAAAAGATTTCTTTGGAGCCTAGCTTTCATATGGTGTGTGTTACACCTGCAGAGTGGAAAGCAAACTTCTAAAATACTAATTGACTTGAAGGGAATTTGAGTGTGTGTGTTTGCAGTGTGTACATGGTATCAATGGTTTGCAAAAGGGCCAAAGAAATTTTGCGATCTCTAGTCTAACTTAGCCATAGCTGGTAATTGGCATCCTCTGACTGAAAGCTTTACCTGCCTTCCACAGCTCTCATTGTCTTGATTAGCATCTAAGGGTGCAACAGCAAGCACAAGAAAATAACATGCTTGGTTTGTTTGTGTGTGTGCGTGCTGTCCACAAAAATAAAACATTAAATTACACGGTAAAACAATGTGAAAAAGACAGATAAAAGCAGGGTAACACAGTACAGGTAAAACTGAACTAACAGAGATTCCTGTTCTCTATGTGCCGCAATTGAATTTCAATATGCTTGGTGTGTATGTTTTGGACAGAAGAGGTTTTGACACACAGTTTAGGAAATGGAAAGTGCCAAATGGAGTTAGACTGTAAGCTGGTGATGGGCCCTTGGCATGAAGTAACTAAAACCAATGATGAGTCAAGCAAGTTTAAAATGGGAAACTGCACATGCTCAGAGTATCTTCTTCCTTTTCTATCAATATTGGAAAAAAATGTTGGCACCTTATTTCTGGTATTTCTTTTGCATGGAAGTGGTGGCCTTATTTTGAGAACTTCACCAGGGCCCCCAGGCACCTTAACCTAACCATACCTTTTGAGTTTACTCCAGAGTAAACATGCATGTGCATTGCAGGGGTTTGGACTAGATGAGCCTTGGGCTTCCTTCCACCCTATGGTTCTAGTTTTTATTTATTTATTTTAATATACAGCTATTCAGCCAAAGATCACAAGGCAGTTCACAACATAAAATGAGAACATACAAAATGAGAACACAAAATACTGAAAACCCCCACAAACCAATAACCCTTGTCCCACACGGTTTAAAAGGACATAGATTGTTTTATTAGCCAACGGCCTGGTTATACAGAAATGTTTTTTCCTGGCACCTAAATATATATATTGAACACTCCAGAGGAGCCTCCCTGGGGAGAGCATCACATAAATGGGTAGCCACTACAAAAAGGGCCAGTTCTTGTATTGTCGACCTCCTGTCCTCCAGTGAAGCAGCAACAGGAAGAAAGGCTTCAGATGATGATTGCAGGGGGATCCGGGTTGATTCATACGATTCTATGTGCTTCTTCGGTTATTTGGAATAAGCACCATTAAAATCTGAGTAAAATGAATAATATTGGGCTGTAACCACATACAGCCAGGAGATCAGTTACAGAACTGCTTCTGAGTAAAGATATCATACTATTAAAGAACTATATGCCTTTCCACAAGTATGCATTCTAAGTATATTTTGTAGTGGAAAGTCCCCTCTTTTCAGTGGAGTTCACACCCAAGAATGTGAGTTCAGAGATCTTGCTGGAACCCGGAACCTGCTACCACTTCTCCCACCACCTGAACCCATGCCCCCCCCCCAGCTCAAATGAAAGAGCAGCAGCAGGGGAGACAGCTGCAGAGACCAATAACTAGTTCAAAGAGGACTTGAACTTCACATGATGGCTGCACTATCATTACTCAGAGCATGTAATGCTGTAATTTTGTTTAAAAAAATCTTTTTCATAAGCACTTCAGAATAAAATAAAACACACTGAATAATTAAATACTAAATTTAATTAGTCCTAAGAATCCTAGCAAGGATGATATCTGTTGTGGGGATGGCTAGTTAATATGTGTAACAAGCGGCCATTGTGCACATTCACCACATGTCATGGAGAATGTGCACCCAATGCATCCGTGAAGAGGGAATTGTGCCTATTTCCTAGTCAGCATGCATAATGTCCTAAGAGGTTTCAAGGAATGTGCATATCTGGCCTGTATTTGGTAGATTTTCCACGCAATGCGCACACTCTCTGGTCACGGCCCCCAGGACATATGCCCTTTTTCTATCTGAACCCCCTTGGCTGCTTCTGGACCACTGCCTCTTCTTACGCAGCCCACAACCTTCCCTTCCAGTAATCAGATGAGCAGTGGGGTCAGTCAGGATCAGAGGTGATGGGGGAGGGGAGCTGAAGAAGGGCTCCCCAGCAGGGCAAAGGGCGAAGGAAAAGGTGTGATGTCCATCTGATCCATGCCATGGCCATTTTGGGCCCAGTCCACCACTGGCTAGTGGTCTGACCCCTGCCTTTCCCCAAGAGCTGGCATGAAATGCTCTCAGTTCCACTAAAAAAGAGGGCAGGCCATATTGTTGCTTCTTTTACAGTTCTTTAGAATTGCATGCAAGCTATACCTCTATAATGCTTTGCCCATCCTTACTTCCCTGGTTTGAAGTTGTTTGATGTTAGAAATGCCGTCATATTGATGGAAGCATGTGTTCACCTTCTCTGAATCCTGACAGAGGCTATGCATGTGGCCTTTGTAACTTCTCCAAACTGCAATCCAAAGGGAGCTTCAGAGCTTGAGGAAATGGCAGGGCCACCACTGGATTTGCAGTCCTGCCGCTCATGCCAGCAGGAACAGCAGCAGAAGGGGAGGGGCCAGAGGGGCAAATTGCTTCATGGGTGAAGCCATCATATGATGGTATCTGGCCTGACTAGGGCTCCAGACTGGCAGAGCAATTTGGATGTGCTGCTCTGTTAAGCCGTGATGCTCCCCTGGCTGAGGTTTGGAATGCCCCCATGCTGTGCTTGCACCCTGCCAACACACAGTGCTATAGACTTGAATAAAGTGTGGCAGGGAGAAGAGGAGTGGGCCACCTTTCTCCCATCAACAGCTGGATTCTCTTGGAGAATTCTCTCAGCAGAGGGTAGAATCAGAGATGCTTCACACTTCTCTTCCCCCCCCCATCTCTTTCCCCTTGCTGAGTGATGCTACCTCAGCTGGTTGACTCTTCCCTCCCCATGATTCCCATGATGACTGAAGCTTTTGGGGGGGGGGTACTTCCATCAGAATTGTGGAAGAGGGAGGGGAGATTTAAAACATTCCGCTCCCTGAAAAGTGGGGTGAACTGCCTATCAGTATCCTAAGGCCCCACCTCATGGAGGGCAAGGAGGGAGACGAGAGAGAGAGAAACAGGAACATTAAGGGTGAGAGCACCCAAAACCCTCCCACCAGTTCCACTAGTTCCACAATCTGGCTCAGCGAGTTTTTACATGAGTAGAATGTGTCCTTTTATTTAAAATGCATCTCTGTGTTATTTGTGGGGCCTGTCTGGTGTTTTTATGTGAGTAGAATGTGTGCTTTTATTTGAAATGCGCCTCTGGGTTATTTGTGAAGGGCAAGAAGGGAGCAGAGAGAGAGAGCGCCCAAGACCCTCCCACCAGTTCCACAAGCCAGCCTACAGTCTTTGCCTGAGACAATCACCAGGGTGACCTGTGACTATTTAGGGCAGTCTTTCTCAACCTGTGGGTCCCCAGAAGATGTTGAACTACAACTCCCATCATCCCTAACTAGCAAGGCCAGAGCTCAGGGATGATGGGAGTTGTAGTCCAACAACACCTGGGGACCCACAGGTTGAGAACCGCTGGTTTAGGGTCTTTAATCAAGTATAGGGTAGTGGTGAGAGTGTTGTGTTAGGGATGGGGGAGAGCAGGGTTCAGATCCCTCCTTCTTCATGGCACTCCTTGGGCAAGATCAGGACACTCACTGTCTCGCCTACTGGCTCCTTGGAGGAAGGATAAAATACAAACATAATAGAAAGCAAATAGAATTGCATCTTCAAGAGCTAATCAAGGCTAGAGATCTAATGGAAGCAGTTAAACTGCTGCGCCACATTATATCAAATCCCAGCTGCAGTAGAATTTAGTCAGAAGATGGAAAATTAGAATTGAAGAGACCAGGTTGCAAAAAACACATTTTTATTGATGATTTGGTGGATACATTGACAAATGATACAAACATGATTCTATGCATTCAAGAAGCAAATGATTCAGGACCCGTCCGGGGTTTCCTGATTTGCCTCTGCAGGAGTCATACACAGAAATGGTTATACAATGAAAGATTAAGGAAACCTCAGAGACTATCATATGGCAAAAGAAAAAAATACCCTCCCATAAGACATACCCCCGGCTTGTGCCAATATAGAGCAGGTAACAAGCCTCCAATAGGAAAAGTCGAACACAGTGATGCAACATGCTGAACCACAACAAGCGTTTCAGTGCACATTCAATGCATACTTAAAGCACATGACATAATGATAAAAACACTTTATTACAACAAAGCAGTGACTGATAGTATTGAATAATAATAGGTGACATTCTAGTTAATAGATTGCAAGACATTCTCCTCATAGGATCAGCTAATTTCCCTGATTCTAAAAAGCATGCTGTGGGTGATCAGCTTTAGCAGGGGAGACTAACCCCTTAAATTAGAGGAGGGTCTCCTACTTCTTCTCTGACCTAGCCGGGGTTTTTTTGCCGCCCTGGTTTGGCTGTGAGGCAGAAGGGGGGCCAATTCGGAGTGGGATAAATCCTGTTGGATACCACATGATGGTCACATTCTCAGAGCCCCTAGCTTGGGGCTGCACACTCGGTGGGCTGCCAGATGCAGCAGCAGGAGCGCTACGGACACTCTGAAGACCCTCTCCACCAGCAGACGACGGTGCAGCCAATGTGCTGGAGCGATCGGAGGAGTCATGGGATCTCTCAGAAGGGGTGACCTCTAGCTCGATCCCTTCCTGTGCTTCGCGGGTGGATCTCTTTCTACGCCAGAATATCTTGTAGGTACGGTAAACGGCCAAGTAGAATATCACGCTAGCAGCAACTCCTCCGGTAAACAAAGTCACCCTCTCCCACTCTGAAACAGAATAAAGACTGTGATTAGTGCTTGTTCTGCTACCAATTTGCTCGAGAGTTGGGCTCAACGGGACAAACTGGACTCCCCAGGAATGGAGCAGGGGATTTTGACTTCCAAAACTAGGAGGAGCGCGGGTATGGCTAGCATCCTAAGGTAAAGTATCTCAAACTGAAGCCATTCTTCAAGAGTCAATACGCCAAGAAATAAAGCCCACCGCATACTGAGTACAGGAACTACCTTCCCCTCCTTCTTTAGGTACCAAGATAAATATCCTAACATTCTCAAGGAAAGGAAAGTGTTTCATAGTAACCGAAGTCTTACTACACTCATCTGAGAAGACTCCCTGGGACAAACGTTCCTATATGGGAGCAGCCTAGAAAGCAGGACACTCCGAACTTTTTCGGGAAAGCTGCTCACTCCCCACCCCGTGTACAAATCTTGCCAAACTCTTTCGGAGCTACTTGCATGCCCGTCAGCAAGCTAGTCCGACCGCGGCAAACCAGAGTCTTCTGCGCATCACCGCAAGTTCAAGAGCGGGACGGACAGAAATAGAAGAAAATGGGAACCAGCTGGGGAGGTGGGAACCTACGTCTAAATGAGAGAGGAGGCAGGTTCGCATGCAGAATTAGGGGCAGCGCGCAGGTAGTGTTCACCCGAGGTACTAAGAGATAGAAAGGGAGGTGGTCGCCTTACGGGTCACTGGAGGCGAAGTAGGGCACTGCTGTGGTCCGCCGTCGGTGGGGCGCGCTGGGGAGCCCTTGGCGAGCTCGTCGAAGGAGCAATTGCGCATCTGATCGCAGGTCCCGCAGCAGAACTTGACTTCGGCGCCGTCGGGTTGCACCGCGCACTGGAAAGCTTCCACCACTGGCGGCTCGGACCCATACAGCCACTGAGCGCACATCGATCCATTGGTCTCGTTCAGCATCAAGGGGTATTCGGTGGGAGCAGGGGCCGTGCTCTGGGTCTCGCCACAAGGCAGAAGGCGCAGCAACAGCAGCAGCAGAAGAGCGAAGAGCAGAGAACACTTCATGGCGGCGCAACTGTCAGCTGGGCTCACCTCGAAGAACTGACCGACTCTCTCCAGCAAGCGAACGAAGTCTGCCTGGCTAGTCTAACCCGCCCCCCACACGGACAGGTCCGTCCCACTCAAGCGCAGCCAGTCAGAGACAATGTCCCGTTATCAAACTTCCTTTCATAAAGGCTGCATAGGCGCTGTATCCGCTGAGGCGGCCCCGATTCTGGCTGCACGAGCGCTCCGAGCAAAAAGCCAGCTTACACTGGAAGCCAGACCCTTGGTCTATCTCCCTAGGTGTCCTCTCCGCTATACGGCAACTCTTCTCTGGGCTTTCAAAGGGGGGGGGGCGGTGGGTGGAACATTCCCGACCCTGCCCGGGAATTGAACCAGGGACCTTGCGCCTTCGATGCAGGTGCTCTAGTATGGAGAGCTGGTGGAGTTTAGAAGCATCGAAACGCTCCCTTCCCGTGGCAAGTGGGCGCCAGAAGCTCCAGAAGCGGACTGAAATTTGTCTCCTTCCCGGTTGGGGGGGGGCTATCCCCAGGAGTCTACCCAAGCTTACTCAGGAGTAACAGAACAAACCTAGTTGGTCTCTAAGGCACTATTAGCCAAAATCCATGTTTGAGTTACAAACAAACGGAGCTTGAAGATATAAACTCGCAAGAAAAACTCCGTCTAGACGCATCACTCTTTAGAAAAACAGCTGGCTCTGCCGCTCCAAGCCTGGACCACTCATGATTCTACGTGGTTCAGAGGCGCTTCTTAAGGGGCAGTGTGGTGCAGTGGTCAGAATGCTGTCCCATAACCTTGAGGCAGTCAGTTTCTCTCAATTTAACCTACCTTGCGCAAAGTCAGAAGCTATGTGCTCCAACACCTCTCCTCACACCCAAAAAGAACTCATTAATGTCACCAAGATAAAACTTTGCCACATCAAGTTCAGATACCTAGGGGTACGTACAAATAAGCAGAAACCTCAAGAAATTGTACCTCCACAACTACAAGCCGCTGTGGCAACAAATAAACAAAGACATAGAGAGATGGAATAACATGAATTTTACTCTCTCAGGCAAAATAGCCATGATCAAAATGATCACCCTCCCAAAACTAACCTACCTATTCCAGACCCTCCTAATCTGGATTCCCCCAACCCAATTCCGAAAATGGCAGAAAAACTACACTTATCCATCTTCTCACACAAAAAACCAGGAATAAGCCTCAAATATCTGCATCTTCCCACCTCAGAAGGAGGATGAGGAATCCCGAACATAGAAGCATATTACATTGCCAGCCAAATACGCCATATAATCCCATATATACTAGAAGATGAGGCAAAACAATGGATATACCTAGAGAGGGATACAATTGAAAATACCTGCACCACAGCATACACACTCCTCCCAAACAAACAAAGGAAAACTCCCACAACACTTAACAGGTACACACAGACCATGCTCAAAGCATGGAAAACAGAAATAGGCAAATTATCCCCAACCCCATCGCCACTACCTGGCGTACCACCCATTATTTCATCACACAGCACAAAACCTCCAGATAAGAACCTGGCAAACCAAAGGCTTATATCGTCTAATAGACTTCTATAAAATAACAAACCTTTGTCAACACAAGAAATACAAGACAGACTAGAGGACACCCAAATGTCCTGGTTAACACATCACCAATTACATGCCCTCTTAAACAATCCAGTAGTAAAATCAGCAGCAACTCGGCCACTGACAACCTTCGAAAACCTCGTCCTAGCAATAAAGGGACACGGTAAAGGGATGGTATCCGCAGTATACAAAATACTACTCCAAAATCCCACAAACTCCCTAGACACAATCAATAAACAATGGGAGGATGACATAGGCTATGAGATTAACCCCACTCAGTGGACCAGAATGTGGTCTAAACCCCCCTTTAAATCCATATCAGCAAAAAGAAAAGAACTCACTCTGAAAATCACCTACAGCTGGTACCTAACACCAAGAAAACCAGCGCTAATACAACCAGGAACCTCACCAAAATGCTGGAGAGGGTCACCTTCACAGGCACATACCTCCACATGTGGGTAGGTAAATGTAAAGGTAAAGGGTCCAGTTGTTGATCATTAGGTCCAGTTGTGACTGACTCTGGGGTTGCGGCGCTTATCTTGCTTTATTGGCCGAGGGAGCCAGCGCACAGCTTCCGGGTCATGTGGCCAGCATGACTAAGCCGCTTCTGGCGAACCAGAGCAGTGCACGGAAATGCCCTTTACCTTCCCGCCGGAGTGGTACCTATTTATCTACTTGCACTTTGACGTGCTTTCAAACTGCTAGGTTGGCAGGAGCAGGGACTGAGCAACGGGAGCTCACCCCGTTGCGGGGATTTGAACCGCCGACCTTCTGATCGGCAAGTCCTAGGCTCTGTGGTTTAACCCACAGTTCCACCCGTAGCACCATTCAAATAAATGGCAATTATAAGCAGAGGTTGGGTGCCCAACTGTGAGAGATTATTCAGCTGTGATTCCTGTATTGCAGGGGGTTGGATGAGATAACCAACTTTTCTTCCAAATCTACAGTTCTATCTATGACAGTTCTCATCTATGCTGCCGTTTCCTGGATGGCCCCGTCCCTCATTAGGACATGTTACTTTCAAGTGTTGAGCGCATTACTGCCACTTTCTGCAGCCCTTGCTTCCCACTTGAAAGGAAGCTAAAGTGTGGGGCTCTGCATTTGATCACTATCAACCTTGGTTAGCTTCACTTTCTCTTAATCTCAGGATCATGGGTTCCAGGGGCATAGGAAGAGGGGGCAATGGGGTCGGCCTGTGCTGGATGTCATCCTTGAGGGTGTGTGTGACAACCACCTCCAGACGGATTGCTGTGCTGCCCCCCTGGGCACCAATCGCTGTGCGGTCAACCCCCTGGGCACCAATCGCTGTGCCGATCGCCCCCAATGGGCGCTGATCACTGCCCCTAATGCCTTCCTGGGCGCCAATCACCATGCTGATCTCTCCCCCCCGGCCAACTTGCCCTGCCCCCCAGTTGCACGGCATGTGTGCCGCTTTGGGTGCCAGAGAGGCTAGCTTTGCCACTGATGGGTTCAAGCCCCATGTTGGGCAAAAAAATTCCTACATTGTAGGGCGTTGGACTAGATGACCATTGGGTTCCCTTCTATGATTCTATGCCATTTCTGTTGAAAGTTTAGGTGAAACTCAACTTGCAGTAAGGGGTTTACATTGGGTTATAATAGACCTCCAGGTTCCTAGGCTATTTCTGCACCTTTGACCTGTATGCTGATTTCTTTGTCGTTTGAAGTTTAGCCAGAAACAGTCTTAACTTACAACCCACTTACAACTTCCTCCCATTTGCACTTCAGGATGAGAGTTCATCTTGGTTCTGTTGTCTGAGAACAAGCATGGTTGGCTTGGTTTTCTCTAGACCAATTTGAGATGGGGATTGTATGCAGAAGAAGCACCTCTAACTAATGGTGTATATAAGACTGATTTTTCAGAACCCCAGAGTGAATGTGTGGCCCAATCCCTCCAGAAGGGTGACACAAATGTGGAACTTTGGCACAGAAAACTTGGCCACTGAGACATCAAAGCTATTATGGCTATACAGTACTGCACAAGGAGCTTGAAAGAAGAGTAAAGCTAACTCAGGATGCTTCCATCACCAAAAAGTGTGTGAACTACATTACTGTACTGGGAAATGGTAAAACCTTCTTTTCCTCCATGCATAGAGCAAAGTACCAGAGTACTTGATGTTGTTCACACACTAATATATGTTTTCCACTGAATGTTCCCTCACAATAGAAAAGTAAGCACCATCTAACCCATCTAACCCATCTGTGGGTTAAACCACAGAGCCTAGGACTTGCCGATCAGAAGGTCGGCGGTTCGAATCCCCGTGACGGGGTGAGCTCCCATTGCTCGGTTCCTGCTCCTGCCCACCTAGCAGTTCGAAAGCACGTCAAAGTGCAAGTAGATAAATAGGTACTGCTCTGGCGGGAAGGTAAACGGCGTTTCCTTTCGTGCGCTGCTCTGGTTCACCAGAAGCGGCCTCGTCATGCTGGCCACATGGCTCCCTCGGCCAATAAAGCAAGATGAGCACCACAACCCCAGAGTCGGCCACCACTGGACCTAATGGTCAGGGGTCCCTTTACCCTTTACCTAATTTTCTTAGATGCTTTCTCAAGATAAAATGTTGCATATATTCTTAAGGAGAGATGTGAAACCATGGAGGTGTTCAGAAAATACCTCACCATGGTGAACAACAAGTTCCAGAGGAAACCCGAAATGTTCATGAGCAATGATGGTGGTGAGTACACTTCACACCACATGAGAAACCTCTTGGAAGAGGAAGGCATTACACAGCTGAGGAGTGCACTCTACACCCTGCAACAGAACTCAGTTGCAGGTAGGATTTTTTTCTCTCAGATGCATGGTAAGTGATACAAATCTCCCCAAACACATGTGGGGAGACACAGCATCCACTGCAGTGTACCTCCAAAACATACTGCCTACTAAGGGAGCTACACACTTGTGGTATGTAACCCACTGGTGCAGTTAAGTACAACATTACCTGTTTTGCTAGAGTGGACATGCAGGGGATGTTGGTCCAGCCAGCTGAACTTCCTGTTACACCTGGCTGGAGCATCCTTCTTTTGCATGTGACTAGGTAGGTGGGTGTGACCTTTCCAGACCTGGTAAAAGGCCAAGTCACATAGCTACCTCCCTTCTTCCCCATTTCTTTTTTTGTCCTGCCTGCTTCTTGCTTCACCTGGACTACACTGCTGGCCTGGGTTATCTCCCATATGGGAGATATTTGTACTTATTTGTAACCTCAAGCCTTAAGCCTGCCTTCAGGAATCACACTGTGCTGATCGTGAATAAACTTCTTTTTGTTACTTATGAGTAAGACTGTTGTGTCTTTATTCTTTTAGGAGGGATTCAAGGGATCTTAACCAGGAATAATAGAACTTAAGAGATTCTAACTAGTCTACAACCAGCTTCCTGCTGTGTAATAGGGGAACACATTCTGCTATATGAAGAAACTTGCTAGCGTGAGTTAGGAAGGATAATATTAATAAATATATCCTCTCTTGCTACCCACAACATTCCCATAACACTCACCTTTTGAACTTTGGCATGCAAGAACATATGAGACCCCCCCCCCCATAGGCAAAAACCAGACTCCAGATCAGAACTAGGAATTGTGGTAGGATATGCTTCTGGAGGCAAAGGATGCAGAATTTTAGACTTAAAGATGGGAGAGACATGTAGTTCATGTTGATGAATGGTGCAAAGCTGATAAGAGAGGAACTGCAGTAGATCTTTCTGAGCAACCAGAGGAAGAATCCCAAGCTCTTGGGTGCTTCCCAAAACAGGTACTGTATACTGTACAGTGGTAACTTGGTTTAAGAACAGTCTGGTTTAAGAGCAATTTGGTTTACAAACTCTGCAAAACCAGAAATAGTGTCCCAGTTTGAGACCTTTACCTTGGTCTAAAAACAGAATCCGAACTGTGGAAGGGCGCTGGTGGTGGGAGGCCTCATTAGGGAAAGCACGTCTCGGTCTAAGAATGGTTTTGGTTTAAGAACGGACTTCTGGAACGGATTAAGTTCATAAACCGAGGTACCACTGTATGTCAGTCCAGATCTGTTTCCTATTGTCACAGCATCTAGATGGAACCATGAAGAGGAAGTAGAAGCAGAGGGTCAAGCTCCTAGCGGCTTCCTTCTCCTCCTCTTCTCCTGTGATCACTCGTAGCCGAGTAAGATGGTCTTCCATAAACACGGTTTTAACAATGAGTCTGTAAGTGACTGTGGAGGCCAATTCTGGATCCGCATGTCCTTCCACAGTGGGGGCATTGGTTTCTGGGTGAGAGTTGATCATGGTGTGGATTTGCCAAGCGTGCCTTCCTCTTAGCATGATTCTCCCTTGTGTCCTGAGTTTGAGTGTCTTCAAAACTCATGGCACCTCTGGTAAAGGCTGTTCTCCAATTGGAGCACTCACAGGCAGTGTTTCCCAATTGTTGGTGTTTATACTACATTTTTAAAGATTAGCCTTGAGACAGTCTTTAAACCTCTTTTGTTGACCACCAGCATTACACTTTCCATTTTTAAGTTTGGAATAGAGTAGCTGCTTTGGAAGACGATAATCAGGCATCCGCACAACATGACCAGTCCAACAAAGTTGATGTTGAAGAATCATTGCTTCAACACTGGTGATCTTTGCTTCTTCCAGTACACTGGTATTAGTTTGCCTGTCTTCCCAAGTGATGAGTAAAATTTTTCGGAGACACCGTTGATGGAATCTTTCGAGGAGCTAGAGATGGTGTTTATAAGTGGTCCATGTTTGACAAGCATACAGTAAGTTTGGTAGTACAATAGCTTTGTAAACAAGCATTTTGGTTCTCCTGAGAATGTCCCGGTCCTCAAACACTCTGCACTTCAATTGGGAGAAAGCTGTATGCGCAGAGCTCAGGCAATGCTGGATTTCGGCATCAGTGTTGGCCCTTGTGGAAAGATAACTGCCCGAGTAGGAGAAGTGATCAACATTTTCCAACGTTAAACCATTGAGTAGGATTTGTGGTGCTGCAGAGGAGTTATTTTGTACTTTTTGGTGAAGCACTTTGGTTTTTTGGATGTAGAGCGATAGGCCAAGCTTTTCGTAAGCTTCTGCAAAGATATTTAGGATGGTTTGGAGGTCATCCTCTGAGTGTGCACATCCTACGTTGTCATCAGCATACTTAAGCTCTATGGTGGAAGTTAAGGTAACCTTACTCTTTGGGCAGCCACCAAAATTCTCCTAGACCACAAGATCTGTACAATCCTTAGAGCCTTCTACCTGGGAAGAGAGAGAGCAGATGCCAGCCACTGAAGCTTAGCTATCAAAGGATGCTGAGCAGGAAGAAATAGATGCAGCCCACCAGAGAAAAATCTGAATCCTTACTGACCGACTTCCTGGAAAGAGGGTGATAGGCAGAAAATGGTTTTTTTAAGTAAAACAAGGTGTAGAAGGGAAGTTCAACGCTTCAAAGCAAGTGTTGTCACGAATGGCTATTTGCAAAAGCACAGAGAAGACTGTGAGGAAACCTTTGCTCCTGTAGTCAGATACACAACTATCAGAACACTTTAAGCACAGCAATTTCAAAGCAAATGGAAGTGAGGCACATTGACATTTGTTGTTTAGTCGTTTAGTCATGTCCGACTCTTCGTGACCCCATGGCCTAGAGCACGCCAGGCACTCCTGCATTCCACTGCCTCCCGCAGTTTGATCAGATTCATGTTTGTAGCTTCGAGAACACTATCCAACCATCTCGTCCTCTGTCGTCCCCTTCTTCTTGTGCCCTCAATCTTTCCAAACACCAGGGTCTTTTCCAGGGAGTCTTCTCTTCTCATGAGGTGGCCAAAGTATTGGAGCCTCAGCTTCACAATCTGTCCTTCCAGCGAGCACTCAGGGCTGATTTCCTTAAGAATGGATGCGTTTGATCTTCTTGCAGTCCATGGGACTCTCAAGAGTCTCCTCCAGGACCATAATTCAAAAGCATCAATTCTTCTGCGATCAGCCGCCTTTATGGTTCAGCTCTCACTTCCATACATCACTACTGGGAAAACCATGGCTTTAACTATACGGACCTTTGTTGGCAAGGTGATGTCTCTGCTTTTAAAGACGCTGTCTAGGTTTGCCATCGCCTTTCTCCCAAGGAGCAGGCATCTTTTAATTTCGTGACTGCTGTCACCGTCAGCAGTGATCATGGAGCCCAAGAAAGTAAAATCTCTCACTGCCTCCATTTCCTCCCCTTCTATTTGCCGGGAGGTGATGGGCCCAGTGGCCATGATGTTCATTTTTTTGCTGTTGAGCTTCAGACCACATTTTACGGTCTCCTCTTTCACCCTCATTGAAAGGTTATTTAATTCCTCCTCACTTTCTGCCATCAAGGTTGTGTCATCTGCATATCTGAGGTTGTTGATATTTCTTCCCGTGATCTTAATTCCAGCTTGGGATTCATCGAGCCCAGCCTTTCGCATGATGAATTCTGCATATAAGTTAAATAAGCAGGGAGACAATATACAGCCTTGCCGCACTCCTTTCCCAATTTTGAACCAATCAGTTGTTCCATATCCAGTTCTAACTGTTGCTTCTTTTTTTTTTTTTTAATAAATTTTTATTGGTTTTACAGCATTTTTAAGAAAAACAAACAAACACAAAACAAAACAAACATACAAAATACTTTCAAAGATATTTTCATAAACCTCTTTTCTTGGACTTCCCCATACCCCCCCTCTCTGCATCCCAGTGTCCATATTTGAACTAGCAACTTCCAATTGTTACTTTCTAATCTCTGTCATCTTAGTCCTCCTTTATTATCTAGCCTTGTATCCCTGTACCCTGTTACTTCTAGCAACCACAACATTTTAACATTCGTTAAGTTTATAGTAGTCCTTAAGATAGCTCTTAAATTTTTTCCATTCTTCTTCCACCATCTCTTTGCGTTGGTCACGGATTCTGCCTGTCATCTCAGCCAGTGTCATATAGTCCATCACTTTCATCTGCCATTCTTCCAGAGTAGGTAAATCTTGTGTCTTCCAATACTTTGCGATGAGTATTCTTGCTGCTGTTGTGGCATACATAAAGAAATTTCTATCTTTCTTTGTCACCAATTGGCCGACAATGCCCAAGAGAAAGGCCTCTGGTTTTTTAGAAAATGTACATTTAAGTACCTTTTTCATTTCATTATAGATCATTTCCCAGAAGACCTTTATCTTCGGGCATGTCCACCAAAGGTGGTAAAAAGTACCTTCAGTCTCTTTACATTTCCAACATTTATTATCGGGCAAATGGTAGATTTTTGCCAGCTTGACTGGGGTCATGTACCACCTGTATACCATTTTCATAATGTTTTCCTTTAAGGCATTACATGCCGTAAATTTGATACCGGTGTTCCATAACCATTCCCAGTCATCTGACATAATGTTGTGTCCAACATCCTGCGCCCACTTAATCATAGCAGATTTAACTGTTTCATCCTGTGTGTTCCATTTCAACAGCAAGTTATACATTCTAGATAAATTCTTAGTATTGGGTTCTAGCAATTCGGTCTCTAGTTTTGATTTCTCCACTTGGAAACCGATTTTCCTATCCTGTTTAAAAATTTCCATTATTTGACGGTATTGAAACCAATTTTCTACTTTGTGCTTCAATTTCTCCTGACTTTGTAGTTTAACCTTGTCTCCATCCTGTTCTAAAATTTCCCAATACTTCGGCCATCCGACCTCCATATTGAGTTTCTTCACTGCTTTAGCCTCCACTGGTGACACCCATCTAGGGGTTTTATTTTCCAATAAGTCTTTGTATCTTATCCAGACATTAAATAATGCTTTTCTAACAATGTGATTTTTAAAGGTACTGTTAACCTTGTCATACCAAAGATATGCATGCCAACCAAAAGCATTGTTGAAGCCTTCCAGATCCAAGATGTCCGTGTTCTCGAGGAGCATCCATTCTTTCAGCCAGCAAAACGCTGCTGCCTCATAGTACAATTTTAGGTCCGGCAGGGCAAAACCCCCTCTTTCTTTAGCGTCAGTCAGTATTTTGAATTTAATTCGGGGCTTTTTGCCCTGCCAGACAAATTTCGAAATGTCTTTGTGCCACCTCTTAAAACATTCCATCTTGTCGAGAATCTGCAAGGTCTGAAACAAAAATAACATTCTAGGCAATACATTCATTTTAATTACTGCAATTCGGCCTAACATTGACAGTTTCAGATTTGACCATATTTCTAGATCTTTTTTAATCTCTGACCAACATTTTTCATAATTGTCCTTATACAAATTAACATTCTTAGGTGTTAAATAAACCCCTAGGTATTTGACTTTCTTAACCACTGTCAAACCTGTTTCCTCCTGAAATTTCTCCTTTTCCATATCTGTTAGGTTTTTCCCTAAGACTTTAGTTTTTTGCTTATTCAACTTAAATCCAGCCACCTGGCCAAATTGTTGAATTATTTCTAAAACCCTTTTCGTACTAGTGTTTGGCTCTTGCAAAGTCAATACTAGGTCATCTGCATACGCTCTTAACTTGTAATGTTTAGCTCCGACCTGCACACCTTTGACCTGCTGGTCATTTCTTATCATATTCAGCAACACCTCCAGAACCGAAATAAAAAGTAATGGGGAAATTGGGCACCCCTGCCGAGTTCCTTTTTCTATCTTAAGTTCCTCAGTCACGACATTATTTACAATCAGCTTAGCTTTTTGTTCAGAATATATTGCAGCCATACCATTCTCAAAACCCTGGCCTACCCCCATCCCATGAAGATTCTTCCTCATAAAACTCCAAGAGATATTATCAAAGGCTTTCTCTGCGTCCACAAAGATCAATACTGCTTTAGTATTTATATTCACCTCCAGCTTTTCCAAAATGTCTATTACATTCCTTACATTGTCTGCTAGGTGTCTTTTAGGGAGAAAGCCTGCTTGGTCTTTATGAATCTTCTCCATCAAAACTCTTTTAAATCTTTTTGCCAAAATGTCTGCAAAAATTTTGTAATCCACATTAAGGAGTGATATCGGGCGGTAGTTCTTGAGTTGAGTCTTTTCAGTCTCTGACTTTGGTATGAGTGAAATATATGCCTCTTTCCACGATTCAGGTGCCCTTTTTCCCTCAAGGATCTCATTACAAACTTCTCTTAGTGGTTAAATCAACCATTCCTTCAGCGATTTGTAGTATCTAGAAGTCAGTCCATCTGGTCCCGGAGATTTGCCCAGTTGCATACTCTGAATGGCAGCCTCTATCTCTTGTTCTGAGATTCTCTGGTTCAAGTCCATCTTACTTTGCTGAGAGATATTTTGTAATCCATATCTTCCAAGGAATTTGTCTATATCTTCTTCATTTTGCGGGCCTTGGGTGTAAAGTTTTTTGAAGTAACTTAAAAAGCAATTTCTAATTTCATTAGGTTTAGATATGCTCTTTCCATCAACCTCTAGGCTTGTAACTGTATTTAGTTTCTGCCTTTTCTTCAATTGCCATGCCAAAAGTTTACCGCATTTATTTGCTGATTCAAAAGTCTTTTGTTTCATTTGCTTTATCTTCCATTCAATCTCTTGGTTCATCAATTCCATATATTGAGTTTGATATAACTTAATCTCTCTTAAAATGTCCTGAGACTTTGGTTTTGTTCTTAGTTTCCTCTCTCCTTCCTTTATCATTTCCAAGATCTTCTCTTTTTTCTCATTTTGTTTTTTCCTCTTTATTGAATTTTGTTGAATCAAAAATCCTCTCATAACAGCTTTACTTGCGTCCCATATCACTCTTTTCTCCACGTCAGTCCTCAAATTTATTTCAAAATAATCTTTTAAGGTCTTTTGGGCCTTCGTGAGAATCTCCTTATCTCGAAAGAGGGTGTCATTCATTCTCCATCTAAATTGACCGGTTATTGTGAGTTTCATCTCCATCTTCACGGCGTTATGGTCGGAGCAAGTTTTTGGGCAGATTTCCACTTTCTTAATCTTTGGAGCCAATCCACTAGTAACCCAGATTTGGTCAATTCTGGTCCAGGTCATCATTGCTTGGGAGAAGAAGGTTCCCTCTCTCTCCAGAGGGTTCCTTGTTCTCCAAATGTCTATCAAGTCCATGTTTTCTGTCATTTCGAAAAAAGTCTTAGGGAGTCTCCCTTCTTTAGTGACTGTTAGTCTTTGTGCCTTGTCCATATTAGTGGAGACCACGCCATTCATGTCTCCCATGATTATCATATTATAATCCAGATAGTCCGTCAAAGTTTCATGAAGTCCCTTAAAGAAGTCAGATTTGCCTTCATTTGGTGCATAAATTCCAACAACTAAAAGTTTTTCTCCTTGTACTTGTATCTCCACAGCCAGATATCTCCCTTGTTCATCTTTAAATATCATTTTTGGAGCCCATTTCTCCTTCACATATATTACCACTCCTCTCTTCTTAACTTTGTCTGATGAAATAAATTCTTGTCCTAACCTTTTATTTGTGAGTAATCTCCTGTGGGCTCTAGTTATGTGAGTTTCTTGTAAACATATCAAATCCAATTGTTCTCTGTTCAAAATATGAAATACTTGTCTTCTCTTCAAAGGCCCATTCAGTCCATTACAATTCCAACTAAGGAATTGCAGAGCCATCTTGTTATTTTCTTAAGGCTCCTCCAACAGCTCCAAGTTGTTGCTCTTCTTCTGACGGTGGTGGTTTTTGTCCAAACGAGAGACTCAGGATGTCCAGTGCTCTCCTCTGTTCTGCAAGTACGTCCACAGTCCCCTTCTGTAGGTCCTCCTGATATCTTGCCAGAAATTTGTCTTTATCTTGAATTGTCTTTATTTTCACTTTCTTTGCCTTGTAGTCGAATGACAGTCCTTGTGGGAATTCCCACCTGAAGCGGATCCGATTTTTCTTTAACAAAAGCACCAAATCCTTGTAGAAGTTTCTTAAGTCCAAGATATATTTTGGTATGTCTTTAAAGATCTGTACTGCTGAATTTCCAATTTGGAGGGCTTTTCCAAAGTGTAGTCCTAAAATTTTATCTCTTTCCTCCTTAGATCTGAGTGTGATCAAACAATCTCTTGGTGTCTTTCTATCTTGCTTTTTGCCGAGTCTAAAGGCAGTTGTGATTTTAAAATCGTCTTCCTCCAAGTCCCAGCAATCCGCAAACTCCCGTGTCAAATATTCCACAAGGTTGTCACTTTCATTCTCCGGAATCAGTCTTAATTTTAAGTTTCTCTCTTTCCTCTGTAACTCCCACAAGGCCAAGGTTGCATCATGCTCATAGACCTTCTTGGCAAGTGGCTCTAATTTCTCCTGCGTCTCTCCAGCTGTGGCTTTGGCCTCTTCGGCAATTTGACGCGTGGTGGCATTTTCCTCGACCAATTTATTTATAGATTCTGTATTCTGGTTTAATCTTGTTGATATTTCTGTTAATTTTTGTGTGTTCTCTGAAGTCTGTTTTGTCAAAGACTCCAGAGTCTGGTTTATCTTAAGCAAAGCTTCTGTCACAGCATCCATAGAAACGGCTGCTCCTTTGTCCTGTCCTGTTGTTCCAGCTAGTCCGGCTGTTACGCCTAAGATCGAACCTCTTCTCTTTGCTTGTTGCAGCTGCAGCTGTTGCTGTTGTTGTTGCTTGGTCTTGGCTCTTGTAGTTATCTCTTCTTGTGGCCCACTCATGTCAAGGTCAATTCCCACGGGATTTATTCTCCCTTGGAAAATTCCACTGTCTTAGGCCGTGCTGGACTTCACTTTATCCTCTAGAGGGAGCAAATCAAAATGGCCATAGAAGGAAATTTCAAAATACATGAACAAAGGAGACCATCCAAGATGTAGAAAGAAAGGAGATTAATCCAGTCAAAATCAATGTTACTAAAGTCTTATAGCTTCCAATTGCCACAGTTGCCCAGTATACTGTTTATACTGTTTCTTCTTAAAATGTACAAAAGTCAGGCACTGTGGAAACTTCGTATCAAGGTGTCACTTCACAGGGAAAAGTCAGCTCAATGTACTAAGAAGGCAGACCGTTTCAAACTTTCAAGTAGATAAGATAGCAGAGGTTTTTTCCTTCAAATAAGTCATGCAGTTAATGTTCAGATTCGCCTCCCCTCTGCCCTGCTTGCTAGAGGGGAGATCAAAGGTTTAAATGTCCGGTTTAGCTGATCAAAGGATGAATTTAAACGGATGCAGGTTTAGAGCTCCGTTGCTTTCACTTTCATGCAGTCGGGGGGAGGCAGACTTCCTTTGTTTAAATCTCCCCCGTTTTTAGCCCAATTTTTAAAATTAAAAAAAAAGTCCCAGTTATTTTTCAGTTCTTACTCACGGGGAATCAGTCCAAATTTCTTTTCAGGAAGGAATCGGCGCTCTCCGCTTATGGCGACGCGGCTTCACTTCGCAGGCTGGGTAGCGACTCTCAGCACCGCGCTCACTCCCGATGTCGATCCGTAGCCTTTAAAAAGGCTCTTTCACGGTACCGGGGGGCGCGAAGGTGCCCACCGAGTCTCCTTGTTCTCAGGCTTCAGCGCCTGGGATTTTAGGGGTCCCCCGCTTGCCGTAGCGGGTAAGACCCGAACTTGCGAAGCAGTCCTTCTCCGGAGCTCGGAGGTAGGACCGCCATTAAGCGCTGGCACCGACCGGAAGTCTAACTGTTGCTTCTTGTCCCACATAGAGATTTCTCAGGAGACAGATGAGGTGATCAGGCACTCCCATTTCTTTAAGAACTTGCCATAGTTTGCTGTGGTTAACACAGTCAAAGGCTTTTGCACAGTCAATGAAGCAGAAGTAGATGTCTTTCTGGAACTCTCTAGCTTTCTCCATAATCCAGCACATGTTTGCAATTTGGTCTCTGGTTCCTCTGCACTTCTGGGAGTTCTCGGTCCACATACTGCTTAAGCCTGCCTTGTAGAATTTTAAGCATAACCTTGCTAGCATGTGAAATGAACATTGACATTAAGATTGCATTTTTGCATGAGGAGATCTAAGAGGAGGAGATCTACATGGAACAGCCCAAGGGTTTTGTTAAACCCAGTGAAGCCTGTTTAGTATGTAAGCTTCAGAAGGGGCTATATGGACTGAAACAGGCTTTTAGGACGTGGAATGATCACAGCAGAGAGAATTGTGTAGACAAAGATGGGAAGGCTTGTTATTGTTTAATAGGGAGGAATGATTGTTGAAGTCATTGCAGACAATGTTGCTATGTTCGATCAGAGGAAAAACTATCGCTGACGTGCATTAATAATCATAATTAGAGAACCCCTTTTGGCCTTTTTGTGTGGAAAGGAAAATGAATTAATCTGTTTGGTTTTGAAAATAGGGAAAACATTGCCTAACAGAAAGTAAATCAGTTGAGTGTTATTCTAGGGCGAATATTTTGAATATTTTTTGTATGTAACTTACATACAGAGAATCAGCAGTTCTTTTAATTTTTTCCCTCTTCTCTTATTTACTTTTCCTTCCACTTTTCTTTTGTTCTTCCTTTGGTATTGTCTTTTCTCTTTCTCCCTTTGTTTTTGTTTAGATTAGGTTGTTTTATTTTATGGCATTATGAAAAAGCTTCAATTAAAACTTGTTTTTTAAAAATAACTTGGAAAAGTCTCCTAATATCTAGGGCAGTGTTTCCCAACCGGTGTTCCGCAGCACACGAGTGTGCCGTGAGACATCGGCTGGTGTGCCGCGAGATGCCTGGAGGGAGGCGGGCGAGTCGGGCGGCGAGAGGTGGGGCGGCGGCGGCGAGGAGAGGCCGCGCCTCCTGCTGCTGCCTGGCACTCCTCCTCGCAGCCGGCAGCGCTGCCTGGGCGCCTCCGCGCGACTCTGCCTCGCTGGGTTTGGTCTCCCAGCAGAGACGGGTCACACGCGCACCTCCCTCCCTCCCTCAGCCTGCGCGGAGGGAGAGCCAGAGAGAGGCATCGCTCCTGCGCAGCGGGAGAGGGAGCAGCCGGAGCGATGCCCCAAACGAGCTGAATTCCGAGCGAGGGACTGAGGGGGGAGGGAAAAAACTTTCACTTTCGTGCGTCCCTCCCGGCGTGACGCTGCGCGCTGACGTCACGGGGCAGGGCTTTAATGGTGGTGTGCCGCGAGATTTTTTTTCAGTAAACAGGTGTGCCGTTGCCCAAAAAAGTTTGGGAAACACTGATCTAGGGAACCAAATTGAAAGGGAGAAAGATGGATCATTCCTTTTAAGCCAGAAGCAGAAGGTCACTTGACAGTCTTAAACCATCCTGTTGCCAGACTTATGGCCACTGATTTTCTAATCTTAAGAATCAAGTTGAATCTGAACTATTTATTGCCTGTCAACAACCAGTACAGGTCAGCAAGAGGGAAACCTCTGTACTTGATAAGTCCACTCATCCGCAGAACACAGGAGAGCTGGGCATTGGGGAGTTAATCCCAGCTGGGGTGTGAGTTTCAGCTCTGTGCCAGTTGCTCAATTAGTCAATGGCAGATTGGCTCAGAGGGCTGAGCACACTGTGTGGGGAGGGGCTGATGGAGCAACCAGGCTTCCCTCAGGTTCGCTCCCTGGGGATTTAAATTGCCCACACCAGCCCCCTGCACCCAGCTCTCCTTGTTGCATCAATCCACCCACCGACTCCATCAGCTTTGCATTTCACTTATTGATTGGCCTTGCTATGG
This sequence comes from Podarcis bocagei, assembly GCF_964188305.1. Taxonomy (NCBI): domain Eukaryota; kingdom Metazoa; phylum Chordata; class Lepidosauria; order Squamata; family Lacertidae; genus Podarcis; species Podarcis bocagei. The sequence goes on from NC_138140.1 coordinate 25,126,502, forward strand.
TAGTAATGGTCGCCGTATTTGGGGTCAGGCAGGAATTTACCTAGCAGGCGAATTGGCTATGGCCTGAGGGTTTTGCCTACCTCATAGCAATCATAACAACTTAGGCAGTTTAGGCACTGGGTAAGTCCTTAGCCTTGTATGGGCAGGGAGGTGGGTACTTCAAGACTACAAGACCAGATATCATAGATGCAGTGGGAATCCTTAGAAGGAAAATGAATGCTCCCACTGAAAAGGACTGAACAGGTGTCAAACGAGTTGCCAGATCTCTGAAAGAACTATGAAGTGTAAGCTTAAGTTGCCAGCAGACAGCAATCCTGCACTGATGATGCTGACTAGGCTGGGGACACTGAAGACTAAAAGTCAACAGTGGTTATGTTTTTAGGTATGGAAATGGGGCAGTTTCCTGGGGCAGTTATCAACAAAATTGTGTAGCTCTTTCTTCCACAGAATCTGAATATGTAGCTGCTATAGGGGCATGCAGAGAGCTTGCCTGTCTTGATCAACTGACTGAGGACTTTGTGTTCGTTTGAGAGAAGCCATTTTAACTGATGGAAGACATCCAGAGCTGTTTGAAGTGAACACACAGTGAGAAGTTCCACTCGATAACCAAATGTATCAAAATAAAGTACCACTTGGTACATGAGGCGATCCAGAATAGACTTGTTGAGTTGACCTATTGGCATACCAAGAAAATGACTGCTTATATTCTCATGAAACCTCTACCAAGAGACAGTTTCTAGAACCTTTGAGTTAAGATGGGACTCTGGGTAGTTTAATAAAATTGGGTATGCAATGTAATGTTTTCCTGAGAAGGGTTTTGTGGGAGAATTTGTGGCCAAATCACAAACGCATGATTGCTAGATAGTTGCAAACAGGGGACTCTATGATGTCACATCCTATAAACTTTTGTGGCGGGAAAGGGAAATTTAATCTCTACTTCTTCCTATCACCACACTCTTTTTCCTACCTGTGATGGGGAAAACATATTTTTGCTCTCCCCCAAAGACCAATCTTCATTTTGAACTGGACTATGGGTATGTGTAAAGGACTTGGGTGGCTCTGGGTTAAACCGCAGAGCCTAGGACTTGCCAATCAGAAGGTCGGCGGTTCGAATCCCCGTGACGGGGTGAGCTCCCGTTGCTTGGTCCCTGCTCCTGCCAACCTAGCAGTTTGAAAGCATGCCAGTGCAAGTAGATAAATAGATACCGATCCGGCAGGAAGGTAAATGGCATTTCTGTGCGTTGCTCTGGTTCACCAGAAGCGGCTTAGTCATGCTGGCCACATGACCCAGAAGCTGTACGCCGGCTCCCTCAGCCAATAAAGCGAGATGAGCGCCAAAACCCGAGAGTCGGTGACAACTGGACCTAATGGTCAGGGGTCCCTTTACCTTTACCTATGGGTATCTGTAACATTTAAAGATTATTGCCTTCCTGGTTTTCATCACTGTACAGTCATACCTCGGGTTGAATGTGCTTCGGGATGAGCATGTTCGAGTTGCGCTCCGCGGCAACCCAGAAGTAACGGAGTGCGTTACTTCCGGGTTTCGTCACTTGCGCATATGCAGGTGCTCAAAATGACATCATGCAGATGCGCAGAAGCGCCGAAACGTGACCCGCGCATGTGCAGACGTGGGTTACGTTTGCTTCTAGATGAGAACGGGGCTCTGGAACGGATCCCGTTCGCATCTAGAGGTACCACTGTATCTGTTAAATCATGACAAGACTTTGATAAGTGAGTAAACCTTGTTTACTAAACAGCCTGAGTGTGATTTCCCCATTAAGAGGGAAACATAAAACAGGAAAAGATAATCTAAGTCCACCTAAAATAAAAGTGAAAGGGGATTTTTTTTTTGGAGAGGCACTCCATTCTTTACAACAACCCAATGAGGACTGAGCCTATTCCATGTTTTGTGGGGAATAGAAAAACTAGGGAGAGGGTCATTGAGAGAGAGACCATAATTTTGAACAGGGAACACCCTGCATATGTAGTAACAATGGTGATATCCCTTTATTACATTAGAATGCTAGAGAGTTTAGTGTCAAATGGATGGGTGAACCGAATCCATTGGAAAGCCTTGTGCCAGAAGAGATGTGAAAGATGTGGCTTGCTTGCTAGATCATGATAGCAAGGTTTTACTTGATGTGGCAGGCAAAACCCAAATGAGATGGCCAGTCATACTCCTCTGCATTTAGTTAACCCTGTGATTCACACATTTTAAACTAACTAACTAACTAACAACACCAGGTGAAGATACGTATCATCACCTAGCAATGTCTAGATATTGCACTCCTCTTAAAAGCATAAGAAGGAGAGCACAGCCCACTTGATCAGCAAAAACCCTAGTCTACTGCATTTGCCAAGTGAGTGCAGGTATCATTATTTAACCTATCAATTTATTTAAAGAGTTTATTTTTATCACCAAGTGTCCTCAAAAGGGTTTACATAAGAAGAAAAATAACTTGATCTAAGTGTGCAATAACAGAGTGTGGAGAAGTTGTGCCATTTATTCAGTAGACCTTCATCCAAGGATGATTAGCCTGTGTTGTTGAACTCCAACTCCTATTATCCCCAGACAGCATTATCAGTGGTCAGGGCTTATGGGAGCTGTAGTCCAGTGACAAGAGGAAGGCCCGTTCTCCACTTCTGATCTCTGAGATCCACAAGGTTGCCACTTTTCCTTCTGTTCCAAAGGAGCTGCAGTGCCGTAAGTAGAATAATGCTGACCACCCATGCCAGCTTGGGAAATATTATTATTATTATAATTATAATTATAATTATTATTATTATTCTTATTATTATTATTATTATTATTATTGAATATGAATTTCTTAGTATTTACCCAGAGTATTCCAAAGCAATTTAAAGCCAGACGGACATCCCTACCAAAGAGACATCAAAACCAATAGGAAAAAGAAATACGTTAAAACGTGAGGGGGCGGGCTTTATGTTGGGAAGGTAGGCATTATGTCCATACATAAAACATCCTGCCCATTTCTAAAAGGCTACAAATTATTTTGCAAGCCAACAGGCCTGGTTATGAGGGGATTTTTTGCTGGGGGCCTAGAGATAGAGATGAGATAGAGATAGAGATAGAGATAGAGATAGAGATAGAGATAGAGATGATAGAGATAGAGATAGAGATGATAGAGATAGAGATAGAGATAGAGATGGAGATGGAGATGGAGATGGAGATGGAGATGGAGATAGAGATAGAGATAGAGATAGAGATAGAGATAGAGATAGAGATAGAGATAGAGATAGAGATAGAGATAGAGATAGAGATAGAGATGATAGAGATAGAGATAGAGATAGAGATAGAGATAGAGATAGAGATAGAGATAGAGATAGAGATAGAGATAGAGATAGAGATAGAGATAGAGATAGAGATAAATTATGGTGCCAGGCAAGCCTCCCTCGGGATAGCATTCCAGAAGCAGGGAGTCACTGCAAAAAAGGCCCTTTCTCATGTTGCCATGGTGATTGAGGCACCTCACAGGCACTGATGGCTTGCCTTTGGCAGGGCATCAAGGGTGACCTATATGAGACTCTTCCAATGAGAAGCAGCAGGTTAGGATGCAAGTCCCAACATAGATCTTTAAATATGGGCCACTGAATGATTCCAAAAACTGGGAAGCCTTTGCAGATGGCTCTTTCTCTTCTGAACATTCTCTGCCAATAGAAACAAAAAAAGAGGCTGAATCAGAGAATTATCTCACCTCTGGCCCAGGTTTGTGGGGGTATGCCAGCTCCAGATTGTTTCAACTAGTTCAGAAGCAAGCACATAACTGCTAACAGCCAACATACGCTTACTCTGAAGATAAGATATACTGAGTCATTAAGCACTTGGCTAAAAGAATCACATTTGTATCTGACTTTGTGGGAAGCGGTAGCCTTATTATGAGAACTTCACCAGGGCCCCCAGCCACCTTAACCTAACCATACCTTTTGAGCTTATTCCAGAGTAAGCATGCATGCACATTGTAGGGGATTGGGCTAGATGAACCTTTGGGTCCCTTCCAACTCTATAATCCTATGATTCTAGTTATTTATATTATTTATTAGACTTGTATTCAGTTATTCATTCAACGATCAAAAGGCAGTTCACAACATAAAAATACAAAATGAGAACACGAAATACTGAAAAACACACAAGCCAATAACCCTTGTCCCAAAGACACAGTTTAAAAGGCCATAGAATGTTTTATTAGCCAGAGGCCTGGCCCTAGAGAAATGTTTTTTCCTGGCACCTAAAGATAGGTATGGAAGGCCGCAGGTGAACCTTCCTGGGGAGAGCATCCCACAAATGGACATCCATGCAGAAAAAGGCCACCTCCAGACCTCTTGTGAAGGAGGCACACAAAAAAGGGCCTCAGATGATAATCACAGGGTCCCGGCTGATTCATATGATTCCAGGGGCAAAGCTGCATGCTCCGCTACCGGTGGCGGAGAGCAGGCGGGGGTGTGGCGTGCCGCCTGTGGGGGTGTAGCGCCCGGCACACGTGGGGGTTTACAACACATGTCGGGGGGCGCCACAATGGCACCCTACCAGAATAGTGGTGCCAGGGGTGGTGCATTCCCTCCGCATCCCCGTTCCTCCGGCAGTGTATGATTCTATGTGCTTCTTTCACTTCCATAGAAATAAGCACCATTAAAATCACTGAGCAGAAATGGATACCACTGGGCTGTAACCATATACAACTAGGAGACCCATTTCAGAACTGCTTCTGAGTGAAGATATCATATTATGAAAGGACTATCTGCCTTTGCACAAGTGTGCATTCTAAGTATATTTTGTAGTGGGAAGTCCCCTCTTTTCAGTGGAGTTCACACCCAGGCAGGTGAGTTCAGAGATCTTGCTGGAACCCGGAACCTGCTACCACTTCTCCCACCCCCTGAACCCAGAAGCTGATGCTGCAGCCATGCAGCCCCACCCTTAGTGGAACAGTGGCAGAGCCGGTGGCCGGGTGAGATGGCACTATTCCATTTTGCCTCTGGCAAGGGAGCAGGAGGGCCTGTCCCTGGTAAGAATGGCCTATGAAGTGGAGTGAGGAGGCTAAGAGGAGGTCTCACATTAGGCTTGCCAAAGGTGGTGTACTGGAAGGCAGGGGGTCAGGAGTGCACTGGAGGATGTTCCCACTCAAGGGTTTAATGTTGCAATGGGTCCCTGGCATGTCAAAAAAGGTCATTGGCGTTAGACTTTCTTAACATTGTTTTTCCTCTTGAAAAAGGTAGATCTGTACTAAAGTGTGGGAAGGGATATAGGCTGGCATTTGGATAACAGGAATTTATTTTTGTAGGCTTCCAAAAGCTTTCCTGAATGAGTGGTGCTGAACCCACAAGCATCATAATGTGATAATATCCACTTCTTACTCTGAGTTGAGATGCTTGGGGTGAATGCAAACCATGGGCTCTCTGCCCCATTGAGATCTTGATCAAGATTGGGCTAGAGACTTTGGATATAATATCCAACTTTCATCCTGGGAAAAGTTATGGAAAGTGGAAATAAAATTTACTGCCTGCTGTTCGTTGAAAGAAAATTATATGAAAATGATGTACCATTGGTATCTAACCCCAAATAAAATTGCTAAAATGTACAAAACAAGTTCTAAACTGTGTTGGAAATGTAAAGAGAAAGAGAATACTTTTTAACATATGTGGTGGACATGTACATTGGTAAAGGCTTTCTTGGAAATAATATATAATGAACGTAAGAAAATGTTTAAAAATACATTTGTTAAAAACCCCAGAAGCCTTTTTACTAGGCATTATAGGTGAAGAGGCTATGCATGTGGCCTTTGTAACTTCTCCAAACTGCAATCCAAAGGGAGCTTCAGAGCTTGAGGAAATGGCAGGGCCACCACTGGATTTGCAGTCCTGCCGCTCATGCCAGCAGGAACAGCAGCAGAAGGGGAGGGGCAAGGGGGCAACTTGCTTCATGGGTGAAGCCATCATATGATGGTATCTGGCCTGACTTGGGCTCCAGACTGGCAGAGCAATTTGGATGTGCTGCTCTGTTAAGCCGTGATGCTCCCCTGGCTGAGGTTTTGAATGCCCCCATGCTGTGCTTGCGCCCTGCCAACACACAGTGCTATAGACTTGAATACAGTGTGGCAGGGAGAAGAGGAGTGGGCCACCTTTCTCCCATCAACAGCTGGATTCTCTTGGAGTAATCTCTCAGCAGAGGGTAGAATCAGAGATGCTTCACACTTCTCTCCCCCCCCCCCATCTCTTTCCCCTTGCTGAGTGATGCTACCTCAGCTGGTTGAATCTTCCCTCCCCATGATTCCCATGATGACTGAAGCTTTTTTTTTGGGGGGGGGTACTTCCATCAGAATTGTGGAAGAGGGAGGGGAGATTTAAAACATTCCGCTCCCTGAAAAGTGGGGTGAACTGCCTATCAGTATCCTAAGGCCCCACCTCATGGAGGGCAAGGAGGGAGACGAGAGAGAGAAACAGGAACATTAAGGGTGAGAGCACCCAAAACCCTCCCACCAGTTCCACATCTTTGCCTGAGACAATCACCAGGGTGACCTGTGACTGTTTAGGGCAGGGATAGGCAACCTAAGGCCTGTGGGCCAGATGCGGCCCAATTGCCTTCTCAATCTGGCCCATGGATGGTCCGGGAATCAGCGTGTTTTTAGATGAGTATAATGTGTCCTTTTATTTAAAATGCATCTCTGGGTTATTTGTGGGGCCTGCCTGGTGTTTTTATGTGAGCTTTTATTTAAAATGCACCTCTGGGTTATTTGTGAAGGGCAAGAAGGGAGCAGAGAGAGAGAGCACCCAAGACCCTCCCACCAGTTCCACAAGCCAGCCTACAATCTTTGCCTGAGACAATCACCATGGTGACCTGTGACTATTTAGGGCAGTCTTTCTCAACCTGTGGGTCCCCAGAAGATGTTGAACTACAACTCCCATCATCCCTAACTAGCAAGGCCAGAGCTCAGGGATGATGGGAGTTGTAGTCCAACAACACCTGGGGACCCACAGGTTGAGAACCGCTGGTTTAGGGTCTTTAATCAAGTATAGGGTAGTGGTGAGAGTGCTGGGTTAGGGATGGGGGAGAGCAGGGTTCAGATCCCTCCTTTTCCATGGCACTCCTTGGGCAAGATCAGGACACTCACTGTCTCGCCATCCAACCTACAAGGCTCCTTGGAGGAAGTGTAAAATATAAGCATAATAGAAAGCAAATAGAATTGCATCTTTAGGAGCTAATCAAGGCTAGAGATCTAATGAAGGCAGTTATACTGCTGGGCCACATCATATCAAATCCCAGCTGCAATAGAATTTAGTCAGAAGATGGAAAACTAGAATTGAAGAGACCAGGTTGGAAAAAAACACATTTTTATTGATGATTTGGTGGATACATTGACAAATGATACAAACATGATTCTATGCATCAAGAAGCAAATGATTCAGGACCCGTCCGGGCTTTCCTGATTTGCCTCTGCAGGAGTCATACACAGAAATGGTTATACAATGAAAGATTAAGGAAACCTCAGAGACTATCATATGGCAAAAGAAAAAAACCCTCCCATAAGACATACCCCCGGCTTGTGCCAATATAGAGCAGGTAACAAGCCTCCAATAGGAAAAGTCAAACAAACAAAGTGATGCAACATGCTGAGCCACAACAAGCGTTTCAGTGCACTTTAAATGCACACTTAAAGCACATGACATAATGATAAAAACACCTTATTACAACAAAGTATAGGGTAGTGGCAAGAGTGTTGGACTAAGGATGGGGGGAGCGGGGTTCAAATCCCTCCTTCTCCATGGCACTCCTTGGTTCATCAGGACACTCACAGTCTTGCCATCTAACCTACAAGGCTCCTTGGAGGAAGGGTAAAATATAAGCATAATAGAAAGCAAATTGAATTTATCTGTGGGTTCTAATCAGGGCTACAGATCTAATGGAGGCAGCTAAACCTTGGGCCACAACATATCAAGTACCAGCTGCAAATTTAATCAGAAGATGGAAAGCAGGAATTGAAGAGACCAGGTTGAAAAGCACACATTTTTATTGATAATTTGCCTCATTTCTTCTGCAGTCCCTGATTCTGCAAAGCATGCTGCTTATCAAGCTACTCTACTTTGGCAGGGAATCCTAAGCACTTCAGTGAGAGAAGGATCTCCTAGTTTTCGGGGCGAGTCAGGGGTCTTCGGCGGCCCCGGTTCCGCTGCTGGGGAGGAGATTCCATCCGAATTGGGACAAGTCCTGTTGAAAACCACACGACGGCCACATTCCCAGGCATCCGAGCTGGAGGCTGCACACTGGGGGCATTGCTGGGGGGAGCTGGAGGCTGCACACTGGGGGCATTGCTGGGGGGAGGTGGAGGCTTCACACTGGGTGCTTTGCTGGGGGGAGGTGGAGGCTTCACACTGGGTGCTTTGCTGGGGGGAGGTGGAGGCTTCACACTGGGGGCATTGCTGGGGGGAGGTGGAGGCTTCACACTGGGGGCATTGCTGGGGGGAGGTGGAGGCTTCACACTGGGGGCATTGCTGGGGGGAGCTGGAGGCTTCACACTGGGGGCATTGCTGGGGGGAGCTGGAGGTTTCACACTGGGGGCATCGCTGGGGGGAGCTGGAGGCGGCACACTGGGGGCATTGCTGGGGGGAGCTGGAGGTGGCACACTGGGGGCATTGCTGGGGGGAGCTGGAGGCTGCACACTGGGTGCATTGCTGGGGGGAGCTGGAGGCTGCTCACTGGGGGCATTGCTGGGGAGAGCTGGAGGCTGCACACTGGGGGCATCGCTGGTAGAAGCAGGACCGTCATGGAGACTTGGAGGACCCAGTTCACCAACAGGCAATAGCTGATCCAATCTGGTGTAGGTTTCACGGGGTTTCACAGAAGAGCCGCTCTCTCCCTCGATCTCCTCTGGTACTTCAAAGGTGACTGTCTCCGTAAGCCAGAATCTTCTGCAAGGGCGGTAAAAACCCCAGTAGAATATCACAGTAGCAAGAACTCCAACACAAAAAACGGTCACCAACAGCCAGTCTGAAACAAAAGAAAGATATTGATCAATGCTTGTTCTGCTACCCATTTGCTCGATTGTTCTGCTCAACTGGACAAACTGGACTCTCCAGGAATGGAGCAAGGGATTTTAACCAAAAATCCGGAGAGGGGTGGTATGGCTAGCATCTTTAGGCAAAGTATCTCACACTGCAACAATTTCCCCCATCTCTAACTTCAGGAGTCAATATCCTTAATCGAGCCTGACTGCTCTCGGCTGAGAAGACTCCCTGGGACAAATGTCCCTGCACCGAAGCAACCTAGAAAACAGGAACCCTGGACTTCGTTGGGAGAATTCCCGCCCGCCCCCATACAAATTTTGCCCGTCCGTGCCAACCTAGAGTCTTCTGCCGCGTTAAAAACCAACGAATTTCTCACAGCACCATAAGGCGTCTTAGCGCAGCCTAAGACTGGGCCCACGCGACCCCCCTGAAGCACCTTCGAAGCCCTTCTTGCCCTCCCCGCAAGTCTTCTGCGCACTGGACTTCACCCTAATGGAGTTCTCGTTCCCAGCCACCCTTCCCAAGCGATAACGCGCAGCCTTCTTGGGGAGGCGGAAGGGGCACCGAAGGTGCTCTCCTCCTCCAGTGTACACCTCTGCGCTTCACCGCAAGATCATGAGCGGCGAAGACATAAATAGACCGAAAGGGGAGCGGGAGACCCATGTCCAAAAAAGAGAAAGCAGCAGTTTCGCTTTCAGAATGAGGCGCACAATGGGCGCAGCCAAGGGGCCCCAGGGGCAGCTGCCTCCCCAATTAATCAAAATTAATACAAATAATAACAAATCTGAGGTCTGCGCCCCCTAACAAAAATACTGGCTACGCCTATGAGGCTCAAGTAGTGTCCCTCGGAGGTGCCAAAAGATGCGAAAGTAGGTGGCTGCCTTACATTGCACTGGAGGGCACGGCTCCGGTTTGCCGTCGGTGGGGCGCGCTGGGGAGCCCTGGGCGAGCTCTTCGAAGGAGCAATTGCGCGTCTCGTCGCAGGTCCCGCAGCAGAACTTGACTTCGGCGCCGTCGGGTTGCCCCGCGCACTGGAAAGCTTCCACCTGCGGCGGCTCCATCCCGTACAGCCACTGGGCGCACGTCGATCCATTGGTCTCGCTCAGCGGGCGGGCGTCTTTGTTGGGAGTAGGGACCGCGATCTGGGTCTCGCCCCAAGGCAGAAGGCGCAGCAGCAGCAGAAGAGCGAAGAGCAGAACACACTTCATGGCGGCGCAACTCACAGCTGGGCTCACCTCGAAGAACTGACTGACCGACTCTCTCCAGCAAGCGAAGTCTGCCTGGCTAGTCTAACCCGCCCCACACGGACAGGTCCGTCCCACTCAAGCGCAGCCAGTCAGAGACAATGACTCGGTATCAAACTTCCTCTCATAAAGGCTGCATGGGCGCCGTAGCCGCTGGGGCGGCCCCGATTCTGGCCGCACAGGTGTCCCGTGCAGAAAGCAAGTTTACACGGAGGGCCAGATCCTTGGTCGATCTACCTGGGTGTTCTCTCCGCTATCCGGCAATTCTTCTCTGGGCTTTCAAAGGGGGGCCCTGGGTGGAACATTCCCGCCCTCCCGGGAATTGAACCAGAGACCTTGCGCCTTCGACGCAGGTGCTCTAGTACGGAGAGCTGGTGGGGTTTAGGGTCATCGAAACGCTCCCTCCCCGATGGAAGTGTGTGCCAATAGCTTCAGAAGTCGAATGAAGAGGCTCTTGATGCGCTCGGACAATTTCCCCATCTCCTGTCGATTCCGGGGGGGCTATCCGCTCGAGCCCACCCAAGCTTCCTCAGTAGTAACAGCCACAACCCCCATTTGAATTAGAAGTAAACAGACAAACAAAAACGGAGCTGGCGAATATTTGCTGGCAATAACTGCTCCTTCTAGACGCATCACTCTTTAGAAACAGCTGGCTCCGAGGCAGGAGCACACAGAAGTCTCTATTGTTCAGAGGCGCTTCTTGAGGGGTAGTATGGTGCAATGGTCAGAGTGCTGGTCTAGGAATACCATGGTCAAATCCCTGCTTGCCCGTGACCTTGAGGCAGTTTCTCTCAATCTAACCTACTTTGAGGGGTTGTTGTGAGAGTAGAACTGAGGTGGAGAGAATTATGTAGAATCATAGCATTGTAGAGTTGGAAGGGACTTTGAGGGTCATCTAGTCCAACCTCCTGCAAAACAGGAACTGTGCTTTCAACTCCTTGAAGTAACACAGGATTCAAATCTAGGAAATACAAAAATAAAATAAATACATGCACTGAACACTTAGAAATCAGTACTGTACCAATTTGGACTGGATCCTGGCTCTCTTTCATGCAGATCTTCTACTTACTGGGTAGGTAGCACCATCCAAATCTTTGGCAATTACTTGGGCTGTCTTCAAATATCTGAACAGATGTCTGAAGGGATGCACTATGGTGCAAGCTCATTTTCTGTTTCTCCAGAGGGTAGGATCCAAACTTATGGATTCAAATTAGAGGTAAATAGTAGCTCTAACTTTGTAACAAGAGAAGCTGTTAGACCGTTGAGAAGATTACCTTGGAAATATAGACATGTGTATAGATGGTAGGAGAATATGTATTTATTAGATATTATCCTTCCTTTGTCACGTTTGTGAATTCAGAAGAGTGCATCACATTGCAGATTAAAAGGGAATCTTAGATTGGTTAGTTTTAGCCTCTTAGATTAAGTAATCCAGGATGCTGTAAAGCGATTGGATTATCTTGGTCTTCCCCCTCTCCTTTAAAACAATAATCATACATATTATATTGGAAAAGGTAAAAATAACAATTATTTACTCAGAATATTTGTTGATGAGTAAGAGATACAGCAGCTTTAGACTTACTTTAGTCTAGATTAAAGTGGTGTCTGAGCAATGGAGCCCAGACAGGCAGATGTTCTCACATTTTTGCCTTGGCAATGAGTTTATACATGGTTACGCCTGCCCCCTGACAGGGCACAGTGGAAGTGGCTCTCACAGTTCTCTCTAGCAAACTTACAGGAAATATCTGTGAGCTCCAAATTCTCTTCAGCTCCTATCATGTGCCTATCTAGCAAATATGAATTGTTTTTTTGACTGCATTGTAAATATCCTACACACCCCTTCTCAAGCAAAACAACATACATTCATATACACTTTTATGAAACCACCCAGAAACTCATCTTCACTCAAACATTCTGCAAACTGTCTCTTGGTATGGGCTTGGTCAGGATCAGTGGCGTAGCGTGGGTTGTCAGCACCAGGGGCAAGGCAAGTAATTTGCGCCCCCTAACCCGTGGATTTGCGCCCCCTAACCTGTGGATTTGCGCCCCCTAACCCTAACCCCCAGATGTTGCGCCCGGTGCAGCTGGCCCCCCCTGCACCCCCCACGCTACGCCACTGGTCAGGATATCTGCAGCCATCTCTCTTGTGTGGCAACAATCAGGGCCGTCTTAAGCATATCTGACGCCGTGGTGCAAAGATCCCCCCCCCATTTCCCAGAGTTGCTGACCTTTTTTAGGGAGGACGGTGCTGCGGGCGCTGCGCCCAGGTTTGCGGGGCTGGAGGAGGCAGGCAGCAGCTGGAGGGCAGATCCTCTGGTGGGGAAGAGGTGGAGGCTGGACATGGCGACTCCCGGCCCAGCTGGCTGCTTCGTGCTATGGTGGCCACTGCAGGCGGAGGCTCCGGGCACAGCACTGTTTTGGTGCGGCATGGCGGAGGTGGACAAGGGCGGTGAGCTGATGCCGGGAGGCGCCGTGTCCAGCCTCCACCTCTTCCCTGGCACCCTCCAGAACTTGGCACCCTGGCGCCCTGCGCCATTAGCCTCTATGGGTAAGACACCCCTGAAGCCAACTCCACAAATCCATCTGGAATGGCCTCATGTACATAGTGATACTGCACCCCAAGCCAGACTGGATTGCCTAACTCAAATGTTTCTAATGAATCTATCAACTACTGTATTTTTCGCTCCAGAAGACACACCTGACCATAAGACGCAACTAGTTTTTAGAGGAGGAAAACAAGAAACAAGAAAGCAACACAAAGCCACTTGGGCGAAGAGGCAGGAGCACTCCAGCTGTGCTCAGTAGGCTTTGCGGGGCTATCGCTGAAGCCAGGAGAGCAAGAGGGATCGGTGCGCACTGATCCCTCTTTCTCTTCTGGCTTCTGGAATAGCTGCGCAGCCTGCATTCGCTCCATAAGACGCACACACATTTCCCCTTACTTTTTAGGAGGGGGAAGTGCATCTTACAGAGCGAAAAATACGGTCGCTTCCTGCTATGTATAAGGGAATGTGCTCTGCTACTAGCTCACTAGCTTGAGTGAGGAAGGATAATATTTAATCCATATATCCTCTCCTACTATCCTCAACATTCCCACAAAGGGTTATGGGGCTCAGAGTTGAGTATTTTTGGTGGATTCAGCATTTCCACACCTTTAAGATAGGAAACTGCTGTTTTCACACCCACCCAGTAATGTTCAGTGGAAGCATTTACCATTCTGCATAGAATTCCCACTGCATTGGCTATGTCCAGTCTGCAGCTTGTGGCCAGGTATAAGTCTATCTATTGCTGACCTGTATTTATTGTTGTCAGGCAAAGACTTTGAATCCTCTTGATTCTTTGAGAAGTCAGTGTTAATGGGTGTGGCGACTAGATGTGCTTCTTGCATCTCGAGATTGCCAATCAGTTCAGCAACCTTCTGCTTTTGACTTACAAGAAAAGAACCATCTTTTTCTCTCTCAACTTTGATTCCTAGATTGTACAAGATCTTTCCTAGTTCCTTGACCTCCACATCCTTGCTTAAATGTTTCATATCCTGTATGCAATCTCTATCATCGACCACGACAACAATAAAGTCCTCAACAGAGGCAAGAACGTAAAAATTGTCCAATTTTGCACTTGGTGTACAAACACATTGTGGGGTGTATTATTACTTGAGTAGTCAAGTACAACATTTTCCTGTTGCCTAGAATGGAAACACAGAGGAATGTGGCTCCAGACAGGGAGGACTTCCTATCATACCTGCTCCGGAGCTTCCCCCACCCTGTGTGACCAAATAAAAGGGCTGGCCTCACAACCAGCTCTTACTCTTGGACTATTGGGCTCTTACTCTCTTACACTTGGACTCTTAGCCAGCACATGGCTCAAGCTTCACAAGCAGAAAGTCTGAGATGTAGCTCAGACTTCTTTTCACTGTAACCACAAGATAAAGCCTGCCTTCAGATGACTGCTATGAACTGAATGTGAGTAAAACTTTGTTCTTATGTTTAAAGAAGACTGTGTTGTGTTATTATTTTAAGAGGGGGAAATGGGGAATCTTACCAGGAACAATTCAGACTGGACAAACCAGACTGGATTGCTTAATTAAAGAATTGTAATGAATCATCAACTTTCTTCCAATAAGTTGCAAAGAGAATGTGCTCTGCTGTTTGCTCACTAGCGTGAGTGAGGAGGGATTATATCAAAACAATATAACCCCCCCAGCTTCTTTAACATTCCCACATACATTAGGTCTTGTGTTTCTTCTTCTGATTGCTTAGAGAAGTCTACAACACTTCCTCTTGTGTCATCCTTACTCTGTTCATAGAATTATCCATGTGTTTTGAGCTGAAATCCTGTTTTCAGATCCATAATTTTGTAGCCTTTTCCTCCAGTTCCAAATACATGTACAGTATGTGTAACAGATTGGGAGCTCTCTCATGCCAAAGCTCAAAAGGTTTGAGTTTTGCTCCCTTTTTTCTGGCAATCTGTTCTGGAGATTCACTGCAATCCCTGCTGCATCTCCCCACATGCACTGGGGTAGAGATGCATATTTTAACATGCACCTTTTCATCTTCATGATGGATCTAAACTTTCTTTCTGCTACTGAGTTCTGTTGTGGGGTGGAAGGAACGCTTGGAACATGCTTAGTCTCCTCCTTTCCTAGGAGAGTTTCCATATTGTTTGAACCCTACTGACCCCCACTGTCAGTCATCAGAATAGCTGGCTTTCTCTGGAACTTGTTCTGCACCATGGCAAGGTATTTCTGGAACATTTACAGCCAGTGTTCCTTGAGAAAATATGCTACACAATACTGTATTTTGAAAAGCCATTGAGAAATATTAATATGTACTTACTCTTCCCCAATGAGTGAACATTCATTCCACCACATAAATCACTGTAGACTATGTCAAGCACTTGGGTGCTTCTTTGTTCTTTGCAAGGAGAAAATGAAAGTTTAACAGTGTTTTCAGTGACTTAACTTGCACATTTTGTTGTTTCTACGCAAATGCAATTCTGGTTCTAAACGCAGCATAAGGGTTCTCTATAGTATAGAGTGTTTTAAAATGGGGTTTTAGAGTTTTTAGGGTTTTTTTAAATGTTTTATGTAGTTTTTATGTAGTTTTTATGTAGTTTTATGTAGTTTTGTGGTAGTTTTATGTAGTTTTTCAATTTCATTGTCCTGCATGGGACAATGACAATAAAGATATCGTATATCGTATATATATCATTGTTGAGATGCTCTGTGTTACCTGTAGTAACTTTTCCAGCTCTTTAGAATTCTATGCAAATAATACCTCTGTAATGCTTTGCCCATCCTTAATTCCCTGTTTTGAAGTTGTTTGATGTTAGAAATGCTGTCGTATTGATGGAAGGATGCATTCACCTTCTCTGACATCACTCCAGAGGCTATGCATGTGGTCTGTGTCATTTCTCCACTCTGCAATCCAAAGGGAGCTTCAGAGCTTGATGAAATGGCAGGGCCACCACTGGATTTGCAGTCCTATAAATAATATAAATAATTTTTTATTTATACCCCATTCCTCCTGGTTCAGAAAACCGGGCTCAGGGCAGCTAACAACAAATTTAAAACACTTAATTGATGCAACAAAAAACAGCATAAAATACTGTATAAAACATGAATAACAATAAATTCAGAATTCAAAAATCAACTTAGGGTGAAAATCCATCCAATAAACATTAGATGATCACCAGGGCTAGCTGGCTAAATTAGTCCTATTTGGGCCAGCGAGGAGACCAGGGGAGAATTAGCTGTGGGATCCCAGAGTGGGTAATCTTCATAAAAAGGAGAGAGGGAGGGAAGGAAGGGGAATAAAAGATCAGGCTAAGTTTAAATTGAAAGCCAGGTGGAATAGCTCTGTCTTACAGGCTCTGCAGAAGGAAGTTAAATCCTGCAGGGCTCTGGTCTTATGGGACAGAGCATTCTACCAGGTCGGAGCCATCACTGTGAAGGCCCTGGCCCTGGTGGAGGATAATATGATTTCCTTAGGGCCTGGGATCTCTAAATTATGATTATTCATGGACCTTAAGGTCCTCTGCGGGGCATACCAGGAGAGACAGTCCTGTAAATATGAGGGCCCTAAGCCACAAAGTCCTGCTGTTCATGCCAGCAGAAACAGCAGCAGAACGGAAGAGGGGTGGGGAGGGGTAAAAGGGCAAATTGCTTCAGGGGTGAGGGCTGAGACAATCCCACTGCCATCATATTTGATTTTTTGGAGGACACCCCTAAACCCTTGAAAACCCTAGAATAATAAATGGTAGGGTTTTTTATTACTGTATTTTTCGCCCTATAGGACGCACCTTCCCCCCTCCAAAAATGAAGGGGAAATGTGTGTGCGTCCTATGGGGCGAATGCAGGCTTTCGCTGAAGCCTGGAGAGTGAGAGGGGTTGGTGCGCACCGACCCCTCTCGCTCTCCAGGCTTCAGGAAGCTATCTGCAAGCCTTGGGAGCCCGCGGGAGTTCCTGCCGGGCTCCCTAGGCTTGCGGATAGCAGCCTGCATTCCGAAGCCTGGGGCGCGCTGACTAGCGCGCCCCAGGCTTCGGGCAGATATCCGCAAGCCTGGGGAGACCAGCATGACTTCCCACCGGCTCCCTAGGCTTGCGGATAGCAGCCTGTTCTGGGGGCTGGGGTCGGGGGAAGCTCGGGCTTCCCCCGCCCCAGCCCCAGCCCCAGCCCCGTGCCTGGGGGGAAAATATATTTTTTTTCTTTATCCCCCCCCAAAAAACTAGGTGTGCCCTATGGGCTGCTGCGCCCTATGGGGCGAAAAATACGGTATCTCAGACATGAAGTGAGAATTGAAGCTGCAGAAGAATTCCTGAGCATAGGTGTCAATGTTTCCCTTTTTAAAAGGAAAATTCCCTTATTCTGAACAGGATTCCTGGCAAGAAAAGGGAAAAGTTGACAGTAGCCTATGCAAAATGACCTGGCCAACTTAGGACCATTAAGGAACAATACAGGATCATTGAGGGACATTGGCAATCAAGAGAACTGTCCTTCCCCTTTTCCTGAGGTGTGAACAGAGACTTGGTTTGGAAGGTTGTCAGGGTAACTGGGTGTGAGGTGACAGGAAAAGAGAGTTTTGAGCAAGGCTTACTAGGAAGAAGCAGCAGGAAGGGCTGGAATCCATGATGGGTAGGATTGCTGCAGGCTGGCTGGAAGAGGTGTCATAGATTCTACAGCTACACTTCAATGGCGTACAAGCCCTCTTAAAATGACCATGTTGTAAGATTTGGACTCTCTATATAAAGATTAAAGCTGTAAATAGGTGAATAAACCATATTTCTAAAAGCTATGTCTCTATTCCCCAAGGAAATACAGACCCTGAGTGAGTGCCAAGAATCCAATGGGCTTTTGCCACCACACACAAGAGAGGGGGGAAGGCTCCGAACTTTCGATGGTATCTGGCTGACTTGAGCTCCAGACTGGCAGAGCAATCTGCATGTGCTGAGCAGGACTCCCCTGTTCAGCGCCGGAGGGCCCCAGTCCTGTCACGCAATATGTGGCCCAAGGAGGGGCCTGAGAGACATATAAGAACTGCTGCTACAGCTGACACCCAGGAGGACTTCTCTGCTCAGCGCCTGAGGGCCCCAGTCCTGCCACACAACACCTGGCCAAGGGAGGGGCCTGAGAGACCTATAAGAATTGCTGCTGCGGCTGACATCCAGGAGGACTTCCCTGCTCAGCGCCTGAGGGCCCCAGTCCTGCCACACAACACCTGGCCCAGGGCGGGGCATGAGAGACCTATAAGAACTGCTGCTGCAGCTGACACCCAGGAGGACTCCCCTGCTCAGCGCCTGAGGGCCCCAGTCCTGCTACGCAACACCTGGCCCAGGGAGGGGCCTGAGAGACCTATAAGAATTGCTGCTGCGGCTGACATCCAGGAGGACGTCCCTGCTCAGCGCCTGAGGGCCCCAGTCCTGCCACACAACACCTGGCCCAGGGCGGGGCATGGGAGACCTATAAGAACTGCTGCTGCAGCTGACATCCAGGAGGACGTCCCTGCTCAGCGCCTGAGGGCCCCAGTCCTGCCACACAACACCTGGCCTAGGGAGGGGCCTGAGAGACCTATAAGAATTGCTGCTGCGGCTGACATCCAGGAGGACTTCCCTGCTCCGAGCCTGAGGGCCCCAGTCCTGCCACACAACACCTGGCCCAGGGCGGGGCATGAGAGACCTATAAGAACTGCTGCTGCAGCTGACACCCAGGAGGACGTCCCTGCTCAGCGCCTGAGGGCCCCAGTCCTGCCACACAACACCTGGCCCAGGGCGGGGCATAAGAGACCTATAAGAACTGCTGCTGCAGCTGACACCCAGGAGGACTTCCCTGCTCAGCGCCTGAGGGCCCCAGTCCTGCCACGCAACACCTGGCCCAGGGAGGCGCCTGAGAGACCTATAAGAATTGCTGCTGCGGCTGACATCCAGGAGGACTTCCCTGCTCAGCGCCTGAGGGCCCCAGTCCTGCCACGCAACACCTGGCCCAGGGCAGGGCCTGACAGGCTTATAAGAACTGCTGCTGCCACCCAGAATGACTCCCATTTCCAGTGCCTGAGGGCCCCAGTCCTGCCACCCAACACCTGGCACAGGGAGGGGCCTGAGAGACCTATAAGAATTGCTGCTGCGGGTGACACCCAGGAGGACTTCCCTGCTCCGAGCCTGAGGGCCCCAGTCCTGCCACGCAACATGTGGCCCAAGGCGGGGCCTGACAGTCCTATAACAACGGCTGCTGCTGACACCCAGGAGGACTTCCCTGCTCAGCGCCTGAGGGCCCCTGTCCTGCCAGGCAACATGTGGCCCCGGGTGGGGCCTGACAGGCCTATAAGAACTGCTGCTGCGGCTGACACCCAGGAGAACTTCGCTGCTCAGCGCCTGAGGGCCCCAGTCCTGCCACGCAACATGTGGCCCAGGATGGGGCCTGACAGGCCTATAAGACCTGCTGCTGCGGCTGACACCCAGGAGGACTTCGTTGCTCAGCGCCTGAGGGGCCCAGTCCGGCCACGCAACATGTGGCCCAGAGCGGGGCCTGACAGGCTTATAAGAACTGCTGCTGTGGCTGACACCCAGGAGGACTTCGCTGCCCAGTGCCTGAGGGCCCCAGTCCTGCCACGCAACATGTGGCCCAGGATGGGGCCTGACAGGCCTATAAGAACTGCTGCTGCTGCTGACACCCAGGAGGACTTCACTACTCAGCGCCTGAGGGCCCCAGTCCTGCCACGCAACATGTGGCCCAGGGCGGGGCCTGACAGGCCTTTAAGAATTGCTGCAGCGGCTGACACCCAGGAGGACTTCCCTGCTCAGCGCCTGAGGGCCCCTGTCCTGCCACGCAACATGTGGCCCAGGATGGGGCCTGACAGGCCTATAACAACTGCTGCTGCGGCTGACGCCCAGGAGGACTTCCCTGCTCGGTGCCTGAGGGCCCCAGTCCTGCCACGCAACATGTGGCCCACGGCGGCGCCTGACAGGCCTATAAGAACTGCTGCTGCAACTGCCACCCAGGACGACTCCCCTGCTCCGCGCCTGAGGGCCCCAGTGTTGCCACACAACATGTGGCCCAGGGATCGGCCTAACAGGCCTATAACAACTGCCGCTGCGGCTGACACCCAGGATGACTTCCCTGCTCAGCGCCTGAGGGCCCCAGTCCTGCCACGCAACATGTGGCCCAGGATGGGCCCTGACAGGCCTATAACAACTGCTGCTGCGGCTGATGCCCAGGAGGACTTCCCTGCTCGGTGCCTGAGGGCCCCAGTCCTGCCACGAAACATGTGGCCCACGGCGGGGCCTGACAGGCCTATAAGAACTGCTGCTGCAACTGCCACCCAGGACAACTCCCCTGCTCCGCGCCTGAGGGCCCCAGTGTTGTCACGCAACATGTGGCCCAGGGAGGGGCCTAACAGGCCAAGAAAAACAGCTGCTGTGGATGACACCCAGGAGGACTTCCCTGCTCCGCGCCTGAGGGCCCCAGTGTTGCCACGCAACATGTGGCCCAGGGCGGGGCCTAACAGGCCTATAACAACTGCTGCTATTGCTGCCACCCAGGACGACTCGCCTGCTCAGCACCTGAGGGCCCCAGTCCTGCCATACAACACCTGGCCCAAGGTGACGCCTGAGAAACCTATAAGAATTGGTGCTGTGGCTGACACCCAGGAGGAATTCCCTGCTCAGCGCCTGAGGGCCCCGGTCCTGCCACGCAACATGTGGCCCAGGATGGGGCCTGACAGGCCTATAAGATCTGATGCTGCGGCTGACACCCAAGAGGACTTCGCTGCTCAGCGCCTGAGGGCCCCAGTCCTGCCACGCAACATGTGGCCGCAGGCGCGGCCTGACCGGCCTATAAGAACTGGTGCTGTGGCTGCCACCCAGGACGACTCCCCTGTTCAGCGCCTGAGGGCCCCAGTCCTGCCACGAAACATGTGGCCCACGGTGGGGCCTGACAGGCCTATAAAAACTGCTGCTGCAACTGCCACCCAGGACGACTCCCCTGCTCCGCGCCTGAGGGCCCCAGTGTTGCCACGCAACATGTGGCCCAGGGAGGGGCCTAACAGGCCAAGAAGAACAGCTGCTGTGGATGACACCCAGGAGGACTGCCCTGCTCAGCGCTTGAGGGCCCCAGTCCTGCCATGCAACACCTGGCCAAGGGATGGGCCTGAGAGACCTGTAAGAATTCCTGGTGTGGCTGACACCCAAGAGGACTTCCCTGCTCCACGCCTGAGGGCCCCAGTGTTGCCACGCAACATGTGGCCCAGGGCGGGGCCTAACAGGCCTATAACAACTGCTGCTATTGCTGCCACCCAGGATGACTCGCCTGCTCAGCGCCTGAGGGCCCCGGTCCTGCCACACAACATGTGGCCCAGGATGGGGCCTGACAGGCCTATAAGAAATGCTGCTGTGGCTGCCACCCAGGACGACTCCCCTGTTCAGCGCCTGAGGGCCCCAGTCCTGCCACACAACTCCTGGCACAGGGAGGGGAATGAGAGACCTATAAGAATTGCTGCTGTGGCTGACACCCAGGAGCACTTCCCTGCTCAACGCCTGTGGGCCCCAGTCCTGCCATGCAACATGTGGCCCAAGGAGGGGCCTGGGAGACCTATAAGAACTGGTGCTGCGGCTGACACCCTGGAGGACTTCCCTGCTCAGCGCCTGAGGGCCCCAGTCCTGCCACGCAACACTTGGCCCAGGGAGGGGCATGAGAGACCTATAAGAATTGCTGCTGTGGCTGACACCCAGGAGGATTTCCCTGCTCAGCGCTTGAGGGCCCCAGTTCTGCCACTCAACACCTGGCCCAGGGAGGGGCCTGACAGGCCAAGAAGAACAGCTGCTGTGGATGACACCCAGGAGGACTCCCCTGCTCAGCGCTTGAGGGCCCCAGTCCTGCCACGCAACACCTGGCCAAGGGAGGGGCCTGAGAAACCTATATGAATTGCTGCAGCGGTTGACACCCAGGAGGACTCCCCTGCTCAGCGCTTGAGGGCCCCAGTCCTGCCACACAACACCTGGCCAAGGGAGGGGCCTGAGAAACCTATATGAATTGCTGCAGCGGCTGACACCCAGGAGGACTTCCCTGCTCAGCGCCTGAGGGCCCCAGTCTTGCCATGCAACATGTGGCCCATGGCGGGACCTGACAGGCCTATAAGAACTGGTGCTGCGGCTGCCACCCAGGAGGACTTCCCTGCTCAGTGCCTGAGGGCCCCAGTCCTGCCATGCAACATGTGGCTCAGGGCGGGGCATGAGAGACCTATAAGAACTGCTGCTGTGACTGACAACCAGGAGGACTCCCCTGCTCAGTGCCTGAGGGCCCCAGTTCTCCCACTCAACACCTGGCCCAAGGAGCGGCCTGAGAGACCTACAAGAATTGCTTCTGCGGCTGCCACCCAGGAGGACTTCCCTGCTCAGCGCCTGAGGGCCCCAGTCCTGTCACTCAACACCTGGCCCAAGGCGGGGCCTAACAGGCGTATCAGCACTGCTGCTGTGGCTGCCACCCAGGAAGACTCTCCTGCTCAGAGCCTGAGGGCCCCAGTCCTGCCACTCACCACCTTTCCCATGGTGGGGCCTGACGGCCTTATAAGAACTGCTGCTGCTGCCTCTGCTGCCGCTGCTGCTGGGCACAGAGGGCTCCATTTTATTTTGTCTTTGTTTTTTGTTTAAATTGCTGTTATTTTTTACCTATGTCATTTTAAACTTTGATATTCATGATGTATCCTTAGTTCTAGATTTTGATTTGTTTGGAAATTGTTTCCCATTTGTTTTTTGCATTTTTTAATGTGGTTTAGTTATTGTTTATTGCTTTTGTAATTATGTAAATCTTGTTATGCTGTAAGCCACCTTGAGCATTGTTGGAAAGGTGGCATAAAAATAAAAAATGACGATGATGATATTAAGTCATTATTCTATCTGGCCTGACATGGGCTCCAGACTGGCAGAGCAATTTGGATGTGCTGCTCTGTTAAGTCGTGATGCTCCCCTGGCTGAGGTTTGGAATGCCCCCATGCTGTGCTTGCGCCCTGCCAACACACAGTGCTATAGACTTGAACAAACTGTAGCAGTGAGAAGAGGAGTGGGCCACCTTTCTCCCATCAACGGCTGGATTCTCTTGGAGTAATCTCTCAGCAGAGGGTAGAATCAGAGATGCTTCACGCTTCCCCCCCATCTCCCCCCATCTCTTTTCCCTTGCTGAGTGATGCTACCTCAGCTGGTTGAATCTTCCCTCCCTGTGACTCCCATGTGGATTTATGTTTGTGGGGAGGGTTCTTCCATCAGAATTGTGGAAGAGGGAGGGGAGGTTTACAACTTTTTGCTCCCTCTAAGTATCCTAAGGTATGAGATACTCCACCTCATGGAGGGCAAGGAAGGAGCAGAAAGAGAGAAAAATAGGAGCATTAAGGGTGAGAGCACCCAAGACCCTCCCACCAGTTCCACAAGCCAGCCTACCATATTTGCCTGAGTCAATCACCAGGGTGACCTGTGACTGTTTAGGGTTTTTAATCAAGTATTGTATAGGGCAGCAATGAGAGTGTTGGACTAGGGATTGGGAGAGCGGGATTCAAATCCCTCCTGCTCCATGGCACTCCTTGGGCAACATCAGGCCATCACTCTCTCACTTTCTAACCTACATCACAAGGCTCCTTGGAGGAAGGGTGAAATATAAACATATTAGTAAGCTAACAGAATTTCATCTGTAGGGACTAATCAAGGCTAGAGAGCTAATGGACGCAGTTAAACCCTTGAATCACATCATATCAAGTCCCAGCTGCAAATTTACTCAGAAGTTGTAATCCACCAACAGCATACAAATCAATATGGCTAACCTGATCCAAAACACCCACCCACCCCGCTCACACACGAAAACAAAGATCACCACAGCCAATCACAAACAAAGAACCACACCCTAGGCCAACCCCAACCTCTCTCACCATCAAAGAAACACAAATGAACAGCATGAGCAATGCTGACACCAAACCCTACATACATTAAGCAGAATAGAAACATCGCCACCCAACCCCAGCCCCACCCATCTTCCCCCCCTGCAATGTCTCAAGAAATGAAACTGATTTGTAAAAATGTTACATGGAAAAAATACAAGAGACAGTACACATACTTCTGTAAAACAAGAAAATCTTTAATAAAAAGAAGAAGGAAAAAGTAGAATTGAAGAGACCAGGTTGAGAAGCAAACATTTTTATTGATACATTTGACAATACATAGCAGGCAGCAAACCACCTATAGGAAAAGAAAAAAAGGGGGGGCTGATCCACACTGATAGCACAATCAATGCACATTTAAGTGACAATACATAATAAAAAAGGGGCCCGACAGTATTGCATAACAGTAGTAAGGTCGCAGGTGGTGCTGTGGTCTAAACCACTGAGCCTCTTGGGCTTGCCAATCAGAAAGTCGGCAGTTCAAATATCCGCAATGGGGTGAGCTCCTGTTGTTCTGTCCCAGCTCCTGCCGACCTAGCAGTTCGAAAGCATGCAGCGCAAGTAGATAAATAGGTACTGCTGCGGCGGGAAGGTAAACAGCATTTCTGTGCACTCTGGTTTCCGTCACAGTGTTCCGTTGCACCAGAAGTAGTTGAGTCATGCTGGCCACATGACCCAGAAAGCTGTCTGTGGACAAAGGCCAGCTCCCTTGGCCTGAAAGCGATATGAGCGCTGCAACCCCACAGTTGCCTTTAATTGGAGTTAACTGTTTAGGGGTCCTTTACCTTCTTACCTTTCTACCAATAGTAGTAGTAATTCTAGTTAATAGATGGTTAGACACCCTCCTCATAGGATTAGCCAATTTCAATGATGCTACAAAGCATGCTGTGGATGATTAGTACTAGACTGAACTTTGACAGGGATGCCTAACCCTTTGAATGAGGGGAGGATCTCTTACTTCCTTGCCTTCTTTGCCTTCTTTGCCTTCTTTGCCTTAGCCCGACGCTTTTTGCCGCCCTGCTTTGGCTGAGCGGGAGAAGTAGCACCAACTCGGAGTGGGACAAATCCTGTCCACATGATGGTCACATTCTCAGAGCCCTCAGCTTGGGGCTGCACACTAGGTGCGCTGCCAGATGCAGCAGCAGGACCCTCTGCACCTTCAGACGATGGCGGAACCAATCTGGTGGAGGCACCAGAGGGGTCACGATGCTCACTTGATCTCCCAGAAGAACTGATGTCTAGCTCAAGGCCCTCCACGGGTCTTTTTCGGGTAATCTTCCTCCGCCAGAATCTTCTGCAAGTGCGGATAAAAGCCCAGTAAAATATCGCATTGGCAATAACTCCTCCCCAAAACCAGGTCAGCCTGTCCATGTCTGAAACAGAAGAAAGATATTGATCAGTGCTTGTTCTGCTATCAGTTTGCTCACTTGTTTTGCTCAACTGCACAAACTGGACTCTCTAGGAATGGAGCTAGGGATTCCCCCCCCCCAAAAAAAAAAACCTGGGGCGGGTATAGTTAGCATCGTGAGGTGGAGTATCTCATACCGCAACGCCCCCCCCCCCAGTGTCTCACTTCAGGAGTCAAGACGCCAAGACAGGGAAAGGAAAGTGTTTGGTAGTAACTGGGGCAGCCTGCACTGAAGCAACCTAGAAAGCAGGACACTCCCGTCCCCCACCCCGTGTACAAATCTTGCCCAAGTCTTTCGGATCTACTTGCAGAGCCGACAGCAAGCTAGTCTGCCCGCGGCAACCCAGAGTCTTCAGGCACGTGAAAGACCGACGAATTTTTCACAGCACCAGGAGACGTCTTAGCGCAGCCTAAGACTGGGCCCACACAACCCCACTGAAGCACCCTCGAAGCGGTTCTTGCCCCCCCAAGTCTTCTGCGCACTGGACTTCCCGTTCCTAGCCACCTCCCTCCCTCCCGGAGTGCCCGTTCCCAGCCTCCCTTCCCAAGCGAAAGCGCGCAGCCTTTTTGGAGAGGTGAAAGGGGCTTCGAAGGTGCCCTCCCCGTCGAGTGGAGCCTCTGAGCCGCATCCCCAGTTCAAGGGCGGGGAAGAGAGCGATAGACCGAAAGGGCAGCCGACAGGGAATGGGGGACCCGTGTCTAAAAGAGAGAGAACGGCGGGTTTGCATGCAGACCGAGGCCCAGATATTGTTGAGGTGCTAATAAAGCCAAGGGAGCTAGCCGCCTTACGTGGCGCTGGAGGTGCAGGCGGGAGCAGTTCTAGGCCACTGTCGGTAGGGCGCGCTGTGGGGCCCTCGAGGAGCTTTTCGAAGTAACAATTGCTTGGCTGGCCGCAGGTCCCGCAGCAGAACTTAACTTCGATGCCGGTGCGCTGCTCCACGCACTGGAAAGCCTTCACCTGCGGCGGCTCCGTCCCGTACAGCCACTGGTCGCACGTCGATCCATTGGTCTTGTTCAGCAGCTGGGGGGCTTCGATGGTAGCAGGGACCGTGCTCTGGGGCTCGCCACAAGGCAGAAAGCGCGGCAGCAACAGGAGGAAGAACAGAGCCCGCTTCATGGCGGCGCAACTCCCAGCTGGGCTCACCTCGAGGAACCGAACCTCTCCAGCGAGCGAACGACGTCTGGCTGGCTAGTCTAACCCGCCCCACACCCGGACAAGTCCGCCCCACGCAAGCGCAGCCAGTCAGTCAGGCGCTGTCCTTGGTGTCAAACTTTCTCTGATAAGGGCTGCAAGGCCGCTGTCTCTGCTGGAGCGGCCCCGATTTCTGCGCCGCCTGCAGAAAGCCAGCTTACACTGGAAGCCAGACCCTTGGTCGATCCACCTAATCGATCTATCCGGCAGCGCTTCTCCGGAGTTTCCAAACAGGGGCCAATGGGTGGGGCATTACCGTCCCTGCCCGGGGATTGAAATGATCCCTCCTCGTTGGAAGTGGGCGCCAGAAGCTCCAGAAGCGAACTGAATTTGCTTTCCTTCCCAATTCCTAGGGGGCTAGCCTCACGAGTCCACCCAAGCTTACTCAGGAGTAACAGCCAAAACGTTTGAGTTACAAACAAACGGAGCTTGAAGATATTTGATGGCAAGGAAAGCTCCGTCTAGATGCGATACAGGACCACTTAGAGGCCTGTATTGTTCCGTTAGGCTTTTTAAGGGGCAGTGTGGTGTAGTGGTCAGAGTGCTGGCCTAGGAGGACCAGATCCCTACTGGGCCATGAAGCTCACCTTGAGACGATCAGTATCTCTCAGTCTAACCTACTCTGCAGGATTGTTGCGAGAGTAGAATTGAGGTGGAGAGAATGAAGTAGAATCATAGAATTGTAGAGTTGGAAGGGACCACTCCCTGCAAAACAGGAACTGCCTTCACTTCCTTGAAGTAACAACGGAATTAAATGTAGCAGATACATAAAATAAAATAAATACATGCATCAAACACAATAAATCAGTATGGAACCAATTTGGACTGGCACTCCCCCCCCCTTTTAAAATGCTTTATTGAAAATTAGAAAAAAGTAACATAAGACAAGGTTATCCATAACAAAAAGAAAAAGAAAATTGTAATTTTGTTACACTGTATCACACTCTTCTCCAGATTCTAACAATTTCCTGTCAACCTCTCATGCCTGTAAACCTTGGTTAACCTAACATACTAATTACTTTGTTAAGTTTCATGAATAAAGTATTTCCTTGTGCTTATCTGATGTATCACAGAAATTATTCAAAGGCTGCCACAGACATCATGTTTTTACAATGATCCACAAAATATTTTTTAAACGTGCCCCATTTCCCAGCACTGTAAGAGGTCTCCTAACAGCAGTGTGGTGTAGTGGTTAAGAGCGGTGGACTTGTAATCTGGGGAACCGGGTTCGCGTCTCCGCTCCTCCACATGCAGCTGCTAGGTGACCTTGGGCTAGTCACACGTCTTTGAAGTCTCTCAGCCCCACCCACCTCACAGACTGTTTGTTGTGGGGGGGGGGAGGAGATTGTTAGCCGCTTTGAGACTCCTTTGGGTAGTGAGAAAGCGGGGTATCAAATCCAAACTCTTCTTCACCTTCAGTTCCCATAATTCTTCAGGGGAAAGTATGACTGTTAAGTGGTGCGGTAGTGCTTTAAATGTATGGTGCAGATGTGACCTATATTCCTGAAGGCAATGCACTTAATATACTGCCCTGCAATCTAGTTAGATTAGTAGCATGTGAGGATCCAACCCCGCTATGAATGCACTGATGTGCTTAAATGAAGAGAGGGCATGAGAGAAGACAACAGCAAGGAGGTGCACTTTCCCACTATAGCCTCTCCTGAACTAATATATTAACTGGAGTCGGCAGGTATGGTGAATTGACAGCGCTTACAACACACCCAAGGGGATGTGGGTGGCACTGTGGGTTAAACCACAGAGCCTAGGACTTGCTGATCAGAAGGTCGGCGGTTCGAATCCCTGCGACGGGGTGAGCTCCCGTTGCTCGGTCCCTGCTCCTGCCCACCTAGCAGTTTGAAAGCACATCAAAGTGCAAGTAGATAAATAGGTACCACTCTGGGGGGAAGGTAAACGGCGATTCTGTGCGCTGCTCTGGTTTGCCAGAAGAGGCTTAGTCATGCTGGCCACATGACCCGGAAGCTGTACACTGGCTTCCTCGGCCAATAAAGCAAGATGAGCGCCACAACATAGGCGCCGACTCCATGGGGCCTGAGGGGGCCCGAGACCCCTCAAAAATTGGATTGGGGGGCAGAGCCCCCCCAATAATTTAAGAAAATTATTAGTGCGCGAACCTTCGTGTAAAGTCTGGCGGGCCAGCGCTGCGGCCGCGGCGACATCAAAAGGACTGGAGAGTCCCGAGGAGATTGCACGGCGGGGGAGAGAGAGAGGGGGAGAGAGGCAGGAGGTGCATTCGCTCGCCGCGCGCACGCACACCGAGGGAGAGGGGAAAGTGTTTTGCAGGAGGAGCTGCTGCCACCGCTGCCGCCGCTGCTGCCAGGACGCGCCAGAGGAGCCGCCGGGTGGGAGGGGGAATCCGAACGGAACAACAACAAGAGAGAGAGAGAGAGAGAGAGAGAGAGAGAGAGAGAGAGAGAGAGAGAGAGAGAAGCAGCAGCGTCTCTGAATGGGCTGGATATTCCTCCTCAGGCGGCGCTGGCTCTGTGGCTCCCGGGGCCTGGGCGGCAGCAAGCAAAGCAAAGGAGCCGCCGACTGAACAGCAGCAGCAGCCGCCTGCCTGCCTGCAAGCCTGCCTTCTATACCAAGGTCCAGGTTCTTACCCGGTCTACCTGGGAAAAGGCAGGCAGGCAGGCATGGGACGTCCACGCACCCTGGCCTGCTGCCTTCCTGCCTGCCTGCGGCCGCCTGGCGCTCCTATACAAAGGTACAGGTTCTTACCCGGTCTACCTGGAAGCAGGCAGGCAGGCAGGCAGGCAGGCAGGGGACGGCCATGCTGCCTGCCTGCCGCCCGCCTGTCGCTTCTATACAAAGGGCCAGGTTCCTACCCGGTCTACCTGGAGGGAGGCGGGCAGGCACGGGGGTCCTGCTCAAGCAAGGAACCTACGCCTACCCGGCCAACCCGCTGCCTTGAGGCAGGAGCAGCAGCTGCGCGGGGTCTTGCGTTCTCTCAGAGGCTCGCGCTGCTTCTCGCGTTCTCCCTCCCCCAGGACCCCGGTATGGCCCCCCCCCAATATTTTTTATAAGTCGGCGCCCCTGCGCCACAACCCCAGAGTCGGCCACGAGTGGACCTAATGGCCAGGGCTCCCTTTACCTTTACCTTATGTGACAAGAAAGGGGACGCGGGTGGCGCTGTGGGTTAAACCACAGAGCCTAGGACTTGCCGATCAGAAGGCCAGCGGTTCAAATCCCCGTGATTGGGTGAGCTCCCGTTGCTTGGTCCCTGCTCCTGCCAACCTAGCAGTTCGAAAGCACGCCAGTGCAAGTAGATAAAAAGGTACCGCTCCGGTGGGAAGGTGTGCTGGTCCCGGGGGGAAGGTTACCGTTGGCGTAGTCAAAGTCCGGTCCTGGGTCACTAGCCTGGAAACAGTTCACAAGGAGCAGGGTGAGGTCCGAAGGAGGAAGCCGGGCGGGGACAGGAACACTGGAGGGTCAGGTCTGGGTCCAGGCAGGAACAGGTACTCAACAACAACGTTGCTCCCACAACCTGGGACCGGGATGACTGGCCTTTATCTTCTCTGATGCCAGGGGCGGTCCCGGTCCCCAGGAGACCAGCTTCTCCTGGCCTTGAGGCGAGCACTCCTCCTGGGAGAAACCAGTTCCCTTCGCCTCTCTGCCCTGAGCCTCTGCAGTTCAGGAGAGGCTGAAGGGCTACTGGGCCCAGGGGGAGACTCACCTGTAGGCATTGAGTCCTCAACCACCTCTGGAGCCAGAGTGGATTCACCTGGTGCCTGCTTCTGAGGATCCGGCACAGGTGCAGGCGCCTCAGAATCAAGGCCCTGCCCCAGTTCAGCCGGCCCTGGAGGCGGGGACTCCTGTGCAGGCTGGGATTCCTCCGGTTCACCCTCTGAATCGGATTCCCAGGCCATCACAGAAGGTAAACGGCATTTCTGTGCGTTGCTCTGGCTCGCCAGAAGTGGCTTAGTCATGCTGCCCACATGACCTGGAAGCTGTACGCCGGCTCCCTCGGCCAATAAAGCGAGATGAGCGCCACAACCCCAGAGTTGGCCACGACTGGACCTAATGGTCAGGGGTCCCTTGACCTTTACCTTTACAACACACCCATGCAATTTTCACAAACAAATGAAAGACAACTTAGGGTAAGCAGAGCAACAGACTCTATACCTAGAAGATTACTTGGTCTATTTAATGCAAAATGAAAACGTATCTATGTAGAGCTGATTCATTTCCCTGATCCTCACAAGGTTTTGTCGTGTCTCTTTGCTGCCAAGATCCCCCTCCCCTCCCCCCGCAAACTTACCACCAACGGAGGGTGGAGTCACCACACCATTCTCAGCACTTCCCATCCATCGTGGAGAAGGATCCCTTCCCACTGCCCTTCGGTGCGGCAGAGAGTTTGGTTTAAGCAAGCTTCTTCCTTTTTTTTAAACAAAAAGAGTATTTTCTTGTTTTGTTTTTACACATATTTTCAAAAAATTTGGCTATCACAGCCTAAGACTTCCTTCAACCTCAAATGATGGTTTTCTAAAGTCTTTCTAATTATGCATTTTATTTCTATAATTATTGCTATAAACTCAAATTTCCAATACATCTATTCTTAATTCTTTTCACAATAATTTATAAATTACTCCTTACAAAACTTCTTTTAACCATACAAGTGATGTCAATTGATTACAAGATAGATAGGTAAAAACTTTATTCTCATTAGCCAATGGCCATAGCAACAATAAAACATTACAGTATATGCAGAAAGGGAAATTTGATATAAGAGCACGATTTAAAGTCCTGAATCAGCAGTCAGTTGGTGGCCCTTATTCTGATTGTCCCTGCTATGAACCTAGCAACCTTTGCTGTTATCTGCTCATTTTGATCTGATAGGAGAAAGGACATGGTGGAGTGGTTGAGCACCCTGGATTGGTTAGTATGAGTGGGGTGATTATCTCATTCCTCAGATCTTTGTAGAGAGTGCAAGACAGAAGGACATGTGCTACTTTTTTGGTGCTACCGTCTCCACAGGGGCAAACGTTTCTCAGACGGGATCTTTTGGAATTGACCCATAAGTACTGCAGATGGCAAAACATCCAGTCTTGCAAGTGTAAAAGCACACCTGTATTTTGGGTTAATAAGTCTGTGCAGATATGGGGCCAGAGAATCAAAATGGAAAGGTGGAAAATGAACATACCAAGGGCAGAATTTCCTTCTAGTGGCCTGGTTGTTCTGATGCTCGATATCTTTTAGACGTTGACCAATTAGACTGTTTGCTTTAGTAGGGCCCATAGTGAGTAGGTGTTGTGGGGATAGGCCACAAGAGTGGAGTTTTTGATAGATGGTTTTAAGCCAGGCACTTTTATGGGAGTCTTGAAGTACTAGGGATAGTAAACCGGGGGGGGGGGGGGTTGAGTTTCGGTGGAGCCAGAAGTTTAGAGTTCTTTGCCAAGTCCCTACTTCTACTGAAGGGAGACTTGCCTCCAGTCGCAATGATGTGTTTGGGACGCATGGCGGTAACTAAATATGGATACCAAATGGTGGAAACCACATATTTCTAAAGTCATTGTATGAGGTGTGGGGTAGATACAAAAATGTACTAGAACGTAAGACACCATGGTGGCTCTCGCCATTTGAGGCAATGAGTGTAAAAAAGATAAATATGAGGAAAAACTGGGCCACCTATGAACAACTAGTAATAGAGAGGGAGAACCAATGGAAATTAAAGACATATGAATATGTAAAATGTATGGTGAATGATTGGTTGCATTATTGTCAAGACAATGAAATGTTTAAAGAGGATAAAAATAAAAATGGATTTG
This sequence comes from Podarcis bocagei, assembly GCF_964188305.1. Classification (NCBI taxonomy): domain Eukaryota; kingdom Metazoa; phylum Chordata; class Lepidosauria; order Squamata; family Lacertidae; genus Podarcis; species Podarcis bocagei. The sequence continues at coordinate 25,158,554 of NC_138140.1, forward strand.
GATATACAAAATCAAGATTTGAATTGGAGTTATTAAGTAATAGGGTTAAAATATTATCTAAAATGTATAAATTATTATTGGAATGGCATTTGAAAGATGAAGAAGTTAATCAGTTATGATCCATTGGGCCAATGATATTTTTTTTTTTTTTTATAAAATTTTTATTGGTTTTACAACATTTTTAGAAAAAACAAACAAACACAAAAAGTGACAGACATACATGTATAGTTTCAAACATATTTTCATAGACCTCTTTTCTTGAACTTCCCCATACCCCCCCTCTCTGCATCCCAATGTCCATAATTCAACAAGCAACTCCCAGTTGTTACTTTCTAATCTCTGTCATCTTAGTCTCTTTTATAGTCTATCCTTGTATCCCTGTACCCTTTTGCTTCTGGAAACCACAACATTTTAGCATTCATTAAGTTTATAGTAGTCCTTAAGATAACTTTTAAATTTTCTCCATTCTTCTTCCACCGTCTCTTTTCGTTGATCACGGATTCTGCCTGTCATCTCGGCCAGTGTCATATAGTCCATCACTTTCATCTGCCATTCTTCCAAAGTGGGTAAATCTTGCGTCTTCCAATACTTTGCGATAAGTATTCTTGCTGCTGTTGTGGCATACATGAAGAAAGTTCTATCTTTCTTTGTCACCAATTGGCCGACAATGCCCAAGAGGAAGGCCTCTGGTTTTTTAGAAAAGGTACATTTAAGTACCTTTTTCATTTCATTATAGATCATTTCCCAAAAGGCCTTTATCTTCGGGCATGTCCACCAAAGGTGATAGAAAGTACCTTCAGTCTCTTTACACTTCCAACATTTATTGTCGGGCAAATGATAGATTTTTGCCAGTTTGACTGGGGTCATGTACCACCTGTAAACCATCTTCATAATGTTTTCCTTTAAGGCATTACATGCCGTAAATTTAATACCGGTGTTCCATAACCATTCCCAGTCAGCTGACATAATGTTATGTCCAACATCCTGAGCCCACTTAATCATAGCCGATTTAACTGTTTCATCCTGTGTGTTCCATTTCAACAACAAGTTGTACATTCTAGATAAATTCTTAGTATTGGGTTCTAACAGTTCGGTCTCTAATTTTGATTTTTCCACCTGGAAACCGATTTTCCTATCCTGTTTAAAAAATTCCATTATTTGGCGATATTGAAACCAATTTTCTACTTTATGCTTCAATTTCTCCTGACTTTGTAGTTTGAATTTATCTCCATCCTGTTCTAAGATTTCCCAATACTTCGGCCATCCGACCTCCATATTGAGTTTCTTCACTGCTTTAGCCTCCACTGGTGACACCCATCTAGGGGTTTTATTTTCCAATAGATCTTTATATCTTATCCAAACATTAAATAATGCTTTTCTAACAATGTGATTTTTAAAGGCGCTGTTAACTTTATCATACCAAAGATATGCATGCCAACCGAAAGCATTATTGAAACCTTCCAGATCCAAGATGTCCGTGTTCTCGAGGAGCATCCATTCTTTCAGCCAGCAAAAAGCTGCTGCCTCATAATACAATTTTAGGTCCGGCAGGGCAAAACCCCCTCTTTCTTTAGCGTCAGTCAATATTTTAAATTTAATTCGGGGCTTTTTGCCCTGCCAGACAAATTTCGAGATATCTTTGTGCCACCTCTTAAAACATTCCATCTTGTCAAGAATCTGCAAGGTCTGGAACAAAAATAACATTCTAGGCAATACATTCATTTTAATTACTGCAATTCGGCCTAACATTGACAGTTTCAAATTTGACCATATTTCTAGATCTTTTTTAATTTCTGACCAACATTTTTCATAGTTGTCCTTATACAAATTCGCATTCTTAGATGTTAAATAAACCCCTAGGTATTTCACCTTCTTGACCACAGTCAAACCTGTTTCCTCTTGAAATTTCTCCTTTTCCATATCTGTTAGATTTTTCCCTAAAACTTTAGTTTTTTGCTTATTCAACTTAAATCCAGCTACCTGGCCAAATTGTTGTATTATTTCTAGGACCTTTTTCGTACTAATGTTTGGCTCTTGCAAAGTCAATACTAGGTCATCTGCATACGCTCTTAACTTATACTGTTTAGCTCCGACCTGCACACCTTTGACCTGCTGGTCATTTCTTATCATGTTCAGCAACACCTCCAGAACTGAAATAAAAAGTAATGGGGAAATTGGGCACCCCTGTCGTGTTCCTTTTTCTATCTTAAGTTCCTCAGTCACAACATTATTTACAATCAGTTTAGCTTTTTGTTCAGAATATATTGCAGCCATACCATTCTCAAAACCCTGGCCTACCCCCATCCCATGAAGATTCTTCCTCATAAAACTCCAAGAAATATTATCAAAGGCTTTCTCCGCATCCACAAAGATCAATACTGCTTTAGTGTTTATATTCACCTCTAGCTTTTCCAAAATGTCTATTACATTCCTTACATTATCTGCTAGGTGTCTATTAGGGAGAAAGCCTGCTTGGTCTCTATGAATCTTCTCCATCAAGACTCTTTTAAATCTTTTTGCCAAAATGTCTGCAAAAATTTTGTAATCCACATTAAGCAATGATATTGGGCGGTAGTTCTTAAGTTGGGTCTTTTCAGTCTCTGACTTTGGTATGAGTGAAATATATGCCTCTTTCCACGATTCAGGTGCCCTTTTTCCCTCAAGAATCTCATTACAAACTTCTCTTAGTGGTTGAGTCAGCCATTCCTTCAGCGATTTGTAGTATCTGGAAGTCAGTCCATCTGGTCCCGGAGATTTGCCCAATTGCATATTCTGAATGGCAGCCTCTATCTCTTGATCTGAGATTCTCTGGTTCAAATCCATCTTACTTTGATGAGAGATGTTTCGTAGTCCATATCTTCCAAGGAATTTATCTATATCTTCTTCATTTTGCGGGCCTTGAGAGTAAAGTTTTTTAAAATAACTTAAAAAGCAATTTCTAATTTCATTGGGTTTAGATATGTTCTTTCCATCCACCTCTAGGCTTGTAACTGTATTTAATTTCTGCCTTTTCTTCAGTTGCCATGCCAAAAGTTTACCACATTTATTTGCTGATTCAAAAGTCTTTTGCTTCATTTGCTTTATCTTCCATTCAATCTCTTGGTTCATCAATTCCATATATTGTGTTTGATATAACTTGATCTCTCTTAAAATGTCCTGAGACTTTGGTTTTGTTCTTAATTTCCTCTCTCCTTCCTTTATCATTTCCAAAATCTTCTCTTTTTTCTCAGTTTGTTTTTTCCTCTTTATTGAATTTTGTTGAATCAAAAATCCTCTCATAACAGCTTTACTTGCGTCCCAGATCACTCTTTTCTCCACGTCGGTCCTCAAATTTATTTCAAAATAGTCTTTTAGGGTCTTTTGGGCCTTCGTGAGAATCTCCTTGTCTCGAAAGAGGGTGTCATTCATTCTCCATCTAAATTGACCAGTTATTGTGAGTTTCATCTCCATCTTCACGGCGTTATGGTCGGAGCAAGTTTTTGGGCAGATTTCCACTTTCTTAATCTTTGGAGCCAGTCCACTAGTAACCCAGATTTGGTCAATTCTGGTCCAGGTCATCATTGCTTGGGAGAAAAAGGTTCCCTCTCTCTCCAGAGGGTTCCTTGTTCTCCAAATGTCTATCAAGTCCATATTTTCTGTCATTTCAAAAAAAGTCTTAGGGAGTCTCCCTTCTTTAGTGACTGTTAGTCTTTGTGCCTTGTCCATATTAGTGGAGACCACGCCATTCATGTCTCCCATGATTATCATATTATAATCCAGATAGTCCGTCAAAGTTTCATGAAGTCTCTTAAAGAAGTCAGATTTGCCTTCATTTGGTGCATAAATTCCAACAACTAGAAGTTTTTCTCCTTGTACTTGTATCTCCACAGCCAGATATCTCCCTTGTTCATCTTTGAATATCATTTTTGGAGCCCATTTCTCCTTCACATATATTACCACTCCTCTCTTCTTAACTTTGTCTGATGAGATAAATTCTTGTCCTAGCCTTTTATTTGTGAGTAATCTCCTGTGGGCTCTAGTTATGTGAGTTTCTTGTAGACATATCAAGTCCAGTTGTTCTCTATTCAAAATATGAAATACTTGTCTTCTCTTCAAAGGCCCATTCAGTCCATTACAATTCCAACTAAGGAATTGCAAAGCCATCTTGTTATTTTCTTAAGACTCCTCCAACAGCTCCAAGTTGTTGCTCTTCTTCTGATGGTGGTGGTTTTTGTCCAAACGAGAGATTCAGGATATCCAGTGCTCTCCTCTGTTCTGCAAGTACGTCCACAGTCCCCTTCTGTAGGTCCTCCTGGTATCTTGCCAAAAATTTGTCTTTATCTTGAATTGTCTTTATTTTCACTTTCTTTGCCTTATAGTCGAATGACAGTCCTTGTGGGAACTCCCACCTGAAACGGATAGAATTTTTCTTTAACAAAAGAACCAAGTCCTTGTAGAAGTTTCTTAAATCCAAAATATATTTTGGGATGTCTTTAAAGATCTGTACAGCTGAATTTCCAATTTGCAAGGCCTTTTCAAAGTGTAGTCCTAATATTTTATCTCTTTCCTCCTTGGATCTGAATGTAATCAAGCAGTCTCTCGGTGTCTTTCTATCTTGCTTTTTACCCAGTCTAAAGGCAGTCGTAATTTTAAATTCGTCTTCCTCAAGGTCCCAGCAATCCACAAACTCCCGTGTCAAATATTCCACAAGGTTGTCTCTTTCATTCTCCGGAATCAGTCTTAATTTTAAATTTCTCTCTTTCCTCTGTAACTCCCACAAGGCCAAAGTTGCATCATGCTCATAGACCTTCTTGGCAAGTGGCTCTAATTTCTCCTGTGTCTCTCCGGCAGTGGCTTTTGCCTCTTCGGCAATTTGACGCGTGGTAGCGTTTTCCTCCACCAATTTATTTATAGATTCTGTATTCTGGTTTAATCTTGCTGATATTTCTGTTAATTTTTGTGTGTTCTCTGAAGTCTGTTTTGTCAAAGACTCCAGAGTTTGGTTTATCTTGAGCAAGGCCTCTGTCACAGCTTCCATAGAGACGGCTGCTCCTTTGTCTTGTCCTGTTGTTCCTGCTGATCCGGCTGTTGCGCCTGAAATTGAGCCTCTTTTCTTTGCCTGTTGCAGCTGCAGCTGTTGTTGTTGTTGTTGTTGCTTGATCTTGGCTCTTGTAACTATCTCTTCTTGTGGGCCACTCATGTCAAGGTCAATTCCCACGGGATTATTCTCCCTTGGAAAATTCCACTGTCTTAGGCCGTCAAGTTTTACTTTATCCTCTAGAGGGAGCAAATCAAAATGGCCATAGAACAGGATTTCCAAATACAAAAACAAAGGAGACAGTCCAAGATGTAAAAAAGAAGGAGATTAACACAGTCAAAGTCAATGTTGCTAGAAACTTATAACTCCAAATTGCCACAGTTGCCCAGTTTATACTGTTTCTTCTTATAATATACAGTGATCAGGCACTGTGGAAACTTTGTATCAAAGTATCACTTCACAGGAAAAAGTCAGTTCAGTGTACTAACAAGGCAGACCGTTTCATGCTTTCAAATAGGTGAGATAGCAGAGGTTTTTTTCCTCCAAATGGATCATGCAGTTGTTGGTCAGATTCACCTCCCCTCTGCCCTGCTTGCTAGAGGGGAGATCAAAGGTCTAAATGTCCGGTTTATATGATCAAAGAGCAGGTTTAAACGGATGCAAGTTTAGAGTTCCGTTGCTTTCACTTTCATGCAGTCGGGGGGAGGCAGACTTCCTTTGCTTAAATCTCCCCGTTTTTAGCCCAATTTCTAAAATTTTAAAGGGTCCCGATTATTGTCCAGCTCTTACTCACGGGAATTCAGTCCAAATTTTTCTTTTCAGGAAGGAATCGGCGCTCTCCGCTTATGGCGACGCGGCTTCACTTCGCAGGCTGGGTAGCGACTCTCAGCACCGCGCTCTCTCCCGATGTCGATCCGTAGCCTTTAAAAAGGCTCTTTCACGGTACCGGGGGGGCGCGAAGGTGCCCACCGAGTCTCCTTGTTCTCAGGCTTCAGCGCCTGGGATTTTAGGCGTCCCCCGCTCGCCGTAGCGGGTAAGACCCGAACTTGCGAAGCAGTCCTTCTCCGGAGCTCGGAGGTAGGACCGCCATTAAGCGCTGGCACCGACCGGAAGTCCCCATTGGGCCAATGATATTGGTCATAATATACAAATAGAAGACTGGGAAAAGTTATGGCAAGAATAAATTTTACTGCCTGCAGTGCACTGAAAGAAAATACTATGAAAATGATGTATAGGTGGTATATAACACCAGCGAAATTAGCTAAAATGTATAAAACAGATAATAAATGTTGGAAATGTAAAGAAAAAGAGAGTACCTTTTACAATATGTGGTGGGAATGTAAGAAAGTGAAGGACTCCTGGGAAATGATTTATAATGAGATAAAAACAAATGTTGAAATATACATTTGTTAAAAAAAAAAAAAACCAGAAACCCTTCTATTGGGTATGGTGGGTACAGAAATTCATAAGAATGGTAAAAAAAAGTTTTTATATGCGATAGCTGCAGCAAGGATACTATTAGCCCAAAGATGTAAGTGAGCTTCTTCCAATGAGCAACAGTAGGGTCAGCTGCAAGTCCCACAACAGAACTTGACGTCCTCACCATCTCCCCACTCAGGGCATGAGGAAGCTCCCATGGGGAACGCTGACCCATGTTTCCAGGTGCCGCATAACTCACCTTGAGTCTCACACCCTAAAGTTAGCAACGTGATCAGGGCGCACAGAAGAACCTTCCTCATACCTAAGAGCAAACAACTTATGAAAAAGGCTTCTTCCTAAGGCCAGCCCAGCAAACTCAACCAGCTTTGGATACAAACCAAGAAGTGTCTTTTATGAGGCCAGGAAATGAGACTCGTCACCTGCGCTGGCCCAATCCCAAGAACATCTTTGACCATTTTTGCTCCAAATGAGGAATCGACCAAGCACATGGTCCTGATTCACTGGCCTTAACGGCCCTCATTGTCAGCCTGTCTTTTATTGGAAACATGCTCCTCTGAGCTAGAAAAACTGGGCACAAATGGTGGTTGAGTAGAAGCAAACCCTGAGCAGTGGTCCGAGGCTGCTCCTTGCAAGAGCTGAGCCTGGGACGTGTCTCCTCAGAAGTAAGTTGCACTTAGTTCACTGTGACTTCCTTCCATGTAAGGTGCATGGAACTGCCAGGCACAAGCCATCTTGAAGTAAGTCTGAGCAGAAAGGCATAGATTGAGGCCATAAGTGAAAGACCTTGCATCCTAACATGTTTAAAGCTTGGAAGGAACATCAAGTTCAGTGGGACGTACTTCTGTGTAAACAGATTCAATATTGTGCAGCAGTGCTCATCTCCCATGTGCTTTCTTAGCATGATGCTAAGCATGTTTACCTGATTAGTAAGATAGGATTTACTCCTTAGGGAAGTGTCCTAAGACTTGTATGAAAGTATTGCCCACAGTGGAGCTGAGTAAACCTCCATTAGAAGTGCCTTGTAAGGAGGAGTGGAAAAGAAGAAAGCCCTTGCACTCATGTCCATCCCCAGAAAATCCGTTTCCCAAGTCCTGTAATCTGTGATTTTTAAAACAAACAAACAAACAAACAAATAAATAAATAAATAAATAAATATAAAACAATCATTTTAACAAATACATATATTGGACTACAGTGTAGGGATTTTCCTTTTGTTTTGTGAAATACTTGTATAAGCAAAAAAGTTCCAAAAGTCTCTTGCAAACTCATCTCTCTGGGCATGCCCAAACTGAAGGGAGGAGGAGGAGGAGGAGGAGGAGGAGGAGAAGAAGAAGAAGAAGAAGAAGAAGAAGAAGAAGAAGAAGAGGAGGAGGAGGAGGAGGAGGAGGAGGAGGAGGAGGAGTTTGGATTTGATATCCCGCTTTATCACTACCCGAAGGAGTCTCAAAGCGGCTAACATTCTCCTTTCCCTTCCTCCCCCACAACAAACACTCTGTGAGATGAGTGGGGCTGAGAGACTTCAAAGAAGTGTGACTAGCCCAGGACTTCAAAGAAGTGTGACTAGCCCAAGCAGCTGCATGTAGAGGAGCGGAGATGCAAACCCGGTTCACCAGATTACAAGTCTACCGCTATTAACCCCTACACCACACTGGCGAGGGGGGGGGGTGGAGACTCTGTATTGGCCAGCAAGTAATGTGGGATGTATTATTACTTGAGCAGTCAAGTACAACATTTTCATTTTGCCTAGAATGGACACACAGGGGGAATGTGGCTGCAGACAGGGAGGACTTCCTGTCATACCTGCTCTGGAGCTTCCTCCCCCTGTGTGTGACCAGGTAGATGGGCATGACCCTAGCTGACCAGATAAAAGGGCCGGCCACACAACCATCTCTCTCTTGGACTCTTGGGCTCTTACTCTTACTCTTGCTCTTGGACTCTCCTGGTTCTTAGCCAGCGCATGGCTCAACCTTCACATAGGATGGAGACCACAAGCAGAAAGCCTGTGATTGGTAGCTCAGCCTTCTTTTCACTGTAACCACAAGATAAAGCTTGCCTTCAGATGACTGCTGTGAACTGAACGTGAGTAAAACTTTGTTCTTACTTTTAAAGAAGACTGTGTTGTGTTATTATTATAATACTGGATTGCTTAATTAAAGGATTCTAATGAATCATCAACTTTCTTACAATAAATTACAAAGGAAACATGCTCTGCTGTTTACTCACTAGCATGAGTGAGGAGGGAGAATATCACAACAACATATCCTCTCCTACCTTCCTTAACATTCTCACACAACTCCCTCACTCATTATAAGGCTGGTTTTCAGACTGTTGATCATTTTGGTTGCCCTCCTCTGCACATGTGGCACCCAGAACTGGACACGGTATTCCAGGTGTGGTCTGATCAATGCAGAACAGAGTGGTACTACTACCTCCCTTGCTCTTCTGTTGATGCAGAACAGAATGGCATTTGCCTTTTTTGCTGCTGCACCACATTGTTGACTCATGCTAACCATGTAATCTACTAAGACCCCAAATCCTTTTCATACATACTACTGGTAAGTCTGATGTCCCCATCATATATTTGTGCAGTTGGTTCTTCCTGCCAAAGCGTAGAAACTGACATTTGTCCCTAATGAAATTCATTTTCTTAGTCTGGACTCAGTTCTCCAATCTGCTAAGGTCACCTTAAATCCTGAGTGCGTCTTCTGTGGCATTGGCTACCCCTCCCAGTTTGGTGTCATCTGCAAATTGGATGAGTATCCCCACAATTCCTTCATCACAGCCATTTACAAAGACTTTCAACAACAATGGGTCTAGGATAGAACCCCTCAACACCCCTTTTGTCACTTTTTTCAGGATGAAGATGAACCATTAGTGAGCACTCTGAGTTGGATCTGTCAACCAGATACAGGTACAGTACATCCACCTCACATAAGATAACAAAAGTGAAAAAAGAAGACATTAGCATTATTATTATTTTACAATATTAGCAGATAACAACACAACAACTTTATTATTTGTACCCCACCCCTCTGACTGAGTTGCCACAGCCATCATATGATGGCTTCACCCATGAATCAGTTTGCCCCCTTGCCCCTCCCCTTCTGGTGCTATTCCTGCTGGCATGAACAGCAGGACTTCAAATCCAGTGGTGGCCCTGCCATTTCCTTAAACTCTGAAGCTCCCTTTGGATTGCAGTGTGGAGAAGTTACAAAGGCCACATGCATAGCCTCTGGAGTGATGTCAGAGAAGGTGAACACATGCTTCCATCAATATGATGGCATTTCTAACATCAAACAACTTCAAAACAGGGACTTAAGGATGAGGAAAGCAAATGGATCAGATCAGATGGACATCACAATTCTTCCTTCCCTTTCCCCTGCTGGGCAGCCCTTCTTCAGCTCCCCTTCCCCTAGCACCTCTGCTTATGACTGGCTCAACTGCTCATCTGATTACTGGGTGGAAATGTTGTGGGTTGCATCAGAAGAGGCAGTGGTCCAGAAGCAGCCAAGGGGGTTCAGATTGCAAACTTCTGGAAAAGAGATAGAAACGTCTCCCCATTTGTGGGATGCTCCTCCCAGGGAGTCTAACACGGAATCTCCAATATATATCTTTAGTGTGGTGCAAGGGTTAAGAGCTGTAGACTCGTGATCTAGTGAACAGGGTTCTCATCTCTGCTCTTCCACATGCAGCTGCTGGGTGACCTTGGGTTAGTCTTTGAAGTCTCTCAGCCCCACCCACCTCACAGAGTGTTTGTTGCAGGGGAGGAAGAGTAAGGAGAATGTTAGCCGCTTTAAGACTCCTTCGTGTGGTGATAAAGTGGGATATCAAATCCAAACTCTTCTTCTTCTTCTAAAAACTTTACTCTAGAACCACGTATGGCCTTTTAAACTGTGGCAGGGGTGCAGGTGGGGCTATTGGTTTGTTTTGTTGTTATATATTTTGTGTTTAATTTTTTTTTATGTTGTGAACTGCTGTGTGGTCTTCAGATGAATAGGGGTATACAAATCTAATAAATAAAATAAATAACAAGAATCATAGGATTGTAGAGTTAGAAGGAACCCCAAGGCTTATCGAGTCCAGTTCCCTGCAGTGCACATGCATGTTTACTCTGGAGTAAGCTCAAGAGGTATGGTTATGTTAAGGTGGCTGGGAGTCCTGGTGTAGTTCTCAAAATAAGGCCACCACTTCCATGCAAAAAAAAGAAGACCTCAAATAAGGTCAACTTTCCACCCCAACCTTGATTATTTTTATTTTTAAAGCAGCATGTGCAGTTTTCCATTTTAAACTTGTGTGATTCATCATTAGTTTTAGTTACATCATGTCTTTGGCCAGTGACCAGCTCACAGTCTAACCCATCTCGTTGGGTTAGACTGTTGTGAAGGTACAGAAGAAGGTATACAAGCTCTGCTTGTATCATGGGCATAAAACTTGGATTCTTTTAGTCAGTGTGCCTCTGGAGTTCAACAAATGCTATTTTTCTACAAAAAAAGAGGTGTTGGAATTCTCCTTTTTTTCTTAGAATGGCAATGGTGCTCACCTGAGAGGTGCTAGAACTGAGTTCTGGTGAGTTCCAGCTGAAAAAAAGCCCTGAGTTCAACAGCACAGGTTAATCATCCCTGGATGAAGGTCTATATGCACAAACACACCACAACTTTGCTGCACTCAGTTACTGCATACTTGGATCAAGTTAACGTATTTTTGTTTTATGTGCCCTTTTGCGGGCACTTGGTTTCAAAATGTGGTGTACAAACTTATTAAATTTATTAATCAGTTATGTAAGTTCATACATGCCCTCACTTGGTAAACATGCATTCTCCCTCTCCCTCCCCCCCCCCCCACAAACCTCAACACATATTTTCTTAAAGGGTATAAAAAGTACAATCTTAGAACCATAGAATTGTAGAATGGAATCTAAGGGTTATCTAGTCCAGTGTTCCCCAACCTTGGGCCTCCAGCTGTTTTTGGACTACAACTCCCATCATCCCTCGCTAGCAAGACCAGTGGTCAAGGATGATGGGAATTGTAGTCCAAAAACAGCTGGAGGCCGAAGGTTGGGGAACACTGATCTAGTCCCACCCCCTGCAATGCACAAATCTCAGTGAAAGCATCCCTGACTCATGACCATCCAACCTCTGCTTAAAAATATCCAAAGAAGAAGAGTCCACCACCTCCTGAGGGAGACCATTCTAAACAACTCCTAGCGCCAGGCTGGTTTCCAGACCCTTGATCACTTTTGTTTCCCTCCTCTGCACATGTTAAATCTTCTTTTAAATTGTGGCACCCAGAACTGGACACAGTATTCCAGGTGTGGTCTGGAACAAAGTGGTACTATTACTTCCCTTGACTATACTATACTGTTGATACAGCATGGAATAGCTTGTAAGCCAGATGTCTCCGATCCTAATGTTTGTGCAGTTGGTTCTTTCTGCCAAAGCGTAGAAACTGACATTTGTCCCTAATGAAATTAATTTTGTTAGTCTGGACTCAGTTCTCCAATCTGCTAAGGTCACCTTAAATCCTGAGTGCGTCTTCTGTGGCATTAGCTACCTCTCCCAGTTTGTTGTCATCTGCAAATTGGATGAGTATCCCCACAATTCCTTCATCACAGCCATTTACAAAGACTTTCAACAACAATGGGTCTAGGATAGAACCCCTCAACACCTTTTGTCACTTTCTTCCAGGATGAAGATGAACCATTAGTGAGCACTCTGAGTTGGATCTGTCAACCAGATACAAACCCGTCTACAGGTACAGTACCTCATCCACCTCACATAAGATTGCTTATAACAAAAGTAAAAAAAGGTGTTAGCATTTTTTTTTTTTTTTACAATATTAGCAGATAACAACAACAACTTTATTATTTGTACCCCACCTCTCTGACTGAGTCGCCAGAGCCATTCTGGAAAGCTTCCAACAGGTACAAAACACACACAATAAAACATCAAAAATTGAAAACTTCCCTCTACAGGGCTGCCTTCAGACGTCCTGTAAAATTTGTGTAGTTATTTATCTCCTTTATTGGAGGGCATACCACAGGGTAATATATATCAACCTACAGTATTATAATTTTAATGCTGGTATCACTGGATCAAGTTAATCAATTTTGTTGAATAATTTAAATCGATTTGATTAGATTTTCGAGTAAATATGAAATGAATTTTATTGTGTTATTTTCCTTACTAGATTATGCAAACTGCCATTCTGATTCATGCTTCTTGTAGGCTAGGGAATGGGGCACAGGGGTGGAGTTTATGGAACCAAGGGGGCAGTGGCCTGAAAAAAATTGGGAACCCCTGGGTTAGGGCAACAGCAAGAGTGAAACTGAGGCATCTCTCTCGCTGGCATCTTGGATGCCTGCATTCCACATCCACCACCCGTTGATTCTTTTACAGCAGGGAACACAAACACGCATGCCATATTCCTGATGGATGCTGGAGCGAGCCTCAATATAACTAGGGTGGAGAGGACTTTGGTGGGATTGCAGCTCTGGTGTTGCAATGAGCAGAATGGGGCTGGAAAACCCTCTGCGGGTCCACCGCCTCATACATCTCATTGCGGGTGGGGTGAACAGGACAACAGGGCGTCCCACACTGCTAATCTTTCCTCCTATGCAAGATTACGAGAGAGGAAGGGAATCTGGGTGGTGGGGGATGTGGGGCTGAGGGGACACCCACCCACCCACACCCACCCATGTCCTCCATAGCAACCTGCAACTCCAAAAGGCACTGGTGTTTCCCTTCTGGGGTTGGAGCTCCCTCTTTTAGCTTTGGGGGTGAAGGGGAATCTCGGGGTTGCAGGGGAGGGTGCCTGGGAAGGAGAGGAGGGGGCAGGAGAGATGCCCAGACAGTAAAATGGTTGGTGGGCTCAGAGCCTCCATAGTGCCCTCAAAGACTTCACCCAGGACTAAAGCTTCGTTTCCCCCCTGCTTAAACGTTCTCTCTACAGCTGAGTTCTGTTGTGGGGTGTTGGGAACACACCTCAAGTGTGTAATGGGACTTGAACCCAAAATCCTGAAATTAAGGTACAGGTGAGGCTAACCAAAGTGGTTTGTGATCAATTGCAAAGCCCCGCATTTAAGCTTCGTTCAAATGGGAAGCAAGGACTTCAGAAAGTGCCATTAATGTGCTCGCACCTGAAAGCAATATGGGCTAATCAGGGAGGGGGTCATCCGGGAAATGGCAGTATAGATGAGAACTGTCATAGATAGAACTGTGGAGTTGGAAGATTACCACCATTCAACGTAATCTTCTCCACTGTCAGGGATGCCAACTTGAATAAAATATTTGGGGGCCGAGGTAAGACCCATTCAGCTTAACCAATCAGAAGACGTGGCACACAGGCACCATTTGAATGGCAACGTCCATCAACTGGAGGGGGGTAGCCCCCTCAAATATTTTATTGCTGGAGTGGGCAGAAAGGGCCTTGGTCCCTAGGAGTTGGCTCCTGTGTCCACTCCTCCCATGGAAAAGTTATTCCTACTGCTTACTTGTACGTAATAGTAAATGAGCTTACGGCATCCTGCATGTGACATCCCTTCAGATATTTGAGGACAGCCCAAGTATAATTACCAAAGATTTGAATGGCGCTTACTTCCCAGTAAGTAGAAGACGTGCTTGAAAGAGAGTCAGGAGCCCGTCCTAATTGGTTCAGTACTGATTTCTAAGTGGCCAATGCATGCATTTATTTTACTTAATGTACTAGCTTTGCTACTTCAAGGAGTTAAAGGCAGAGTTCCTGCTTTGCAGGGGGTTAGACTAGATGACCCCCCTGATCATTTCCAACTCTACAGTTCTATAAGTCTACGTAGTTCTCTCTGCCTCAGTTCTAACCTCAAAACAACCTTGCATGGTAGACTACGTTGAGAGATACTGACTGCCTCAAGGTACTGAGCTTCATAGCCCAGCAGGAATTTGAACCTGGTCTTCCTAGACCAGCACTCTGACCATTGCACCACACTACCCCTTAAGAAGCGCCTCGGAATAATGGAGACTTCTGTGTGCTCCTGCCTCGGAGCCAGCTGTTTTTAAAGAGTTATGAGTTAGAAGGAGCAGTTCTTGAGAGCAAATATCCGCCAGCTGCGTTTCTTTCTAATACAAACGCACGTTGTGGTTGTTACTCCTGAGGAAGCTTGGGTGGGCTCGAGAGGACAGCTTCCCAGGAATCGGGGCAGGAGATGGGGGAATGGTCAGAGGTCAGCCGGTTCAGTTAGCTTCTGGAGCTATTGGCGCCCACTTGCCACGGGAAGGGAGCGTTTCGATGCCCCTAAACCCCACCAGCTCTCCGTACTGGAGCACCTGCGTTGAAGGCGCAAGGTCCCTGGTTCCACCCATCGCCCCCCTTTGAAAGACCAGAGAAGAGTTGCCGGATAGGACACCCAGGGGTCTGGCTTCCAGTGTAAGGTGGCTTTCTGCAGGGGGCGCTTGTGAGGCCGGAATCGGGGCCGCCCCAGCGGATACGGCGGCCTTATTAGAGGAAGTTTGATACCAGGGACAACACTGCTCACTGGCTGCGCCTGAGTGGGACGGACCTGTCCGGGTGGGGCGGGTTAGACTAGCCAGCCAGACTTCGTTCGCTAGCTGGAGAGTGTGAGTCTGTTCCTCGAGGTGAGCCCAGCTGGGAGTTGCGCCGCCATGAAGTTGGCTCTGTTCTGCATTCTCTTGCTGCTGCTGCGCCTTCTGTCTTGTGGCAAGACCCAGAGCACGGCCCCTGCTCCCACCGAAGACCCCTTGATGCTGAATAAGACCAATGGGGCCCCTGCTCCCACCGAAGACCCCTTGATGCTGAATAAGACCAATGGGGCCACTGCTCCCACCGAAGACCCCTTGATGCTGAATAAGACCAATGGGGCCCCTGCTCCCACCGAAGACCCCTTGATGCTGAATAAGACCAATGGATCAACATGTGCTCCCTGGCTGTACGGGACCGTGCCGCCGCAGGTGGAAGCTTTCCAGTGCGCGGGGCAACCCGACGGCGCCGAAGTCAAGTTCTTCTGCGGGACCTGCGAGGAGACGCGCAACTGCTCCTTCGAAGAGCTCGCCCAGGGCTCCACTGCGCGTCCCACCGACGGCGGACCAGAGCCGTGCCCTCCGCCTTGTGCGCTAAGTAAGACGGCCATTTCCTTTCCTATCTCTTAGTACCTCGGGCGGACACTACCTCCGCGCTACCCCTAATTCTGCATGCCACGGGGAGAGCACCTTCGGTGCCCCTTTCGCCTCTCCAAGAAGGCTGCGCGTTATCGCTTGGGAAGGGTGGCTGGGAACGGGAACTCCATTAGGGTGAAGTCCAGTGCGCAGAAGACTTGCGGGGAGGGCAAGAAGGGCTTCGTAGGTGCTTCAAGGGGGTCGCGTGGGCCCAGTCTTAGGCTGCGCTAAGACGCCTTATGGTGCTGTGAGAAATTCTTTGGTTTTTAACGTGCCAGAAGACTCTGGGTTGGCACGGACGGACTAGCTTGCTGGCGGCTCTGCAAGCAGCTCCGAAAGACGTGGGCAAGTTTTGTACGCCGTGGGGCGGGGCGGGGGGACATTTCCCGGCGTAGTCTGCAGTGTCCTGCTTTCTAGGCCTCTCCCGTGCAGGGACATTTGTCCCAGGGAGTCTTCTCAACTTAGTACAGTCAGGCTCCAGTTACTTCGAAACGCTTTCCTTTCTATTCGTCTACTTCCCTTCGAAAAAATGGTTGCAGTGTGAGATACTCTGCCTCAGGTGTACTGCTTCCTAGTTTGCTTCGGTGTAGGCCGCCCCAGTTATTAGGAAACGCTTTCCTTTCCTTTCCTGTCTTGGAGTCTTGACTCCTGAAGTGAGACAAGGGGGGCGGGGGGAATGGTTGCGGTATGAGATAGTCTACCTCACGATGCTTGCCATACCCGCCCCCAGATTTTTTGGGGGTAAAAACCTCTCACTCCATTCCTAGAGAGTCCAGTTTGTGCCGTTGAGCAAAACAATCGAGCAAATTGATAACAGAACAAGCACTGATCAATATCTTTCTTCAGTTTCAGTAGAAGTGAAGCTGACGTGGTTCTGTGCAGGACTTCTTGTTGCTGCGATATTTTACTGGGCCCTCTGCGGCAAAGGCAAAAGATACTTCCGTAGGAATACCTCTGCAAGAGAACAGGAGCTGGAGCTGGAGGACCGCTCTTCCGTGAGACCCCGTGAGCATCCTGGCTCTTCCAATGCCTCCACTACAGCTTCACCGTCCTCTGTTGGTAGAGAGGGTCTTCCAGGTCCCCGTGGACATCCAGCAGCTACACCCAGCGATGCACCTAGTGCCCAGCCCCAAGCTGAGGGCTCTAATGATGGGAGAAGGATTTGGAATCCAAAAGAACCTGCCTCACTCCAAATTGACCCTTCTCCCTCGCAGCCAAACAGGGGTGCCAAAATACCCTTGGCTGGGCCCAGGGGCAGAGGGCGGGGGGTGTGGTCTGCCCCAGGTGTCACCACTCCTGGGAGAGACATGGTGACTTGGGAGCGCAGAAACTCCATGCTGCCCAGACAGTCTGCCCGCTGTCTCCCCCCCGGCTGTAGGATGGTTGAGTGGGACGAGTCAGGCAGACTCCGTAGGCCCCGCGGTGTGCGCCGCCCCGATGGGCTCACCCCACCCTCACCTCGCCCTGGTAGGCGGCACATCCTACCCCTGGGCACACCTCCCGAGGTGCCCAAGTGGCTTCCTCCACAGTGGGCTGCACCAGAGAAGTAGGAGATCCTGAAATTTAAGGCTTAGGCTTCCCTACCAAAGCTGAGCCTTGTACTAATCACCCACAGCATGCTTTGCAGAATCAGTGAAGTTGGCTAATCCTATGAGAAGGATGTCTTACCACCTTTTAAGTAAAATTATTACTTCTATTATGCAATACCATCATTCCCCTTTTTGTAGACACTGGTTTGTTGCAATAAGCTGCTTTATTATTATGTAATGCAAATTAGATATGCTATAAATTCATGTTGCAACTTAGATATGCTATAATGCAACTTAGATATGCTATAAATTCATGGTGGTGGGTCAGACCATTGTTTCATTCTGTTTGTTTAACTTTTCTTATTGGAGACTTGTTGCCTGCTCTATATTGGCACAGGCCAGGGGTATGACTTATGGGAGGGTTGGTTTTTTGCCACATGGTAGACTCTGAGGTTTCCTTAATCTTTCACTGTATAAACATTTCTGTGTGTGACTCCTGAAGAGCAAACCAGGAAAGCCCGGATGGGTCCTGAATAATTTGCATCTTCAATACATGGAATGTTTGTATAATTTGTCAAATGTATCTACCAAATAATCAATAAAAAATATTTGTTCTTCAACCTGGTCTCTTCAATTCTAGTTTTCCATCTTCTGACTAAATTCTATTACAGCTGGGACTTGATATGATGTGGCCCAATGGTTTAGCTGCCTCCTTTAGATCTGTAGCCCTAATTAGACCCCACAGATTAAATTCAATTTGCTTTCTATTATGTTTATATTTTGCCCTTCCTCCAAGGAGCCTTGTAGGTTGGATGACGAGAGAGTGAGTGTCTTGATGTTGCCCAAGGAGTGCCATGGAGAAGGAGGGATTTGAACCCTGCTCCCCCCATCCTTAGTCCAACACTCTTGCCACTACCCTATACTTGAATAAGGACCTTAAACAGTCACAGGTCACCCTGGTGATTGTCTCAGCCAAAGATGTTGTGGAACTGGTGGGAGGGTCTTGGGTGCTCTCACCTTTAATGTTCCTGTTTCTCTCTCTCGTCTCCCTCCTTGCCCTCCATGAGGTGGGGCCTTAGGATACCAATAGGCAGTCCATGCCACTTTTCAGGGAGCAAAAGGTTTTAAACCTTCCATCCCTCTTCCACAATTCTGATGGAAGTACCCTCCCCCCTGCCAGCTTCAGTCCACATGGGAAGGGAAAATTCAACCAGCCAGCAGGAGAGAAGAGGTGGGGGGGGGGAAGTGGGGGAAGAGAAGCGTGAAGCATCTCTGATTCTACCCTCTGCTGAGAGAATTCTCCAAGAGAATCCAGCTGTTGATGGGAGAAAGGTGGCCCACTCCTCTTCTCCCTGCCACACTTTATTCAAGTCTATAGCACTGTGTGTTGGCAGGGCGCAAGCACAGCATGGGGGCATTCCAAACCTCAGCCAGGGGAGCATCACGGCTTAACAGAGCAGCACATCCAAATTGCTCTGCCAGTCTGGAGCCCAAGTCAGGCCAGATACCATCATATGATGGCTTCACCCATGAAGCAATCTGCCCCTCTGGCCCCTCCCCTTCTGCTGCTGTTCCTGCTGGCATGAGCGGCAGGACTGCAAATCCAGTGGTGGCCCTGCCATTTCCTCAAGCTCTGATGAAGCTCCCTTTGGATTGCAGTGTGGAGAAGTTACAAAGGCCACATGCATAGCCTCTGTCGCAATTCAGAGAAGGTGAACGCATGCTTCCATCAATATGATGGCATTTCTAACATGAAAAAACTTCAGACCAGGGAAGTAAGGATGAGGAAAGCAAGTGGATCAGATCAGATGGACGTCACAATTCTTCCTTCCCTTTTCCCTGCTGGGCAGCCCTTCTTCAGCTCCCCTTCCCCTAGCACCTCTGCTTATGACTGGCTCAACTGTTCATCTGATTACTGGATGGAAATGTTGTGGGTTGCATCAGAAGAGGCAGTGGTCCAGAAGCAGCCAAGGGGGTTCAGATTGCAAACTTCTGGAAAAGAGATAGAAACGTCTCCCCATTTGTGGGATGCTTTCCCCAGGGAGTCTAACATAGAATCTCCAATATATATCTTTAGCGTGGTGCAAGGGTTAAAAGCTGTAGACTCGTGATCTAGTGAACCTGGTTCTCGTCTCTGCTCCTCCATATGCAGCTGCTGGGTGACCTTGGGTTAGTCTTTGAAGTCTCTCAGCCCCACCCACCTCACAGAGTGTTTGTTGCAGGGGAGAAAGAGTAAGGAGAATGTTAGCCGCTTTTTTATGTTGTGAACTGCTGTGTGGTCTTCAGATGAATAGGGGTATACAAATCTAATAAATAAAATAAATAACAAGAATCATAGGATTGTAGAGTTAGAAGGAACCCCAAGGCTTATCAAGTCCAGTTCCCTGTAGTGCACATGCATGTTTACTCTGGAGTAAGCTCAAGAGGTATGGTTATGTTAAGGTGGCTGGGAGTCCTGGTGTAGTTCTCAAAATAAGGCCACCACTTCCATGCAAAAAAAGAAGACCTCAAATAAGGCCAACTTTCCACCCCAACCTTGATTATTATTTTATTTAAAGCAGCATGTGCAGTTTTCCATTTTAAACTTGTGTGATTCATCATTAGTTTTAGTTGTGCCCTCCCTGTGGAACGCCCTCCCACCAGATGTCAAAAAGAACAACAACTACCAGACTTTCAGAAGACATCTGAAGGCAGCCCTGTTTAGGGAAGCTTTTAATGTTTGATGTATTACAGTATTTTAATATTTTTTTGGAAGCCGCCCAGAGTGGCTGGGGAAGCCCAGCCAGATGGGTGGGGTATAAATAATAAATTATTATTATTTATTATTATTATTGTTAAGTCATGTCTTTGGCCAGTGACCAGTTCACAGTCTAACCCATCTCTTTGGGTTAGACTGTTTTGAAGGTACAGAAGAAGGTATACAAGCTCTGCTTGTATCATGGGAATAAAACTTGGATTCTTTTAGCCAGTGTGCCTCTGGAGTTCAACAAATGCTATTTTTCTACAAAAAGAGGTGTTGGAATTCTCCTTTTTTCTTAGAATGGCAATGGTGCTCACCTGAGAGGTGCTAGAACTGAGTTCTGGTGAGTTCCAGCTGAAAAAAGCCCTGAGTTCAACAGCACAGGTTAATCATCCCTGGATGAAGGTCTATATGCACAAACACACCACAACTTTGCTGCACTCAGTTACTGCATACTTGGATCAAGTTATCGTATTTTTGTTTTATGTGCCCTTTTGCGGGCACTTGGTTTCAAAATGTGGCGTACAAACTTATTAAATATATTAATCAGTTAAGTAAGTTCATACATGCCCTCACTTGGTAAACATGCATTCTCCCTCTCCCTCCCCCCCCCCACAAACCTCAACACATATTTTCTTAAAGGGTATAAAAAGTACAATCTTAGAACCATAGAATTGTAGAATGGAACCTAAGGGTTATCTAGTCCAACCCCCTGCAATGCACAAATCTCAGTGAAAGCATCCCTGACTCGTGACCATCCAACCTCTGCTTAAAAATAGTCCACCACCTCCTGAGGGAGACCGTTCTAAACAACTCCTAGCGCCAGGCTGGTTTCCAGACCCTTGATCACTTTTGTTTCCCTCCTCTGCACATGTTAAATCTTCTTTTAAATTGTGGCACCCAGAACTGGACACGGTATTCCAGGTGTGGTCTGATCAATGCAGAACAGAGTGGTACTACTACCTCCCTTGCTCTTCTGTTGATGCAGAACAGAATGGCATTTGCCTTTTTTGCTGCTGCACCACATTGTTGACTCATGCTAACCATGCAATCTCCTAAGATCCCAAATCCTTTTCATACATACTATTGGTAAGTCTGGTGTCCCCATCATATATTTGTGCAGTTGGTTCTTTCTGCCAAAGCGTAGAAACAGACATTTGTCCCTAATGAAATTCATTTTGTTAGTCTGGACTCAGTTCTCAAATCTGCTAAGGTCACCTTAAATCCTGGGTGCGTCTTCTGTGGCATTAGCTACCCCTCCCAGTTTGGTGTCATCTGCAAATTGGATGAGTATCCCCACAATTCCTTCATCACATTTACAAAGACTTTCAACAACAATGGGTCTAGGATAGAACCCCTGCAACACCTTTTGTCACTTTCTTCCAGGATGAAGATGAACCATTAGTGAGCACTCTGAGTTGGATCTGTCAACCAGATACAAACCCGTCTACAGGTACAGTACCTCATCCACCTCACATAAGATTGCTTATAACAAAAGTAAAAAAAGGTGTTAGCATTTTTTTTTACAGTCTTAGCAGATAACAACAACAACAACAACAACAACAACAACTTTATTATTTGTACCCCACCCCTCTGACTGAGTTGCCAGAGCCAGCAGGTACAAAACACACACAATAAAACATCAAAAATTAAAAACTTCCCTCTACAGGGCTGCCTTCAGATGTCCTGTAAAATTTGTGTAGTTATTTACCTCCTTGACATCTGATAGGAGGGCATTCCACAGGGTAATGTATATCAACCTACAGTATTATAATTTTAATGCTGGTATCACTGGATCAAGTTAATCAATTTTGTTGAATAATTTAAATCGATGTCATTAGATTTTGAATAAATATGAAATGAATTTTATTGTGTTATTATTTTCCTTACTAGATTGTGCAAACATTATTTTAAACCTCCTTTTCATTTTGTTATATATATTTTGTTTAAAAAGAAAAAAATTGGGAACCCTTGGGTTAGGTCAACAGCAAGAGGCAACTCTCACATGCATCTTGGGTGCCCGCATTCCACGTCCACCACCCATGGCTTCTTTTGCAGCAGGGAACACAAGCACACATCCCATTCTCCTTTTTAAAAAAATAATAATAATTTTTATTGAGTTTACATTATTTTTACCATAATCACAATCCGTTAGAATCATAACATCACCTATAGCTTTGCTCAAATCGAGCCTCGACTCCCCCCCGCCCCCACTCCTTGGCTTTCATAAATATTCACTTACAACTTAGCATTCCTATATCAACCAATTTACCTTCTTTCATGCTTATAAAATTTACCTTAATAATTGCAAAGAGGTTCCAAAAAGTAACATTACAAAATGTTTTAACTCAAATCTGCAAACGTTTTCAAACGTTTGCAATGTTCTCTCATATATTGTATAAATTTACTCCAGTCCTTTTCAAACAGCTCGTCGCGCTGGTTTCGTCCCATACACCTGGTGGATGCTGGGGCGAGCCCCAATGTAAGTAGGGTGAAGAGGACTCTTGTGGGATTGAAGCTCTGGCATTGCAATGAGCAGAATGAGGTTGGAAAACCCGCTGCGGGGCCACCACCTTGTACATCTCATTGCGGGCGGGGTGAGCAGGACAACGGAGCACCCAGCGCTGCTAATCTTTCCTCCTATGCAAGATTCCGAGAGAGGAAGGGCGCTGCTGTTTCCTCCTGGAGCTGGAGCTCCGTGTTTTGGCTTTGGCGGTGAAGGGAATCTCAGGGCTGCAGGGGAGGGTGCATGGACATAGCGAAGGGTGGCAGGAAGGGTGAGCTACCCCCCCCCATCAATAAAAATGAATCAAAATGCATAGCTAACTAAGGTTCTGCTCCTCCCAACAAAAGCCCCCCCCCCCAATCCTGGTTACGCCTGGGGAAAAGAGCGGGAGGCAGGAGAGAAGCCCAGACAGTAAAATGGTTGATGGGCTCAGAGCCGCTAAAGGCTTCATCTAGGTTCTAGGACAAAAGTCCAGCCTAAACTCGTTTTGTTTTGCCTCTGCTCTAGCCATAGACATTACAGTGGTACCTCGGGTTAAGAACTTAATTCGTTCCGGAGGTCCGTTCTTAACTTGAAACTGTTCTTAACCTGAAGCACCACTTTAGCTAATGGGGTCTCCTGCTGCTGCTGCGCCACCGCTGCAAGATTTCTGTTCTCATCCTGAAGCAAAGTTCTTAACCCGAGGTACTATTTCTGGGTTAGCGGAGACTGTAACCTGAAGCGTCTTTAACCTGAAGAGTCTGTAACCCGAGGTACCACTGTATCTGCATATGCATTTTGATGCGATGGATAAAGTTAAAGATAGTGAATCAAGGGTGTGTGGAGAGAGTGTATGGACTTAACAATGCTAGGTTTAATTTTTTGTTGCTGTGTTGTTAATATCGTTTCATAGATTATTAATGCTGTATTGATCTGTTACTCATATAATCTGACTTTTGCTTTAACTGTGATGTTTATTTTATTTTTAGTTGTTACTTTGTTAAAAGTGTTGTATAGATTGTCATATTGTTGTTATTTATTGCTTGTAAGCTGCTTTGGGATTCATTTGAATGAAAAGCAGCATAGAAATATAATAAATCCAATCAATTTCAATCTTCATTTTCATCACTGTGCAGAATTTTATGTTTCAAAAGAAGTATTCTGTTTGACCATGTGAATAAACTAATAAAACTGCAGTTACCCAAAACTTGCGAGGTTGCTCCTAATGAAGTTTCTCAACAAAATTGTTCAAACTCGGAAGATGGCTATCGATTCGGGGACAGAAAGTCAAGTTAAATCTAAAAAAATAGTCAAAATTATGGGACATGTTCATATGCCTGCTGGATCAGGCCAATGGCCCATCTAGTCCAGCGGCCTGTTTTCACAGAAGCCAACCTATGAAGGAAAGTTCCATTTCTCACTCTAAGCTGGGAGGGAGATATGCAGTGGCGTTGCAAGGTGGGGGCAGGGGGGCGGTGCGCCGTGGGTTCCATGTCCGGGGGGAGTGACAAGAAGGCACAGTGCAGGGTGCTTGCCCTGCAATTTGGCCCAGGCACGGCGGTGTGAGCACCCATCGTGCTGCCGCAGCTGCATGTTGAGTATCCTATGTATGCAGCTGCAGCCACAAGCAGAGGACCCCAGCACCGTCCGTATGGCATTCAAGTGGCGCTGGATGCAAACCAGTATGTACAATGCTTGCGCAGTGTCACACACATGTGCTGTGCATAGTGACATCGCACATGCGCTGTACATAGTGGTTTGCCACTGGCGCCACCCAAGCACTGTATGGACCGAGATGGGATGCCTCCATCGCCGCTGCAGCCTCAAGCAGAGGACCCCACCACCGTCCATGCGGCGCCGACAGCAAAATCCTATGTACAACGCATGTGCGGCGTTTCACACATGCACTGCTCATAGTGACACAGTGCAGGCGCTATACATAGCGGTTTACCATTCAAGCACCCATGCGCCATCAGCATGGGATAAAGCACCCCGTACCAGTCTCTGGAAACCATTTGAATCCACTAAGTGGATGCATGTACAATGCATGTGCGGTGTCGCACACATGTGCTATGTATAGTGACACCGCGCAGGCGCTGTACATAGCGGTTTACCATCCAAGTGCCGGACAGACAGTGGTGGGGTGCCTCCATCGCCACTACAGCCGCAAGCAGAGGACCCCACCACCGCCCATGCTGTGCCAACAGCAAAATCCTATGTACAATGCATGTGCGGTGTCGCACACATGCGCTATGCATAGTGACACAAGTTTTGAACTTATGGTTTGCTGCCGGCACCGCATAGACAGTTACAGCCGCATGCAGAGGACCCCACCACTGTCTATGCGGTGCCGGCAGCAAACCACAAGTACAAAACATGTGCGGTGTTGCACACTTGCACTGTGCATAGTGACACCGTGCAGGTGCTGTACATAGGGGTTTACCGCCCAAGCGCCGGACAGATGGTGGTGGGATGCCTCCATTGCCACTACAGTCGCAAGCAGAGGACCCCACCAAGATCCATGGGGTGATGGCAGCAAACTGCTACGTACAATGTTTGCTTGGTGTCGCACACATGCGCTGTGCACAGTGACACTGTGAATGCGCTTTACATAGCGGTTTACCGCCGGCACTGTCCAAGAGCTGTACGGACTGTCCAAGAGCTGCCCAACTGCCATATGGACGGGTGGTGGGATGCCTCCATTGCTGCTACAGCCGTTAGCAGAGGACCAGCCGTTAGCAGAGGACCCCACCACTGTCTATGCGGCGCCAGCAGCAAACCACAAGTACAAAACATGTGCGGCGTTGCACACTTGCACTGTGCATAGTGACACCGCACAGGCACTGTACATAGCGGTTTACCGCCGGCACTGCCCAAGCGCTGTATGGACTGTGGTGGGATGCCTCCATCACCGCTACAGCCGCAAGCAGAGGACCCCACCACCACCCATGCTGTGCCAACAGCAAAATCCTACGTACAATGCATGTGCGGTGTCGCACACATGCGCTATGCATAGTGACACAAGTTTTGAACCTGTGGTTTGCTGCCGGCGCCGCATAGACAGTTACAGCCACATGCAGAGGACCCCACCACTGTCTATGCGGCACCGGCAGCAAACCACAAGTACAAAACATGTGCGGTGTTCCACACTTGCACTGTGCATAGTAACACTGCGCAGGCGCTGTACATAGCAGTTTACCGTCCAAGCGCTGGACAGACAGTGGTAAGATGCCTCCATTGCCACTACAGCTGCAAGCAGACAACCCCACCACCGTCCATTTGGGGCCAACAGCAAAATCCTACGTACAACGTTTGCTTGGTGTCGGACACATGCGCTGTGCACAGTGACCCTGTGAATGTGCTTTACATAGCGGTTTACCGCGGGCACTGTCCAAGAGCTGTACGGACGGCGGTGGGATGCCTCCATTGCTGCTACAGCCGTTAGCAGAGGACCCCACCACTGTCTATGCGGCGCCAGCAGCAAACCACAAGTACAAAACATGTGCGGTGTTGCACACTTGCACTGTGCATAGTGACACCGCACAGGCACTGTACATAGCGGTTTACCGCCGGCACTGCCCAAGCGCTGTATGGACTGTGGTGGGATGCCTCCATCACCGCTACAGCCGCAAGCAGAGGACCCCACCACCACCCATGCTGTGCCAACAGCAAAATCCTACATACAATGCATGTGCGGTGTCGCACACATGCGCTATGCATAGTGACACAAGTTTTGAACCTGTGGTTTGCTGCCGGCGCTGCATAGACAGTCACAGCCGCATGCAGAGGACCCCACTACTGTCTATGCGGCACCGGCAGCAAACCACAAGTACAAATCATGTGCGGTGTTGCACACTTGCACTGTGCATAGTAACACTGCGCAGGCGCTGTACATAGCAGTTTACCGTCCAAGGGCCGGACAGACGGTGGTAGGATGCCTCCATTGCTACTACAGCCGCAAGCAGAGGACCCCACCACCGTCCATTTGGGGCCAACAGCAAAATCCTACGTACAACGTTTGCTTGGTGTCGGACACATGCGCTGTGCACAGTGACACTGTGAATGCGCTTTACATAGCGGTTTACCGCCGGCACTGCCCAACCGCCATATGGATGGGTGGTGGGATGCCTCCATTGCTGCTACAGCCGTTAGCAGAGGAACCCACCACTGCCTATGCGGCGCCAGCAGCAAACCACAAGTACAAAACATGTGCGGTGTTGCACACTTGCACTGTGCATAGTGATACCGCACAGGCACTGTACATAGCGGTTTACCGCCGGCACTGCCCAAGCGCTGTATGGACTGTGGTGGGATGCCTCCATCACCGCTACAGCTGCAAGCAGAGGACCCCACCACCACCCATGCTGTGCCAACAGCAAAATCCTACGTACAATGCATGTGCGGTGTCGCACACATGCGCTATGCATAGTGACACAAGTTTTGAACTTGTGGTTTGCTGCCGGCGCCGCATAGAAAGTTACAGCTGCATGCAGAGGACCCCACCACTGTCTATGTGGCACCGGCAGCAAACCACAAGTACAAAACATGTGCGGTGTTCCACACTTGCACTGTGCATAGTAACACTGCGCAGGCGCTGTACATAGCAGTTTACCGTCCAAGTGCCGGACAGACGGTGGTAGGATGCCTCCATTGCCACTACAGCCGCAAGCAGACAACCCCACCACCGTCTATTTGGGGCCAACAGCAAAATCCTACGTACAACGTTTGCTTGGTGTCGGACACATGCGCTGTGCACAGTGACCCTGTGAATGCGCTTTACATAGCGGTTTACCGCCGGCACTGTCCAAGAGCTGTATGGACGGCAGTGGGATGCCTCCATTGCTGCTACAGCCATGAGCAGAGGACCCCACCACTGTCTATGCGGCGCCAGCAGCAAACCACAAGTACAAAACATGTGCGGTGTTGCACACTTGCACTGTGCATAGTGACAACGCACAGGTACTGTACATAGCGGTTTACCGCCGGCACTGCCCAAGTGCTGTATGGACTGTGGTGGGATGCCTCCATCACCGCTACAGCCGCAAGCAGAGGACCCCACCACCACCCATGCTGTGCCAACAGCAAAATCCTACGTACAATGCATGTGCGGTGTCGCACACATGCGCTATGCATAGTGACACAAGTTTTGAACTTGTGGTTTGCTGCTGGCACTGCATAGACAGTCACAGCCGCATGCAGAGGACCCGACCACTGTCTATGCGGCACCAGCAGCAAACCACAAGTACAAAACATGTGCGGTGTTCCACACTTGCACTGTGCATAGTAACACTGCGCAGGCGCTGTACATAGGAGTTTACCGTCCAAGCGCCGGACAGACGGTGGTAGGATGCCTCCATTGCCACTACAGCCGCAAGCAGACAACCCCACCTCCGTCCATTTGGGACCAACAGCAAAATTCTACGTGCAACGTTTGCTTGGTGTCGGACACATGCGCTGTGCACACTGACACTGTGAATGCGCTTTACATAGCGGTTTACCACCGGCACTGTCCAAGAGCTGTACGGACGGCGGTGGGATGCCTCCATTGCTGCTACAGCCGTTAGCAGAGGACCCCACCACTGTCTATGCGGCGCCAGCAGCAAACCACAAGTACAAAACATGTGCGGTGTTGCACACTTGCACTGTGCATAGTGACAACGCACAGGTACTGTACATAGCGGTTTACCGCCGGCACTGCCCAAGGGCTGTATGGACTGTGGTGGGATGCCTCCATCACCGCTACAGCCGCAAGCAGAGGACCCCACCACCACCCATGCTGTGCCAACAGCAAAATCCTACGTACAATGCATGTGCGGTGTCGCACACATGCGCTATGCATAGTGTCACAAGTTTTGAACTTGTGGTTTGCTGCCGGCACTGCATAGACAGTTACAGCCGCATGCAGAGGACCCCAGCACTGTCTATGCGGCACCGGCAGCAAACCACAAGTAGTAAACATGTGTGGTGTTGCACACTTTCACTGTGCATAGTAACACTGCGCAGGCGCTGTACATAGCAGTTTACCGTCCAAGTGCCGGACAGACGGTGGTAGGATGCCTCCATTGCCACTACAGCCGCAAGCAGAGGACCCCACCTCCGTCCATTTGGGGCCAACAGCAAAATTCTACGTACAACGTTTGCTTGGTGTCGGACACATGCGCTGTGCACAGTGACACTGTGAATGCGCTTTACCTAGCGGTTTACCGCCGGCACTGCCCAACCGCCATATGGACGGGTGGTGGGATGCCTCCATTGCTGCTACAGCCGTTAGCAGAGGACCCCACCACTGTCTATGCGGCGCCAGCAGCAAACCACAAGTACAAAACATGTGCGGTGTTGCACACTTGCACTGTGCATAGTGACACCACACAGGCACTGTACATAGCGGTTTACCGCCGGCACTGCCCAAGCGCTGTATGGACTGTGGTGGGATGCCTCCATCGCCACTACAGCCGCAATCAGAGGACCCCACCACCGCCCATGCTGTGCCAACAGCAAAATCCTACGTACAATGCATGTGCGGTGTCGCACACATGCGCTATGCATAGTGACACAAGTTTTGAACTTGTGGTTTGCTGCCGGCGCCGCATAGACAGTTACAGCCGCATGCAGAGGACCCCACCACTGTCTATGCGGCACTGGCAGCAAACCATAAGTACAAAACATGTGCGGTCAGGCACACTTGCACTGTGCATAGTAACACTGCGCAGGCGCTGTACATAGCAGTTTACCATCCAAGCGCCGGACAGACGGTGGTAAGATGCCTCCATTGCCACTACAGCCGCAAGCAGACAACCCCACCACCGTCCATTTGGGGCCAACAGCAAAATCCTACGTACAACATTTGCTTGGTGTCGGACACATGCGCTGTGCACAGTGACATTGTGAATGCGCTTTACATAGCGATTTACCGCCGGCACTGTCCAAGAGCTGTACGGACGGCGGTGGGATGCCTCCATTGCTGCTACAGCCATGAGCAGAGGACCCCACCACTGTCTATGCGGCGCCAGCAGCAAACCACAAGTACAAAACATGTGCGGTGTTGCACACTTGCACTGTGCATAGTGACAACGCACAGGTACTGTACATAGCGGTTTACCGCCGGCACTGCCCAAGTGCTGTATGGACTGTGGTGGGATGCCTCCATCACCGCTACAGCCGCAAGCAGAGGACCCCACCACCACCCATGCTGTGCCAACAGCAAAATCCTACGTACAATGCATGTGCGGTGTCGCACACATGCGCTAT
This sequence comes from Podarcis bocagei, assembly GCF_964188305.1. Classification (NCBI taxonomy): domain Eukaryota; kingdom Metazoa; phylum Chordata; class Lepidosauria; order Squamata; family Lacertidae; genus Podarcis; species Podarcis bocagei. The sequence continues at coordinate 25,188,156 of NC_138140.1, forward strand.
GCATAGTGACACAAGTTTTGAACTTGTGGTTTGCTGCTGGCACTGCATAGACAGTCACAGCCGCATGCAGAGGACCCGACCACTGTCTATGCGGCACCAGCAGCAAACCACAAGTACAAAACATGTGCGGTGTTCCACACTTGCACTGTGCATAGTAACACTGCGCAGGCGCTGTACATAGGAGTTTACCGTCCAAGCGCCGGACAGACGGTGGTAGGATGCCTCCATTGCCACTACAGCCGCAAGCAGACAACCCCACCTCCGTCCATTTGGGACCAACAGCAAAATTCTACGTGCAACGTTTGCTTGGTGTCGGACACATGCGCTGTGCACACTGACACTGTGAATGCGCTTTACATAGCGGTTTACCACCGGCACTGTCCAAGAGCTGTACGGACGGCGGTGGGATGCCTCCATTGCTGCTACAGCCGTTAGCAGAGGACCCCACCACTGTCTATGCGGCGCCAGCAGCAAACCACAAGTACAAAACATGTGCGGTGTTGCACACTTGCACTGTGCATAGTGACAACGCACAGGTACTGTACATAGCGGTTTACCGCCGGCACTGCCCAAGGGCTGTATGGACTGTGGTGGGATGCCTCCATCACCGCTACAGCCGCAAGCAGAGGACCCCACCACCACCCATGCTGTGCCAACAGCAAAATCCTACGTACAATGCATGTGCGGTGTCGCACACATGCGCTATGCATAGTGTCACAAGTTTTGAACTTGTGGTTTGCTGCCGGCACTGCATAGACAGTTACAGCCGCATGCAGAGGACCCCAGCACTGTCTATGCGGCACCGGCAGCAAACCACAAGTAGTAAACATGTGTGGTGTTGCACACTTTCACTGTGCATAGTAACACTGCGCAGGCGCTGTACATAGCAGTTTACCGTCCAAGTGCCGGACAGACGGTGGTAGGATGCCTCCATTGCCACTACAGCCGCAAGCAGAGGACCCCACCTCCGTCCATTTGGGGCCAACAGCAAAATTCTACGTACAACGTTTGCTTGGTGTCGGACACATGCGCTGTGCACAGTGACACTGTGAATGCGCTTTACCTAGCGGTTTACCGCCGGCACTGCCCAACCGCCATATGGACGGGTGGTGGGATGCCTCCATTGCTGCTACAGCCGTTAGCAGAGGACCCCACCACTGTCTATGCGGCGCCAGCAGCAAACCACAAGTACAAAACATGTGCGGTGTTGCACACTTGCACTGTGCATAGTGACACCACACAGGCACTGTACATAGCGGTTTACCGCCGGCACTGCCCAAGCGCTGTATGGACTGTGGTGGGATGCCTCCATCGCCACTACAGCCGCAATCAGAGGACCCCACCACCGCCCATGCTGTGCCAACAGCAAAATCCTACGTACAATGCATGTGCGGTGTCGCACACATGCGCTATGCATAGTGACACAAGTTTTGAACTTGTGGTTTGCTGCCGGCGCCGCATAGACAGTTACAGCCGCATGCAGAGGACCCCACCACTGTCTATGCGGCACTGGCAGCAAACCATAAGTACAAAACATGTGCGGTCAGGCACACTTGCACTGTGCATAGTAACACTGCGGTACATAGGCGCTGTACATAGCAGTTTACCATCCAAGCGCCGGACAGACGGTGGTAAGATGCCTCCATTGCCACTACAGCCGCAAGCAGACAACCCCACCACCGTCCATTTGGGGCCAACAGCAAAATCCTACGTACAACATTTGCTTGGTGTCGGACACATGCGCTGTGCACAGTGACATTGTGAATGCGCTTTACATAGCGATTTACCGCCGGCACTGTCCAAGAGCTGTACGGACGGCGGTGGGATGCCTCCATTGCTGCTACAGCCATGAGCAGAGGACCCCACCACTGTCTATGCGGCGCCAGCAGCAAACCACAAGTACAAAACATGTGCGGGGTTGCACACTTGCACTGTGCATAGTGACAACGCACAGGTACTGTACATAGCGGTTTACCGCTGGCACTGCCCAAGCGCTGTATGCACTGTGGTGGGATGCCTCCATCACCGCTACAGCCGCAAGCAGAGGACCCCACCACCACCCATGCTCTGCCAACAGCAAAATCCTACGTACAATGCATGTGCGGTGACGCACACATGCGCTATGCATAGTGACACAAGTTTTGAACTTGTGGTTTGCTGCCGGCGCTGCATAGACAGTCACAGCCATATGCAGAGGACCCCAGCACTGTCTATGCGGCACCGGCAGCAAACCACAAGTACAAAACATGTGCGGTGTTGCACACTTGCACTGTGCATAGTAACACTGCGCAGGCGCTGTACATAGCAGTTTACCGCCCAAGCGCCGGACAGACGGTGGTAGGATGCCTCCATTGCCACTACAGCCGCAAGCAGAGGACCCCACCACCGTCCATTTGGGGCCAGCAGCAAAATCCTACGTACAACGTTTGCTTGGTGTCGTACACATGCGCTGTGCACAGTGACACTGTGAATGCGCATTACATAGCGGTTTACCGCCGGCACTGAACAAACCGCCATATGGACGGGTGGTGGGATGCCTCCATTGCTGCTACAGCCGTTAGCAGAGGACCCCACCACTGTCTATGCGGCGCCAGCAGCAAACCACAAGTACAAAACATGTGCGGTGTTGCACACTTGCACTGTGCATAGTGACACCGTACAGGCACAGTACATAGCGGTTTACCGCCGGCACTGCCCAAGCGCTGTATGGACTGTGGTGGGATGCCTCCATCACCGCTACAGCCGCAAGCAGAGGACCCCACCACCACCCATGCTGTGCCAACAGCAAAATCCTACGTACAATGCATGTGCGGTGTCGCACACATGCGCTATGCATAGTGACACAAGTTTTGAACTTGTGGTTTGCTGCCGGCGCTGCATAGACAGTTACAGCCACATGCAGAGGACCCCAGCACTGTCTATGCGGCACCGGCAGCAAACCACAAGTACAAAACATATGCGGTGTTGCACACTTGCACTGTGCATAGTAACACTGCGCAGGCGCTGTACATAGCAGTTTACCGCCCAAGCGCCGGACAGACGGTGGTAGGATGCCTCCATTGCCACTACAGCCGCAAGCAGAGGACCCCACCACCGTCCATTTGGGGCCAACAGCAAAATTCAACGTACAACGTTTGCTTGGTGTGGTACACATGCGCTGTGCACAGTGACACTGTGAATGCGCATTACATAGCGGTTTACCGCCGGCACTGCCCAACCGCCATATGGACGGGTGGTGGGATGCCTCCATTGCTGCTACAGCCGTTAGCAGAGGACCCCACCACTGTCTATGCGGCGCCAGCAGCAAACCACAAGTACAAAACATGTGCGGTGTTGCACACTTGCACTGTGCATAGTGACACCGTACAGGTACTGTACATAGCGGTTTACCCCCGGCACTGCCCAAGCGCTGTATGGACTGTGGTGGGATGCCTCCATCACCGCTACAGCCGCAAGCAGAGGACCCCATCACTGTCCATGCGGCGCCGACAGCAAAATCCTATGTACAAAGCATGCGCGGTGTCGCACACATGCACTATTCATAGTGGTACCACCCAGGCGCTGTACATAGCAGTTTGCCACTGGCACCGGCCCAAGTGCCGTACGGACGGGTGGTGGGATGCCTCCATCGCAGCCACGAGCAGAGGACCCCATCACTGTCTATGCGGCACCAACAGCAAACCACAAGTACAAAACATGTGCGGTGTTGCACACTTGCACTGTGCATAGTGACACCGTGCAGTTGCTGTACATAGCGGTTTACCGCCCAAGCGCCGGACAGATGGTGGTGGGATGCCTCCATTGCCACTACAGTTGCAAGCAGAGGACCCCACCACCATCCATGGGGTGATGGCAGCAATCTGCTACGTACAATGTTTGCTTGGTGTCGCACACTTGCACTGTGCATAGTGACACTGTGAATGCGCTTTACATAGCGGTTTACTGACGGCACTGCCCAACCGCCGTACGGACAGGTGGTGGAATGCCTCCATTGCTGCTACAGCCGTGAACAGATGACCCCACCACTGTCTATGCGGCGCCAGCAGCAAACTACAAGTACAAAACATGTGCGGTTTTGCACACTTGCACTGTGCATAGTGACACCGCACAGGCACTGTACATAGCGGTTTACCGCTGGCACTGCCCAAGCGTTGTATGGACTGTGGTGGGATGCCTCCATCGCCGCTTCAGCTGCAAGCAGAGGACCCCACCACCGTCCATGCGGCGCTGAAAGTAAACTGCTACTTACAACGCATGTTCGTTTTCACACACATGCGCTGTGCATTGTGACCCTGTGAATGCGGTGTACATAGCGATTTGACACTGGCACCGGCCCGAGCGCCGTACGGACGGTGGTGGGATGTCTCCATCCCCACTGCAGTCGCAAGCAGATGACCAGACCATCATCCTTGCGGCAGCGGCAGCAAATAGCTATGTACAACACATGTGCAGTGTCGCACACATGCGCTGTGCAGAGTTACACTGTGCATGTGCTGTACATAGCGGTTTGACACTGGCACCGGCCCGAGCGCCGTACGGACAGTGGTGGGATGCCTCCATCGCAGTTAAAGCCGCGAGCCAAGGACCCCACCACTGTCTATGCGGCGCAGGCAGCAAACCACAAGTACAAAACATGTGTGGTGTTGCAGATTTGCACTGTGCATAGTGACACCGCACACGCACTGTACATAGCGGTTTACCGCCGGCACTGTCCAAGAGCTGTACGGACGGCGGTGGGATGCCTCCATCACCACTACAACCGCAAGCAGAGGACCCCACCACCGTCCATTCGGGGCCAAGAGCAAAATCCTACATACAACGCATACGCGGTGTTGCACACATGCGCTATGCATAGTGACACCGCACATGTGGTATACATAGCAGTTTGCCACTAGCAACGGCCCAAGTGCCGTACGGACGGGTGGTGGGATGCCTCAATCGCAGCGATGAGCAGAGGACCCCAACACTGTCTATGCAGCGCTGGCGGCAACAGCAAAATCCTACGTACACTGCATGTGCGGTGTCGCACACATGCGCTATGCATAGTGACACAAGTTTTGAACTTGTGGTTTGCTGCCGGTGCTGCATAGACAGTCACAGCCGCATGCAGAGGACCCCACCACTGTCTATGCGGCACCGGCAGCAAACCACAAGTACAAAACATGTGCGGTGTTGCACACTTGCACTGTGCATAGTAACACTGCACAGGCGCTGTACATAGCAATTTACCGTCCAAGCGCCGGACAGACGGTGGTAAGATGCCTCCATTGCCACTACAGCGGCAAGCAGACGACCCCACCACCGTCCATTTGGGGCCAACAGCAAAATCCTATGTACAATGTTTGCTTGGTGTTGGACACATGCGCTGTGCACAGTGACACTGTGAATGCGCTTTACATAGCGGTTTACCGCCGGCACTGCCCAACCGCTATATGGACGGGTGGTGGGATGCCTCCATTGCTGCTACAGCCGTTAGCAGAGGACCCCACCACTGTCTATGCGGCGCCAGCAGCAAACCACAAGTACAAAACATGTGCGGTGTTGCACACTTGCACTGTGCATAGTGACACCGCACAGGCACTGTACATAGCGGTTTACCGCCGGCACTGCCCAAGCGCTGTATGGACTGTGGTGGGATGCCTCCATCACCGCTACAGCCGCAAGCAGAGGACCCCACCACCACCCATGCTGTGCCAACAGCAAAATCCTACGTACAATGCATGTGCGGTGTCGCACACATGCGCTATGCATAGTGACACAAGTTTTGAACTTGTGGTTTGCTGCCAGCGCCGCATAGACAGTTACAGCTGCATGCAGAGGACCCCACCACTGTCTATGCGGCACCGGCAGCAAACCACAAGTACAAAACATGTGCGGTGTTGCACACTTGCACTGTGCATAGTGACACCGCGCAGGCGCTGTACATAGCTATTTACCACCGGCACTGCCCAAGAGCTGTATGGACTGTGGTGGGATGCCTCCATCACCGCTACAGCCACAAGCAGAAGACCCCACCACCGTCCATGCGACGCCGACAGCAAAATCCTACGTACAACTCATGCGCGGTGTCACACACATGCACTATTCATAGTGGTACTGCCCAGGCGCCGTACATAGCAGTTTGCCACTGGCACCGGCCTAAGTGCCGTATGGACGGGTGGTGGGATGCCTCCATCACTATGTATAGTGACACCGCGCAGGCGCTGTCCATAGCGGTTTGCCACTTGTACCTCCGGAGCACCGTATGTACAGCAGTGGGATCCCGAACTGCACAGCTTTGTCTTAGCCCCGTCAAAGTGTCATAGCTGCCCCCCTTTCCCCAACGGCACTTGGGATTCACAGGGGTTGTGGCACAGGGGTGTAGGATGGGGGGGGATGAACCACCCCTAGGTGTCATTTCTGAGGGGGGTGACATTCGGTGCCCCGTGACTCCCAAGCCTACCCTGAGCTGTTGATATGGGGTGTGTGTGTGTGTGACAAAAAATAATTCCGCATCGGGTACCACCGGGGCTTGCTACGTAATAGTAAGAGAAGTATGGTGAAAGTGTGTGGAATCTATTGTTAGGAAGTCTGTTTTCTGATTTTTCCCATTATGACTACTTAGATGCGGTATTTAAAATATCCAATGTCAAATTCTATATAAAATCTCAAAACCTGATTTTATTTTGGCACCCCTGCTTTGCCAGTGCAGTGCATTCAGCAGTCTGCTTCACCCCACCCCACCCCCCGGTTGTTTTGCTGCTGCACTGAGCTGAGCCATAGTTTGACTTAACCTGTTGCCCAAGTCCGAGCTGACAGTCTGACTCATTCCAGACTAACCATGAGTTTGTAACCTAGATTTGCTTTATGGTTTATAGCTGCTGGTTCATCTAGGAGAACTAAGGTGACATGCTAAGCTCAGTGTGGCACAGAATCAGATCAATCAGGGAGAAGTGAAATGGTGACAATATCTCTGGGATTACAAAATGCACGCGTTAGAAGGGATGTCCAACTGAGATTTCACTAAAGAAAAATCATATAAATTAGTAATGATAAACTTCATGCTTCATCTGATGCAATAAAATAACAAGCACTTGGTTCCTGTGTGCCCCCTTGCTTGTTGTATGGCCTCGCCAGTTAATTAACTTGAGGGGCTATTCCTTTTCTATTTTGTAGGAAGTGGCTCATGACACCTGCTTGGGCCCCATGGCTACGTCAGCTGTCTGCAGTTTGCCTGATTTCTTTACAAGTTGGAGGACTAGAAAGATATGCAACACCTGGCACGCTAGATTCATAGTTCTTGGAGAGAAGGCACTACTAAAAATACAGAGACTAAAAGCTTTTGAGAATGGAGAGGGGAACCTTCAAGTTTTACTTTCCATATGTTGCTGAACTACAGTTCCCATAATTCCTGGTGTCTTCTTATGCTTGATGGGAACTGTAGTTCAGCAATGTTTGGAAAGTAAAATACATCCCGCATCTTGCCTAAGAGGAGCGTCAGTGTGACCTCCCAGTCATAGATTTGACTGGTAACATGGACTTCTAAGCCTGCTAAGGCCTACAATTCTATCCTGAAAACATGGGGCTGAAAATGTAGACCAGATACCAAGTGGCAATGAGAGCTGGGGATCACCAGATGTTGAACAAACCACTCAAAGACGTCCATCTTGAAATGCCATTTTAAATTTTTATTGAGCATAACGAACATCAATTGAAAACACATGCAATGACTGCACTAAACATGCACTTTAAACTGGCTGAAAATGAGGTTCAGCTTCTAAGCATTGCTTCAAGTAAACTCAGCAGCATGAACTGCGAAAGCTGGTGGTCTCAAGCTGATTGGCTTAAATCCTCAGACGTCTCGGTGTGTGGCATATCAACGACAGCATCCATTGAAGCTTCTGAACCACATTCAGATCTACTTTGTTCCGTATCATCGGACAGACTGCAGGATATCTCCTCGTCAGGCAGCGATGGACAACAAGGGAGGGAAAAGGAACAAGCAAAGACAAAAAAACAGCACAGTGCAACGTAGTACCAGCGGTAGTTGATTCGTTCTGGGAAGAGAAAAAGAAAATAAGAAAATTGTTCAGTCAGGACCCCTATAAATCAAGACTCCCCTCTGTCCTTCATCTTATAGTCCCAGCTGCCTGGCTTTAGGAGAATAATGTTGCATGTGCAAAATGCTCACACCTTGTTAAGGAAGCCACATGGTAACACACTGCTGCCCAAGCAGAACAAGGTAGGATTATTTATTTAAGAGGCTCACTTTATACATTAGCCAAGGTCTCTGGGCAGGTATTTAACAACTCAGGTATTTAATAGTTCTTAACAAGTTACAACACAAGATTTTTGCAAGAGCATTGCAATGTCCTGCAGAAGGAAAGGGAGGCAACCTTGGCCTCAAACCTGAGCACTAGGCAGGATCTTATGGAATAGCAAAACCATTAGTTAGTTATATCCCAGGCACGGATCTAAAGCAGCGTTTAGCAGCATGCTGCCCCCAGCGGATACTTTGAACTACAACAGCTGTGTGATGGTGGGGCTTCTGAGACCACAGCCATGGTGGTTGGGGCTGATGAGAATTGTACTGCATGGCGTCTTCTGGATTCCACCACCTGAGGACGCTGGGTTAAAAGGAAAGTTGCCCGAAAGCCACTATTGCAAACAGATGCTGGGAGGAGGAAGAGGAAGGACTCCTTTTCCTTGGACGGGAAAAAAGCCTCTTCTGAAGAGGGGAGTCAGGGTTGCCACAAAAAGGTCGAAGAGAAAGTTTCGGGGTTTTAGAAAGTCCTCTTCGCAACTACTAGACTAGGGGGTGGAGGCAGCTTACCTCTCTCGAGACGCGGAATGAGCGTTGTGTTCGACTGTAACTCGGTAGTGTTCTCCGTCTGATTGAATCCGACTTCTACGGTGGTGCCAGACAAGTTGGGGTCGGCTGTCCCACGCCCCTCCGTCCCCTCCGAAACTGTCGCCGGTGGCTCCGTCGTACCCATGGAGGCGGTGGACAACTGGCTCTCCTTTTCTTCAGGGGCCCCTCCATGAATCAGCAGCAGGAACACAACGCAAAAAAAAGCCTTCATCATGCCGGCGAGTTATCCTAGACAGAGAACAAATTTTAGATACGTCTTTTCCCCCACAGTGCACCTGAGTACGCCGATCCCTCCCCGTCCAACAGCAACAAGTAATCTTACCTTAGTGGTCAACCGCAAGTTTGGTGCAAGACACGCAAACCAGCCTTTTATATATATCCCTTAAGGGGTCCGGGAAGCGCAAATTGCCCCGGCTGGGTAAGCTTCGATCTCCACCCATCAATTAACGAGGACTCCTCCCAGATTGCTCCGGCACCGCCGGTGGCCCTGATTAGTGGGCCGCTAATGATAAGAACTCGGCCGCTGCCAAATGCTGGAGTTTACTTGGAAATTCGTTCCACTGGGCAAACTCAAATTCTGCCTAATCCAAGTTTTGCAGAATTAGGCTTTTCTGAGGCTGTGCCACAACTGGACCCTAAGCATGGCTCTACAATGGTAAATCTCACTCAGTTTAAAGGGGCTCACTCTCAAGTAAGTGTGCAGAGAATACACGCTAGGAAGCTCCATTGAATGAGTCATACTTACTTCCGAGGAAGCAAATAGGGAACCAGGTTGCAAACCTCACCTGCCGGGAAAAGCTTTCTGTCCTATCATACATAGAATTCCGTGCGACTTACTTCTGAGTAAACACGCTTTCTGTTTGATCCTACACAGGTTTACATGGGAGTAAGTTATTTGGTGGGCATAGTGCTTCAAAAGCTCTTAAGACCGAACGCTTGTATGTAATTAAACCCCACTGAACATTTACTTGGACTAAGGTGTTTGTAATGAATGGGAAACCAAAATGTCCAAAGCCCATATTAGACTGTGTGGACACAACGACCCCATCCCCAACAAATCCATTTATCAAGTACTGTCATTTGCAAATAGAGTTTTGAAAATACTTTTTTATGCCCTGACCTTGCTGTTACATTTCTGGAATAAATAAAGTTCCTTCTCTCTTGGTATAGCCAAACTGCTTACGTCCCATCTTCATTTTTATCATGTTACAGAATTTTGTGTTTCCACAGAAGTCTATTCTTCTGAATAAACCAATTGGACTGTAACTCCTTCATACCTGAGAATCAACCCAAAACAAATGCACTGTTGTGGAGGTTTCTTAACAACTTTGTGCAAACA